>NC_083714.1:150480376-151700268 GCF_033118175.1 Dama dama | reverse complement strand
CTTGTGTTCAGAAGCCCTTCAAAGGAGTTGCTTCATCAAAAGAATGGAATATTGAAATTTGCAGCAACGTGGAAGGTAGAATATTGAGTAAAATAACTCAGACAGAGATTGACAAATATTCTATGATATCACTTAGAGAATGGAAACATACTGCAAATTAGAGAATATGAGAATAATGGAGGTGCACAAATATACAGAAGCATATAGGGGTTACCAGCGGGGAGGCAAAGAGGGCAAGGCAATCCAGACGTGGGGCAGTGGGAGGCCCGCAGTGATAGATAGGTGGAAGATGAGCTCAGGGATGTATTTTACAACATGGGGAATAGAGCCAGGCCTTGTCATAACTGTAAATGGAAAGCAAGCTTTAACATTTGTATAATCAGAAAGAAAAGGAAAGAAAGAGGGGCGAGAAAGGAGGAAAGAAAGGAAGGAAAAGAATGGAATTTTTGGAGATCAAAAATCAATACTGATTAGGCCCTTTTTATCAAAGGATTCTGTTTAATTTTATTTATTTTAATTGGTGGGTATTTACTTTACAATATTGTGGTGGTTTTTTCCATACATTGACATGAATCAGCCATGGGAGTACACGTATTCCCCATCCTGATTCCCCCTCACATCTTCCTCCCAATGCAATCCCTCTGGGTCAGCCCAGTGAAACAGTCCTGGGCACCCTGTCTTATGCATTGAACATGGACTTTCTATCCCTTTCACATAGGATAATATACATGTTTCAGTGCTGTTCTCTCAAATCCCTCCCTCGCCATCTCCCACAGAGTTCAAAAGATTGTTCTGTAAATCTGTGCCTCTTTTGCTGTCTCCCATATAGGGTTATCATCTCCATCTTCCTAAATTCCAAATATATGCCTTAGTAGAGTGTAATGGTGTTTTTCTTTCTGACTTACATCGCTCTGTGTAATAGGCTCCAGTTTCATCCACCTCATTAGTATGCATTCACATGTGTTCTTTTTAATGGCTGAGCAATATTCCATTGTGTCTATGTACCACAGTTTTCTTACCCATTTGTCTGCTTATGGACATCTAGATTGCTTCCATGCCCTGGTTATTGTAAATAGTGCTCTGATGAACATTGGGGCACAAGTGTCCTTTTCACCTATGGGTGGATCAGTATTTGAATGTAGAGAAAGCATTATGACTATTAGCTTGTTAGTGGTAAACACTGCACATGAGATTGGTTGAAGGAGTGGGACCAAAGTTGGAGATGGATGTCTCAAACTGGCTGAGAGTGCTCAGATGGGCGTGTGTGGTGCTGTCCTGCTGGGGGACATCTCTCATGGCTCTGTTCTCACCAGCAACGTAGTATTTTCTTTCCATCCTCTCATTTCCCTTCCTTCCTTTTCACCCTCTTTCCTCAGTACATGAATTTCTTTCACAAATATTCAATGTACGGGGCTGTGCTGTGCTTCTTTTTTCAGCGACGCCCAACTATTTGTGACCCCATGGACTCTAGCCCGCCAGGATCCTCTATCCATGGGGATTCTCCAGGCAAGCATACTGGAGCATTCTGCCATTCCCCCCTGCAGAATATCTTTCCAACCCAGGGATTGAATCCTGTTCTCCCATGTTACAGGTGTTTTGTTTTGTTTTGTTTTGTTTTACCTATCTGAGCCATCAGGAAACCCTAAAATTGGGCTTCATCTGACACTATGTTTTTCATATCTGTAAGATCAAATGGGGTCTATTTTTAGATTTCCATGACTCTCCTTATTTTTAGAACTCTAAAAACACATTTATTCCAAGTATCCTATTGTCCCTGTCTGCAATTACTAAAATCTATGCCACTTCTGCCTGAGTTTCAGTTCCCAATGGAATTTTAGTATGATTATCTTTAACTTCCTTAGATTTAATATATTCTGAAAGTGGTTTGGGGACAGTTCCATATTCTTCTTGTGAATTGGCTGCTCATGTCTTTTACATGTCTTCATAAATTTAAAGGACAATGATATATCTTTCTTATAAAGTGTTTGCTCATGTCAATTGCCCATTTTACTATCAGGATTTTAGATCTTCTAAAATTTCTAAGAGTCCACCTTTGGGTTTGTGTATGGCGTGCTTTTTCTACCTCTCAAAATATTCAGCAGTGTGATGGACCGTGAGTGAGTAAGCAACAAATGGACGACAGGATGTGAACACTTCTCAGGAAACCAGGAAGACCCACTAAGACAACAAACTGTCCCCAGGGATGCACCTCAGGCTGATTGACCCTAGGAGTCAATTTGACAAATGAGGACTGAGGTGGAGCACACAATCCATTCCCCTTTCCTCCAGAGCCAACCAGCTGAATGAGAGACCATGGGAACTAGATGCACAGGACAGTGTTTCATCCAAGAAGCTGGAAGCTTGTGACAGCTACTCATGGAAATGAATTCCACCTTGGTTTTGGCTGTGAGGTAAGCTCCAAGGGAGCTTCCAGTGAGAAAACAAGATGAGAAAACAGATGAGAAGGCACGTGTTGTGAAGACCTTTGCACACAAGGCTTACACAGCTCTGGGCAAGCTCCACCCCTTGCTGGAAATACTAATCAGCCGCAGGAGGGCATTTCCTGCATGGCATCCCCCAGCACAACCAGAAACATGCATTTCTCTGCCCCTTCCCCATCACCTTGTTCAAACCCAAGCCTGGGGAGTACTCCTAGTGAGGTGACCCTGAGTCCTAGACTTGAAACGAGACAGCTCCGTGTGGAGCAACGGCAAGTGTATTCACTGCATTCTCACAGCCTGAAGAAAAGGGTTTCTGACTGGAGACCAGAATATTGAGGCGAACCCCCGGAACACTGAGACAAGGAGGCGCGAGGGAAAGGTTTCTGTCGGCTGGCCCAGAATTCAATGGGATTCAACGTGCGTTAATTCCACATTGCACGACGAAGGAGCAATGATTCTCGCTTTCACAGACACTTAAACACAATCTAGTTGTCATGGAGGGAGTTTAGGCAAGATATGAAAAGCTAGCTAATGGTGAAAGCTGAGAGAGAACAGAATGAATGCCCCAGGAGTGTGGCTGTAGGGCAAGGTTGGGAGGAGATGCACTCTGCCTGCAGTGTGACCCATCAGAGTTGACATAGAGATGAGGGTGGCAGGTGAGTTTGGAGGCCTCTTGAGGGCATTACTAATGCCTCATTTCTCCCAGCAAGTCATCGGAATTGCTCCCCATCCTCCACTAGACATATCAGGGTTGGGCTTTGTGATGTCAAAGCTCACCCAGGGCCACCATTGGGTGGGGAAGAAACTTGCTGACCTCATAAAGCATGAGGGTGAGGCTTCATGGCGACGGGTATATATAGCGGTGCTCAGGGGCTCTGAGCAGACCACTGTGAGTCCTCCAAATGACTGAGGTGACTGGGAAGCCTCAAGGTTCCAGAGTAGTTATGGAATACCCACCTCCTGTTACCCAGGAACAGATGAAGACCTCTTATCAATTGAGGTCCAGAAAAGAAGTCAAGGTGAACTGATCCCAGCCAAACGCCTCTTGCCCATCGACCCCACCCCAGAAGACACCCTCCCCTGTCCTTGCCTGGCACCTAACGCTTCTCTGCCCACAACCCTTCTCCTGAAGCCATCGTTCCCACCTGTCTTCACACTCTTCCCTAAACCAGTGCCATTCTTGCTCCCTGTCTTGTTTTCTCCATGTGGCCAGGGTAACCGTGAGGGTGAATAATCCCATTTCGGCAAAGCTGCCCAAGGAAACTTCTCTGAGTACTCCCACCACAAAAAAGCTTAAGAAAATCAGATGCTCAAATCTCTGGACCCAGAGTTCCAAGGCGAATGAGCTGCTGAATCAGAAGGAACTAGAGGAGGTCCCAGAGACCATGGAGACCCTTTCCATTCCAGTTGATCAGAATGAATCAGAGGAGATCCCTGACACCATGGAGACCCCTGCCATTCCAGCTAATCAGAAGGAACCAGAGGAGGTCCCGGAAACCATGGAGAGACCAGTCATTCCAGCTAATCAGAATGAATCAGAGGAGGTCCCAGAAACCATGGAGGTCCCTGCCATTCCAGCTGGAACAGTGGATAGCCAGTGTCTTCGGGGCATGGCTAGACACCTAAGCAATGCTTGGGGGTCTGGCCGCTGAGTACTGGCCAAAAGTACAGAGGCTGAATATTATAGCAACTGCATACACTAGTAACGAAAATAAAATAAAATCAAGCTGAGGTGAAATTATGTTTGTCTCTGAGTTCTCTGATAGTGGGGGGCCAAGAGGGCAGGGAAAAATAAGTTTGTGAGGAGGGAGGGAGATAGCTTCTGGGGTGTTGGAGATGGGACCAGAAGGTCCAGGTTGCCAGAAAGATGGGGGAAGAACTGGTTCCAGACTGAGCTTCAAAGACACACATCCCATGGGCGAAGAGGAAGAGGACTTGCAGTTTCCCTGTGTGAGTGCAGAGATGGACAATTAGCTGGGGAGCTGTGTCGTGGGGCGGGGGGGCGGGGGGGGGCAGTGCCATTTGTTCAGAAGGCCTTCAAAGGAGTTGCTTCATCAATAGAATGGAATATCGAAATTTGCAGCAACGTGGAAGGTAGAATATTGAGTAAAATACCTCAGACAGAGATTGACAAATACTCTATGATATCACTTAGAGAATGTAAACATACTGCAAATTAGAGAATATGAGAATAATGGAGGTGCACAAATATACAGAAGCATATAGGGGTTACCAGCGGGGAGGCAAAGAGGGCAAGGCAATCCAGACGTGGGGGAGTGGGAGGCCCGCAGTGATAGATAGGTGGAAGATGAGCTCAGGGATGTATTTTACAACATGGGGAATAGAGCCAGGCCTTGTCATAACTGTAAATGGAAAGCAAGCTTTAACATTTGTATAATCAGTAAGAAAAGCAAAGAAAAGGGGCGAGAAAGGAGGGAAAAAAAGAAGGAAAAGAATGGAATTTTTGGAGATCAAAAATCAATACTGATTAGGCCCTTTTTATCAAATGATTCTATTTAATTTTATTGATTTTAATTGCTGGGTATTTACTTTACAATATTGTGGTGATTTTTTCCATACATTGACATGAATCAGCCATGGGAGCACACGTATTCCCATCCTGATTCCCCCTCACATCTTCCTCCCAATGCAATCCCTCTGGGTCAGCCCAGTGAAACAGTCCTGAGCACCCTGTCTTATGCATCGAACATGGATTTTCTATCCCTTTCACATAGGATAATATACATGTTTCAGTGCTATTCTCTCAGATCCCTCCCTCGCCATCTCCCACAGAGTTCAAAAGATTGTTCTGTAAATCTGTGCCTCTTTTGCTGTCTCCCATATAGGGTTATCATCTCCATCTTCCTAAATTCCAAATATATGCCTTAGTAGAGTGTAATGGTGTTTTTCTTTCTGACTTACATCGCTCTGTGTAATAGGCTCCAGTTTCATCCACCTCATTAGTATGCATTCACATGTGTTCTTTTTATTGGCTGAGCAATATTCCATTGTGTCTATGTACCACAGCTTTCTTACCCATTTGTCTGCTTATGGACATCTAGATTGCTTCCCTGCCCTGGTTATTGTAAATAGTGCTCTGATGAACATTGGGGCACAAGTGTCCTTTTCACTTGTGGGTGGATCAGTATTGAATGTAGAGAAAGCATGACGACTATTAGCCTGTTAGTGGTAAACACTGCACATGAGATTGGTTGAAGGAGTGGGACCAAAGATGGAGATGGATATTTCAAACTGGCTGAGAGTGATCAGATGGTCATGTGTGGTGCTGTCCTGCTGTGGGACATTTCTCGTGGCTCTGTTCTCACCAGCAACGTAATATTTTCTTTCCTCCCTCTCATTTCCCTTCTTTCCCTTTCACCCTCTTTCCTCAGTACATGAATTTCTTTCACAAATATTCAATGTGCTGTGCAGTGTTGTGCTTCATTGTTCAGCCACGTCCAACTCTTTGTGACCCCATGGACTCTAGCCCGCCAGGATCCACTGTCCATGGGGATTCATCAGGCAAGCATACTGGAGCAATCTGCCATTCCCCCCTGCAGAATATCTTTCCAGCCCTGTGATTGAATCCTGTTCTCCCATGTTACAGGTGTTTTTTTTTTTTTTTTTTTTTTTTTTTTTTTTTACCTATCTGAGCCTCAGGAAACCCTAAAAATGGGCGTCATCTGACACTATATTTTTCATATCTGTAAGATCAAATGGGGTCTATTTTAGGATTTCCATGATTCTCCTTATTTTTAGAACTCATAAAACACATTTATTCCAAGCATCCTAATGTCTCTGTCTGCAAATACTAAAATCTATGCCACTTCTGCCTGAGTTTTAGTTCCCAATGGAATTTTAGTATGATCATCTTTACCTTCCTTAGATTTAATATATTCTTAAAGTGGTTTGGGGATAGTTCCATATTCTTCCTGTGAATTGGCTGCTCATGTCTTTAAACATGTCTTCATAAATTTAAAGTTCAGTGATATATCTTTCTTATAATGTGTTTGCTCATGCCAATTGCCCAGTTTTCTAACAGGTTTTTAGATCTTCTAAAATTTCTAAGCGTCATCCTTTGGGTTTGTATATGGCATGCTTTTTCTACCTCTAAAAATGTTCAGCAGTGTGATGGACTGTGGGTAAGTAAGCAAGAAATGGACGACAGGATGTGAACACTTCTCAGGAAACCCAGGAAGACCAACTAAGCCAACAAACTGTCCCCAGGGATGCACCTCAGGCTGGTTAACCCTACGAGTCAATTGGACAAATGAGGACTTAGGTGGAGCACACAATCCATTCCCCTTTCCTCCAGAGCCAACCAGCTGAATGAGAGACCATGGGAACTAGATGCACAGGACAGTGTTTCATCTAAGAAGCTGGAAGCTTGTGGCAGCTACTCATGGAAATGAATTCCACCTTGGTTTTGGCTGTGAGGTAAGCTCCAAGGGAGCTTCCAGTGAGAAAACAAGATGAGAAAAGAGATTTGAGAAGGCACGTGTTGTGAAGACCTTTGCACACAAGCTCACACAGTTCTGGGCAAGCTCCACCCCTTGCTGGAAATACTAATCGGCCGCAGGAGGGCATTTCCTGCATGGCATCCCCCAGCACAACCAGAAACATGCATTTCTCTGCCCCTTCCCCATCACCTTGTTCAAACCCAAGCCTGGGGAGTACTCCTAGTGAGGTGACCCTGAGTCCTAGACTTGAAACGAGACAGCTCCGTGTGGAGCAACGGCAAGTGTATTCACTGCATTCTCACAGCCTGAAGACAAGGGTTTTCGACTGGAGACCAGAATATTGAGGCGAACCCCCGGAACACTGAGTCAAGGAGGCGCGAGGGAAAGGTTTCTGTCGGCTGGCCCAGAATTCAATGGGATTCAACGTGCGTTAATTCCACATTGCAGGACGAACGAGCAATGATTCTCGCTTCCACAGACACTTAAACACAATCTAGTTGTCATGGAGGGAGTTTAGGCAAGATATGAAAAGCTAGATAATGGTGAAAGCTGAGAGAGAACAGAATGAATGCCCGAGGAGTGTGGCTGTAGGGCAAGGTTGGGAGGAGATGCACTCTGCCTGCAGTGTGACCCATCAGAGTTGACCTAGAGATGAGGGTGGCAGGTGAGTTTGGAGGCCTCTTGAGGGCATTACTAATGCCTCATTTCTCCCAGCAAATCATCGGAATTGCTCCCCATCCTCCACTAGACATATCAGGGTTGGGCTTTGTGATTTCAAAGCTCACCCAGGGCCACCATTGGGTGGGGAAGAGACTTGCTGACCTCATAAAGCATGAGGGTGAGGCTTCATGGCGACGGGTATATATAGCGGTGCTCAGGGGCTCTGAGCAGACCACTGTGAGTCCTCCAAATGACTGAGGTGACTGGGAAGCCACAAGGTTCCAGAGTAGTTATGGAATACCCACCTCCTGTTACCCAGGAACAGATGAAGACCTCTTATCAATTGAGGTCCAGAAAAAAAGTCAAGGTGAACAGAACCCAGCCAACCTCCTCTTGCCCATCGACCCCACCCCAGAAGACACCCTCCCCTGTCCTTGCCTGGCACCTAACGCTTCTCTGCCCACAACCCTTCTCCTAAAGCCATCGTTCCCACCTGTCTTCACACTCTTCCCTAAACCAGTGCCATTCTTGCTCCCTGTCTTGTTTTCTCCATGTGGCCTGGGTAACCGTGAGGGTGAATAATCCCATTTCGGCAAAGCTGCCCAAGGAAACTTCTCTGAGTACTTCCACCAGAGAAAAGCTTAAGAAAATCAGATGCTCAAATCTCTGGACCCAGAGTTCAAGGCCAACGAGCAGCTGAATCAGAAGGAACTAGAAGAAGTCCCAGAGACCATGGAGACCCTTTCCATTCCAGTTGATCAGAATGAATCAGAGGAGATCCCAGACACCATGGAGACCCCTGCCATTCCAGCTAATCAGAAGGAACCAGAGGAGGTCCTGGAAACCATGTTGAGCCCAGTCATTCCAGCTAATCAGAATGAATCAGAGGAGGTCCCAGAAACCATGGAGGCCCCTCCATTTACAGCTAATCAGAATGAAACAGAGGAGGTCCCAGAAACCATGGAGACCCCTGCCATTCCAGCTCATTAGAACGAAACAGAGGTGGTCCCAGAGAAAATGGAGACCCCTGCCATTCCAGCTGGACCAGTGGGCAGCCACTGACATCTGGGCATGGCTAGACAACTCAGAAATGCTTCGAGGTCTGGCCGCTGAGTACTGGCCAAAAGTACAGATGCTGCATATTATAGCAACTGCATACACTAATAACGAAAATAAAATAAAGCTGATGTCAAATAATGTTTGTCCTGAGTTCTCTGATCGCGGAAAGCATAGAGGGCAGGGAAGGGATAAGTGTGTGAGGAGGGAGGGAGATGTCTTCTGTGGAGTTGGAGATGGGACCAGAAGGTCCAGGTTGCCAGAAAGTAGTGGGAAGAATTGGTTCAAACTGTGCTTCAAAGATAAAATTCCCATGAAAGAAGTGGAAGAGAACTTGGAGTTTCTCTGTGCGAGTGCAGAGATGGACACTTAGCTAGGGAGCTGTGTCGTATGTGGTGGGGCAGTGCCATTGGTTTAAAGACATACAAAGGAACTGCCCCATCAAAAGGATGCAATATGGACATTTGCAGCAACATGGAAGGTAGAATATTGAGTAAAATAACTCAGACAGAGATTGACAAATACTGTATGATATTACTTATAGAATGTAAACATACTGCAAAGTAGAGAATATGATAATAATGGAGGTGTACAAATATAAGGAAGCATCTACTGGTTACCAACGACGAGGGGAAGAGGGCTGGGCAATAAAGAAGTGGGGGAGTGGGAAGCACGCACTGATAGTTAGGTGGAAGAAGAGCTCATGGAAGCATTTTCCAACATGGGGAATAGAGCCAAGACTTTGTCATAACTATAAATGGAAAGGAAGCTTTAACATTTGTATAATCAGAAGGAAATGGAGAGAAAGAGGTGGGAAGAAGAAGGGAAGAAAGGAAGGAAAAGAAGGACGTTTTTGGAGGTCAAAAAGTCAATACTGATTACGCCCTTTTTATCAAAGGATTCTAATTTATTTTATTTTATTATATTTTAATTGGTGGGTATTACTTTACAATATTCTGGTGGTTTTTGCCATACATTGACATGAATCAGCCATGGGAGTACAAGTATTCCCCATCCTGATTTCCCCTCACATCTTCCTCCCAATCCAATCCCTCTGGGTCAGCCCAGTGAACCATTCCTGGGCACCCTGTCTTATGCATCGAACATGGACTGGCTATCCCTTTCTCATATGATAATATACATATTTCAATGCTATTCTCTCAGATCATCCCATCCTCATTGTCTACCACAGAGCTCAAAAGACTGTTCTGTAATTCTGTGTATCTTTTGCTGTCTCCCATTTAGGGTTATCATGTCCATCTTCCTCAATTCAATATATATGCCTTAGTATAGTGTATTGGTGTTTTTCTTTCTGACTTACTTCGCCCTGTATAATAGGCTCCAGTTTCATCCACCTCATAAGAATGGATTCATATGTGTTCTTTTAAATGGCTGAGCAATATTCCATTCTGTCTATGTACCACAGCTTTGTTACCCAATTGTCTGCTGATGGATATCTAGGTTGCTTCCATGCCCTGCTTATTGTAAACAGTGCTGTGATGAACATTGGGGCACACGTGTCTTTCTGACTTCTGGGTGAATGATGATTTGAATGAGGAGAAACCATGTTGACTATTAACCTGTTAGTGGTAAACCCTGCACATGAGTTTGGTTGAAGGAGTGGGACCAAAGTTGGAGAGGGTTGTTTCAAACCGGCTGACAGTGCTCAGATGGAAATGTGGGGTGCTGTCTTGCTGGGGGACATCTCTGGTTGCTCTGTTCTCACCAGCAAGGAGGATTTTCTTTTCTTCCTTTCATTTCCCTTGTTTCCCTTTCTCCCTCTTTCCTCCCTACCTGCCTTTCTTTTACAAATATTCACTGTGCTGTGCTGTGCTGTCCTTCCTTCCTCAGCCGGGTCCAACATTTTGTGACCTCTTGATCTGTAGCCCGCCAGGATTCTGTGTTCATGGTGATTCTCCAAGGAAGCGTACTAGAGCAGGCTGCCATTCCCCCTTCCAATGGATCTCCCCAACACAGGTATTGAATCCTGGTCTCCAATGTTGCAGGTGCGTTTTATTTTTTGTTTGTTTGTTTGTTTGTTTTTTACTCTCTACGCCATCAGCAAACCTTTAAAATGGGCGTCATCTGACACTATTATTTTCATATCTGTAAGACCAAATGGTGTCTATTTTACAATTTCCATATATCTCCTTACTTTTTGAACCCATAAAACACAGTTATTCCAAGTATCTTAATGTATCTGTCTGCAATTACTAAAATCTATGCCACAAGTGCCTGCGTTTCAGTTCTCTAGGGAATTTTATTATGATTTTTCTTACCTCTGTGAGATTTAATATGTTTTAACGTGGATCTGGGCTAGTTCCATATTCTTCTTCTGAATTGGCTGCTCATGACTTTAAACATGTCTTCATAAATTTAACGGCCTGTGATACATCTTTCTAATAAAGTGATGGCTCATGCTCATTTTTCTATCAGTTTTTAACATTCTAAGAGTCGTATTTTGGGTTTGGTTACCACATGCTTTTTCTATCTCTTAAAATGTTCAGCAGTGTGATGGACCCTGGGTGAGTAAGCAACAAGTGGACACAAGTATGTGAACACTTGACAGGAAACCAAGGAAGACCCACTAACCCAACAAACTGTCCCCAGGGGTGCACCTCAGGCTGGTTGACCCTACGAGTCAATTGGAAAAAGGAGGACTGAGGTGGAGCACAAAATCCATTCCACTATCCTCCAGAGCCAACGAGCTCCATGAGAGATCATGAGAACTAGATGCACAGGACAGGATGACTCAGTGTTTTGTCCAAGAACCTGGAAGCTTGTGGCAGGTGTACGGAAATGAATTCCACCTTGGTTTTGGCTGTGAGGTAAGCTCCAATGGAGCTTCCAGCAAGAAAACAACATGAGAAAATGGATTTATGAGGGCATGTGTTGAGAAGATCTTTGCACACAAGGCTCACACAGCTCTGGGCAAGCTCCACCCCTTGCTGGAAATACGAATCAGCCGCATGTGGGCATTTCCTGCATGGCATCCCCCAGCAAAACCTGAAACATGCATTTCTCTGCCCAATCCCCATCACCATGTTCAAACTCAAGCCTGGGTAGTACTCCTAGTGAGGTGACCGGGAGTCCTAGACTTGAAACGAGACATCTCTGTGTGGAGCCAGAGCAAGGGTATTCACTGCATTCTCACAACATGAAGAAAAGTGTTTCAGACTGGAGGTCTTAAAACTGAAGCGAGCTCCAGGAACACTGGGAAAAGGTGCGGGATGGAAAGGTTTCTGTCGGCTGGCCCAGATTTCAATGGGCTTCAATGTGCATTACGACCACTTTGCCGGACGAGCGAGCAATGATTCTCATTTCCACAGACCCATAAACACAACCCAGTTGATATGGAGGGAGTTTTGGCAAGATATGAAAAGCTAGATAATGGTGAAAGCTGAGAGAGAACAGAATGAATGCCGGAGGCGTGTGGCTCTGGGGCAATATTTGGAGGAGATGCACTCTGCCTGCTCTGTGACCCATCAGAGTTGACATAGAGGTGAAGGTGGCAGGTTACTTTCGAGACCTCTTTAGGGCATTACAAATGCCTCATTTCTCCCAGCAAATCATCTTATTTGCTCCCCACCCTCCTTTAGGCATGTCAGGATGGGGCTTTGTGATGTCAAAACTCACCCAGGGCCACCATTGGCTGGGGAAGAGAATTGCTGACCTCATAAAGCATGAGGGAGAGGCACCAAGGGGACTGGTATATATAGGGCTGCTCAGGGGCTCTGAGCAGACCACTGTGAGTCCTCCAAATGAGTGAGGTGATTGGGAATCCACAAGGCTCCAGCGTAGTTATGGAAGACCCACCTCCTGTTGCCCAGGAGAAGATGATGACCTCCTATCAATAGAGGTCCAGAAAAAATATCAAGGTGTGCTGAACCCATCCAAACTCCTCTTGCCTACCGACCCCACCCCAGAAGGCACCCTCCCCTGCCCTTGCCTGGAACATAACCAATCTGTGCCCACACCCCTTCTCCTGAAGCTTTTGTTCCCACCTGTCTTCACACTCTTCCCTAAACCACTGTGATTCTTTGATTTCTCCCTAGTTTTCTCCAGGTCCCAGTGTAACCGTGAGTTGAATAATCCCATTCCGGAAATGCTGCCCATTAAAACTTCTCGGAAATCTCCCACCACAAAAAAGCTTAATAAAATCAGATGCTCAAAGCATTGTAGCCAGAGATCCAAGGCGAATGAAGAGCTGAATCAGAAGGAACCAGAGGAGTCCCAGAGACCATGGGGACCCCTGCCATTCCAGCTGGAACAGTGGAGAGCCAGTGACTTCGGGGTATGGATAGATACCTAAGCAATGCTTAGGGGTCTGGAGGCTGATTACTGGCCAAAAGTACAGATGCTGAATATTATAGCAACTGCATACACTAGTAACGAAAATAAAATAAAATCAAGCTGAGGTGAAATTATGTTTGTCTCTGAGTTCTCTGATGGTGGGGTGAAGAGAGGGCAAGGAAGGGATAAGTGTGTGAGGAGGGAGGGAGATAGCTTCTCTGGTGCTGGAGATGGGACCAGAAGGTCCAGGTTGCCAGAAAGTTGGGGGAAGAACTGGTTCCAGACTGAGCTTCAAAGACACACATCCCATGGGCGAAGAGGAAGAGGACTTGCAGTTTCTCTGTGTGAGTGCAGAGATGGACAATTAGATGGGGAGCTGTGTCATAGAGGGGGGGGCGGGCAGTGCCATTTGTTCAGAAGGCCTTCAAAGGAGTTGCTTCATCAAAAAAATGGAATATTGAAATTTGAAACCACATGGAAGGTAGAATATTGAGTAAAATACCTCAGACAGAGATTGACAAATACTCTATGATACCACTTATAGAATGTAAGCATACTGCAAATTAGAGAATATGAGAATAATGGAGGTGCATGAATATAGAGAAGCATATAGGGGTTACCAGCGGGGAGGTGAAGAGGGCGGGGCAATCCAGAGGTGGGGGAGTGGGAGGCACGCAGTGATAGATAGGTGGAAGATGAGGTCAGGGATGAATTTTACAACATGGGGAATAGAGCCAGGCCTTGTCATAACTGTAAATGGAAAGCAACCTTTAACATTTGTATAATCAGAAAGAAAAGGAAAGAAAGAGGGGGGAGAAAGGAGGGAAGAAAGGAAGGAAAAGAATGGAATTTTTGGAGATCAAAAATCAATACTGATTAGGCCCTTTTTATCAAAGGATTCTATTTAATTTTATTTATTTTAATTGGTGGGTATTTACTCTACAATATTTTGGTGGTTTTTGCCATACATTGACATAAATCAGCCATGGGAGTGCATCCTGATTCCCCCTCACATCTTCCTCCCAATGCAATATCTCTGGGTCAGCCCAGTGAACCAGTCCTGGGCACCCTGTCTTATGCATCGAACATGGACTGGCTATCCCTTTCACATACGATAATATTCTTGTTTCAGTGCTATTCTCTCAGATCATACCAACCTCGCCATCTCCCACACAGTCCAAAAGTCTGTTCTGTAAATCTGTGTCTCTTATGCTGTCTCCCATATAGTGTTATCATCTCCATCTTCCTCAATTCAATATATATATGCCTAAGTATAGTGTATTGGTGTTTTTCTTTCTGACTTACTTCGCTCTGTATAATAGGCTCCAGTTTCATCAACCTCATTAGAATGTATTCACATGTGCTGTTTTTATGGCTGAGCAATATTCCATTGTGTCTATGTACCACAGCTTTCTTACCCATTTGTCTGCTGATGGACATCTAGATTGCTTCCATGCCCTGGTTATTGTAAACAGTGCTGTGATGAACATTGAGACACGAGTCTCTTTTTCACTCCTGGGTGAATCACGATTTGAATGAGGAGATACCATGATGACTATTAGCCTGTTAGTGGTAAACCCTGCACATGAGTTTGGTTGAAGGAGTGGGACTAAAGATGGAGATGGTTGTTTCAAAGCGGCTGAAAGTGTTCAGATGGACCTGTGTGGTGCTGTCCTGCTGGAGACATCTCTGGTTGCTCTGTTCTCACCAGCAACGGAGGATTTTCTTTCCTTCCTTTCATTTCCCTTATTTCCCTTACTCCCTCTTTATTCCCTTCCTGATTTTCGTTCACAAAGATTCAATGTGCTGTGCTGTGCTATGCTTCATTGTTCAGCCATGTGCAACTCTTTGTGACCCCATGGACTGCAGCCCGCCAGGCTCCTCTGCCCATGGGGATTCTCCAGGCAAGCATACTGGAGCAGGCTGCCATTCCCCCCTCCAAGGGATCTTCCAAACCAAGTGATTGAATCCTGGTCTCCCATGTTGTAGGTGGTTTTTTTTTTTTTTTTTTTTTTTTTACTGTCTGAGCCATCAGGAAACCCTTAAAGTGGGCTTCATCTGACACTATGTTTTTCATATCTATAAGATCAAATGAGGTCTATTTTAGGATTTCCATGACTTTCCTTATATTTAGAAGACACAAAAATCATTTATTCCAAGTATCGTAGTGTCTCTGTCTGCAAATCCTAATATCTATGCCATTTCTGCCTGAATTTCAGTTCTCAAGGGAATTTTAGTATGATTTGTCTTACCTTCGTGAGATTTATTATGTTCTTAACGTGTTTTGGGGCTAGTTCCATACTCTTATTGTGAATTGGCTGCTGATGTTTTGAACATGTCTTCATAAATTTAAAGGCCAGTGATATAACTTTCTTATAAAGTAGTGGCTCGTGCCTCTTGCCCATGTTTCGATCAGGTTTTAAGATCTTCTAACAATTCTAAGAGTCAAATTTTGGGTTTGTTTATGGCGTGCTTTTTCTAACTCTTAAAATGTTCAACAGAGTGATGGACCCTGGATGAGTAAGCAACAAATGGACAACAGGATGTGAACACTTCACAGGAAACCCAGGAAGACCAACTAAGCCAACAAACTGTCCCCAGGGGTGCACCACAAGCTGGTTGACCCTACCAGTCAATTGGAAAAACAAGGATTGATTTGGAGCACACAATCCATTCCCCTTTCCTTCAGAGCCAACCAGCTCAATGAGAGGCCATGGGAAATAGATGTACAGGACAGGATTACTCAGTGTTTCGTCCAAGAAGCCGGAAGCTTGTGGCAGCTGCTCATGGAAATGAATTACACCTTGGTTTTCACTGTGAGGTAAGCTCCAAGGGAGCTTGCAGCAAGCAAACAAGATGAGCAAAGAGGTTTGTGAGGGCACGTGTTGAGAGGAACTTTCTACACAAGGCTCACACAGCTCTGAGCAAGCTCCACCCCTTGCTGGGAATATTAATCAGCTGCAGGTGGGCATTTCCTGCATGACAACCCCCAGCACAACTTGAAACATTCATTTCTCTGCCCCTTCCCCATAACCCTGTTCAAACACAAGCCTGGGGAGTACTCCTGGTGTGGTGACCCTGAGTCCTAGACTTGAAACGAGACAGCTCCGTGTGGAACAAGGGCAAGTGTATTCACTGCATTCTCATATCCTTAAGACAAGGGTTTCTGACTGGTAACCAGAAAATGGAGGTGGGCCCCGGGAACACTGAGACAAGAAGGTGGGTTGGAAAGGTTTCTGTCAGCTGGCACAGAATTCAATGGGCTTCAAGGTGCATTAAGACCACATTGCAGGAAGAACAAGCAATGATTCTCGCTTCCACAGACACTTAAACACAACCTAGTTGTCATGGAGGGAGTTTAGGCAAGATATGAAAAGCTAGCAAATGGTGAAAGCTGAGAGAGAACAGAATGAATGCCCGAGGAGTGTGGCAGTGGGGCAAGGTTGGGAGGAGATACACTCTGCCTACTGTGTGACCCATCAGAGTTGACATAGAGGTGAGGGTGGCAGGTGCATTTGGACGCTCCTTTTGCTCATTAAAAATGTCTCATGTCTCCCAGGTAATAATCTGATTTGCTCCCCATCCTCCGCTAGACATGTCAGGATGGGGCTTTGTGATGTCAAAACTCACCCAGGGCCACCATTGGCTGAGGAAGAGACTTGGTGACCTCATAAAGCATGAGGGTAAGGCTTCATGGGGAAGGGTATATATAGCGGTGCTCAGGGGCTCTGAGCAGACCACTGTGAGTCCTCCAAATGACTGAGATGACTGGGAAGCCACAAGGCTCCAGAGTAGTTATGGATCACTCATCTCCTGTTACCCAGGAGAAGATGAAGACCTCCTATCAATTGAGGTCCAGAAAAAAATGTCAAGGTGAACTGAACCCAGCCAAACTCCTCTTGCCCATCGACCTGACCCCTGAAGACACCCTCCCCTGTCCTTGCTTGACATATAACCCTTCTATGCCCAGACCCCTTCTCCTGAAGCCATCGTCCCCACCTGTCTTCACACTCTTCCCTAAATCAGTGCCATTCCTGCTCCCTGTCCTTTTCCTCCAGGTGGCCAGGGTAACCATGAATGTGAATAATCCCATTCCAGCAAAGCTGCCCAAGAAAACTCCCACCTGAAAAAAGTTTAAGAAAATCTGATGCTCAAATCTCTGTAGCCAGAGTTCCAAGGCGAATGAACACCTGAATCACAAGGAATCAGACGTGGTCCCAGAGACCATGGAGACCCCTCACATTCCAGCTAATCAGAATGAACCACAGGATGTCCCAGAGACCATGGAGACCCCTGGCATTCCAGCTAATCAGAATGAATCCGAGGAGTTCCCAGAGACCATGGAGAACCCTGCATTTCCAGCTAATCAGAAGGAATCAGAGGAGGTCCCAGAGACCATGCAGACCTCTGGATTTCCAGCTAATCAGAACGAACCAGAGGAGGTGCCAGAGACCATGGAGTCCCCTGCCATTTCAGCTGGACCAGTGGACAGTCAGTGATAAGGGAGCATCTAGACACCTCAGAAATGCTTGGGGGTCTGTCCCCTGAGTACTGGCCAAAAGTAAAAATGCTGAATATTATAGCAAATACATACACTAATAGCAAAAATAAAATAAAATCAAGCTCGTATGAAATTATGTTTGTCTCTGAGTTCACTGATAGTGGGGGTCAGAGAGGGCAGGGAAGGGATAAGTGTGTGAGGAGTGAGGGAGATGGCTTCCATGGAGGTGTAGATGGGACGAGAACGTCCAGGTTTCCAGAAAGTAGGGGGAAAAACTGGTTCCAGACTGAGCTTCAAAAACACACTTCCCATGGGAGAAGAGGAAGAGGACTTGGAAATTCTCTGTGCGAGTGCAGAGATGGACACTTAGCTGCAGAGTTGTGTCCTGTATGGGGAGGGCAGTGCCATTTGTTCATGAGGAATACAAAGGAGCTGCCCCATCAAAAGAATGGAATATTGACATTTGCAGCAACACGGAAGGTAGAATATTGAGTAAAATAACTCAGACAGAGCTTGACAAATACTGTATGATATCACTTATAGAATGTAAACATACTGCAAAGTAGAGAATATGATAATAATGGAGGTGCAAAAATGTAAAGAAGCATCTACTGGTTACCAGCGGGGAGGGGAAGAGGGCGGGGCAATACAGAACAGGGGGGGTGTGAGGCACACTGTGATAATTATGTGGAAGATGAGCTCAGGGATGCATTGTACAACATAGGGAATAGAGCCATTACTTTGTCATAACTATAAATGGAAAGCAAGCTTTAACAGTTGTATCATCAGAAAGAAAAGGAAAGAAAGAGGGGGAAGGAAGGAGGGAAGAAAGGAAGGAAAAGAAGGGTGATTTTGGAGGTCAAAAAGTCAATACTGATTAGGCCCTTTTTATAAAAGGATTCTATTTTATTTTATTATATTTCTTCTAATTGGTTGGTATTTACTTTACAATATTGTGGTGGTTTTTGCCATATATTGACATGAATCAGCCATGGGAGTACATGTATTCCCCATCCTGATTCCCCCTCACATCTTCCTCCCAATCCAATCCCTCTTGATCAGCCCAGTGAAAGAATCCTGGGAATCCAGTCTTATGCATGGAACATGGAATGGCTATGCCTTTCACATATGATAATATACATGTTTCAATGGTATTCTCTCAGATCATCCCATCCTCACCATCTCCCACAGAGTCCAAAAGACTGTTCTGTAAATCTGTGTCTCTTTTGCTGTCTCCCATATTGGGTTATCATCTCCATCTTCCTCAATTCAATATATATATGCCTTAGTATAGTGTATTGGTCTTTTTTTTTTTTTTTTTTCCTGACTTACTTCGCTCTGTATAATAGGCTCCAGTTTCATCCACCTCTTTCGAATGGATTCACATGTGTTCTTTTTAATGGCTGAGAAATATTCCATTGTTTCTATGTACCACAGCTTTCTTACCCATTTGTCTGCTGATGGATAACTAGGTTGCTTCCATGCCCTGGTTATTGCAAACAGTGCTGTGAAGAACGTTTGGGCACACGTGTCTTTTTCACTTTTGGGTGAATCAGGATTTAAATGAGGAGAAACCATGATGATTATTAGCCTGTTAGTGGTAAATCCTGCACATGAGTTTGGTTGAAGGAGTGGGACCAAAGTTGGAGATGGCTGACAGTGCTCAGATGGACATGTGTGGTGCTGTCCTGCTGGGGGGCATATCTGGTTGCTCTGTTCTCTCAAGCAACGGAGGATTTTATTTCCATCCCTTCATTTTCCTTGTTTCCTTTTCTCCCTTTTCCTCCCTACCTGAATTTCTTTCACAAACATTCAATCTGCTGCTCTGTGCTGTTCTGTTTTGTTCAGCCATGTCCAACTCTTTGTGACCCCATGGACTGTAGCCTGCCAGGCTCCTCTGTCCATTGGGATTTTCCAGGCAAGAATACTGGAGCAGGCTACCATTCCCTCCTCCAGGGGAAATTCCCAACACTGGGATTGAATACAGGTCTCCCATGTAACACGTGGGTTTCTTTTTTTCATTACTATCTGAGCCATCAGGAAACCCTTCAAATGGGCTTCATTTGACACTATGTTTCTCATACCTGTAAGATCAAATGGGGTCAATTTTATGATTTCCATGACTCTCCTTATTTTTAGAACACACAGAACACATTTATTCCAAGTATCCTAATGTCTCTGTCTGCAATTACTAATATCTATGCCACTACTGACTGAGATTCAGTTCTCAAGGGAATTTTAGTATGATTTTTCTTACCTTTGTTAGATTTAATATGTTCTTAACATGGTTCAGAGCTAGTTCCATACTCTTCTTGTGAATTGTCTGCTCATATCTTTAAACATTTCTTCATAAATTTAAAGGCCAGTGATATATGTTTCTTATAAAGTAGTAGCTCGTGCCTCTTGCCCATTTTTCTATCAGGTTTTAAGATCTTCTAACAATTCTAAGAGTCATCCTTTGGGTTTGTTTATGGCGTGCTTTGTCTAACTCTTAAAATGTTCAGCAGAGTAATGGACCCTGGGTGAGTAAGCAACAAATGGACAACAGGATGTGAAAACTTCATAGGAAACCCAGGAAGACCCACTAACCCAACAAACTGTCTCCAGGGGTGCACCTCAGGCTGGTTGAACCTACGAGTCAATTGGAAAAACGAGGACTGAGGTGGAGCACACAATCCATTCCCCTTTCCTTCAGAGCCAACCAGCTCAATGAGAGACCATGGGAACTAGATGCACAGGACAGGATGTCTCAGTGTTTTGTCCAAGAACCTGGAAGCTTGTGGCAGCTGCTCATGGAAATGAATTCCACCTTGGTTTTGTCTGTGAGGTAAGCTCCAAGGGAGCTTCCAGCAAGAAAACAAGATGAGAAAAGAGATTTGTGAGGGCACTTGCTGAGATGTCCTTTGCACACAAGGCTCACACAGCTCTGGGCAAGCTCCACCCCTTGCTAGGAATACTAATCAGACGGAAGTGGGGATTTCCTGAATGGGATCCCCCAGCACAACCTGAAACATGGATTTCTTTGCCGCTTCCCCATCATCCTGTTCAAACCCAGGCAGGGGGAGTACTCTTAGTGAGGTGACCCTGAGTCCTAGACTTGAAATGAGACAGCTCCGTGTGGCACAAGGGCAAGGGTATTCACTGCATTCTCACAGCCTGAAGAAAAGTGTTTCAGACTGGAGGGCTTAAAACTGAAGCGAGCTCCTGGAACACTGGGAAAAGGTTTGGGATGGAAAGGTTTCTGTCAGCTGGCCCAGATTTCAATGGGCTTCAATGTGCATTACGACCACATTGCAGGACGAGCGAGCAATGATTCTCATTTCCACAGACCCATAAACACAACCTAGTTGACATGGAGGGAGTTTTCACAAGATATGAAAAGCTAGATAATGGTGAAAGCTGAGAGAGAACAGAATGAATGGAGGAGGCGTGTGGCTCTGGGGCAAGGTTTGGAGGAGATGCACTCTGCCTGCTCTGTGACCCATCAGAGTTGACATAGAGGTGAAGGTGGCAGGTTAGTTTAGAGGCCTCTTGAGGGCATTACAAATGCCTCATTTCTCCCAGCAAATCATCTTATTTGCTCCCCACCCTCCTTTAGGCATGTCAGGATGGGGCTTTGTGATGTCAAAACTCACCCAGGGCCACCATTGGCTGGGGAAGAGACTTGCTGACCTCATAAAGCATGAGGGAGAGGCACCAAGGGGACTGGTATATATAGGGCTGCTCATGGGCTCTGAGCAGACCACTGTGAGTCCTCCAAATGACTGAGGTAACTGGGCATTCACAAGGCTCCAGAGTAGTTATGAAAGACCCACCTTCTGTTGCCCAGGAGAAGATGAAGACCTCCTATCAATAGAGGTCCAGAAAAAATATCAAGGTCAGCTGAACCCAGACAAACTCCTCTTGCCCATTTACCCCACCCCATAAGGCACCCTCCCCTGCCCTTCCCTGGCACATAAACAATCTGTGCCCAAACCCCTTCTCCTGAAGCCTTTGTTCCCACCTGTCTTCACACTCTTCCCTAAACCACTGCGATTCTTTGATCCCTCCCTAGTTTTCTCCAGGTCCCAGTGTAACTGTGAGTTGAATAATCCCATTCCGGAAAAACTGCCCAATAAAACTTCTCGGAAATCTCCCACCACAAAAAAAGCTTAAGAAAATCAGATGCTCAAAGCTTTGTAGCCAGAGATCCAAGGCGAATGAAGAGCTGAATCAGAAGGAACCAGAGGAACTCCCAGAGTCCATGCAGACCCCTGCCATTCTAGTTAATCAGAAGAAACGGGAGGAGGTCCCAGAGACCATGGAGACCTCTGCCATACCAGCTAATCAGAACGAACCAGAGGAGGTCCCAGAGACCATGGAGACCCCTGCCATTCCAGCTGGACCAGTGGATAGCCAGTGACTTCGGGGCATGGCTAGACACCTAAGCAATGCTTGGGGGTCTGGCCGCTGAGTACTGGACAAATGTACAGATGCTGAATATTATAGCAACTGCATACACTAATAACGAAAATAAAATAAAATCAAGCTAAGGTGAAATTATGTTTGTCTCTGAGTTCTCTGATAGTGGGGGGCAGAGAGGGCAGGGAAGGGATACTTGTGTGAGGAAGGAGAGAGATGGCTTCTGTGGAGTTGGAGATTGGACCCGAAGGTCCAGGTTGCCAGAAATTAGGGGTAAGAACTGGTTCCAGATTGAGCTTCAAAGACACACTTCCCATGGGAGAAGAGGAAGAGGACTTGGAGTTTCTCTCTGTGAGTGCAGAGATGGACACTTAGGTGGGGAGCTGTGCCTTGTGTTGGGGGGGCAGTACCATTTGTTCAAAAGGCAAACAAAAAAAAAAAAGAGCTACCCCATCAAAAGAATGGAATATTAACATTTGCCGCAACAAGGAATGTAGAATATTGAGTAAAATCCCTCAGACAGATATTGACAAATACTGTATGATATCACTTGTAGAATGTAAACATACCACAAAGGAGAGATATGATACAAATGGAGGTGCACATATATAGAGAAGCCTCTACTGGATACCAACAGCGAGGGAAACAGGGCGGGGCAATACAGAGCTGGGGGAGTGGGAGGCACGCATTGATAGTTAGGTGGAAGATGAGCACAGGGTTGCATTTTACAACATGGGGAAAAGAGCCAGTACTTTGTCATAACTACAAATGGAAAGCAAGTTTAACAGTTCTGTAATCAGAAAGAAAAGGAAAGAAAGAGGGGGAGGAAAAAGGGAAGAAAGGAAGGAAAAAATGGGGTTTTTGCAGGTCAAAACTTGAATACTGATAAGGCCCTTTTTATCAAAGGATTCTATTGTATTTTATTTTATTTATTTTAATTGGTAGTTATTTATTTTACAATATTGTGGTGGTTTTTGCCATACATTAACATGAATCATCCATGGGAGTACATGTATTCCCCATCCTGATTCCCCCTCACATCTTCCTCCCACTCTAATTCCTCTGGGTCAGCCCAGTGAAAGAGTCCTGGGCACCTTGTCTTATGCATCGAACATGGACTGGCTATCCCTTTCACATATGATAATATACTTGTTTCTATGCTATTCTCTCAAATCATCATACCCTCGTCGACTCCCCCAGAGTCTAAAAACTGTTTTGTAAATCTGTGTATCTTTTGCTGTCTCCCATATAGGTTTATCATCTCCATCTTCCTCAATTCAATATATATGCCTTAGTATAGTGTATTGGTGTTTTTCTTTCTGACTTACTTCGCTCTGCATAATAGGATCCAGTTTCATCCACTTCTTTCAAATGGATTCACAAGTGTTCTTTTTAATGGCTGAGCAATATTCCATTCTGTCTATGTACCACATCTTTCTTACCCATTTGTCTGCTGATGGACATCTAGATTGCTTCCATGCCCTGGTTATTGAAAACAGTACTGTGATGAACATTGGGACACACGTGTCTTTTTCACTTCTGCGTGAATCAGGATTTGAATTAGTAGAAACCATGATGACTATTAGCCTCTTAGTGGTAAACCCTGCACATGAGTTTGGTTGAAGGAGTGGGACCAAAGTTGGAGATGGTTGTTTCAAAACGGCTGAGAGTGCTCAGATGGACATGTGTGGTCCTGTCAAGCTGGGGGGCATCTCTGGTTGCTCTGTTCTCACCAGCAACGGATGATTTTCTTTCCTTCCTTCCATTTCCCTTGTTTTCCTTTCTCCCTCTTTCCTCCCTACCTGAATTTCTTTCACAAATATTCAATGTGCTTTACTGTGCTGTGCTTCTTTGTTCAGCCATGTCCAACTTTTTGTGACCCCATGGACTGTAGCTCGCCAGGCTCCTCTGTTCATGGGGGTTCTCCAAGCAAGCATACTGGAGCAGGCAGCCATTTCCCCCTCCAGGGGATTTTCCCAACCCACGGATTGAATTCGGGTCTCTTCTGTTGCAGGTTGTTTTTTTGTTTGTTTGTTTGTTTGTTTGTTTGTTTGTTTATTATTATTATCTGAGTCATCAGTAAACCCTTAAAATGGGCTTCATCTGACACTATGTTTTTCATATCTGTAAGATCAAATGGGCTCTATTTTATGATTTCTATGACTCTCCTTTTTTTTAGAACACACAAAATTCATTTATTTCAAATTTCCTAATGTCTCTTGCTGCAATTACTAATATCTGTGCCACTACTGCCTGAATTTCAGTTACCAAGGGAATTTTAGTATGATTTGTCTTACCTTCATTAGATTTAATATGTTCTTAACGTGGTTCGGGTCTAGTTCCATACTCTTCTTGTAAATTGGCTGCTCATGTCTTTAAACATGTTCATAAATTTAAAGGCCAGTGATACATCTTTCTTATAAAGATTTGTCTCGTGCTTCTTGCCCACTTTTTTTTTTTAATCAGGTTTTAAGAACTTCTAACAATTCTAAGAGTAATCTTTTGTGTTTATTTACGGCGTACTTATTCTGCCAGGTAAAATGCCCAGCAGAGTGATGTGCCCTGGGTGAGTAAGCAACAAATGGACAAAGGGATGTGAACACTTCACAGGAAACCCAGCAAGACCCACTAAGCCAACAAACTGTTCCCAGGGGTGCACCTCAGGTTGGTTGACCCTACGAGTCAATTGGAAAAATGAGGACTGAGGTGGAGCACACTATCCATTCCCCTTTCCTCCAGAGCCAACCAGCTCAATGAGAGACCATGGGAACTTGAAGCACAGGACAGGATGACTTAGTGTTTCATCCAAGAAGCTGGAAGCTTGTGGCAGCTGCTCATAGAAATGAATTCCACCTTGGTTTTGGCTGTAAGCCAAAGCTCCAAGGGAGCTTCCAGCATGAAAACAAGATGAGAAAAGAGATTTGTGAGGGCACGTGTTAAGAAGACCTTTGCACACAGGCTCACACAGCTCTGGGCATGCTCCACCCCTTGCTGGGAATTCGAATCAGCCACAGTTGGGCATTTCCTGCATGGGATCACCCAGCAAAACTTGAAACATCATTTCACTGCAACTTTCCCATTACCCTGTTCAAACCCAAGCCTGGGGAGTACTCCTAGTGAGGTGACCCTGAGTCCTAGACTTGAAACGAGACAGCTCCGTGTGGAGCCAGGGCAAGTGTATTCACTGCATTCTCACAGCTTGAAGACAAGGGTTTCCGACTGGAGACCAGAAAATGGAGGCGAGCTCCGGGAACACTGAGACAAGGAGGCGGGATGGAAAGGTTTCTGTCAGCTGGCACAGAATTCAATGGACTTCAAGGTGCCTTAAATGCAGGAAGAAAGAGCAATGATTCTCACTTCCACAGAGACTTAAACACAACCTAGTTGTCATGGAGGGAGTTTAGGCAAGATATGAAAAGTTAGATAATGGTGAAATCTGAGAGAGTACAGAATGAATGCCTGAGGAGTGTGGCTGTGGGGCAAGGTTGGGAGAAAATGCACTCTGCCTGCTGTGTGACCCATCAGAGTTGACATAGAGATGAGGGTGGCAGGTGAGTTTGGAGGCCTATTTAGGGCATTAGTAATGCCTTATTTCTCCCAGCAAATCATCTGAATTGCTCCCCATCCTCCGCTAGACATGTCAGGATGAGGCTTTGTTATGTCAAAGCTCACCCAGGGCCACCTTTGGCTGGGAAGTGACTTGCTGACCTCATAAAGCATGAGGGTGAGGCTTCATGGGGACGGGTATATATAGGAGTGCTCAGGGGCTCTGACCAGGCTACTGTGAGTCCTCCAAATGAATGAGGTGACTGGGAAGCCACAGGGCTCCAGAGTAGTTATGAAAGACCCACCTCCTGTTTCCCAGGAAAAGATGAAGACCTCTTATCAATAGAGGTCCAGAAAAAATATCAAGGTCAGCTGATCCCAGCCAAACCTCTCTGGCCCATCAACCCTACCCCAGAAGACATCCTCCCCTGTCCTTGCCTGGCACATAACCAATCTGTGCCCAAACCCCTTCTCCTGAAGCCTTTGTTCCCACCTGTCTTCACACTCTTCCCTAAACCACTGTGATTCTTTGATCCCTCCATAATTTTCCCCAGGTCCCAGGGTAACTGTGAGTTGAATAATCTCATTCTGGGAAAGCTGCCCAATAAAACTTCTCGGAAATATACCACCACAAGAAAGCTTAAGAAAATCATATGCTCAAAGCTTTGTAACAGAGATCCAAAGCGAATGAGAGCTAAATCAGAAGGAACCAGAGGAAATCCCAGAGTCCATTGAGACACCTGTCATTCTATTTATTCAAAAGAAACCAGAGGAGGTCCCAGAGACCATGGAGAGCCCTGCCATACCAGCTCATCAGAACGAACCAGAGGAGGTCACAGAGACCATGGAGACCCCTGCATTTCCAGCTTATCAGAATGAACAAAAGGAGATCCCAGAGACCATGGAGACCCCTGTCATTCCACATAGTTAGAATGAAACAGAGGAGGTCCCAGAGACCATGGAGACCCCTGCTATTCCAGCTGGACCAGTGGACAGCCAGTGACTTCGGGGCATGGCTGGACACCTCAGAAATGCTTGGGGTTTGGCCGCTGAGTACTGGCCAAAAGTACAACTGCTTAATATTATAGCAACTGCATACACTAATAATGAAAATACAATAAAATAAAGCTTATGTGAAATTAAGTTTGTCTCTGAGTTCTCTGATAGTGGGAGGCAGAGAGGGCAGGGAAAGGATAAGTGTTTGAGGAGGGAGGGAGATAGATTCTGTGGAGTTGGAGATGGGACAAGAAGGTCCAGGTTGCCAGAAAGTAGGGGGAAGAACTGATTCCAGACTGAGCCTCAAAGACACACTTCCCATGGGAGACGAGGAAGAGGACCTGGAATTTCTCTGTGTGAGTGCAGAGATGGACACGTAGCTGGGGAGCTGTGTCGTGTGTGGATGGGCAGTGCCATTTGTTCAAAAGGCATACAAAGGAGCTGCCCCATGAAAAGAATGGAATATGGACATTTGCAGCAACATGGAAAGTAGAATATTGAGTAAAATAACTCAGACAGAGATTGACAAATACGGTATGATATCACTTATAGAAGGCAAACATACCGCAAAGTAAAGAATATGATAATAAAGGAGGTGCACAAATATAGAGAAGCATCTATTCGTAACCAGAGGGGAGGCGAAGAGGTCGGGGCAATCCAGAGGTGAGGGAGTGGGAGGAACGCAGTGATAGTTAGGTGGAAGACAAGCACAGGGATGCATTGTACAACATGGGGAATAGAGCCAGGACTTTGTCATACCTATAAATGGAAAGCAAGCTTTAAGAGTTCTATAATCAGAAAGAAAAGGAAAGAAAGAGGGGAGAGGAAGGACGGAAAAAAGGAAGGAAAAGAATGGCGTTTTTGGAGATCAAAAATCAATAATGATTAGGCCCTTTTTATCAAAGGACTCTATTTTATTTTATTTTATTTTATTTTATTTTATTTTATTTTATTTTATTTTATTTATTTTAATTGGTGAGTATTTACTTTACAATATTGTGGTGGTTTTTGCCATACATTGACATGAAGCAGCCATGGGAGTACATGTATTCCCCATCCTGATTCCCCGTCACATCTTCCTCCAAATCCAATCCCTCTGGTTTAGCCCAGTGAACCAGTCCTGGCCACCCTGTCTTATGCATCGAACAAGGACTTCCTACCCCCTTCACATATGATAATATACTTGTTTCAATGGTATTCTCTCAGATCATCCCACCCTTGCTGTCTCCCAAAGAGTCCAAAAGACTGTTCTGTAAAACTGTTTCTCCTTTGCTGTCTCTCATATAGGGTTAACATCTCCATCTTCCTCAATTCAATATATATGCCTTAGTACAGTGTATTGGTGTTTTTCTTTCTGACTTACTTCGCTCTGTACAATAGGCTCCAGTTTCATCCACTTCTTTCGAATGGATTCACATGTGTTCTTTTTAATGGCTGAACAATATCCCATTGTATCTATGTACCACAGCTTTCGTACCCATTTGTCTGCTGATGGACATCTAGATTGCTTCCATGCCCTGGTTATTGTAAAGGGTGCTGTGATGAACATTGTGGCCCACGAGTCTTTTTCATTTCTGCGTGAATCAGGATTTGAATGAGGAGATACCATGATGACTATTAGCTTGTTAGTGGTAAACCCTGCACATGAGTTTGGTTGAAGGAGTGGGACCAAAGTTGGAGATGGTTGTTTCAAACCGGCTGAGAGTGCTCAGATGGATATGTGTGGTGCTCTCCTGCTGGGGGATATCACTGGTTGCTCTGTTCTCTCAAGCAATGGAGGATCTTCTTTCCTTCCTTTCATTTCCCTTGTTTCCCTTTCTCCCTCTTTCCTCCCTACCTGAATTTCTTTCACAAAGATTCAATGTGCTGCTCTGTGCTATGCTTCGTTGTTCCACCATGTCCAACTCTTTGTGAACCCATGGACTGTAGCCCGCCAGGCTCCTCTGTCCATGGGGATTCTCCAGGCAAGCACACTGGAACAGGCTGCCATTCCCCCCTCCAGGGTATCTTCCCAACCCAGGGATGGAATCCTGATCTGCCATGTTGCAGGTGAGTTGTTTTTTTTTTTTTTTTTTTTTTTTTTTATTACTATTTGAGCCATCAGGAAACCCTTAAAATGGGCTTCATCTGACACTATGTTTTTCATATCTATAAGATCAAATGGGGTCTTTCTTACGATTTAAAAGACTCTCCTTGTTTTTAGAAGACACGAAACATATTTATTCCAAGTATCCTAATGGTTCTGTCTGCAATTACTGATATCTATGCCACTACTGCCTGAGTTTCAGTTCTCAAGGGAATTTTAGTATGATTTTTCTTAACTTCATGAGATTTAATGTGTTCTTAACTTGGTTCAGGGCTAGTTCCATAGACTTCTTGTGAATTGGCTATTCATGTCTTTAAACATGTCCATAAATTTAAAGGTCCGTGATATATCTTTTTATAAAGTGTTGGCTCGTGCCTCTTGCCCATTTTTCTATCAGGTTTTAAGATCTTCTAAAAATTCTAAGAGTCATCCTTAGGGTTTCTTCACAGTGTGCTTTGTCTAACTCGTAAAATGTTCAGCAGCTGATGGACCCTGGGTGAGTAAGCAACAAATGGACAACAGGATGTGAACACTTCACAGGAAACCTAGGAAGACACACTAAGCTAACAAACTGTCGCCAGTGGTGTACCTCGGGCTGGTTGACCCTACGAGTCAATTGGAAAAACGAGGAGTAAGGTGGAGCACACAATCCAATCCCCTTTCCTCGAGAGCCAACCAGCTCAATGAGAGACCATAAGAACTAGATGCACAGGACAGGATGACTCAGTGTTTCGTCCAAGAAGCTGGAAGCTTGTTGCAGCTGCTCATGGAAATGAATTCCACCTTAGTTTTGGCTGTGAGGTAAGCTTCACGGGAGCTTCCAGCAAGAAAACAAGATGAGAAAAGAGATTTTTGAGGGCACTTGTTGAGAAATCCTTGGCACTCAAGGCTCAGACAGCTCTGGGCAAACTCCACCCCTTGCTGGGAATACTGATCAGCTGCAGGTGGGCCTTTCCTGCATGGGATCCCTCAGCACAACCAGAAACATGCATTTCTCTGCCTCTTCCCCATTACCCTGTTCAAACCCAAGTCTGGGTACTAATCCTAATGCGGTGACCCTGAGTGCTAGACTTGAAATGAGACAGCTCCGTGTGGAGCAAGGGCAAGTGTATTCACTGCATTCTCACATCCTGAAGACAAGGGTTTCCGATTGATGACCAGAACATGGAGGCGAGCTCCGGGAACACTGAGATGAGGAGGCGGGGTGGAAAGGTTTCTGTCGGCTGGCACAGAATTCAATGGGATTCAACGTGCATTAAGACCACATTAGAGGATGAACAGGCAATGATTCTCGCTTCCACAGACACTTAAAAACAACCTAGTTGGCATGGAGGGAGTTTAGGCAAGATATGAAAAGCTAGATAATGGTGAAAGTTGAGAGAGAACAGAATGAATGCCAGTGGAGTGTGGCTGTGGGGCAAGTTTGGAAGGAGATGCACTCTGCCTGCTGTGTGACCCATCAGAGTTGATATAGAGGTGGGGGTGGCAGGTGAGTTTGGAGGCCTCTTGAGGGCATTACTAATGCCTCATTTCTCCGAGCAAATCATCTGAATTGCTCCCCATCCTCCGCTAGAAATGTCGAGATGGGACTTTGTGATGTCAAAGCCCACCCAGGGCCACCATTGGCTAGGGAAGAGACTTGCTGACCTCATAAAGCATTAGGATGAGGCTCCATGGGGACGGGTATATATAGGGGTGCTCAGGGGCTCTGAGCAGACCACTGTGAGTCCTGCAAATGACTGAGGTAACTGGGAAGCCACAAGGCTCCAGAGTAGTTATGGAACACCCACCTCCTGTTACCCAGGGGAAGATGAAGACCTCCTATCAATTGAGGTCCAGAAAAAAAATGTCAAGGTGAACTGAACCCAACCAAACTCTTCTTGCCCATTGACCCCACCACAGAAGACACTCTCCCCTGTCCTTGCCTGGCACATAACCCTTCTCTGCCCACACCCCTTCTCCTGAAGCCATTGTTCCCACCTGTCTTCACACTCTTCCCTAAACCAGTGCCATTGTTACTCCTTGTCTTGTTTTCTCCAGGTGGCCAGGGGAACCGTGAGGGTGAGTAATCCCATTCCGACAAAGCTGCCCAAGAAAACTTCTCTGAATACTCCCAACACAAAAAAAGCTTAAGAATATCATATGCTCAAAGCTCTGTAGCCAGAATTCCAAGGTGAATGAACAGCTGAATCTTAAAGAACCAGAGGACATTCCAGAGGCCATGGAGACCCCTACCATTCCAGGTAATCAGAAGGAACCAGAGGAGGTCCCAGACACCATGGAGACCCCTGCATTTCCAGCTAATCAGAATGAACCAAAGAGGTCCCAGAGACCATGGAGACTTCTGCCATTCCAGCTAATCAGAAGGAACCAGAGGAGGTCCCAGAAACCATGGAGACCCCAGCCATTCCAGCTAATCAGAAGGAACCAGAGGAGGTCCCAGAGACCATCGAGACCTGTGCTCTTCCATCTGGACCAGTGGACAGCCAGTGACTTCGGGGCATGGCTAGAGACCTCAGAAATATATGGGGGTCTCGCTGCTGAGGACTGGCCAACAGTACAGATGCTGAATATTACAGCAACTGCATACATTAATAACGAAACTAAAATAAAACCAACCTGATGTGAAATTACATTTGTCTCTGAGTTCTCTGATAGTGGGGGCCAGAGAGGGCAGAGAAGGGATATGTGTGTGAGGAGGGAGGGAGATGGCTTCTGTGGAGTTGGAGATGGGACCAGAAGGTCCAGGCTGCCAGAAATTAGGGGTAAGAACTGTTTCAAGACTGAGCTTCAAAGACACACCCCCCATTGGAGACGAAGAGGAAGAGACTTGGGGTTTCTCTCTGTAAGTGCAGAGTCCGACAGTTAGCTGGGGAGATGTGTTGTGTGTGGGGGGCAGTTCCATTTGTTCAAAAGACATGTAAAGGAGATGACCCATCAAAAGAATGGAATATGGACATTTGCAGCAACATGGAATGTAGAATATTGACTAAAGTAACTCAGACAGTGATAGACAAACACTCTATGATATCACTTATAGATGTTCTGCCTGTAGTCCAAATCCCAGATCGGGAAAGGAGACTCCTCGAGATAATGCAACTTGCAGTAGGGGAATTTACTACTGACTCGAACCAGGGCCTCCTGCTCTCACCAAGGTTGTGAGGATGAGAAGGCCAGAGGCCCAGTTCTCTCGGGTAATTACTGGGTACAATCGGGTAACTGGTGCAAGTGGATTGGTTACACAGTTGCAAGGCAATTTTGGTTGGCCAAATCCTTGTGGGCCTTCAGCTTTCCCCTGATAGGTTCTTTTTCTTGTTAGGCACATGTTGATTGGCTTGCTCTAGGTGGCCTGATAATTATGTTACTCTGGGAATCCAGGCCTACTCCTAACCTAGGCTGCCTGTCATGGCATTAGCCGTGACAGCCTCATATTTCCCCCCTGTCTTTGTACTTTTTGGTGAGGAATCTTTCTCTCTACCCTGTGAAATTGGCTGATATTGTTGTCTAATACCATAATTTGGATGGTATTTAGGCTCTCTCTAATAAATGAGACTAGACGGTTTAAAATGCATGGACCAAAGGTCAGTAACAATATTAATATTATGAGTGGACCCAGCAGGGTGGAAATCAAAATGGTCAACTAGGGGACCGCTGAAACCAAGATTCAAACCAGCCTTGTTGGGCTTTTCGTTCTCTCTTCCGCTGGGCTAATCTCTCTCTTACTTTCTGGAAAGATTTTTGTACCATCCCTGAATGGTCGATACAGAAACAGCATTCTTCTCCCAGTGCTGCACATAATCCTCTTTGTTGCAGAAACAACAAGTCGAAACCTCTCTTATTCTGTTACAATACTTCAGCCAAGGAGCTCAATATCTCCATCTATTGCAGCCCTTAGTTGATTATACTGTTTATCTTGCAACGTTAAGGCTGCAATCTCACTTCCCGTTTTTAAGGACCCGATAGGACTGCCAAAGTCAGGGCAGTGATTGGTTTTCGTTTTACCCTATATTGACCCGATGGATGTAACCTAGGTTGCAGCTCTTCCTTTGAGTAATAGTTTAGCCAGAGGATCAGTTAGACTAGGACACAGAAATCTTGGGAGGCATCAAGTGCTGCCGTATGGACACATGGGGTTAGCCCAGTGGAGCAAGTCTACCACCCGTTTTCTGGTGGAAGTACCCACTGGTGAGTAGAATTGGGGAGGCTAGTCCTAGGGACTGAATTATTATCACCTAGGTGTTGATACGTCTTAGGGATAGTTCCTATACAGGTGCCTATGCCTGAAATGGAGCCTACTGTCAACCGGCCTGACCCAGGTTGTTGCTGCCGTCTGCAGGCCGAGACATATTGTAGCAAAGCCAGAAACCATTTGTTAAGTCCAGACGAGAGGCATTTAGGGTGAGTTAAGCTGAGGAGATCATTTTCATAAGGGGGTCTGTTGGCGGGGACATGTCAAACCTGGGGGGTCCCACCGTGCGTGGAGTCGATCTTTTAGCCTCACTTTGGTTCTGGGAGGGAGGCTCTGGGGTTGTTCCCTGTTTTGGTCCTAAGGCTACTTTGGGTACCAATTAGAGCAGTCCCAGTTTTAATTTAAGCTCGAACCAGAATCCTGTGTCATAGCCAGTTTTGTAAAGACTGAGGCCCCAAGCTCGGCCAACATCCCATTTGGTAAATTTCTTTCCTTTTTCTGTGAATTTGATCTGTAATGGGAAATATTGCCCAGGTTTGGAGGATACTCCCTTAGTTGGATATTTCTGGGAATTCGGGGGTGATTTATCTGAATGAGGTCCTTGTCGGAGTTAGTGAGCCAATGGACTATTCCCGTGGTTTCGCAACCCCAAGTGGCGCAATAAAAAGAGTCAGCTGCCCCACATTTTTCAATTTGGTTCTGATCCCTTCCCCCCCCTGGGCAGACATAGACAGGCACCTGTTCATAGTACTGTTGGCCTTTTCACTCACAGTTACCGGTGAACAGTCTGAAAAAGCCGTGGGCAAAGAACTTGGTCAGTAGGTGGGGACCAAACCCATTACCATCAGCCGCCAGCACGCACAAATCAAAGGTCAGTACTGGCCACCATGTCCCTTTGAGGGCCATGTTGGAGCTCAAATTAAGCACTTCTCCAGTCTCAGGATTGTAGATCACCCAAGTCAGGTTAGCTGGCTGATGAGGTTTGTGGCTGGTTGCTCCTGGGCCGATGAAAACTGTTATCAGCAGGAGAGTTACGAGGCTCCCGTCGTACGAGTTTCAGTTTCAAAGGATTTGACGGGTGAGGTCGTGCCTCCCATTCTGCTTGCACCTTCTCTTGTTCTTCTGGGGTGGCTTGCCGCACGTGATTGCAGTGAACCCAGGGCCCGATCCCGTCGACCTTAACAGGAGTAGGATTGGTAAGGAGAACAACATAAGGGCCTTTTCATCTAGGTTCTAATGCTTTAGATTGGTGTCATTTTTCCCAAACCCAATCACCCGGGCCAATATTACTTGAGGGGATGGTCCCCTTGCTTGGACCCTCGTGTATGTCTCGAATTAGTTTCCAAACATGGCTATGCACCTTACATAATGCCATCATTGTTTGCTGGAAATGTCCCAAGGAAGGGGGTGGTAGGCATTTTTCCTCGAATATAGGACACACAGGAGGGGGTCTTCTATACAGAATCTCAAAAGGGGTAAGATTCAGCTTATAAGGGTTGTTATGTGCTCGAAAGAGTGCAAAGGAAAGGAGGGTCACCCAGTCCCCTCCAGTCTCTATTGCCAACTTTCTCAAAGTTTTTTTAGGGTCCGATTCATTCTCTCAACCTGTCCTGAGCTCTGGGGATTATATTCATAATGTAACTTCCATTTTGTCCCCCCTTGTACATTCTGGCTCACAAAGGCAGGTCTGTTACCAGAGACCATAGTCACTGGCAGCCCGTGCCTAGGCACTATCTCTCCTAAGATCCTTTTAGCAACCACTGTTGCTGTCTCTCCCTTAGTGGGGCAGGCTTTTACCCACCCTGAGAAGGTATCTACCAGAACCAACAGATAGTGATACCCATACTTGCCTGGTCTTACCTCAGTGATATTCTATCTCTCAGTGTTGCCCTGGCTCTTTCCTTCGGTACCTCATTCCAGTGTGCTGCCTTTTCTCTCTCTTCATCAGCTGGCATGCTTTGCAAGCCTGGATTATCTCTCGTACAGTTGCATGTTGTCGAGGGAACCTCAGGCAGGCCGGCTGGAGATGTGTCAAGGTCTTTTTTTCCCCCAAGTGCGTAGCTGTGGGCAGGTGTTCACATAGGTGACGACCCAGGATGGCAGGCAATATCAGGTTGTTGTTTTGATCTCGGTACCATGCATCTTTGTCATCCTTCTGGAGGGTGGTATCCTCGTTAATCCAAACGAGGTCAGGGAGGGAATAGTCGGGGACTGGCAGCAGAGTCCCCACACCAGGAGGTGGAAGTGACATGGCTAATATGGGGGTGGCGTAGTCCCGGCTGGCCACTTCTTGAGTGGCCACATCAGCAGCCTGATTGCCCCATGTCCTAGGGTCTTTTCCTTTCTATTGACTGGGGACATGAACAATTGTTACTGCCCAAGGCAGTTGAACAGCTTTCAGGAGCCTGCGAATCTCGGGCAAATTCTTGACTGTTTTTCCCTCCGCTGTTCTAAATCCCCTTTCCTGGTATATCGGACCTTGAATATGGACAGTGCTAAAAGCATATTGGCTGTCCCTAAAAATGGTGACTCTCTTCCCTTTTGCTTGTTCCAGAGCCTGTGTTAGGGCAATCCATTTTGCTTTTTGCACAGACGTGTTTGGGGGAAGTGTCTCAGCCCATATTGTCTGTCCTGAATCATTAACTATAGCGGCTCCCACCTTCCTCTGTCCATCTTTTACATAGCTGCTCTCATCAGTGAAGCATACTAGCTCACTGTTGTTTAGCGACACATAAGTCTTTTCGAGCCGCCAGGGCCTCAGCCAGTATCTCACTGCAATCATGGAGAGGGCGGTCCTTCTCTGGGTTAGGTAGAAGCGTGGCTGGATTCAGGAAGCAAGGGGTCTGAAAAGGCACCTGTGGGGCATCAAGCAGCAGGGCCTGGTAATGTGTCAAATGGGCATTGGAGATTTACTTACCGGGCGGCTGCTTTAAAACCCCTTCGATGGCGTGGGGGTTGTCAACCCAGAGTTGCTGTCCATACGTCAACTTGTCAGCGTCGAAGACGAGGTGGGCAGTGACTGCAATGATGTGCAGGCAAGGGGGCCACCCAGAGGCCACCGGGTCTAATCGCATTGAAAGATATGCCACCAGACGATTCCATGGTCCCCATTGTTGCGTCAAGACCCCCTTTCCTATTTTTTGCTTTTCATATACAAACAGCTGGAATGGCTTCTTTGGGTTAGGCAGGGCAAGGACTGGGGCTTTTAGTAGGGCCCATCTGAGTGTCTGGAAATCCTGTTTCATTGGCACGTCCAAGTCCAGTCTGGGGTGTATCTATTATTAAATACCTTTTCAGCAGCTTTCAGTAAGTCTTGTATTGTCTATTCTCTTAACCCCGCTCTCTTTTGTAATTTTCTCTTAGTATCTGGGGCTGCTTGATTCACAATCGCTAGTAGAACTGCAGCGTGTGATTCCTCAGCCTGGGGGTCTATAGGTGTATATTGCCTAAAGGCTTCCATTAGCCTCTCTAGGAAGGCTGACGGTCTCTCAGTGGGCTCTTGCCTTACTAAATTTACCTTCGCCAAATTTGTCGGCTTCCTAACTGCGGCCTGCAGGCCAGCCATTAGAGTCTGGCGGTACACTCGGAGATGCTCCCTACCTTCCACTGGCTCAAAATCCCAGTTAGGCTGCAAAAGAGGAAACCCCTCGTCCATGAGATGAGGCTGGGCGGTTGGTCTCCCGTCGACCCCTGGGACCCGTTTCCGTGCCTCTGCCAGGATTTGCTCCCATTCTTTTTTGATGAAGACCACTTGCAACAGTTGCTGGCAATCATCCCAGGTGGGTTTATGAGTGAACAAAATGACATCTAAGAGGTCAATGAGGCCTCGGGGTTTCTCCAAAAAAGGAGGATTTTGGGTTTTCCAATTATACAGATCACTCGCGGAAAAGGGCCAGTACTGATAGGTTTGCTCTCTGTCTGGGTTAGCTGGTCCCACTGAGACGGGGAGTGCCTGTACAGTAGATGAAGGTAACTCTGGGTCCCCATGATCTTGCTCACCCCTATTTCCTCTATTTCTTCTCTGGGGCTGGGGTTCCCTTATCCCTTCTGATTCATCAGAGGTGAGGGCTCTTCCCCCGGGGGGAACCTGTAATGGAGGAGGGGCATATGGAAGGGGCCTAATTTTCGTCTCTAAGTCAATCAGGTTCGGGTACGAGGATTCCTACAGACTGGTTTTGGGCCCTTGTTCTTCTCCGCTTCTTCTGGGGGAGTGGGGGTTTCCATAACCAGGGCTTGTACATTAGGAGAATCAGGGAGTTTGTGAACAAAAGGTTTTAACCATTCGGGTGGATTTTCTACTAGATCTTGCCAGACCATAACATATGGGACTTGGCCAAGGTGGCCCCAGGGATCAGGAGCCATAATTTTCTCTTTTACCGCCCGAATAATAGAAGGTTGAAAATTTCCCTCTGGAGGCCATCCAACTTGGAAGGTGGGCCACTCTACAGAGCAAAGGGTCATTAATTTACTCCTTGTTACCATAGCGAGAGATCATACGCTCTAGCCCTGACATCTGAGAAATGATCAGTTATGAGAGAGAGTGGGGTAGATTTTCCTTGCCCCATAGTGAGAGTCAGAAGAAGGTCACCGAGAATTACCACCAAAAAATCCTACTGGGAGTGGTGGCGGCCAGGAGGTTGGGCCTGTGGTATGCTTCGTGGAACTATTTGAGTGCCTTAGTCATTGCACGGAAGTTTTCTTGTTGGGGGCGGGCACCCTAAGGGTTTTTAGCCCATTCTGTGACCCCCTTATCCTTTTACTGGAGTCTTCCATTGGCAGGCGCCCTATTGGCTCTTAAGTGCCTGTCCCGTGCCCACACAGACGGGTTTTTATTTGGCCAGATTCTCGGTTTAGAATACGAGAAAAAAGAAAAGAGTTTCACCCTCTCGGGCTACCGTTACTGGGGCTGACTTGTTGGGAGGCCTTCAGAATCTGCCAGAGAGTAGCCCTGGCCGGGACTCGTCAGTTGCCCCGATAACTGTCTGCCTCTTCACTGAAACTCTCAGAAACAGAAATGAGGCTCCAAGCCTTTATAGGAGGAAGTAGACTACGACACTCCAGAGAACAACGAGTCAGAAGATAATGCCGGCAGTTATACAGATGCTAAAGGGCGTAGAAAAACACATAGACAGACACACATTGGCCGACAACACAGACCTGGGGGGCTTGACCCCCTGAGTCTCCCTATCCTCTGGAACAAGGGTCACCTTACCACATGGCATCCACTGTTCCCCGGGCTTAGGAGAGGAGGTCTCTTTCTCGCAGAGCCGGCTGCTTTCCAGCGTGCTCACTGGCCTCAACCTCACACTGGCCAGAACTGCCAATCCGTTCCCTTATGGATAGCTTTCCCTCACGCCAGACACCTTCCTGCCTTTTATCAGGACCTCGGATTTACACTGGACTTTTCCAGACCTGCCTGGGCACCGGTGCTATTACCTGTCCTTTTTCCACTTTGTTCCAAAGAGCGTTCTTCCCCGGTCAAGGGATCCCGGACGAGCCCCCAAATGTTCTGTCCGTAGTCCGGATCCCTGATCCGGAAAGGAGACTCCTTGAGACAATGCAACTTGCAGTAGGGGAATTTATTACTGACTCTAAGCAGGGCCTCCCGCCCTCACCAACGGTGTGAAGAGGAAAAGTCCCTGAGCCCCAGTTCTCTCGGGTATTCACTGGGTACAATAGGGTAGTTGGAACAAGCAGATTGGTTACACAGTTGCAAGGTAATTTTTGTTGGGCCAATACTTGTGTGCTTTCAGCTTTCGCCTGATAGGCTCTCATTTTCTGGCTAGGCACATGTTGATTGGCTGGCTCCAGGTGGCCTGATAATTATGTTCCTCCAGGAAACCAGGCCTATTCCTAATATAGGCTGCCTGTCATGGCGTTAGCCTCACAATAAAATCTAAACATACCGCAAAGTAGAGAATATGATAAAAATGGAGGTGCAAAGATATAGAGAAGCATCTACTGGTTACCAGTGGGGAGGGGAAGAGGGAGGGGCAATACAGAGCTGGGGAAGTGGGAGCCACGCAGTGTTAGTAAGGTGGAAGATGAACTCAGGGATGCATTGTACAACATGGGGAGTAGAGCCAGGACTTTGTTATAACTATAAATGGAAAGCAAGATTTAATAGTTGTATAATAAGAAAAAAAGGAAAGAAAGAGGTGGGAGGAATGAGGGAACAAAGGAAGGAAAAAAATGGCATTTTCGGAGGTAAAAAAGCCAATACTGATTAGGCCTTTTTGCAAAGGGATGTACCTTATTTTATTTATTTATTTTAATTGGTGGGTAATTACTTGACAATATTGTGGTGGTTTTTGCCATATATTGACATGAAACAACCATGGGTGTACATGTGTACCCAATCCTGATACCCTCTTCCACATCCCTTCCCATCAAATCGCTCTGGGTCAGCACAGTGCACCAGCCCTGAGCACCATGTCCTATCCATCGTGCATAGACTGGTTATCCCTTTCACATATGATAATATACATGTTTCAATGCTATTATCTCAGTTCATCCCACTCTCGCCATCTCCCACAGAGTCAAAAATACTGTTCTGTAAATCTGTGTCTTCTTTGATGTCACCCATATAGGTTTATAATCTCCATCTTCCTCAATTCAATATATATGCCTTACATAGTGTATCAGTATTTTTCTCTCAGGCCTAGTTCACTCTGTATAATAGGCTCCACTTTAATCCACCTTATTCAAATGGATTCACATGTGTTCTTTTTAATGGCTGAGCAATATTCCATTGTGTCTATGTACCACAGCTTTCTTCCCCATTGGTCTGTTGATGGACATCTACATTGCTTCCATACCCTGGTAATTGTAAACAGTGCTGTGATGAACATTGGGGCACACGTGTCTTTTTCACTTCTGGGTGAATCACGATTTGAATGAGGAGAAACCATGATGATTATTAGCCTGTTATTTGTAAACCCTGCACATGAGTTTGGTTGAAGGAGTGGCATCAAAGTTGGAGATGGTTGCTTCAAACCGGCTGAGAGTGCTCAGATGGACATGTGCGGTGCTGTCCTGCTGGGGGACATCTCTGGTTGCTCTGTTCACACCAGTAACAGAGGATTTTCTTTCCTTCCTTTCATTTCCCTTGTTTCTCTTTCTCCCTCTTTCCTGCCTACCTAATTTCTTTCACAAACATTCAATGTGCTGCACTGTGCTGTGCTTCTTTGTTCAGCCATGCCCAACTCTTTGTGACCCCATGGACTGTAGCCCGCCAGGCTCCACTGTCCATGGGGATTCTCCAGGCAAGCATACTGGAGCAGGCTGCCATTCCCCCCTCCAGGAGATCTTCCAAACCCAGGGATTGAATCCTGGAATCACATGATGCAGGTGTGTGTGTGTGTGTGTTTTTTTTTTTTTTTTTTTTTCACTGTCTGAGCCATCAGGAAAAACCTTAAAATAGGCTTCATCTGACATTATGATTTTCATATCTGTAAGATCAAATGGGGTCGATTTTATGATTTCCATGACTCTCCTTATTTTTATAACACATAAAACACATTTATTCCAAGTATCCTAAAGTCTCTGTCTGCAATTACTAATATATATGCAAATATTGCCTGAATTTCAGTTATCAAGGGAAGTTTAGTATGACTTTTCTTACCTTTGTTAGATTTAATATGTTCTTAACGAGGTTTGGGGCTAGTTCCATACTCTTCTTGTGAATTGGCTGCTCATGTCATTAAACATGTATTCATAAATTTAACGGCCAGTGATACATCTTTTTTATAAAGTGTTGGCTCGTGCCTCTTGCCCATTTTTTCTATCAGGTTTTAACATTGTCTAAAAATTCTAAGAGGCATCTTGTTGGTTTGTTTATGGAGTGCTTTTTCTACTTCTTAAAATGTTCAGCAGTGTGATGGACCCTGTGTGAGTAAGTAACAAATGGACAACAGGATGTGAACACTTCCCAGGAAACCCAGGGAGACCCACTAAGCCAACAAACTGTCCCCAGGGGTACACCTCAGGCTGGTTGACCCTACGAGTCAATTGGAAACACGAGGACTGAGGTGGACCACAGAATCCATTACCCTTTCTTCCAAAGCCAACCAGCTCAATGAGAGACCATGGGAACTAGATGCACAGGACAGGAGGACTCAGTGTTTCGTCCAAGAAGCTGGAAGCTTGTGGCAGGTGCTCATGGAAATGAATTCCACCTTGGTTTTGGCTGTGAGGTAAGCTCCAAGGGAGCTTCCAGCATGAAAACAAGATGAGAAAAGAGATTTGTGAGGGCACGTGTTGAGAAGACTTTGCAAACAAGGGTCACACAGACCTGCGCGTGTTCCACCCCTTGCTGGGAATACTAATCAGCCTCAGTTGAAAATTTCCTGCATGGGATCCCTAAGCAGAACTTGAAACATGCACTTCTCTGCCCCATCCCCATCACCCTGTTCAAACACAAGCCTGGGTAGTACTCCTAGTGAGGTGACCCTGAGTCCTAGACTTGAAACGAGACAGCTCTGTGTGCAGCAAGGGCAAGTGTATTCACTGCATTCTCACAGCCTGAAGACAAGGGTTTCCGACTGGAGACCAGAAAACGAAGGCAAGCTCTGGGAACACTGAGACATGGGGGCAGGATTGAAAGGTTTCTGTCGGCTGGCCCAGAATTCAATGGGCTTCAAGGTGCATTAAGACCACTTTCCAGGACGAACAACCAATTATTCTCACTTCCACAGACAATTAAACACAACCTAGTTGTAATGGAGGGAGTTTAGGCAAGATATGTAAAGCTAAATAATGGTGAAAGTTGAGAGAGAACAGAATGAATGCCCGAGGAGTGTGGCTGTGGGGCAAGGTTTGGAAGAGATGCACTCTGCCTGCTTTGTAACCCATCAGAATTCAAATAGAGATGAGGGTGTCAGGTGAGTTTGGAGGCCTCTTTAGGACATTAGTAATGCCTCATTTCTCCCAGCAAATCATCTGATTGATCTGCATCCTCCCCTAGGCATGTCAGCATCGGGCTTTGTGACGTGAAAACTCACCCTGGGCCACCATTGGCTGGGGAACAGACTTGTTGACCTCATAAAGCATGAGGGTGAGGCTCCATGGGGACGGGTATATATTGGGGTGCTCAGGGGCTCTGAGTAGACCACTGTGAGTCCTCCAAACGACTGAGGTGACTGGGAAGCCACAAGGCTCCAGAGTAGTTATGGAAGACCCACCGCCTGTTACCCAGGAGAAGATGAAGACCTCCTATCAGTTGAGGTCCAGAAAAAATGTCAAGGTGAACTGAACCCAGCGAAACACCTCTTGCCCATCAACCCCACCCCAGAAGACACACTCCCCTGTCCTTGCCTGGCACATAACCCTTCTCTGTCCACACCCCTTCTCCTGAAGCCATCATTCCCACCTGTCCTCACACTGTTCCCTAAACCAGTGTCATTCTTTCTCCCTGTCTGGTTTTCTCCTTTTGGCCAGGGTAACCGTGAGGGTGAACAACTCCATTTAGACAAGCGGCCCAAGAAAACTTCTCTGAAAACTCCCACCACAAAAAAAGCTTAAGAAAATCAGATGCTCAAAGCTCTGAAGCCAGAGTTCCAAGGCGAATGAGCAGCTGAATCAGAAGGAACCAGAGGACGTCCCAGAGATGATGGGGAACCCTTAATTTCCCCCTAATCAGAACGAACCACAGGAAGTCCCAGAGACTATGGAGACCCCTCCCATTCCAGCTAATCAAAACGAACCAGAGGAGGTCCCAGGGACCACGGAGACCCCTGCATTTCCAGGTAATCAGAATGAACAAGCGCAGGTCCCAGAGACCATGGAGACCCCTGCCATTCCAGCTAATCAGAATGAATCAGAGGAGGTTGCAGAGACCATGGAAACCCCTGTATTTCCAGCTAATCAGAACGAACCAGAGACGGTCCCAGAGACCATGGAGACCACTGCCATTCCAGCTGGACCAGTGGACAGCAAGTGAATTCGGGGCATGGCTAGACATCTCAGAAATGCTTGGGGGTCTGGCCACTGAGAACTGGCCAAAAGTACAGATGCTGAATATTATAGCAACTGCATATGCTAATAACGAAAATAAAATAAAATCAAGCTGATGAGAATCTATGTTTCTCTCTGAGTTCTCTGATAGTGGGAGGCAGAGAGGGCAGGCAAGGGATAACTATGTGAGGAGGAAGGGAGATGGATTCTGTGGAGTTGGAGATGAACCAGAAGATCCAGGTTGCAAGAAAGTATGGAGAAGAACTTGCTCCAGACAGCTTCAAAGACACACTTCCCATTGGAGAAATGGAGGAGGACTTGGAGTTTCTCTGTGCCAGTGCAGAGATGGACACTTAGCTGGGTAGCTGTGTCGTGTGTGTGGGGGCAGTGCCATTTGTTCAAAAGGCATACGAAGGAGCTGCCCAATCAAAATAATGGAATATTGACATTTGCAGCAACATGGAAGGTAGAATATTGAGTAAAAAACTCAGATAGAGATAGACAAACACTGTATGATATCACTTATAAAATGTAAACATACCGCAAAGTAGAGAATATGATAATAATGAAGGTGCACAAATATAGAGAAGCATCTACTGGTTACCAGCGGGGAGGGGAAGAGGGCGGTGCAATACAGAGGTGGGGGAGTGGGAGGGACACAGTGATATTTAGGTGGAAGATGAGCACAGGGATGCATTGTACAACATGGGGAATAGAGCCAGGACTTTGTCATAACTATAAATGGAAAGCAAGCTTTATCAGTTGTATAATCAGAAAGAAAAGGAAAGAAACAGGCGGGAGAAAGGAGAGAGAAAGAAGGAAAAGAAGGGCGTTTTTGTAGGTCAAAAAGTCAATACTGATTAGGCCCTTTTTATCAAAGGATTCTATTTTATTTTATTTTATTTATTTTAATTGCTGGGTATTTACAGTATTGTGGTGGTTTTTACCATACATTGACATGAATCAGCCGTGGGAGTACATATATTCCCCATCCTGATTCCCCCTCACATCTTCCTCCCAATCCAATCCCTCTGGGTCAGCCCAGTGAAACACTCCTGAGCACCCTGTCTTATGCTTCGAACATGGACTCGATATTCCTTTCACATATGATAATATACTTGTTTCAATGCTATTCTCTCAGATCATACCACTCTCGCCACCTCCCACAGAGTCCAAAAGACTGTTCTGTAAATCTGTGTCTCTTTTGCTGTCTCCCATATAGGGTTATCATCTCCATCTTCCTAAATTCAATATATATGCCTTAGTATAGTGTAATGGTGTTTTTCTTTCTCACTTACTTCGCTCTGTATAATAGGCTCCAGTTTCATCCACCTCATTAGAATGGATTCACATGTGTTTTTTTTTTTTTTTTTTTTTAATGGCTGAGCAATATTCCATTGTGTCTATGTGCAACAGCTTTCTTACACATTTGTCTGCTGATGGGCATCTAGGTTTCTTCCATACCCTGGTTATTGTAAACAGTGCTGTGATGAACATTGGGGCACACGTGTCTCTTTCACTTCTGGGTGAAACAGGGTTTGAATGAGGAGAAACCATGATGATTATTAGCCTGTTAGTGATAAACCCTTCACTTGAGTTTGGTTGAAGGAGTGGGACCAAAGTTGGAGATGGTTGTTGCAAACCGGCTGAGAGTGCTCAGATGGACATGTGGGGTGCTGTCCTGCTGGGGGACATCTCTGGTTGCTCTGTTCTCACCAGCAACGGAGGATTTTCTTTCCTTCCTTTCATTTCCCTTGTTTCCCTTCCTCCCTCTTTCCTCCCTACCTGAATTTCTTTCACAAATATTGAATGTGCTGCGCTGTGCTGTGCTTCTTTGTTCAGCCATGTCCAACTCTTTGTGACCCTATGGACTGTAGCCCGCCAGGCTCCTGTGTCCATTGGGATTCTGCAGGCAAGCATGCTGGAGCAGGCTGCCATTCCCCCCTCCAGGGGATCTTCCCTACCCCGGGATGGAATCCTGGTCTTTCCATGTTACAGGTGTTTTGTTTTGTTTTGTTTTGTTTTGTTTTGTTTTACTCTCTGAGCTATCAGGAAAGCTTTAAAAGGGGCTTCATCTTAAACTATGTTTTTCATATCTGTAAGATCAAATGGGGTCTATTTTAGGATTTCCATGACTCTCCTTATTTTTAGAACTCATAAAACACATTTATTACAAGTATCCTAATGTCTCTGTCTGTAATTACTAAAATCTATAACACTTCGGCCTGAATTTCAGTTCTCAAGGGAATATTAGTGTGATTTCTTTTACCTTTGTTAGATATAATATGTTCTTAACGTGTTTCGGGGCTAGTTCCATACTGTTCTTGTGAATTGGCTGCTGATGTTTTTAAACATGTCTTCATAAATTTAAAGGCCAGTGATACATCTTTCTTATAAAGTGTTGGCTCATGCCTCTTGCCCATTTTTCTCTCAGGTTTTAAGATCTTCTAAAAATTCTAAGAGTCATCTTTTCGGTTAGTTTACAGCGTGCATTTTCTACATCTTAAAATCTTCGGCAGTGTGATGGACCCTGGGTGAGTAAGCAACGAATGGACAAAAGGATTTGAACACTTCACAGGAAACCCAGGAAGACCCACTAAGCCAACAAACTGTCCCCAGGGCTACACCTCAGGCTGGTTTACCCTACAAGTCAATTGGAGAAATGAGGACTGAGGTGGAGCACACAATCTATTCCCCTTTCCTCCAGAGCCAACCAGCTCAATGAGAGACCATGGAAACTAGGTGCACAGGACAGGAGGACTCAGTGTTTCTTCCCAGAAGCTGGAAACTTGTGTGAGCTACTCATGGAAATGAATTCCACCTTGGTTTTGGCTGTGAGGTAAGTTCCAAGGGAGGTTCCAGCAAGAAAACAAGATGAGAAAAGAGATTTGTGAGGGCACGTGCTGAGAAGAACTTTGCACACAAGGCTCACACAGCTCTGGGCAAGCCTCACCCCTTGCTGGGAATACGAATCAGCTGCAGGTCAACATTTCCTGCATGGGAACCCCCATCAAAACCTGAAACATTCATTTCTCTGCCCCTTCCCCATCACCTTGTTCAAACCCAAACCTGGGGAGTACTTCTAGTGAGGCGACCCTGAGTCCTAGACTTGAAACGAGACAGCTCCGTGTGGAGCCAGGGCAAGTGTATTCACTGCATTCTCACAGTCTGAAGAAAAGCGTTTCCGACTGGATACCAGAAAATGGAGGCGAGCTCCGGGAACACTGAATCAAGGTGGCGGGATGGAAAGGTTTCTGTCAGCTGGCTCAGTATTCAAGGGGTTTCAAGGTGCATTAATACCACATTGCAGGACGAACGAGCAATGATTCTCGCTTCCACAGACACTGAAACAAAGCCTAGTTGTCATGGAGGGAGTTTAGGTAAGATATGAAAAGTTAGATAATTGTGAAAGCTGAGAGAGAACAGAATGAATGCCCGAGGAGTGTGGCTGTGGGGCAAGGTTGGGAGGAGATGCATTCTGCCTGCTGTGTGACCCATCAGAGTTGACATAGAGGTAAGTGTGGCAGGTGTGTTTGGAGGCCTCTTGAGTTCATTACAAAAGCCTCATTTCTCCCAGAAAATCATCTGAATTGCTCCCCATCCTCCGCTAGACATGTCAGGATGGGGCTTTGTGATATCTAAGCTCACCCAGGGCCACCATTGGCTGGGGAAGAGACTTGCTCACCTCATAAAGCATGAGGGTGAGGCTCCATGGGGACGGGTATATGTAGGGGTGCTCAGGGGCTCTGAGCAGACCACTGTGAGTCCTCCAAATGACTGAGGTGACTGGGAAGCCACAAGGCTCCAGAGTAGTTACGGAAGACCCACCTCCTGTTACCCAGGGGAAGATGAAGACCTCCTATCAATTGAGGTCCAGAAAACATGTCAGGGTGAACTGAACCCAGCCAAACTCCTCTTGCCCATGGACCCCACCCAAGAAGACACCCTTCCCTGTCCTTGCCTGGCACATAGCCCTTCTCTGTCCACACCCCTTCTCCTGAAGCCATCGTTCCCACCTGTCTTAACACACTTCCCTAAACCAGTGCCATTCTTGCTCCCTGTCTTTTTTTCCTCAGGTGGCCAGGGTAACCGTGAGGGAGAATAATCCCATTCCGTCAAAGCTGCCCAAGAAAACTTCTCTGAAAACTCCCACAACAAAAAACTTAAGAAAATCAGATCCTCAAAGCTCTGAAGCCAGAGTTCCAAGGCGAATGAGCAGCTGAATCAGAAGGAACCAGAGGAATTCCCAGAGACCATGGAGACCCCTGCCATTACAGCTAATCAGAATGAATCAGAGGAGGTCCCAGAGACCATGTAGGCCCCTGCATTTCTAGCTAATCAGAAGGAACCAGGGGAGGGCCCAGAGACCTGGAGACCCCTGCAATTACAGCTAATCAGAATGAATCAGAGGAGGTCCCAGAGTCCATGGATACCGCTGCATTTCCAGCTAATCAGAATGAACCAGAAGACATCCCAGAGACCATGGAGACCCGTGCCATTCCAGGTAATCATAACGAACCAGAGGAAGCCCCAGAGACCATGGAGACCCCTGTCATTCCAGCTAGTCAGAATGATTCAGAGGAGGTCTCAGAGACCATGGAGACCCCTGCCATTTCAGTTAATCAGAATGAACCAGAGGAGGTTCCAGAGACCATGGAGACCCCTGCTATTCCAGCTGGACCAGTGGACAGCCAGTGATTTCGGGGCATGGCTAGACACCTCAGAAATCCTCAGGGGTCTCGCCGCTGAGGACTGGCCATCAGTACAGATGCTGCATATTATAGCAGCTGCATTATTAATAACAAAAATAAAATAAAACCAACCTGATGTGAAATTATGTTTGTCTCTGAGTTCTCTGATAGTGGGGGGGGGTTGGGGAGAGAGGGCAGGGAAGGGATATGTGTGTGAGGAGAGAGGGAGATCACTTCTGTGGAGTTGGAGATGGGACCAGAAGGTCCAGGTTGCCAGAAAGTAGGGGGAAGAACTGGTTCCAGACTGAGCTTCAAAGACACACTTCCCATGGGAGAAGAGGAAGGGGACTTGGAGTTTCTCTCTGTGAGTGCAGAGATGGACACTTAGCTAGGGAGCTGTGTCCTGTGTGGGGGGCAGTGCCATTTGTTCAAAAGGCACACAAAGGAGCTGCCCCATCAAAAGAATGGAATATGGACATTTGCAGCAACATGGAATGTAGAATATTGACTAAAATAACTCAGACAGTGATAGACAAACACTGTATGATATCACTTATAAATGTTCTGCCCGTAGTCCAGATCCCAGATAGGCAAAGGAGACTCCTCGAGACAATGCAACTTGCAGTAGGGCAATTTAATACTGACTCGAACCACGGCCTCCGCTCTCACCAAGGGTGTGAGGATGAAAAGGCCCCGAGCCCCAGTTCTCTCGGGTAATTATTGGGTACAATCGGGTAGTTGGTGCAAGCAGATTGGTTACACAGTTGCAAGGCAATTTTGGTTGGCCCTAAAGATTTCCCCTGATAGGTTCCCTTTTTCTTGCTAGGCACATGTTGATTGGCTTGCTCTAGGTGGCCTGATAATTATGTTACTCTGGGAATCCAGGCCTATTCCTAATCTAGGCTGCCTGTCATGGCGTTAGCCATGACAGCCTCACATTCCCCCCTGTCTTTGTACTTTTTGGAGAGGAATCTTTCTCTCTACCCTGTGAAATTGGCTGATATTCTTGTCTCAATATCATAATTTGGATGGTATTTAGGCGCTCTCTAATAAATGAGACCAGATGGTTTAAAATGCATGGACCAAATGTCAGTAACAATATTAATATTATGAGTGGACCCAGGAGGGTGGAAATCAAAGTGGTCAACCAGGGGGAGCGCTGAAACCAAGATTCAAACCAGAATTATTGGGCATTTCATTCTCTCTTCCGCTGGGCTAGTCTCTCTCTTACTTTCTAGAAAGAATTTTATACCACCCCTGAATGGTCGATAGAGAAACAGCTTTCTTCTCCCAATGCTGCACATAATCTTCTTTGTTGCAGAAACAACAAATCAAAACCTCTCTTATTCTGTAACACTACTTCAGCCAAGGAGCTCAATATCTCCATCTATTGCAGCCTTTAGTTGATTATGCTGTTTATCTTGCAACTTTAAGGCTGCAATCTCACTTCCCTTTTTTATAGCACCCAATAGGACTGCCAAATCAGGGCAGTGACTGGTTCTCGTTTTACCCTATATCGACCCAATGGGTCTAACCTTGGTTCCAGCTCTTCCTTTGAGTAATACTTTAACTGAGGGATCAGGTGGACTAGGACACAGAAATCTCAGGAGGCATTAAGTGCTGCCGTATGGACACATGGGCTCATTCCAGCAGAGCAAGCCCACCACCCGTTTTCTGGCAGAAGTACCCACTGGTGAGTAGAATTGGGGAGGCTAGTCCTAGGGACTGAATTATTACCACCTAGGTGTTGATAAGTCTTAGGGATAGTTCCTTTACAGGTGCCTATACCCGTAATGGAGCCTACTGTCAACCGGCCTGACCCAGGTTGTTGCTGCCGTCTGCAGGCAGAGACATATTATAGCATATTATAGACATATTAAAGTAGGGCCCGTCTGAGTGTCTGGAAAGCCTGTTTCATTGGCTCAGTCCAAGTCCAGTCTGGGGTCTCTCTAGTATTAAATACCTTTTCAGCTGCTTTCAGTAAGTCTTATATTGTCTGTTCTCTTAACCCCTTTATCTTTTGTAATTTTCTCTTACTGTCTGGGGCTGCCTGATTCACAAACGCTAGTAGAACTGCAGTGCGTGACTCCTCAGCCTGGAGGTCTATAGGTGTATATTGCCTAAAGGCTTCCATTAGCCTCTCTAGGAAGGCTGATGGTCTCTCAGTGGGCTCTTGCCTTACTAAACTTACCTTCGCCAAATTTGTCGGCTTCCTAGCTGTGGCCCACAGGCCAGCCATTAGAATCTGGCGGTACACTCGGAGACACTCCCTACCTTCCACTGGCTCAAAATCCCAGTTAGGCCGCAACAGAGGAAACCCCTCGTCCACGAGATGAGGCTGGGCGGTTGGTCTCCCGTCGACCCCCAGGACCCGTTTCTGCACCTCTGCCAGGATTCGCTCCCATTCTTCCTTGGGGAAGAACACCTGCAACAGCTGCTGGCAATCATCCCAGGTGGGGTTATGAGTGAACAAAATGGAATCTAAGAGGTCAATGAGGCCTTGGGGTTTCTCCAAAAAAGGAGGATTTTGGGTTTTCCAATTATACAGATCACTCATGGAAAAGGGCCAGTACTGATAGGTTCACTTTCTGTCCGGGTTAGCTGGTCCCACTTGGACGGGGAGTGCCTGTACAGTAGGTGAAGGTAACTCTGGGTCCCCATGATCTTGCTCACCCGTATTTCCTCTATTTCTTCTCCGGGGTCGGGGTTCCCTTATCCTTTCTGATTCATTGGAGGGGGGGCTCTTCCCTGGGGAACATGCAACAGAGGAGGGGCATATGGCGGGGGCCTAATTTCTGTCTCTAAGTCAATCAGGTTCAGGTACGAGGATTCTTTCAAGACCACTTTTGGGCCCTTGTTCTTCTCGGCTTCTTCTGGGGGAGTGGGGATTTCCATAACCAGGGCATGTACATTAGGAGAATCAGGGAGTTTGTGAACAAAAGGTTTTAACCATTCGGGCAGATTTTCGACTAGATCTTGCCAGACCATAACATATGGGACTTGGCCCGGGTGGCCCCAGGGATCAGGAGCCATAATTTTCTCTTTTGCCACCCGAATAATAGAAGGTTGAAAAGTTCCCTCTGGAGGCCATCCAACTTGGAAGGCGGGCCACTATGCAGAGCAAAAGGTCATCGCTGGTGCTCTCTACTTCCTCTCTGGAAGACTCCTCAAAATGCTCCAGGAAGGTAGCAGGGCCCATATCATTGACCTTGGCCAAAAACTCCAGGACTTTCTTCTTGTTGGATTCCATGAGTGCTCTCCGACCCCACAGGAACTCATAGCGAGGGGGATCACTGCTGGGCACCTGGCGGTACTCCACGTACACTTCCCGCACCAGATCTTCTGTGAGGAACTTCCTGGTATCTCCAAAGATGAAGTGCCTTCTTCCATCATAGACGCCCAGAAAATTCAGGATCTTCCAGATCTTCTCAGAAAGGCGGTGGCCATTCAGGTAGATGACGCCCAGAAGAGGCATCAGAAGACCATTCTTTGGAAGCCCCCGGTCACCTCTCATAGACTCATTGTCACTGAGATCTAAGTTGCTCACCAGGATATAGGAGTGACCATTGGGCCTGACTTCCTTCAGGACCAGGCCAAACACCATCTCTATGTGCTCAGAGGCTCTCTTGAGGATCTCAGGGAATTGCCCCCTATACCTTTTATTGATTGCCTTCAGCATTTCTGACATGTTAATGAGCTCCCTCACCTTATACTTATACAGCATCTTCTGCACCAACACCTCGACGTTCTTGGGTAGAGGATCTGTGTGAGAGCTCTCAGCAGCAGCTGAGGCCTGGGAGGAATTTTCACCTCCCTGACCTTGGCCCTCGGCACCGACACCAGCTCTTGAGCGTGCTGCACCACTGACATCAGATCTTGAGCGTGCTGCAGCACAGACACCAAATCTTTTGGGTATAGCACCTGCAGCAGCACTGGTGGTGCCTTGGGCTCCCTGAGGCTCCTTCGGGTGCCAGCAGCTGAGGAGCTTGAGGGAGCACTCTCTAAATCAAGAGGGGGGGGGAGGTGGTCTCTTCTCCCCTAGATGTGGTGGCTTGATCATGAAGACCCTGGGTCTCAGCCCGGGCCTGGTGATGTTTCTCGTGACCACAAACCTTACTCTTCTGCCTACGGGGCATGATGGCCGTGGACAGGAACTACAGGTAGGAGTCTGGGTCAAAGGACCGGAAATTGGTGCACCTGGAGGATGGAGAATGAGGCGATGTGAGCAACTTAAAATGGGGAGATTCCACCTTGACTTTATCAAAGGCCGCCTCTGCAGATGTCCTTGAGGACACTGCCCGAGGAACCCACAAGGCTCCTGTTTCATGCTCAGCTGTCCCCACAGAATCCCACAGAGGAGGAACAGAGGCCTTCGATTTTCCCTCTGCACCCTCTCAGCCCTGCTTTGAATTTACCAGCATTGGGGTCCTCTCAGCTCATCTTTTATTACCATGTCAAGTCTTGGCGGAGCCTGGGCACCCTGCCTTCTGCTACTCTGATGCAGACAACTTTAGACCTCCACATCATCTAGAAGCCAAGTGAAGGGATATTTCAGGCCACCTCTCTCCCAGGGGATACCCAGTGCTGAGGGCTCAGTAGGCTTTTTTCCATCCTGATTTCACTGGGATCACCATTCATGGTCTTTACCTTGGCTCCTTAAAACTCTGGACACCATTCTCCATTTGCTGACTGGTGGCTGCACCTTCAGACTAGACATTTCCCCTCCCCTAGACTTGGTATAAAGCGGTGAAGTAGATGCTCAACCTCACAGCCCTTCACTGAGATTTCCTGGGCTCAAATCCAAGGGATGAGATAAATGAACAGAGCACTCACTCAGGTTCCTCAATTGGGCTCCTGGCAGAGAAGCTCCTGCTTCTCCTGAATTGATGCCTGTGAGATAGTAAATGTCAATCAGCCTGTGTCCCAACAGGAGGAAGTAAGATGACCTTATCTTACCAAACAGTCTTCTAAGAACAGGTGCTATTATAGGCAGGTTGATGTCCCCGTGCTCCCACACAGGATCCCAATTCAAGGTCTACAATATCTTTTTGCTTCTCTTTTCTTCTCTCTTTTCATAATTAAATTTATTTACTATTAATTGGAGGATAATTGCTTTACAGTATTGATTTTGTTTCAGTCACACATCAATATGAATCAGCCATAGGTATACTGTATGTCCCCTCCCTCTTGAAGTTTCCTCCTACCTCCCAGCCCATCCCACACCTCTAAGCTATCACAGAGCACCGGGTTGGAGCTCTCTGTATCATACGACTAATTGCCACTGGTTATCTATTTTACATATGGTAATGTGTGTGTTTTCAGTGTTACTTTCTCAGTCTGTCCCTCCCTCTCTTTCCCCCCGTGTCCACAAGCCTGTTCTCTATGTCTGCAAATCCACTGCTGCCCTACAAATAGGTTCATCAGTACCATCTTTCTGAAATCCATGTATATGTGTTAACATACAATATTGGTTTTCCTTTTTCTGCCTTAATTCACTCTGCATAGAAAATTAGGACTAAACTTACCACATGGAAAGTGGAGCTAAGATGGCAGAGGAATAGGATGGGGAGACCACTTTCTCACCTACAAATTCATCGAAAGTACATTTGAACGCTGAGCAAACTCCATAATAACTTCTGATCACTAGCAGAGGACATCAGGCGCCCAGAAAAGCAGCCCATTGTCTTCGAAAGGAGGTTGGAGATAATAGAAAACATAAAAGGAGAGACAAAAGAGTTAGGGATGGAGACCCATCTCGGGAAGGAAGTCTTAATAGAGGAAGTTCTAAGCACCAGGAAACCCTCTCACTTACAGGTATGGGGGAAGTTTTGGAGTCTCAGAGAGCAACCTAACTGGGAGGAAAAATAAACAAAACCCACGGATTACATGCCTAAAGGCAACTTTCAGCAGAAAAGTATCCCAGACGCTCGCATCTGCCACCAGCTAGTGGGGACTGAACGGAGAGGAGCAGGAAGCATTGCTTATGGTAAGAACCGGGCCTGAATGCCCTGTGGGCAATCGGAAGGAGCTAACCTGAGATGGCAACTTAAACTGTGGGATAGCAAGAGAGAGAGAGAAAATTAACCTGCAAAAAGCCATAACTGAAGACACTGCCAGCTGTTGGCAGAACAAAGGAAGGACTGAGCAATTCTGGAGAAGAGCTAACCAGCTGTGGACTGGCCTGTCCCCCACCGGTGGCAGGAGGCAGGGGGGCGGGGAAAGGGACAAACCTGGCCCCAAAGACAGCATCCCCTAACAACTACAAATAGGTTTCCAGTCTCTAACCAAAGACTTTCTGAGATTCTGGAGGATTGACATCTGCCGGGAGGGTCGCATCTAGAGACCAGCTCCCCAGAAGAGACACAAGGCGTGCCAGACGGGCAGAATCTGAGGCTGGGACCACGGAGGGGAGAAGGTGCACCGCACCCAGGGGGAGTGAGCCCGTCAAGCTCCTGGCTGCCTGAGCTGCTCAGGCTGGGGAAGGCACAAAACGCAGGCACAACTGAGTCCACGCTTTTGTGGAGGACCTGAAAACTGGAACCTGAGTGGCTTAGGCCTCAGAAGTGCACGCACCTCAGGGCCCGCTCCCTGTGGAGCAACCTGGAGCCTTGGCACTGTAGATGGGGAAAGCACACACGCCATGACCGGGGACAAACCCAGTGTGGCTGGAACACTGCGAGTGCTCCCCACACACGCCAGTGATATGTTTGAAGTGCCGTCCCCTCCCCAAAGCACGACTGAACAAGCGAACCTAAACAAGAGACCACCTCCGCCCGTGTGTGTCAGGGTGGAAATTAGACATTGAAGAGACCTGCAAACAGAAGCCAAATAAACAAAAGGAACCACTTCAGAAGTGACAGGTGCAACAGATTAAAATCCCTATAGTTAACACCGATTATACTGGAAGGAGTCTATAGATATCGATAAGTGTAAGCTGGAAAAAGGAGCTATCTGAAACTGAACCAAACCCACACTGCCCGCAACAGCTCCAAAGAAAAGCCTAGATGTAATTTTACTATATTTTTAATTAAAAAAAAATTTTAATGTTTTTCTTTTCTTTTTTTGGAAATGGCAACCCACTCCATTATTCTTGCCTGGAGAATCCCATGGGGTGAGTAGCCTGATAGGCTACAGTCCATGGGGTTGCAAAGAGTTGGACACGACTGAGCAAATTCACTTTCACTTTCACTTTCTATTACTTCTCTCTTACTCCTTAATTTTCATTTTCATAACCCACTATAACCTTGCAAAAATAAAAGACCCTATTTTTAAAGCAAACTTCATATATATTTCATAATTTTTTTGTATTTTTGTTTTTAATATTGTATTTTTAAGAGTCTAACCTCTACTCTAGATTTTTAATCATTGTTTTCCAGTATTTGATATCAATTTTGGACACTGAAGAATCCAATATTCAGTACCCATTTTTACTCAGGAGTGTGATGATTACTCTCTCCCCCTTTTGACTCTCCTTTTTCTCCCCCAGATCACCTCTATTTCCTCCATCCCCCTTCTCTTCTCAATCCAATTCTGTGAATCTCTGTGGGTTTTCTGGGCTACAGAGAACACTTAGGGGACATAGTACTGTGTAGATCAGTCTCTCTCCTCTTGAGTCCCCCTTTTTCTCCTCCTGCTCATCTCTATCTTCTTCCTCCCTCTCCTCTTCTTATTGTAACTCTGTGAACCTCTCTGGGTGTCCCTCATGGTGGAGAGTCTTTTCACCATTAACACAGAAGTTTTATTATCTGTGCTGTATAGTTGGAGAAGTCTTGAGGCTACTGGAAGAATAAGACTGAAATCCAGAGACAGGAGACTTAAACCCAAAACCTGAGAACACGAGAGAACTCCTGACTACAGGGAATATTAAATAATAAGAGATCATCCAAAAGTCTCCAGACCTACACTGAAACCAACCACCACCCAAGAGCCAATAAGTTCCAGAGCAAGACATACCACACAAATTCTCCAGCAACACAGGAACATAGCCCTGAGCATCGACATATAGGCTGCCCAAAGTCACACCAAACCCATAGACCCATCTCAAAACTCACTACTGGACACCCCATGGCACTCCAGAGAGAAGAAATCCAGCTCCACATACCAGAACACCGACGCAAGCTTCCCTAAACAGGAAACCTTGACAAGCCAATCGTCCAACCACACCCACTGGGAGAAAACTCCACAATAAAAAAGAACCACAGACCACCAGAATACAGAAAGGCCACACCAAATACAGCAGTCTAAACAAGTTGAAAAGGCAGAGAAATACCCAGCAGGTAAAGGAAAATGAAAAATGCCCACCAAGCCAAATAAGAGGAGGAGATAGGGAATCTATCTGAAAAAGAATTTAGAATAATGATAATAAAAATGATCCAAAATCTTGAAAACAGAATGGAGTTACAGATAAATAGCCTGGAGATAAGGATTGAGAAGATGCAAGAAATGTTTCACACGGACCTAGAAGAAATAAAAAAGAGTCAATTAAAAGTGAATAATGCAATAAATGATATAAAAAACACTCGGGAGGGAACCATTAGTAGAATAACGGAGGCAGAAGATAGGGTAAGTGAGGTAGAAGATAAAATGGTGGAAATAAGTGAAGCAGAGAGGAAAAAAGAAAAAAGAATCAAAAGAAATGAGGACAACCTCAGGGACCTCTGGGACAATGTGAAATGCCCCAACATTCAAATCATAGTAGTCCCAGAAGAAGATGACAAAAAGAAAGGCCATGAGAAAATACTCGAGGAGATAATAGCTGAAAACTTCCTAAAATGGGGAAGGAAATAGTCACCCAAGTCCAAGAAACCCAGAGTCTGAAACAGGATAAACCCAAGGCGAAACACCCCAAAACACAGTAATCAAATTAACAAAGATCAAACACGAAGAAAAAATATTAAAAGCAGCAAGGGAAAAATAACAAATAATACACGAAGGGATTCCCATAAGGATAACAGCTGATCTATCAATAGAAACTCTTCAGACCTGAAGGGAATGGTTGGACATACTTAAAGTAATGAAGGAGAGTAATCTACAACCCAGATTACTGTACCCAGCAAGGATCTCATTCAGATATGAAGGAGAATGCAAAAGCTTTAGAGACAAGCAAAAGCTGAGAGAATTCAGCACCACCAAACCAGCTCTTCAGCAAATGCTAAAGGACCTTCTCTAGACAGGAAACACAGAAAGCTTGTATAAACACGAACCCAAAACAGCAAAGTAAATGGCAACGGGACCATACCTATCAATAATTACCTTAAATGTAAATGGGTTGAATGCCCCAACCAAAAGACAAACACTGGCTGAATGGATACAAAAGGAAGACCCCTATATATGCTGTCTACAAGAGACCCATCTCAAAACAAGGGACACATAAAGACTGAAAGTGAAGGGCCGGAAAAAAATATTTCACGCAAATGGAGACCAAAAGAAAGCAGTAGTCGCAATACTCATATAAGATAAAATAGACTTTAAAATAAAGGCTGTGAAAGAGACAAACAAGGACTCTACATAATGATCAAAGGATCAATCCAAGAAGAATATATTACAGGTATAAATATATATGCACCCAACATAGGAGCACTGCAATATGTCAGGCAAATACAAATGAGTATGAAAGGGGAAATTAACAATAACACAATAATAGTGGGAGACTTTAATACCCACTCACATCTATGGATAGATCAACAAAACAGAAAATTAACAAGGAAACACAAACTTTAAATGACACAATGGACCAGCTAGACCTAATTGATATCTATAGGAAATTTCACCCTAAAACAATCAACTTCACCTTTTTCTCAAGTGTACACGGAACCTTCTCCAGAATAGATCACATCCTGGGCCATAAATCTAGCCTTGGTAAATTCAAAAAAATTGAAATCATTCCAGTCATCATTTCTGACCAACGTGCAGTAAGATTAGATCTCAATTACAGGAAGAAAAAAAAAACATTAAAAATTCAGACATATGGAGGCTAAATAACACACTTCTGAATAACCAACAAATCTTAGAAGAAATCAAAAAGCAAATCAGAATATGCATAGAAACGAATGAAAATGAAAACACAACAACCCAAAACCTATGGGACACTGTAAAAGGAGTGATATGGGGAAGTTTCACAGCAATACAGGCTTACCTCAAGAAATAAGAAAAAAGTTAAATAAACAACCTATGTCTACACCTAAAGCAACTAGAGAAGGAATAAATGAAGAACCCCAGGGTTAGTAGGATAGAAATATTAAAAATCAGGGCAGAAATAAATGCAAAGAAACTAAAGAGACCATAGCAAAAATCAACAAATCTAAAAGCTGGTTTTTTAAAAAGATAAACAAAATTGACAAACCATTATCAAAGCCCATTAAGAAGCAAAGGGAGTAGAACCAAATCAACAAAATTAGAAATGAAAATGGAGAGATCACAACAGACAAAACTGAAATACAAAGGATCATAAGAGACTACTACCAGCAGCTCTATGCCAATAAATTGACAACATGGAAGAAATGGACACATTCTTAGAAAAGTATAACTTTCCAAAACTAAACCAGGAAGAAATAAAAGATCTTAACAGACCCATCACAAGCATGGAATCAAAACTGTAATCATAAATCTTCCAGCAAACAAAAGCCCAGGACCAGATGGCTTCACAGCTGAATTCTACCAAAAATTTAGAGAAGAGCTAACACCTATCTCACTCCAACACTTCCAGAAAATCTCAGAAGAAGGTAAACTTCCAAGCTCATTCTATGAGGCCACCATCACCCTAATTCCAAAACCAAACACGCCACACAAAAAGAAAACTACAGGCCAATATCACTGATGAACATAGGTGCAAAAATCCTTAACAAAACTCTAGCAAACAGAATCCAACAACATATTAAAAAGATCATACATTATGACCAAGTGGGCTTTATCCCAGGAATGCAAGGATTCTTTAATATCCACAAATCAATCAATGTAATACACCACATTAACAAATTCAAAGATAAAAACCATATGATTATCTCAATAGATGTAGAAAAAGCCTTTGACAAATTCAACATCCATTTATGATTAAAACTCTCCAGAAAGCAAGAATAGAGGGAACATACCTCAACATAATAAAAACTATATATGACAAATCCACAGACAACATTATCCTCCATGGTGAAAAATTGAAAGCATTTCCCCTGAAATCAGGAGCAAGACAAGGGTGCCCACTCTCACCACTACTATTCAACATAGTTTTGGAACTTTTGGCCACAGCAATCAGAGAAGAAAAATAAATTAATGGAATCCAGACAGGAAAAGAAGAAGTGAAACTATCACTGTTTGCAGATGACATGATCCTCTACATAGCAAACCCTAAAGACTCTACCAGAAAATAACTAGAGCTAATCAATGCATATAGTAAAGTTGCAGGATATAAAATTAACACACAGAAATCCCTTGCATTCCTATACACTAACAATGAGAAAACAGAAAGGGAAATTAAGGAAACAATACCATTCACCATTGCAAAAAAAGAATAAAATATTTAGGAATATATCTACCTAAAGAAACTGAAGACCTATACATAGAAAACTATAAAACACTGATGAAACAAATCAAAAAGGACACAAAGAGATGGAGAAATATACCATGTTCAAGGATTGGAAGAATCAATATTGTGAAAATGAGTATACTACACTACTCTTCCAACAAAGTCCGTCTGGTCAAGGTTATGGTTTTTCCAGTGGTCATGTACGGATGTGAGAGTTGGACTGTGAAGAAAGCTGAGCACCGAAAAATTGATGCTTTTGAACTGTGGTGTTGGAGAAGACTCTTGAGAGCCCCTTGGACTGCAAGGAGATCCAACCAGTCCATCCTAAAGGAGATCAGTCCTGGGTGTTCATTGGAAGGACTGAGGCTGAAGCTGAAACTCCCAATACTTTGGCAACCTCATGCGAAGAGTTGACTCATTGGAAAAGACCCTGATGCTGGGAGGAATTGGGGGCAGGAGGAGAAGGGGATGACAGAGGATGAGATGGCTGGATGGCATCACCGACTCGATGGGCATGAGTTTGAGTAGACTGCGGGAGTTGGTGATGGACAGGGAGTCCTGGTGTGCTGTGATTCATGGGGTCACAAAGAGTCGGACACGACTGAGCGACTGAACTGCACTGAACTGAACCCAAAGCAAACTATAGATTCAATGCAATCCCTATCAAGCTACCAATGGTATTCTTCACAGAACTAGAACAACTAATTTCACAATTTGTATGGAAATACAAAAAACCGCGAATAGCCAAAGCAATCTTGAGAAAGAAGAATGGAACTAGAGGAATCAACCTGCCTGACTTCAGGCTCTACCACAAAGCCACAGTCATCAAGACAGTATGGTACTGGCACAAAGGCATAAATATAGATCAATGGAACAAAATAGAAAGCCCAGAGATAAATCCACGTACCTATGGACACCTTATCTTTGACAAAGAAGGCAAGAACATACAATGGAAAAAAGACAACCCCTTTAACAAGTGGTGCTGGGAAAACTGGTCAACCACTTGTAAAAGAATGAAGCTAATACACCTTCTAACACCATACACAAAAATAAACTCAAAATGGATAAAGATCTAAATGTAAGACCAGAAACTATAAAACTCCTAGAGGAGAACATAGGCAAAACACTCTCTGACATAAGTCACTGCAAAATCCTTCATGAACCACCTCCCAGAATATTGAAAATAAAAGCAAAAATAAACAAATGGGACCTAATGAAACTTAAGAGCTTTTGCACGACAAAGGAAACTATAAGCAAAGTGAAAAGACAGTGTTCAGAAAGGGAGAAAATAATAGCAAACGAAGCAACAGACAAAGGATTAATCTCAAAAATATGCAAGCAACTCCTGCAGCTCAATTCCAGAAAAATAAATGACCCAATCAAAAAATGGGCCAAAGAACTAAACAGACATTTCTCTAAAGAAGACATACAGATGGCTAACAAACACATGAAAAGATGCTCAACATCACTCATTATCAGCGAAATGCAAATCAAAACCTTCATGAGATACCATTACACGCCAGTCAGAATGGCTGCTATCCAAAAGTCTACAAGCAATAAATGCTGGAGAGCGTGTGGACAAAAAGGAGCCCTCTTACACTGTTGGTGGGAATGCAGACTACTACAGCCACTAGTACAGTGTGGAGATTCCTTAAAAACTGGAAGTAGAACTGCAATATGACCCATCAATCCCACTCCTGGGCATACACACCGAGGAAACCAGATTTGAAAGAGACACGTGCACCCCAATGTTCATCGCAGCACTGTTTATAATAGTCAGCACATGGAAGCAACCTAGATGCCCATCAGCAGACATGGATAAGAAAGCTGTGGCACATAACGCAGAGTACTAGCCACTATACCTTCACGGCAAAGAAGGAAACTAGAACACTTTCTAACACCATACAAACAAACAAACAAAAAAATCAAAATGGATTAAAGATCTAAATGTAAGACCAGAAACTATAAAATTCCTAGAGGAGAACATAGGCAAAACATTTTCTGACATAAATCACAGAAGGATCCTCTATGACCCACCAACCAGAATATTGGAAATAAAAGCAAAAATAAACAAATGGGACCTAATGAAACTTAAAAGCTTTTGCACAACAAAGGAAACTAAAAGCATTGTGAAAAGACAGCCCTCAGATTGGGAGAAAATAATAGCAAACGAAGCAACAGACAAAGGATTAATCTCAAAAATATACAAGCAACTCCTGCATCTCGATTCCAGAAAAATAAATGACCCAATCAAAAAATGGGCCAAAGATCTACACAGACATTTCTCCAAAGAAGACACAGATGGATAAGAAACGCATGAAAAGATGCTCAACATGACTCATTATCAGAGAAATGCAAATCAAAACCACAATGAGGTACCATTACACGCCAGTCAGGATGGCTGCTATCCGAAAGTCTACTAGCAATAAATGCTGGAGAGGGTGTGGAGAAAAGGGAACTTTTTTACACTGTTGGTGGGAATGCAAACTAGTACAGCTGCTATGGAGAACAGCATGGAGATTTCTTAAAAAACTGGAAATAGAACTGTCATATGACCCAGCAACCCCACTCCTGGGCATACACACCGAGGATACCAGATCTGAAAGAGACACGTGCACCCCAATGTTCATCGCAGCACTGTTTATAATAGCCAGGACATGGAAGCAACCTAGATGCCCATCAGCAGACGAATGGATAAGGAAGCTCTGGTACATATACACCATGGACTATTACTCAGCCAGTAAAAAGAATTCATTTGAGTCAGTTCTAATGAGATGGATGAGCCTGGAGCCCATTATACAGAGTGAAGTAAGCCAGAAAGATAAAGACCATTACAGTATACTAACACATATATATGGAATTTAGAAAGATGGTAACGATAACCCTATATGCAAAACAGAAAAAGAGACACAGATGTACAGAACAGAATATTGGACTCTGTGGGAGAAGGCGAGGGTGGGATGTTTCGAGAGAACAGCATCAAAACATGTATATTATCAAGGGTGAAACAGATCACCAGCCCAGGTTGGATGCATGAGACTAGTGCTTGGGGTTGGTGCACTGGGATGACCCAGAGGGATGGGATGGGAGGTGGGAGGGGGGATCTGGATGTGGAACACATGTAAATCCATGGCTGATTCATTTCAGTGTATGGCAAAAATCACTACATTATTGTAAAGTAATTAGCCTCCAACTAATAAAAATAAATGAAAAAAAATTAAAAAATAAATTACCACATGAGCCAACAATGCCATGCTGGGCATGTCCCCTGAGGAAACAGTAACTTAAAAAACACTTCTACTCCAAAGTTCGTTGCAGCACTCTTTACAATAGCTAGGGCATAGAAGCAAGCAAGGCCTACATTTGATTTATGACAGGATCTAAGATTTCTCAGTGTGCTGACCACGCCCCTCAGACCAGGGCAGAGTGCTCAGAGGGGACTTGCTTCCCCTTTAGGCTGCAGTGGGAACCGCCATGTATTCTTGAGGTCTCAAAGGGATGATGACAGGGAGGATTTGGTCTGAATGATGCAGTGTGGAACATCCCCACAGCCCCCGAGGTTCTCATCGTCCCACCAGGGAACCCAAAACTCTCCCTTCCCAACCTGATGCTCCCTACTTTGACATGGTCTCTCACTTCCCTGAGATGATCTGGGAAGTGTCATGTCAAAATGCCTGAATGCGATTCCATTTTTTATGGGAGGAGCCCCCATCCTCACTCAGCGTCACAACCATGAATGTGTTAGGGACTAGGTCCCTTTGTTGAATTAAGTTTATTCCTTTAGAACAAGCTTCTCACCTCCCTGATCCCACCTCCAGCAAACGATAGGGAGCACCACTGTCGGCCAGCTCCATGTGGGGCCTCCTAGAGCTGAGTGCAGGGGGGCTGCTCAGTGTGGCCCCCATGCGGTTTTGAAGTCTGATAACTGGCCCTCAGGGCCATTATCTAGGACCGAGTGTTCCTTCAAGGGTAGAATCCGGGCCTACCCCCACAGACCAACGCCTTCTCCTGAGACACGCTAGACCGCATTCAACCAATAGCTGTGAGAGACTCAAAAGAGCCAGATCACAGGGTTGGGATGTGGGCTGGGTCACTTTTCTTAACAGTGGGTTCCCAAAGTCCCTTCAGTTACATTCTGGTCCTCACCTTGGTTCCGGACAAGTCCTGGACACTGAAACGCCACCAAAGAGAGGCCACGACTCCCGGTGAATCTCCTCGCCTTTGAAGCGGAAGTGGACGGGAGCTGCGGTACGGTCCTACGTGGGGGTCTCCTGGGGATGACGGCAGGGGCAAGGCACTACGGGAACCCCAGTAGCTCAAAATTCATCCATCCCTGGGTCCTCCTTGAGCAGTGTGTTAGAGCCCGGGACGTCTCCAGCTATGAATCCAAGTCCTCCAGCACCCAAACAAAGCCCTCGTCTCCCTGAGTCCCTAGTGGGAGGAGTCAGGGCGCTGCTCTGAGCATCTCTGCTTGTCAGGAGGGGTGCCACTCTGTGAGCCTCCCTCGTTGGGGGAGACCCTCTCACTAGCATTGATGGTCCTCACTTTAAGTCCGGTTATGGTCAAGATGTCCCCCTCTGCAGATCTGGGGCCTAATTCTGCTAGAGGAGGCCCTGCCCTCCCCGAGATCACACAGGTGGAATGAGGGGACCACTTAGAAGTAGCTCTTCTCGTCTCTCAGGGCTAAGAATTTACAGAATTCTGTCTGGCTCCTTCTCCAGGGGTCCCCTCTAACAGTCAGCATTGTCATCTGAGGTCCCGCTTGGGCTCAGGTCCATTCCTCTGTGAAACAGAGGCTGATCCTATTAGACAGAGATCTCACCTCACTGAGACTTGCCAGACTGAAATCAACCTGACATCTGTCCCCAGAGCTTCCTAGGGAGCCCAGCATCAGATATTTTCCAGGGCCTCCTTTTATGGTGTATACTACCATGAGTCCACTTTCAGGTCCTCATATTGACACATGATAAATCCTGTAACTCCACTCTCTACTTTATGAAGCTTCTTGTCTTACATCAAGGTCCTAGTCTCCTGAGAATTCCACGTTGGAAGTCAGGGTGATCCTCTTGTGATCCTAGTCCATCAGGGCCTCTGAGAACAGACAGTGCGGATGCAACTTGAGTCCTTCCAGATTCCTCCTGCTCAGCATCCTCATTACATCTACCACGGCCAGGGACTGCTCCCTCTACTGATCTAAGATTCCTCTTCTTAGTCTTTGGGTGACCCCTGTATTCAGGGGTGATTGTCTCCTCAGCCCTCCTTCATGGAGGTTCCCATATAAGCTTCTGTCCCTTGATTAAAGGCTTCCTGGGAAATGCATATTCCTACACACATTGAGCAGATACCCTCTGGAACATCTTGGAGAAAAGGGGAACCGGGCCCAAAAGTGATGTAAAATTAGGAAATCAGGGCAGAAATCTAGGAACTCAGGACATATGTTATGCTGTCAGAGAAAAAGAGCTGATATATTCTTTCTCTTCAGCCAGATTTAGGGGGTCTGCTTAGTCGCTCAGTTGTGTCTGACTCTTTGTGACCCCATGGACTGTAGCTCGCTGGGCTCTTCTGTCCATGGGAATTCTCCAGGCAAGAATACTGCAGTGTCTGGCCATACCCTCCTCCAGGGGATTTACCAAATTCAGGAATCGAACCCAGGACTCCCATATTGCAGATGGATTCTTTACTTTCTGAGCCAGTAGATTTAGGGTAGTTCTGAAGTATTTAGTCTCGGCTCCTCCCTGTTGGTCCAGTGGTTAAAACTCTGCACTCCCAATACACAGGGCCTGGGTTCGATCCCTGGTCAGGTAACTGGATTACACATGCCAGAACTAAAAGTTCACGTGCCACAACAAAAAGCATCACATGCTGCAGCTAAAGAGCCTGCATGTGGCATCAAAGATTCCGAGTGTCACAACTAAATGCAGTGCAGCCAAAAAATAACTATTTTTCATTGAAAAATAAAATGTTTACTTTCTACATAGAAGGATAGTGCCACATAGTCTTGTAAGCCCTCAATCACTTGAGGGTGTCTGAATTTGCACATGAAGATGATCATGTGGTTGCTGAGCATCATCTCCTTCTCCCCTTTATTCATACCTCTTAATTATTTTGGTGTTTGTATTGCCTTGGCTATGTATCCCAACCCAGTGTTTTGGTCACAGTGTTCTTCTTTCTATCACTCAAGATATATTTTGGAGTGCTAGAAGACAGTGAATTAACTGCCTCATGAGCACCTCAGGCCGGGGCAAATGGAAGTGTATGTGCTCTGGACAAGTTCAGACCAGTGCTCCTGTCCCAGCTCTGTCTCTTATCAGTTGTGTGGACTTGGGTCCATCCCCAAACTCTGGGAGCCTCAGGTGAAGTGGCTTTTGTAGGGGCTAGTGGCATGTAGCTAAAGCACCTGGCACAGTGCCTGGACCACACTGAGACTTTACACAATATCTGTTTTTACTATGATTATGATTATTTTGTTCCCAGAGGATATCACCTACCCTGAAGAAGTTTTAAATCCAGGAGATGTGAGAGAATCTGTGGCATTCTTGGACATCAATCACCAAATCAGTCCAAAATGCTGTTTAGAAAGAATCTTTCATTTCCACTACTAAATCATATTTTGTTTGTGGTGGTAGTTTTTGTTTTTTTTTTTTTTTTTTTTTTTAGCTGAATGAAATTCACATAGTCTAGAATTTGGTTCTGAGACTAATGCTTCCTTCCTTCCAAGCTGCTCTTTCATTTAAACAACTCCTAGATTTGTTTTGCCTTGGATAAGGAAATTGCAGCCCACTCCAGTGTTCTTTCCTGGAGAATCCCAGGGATGGTGGAGCCTGATGGGCTGCCATCTATGGGGTCGCACAGAGTCAGACATGACTGAATTGACTTAGCAGCAGCAGCAGAAGCATAAGAGACTTGCCTACTGGCCCAGTAGCTATGTGGCTGAGAATCTGTGCTCCAGAGGCAGTGGGCCTGGGTCCCATCCCTGATCAGGGAACTAGACCCCACTCCACACACCACAGGTAAAAGATCCTATATGCCACAACTATAACATTCCTCATGCTGTAACTAAAGAACTCTCAGGCTGCATGGAAATTCAAGGATCCTGGATGCCAAAGACAAGACCAAGAATAGCGAAATAAATAAGGAACTTGCCTAAGCTTCATTAGGCCTGGGAAGAATTAGTGGAGGAACACTAGGACATCACTGTCTTGGGCCCTCTCTTCTTCATCTTTCAAAGCTGTGATACCCAGGATCTCTGATAGCTCACAGAAGGGGTGGGGGTGGGGCTCGATGGGCGGGGGTGGAACTGGGTGGGCTGGGGTGGGGGTGGGTCCGCTGGGGTGGGTGGGCTGGGAGTGGGTGTGGGGAGAAGCCTGATGGAGTGTTCTACAGTCCTCATTCACAGTCCCCATCTTCATATCTATCAGAGCCTGACAGTCCTCCCTTTACTGGACTGTGTCCACAAGCCTACAAACAAAGTTTCAGCTCTTACAGTTCGGCAGGGGAGAAGTCCAGGAATTGAGCACATGGGTGCTGCTTTGTGTCGCCATTTTCACTGCCCCATGCCTTGTTAGCACTCGGCGCTCTCCCGGGACTGGACTTAGGGTGTAGGTTTCCTTCATTTACAGAATCAGGTAATCGCTTATCTTGCAGAATGCCTTAGATCAAGGTATATGGAAGAAATCAGCCTAAGAGAATTGTAGGAACTGTCCCCTGCCGATCACAGAGATGAGACTTTGAGCATACTCTTTGTTACAGGACGGGGGAATGGTCCCTTGAGACTACATTCAGGTCCTCACCTTGCCTTCAGCTCAGTCCTGGGAATCCACTCCTAGCCATACGAATGCACTGAACATCAGTCCAAGCTCTTCACCACCAGCTTGGAAGTTTTGCGGAGACACTTCCGGCTATGGCTGCCCTGTGCAGGACCTTTTAGGGATGATGACAGGACCAGGGCTCTGTGGGGACCCCGTCGTTCAGTGTTCAGCGGTCCCTGGGTCATCCTTTAGGGTCCTGAACATGCCGTCTGTCAGAGCCCGGTACCCTTTGCCCTACGGACTTGAGTCCTCCAGCCCCCAAACCAAGCCCTCACCTCTCCAAGTCTCTAGTGGGGAGTCAGGGCACTGCTCTGAGCATCTCTCCCTGACAGGAGCAGCGCCACTCTGTGAGCGTTCCTCCTTGGTGGCAGAGACCCTCTCATTAGCACTGATGGGCCTCATCTGCCCGGTGGTGATGGCCAAGACGCCACCCTCCTAAGAACTGGGGTTTCTATCCTGATAGAAAAAGTCCTTCTCTCGCTGAGACCAGACAGAAATGAAGAGGCTTCTCATCCCTATAACTCTGCCTGGAACCTCTGGGGTTAAGAATAGGGGCAGGGGTCTGCAAAGCCTCCTCATTTGTGGGTCTAGTGATACTTCTTTCTTCACTCAGGGGTCTCACCATGATCCTGGCCAGTCCTGGGACCTGACCTTCCAACCTGAGATTTTCCCTCCTCTGAACCGAGGCCATTCTTCTTAGACTCAGATTTTGACCTCACAGCGAACTACAAGGCTTCTAAGAGGGAATGTCCTGTCTGGGCATTCTAGGCCTGAGGGCAATTTTAGGCAAGTCTCTGAATGACCTGTATTTTAGGGTGGTTGGCTCTCCAGTCCTCACTTATGGGGGCCCAAATTTTGTCTATCTCTTGGATTAAAAGATTCCTTGGGAAAACCACATCCCTGCAAACTCTTGAGCAGTGTCCCTAATGCAAACCTTACAGTTTCATGTCCCAGACTGGACCTGAGATGGGGAAAATAACACAGAAGTTAGGGGGCAGGATGGGGTGTGCTCCCAGAATAAAATGCTGACCCATCCTTTGAAAGCCAGGGTCAGTCTCTTTTCATGACTTGCTTTAATGATTTACAGGCATACTTTTAAAACATTGTACTGCATGTAATCATGGTTCACAAATACTGTGTTTCGTTACAAACTGAAAGTTTATGGTAACCATGCATTGAACATGTCTATGGCACCATTTTCCCAGCATCATGTATTCACTTGGGGTCCCTTTTCCACATATAGTTAATTCTTTAAATATTTTAAACTCTTTCCTTATTTTATTTCTTATGGTGCTCTGATCAGTTGTATTTGTTACTATTGTAACAATATGACATTTGTAAATTAAGATATGTGCATTTTTAAGACATCTTCTAGTACGCCTATAATAGGCTTAACAACTTTTATAAGCACTGGGAATCCCCCAAATTCCTAATGATTTACCTTATGGCAGTTTTCGCTTTATTGCAGTGATCTAGAACCCAACTCACCATGTCTGAGATATGAGTACAATTCTAAAGGAAAAAGCCATCCAAGATGGTTTTGTGGTATTCTGATTGAGGTCATCTGACACTGCACAGAGAAACGATCTGATTGTCCCTGTCATCTGTTTCTCTTCCTTTTTCCTGTCATTTCCTGAGGTAGCCTTCAAGGCTTTGTGCCTAAAGAAGTGCATTGGAAAAAAAAAAAAAAAGAAGAAGAAGAAGAAGTGCATTGGAATATATCCAGAGGCCTTACTTTTATCCCAAGATACATTTAAGTGGTAAGAAACACAGCTCTGCTTTAGGACAAGAGGAGTATAACAGAATAGGATCTAGAGTAATTCAAAGAAGAACCGAATTCCAGGCCTATCAGTCATGAGTGTTCCCCAGCAAGGGCTCACTGCCTGATGCACATGGAAGCGAAAACTATGGAATGGGCTTTTGAGAGAAAAACTTTAATCCAAGGTGGAGTAGCAAGAAGACAGGAAGTCGGGCTCCCAAATCTGGCTCCTCAATCCAGAGTTTGGGGTAAAATTAAAGGGTTTAGTGGAACTGCAAACTTGGAAGCTAATTGGCTAGTCTTGAATTAGTTCATGTGAGCTATTCATGCTGCTAGAAGCCAAATTGTCCCTATTGAAGGACTTCATACAGTTCTCCCATGGCAACATTCCTACTCTGAGAGTTGCACAGATTGAACCCTCTTGGTTCAGGGCTCATTCTGGAAATGGCCTCCTTTTTTGCACTTGTATAGTGCTGCCTCTAAAAATAACTCAAGGTTTGATTAATCAATAACCTGTTTTAAGGAGGAAAAACCGGTTTAAACTGGTCAGTGCTTTATGTTTCAGTCCTCCCATTTCCCTTTGTACATTCTTCAAGCTTGTGGGAAACCATCCTCAATTTGGTTAATGAGTCTCAAACTGTGCAGAAAATGATAATCCCAGGTCACAGATTTTGTACCAACAAGACTGGAATGTTATATAAGCATTGACAACATTGGATTAATTGGTGTTTAAGAAAGGTGATTATCAGAGGCTTTGTTTCCTTCACATGTGTCTTTACAGGATATTGCTTTAAATTTGGTATTTTGGTGGCTGCATGGAATTTATCACTACTGGGTCAGCTGTCTTGGCTTTTCCTGGACACTCATCAGCCCAACCTGAGCTCTGCAGTTGAATGATTAATTTCTTCTACTGTAGGACTCTTTCAAAATTAGTTTACATTTTGGCCAGTAAACAGAGCCTGGACCACCTGCATTTAACCAATGCTTGCTGCCTCTTCCTAGCCTTCATGGATTGCAGTCGACATCAACCAGCACCCTTATCAGGAACTTGAGGTCCCTGGATGAGGCAGAAATGTTGGCTTCCCCTGGAAAACCCCTGCATTCATGGAAGCTGTAGGAAGGCCTTCAGGGCTTGTCTTTCTGTGGCTCAGAGTACTTTGTTCCTTTCTAGGAAGAAAATGGGCAAACTAGAGGCACTGTCCCTTATTTTAGGACCCAATTCCATCTCCTAGGTTGGTTTCTGGGAGGAATTGGCTGTATGAATTCCCTGGAGAAACCACTGAGAAGAATGGACAGTCTCAAGGTGACCAGCTTGGTTCTGAGGATTCACTTAAAGAACCCTGAAAAGTTTTCCATTACATGTGGTTATCAAACTGTAGCTTGAAAGGCACACATGCTACACAGCTTCCAAGGAATCGTCCCACCAGTTCCAAGACTGGAGCCCATTTCGTCAGAGGATCACAAAATTTCTGTGCCACCCTGTGATGGGGAGAAGCTTGTCCTCAAAGAGAGTCCTATGGAAGTTCAGGCTCTGTCTGACTCTCCACTTAGAGATACTTACCTAGTGAGGAGGAGGCTGAGATAGTGATTGCATGACACTGAAGAAAGTGAAAGAGGAAGCTGTCTTAGATTCAGGCAGAGCAAATTTTCAAAGAGCAACTGAGGAGCACACATGTTTAAACACCAATATCCTCACTTCCTTTCTGCCCATGCTGGGGTACAATCTTTCTGGTTAATGACTGGGCCACGTGGGAGGCCCACACCTACAAATAATATACATACATATATCTATATCTATATCTATACCTATCTATCTATCTATCTATCTATCTATCTATAAAATATATATATATATGTATATGTATATGTATATGTATACATGAATAGCAATAACCGAAAAGCACCTAACATACCCTGGCTATTGTAAACACTGCTGTGATGAACATTGGGGCACACGTGTCTTTTTCACTTCTGGGTGAATCACGATTTGAATGAGGAGAAATCATGATGACTATTAGCTTGTTAGTGGGAAACCCTGCACATGAGTTTGGTTGAAGGAGTGGGACTAAAGTTGGAGATGGTTGTTTCTAAACGTCTGAGAGTGCTCAGATGGACATGTGGGGTGCTGTCCTGCTGGGGGACATCTCTGGTTGCTCTGTTCTCACCAGCAACAGAGGATTTTCTTTCCTTCCTTTCATTTCCTTGTTTCCCTTTCTCCCTCTTTCCTCCCTACCTGTCTTTCTTTCACAAGCATTCAATGTGCTGTGCTGAGGTGTGCTTCATTGCTCAGCTGTGTCCAACTATTTTTGACCCCATGGAATGCAGGCTCCTCTGTCCATGGGGATTCTCCAATGCGCAGGCTGCCATTACCCCCTCCAAGGGATCTTCCCAACACAGGGATTGAATCCTGGTCTCCCATGTTGCAGGTGGGATTGCTTTTTACTGTCTGAGCCATCAGGACACCCTTAAAATGGACTTCATCTGACACTATCACATATTTCTGATCTGACAGATATTTCATATCTGTATAATCAAATTGGGTCTATTTTAGGATTTCCATGTTTCTCCTTGCTTTTAGAACACACAAAACACAGTTATTCCAAGTATCTTAATGTCTCTGTCTGCAATTACTACAATCTATGCCACTTCTCCCTGTGTTTCAGCTCTGAAAGGAATTTTAGTATGATTTTTCTTAACTTCGTGAGATTTAATATGTTCTTAACGTGGTTTGGGGCTAGTTTCATAGTCTTCTTGTGAATTGGCTGCTCATGTCTTTAAACATGTCTTCATAAATATAAAGGCCAGTGATACATCTTTCTTATAAAGTGTTGGCTCATGCCTCTTGCCCATATTCTATCAGGTTTTAAGATCTTCTAACAATTCTAAGAGTCATCTTTTGGGTTTGTTTACAGAGTGCTATTTCCACCTCTTAAAATGTTCAGCAGTGAGACTGACCCTGGGTGAGTAAGCAAGAAATGGACAACAGGATGTGAACATTTCCCAGGAAACACAGGAATACCCACTAAGCCAACAAACTGGCCCCAGCGGTGCACCTCAGGTTGGTTGACCCTACGAGTCAATTGGAAAAACGAGGACTGAGGTGGACCACACAATCCATTACCCTTTCCTCCAAACCCAACCACCTTAATGAGAGACCATGGGAACTAGATGCACAGGACAGGATGACTCAGTGTTTCATCCAAGAAGCTGGAAACTTGTGGCAGCTGCTCATGGAAATGAATTCTACCTTGATTTTGGCTGTGAGGTAAGCTCCAAGGGAGCTTCCAGCATGAAAACATTAGAAAAGGATTTGTGAGGGCACGTGTTGAGAAGACTTTGCACACAAGGGTCACACAGATCTGGGCATGCTCCACGCCTTGCTGGGAATACGAATCAGCCGCAGGTCAGCATTTCCTGCATGGAATCCCCCAGCACAACCTGAAACATGCATTTCTCCGCCCCATCCCCATCACCCTGTTCAAACACAAGCCTGGGTAGTACTCCTAGTGAGGTGACCCTGAGTCCTAGACTTGAAACGAGACAGCTCTGTGTGCAGCAAGGGCAAGTGTATTCACTGCATTCTCACAGCCTGAAGACAAGGGTTTCCAACTGGAGACCAGAAAACGAAGGCAAGCTCCGGGAACACTGAGAAATGTGAGCAGGATGGAAAGGTTTCTGTCGGCTGGCCCAGAATTCAATGGGCTTCAAGGTGCTTTAAGACCACTTTGCAAGACGAACAACCAATTATTCTCACATCCACAGACACTTAAACACAACCTAGTTGTAATGGAGGGAGTTTAGGCAAGATACGTAAAGCTAAATAATGGTAAAAGTTGAGAGAGAACAGAATGAATGCCCAAGGAGTGTGGCTGTGGGGCAGGGTTTGGAGGAGATACACTCTGCCTGCTTTGTGACAAATCAGAGTTCAAATAGAGGTGAGGGTGGCAGGTGAGTTTGCAGGCCTCCTTAGGGAATTAGTAATGCCTCATTTCCCCCAGCAAATCATCTGATTGATTCACATCCTCCCCTAGGCATGTCAGCATCGGGCTTTGTGATGTCAAAACTCACTCTGGGCCACCATTGGCTGGGGAAGAGACTTGCTGACCTCATAAAGCATGAGGGTGAGGCTCCATGGGGACAGGTATATATAGGGGTGTTCAGGGACTCTGAGGAGACCACTGTGAGTACTCCAAATGACTGAGGTGACTGGGAAGCCACAAGGCTCCAGAGTACTTATGGAACACTCACCTCCTGTTACCCAGGAGAAGATGAAGACCTCTTATCAATTGAGGTCCCGAAAAAACTGTCAAGGTGAACTGAACCCAGCCAATCTCCTCTTGCCCATCAACCCCACCCCAGAAGACACCCTCCCATGTCCTTGCTGGCACATAACCCTTCTCTGTCCACACCCTTCTCCTGAAGCCATCATTCCCACATGTCTTCACACTCTTCCCTAAACCAGTGCCATTCTTATTCCCTGTCTTATTTTCTCCAGGTGGCCAGGGTAACCTTGAGGGTGAATAATCCCATTCTGGCAAAGCTGCCCAAGAAATCTTCTCTCAAAACTCCAAACACAGAAAGCTTAAGAAAATCAGCTGCTCAAAGCTCTGTATCCAGAGTTCTAAGGCGAATGAACAGCTGAATCAGAAGGAACCAGAGGAGGTCCCAGAGACCATGGAGACCCCTGCCATTCCAGGTAATCAGAAGGAACCAGAGGAGGTCCCACAGACCATGGAGACCCGTGCCATTCCAGCTAATCAAAGTGATTCAGAGGAGGTCCCAGAGCCCATGGAGACCCCTGCATTTCCAGCTGATCAGAATGAACCAGAGGCAGTCCCAGAGACCATTGAGACCCGAGCTATTCCAACTAAACAGAACGAGCCAGAGGAGGTCACAGAGAACATGGAGAATCCTGCCATTCCAGCTGGACCAGGGGACAGCCAGTGACTTCGGGGCATAGTTAGACACCTCAGAAATTCTTGGGGGTCTGGCCACTGAGTACTGGCCAAAAGTACAAATGCTGAATATTATAGCAACTGCATACACTAATAACAAAATAAAAGATAATCAAGCTGATGTGAAATTATGTTTGTCTCTTAGTTCTCTGATAGTGGAGGCAGAGAGGGCAGGGAAGGTGTAAGTTTGTGAGGAGGGAGGGAGATGGCTTCTGTGGAGGTGGAGATGGGAACAGAAGGTCCAGTTTGCCAGAAAGTAGGGGGAGAAAATGGTTCCAGACTGAGCTTCAAAGACACACTTCCCATGGGAGAAGAGGAAGAGTACTTGGAGATTTTCTGTGCGAGTGCAGAGATGGACACTTAGCTGGGTAGCTGTGTGGTGTGTGTGGGGGCAGTGCCATTTGTTCAAAAGGCATACAAAGGAGCTGCCCGATCAAAATAATGGAATATTGACATTTGCAGCAACATGGAAGGTAGAATATTGAGTAAAAAACTCAGATAGAGATAGACAAACACTGTATGATATCACTTATAAAATGTAAACATACCGCAAAGTAGAGAATATGATAATAATGAAGGTGCACAAATATAGAGAAGCATCTACTGGTTACCAGCGGGGAGGGGAAGAGGGCGGTGCAATACAGAGGTGGGGGAGTGGGAAGCACGCACTGATAGGTGGAAGATGAGCTCAGCGATGCATTGTACAACATGGGGCATAGAGCCACGACTTTGTCATAACTATAAATGGAAAGCAAGTTTTAATAGTTGCATAATCAGAAAGAAAAGGAAAGAAAGAAGGGGGAGGAATGAGGGAAGAAAGGAATTAAAAGAAGGGTGTTTTTGGAGGTCAAAAAGTCAATACTATTTAGGCCCTTTTTATCAAAGGATTCTATTTTATTTTAATTGGTGGATATTTACTTTACACTTTTGTGGTGGTTTTTGCCATACATTGACATGAATCAGCCATGGGACTACATGTATTCCCCATCCTGATTACCCCTCACAATTCCCTCCCAATCCAATCCCTCTGGGTCAGCCCAGTGAAACAGTCCTGGGCACCCTGTCTTATGCATCAAACATGGACTGGCTATCCGCTTCACATATGATAATATACATGGTTAAATGCTCTTCTCTCATGTCATCCCACCCTCGCCGTCTCCCACAGAGTCCAAAAGACTTTTCTGTAAATCTGTGCCTCTTTTGCTGTCTCCCATATAGGGTTATCATCTCCATCTTCCTAAATTCGATATATTTGCCTTAGTATAGTGCATTGGGTTTTTTCTTTCTGACTTACTTTACTCTGTATGATAGGCTCCCATTTCATCGACCTCATTAGAATTGATTCACATGTGTTGTTCTAATGGCTGAGCAATATACCATTGTGTCTATGTACCACAGCTTTCTTACCCATTTGTCTGCTGATGGACATATGGGTTGCTTCCATGCCCTGGTTTTTGTAAACAATGCTGTGATGAAATTTGGGACACACGTGTCTTTTCCACTTGTGGGTGAATCAGGATATGAATGAGGAGAAACCATGATGTCTATTAGCCTGTTAGTGATAAATGCTGCACATGAGTTTGGTTGAAGGAGTGGGACCAAAGTTGGAGATGGTTGTTTCAAACCGGCTGAGAGTGCTCAGATGGACATGTGTGGTGCTGTCCTGCAGGGGGACATCTGTGGTTGCTCTCTTCTCACCAGCAATGGAGGATTTTATTTCCTTCCTTTCATATCCCTCGTTTCCCTTTCTCCCTCTTTCCTCCCTATCTGAATTTCTTTCACAAAAATTCAATGTGTTGCACTGTGCTGTGCTTCGTTGTTCAGCCATGTCCAACTCTTTGTGACCCCATGGACTATAGCCCCTCAGGCTCCTCTGTCCATTGGGATTCTCCAGGCAAGCATACTGGAGCAGGCTGTCTTTCCCCCCTCCAGGGGATCTTCCCAACCCAGGGATTGAATCCTGGTCTCCCATTTTGCAGGTGGTTTTTTTTTTGTTTGTTTGTTTTTTGTTTTTTTGTTTTTAACTATCCAAGTCATCAGCAACCCCTTAAAATGGGCTTCATCTGACACTATGTTTTTCATATCTGTAAGATCAAATGGGGTCTATTTTATGATTTGAATACTAATCCATATTTTTAGAATACACAAAACACATTTATTCTAAGTATCCTAATGTCTCTGTCTGCAATTACTAAAATCTATGCAACATACATAAAATCTATGCAACCTACATCTAGGCATACAAAGGAGCTGCCCCATCAAAAGAATGGAATATTGACATTTCCAGCAACATGGAAGGTAGAATATTGACTAAAATAACTCAGACATGATAGACAAATACTCTATGATATCATACATAGATGTTCTGCCTGTAGTCCAGATCCACGATCGGCAAAGGAGACTCCTTGAGACAATGCAACTTTCAGTAGGGGAATTTACTACTGACTCGAACCAGGGCCTCCCGCCCTCACCAAGTGTGTGAGGACGAAAAGGCCCCAGCCCCAGTTCTCTCAGGTATTTATTGAGTACTATAGGGTAGTTGGTGCAAACGGATTGTTTACACAGTACAAGGCAATTTTTGTTGGCCCAGTCCTTGTGGGCTTTGAGCTTTCCCCTGATAGGTTCCCTTTTTCTTGCTAGGCACATGTTGATTGGCTAGCTCTAGGTGGCCTGATAATTATGCTACTCTGGGAAACCAGGCCTACTCCTAATCTAGGCTGCCTGTCATGACGTTAGAAATGTCAGCCTAAAATTCATCCCTGTCTTTGTACTTTTTGTACAGGAATCTGTCTCTCTACCCTGTGAAATTGGCTGATATTTTTGTCTCAATACCATAATTTGGATGGCATTTAGGCGCTCTCTAATAAATGAGACCAGACGGTTTATAATGCATGGACCAAAGGTCAGTAACAATATTAATATTATGAGTGGACCCAGGAGAGTGGAAATCAAAGTGGTCAACCAGGGGGAGGGCTGAAACCAAGATTCAAACCAGCCTTGTTGGGCTTTTCGTTCTCTCTTCCGCTGGGCTAGTCTCTCTCTTACTTTCTGGAGAGATTTTTGTACCAGCCCTGAATGGTCGATAGAGAAACAGCATTCTTCTCCCAGTGCTGCACATAATCCTCTTTGTTGCAGAAACAACAAATCGAAACCTCTCTTATTCTGTAACACTACTTTAGCCAGGGAGCTCAATATCTCCATGTATTGCAGCCCTTAGTTAATTATACTGTTTACCTTACAATGATAAGGCTGCAATCTCACTTCCCGTTTTTAAGGACCCTATAGGAATGCCAAAGTCAGGGCAGTGATTGGTTTTCGTTTTACCCTATATTGACCAGATGGATCTAACTTAGGTTGCAGCTCTTCCTTTGAGTAATAGTTTAGCCGGGGGATCAGGTAGACTAAGACACAGAAATCTTGGGAGGCATCAAGTACTGCCTTATGGACACACGGGGTTAGTCCAGCGGAGCAAGTCTACCACACGTTTTCTGGCAGAAGTACCCACTGGTGAGTAGAATTGTTGAGGCTAGTCCTATGGACTGAATTATTATCACCTAGGTGTTGATAAGTCTTAGGGATACTTCCTATACAGGTGCCTATGTCTGTAATGGCGCTACTGTCACCTGGCCTGACCCAGGCTGTTGCTGCCGTCTGCAGGCCGAGACATATTATAGCAAAGCCAGGAACCATTTGTTAAGTCCGGACGAGAGGCATTTAGGGTGAGATTGGCCGAGGAGATCATTTTCATAAAGGGGTCTGTTGGTGGGGACATGTTAACCCTGGGGGGTCGCACAGTGCGTGGAGTTGATCTATTAGGGAGCCTTTGGGGTTGTTCTATCACCTGGTTTGGTCCTAAGGCTACTTTCAGTGCCAAATAGAGTGGTCCCTGTTTTAATTTAAGCTCAAACCGGAATCCTGTGTCATAGCCAGTCTTGTAAATATGGAGGCCTCAATCTCGGCCATCATCCCCCCTGGTAAATTTTTTTCCTTTGTCTGTGAATTTGATCTGTAATGGGAAACATTGCCCGGGACTCTCTTAGTTGAACATTTCTGGGAATTCGGGGGTGAGTTTACCTGAATGAGGTCCTTGTCGGAGTTACTGAGCTAATGGACTGTTCCCATGGTTTCCCCACCCCAAGCAGCGCAATAAAAAGAGTCAACTCCCCCACATTTTTCAATTTGGTTCTGATCCCTTCCTCCCCCCGGGCAGACATAGACAGGCACCTGTTCGTAGTACTGTTGGCCTTTTCGCTCACAGTTACCGGTGAACAGTCTGAAAGAGCCGTGGGCAAAGAACTTAGTCAGTTGGTGGGGACCAAACCCATTACCGTCAGCCGCCAGCACGCAGAAATCAAAGGTCAGTACTGGCAACCATATCGCTTTGGGGGCTACATTGGAGCTCATATTAAGCACTTCTCCAGTCTCAGGATTGTAGATCACCCAAGTCAGGTTAGCTGGCTGATGGGGGTTGTGGCTGGTTGCTCCTGGGCCGATGAAAACTGTTATCAGCAGGAGAGTTACGAGGCTCCGGTTGTACGAGTTTCAGTTTCAAAGGATTTGACGGGTGAGGTCGTGCCTCCCATTCTGCTTGCACCTTCTCTTGTTATTCCAGGGTGGATTGCCACACGTGATTGCAGTGAACCCAGGGCCCAATCTTGTCGACCTAAACAGCAGTAGGTGTGGTAAGTAGAACAACATGAGGGCCTTTTCATCTAGGTTCTAATGCTTTAGATTGGTATCATTTTTCCCAAACCCAATCACCCAGGCCAATATTATGTGAGGGAATGGTCCCCTTGCTTGGACCCTCGTGTATCTCTTGAATTAATTTCCATACACGGCTATGCACCTTACTTAATGCCATCAATGTTTGCTGGAATTGTCCCAAGGTAGGGGGTGGTAGGCATTTTTCCTCGAATATAGGACACACAGAAGGGGGTCTTCTATACAGAATCTAAAAAGGGGTAAGTTTCAGCTTATAAGGGGTGTTACACGCTCGAAAGAGTGTGAAGGGAAGGAGGGTCACCCAGTCCCCGCCAGTCTCTATTGCCAAGTTTGTTTAAGTTTCTTTTAGTGTCCGATTCATTCTCTCAACCTGTCCTGAGCTCTGGGGATTATATTCACAATGTAACTTCCATTTTGTCCCCCCTTGTACAATCTGGCTCACAAAGGCAGGTCCGTTATCAGAGCCCATAGTCACTGGCAGCCCATGCCTAGGCACTATCTCTCCTAAGATCTTTTTAGCAACCACTGTGCTGTCTCTCCCTTAGTGGGGAAGGCTTTTACCTACCCCGAGAAGTTACCTACCAGAACCAACGGATAGAGATACCCATACTTGCCTGGCCTTACTTCAGTGAAATCTGTCTCTCAGTGTTGCCCTGGTTCTTTCCCTCGGTACCTCGTTCCAGTGTGCTGCCTTTTCCCTGTCTTCATCAGCTGGCACGCTTTGCAAGGCTGGATTATCTCTCGTACAGTTGCATGTTGTCGAGGGAAACTCAGGCAGGACGTCTGGAGAAGTGTCAAGGTCTTTTTGTCCCCCAAGTGTGTAGTTGTGTGCAGGTGTTCACATAGGTGATGACCCAGGATGGTAGGCAATATCAGGTTGTTGTTTTGATTTCAGTACCATCCATCTTTGTCATCCTTCAGGAGGGTGGTATCCCTGTTACACCAAACGAGGTCAGGGAGGGAATAGTCGAGGACTGGGGGCAGAGTCACCATAACAAGAGGTTGAAGTCCCATGGCTAATATGGGGGTGGCGTAGTCCCTGCTGGCCGCTTCTTGAGTGGCCGCATCAGCAGCCCGATTGCCCCGTGTCCTAGGGTCTTTTCCATTCTGGTGACCGGGGACATGTACAATGGTCAGAAGCCTGTGGATCTTAGGCAAATTCTTGACTTTTTTTTCCCTCCGCTGTTCTAAATCCCCTTTCCTGGTATATTGGACCTTGAATATGGACAGTGCTAAAAGCATATGGGCTGTCCGTAAAAATCTGACTCTCTTCCCTTTTGCTTGTTCCAGAGCCTGTATTAGGGTAATCCATTTTGCTTTTTGCGCAGACGTGTTTGGGGGAAGTGTCTCAGCCCATCTTGTCTTTCCTGAATCATTAACTATAGCAGCTCCCGCCTTCCTCTGTCCATCTTTTACATAACTGCTCTCATCAGTGAAGCATACTAGCTCACTGTTGTTTAGCAACACATCAGTTAAGTCTTTTCGAGCCGCCAGGGCCTCAGCCAGTATCTCACTGCAATCATGGAGAGGGCTGTCCTTCTCTGGGTTAGGTAGAAGCTTGGCTGGATTCAGGAAGCAAGGGGTCTGAAAACGCACCTGTGGGGCATCAAGCAGCAGGGCCTGGTAATGTGTCAAATGGGCATTGGAGATTCACTTACCCGGCGGCTGCTTTAAAACCACTTCGATGGCGTGGGGGTTGTCAACCCAGAGTTGCTGTCCATACGTCAACTTGTCCGCGTTGCGGACAAGGAGGGCAGTGGCTGGAATGATGTGTAGGCACGGGGGCCACCTAGTGGCCACCGGGTATAATCGCATTGAAAGGTATGCCACCGGCCGCTTCCATGGTCCCCATTGTTGCGTCAAGACCCCCTTTCCTATTCCTTGCTTTTCATCTACAAACAGCTGGAATGGCTTCTTTGGGTTAGGCAGGGCAAGGGCTGGGTCTTTTAGTAGGGCCCATCTGAGTGTCTGGAAAGCCTGTTTCATTGGCTTAGTCCAAATCCAGTCTGGGGTCTCTCTATTATTAAATACCTTTTCAGCTGCTTTCAGTAAGTCTTGTATTTTCTGTTCTCTTAACTGCTCTTACTATCTGGGGCTGCCTGATTCACAAACGCTAGTAGAACTGCAGCGTGTAATTCCTCAGCCTGAGGGTCTATAGGTGTATATTGCCTAAAGGCTTCCATTAGCCTCTCTATGAAGGCTGACGGTCTCTCACTGGGATCCTGCCTTACTAAACTTACCTTCACCAAATTTGTCGGCTTCCTAGCTGCGGCCCGCAGGCCAGCCATTAGAGTCTGGCGGTACACTCGGAGACGCTCCCTATCTTCCACTGGCTCAAAATCCCCTTTATGCCGCAACAGAGGAAACCCCTCGTCCTCGAGATGAGGCTGGGCGGTTGGTCTCCTGTCGATCCCTTGGACCCGTTTGCGTTCCTCTGCCAGATTCGCTCCCGTTCCTCCGTGGTGAAGAGCACCTGCAACAGCTGCAGCCAACCATTCCAGATGGGGTTATGAGTGAACAAAATGAAATCTAAGAGGTCAATGAGGCCTTGGGGTTTCTCCGAAAAGGGAGGATTTGGGGTTTTCCAATTATACAGATCACTCATGGAAAAGGGCCAGTACTGATAGGTTCGTTCTCTGTCTGGGTTAGCTGGTCCCACTCGGACAGGGAGTGCCTGTACAGTAGATGAAGGTAACTCTGGGTCCCCATGATCTTGCTCACCCCTATTTCCTCTATTTCTTCTCCAGGGTCGGGGTTCCCTTATCCCTTCTGATTCATTGGAGGGGAGGGCTCTTGCCCCTGGGGGAACCTGCAACGGACAAGGGGCATATGGCGGGGGCCTAATTTCCGTCTCTAAGTCAATCAGGTTCGGGTACAACGATTCCTGCAAGACCGGTTTTGGGCCCTTGTACTTCTCCGCTTCTTTTGTGGGAGTAGGGGTTTCCATAACCAGAGCTTGTACATTAGGAGAATCAGGGAGTTTGTGAACAAAAGGTTTTAACCATTTGGGCGAATTTTCTACTAGATCTTGCCAGACAATAACATATGGGACTTGGCCCGGGTGGCCCCAGGGATCAGGAGCCATAATTTTCTCTTTTACCGCCCGAATAATAAAAGGTTGAAAAGTTCCCTCTGGAGGCCATCCAACTTGGAAGGCGGGCCACTCTGCAGAGCAAAAGGTCTCTGATTTACTCCTTGTAACTAAGAGAAACAGATCATACACTCTAGCCCTGACATCTGGGAAATGATCAGTCATGAGAGAGAGTGGGGTAAATTTTCCTTGCCCCATAGCGAGAGTCAGAAGAAGGTCACCGAGAATTACCACCAAAAAATCCTACCGGGAGTGGTGGCAGCCAGGAGGTTGGTCCTGTGGTATGCTTCATGGAACTATTTGAGTGCCGTAGTCGTTGCACGGAAGTTTTCTTGTTGGGGGCGGGAACCCTAAGGGTTTTTAGCCCGTTCTGTGACCCTCTTATCCTTTTACGTTAGTCTTCCAGTGGCTGGTGCCCTATTGGCTCTTAAGTGCCTGTCCCGTGCACACACAGACGGGTTTTTATTTGGCCAGATTCTTGGTTTAGAAAAGAAGAGAAAAGAAAAGAGTTTCACCCTCTCAGGCTCCCATTACTGGGGCTGACTTGTTGGGAGGCCATCAGAATCCGCCAGAGAGTAGCACTGGCCGGGACTCATAAGCTGCCCTGACAACTGTCTGCCTGTTCACTGAAACTTTCAAAAACAGAAATGAGGCTCCAAGGCTTTATAGGAGGAAATAGACAATGACACACCAGAAAATAACGAGACAGGAGACAATGCCGGCAGTTATACAGACATGAAAGGGTGTAGAAAAACACAGAGACAGACACACATTTGCCGACAACACAGACCTGGGGGGTGGGACCCCCTGAGTCTCCCTATCCTCTGGAACAAGGGTCACCTTACCGCATGGCGTCCACTGTTCCCCAGATTCGGGCTTAGGAGAGGAGGTCTCCTTCCTGCAGAGCCGGCTGCTTTCCAGCGTGCTCGCTGGCCTCGACCTCACACTGGCCCGAACTGCCAATCCGTTCCCTCACAGAAATCTTTCCCTCACGCCAGACACCTTCCTGCCTTTTAGCAAGACCTCGGATTTACACTGGACTTTTCCAGACCTGCCTGAGCACCGGTGGTATTACCTGTCGCTTTTCCCCTTTGTTCCAAAGAGTGGTCTTCCCGGTCAAGGGATCCCAGAGGAGCCCCCAAATCTTCTGCCCATAGTCTGGATCCCTGATCGGGAAAGAAGACTCCTCGAGACAATGCAACTTGCAGTAGGGGAATTTATTACTGACTCGAGCCAGAGCCTCCCACCCTCACCAAGGGTGTGAGGACGAAAAATCCCCGAGCCCCAGTTCTATCGGGTATTTATTGGGTACAAAGGGTAGTTGGTGAAAGCGGATTGGTTACACAGTTGCAAGGCAATTTTTGTTGGCCCAATCCTTGTGAGCTTGCAGTTTTCCCCTGATAGGTACTCTTTCTCTGACTAGGCACATGTTGATTGGCTGGCTCTAGGTGGCCTGATAATTATGTTCCTCCAGGAAACCAGGCCTACTCCTAATCTAGGCTGCCTGTCATGGCATTAGCCAGGACAGCCTCACAATAAAATCTAAACATACTGCAAAGTAGAGAATATGATAAAAAATGGAGGTGCACATATATCGAGAAGCATCTACTGGTTACCAGAGGGCAGGGGAAGAGGGAGGGGCAATACATAGGTGGGGGAGTGGAAGCCACGCAGTGTTAGTGAGGTGGAAGATGAGCTCAGGGACACATTGTACAACATGGGGAATAGAGCCAGGACTTTGTCATAACTATAAATGAAATGCAAGCTTTATCAATTGTATAATAAGAAGGAAATGGAAAGAAAGAGGGGGGATGAAGGAGGGAAGAAAGGAAGGAAAAGAATGGCATTTTGGGGGATCAAAAAGCCAATACTGATTAAGTCCTTTTTGGCAAAAGAGTGTATTTTATTTTAATTTATTTATTTTAATTGGTGGGTAATTACTTTACAATATTGTTGTGGTTTTTGTCATACATTGACCTGAATCAGCCATGGGTGAACATGTGTTCCCCATCCTGATCACCCCTCCCACCTCCCTCCCCATCAAATCCCTCTGGGTCAGCAGAGAGCACCAGCTCTGAGCACCCTGTCTTATGCATCGAACATGGACTGGCTATCCCTTTCACATATGATAACATAAATGTTTCAATGCCATTCTGTCAGACCATTCCACCCTCGCCGTCTCCCACAGAGTCCAAAAGACTGTTCTGTAAATCTGTGTCTCTCTTGCTGTCTCCGTATAGGGTTATCATCTCCATCTTCCTAAATTCAATATATATGACTTTGTATAATGTATTGGTGTTTTTCTTTCTGACTTACTTCGCTCTGTATAATAGGCCCCAGTTTCATCCACCTGATTAGAATGGATTCACATGTGTTCTTTTTAAGGGCTGAGCAATATTCCATTGTGTCTATGTACCACAGCTTTTGTAAGCATTTGTCTGCTGATGGACATCTAGGTTGCTTCCATGCCCTGGCTATTGTAAAGAGTGCTCTGATGAACATAGGGGCACACGTGTCTTTTTCACTTCTGGGTGAATCATGATTTGAATGAGGAGAAACCATGATGACTATTAGTCTGTTAGTGGTAAACCCTGCACATGAGTTTGGTTAAAGGAGTGGGACCAAAGTTGGAGATGGTTGTTTCAAACCGGCTGAGAGTACTCAGATGGACATGTGTGGTGCTGTCCTGCTGGGGGAAATCTCTGGTTGCTCTGTTCTCATGAACAACAGAGGATTTTCTTTCCTTCCTTTCATTTCCCTTGTTTCCCTTTCTCCCTCTTTCCTCCCTTCCTGAATTTCTTTCACAAACAATCAATGTGCTGTGCTGTGCTTCGTTGCTCAGCTGTGTCCAACTCTTTACCCCATGGACTGTAGCCCACCAGTCTCCTCTCTCTATGGAGATTCTCCAGGCAAGCATACTGGAACAGGCTGCATTCCCTCCTCCAGGGAATATTTCCAACCCAGGGATTGAATCCTCGTCTCCCATGTGGCAGGTGTATTTTTATTTATTTATTTTTTTCTTTTCACTCTCTGAGCTATCAGGGAACCCTTAAAATATTCTTCATCTGACACTATTTTTTTTTTCATATCAGTAAAATCAAGTGGGGTTTAGTTAAGGATTTCCATGTCTCTCCTTACTTTTAGAACACACAAAACACAGTTATTCCTTGTGTCTTAATGTCTCTGTCTGCAATAACTAAAATCTATGCCATTTCTCCCTCTGTTTCAGTTCTCAATGGAATTTTAGTATGATTTTTCTTATCTTCATGAGATTTAATATATTTTAACATGGTATGGGGCTAATTCCATATTCTTCTGGTGAACTGTCTGGTCATGTCTTTAAACATGTCTTCATAAATTAAAGGCAAGTGATACATCATTCCTATAAAGTGCTGGCTCGTGCCTTTTGCACATTTTCCTATCAGATTTTAAGATCTTCTCAAAATTCAAGAGTCATATTTTGGGTTTGTTTATGGCATGCTTTTTCTACCTCTTAAAATGTTCACCAGTGTGATGGACCCTGGGTGAGTATGCAACAAGTGGACACCACGATATGAACCCTTCACAGGAAACCCAGGAAGACCCACATAGCCAACAAACTGTCCCCAGGGCTACACCTCAGGCTGGTTGACCCTGCGAGAGAATTGGAAAAATGAGTACTGAGGTGGAGCACACAATCCATTCCGCTTTCCTCCGGAGACAACCAGCTCAATGAGAGACCATGGAATCTAGATGCACAGGATAGGATGACTCAATGTTTCATCCAAGAAGCTGGAAGGTTGTGGCAGCTGCTCATGGCAATGAATTCCACCTTGGTTTTGGCTGTGAGGTAAGCTCCAAGGGAGCTTCCAGCAAGAAAACAAGATGAGAAAAGAGATTTGTGAGGGCACGTGTTGAGAAGACCTTTGCACACAGGATGACACAGCTCTGGGAAAGCTCCACCCCTTGCTGGGAATACTAATCAGCCTCAGGTGGGCATTTCCTTCATGGGATCCCACAGCACAACCTGAAACATGCATTTCTCTACAAGATCCCCATCACCCTATTCAAACACAAGCCTGGGTAGTACTCCTAGTGAGGTGAACCTGAGTCATAGACTTGAAACAAGACAACTCTGTGTGGAGCAAGGGCAAGTTCACTGCATTCTCACAGCCTGAGGACAAGGGATTCTGACTGGAGACCAGGAAACGGAGGTGAGCTCCTGGAAGGAAAGGTTTCTGTCGGCTGGCCCAGAATTCAATGAGCTTCAAGGTGCATTAAGACCACATTGGAGGAGGTACGTGAAATGATTCTCGCTTCCACAGACACTTAAACAAAACCTAGTTGTCATGGAGGGAGTTTAGTCAAGATATGCACAGCTAGATAATGGTGAAAGCTGAGAGAGAACAGAATGAACGCCCAAGGAATGTGGCTGTAGGGCAAGGTTTGGAGGAGATGCACTCTGCCTGCTGTGTGACCCATCAGATTTGACATAGGGGTGAGGTAGCAGGTGAGTTTGGAGGCCTCTTTTGGGCACTACAAATGCCTCATTTCTCTTGGCAAATGATTTGAATTGCTCCCCATCCTCCGCTAGACATGTCAGGATTGGGCTTTGTGATGTCAAAGCTCATCCAGGGACACCATTGGCTGGGGAAGAGACTTGTTGACGTCATAAAGCATGAGGTTGAGGCTCCATGGGGACAGGGTGCTCAGGGTCTCTGAGCAGACCACCGTGAGTCCTCCAAATGACTGAGGTGACTGGGAAGCCACAAGGCTCCAGAATAGTTATTGCACACCCACCTCCTGTTACCCAGGAGAAGATGAAGACCTCCTATCGATTGAGGTCCAAAAAACATGTGAAGGTGAACTGAATCCAGCCAAACTACTCCAGCCCATCGAGCCAACGCAAAAGACACCCAACCCTATCCTTGCCTGGCACAAAACCCTTCTCTGCCCACACCTGTTCTCCTGAAGCCATTGTTCCCACTTGTCTTCACACTCTTCCCTAAACCAGTGCCATTCTTTGCTCCCTCTCTTGTTTGCTCCAGGTGGCCACGGTAACCGTGAGGGTGAATAATCCCATTCCGGCAAAGTGGCCTAAGAAAACATCTCGGAAATCTACCACCACAAAAAAGCTTTAAAAAATCAGATGTTCAAAGCTCTGTAGCCAGAGTTCCAAGGCGAATGAACAGCTGAATCCAAAGAAACCAGAAGATGTCCCAGAGACCATGGAGACACGTGCCATTCCAGTTAATCAGAAGGAAGCAGAGGGAACCCCAGAAACCATGGAGACCCCTGCCATTCCAGCTAATCAGAAAGAACCAGAGGAGGTCCCAGAGACCATGGAGACCCCTGCCATTCCCGCTGGACCAGTGGGCAGCCAGTGACTTCGGGGCATGTCTATCCACCTCAGAAATGCTTGGGGGGTCTCACCGCTGATGTCTGGCCAATATTATAGATGCTGAATATTATAGCAACTGCATACATTAATAACGAAAATAAAATAAAATCAATCTTAGGTGAAATTATGTTTGTCTCTGAGTTCTCTGAAAGTGGGGGGCAGAGAGGGCAGGGAAGGATTAAGTGTGTGAGGAGGGAGGGAGATGGCTTCTGTGGAAGTTGGAGATGGGACCATAAGGTCCAGGTTGCCAGAAAGTAGGGGGAAGAACTGGTTCCCATGGTAGAAGAAGAAGAGGACTTGGAGTTTCTCTGTGCGAGTGCAGAGATGGACAGTTAGCTGGGTAGCTGTGTAGTGTGTGGGCAGGCAGTCATTTGTTCAAAAGGCATAAAAAGGAGCTGCCCGATCAAAAGAATGGAATATTGACATTTGCAACAACATGGAAGGTAGAATATTGACTAAAGAAACTCAGACAGTAATAGACAAATACTGTATGATATCACTTATAGATGTCCTGCCCATAGTTGTCATCCCAGATCGGGAAAGGAGACTCCTCGAGACAATGCAAGTTGCAGTAGGAGAATTTATTATTGACTCGAACCAGGGCCTCCCGCTCTAACCAAGACTGTGAGGATGAAAAGGTCCCGAGACCCAGTTCTCTCGAGTTTTTATTGGGTACAATCGGGTAGTTGGGCAAGAGGATTGGTTACACAGTTGCAAGGCAAATTTTCTTGGCCCAATCCTTGTGAGCTTGCAGTTTTCCCCTGATAGTTTCTCTTTTTCTGACTAGGCACATGTTGATTGGCTGGCTCTAGGTGGCCTGATAATTATGTTCCTCCGGGAAACAAGGCCTATTTCTAATCTAGGCTGCCTGTCATGGCGTTAGCCAGGACAGCCTCACAATAGAATCTAAACATACTGCAAAGTAGAGAATATGATAAAAATGGAGGTGCACATATATCAAGAAGCATCTACTGGTTACCAGCGGGCAGGGGAAGAGGGAGGGGCAATACATAGGTGGGGGAGTGGAAGCCACGCAGTGTTAGTGAGGTGGAAGATGAGCTCAGGGATGCATGGTACAACATGGGGAATAGAGCCAGGACTTTGTCATAACTATAAATGAAATGAAAGCTTTATCAATTGTATAATAAGAAGGAAATGGAAAGAAAGAGGGGGGATGAAGGAGGGAAGAAAGGAAGGAAAAGAATGGCATTTTGGGGGATCAAAAAGCCAATACTGATTAAGTCCTTTTTGGCAAAAGAGTGTATTTTATTTTAATTTATTTATTTTAATTGGTGGGTAATTACTTTACAATATTGTTGTGGTTTTTGTCATACATTGACCTGAATCAGCCATGGGTGAACATGTGTTTCCCAACCTGATCCCCCCTCCCACCTCCCTCCCCATCAAATCCCTCTGGGTCAGCACAGTGCACCAGCCCTGAGCACACGGTCTTATGCATCGAACATGGACTGGCTATCCCTTTCACATATGATAACATACATGTTTCAATGCCATTCTCTCAACCATTCCACCCTCACCGTCTCCCACAGAGTCTAAAAGACTGTTCTGTAAATCTGTGTCTCTCGTGCTGTCTCCCATATAGGGTTATCATCTCCATCTTCCTAAATTCAATATGTATGCCTTAGTATAGTGTATTGTTTTTTTTTTTTCTTTGTGACTTACTTCGCTCTGTATAATAGGCTCCAGTTTCATCCACCTGATTAAAATGGATTCACAAGTGTTCTTTTTAATGGCTGAGCAATATTCCATTGTGTTTATGTACCACAGCTTTCGTACCCATTTGTCTGCTGATGGACATCTAGGTTGCTTCCATGCCCCGCTTATTGTAAACAGTGCTGTGATGAACATTGGGTCACACGTGTCTTTTCACTTCTGCATGAATCAGGATTTGAATGAGGAGAAACCATGATGACAATTAGCGTGTTAGTGGTAAACCCTGCACATGAGTTTGGTTGAAGGAGTGGACCAAAGTTGGAGATGGTTGTTTCAATCTGACTGAGATTGCTCAGATGGACATGTGTGGTGCTGTCCTGCTGGGGGACATCTCTGGTTGCTCTGTTCTCACGAGCAACAGAGGATTTTCTTTCCTTCCTTTCATATCCCTTGTTTCCCTTTCTCCCTCTTTCCTCCCTCCCTGAATTTCTTTCACAAACATTCAATGTGCTGTGCTGTGCTGTGCTTCATTGCTCAGCCGTGTCCAACTCTTTTTGACCCCATGGACTGTAGCCCGCCAGGCTCCTCTGTCCATGAGGATTTTCCAGGCAAACATACTGGAGCAGGCTGCCATTTCCAACTCCAGGGAATATTCCCAACCCAGGGATTGAATCCTGATCTCCCATGTGGCAGGTGTATTTTTTTTTTTTCTTTTTACTGTCTGAGCTATCAGGAAACCCTTAAAATATGCTTCATCTGACAGTATTTTTTTTCATATCTGTAAAATCAAGTGGGTTTTTTTTAAGGGTTTCCTTGTCTCTCCTTACTTTTAGAACACACAAAACACAGTTATTCCAAGTATCTTATTGTATCATTCTGAAATTACTAAAATCTATGCCACTTTTGCCTGCATTTCAGTTCTCAAGGGAATTATAGTATGATTTTTTTTATCGTCATGAGATTTAATATAGTTTAACATGGTACGGGGCTAATTCCATATTCTTCTGGTGAATTGGCTGATCATGTCTTTAAACATGTCTTCATAAATTTAAAGGCCAGTGATACATCATATCTATAAAGTGCTGGCTCGTGCATCTTGCCCATTTTTCTATCAGCTATTAAGATCTTCTCAAAATTCTGAGTCATCTTTGGGTTTGTTTACAGCGTGCTTTTTCTACCTCTTAAAATGTTCACCAGTGTGATGGACCCTGGGTGAGTATGCAACAAGTTGACACCACGATGTGAACCCTTCACAGGAAACCCAGGAAGACCCACATAGCCAACAAACTGTCCCCAGGGCTACACCTCAGGCTGGTTGACCCTGCTAGAGAATTGGAAAAATGAGTACTGAGGTGGAGCACACAATCCATTCCGCTTTCCTCCGGAGACAACCAGCTCAATGAGAGACCATGGAATCTAGATGTACAGGACAGGATGACTCAGTGTTTCATCCAAGAAGCTGGAAGGTTGTGGCAGCTGCTCTTGGCAATGAATTCCACCTTGGTTTTGGCTGTGAGGTAAGCTCCAAGGGAGCTTCCAGCAAGAAAACAAGTTGAAAAAAGAGATTTGTGAGGGCACGTGTTGAGAAGACCTTTGCACACAGGATGACACAGCTCTGGGAAAGCTCCACCCCTTGCTGGGAATACTAATCAGCCTCAGGTGGACGTTTCCTACATGGGATCCAACAGCACAACCTGAAACATGCATTTTCTGCCACATTCACATCACCCTGTTCAAACCCAAGCCTGGGGAGTACTCCTAGTGAGGTGACCCTGAGTCCTAGACTTGAAACGAGACAGCTCCGTGTAGAGCAAGGGCAAGTGTATTCACTGCACTCTCACAGCCTGAAGACAAGGGTTTCCGACTGGAGACCAGAAAATGGAGGCGAGCTCCAGGAAGATTGAGATAAGGAGGCGGGAAGGAAAGGTTTCTATCGGCTGGCCCAGAATTCAATGGGCTTCAAGGTGAATTAAGACCACATTGGAGGAGGTACGTGGAATGATTCTCACTTCCACAGACACTTAAACAAAACATGGTTGTCATGGAGGGAGTTTAGTCAAGATATGCAAAGCTAGATAATGGTGAAAGCTGAGAGAGAACAGAATGAATGCCCGAGGAGTGTGCCTGTGGGGCAATGTTTGGAGGAGATGAACTCTGCCTGCTGTGTGACCCGTCAGAGTTGACATAGAGGTCAGGTATCAGGTGAGGGTGGAGGCCTCTTTTGGGTATAACAAATGCCTCATTTCTCTTGGCAAATGATCTGAATTGCTCCCCATCCTCCGCTAGACATATCAGGATGTGGCTTTGTGATGTCAAAGCTCATCCAGGGCCACCATTGGCTGGGGAAGAGACTTGCTGACCTGAAAAAGCATGAGGGTGAGGCTCCATTGGGACAGGTATATATAGGGGTTCTCAGGGGCTCTGAGCAGACCACTGTGAGTCCTCCAAATGACTGAGGTGACTGGGAAGCCACAAGGCTCCTGAGTAGGTAAGGAACACCCACCTGTTACCCAGGAGAAGATGAAGACCTCCTGTCGATTGAGGTCCAGAAAACATGTCAAGGTGGACTGAACCCAGCCAAACTACTCCAGCCCATCGAGCCAACCCAAAAGACACCCTCCCCTGTCCTTGCCTGGCACAAAACCCTTCTCTGCCCACACCCGTTCTCCTGAAGCCATCGTTCCCACCTGTCTTCACAATCTTCCCTAAACCAGTGCCATTCTTTGCTCCCTCTCTTGTTTGCTCCATGTTGCCACGGTAACTGTTAGGGTGAATAATCCCATTCCGGCAAAGTGGCCTAAGAAAACATCTCGGAAATCTACCACCACAAAAGAGCTTAAGAACATCAGATGCTCAAAGCTTTGTAGCCAGAGTTCCAAGGCGAATGAACAACTGAATCCGAAGAAACCAGAAGATGTCCCAGAGACCATGGAGACACGTACCATTCCAGTTAATCAGAAGGAAGCAGAGGGAGCCCCAAAAACCATGGAGAACCCTGCCATTCCAGTTAATCAGAATGAACCAGAGGAAGTCCCAGAGACCATGGAGACCCCTGCCATTCCAGCTAATCAGAACGAACCAGAGGAGGTCCCAGAGACCATGGAGACCCCTGTCATTCCAGCTGGACCAGTGGATAGCGAGTGACTTCAGGGCATGGCTAGACACCTCAGAAATGCTTGGGGGGGTCTCGACTCTGAGGTCTGCCCAATAGTACAATGCTGAATATTATAGCAACTGCATACATTAATAATGAAAATAAAATAAAATCAAGCTGAGGTGAAATTATGTTTTCACTGAGTTCTCTGAAAGAGAGCGGCAGAGAGGGCAGGGAAGGGTTAAGTGTGTGAGGAGGGAGGGAGATGGCGTCTGTGGAGTTGGAGATGGGACCAGAAGGTCCAGGTTGCCAGAAAGTAGGGGGAAGAACTGGTTCCAGACTGAGCTTCAAAGACACACTTCCCATGAGAGAAGAAGAAGAGGACTTGGAGTTTCTCTGTGCGAGTGCAGAGATGGACAGTTAGCTTGGGAGATGTGTCATGTGTGGGAGAGCAGTGTCATTTATTCAAAAGGCATACAAAGGAGCTGTCCCATCAAAAGAATGGAATATTGACATTTGCAGCAACATGGAAGGTAGAATATTGACTAAAGTAACTCAGACAGTAATAGACAAATACTGTATGATATCACTTATAGTTGTCTTGCCCATAGTCGAGATCCCCGATCGGGAAAGGATACTCCTCGAGACAATGCAACTTGCAGTAGGGGAATTTATTATTGATTCGAACCAGGGCCTCCCGCCCTCACCAAGGGTGTGAGGATGAAAAGGTCCCAAGCCCCAGTTCTCGCGGGTATTTATTGGGTACAATCGGGTACCTGCTTACGCGGGTACAATCCGCGTAAGCGGATTGGTTACACAGTTGCAAGGCAATTTTTGTTGGCCCAATCCTTGTGGGTTTTCAACTTTCCCCTGATAGGTTCTCTTTTTCTTGCTACGCACATGTTGATTGGCTGGCTGTAGGTGGCCTGATAATTATGTTCCTCCAGGAAACCAGGCCTACTCCTAATCTAGGCTGCCTGTCATGGTGTTAGCCGTGACAGCCTCACATTTCCCCCCTGTCTTTGTACTTTTTGTACAGGAATCTTTCTCTCTACCCTGTGAAATTGGCTGATATTTTTGTCTCAGTATCATAATTTGGATGGTATTTAGGCGCTCCCTAATAAATGAGACCAGACGGTTTATAATGCATGGACCAAAGGTCAGTAACAATATTAATATTATGAGTGGACCCAGGAGGGTGGAAATCAAAGTGGTCAACCAGGGGGAGGGCTGAAACCAAGATTCAAACCAGCCTTGTTGGGCTTTTCGTTCTCTCTTCCGCTGGGCTAGTCTCTCTCTTACTTTCTGGAGAGATTTTTGTACCAGCCCTGAATGGTCGATAGAGAAACAGCATTCTTCTCCCAGTGCTGCACATAATCCTCTTTGTTGCAGAAACAACAAATCGAATCCTCTCTTATTCTGTAACACTACTTCAGCCAAGGAGCTCAATATCTCCATCTATTGCGGCCCTTAGTTGATTATACTGTTTATCTTGCAACGTTAAAGCTGCTATCTCACTTCCCATTTTTAAGGACCCAATAGAACTGCCAAAGTCAGGGCAGTGATTGGTTCTTGTTTTAGCCGGGTGATCAGGTGGACTAGGACACAGAAATCTTGGGAGGCATTAAGTGCTGCCTTATGGACACACGGGGTTAGTCTGGCGGAGCAAGTCTACCACACGTTTTCTGGCGGAAGTACCCACTGGTGAGTAGAATTTGGGAGGCTAGTCCTACGGACTGAATTATTATCACCTAGGTATTGATAAGTCTTAGGGATAGTTCCTATACAGGTACCTATGCCCGTAATGGAGCCTACTGTCAGCCAGCCTGACTCAGGTTGTTGCTGCCGTCTGCAGGCCGAGACTATAGCAAAGCCAGCAACCGTTTTTTAAGTCTGGACGAGAGGCATTTAGGGTGAGATTGGCCGAGGTGATCATTTTCATAAGGGGGTCTGTTGGTGGGGACATGTTAACCCTGGGGGGTCCCATGGTGCATGGAGTCGATCTATTAGGGAGCCTTTGGGGTTGTTCTATCACCTGGTTTGGTCCTAAGGCTACTTTCGGTGCCAAATAGAGTGGTCCCTGTTTTAATTTAAGCTCAAACCGGAATCCTGTGTCATAGCCAGTCTTGTAAAGACAGAGACTCCAAGCTCGGCCATCATCCCCCCTGGTAATTTTTTTTTTTTTTTCCTTTGTCTGTGAATTTGATCTGTAATGGGAAACATTGCCCGGGACTCTCTTAGTTGAACATTTCTTGGAATTCGGGGGTGAGTTTACCTGAATGAGGTCCTTGTCAGAGTCAGTGATCCAATGGACTATTCCCGTGGTTTCACAACCCCAAGCAGCACAATAGAAAGAGTCAACTCCCCCACATTTTTCAATTTGGTTCTGATCCCTTCCTCCCCCTAGGCAGACATCAACAGGCACCTGTTCGTAGTACTGTGGGCGTTTTCACTCACAGTTACGGGTGAGGAGACTGAAACAGCCGTGGGCAAAGAACTTGGTCTGTTGGTGGGGACCAAACCCATTACCGTCAGCTGCCAGCACGCACAAATCAAAGGTCAGTACTGGCAACCATGTCCCTTTGAGGGCCACGTTGGAGCTCGAATTAAGCACTTTTCCAGTCTCAGGATTGTAGATCACGCAAGTCAGGTTAGCTGGCTGATGGGGATTGTGGCTGGTTGCTCCTGGGCCGATGAAAACTGTTATCAGCAGGAGAGTTAAGAGGGCTCCCGTCTTACGAGTTTCTGTTTCAAAGGATTTAACGGGTGAGGTCGTGCCTCCCATTCTGCTTCTGCCTTCTCTTGTTCTTCAGGGGTGGCTTGCCACACGTGATTGCAGTGAACCCAGGGCCTGATCCCGTCGACCTTAACAGCAGTAGGAGTGGTAAGGAGAGCAACATAAGGGCCTTTTCATCTAGGTTCTAATGCTTTAGATTGTTATTGTTTTACCCAAACCCAATCACATGAGCAAATATTATATGAGGGGATGGTCCCCTTGCTGGACCCTCGTGTATCTCTTGAATTAATTTCCATACATGGCTATGCATCTTTCTTAATGCCATCAATGTTTGCTGGAATTGTCCCAAGGTAGGGGGTGGTAGGCATTTTTCCTCAAATATAGGATGCACAGGAGGGGCTCTTCTATACAGATTCTCAAAAGTGGTAAGATTCAGCTTATAAGGGGTGTTACCCACTGGAAAGAGCGCGAAGGGTGGGAAGGTAACCCAGTCCCCGCCAATCTCTATTGCCAACATTTTCAAAGTTTTTTAATGGTCCGATTCATGCTCTCAACCTGTCCTGAGCTCTGGGGATTATATTCACAATGTAACTTCCATTTTGTCCCCCCTTGTACAATCTGGCTCACAAAGGCAGGTCCGTTATCAGAGCCCATAGTCACTGGCAGCCCATGCCTAGGCACTATCTCTCCTAAGATCTTTTTAGCAACAACTGTTGCTGTCTCTCCCTTAGTGGGGAAGGCTTTTACCCACCCCGAGAAGTTACCTACCAGAACCAACGGATAGAGATACCCATACTTGCCTGGCCTTACGTCAGTGAAATCTATCTCTCAGTGTTGCCCCGGCTCTTTCCCTCGGTACCTCATTTCAGTGTGCTACCTTTTGCTGTCTTCATCAGCTGGCACGCTTTGCAAGCCTGGATTATCTCTCGTACAGTTGCATGTTGTCGAGGAAACCTCAGACAGGCTGGTCTGGAGAAGTGTAAAGGTATTTTTTTTTCCCCCAAGTGTGTAGTTGTGTGCAGATGTTCACATAGGTGACGACCCAGGATGGTAGGCAATATCAGGTTGTTGTTTTGATCTCGGTACCATCCATCTTTGACATCCTTCTGGAGGGTGGTATCCTCGTTAATCCAAACTAGGTCAGGGAGGGAATAGTCAGGGACTGGCGGCAGAGTCCCCATACGAGGAAGTGGAAGTCCCATGGCTAATATGGGGGTGGCGTAGTCCCTGCTGGCCGCTTCTTGAGTGGCCGCATCAGCAGCCCGATTGCCCCGTGTCCTAGGGTCTTTTCCTTTCTGGTGACCAAGGACATGAACAATTGTCAGGAGCCTGTGGATCTCGGGCAAATTCTTGACTTTTTTTCCCTCTGCTGTTCTAAACCCCCTTTCCTGGTATATCGGACCTTGAATATAGACAGTGCTACAAGCATATCTGCTGTCTGTAAAAATCTGACTCTCTTCCCTTTTGCTTGTTCCAGAGCCTGTATTAGGGTAATCCATTTTGCTTTTTGCGCAGACGTGTTTGGGGGAAGTGTCTCAGCCCATCTTGTCTTTCCTGAATCATTAACTATAGCAGCTCCCGCCTTCCTCTGTCCATCTTTTACATAGCTGCTCTCATCAGTGAAGCATACTAGCACACTGTTGTTTAGCGACACATCAGTGAAGTCTTATCGAGCTGCCAGGGCCTCAGCCAGTATCTCACTGCAATCATGGAGAGGGCAGTCCTTCTCTGGGTTAGGTAGAAGCGTGGCTAGATTCAGGAAGCAAGGGGTCTGAAAACGCACCTGTGGGGCATCAAGCAGCAGGGCCTGGTAATGTGTCAAACTGGTATTGGAGATTCACTCACCCGGCAGCTGCTTTAAAACCCCTTCGATTGCGTGGGGAGTGTCAACCCAGAGTTGTTGTCCATACGTCAACTTGTCCGCGTTGCGGACGAGGAGGGCAGTGGCTGGAATGATGTGTAGGCACGGGGGCCACCTAGTGGCCACCGGGTATAATCGCATTGAAAGGTATGCCACCGGCCGCTTCCATGGTCCCCACTGTTGCGTCAAGACCCCCTTTCCTATTCCTTGCTTTTCATCTACAAACAGCTGGAATGGCTTCTTTGGGTTAGGCAGGACAAGGGTTGGGGCTTTTAGTAGGGCCCGTCTGAGTGTCTGGAAAGCCTGTTTCATTGGCTCAGTCCAAGTCCAGTCTGGGGTCTCTCTATTATTAAATACCTTTTCAGCTGCTTTCAGTAAGTCTTGTATTTTCTGTTCTCTTAACCCCTCTATCTTTTGTAATTTTCTCTTACTATCTGGGGCTGCCTGATTCACAAACGCTAGTAGAACTGCAGCATGTGATTCCTCAGCCTGGGGGTCTATAGGTGTATATTGCCTAAAGGCTTCCATTAGCCTCTCCTGGAAGGTGGACGGGCTCTCAGTGGGCTCTTGCCTTACTAAACTTACCTTCGCCAAATTTGTCGGCTTCCTAGCTGCGGCCCCGAGGCCAGCCTTAGAGTCTGGGGGTACACTAGGAGACGCTCCCTACCTTCCATTCTCTCAAAATCCCCGTTAGGCCGCAACAGAGGAAACCCCTCGTCCACGAGATGAGGTTGGGCATTTGGTCTCCCATCAATCCCTTGGACCCGATTTCGTGCCTCTGCCAGGATTCGCTCCCGTTCCTCCGTGGTGAATAGCTCTTGCAACAGCTGCTGCCAACCATTCCAGGTGGGGTTATGAGTGAACAAAATGAAATCTAAGAGGTCAATGAGGCCTTGGGGTTTCTCCGAAAAAGGAGGATTTTGGGTTTTCCAATTATACAGATGACTCGTGGAAAAGGGCCAGTACTGATAGGTTCGTTCTCTGTCTGGGTTAGCTGGTCCCACTCGGACAGGGAGTGCCTGTACAGTAGATGAAGGTAACTCTGGGTCCCCATGATCTTGCTCACCCCTATTTCCTCTATTACTTCTCCAGGGTCGGGGTTCCCTTATCCCTTCTGATTCATCGGAGGGGAGGGCTCTTGCCCCCGGGGGAACCTGCAACGGACGAGGTGCATATGGCGGGGGCCTAATTTCTGTCTCTAAGTCAATCAGGTTCGGGTACGACGATTCCTGCAAGACCGGTTTTGGGCCCTTGTACTTCTCCGCTTCTTCTGGGGGAGTGGGGGTTTCCATAACCAGGGCTTGTACATTAGGAGAATCAGGGAGTTTGTGAACAAAAGGTTTTAACCATTCGGGCGGATTTTGTACTAGATCTTGCCAGACCATAACATATGGGACTTGGCCCGGGTGGCCCCAGGGATCAGGAGCCATAATTTTCTCTTTTACTGCCCCAATAATAGAAGCTTGAAAAGTTCCCTCTGGAGGCCATCCAACTTGGAAGGCGGGCCACTCTGCAGAGCAAAAGGTCATTAATTTAATCCTTGTAACCAGGAGCGACAGATCATACACTCTAGCCCTGACATCTGAGAAATGATCAGTCATGAGAGAGAGTGGGGTAGATTTTCCTTGCCCCATAGCGAGAGTCAGAAGAAGGTCACCGAGAATTACCACCAAAAAATCATACCGGGAGTGGTGGTGCCCAGGAGGTTGGTCCTGTGGTATGCTTCGTGGAACTATTTGAGTGCCGTAGCCGTTGCACGGAAGTTTTCTTATTGGGGGCGGGCATCCTAAGGGATTTTAGCCCGTTCTGTGACCCCCTTATCCTTTTAAGGGAGTCTTTCATTGGCAGGCGCCCTATTGGCTCTTAAGTGCCTGTCCCGTGCCCACACAGACGGGTTTTTATTTGGCCAGATTCTCGGTTTAGAAAACAAGAGAAAAGAAAAGAGTTTCACCCTCTCGGGCTCCCGTTACTGGGGCTGACTTGTTGGGAGGTCTTCAGAATCCGCCAGAGAGTAGCCCTGGCCGGGACTCATAAGTTGCCCTGACAACTGTCTGCCTGTTCACTGAAACTCTCAGAAACAGAAATGAGGCTCCAAGGCTTTATAGGAGGAAGTAGACAGCAACACACCAGAGAACAGCGAAATAGGAGACAATGCCGGCAGTTATATAGACGTGAAACGGTGTAGAAAAACACATAGACAGACACACATCGGCCGACAACACATACCTGGGGTGCAGGACCACCTGAGTCTCCCTATCCTCTGGAACAAGGGTCACCTTACCGCATGGCGTCCACTATTCCCCAGATCCGGGCTTAGGCGAGGAGGTCTCTTTCCCGCAGAGCTGGCTGCTTTCCAGCATGCTCGCTGGCCTCTACCTCACACCGGCCCGAAGTGCCAATCCGTTCCCTCATGGAAAGCTTTCCCTCACGCCAGACACCTTCCTGCCTTTTAGCAAGACCTCGGATTTACACTGGACTTTTCCAGACCTGCCTGAGCACCGGTGGTATTACCTGTCATTTTTCCCCTTTGTTCCAAAGAGCATTCTTCCCCGGTCAAGCGATCCTGGACGAGCCCCCAAATGTTCTGCCCATAGTCCGGATCCCTGATTGGGAAAGAAGACTCCTCGAGCCAATGCAACTTGCAGTAGGGGAATTTATTACTGACTCGAGACAGAGCCTCCCACCCTCACCAATGGTGTGAGGACGAAATGGCCGCGAGCCCCAGTTCTCTCGGGTATTTATTGGGTACAATCGGGTAGTTGGCGCAAGCGGATTGGTTACAGAGTTCCAAGGCAATTTTTGTTGGCCCAATCCTTGTGGGCTTTCAGCTTTCCCCTGATAGGTACTCTTTTTCTGACTAGTCACATGTTGATTGGCTGGCTCTAGGTGGCCTGATAATTATGTTCCTCCAGGAAACCAGGCCTACTCCTAATCTAGGCTGCCTGTCATGGCATTAGCCAGGACAGCCTCACAATAGAATCTAAACATACTGCAAAGTAGAGAATATGATAAAAAATGGAGGTGCACATATATCGAGAAGCATCTACTGGTTACCAGCGGGCAGGGGAAGAGGGAGGGGCAATACAGAGGTGGGGGAGTGTGAGCCACACAGTGTTAGTTAGGTGGAAGATGAGCTCATGGATGCATTGTACAACATGGGGAATAGAGCCAGGACTTTGTCATAACTATAAATGGAAAGCAAGCTTTAACAGTTGCATAATAAGAAGGAAAAAGAAAGAAAGAGAGGGTAGAAAGGAGGGAAGAAAGGAAAGAAAAGAATCGCGTTTTTGGAGATCAAAAAGCCAATATTGATTAGGCCCTTTTTGGCAAAGGAATGTATTTTATTTTATTTATTTCAATTGGTGGGTTATTACTTTACAATATTGTTGTGGTTTTTGTCATACGTTGACATGAATCAGTCATGGGTGTAGATGTGTTCCCCATCCTGATCCCCCCTCCCACCTCCCTCCACATTAAATCCCTCTGGGTCAGCATAGTGCACCAGCCCTGAGCACCCTGTCTTATGCATCGAACATGGACAGGCTATCCCTTTCACCTATGATAACATACACATTTCAATGCCATTCTCTCTGACAATCACTCCCTTGTCGTTTCCCACAGAGTCCAAAAGACTGTTTTGTAAATCTGTGTCTCTTTTGCTGTCTCCCATAGAAGGTTATCATCTCCATTTTCCTACATTCAATATATATGCCTTAGTATAGTGTATTGGTGTTTTTCTTTCTGACTTACTTCGCTCTGTATAATAGGCTCCAGTTTCATCCATCTGATTAGAATGGATTCAAATGTGTTCTTTTTAAGGGCTGAGCAATATTCCATTGTGTCTATGTACCACAGCTTTCTTACCCATTTGTCTGCTGATGGACATCTAGGTTGCTTCCCTGCCCTGCTTATTGTAAACAGTGCTGTGATAAACATTGGGGCATACGTGCCTTTTTCACTTCTGGGTGAATAAGGATTTCAATGAGGAGAAACCATGATGACTATTAGCTTGTTAGTGGTAAACCCTGCACATGGGTTTGGTTGAAGGAGTGGGACCAAAGTTGGAGATGGTTGTTTCAAACCGGCTGAAAGTGCTCAGATGGACCTGTGTGGTGCTGTCCTGCTGGGGAAATCTCTGGTTGCTCTGTTCTCACCAGCAATGGATGATTTTCTTTCCTTCCTTCCATTTCCCTTGTTTCCCTTTCTCCCTCTTTCCTCCCTACCTGAATTTCTTTCACAAATATTCAATGTGCTGCACTGTGCTGTGCTTCATTGTTCAGCCATGTCCAACTCCTTGTGATCCCATGGACTGTACCTGCCAGGCTCCTCTGTCCATGTGGATTCTCCAGGTAAGCATACTGGAGGAGGCTGCCACTCCCCCCTCCAGGAGATCTTCCCAAACAGAGGGACTGAATCCTGCTCTCCCATATGGCAGGTGGTGTTTTTTTGTTTTTGTTTTTTTTTTTTTACTATCTCAGCCATCAGGAAACCCTTAAAATGGGCTTCATCTGACACTATGTTTTTCATATCTGTAAGATCATATGGATTATATTTTAGGATTTCCATGACTCTCCTTATTTTTAGAACACAGAAAACATACTTATTCCAAGTATTCTAATGTCTCTGTCTGCAATTACTAAAATCTATGCCACTTCTGCTTGAGGTTCAGTTCTCAAGGGTTTTCTCGTATGATATTTCTTATGTTCGTTAGATTTAATAAGTTCTTAACGTGGTTCAGTTCTAGTTCCATACTCTTCTTGTGAATTGGCTGCTCAATTCTTAAAACATGTCTTCATAAATTTAAAAGCCAGTGATACATCTTTCCTATACAGTGTTGCCTCGTGCCTCTTGCAGATTTTTCTATCAGGTTTAAGATCTTCAAAATTTCTAAGAGTCATCTTTTGGGTTTGTTTATGGCGTGCTTTTTCTACCTCTTAAAATGTTCAGCAGTGTGATGGACCCTGGGTGAGTAAGCAAAAAATGGACAACAGCATGTGAATACTTCACAGAAAACCCAGGAAGAACCACTAAGCCAACAAACTGTTCCCTGGGGTACACCTCAGGCTGGTTGACCCTACCAGTCAATTGGAAAAACGAGGAGTGAGGTGGAGCATACAATCCATTCCCCTTTCCTCCAGAGCCAGCCAGCTCAATGAGAGACCATGGGAACTAGATGCACAGGACAGGATGACTCAGTATTTCGTCCAAGAAGTTGGAAGCTTGTGGCAGCTGCTCATGGAAATGAATTCCACCTTGGTTTGGGCTGTGAGGTAAGCTCCAAGGGAGCTTCCAGCATGAAAACAAGATGAGTAAAGAGATTTGTGAGGGCACGTGTTGGGAAGACCTTTGTACACAAGGCTCACACAGCTCTGGGCAAACTCCACCCCTTGCTGGGAATACTAATCAGCCACAGGTGGGCGTTTCCTGCATAGGATCGCCCAGCACAACTTGAAACATGCGTTTCTCTGCCCCTTCCCCATCACCCTGTTCAAACCCAAAACTGGGGAGTACTCCTAGTGAGGTGACCCTGAGTCCTAGACTTGAAACGAGACAGCTCTGTGTGGAGCAAGGGAAAGTATATTCACTGCATTCTCACAGCCTGAAGAAAATGGTTTCCGACTGGAGACCAGAATATGGAGGTGACCTCTGAGAACATTGAGACAAGGAGGCGGGATGGAATGGTTTCTTTCGGCTGGCCCAGAATTCAATTGGCTTCAAGGTGCATTAAGACCACATTGCAGGACAAACGAGTAATGATTCTCACTTCCACAGACACGTAAACACACCCTAGTTGTCATGGAGGGAGTTTATGCACGATATTAAAAGCTAGATAATGGTGAAAGCTGGGAGAGTACAGAATGAATGCCCGAGGAGTGTGGCTGTGGAGCAAGGTTGGGAGGAGCTGCACTCTGCCTGCTGTGTGACCCATCAGAGTTGACATAGAGGTGACGGTGGCAGGTGAGTTTGGACGCTTCTTGAGCGCATTAGGAAAGCATCATTTCTCACAGCAAATCATCTGAATTTCTCCCCATTCACCGCTAGACATGTTAGGATGGGGCTTTGTGATGTCAAATCTCACCCAGGGCCACCATTAGCTGGGGAAGATACTTGCCGACCTCATCAAGCATGAGGGTGAGGCTCCATGGGGATGGGTATATATAGGGGTGCTCAGGGGCTCCTAGCAGACCACTGTGAGTGCTCCAAATGAATGAGGTGACTGGGAAGCCACAAGGCTCCAGAGTAGTTATGGAACACCCACCTCTTGTTACTCAGGAGACGATGAAGACCTCCTATCAATTGAGGTCCAGAAAAAAATATCAAGGTGAACTGAACCCAGCCAAACTCCTCTTGCCCATCGACCCTAACCCAGAAGACATCCTGCCCTGTCCTTGCCTGGCACATAACCCTTCTCTGCCCACACCACTTCTACTGAAGCCATTGTTCCCACATGTCTTCACACTCTTCCCTAAACCAGTGCCATTCTTTGCTCCCTGTCTTGTTTTCTCCAGGTGTCCAGGGTATCCATGAGGGTGAATAATCCCATTCTGGCAAAGCTGCCCAAGAAAACTTCTCTGAGAACACCTACCATAAAAAAGGTTAACAAAATCAGATGCTCAAAGCTCTGTAGCCAGAAATCGTAGGCGAATGAACAGCTGAATCTGAAGGAACCTGAGGAGGTCCCAGAGATCATGGAGACCTCTGCCATTCCAGGTAATCAGAAGGAACCAAAGGAGGTCCCAGACACCATGGATACCCCTGCGATTTCAGCTAATCTGAGTGAATCAGAGGAAGTACCAGAGAACATGGAGACTCCTGCCATTCCAGATAATCAGAAGGAACCAGAGGAGGTCCCAGAGACCATGGAGACCCCAGCCATTCCACCTAATCAGAATGAATCAGAGGAGTTCCCAGAGACCATGGATCCGACTGCATTTCCAGCTAATCAGAATGAAGCAGGGGAGGTAACAGAGAAAATGCAGACCCCTGACATTCCAGCTAATTAGAATGAACCAGCGGAGGTCCCAGAGACCATGGAGACCCCTGCATTCCATCTGGAAGAGTGGACAGCCAGTGACTCGAGGCATATCTAGACACCTCAGAAATGCTTGGGGGTCTGGCCGCTGAGTACTGACCAAAAGGACAGATGCTGAATATTATAGCAATTGCATACACTAATAATGAAAATAAAATAAAATCAAGCTGATGTGAAATTATGTTTTTCTCTGAGTTCTCTGATAGTGGGTGATAGAGAGGGCAGGGAAGGGATAAGTGTGTGACAGTGTGAGGCGGGAGGGAGATGGCTTCTGTGGAGTTGGAGATGGGACCAGAAGGTCCAGTTTGCCAGAAAGTAGGGGGAAGGACTGGTCCCAGACTGACTTCAAAGACACACTTCCCATGGGAAAAGAGGAAGAGGACTTGGAGTTTCTCTGTGGGAGTGCAGAGATGGACATTTAGCTGGGGAGCTGTGTCATGTGTGGGGGTCAGTGCCATTTGGACAAAAGGCATACAAAGGAGCTGCCACATCAAAAGAATGGAATATTGACATTTGCAGCAACATGGAAGGTAGAATATTGAGTAAAATAACTTAGACAGAGATTGACAAATACAGTATGATATCATTATAAAATGTAAACAAACTGCAAATTAGAGAATATGATAATAATGGAGGTACACAAATATAGGGAATCACCTACTGGTTACCAGCGGGGAGGGGAAGAGGGTTGGGCAATACAGAGGTGGGGTAGTGGGAGGCACGCAGTGATAGTTAGGTGGAAGATAAGCTCAGGTATGCCTTGTACAACATCGGGTAGAGAGCCAGGACTTTATCATAACTATAAAAGGAAAGCAAGCTTTAACAGTTGTATAATCAGTAAGAAAAGGAAAAAAGGAGGGGACAGGAAGGAGGGAAGAAAGAAAGGAAAAGAAGGGCGTTTTTGAAGGTCAAAAAGTCAATACTGATTAGGCCCTTTTGATCAAAGGATTCTATTTTATTTTATTTTATTTTATTTTAATTGGTGGGTATTTATTTTACAATATTGTGGTGGTTTTTTGACATACATTGACATGAATCAGCCATGGGAGTACATGTATTCCCCATCCTGATTCCCCCTCACATCTTGCTCCCAATCCAATCCCTGTGGGTCAGCCCAGGGAACCAGTCCTGGTCACCCTGTCTTATGCATCGAACATGGACTGGCTATTCCTTTCACATATGATAATATACTGGTTTCAATGCTATTCTCTCAGATAATCCCACCATCGCCGTCACCCATAGAGTCCAAAAGTCTGTTCTGTAACTCTGTGTTTCTTTTGCTGTCTCCAATATAGGGTTATCATCTCAATCTTCCTAAATTCAACATATATGCCTTTGTATACTGTATTGGTGTTTTTCTTTCTGACTTACTTCGCTCTGTATAATAGGCTCGAGTTTCATACAACTCAATAGAACGGATTCGCATGTGTTCTTTTTAAGGGCTGAGCAATTTTCCATTGTGTCTATGTACCACAACTTTCTTACCCATTTGTCTGCTGATGGACATCTAGGTTGATTCCATGCCCTGTTTATTGTAAACAGTGCTGTGATGAATATTGGGGCACACGTGTCTTTTTTCAATTCTGCGTGAATCAGGATTTGAATGACGAGAAAAGATGATTACTATTAGTCTGTTAGTGGTAAACACTGCACATGAGTTTTGTTGAAGGAGTGTAACCAAAGTTGGAGATGGTTGTTTCATCCCAGATGAGAATGCTCAGATGGACATGTGGGGTCCTGTCCTGCTGGGGGACATCTTTGGCTGCTCTCTTCTCATCAGCAATGGAGGATTTTCTTTCCTTCCTTTCATTTCCCTTGTTTCCCTTTCTCCCTCTTTCCTCCCTACCTGAATTTGTTTCACAAATATTCAGTGTGTTGTGCTGTGCTGTGCTTCATTGTTCAGCCATGTCCAACTCCTTGTGACCCCATGGACTGTAGCCCACCAGGCTCCTCTGTGCATGGGGATTCTCCAGGAAAGCATACTGGAGAAGGCTGCCATTCACCCCTCTAGGGGATCTTCCCAACCAAGGGATTGAATCCTGGTCTCCCATGTTGCAAGTGCCTTTTTTTGTTGTTGTTGTTACTATTTAGGCCATCAGGAAACCCTTAAAATGGGCTTCATCTGACACTATGTTTTTCATATCTGTAAGATGAAATGGGGTCTATTTTAGGATTTCCATGACTCTCATTTTTAGAACACACAAAACACATTTATTCCAAGTATCGTAATGCCTCTGTCTGCAGTAACTAAAATCTATGCCACTTCTAACTGAGTTTCAGTTTTCAAGGGAATTTTAGTATGATTTTTCTTAACTTCATGAGATTTAATATGTTCCTAACGTGGTCCAGCATTAGTTCCATACTTTTCTTTTGAACTGGCTGCTCATGTCTTTAAACATGTCTTCATAAATTTAAAGGCCAGTGATACATCTTTCTTATAAAGTGTTAGCTCTTGCCTCTTGCACATTTTTCCATCAGGTTTTAAGATCTTCTAAAAATTCTAAGAGTCATCCTTTGTGTTTGTTTATGGCGTGCTTTTTCTACCTCTTAAAATATTCAGCAGTGTGATGGACCCTGGGAGAGTAAGGAACAAATGGACAACAGAATGTGAACACTTCACAGGAAACTCAGAAGACCCACTAAGCAAACAAACTGTTCCCAGGTGTGCATCTCAGTCTGGTTGACGCTACGAGTCAATTGGACAAACGAGGACTTAGGTACAGCGCACAATCCATTCCCCTTTCCTCCAGAGCCAACTACCTCAATGAGAGACCATGGAAACTAGATGCACAGGAGAGGATGACTCAGTGTTTCCTCCAAGAAGGTGGAAACTTGTGGCAGCTGCTCATGGAAATTAATTCCACCTTGATTTTGGCTGTGAGGTAAGCTCCAAGGGAGCTTCCAGCAACAAAACAAGATAAGCAAAGAGATTTGTGAGGGCACGGGTTGAGAAGACCTTTACACACAAGGCACACACAGCTCTGGGCAAGCTCCACCCCTTGCTGGGAATACGAATCAGCCGCAGGTGGGCATTTCCTGCATGGAATCCCCCAGCACAACCTGAAAAGTGCATTTCTCTGCCCCTTCGCCATCACCCTCTTCAAAGCCAAGCCTGGGAAGTACTCCTAGTGAGGTGACCCTGAGCCCTAGACTTGAAAAGAGACAGCTCCACGTGGAGTAAGGGCAAATGTATTCACTGCATTCTCACAGCCTGAAGACATGGGTTTCCGATGGCAGAGCAGAAAACGGCGGAGAGTTCTGGGAAAACTGAAACAAGGAGGCGAGATGGAAAGAATTCTGTCGGCTGGAACAGAATTCAACGGGCTTCAATGTGCATTAAGACCACACAATGTGCATTAGGACCACAATCAATGCCATTCTTGCTCCCTGTCATGTTTTCTCCAGGTGGCCAGAGTAACCATGAGGGTGAAAAATCCCATTCTGGCAAAGCTGCCCAAGAAACCTTCTCTGAAAACTCCCACCACAAAAAAACTGAAAAAAAAACAGATGCCCAATGCTCTGTAGCCAGAGTTCCAAGGAGAATGAACAGCTGAATCAGAAGGAACCAGAGCAGGTCCCAGAGAGCCTGGAGACCCCTGCCATTCCAGCTGGACCAGTGGACAGCCAGTGACTTCGGGGCATGGCTAGAGACGTCAGAAATGCTCGCAGGCCTCGCCGCTGAGTACTGGCCAAAGTACAGATGCTGAATATTACAACAACTGCATACAATAATAAGGAAAATAAAATAAACTTAACCTGATGTGAAATTTTGTTTGTCTCTGAGATCGCTTAAAGTTCGGGGCAGAGGGGGCAGCGAAGGGATAAGTGTTTGAGGAGGGATGGAGATGGCTTCTGTGGAGTTGCAGATGGGACCAGAAGGTCCAGATTGCCAGAGAGAAGGGGGAAGAAGTGGTTCCAGACTGAGCTTCAAAGACACACTTCCCATGGAAGAAGAGGAAGAGGACTTGGAGATTCTCTTTTCGAGTGCAGAGATGGCACTTAGCGGGGTAGATGTGTCCTGTGTGGTGGGGCAGTGCCATTTGTTCAAAAGGCATACAAAGGAGCTGCCCCGTCAAAAGAATGGAATATTCACATTTGCAGCAACACGGAAGGTAGAATATAGAGTAAAATAACTCAGACAGAGATTGACAAATATTGTATGATATCACTTATAAAATGTAAACATACTGCAAAGTAGACAATGTGATAATAATGAAGGTGCACATATATAGAGAATCATCTATTCGTTACCAGCGGGGAGGGGAAGAGGGCGGGGCAATACAGAGTTGGGGGAGAGGGAGGCACGCAGTGATAGTTAGGTGGAAGATGATCTCAGAGATGCATTGTACAACATGGGGAATATAGTCAGGACTTTGTCATAACTATAAATGTAAAGCAAGCTTTAACAGTTGTATAATCAGAAAGAAAAGGAAAAAAACAGGGGTAGAAAGGAGGGAAGAAAGAAAGGAAAAGAAGGGTGTTTTTGGAGGTCAAAAAGTCAATACTGATTAGGCCCTTTTTATCAAAGGATTCTGTTTTATTTTATTTTATTTTATTTATTTTAATTGGTGGGTATTCACTTTAAAATATTTTGGTGGTATTTGCCATACATTGACATGAATCAGCTATGGGAGAACATGTATTCCCCATCCTGATTCCCCATCACATCTTCCTTCTAATCAAATCCCTCTGGGTCACCCCAGTGAACCAGTCCTGCGCACCCTGTCTTATGCATCGAACATGAACTGGTTATCCCTTTCACATATGATAATATACTTGTTCCAATGCTATTCTCTCAGATCATCCCACCCTGGCAGTCTCCCACAGAGTCCAAAAGACTGTTCTGTAAATCTGTGTCTCTTTTCCTGTCTCCCATATAAGCTTATTATGTCCATCTTCCTAAATTCAATATATATGCCATAGTATAGTGTATTGGTGTTTTTCCTTCTGACTTACTTCGCTCTGTGTAATAGGCTCCAGTTTCATCCACCTCATTAGAATGGATTCCCATGTGTTCTTTTAAACGGCTGAGCAATATTCCATTGTGTCTATGGACCACACCTTTCTTACCCATGTGTCTGCTGATGGGCATCTAGGTTCCTTCCATGCCCTGCTTATTGTAAACAGTGCTGTGATGAACATTGGGGCACACGTGTCTTTTTCACTTCTGGGTGAATCAGGATTTGAATGAGGAGAATACATGATGACTATCAACCTGTTAGTGGTCAACCCTGCACATGAGTTTGGTTGGAGGAGTGGGACCAAAGTTGGAGATGGTTGTTTCAAACCGGCTGAGAGTGCTCAGATGGACATGTGGGGTGCTGTCCTGCTGGGGAACATCTCTGGTTGCTCTGTTCTCACCAGCAAAAGAGGATTTTCTTTCCTTCCTTTCATTTCCCTTGTTTACCTTTCCTCCCTCTTTCCTCCCTACATGAATTTCTTTCACAAACATTCAATGTGCTATGCTGTGCTCTGCTTCGTTGTTGCACCATGTCCAACTCTTTGTGACCCCATGGAATGTAACCCGCCAGACTCCATTGTTCATGGGGATTCTGCAGGCAAGCATACTGGAGCAGGCTGCCATTGCCCCCTCCGGGGATATTCCCAACCCAGGGATTGTATCCTGGTCTCCCGTGTTGCAGGTGGGTGCTTTTTGTTACTATCTGGGCCATTGGGAAGCCCTTAAAATGGACTTCATCTGACACTATATTTTTCATATCTGTAAGATCAAATGGGGTCTATTTAAATATTTCCATGACTCTCCTTATTTTTAGAACACACAAAACACATTTATTCCAAGTATCCTAATGTCTGTGTCTGCAATTACTAAAATCGAAGCAACTTCTTCCTGAGTATCAGTTCTCCAGTGAATTTTAGTATGATTTTTCTTAACTTTGTTTGATTTACTATGTCCTTAATGTGGTTCAGGGCTAGTTCCATAATTCTTTTGTGAAATGGCTGCTCATGTCTTTAAACATGTCTTTATAAATTTAAAGGCCAGTGATACATCTTCCTTATAAAGTGTTGGCTCGTGCCTCTTCCCCATTTTTCTATAAGGTTTTAAGACCTTTAACAATTCTAAGAATCATCTTTTGGGTTTGTTTACGGCGTGATTTTTCTACCTCTTAAAATGTTCAGCAGTGTGATGGACCCTGGGTGAGTAAGCAACAAATGGACAACAGGATGTGAACACTTGACAGGAAACCCAGGAAGACCCACGAAGCCAACAAACTGTGCCACGGGTGCAACTCGTAATGGTTGAACCTACGAGCCAATTGGACAAACGAGGACTGAGATGGAACACACAATTCATTTCCCTTTCCTACAGAGCCAACCAGCTCAATGAGAGACCATGGGAACTAGATGCACAGGACAGGATGACTCAGTGTTTCGTCCAAGAACCTGGAAACTTGCGGCAGCGGCTCATGGAAATGAATTCCACCTTGGTTTTGGCTGTGAGGTAAGCTCCAAGGGAGCTTCCAGCAAGAAAACAAGATGAGAAAAGAGATTTGTGAGGGCACGTGTTGAGAAGACCTTTTCACACAAGGCACACAAAGCTCTAGGCAAGCTCCACCGCTTGCTGGGAATACTAATCAGCCCCAGGTGGGCATTTCCTGCATGGGATCCCCCAGCACAACCTGAAACATGCATTTCTCTGCCCCTTCCCCATCACCCTGTTCAAACCCAAGCCTGGGGATTACACCTAGTGAGGTGACCCTGAGTCCTAGACTTGAAAAGAGACAGCTCCGTGTGGAGCAAGGGCAAGTATATTCATTGCTTTCTCAGATCCTGAAGACAAGGGTTTATGACTGGAGACCAGAAAATGGAGGTCAGCTCCGGGAACACTCAGACCAGGAGGAGGGATGGAAAGATTTCTCTCGGCTGGCCCATAATTCAATGGGCTTCAATATGCGTTAAGACAACATTGCAGGACGGACGAGCAATTATTCTCACTGCCACAGTCACTTAAACACAACCTAGTTGTCATGGAGGGAGTTTAGGCATGGTATGAAAAGCTAGATACTGGTGAAAGCTGAGAGAGAACAGAATGAATGCCTGAGGTGTGTGGCTGAGGGGCAAGGTTTGGAGGAGATGCACTCTGCCTACTGTGTGACCCATCATATTTGACATACAGGTGAGAGTGGCAAGTGAGTTTGGAGGCCTCTTGAGGGCATTACTAATGCCTCATTTCTCTCCACAAATCATCTGAATTGCTCCCCATCCTCCTCTAGACATGTCAGGATGTGGCTTTGTGATGTCAGAGCTCACCCAAGGCCACCATTGGCTGGGGAAGAGACTTGCTGACCTCATAAAGCTTGAGGGTGAGGCTCCATGTGGACGGGTATATGTAGGGTGCTCAGGGTCCCTGATCAGACCACTGTGATTCCTCCAAATGACTGAGGTGACTGGGAAGCCATAAGGCTAGAGTAGTATGGAACACTCAACTCCTGTTACCCAGGGGAAGATGAAAACCTCCTATCAATTGAGGTCCAGAAAAAAATATCAAGGTGAACTTAACCCAGCCAACCTCCTCTTTCTCATCGACCCTAACCCAAAAGACACCCTCCCCTGTCCTTGCCTAGCACATAATCCTTCTATGACCACACCCCTTCTCCTGAAGCCATTGTTCCCACAAGTCTTCACCACTCTTCCCTAAACCAGTGCCATTCTTGCTCCCTGTCTTGTTTTCTCCAGGTTGCCAGGGTAACTGTGAGGGTGAATAATCCCATTCTGGCAAAGCTGCACTAGAAAACTTCTCTGAAAACTCCCAGCACAAAAAAAGCTTAAGAAATCACATGCTCAAAGCTCTGTATCCAGAGTTTCCAGGGCGAATGAACAGCTGAATCAGAAGGAACAAGAGGAGGTCCCAGAAACCATGGAGACCCCTGCCATTCCAGCTAGTCAGAATGATTCAATGGAGGTCCCAGAGACCATGGAGACCCTTGCATTTCCATCTAATCAGAATGAACCAGAAGTGGTCCAGGAGACCATGGAAAACCCTGCCGTTACAGCTAATTAGAACGAACCAGATGAGATCTCAGGGACCATGGAGACCCCTGCCATCCCAGCTGGACCAGTGGACAGCCAGTTTCTTCGGGACATGGCTAGACACCTCAAAAATGCTTGGGGGTCTAGCCACTGAGTACTGGCCAAAAGTACAGATGCTGAATATTAAGGCAACTGCATACACTAATAATGAAAATACAATAAAATTAAGCTGATGTAAAATTATGTTTGTCTTTGAGTTCTCTGATAGTGGGGAGCAGAGAGGGCAGGGAAGAGGTAAATGTGTGAGGAGGGAGGGAGATGGCTTCTGTGGAGTTGGAGATGGGACCAGAAGGTCCAGGTTGCCAGAAAGTAGGGGGAAGAACTGGTTCCAGACTGAGCTTCAAAGACACACTTCCCATGGGAGAAGAGGAAGATGACTTGGAGTTTCTCTGTGTGAGTGCAGAGGTGGACACTTAGCTGGGGAGCTGTGTCTTGTGTGTGGGGGCAGTGCCATTTGATCAAAATGCATACAAAGGAGCTGCCGCATCAAAAGAATGGAAAATTGACATTTGCAGCAACATGAACGGTAGAATATTGAGTAAAATAACTCAGACAGAGATTGACAAATACTGTATGATATCACTTATAGAATGTAAACATACCTCAAAGTAGAAAATATGATAATAACGGAGGTGCACATATATAGAGAAGCATGTACTGGTTACGAGCGGGGAGTGGAAGAGGCCGGGGCAATACAGAGGTGGGGGAGTGGGAGGCGCACAGTGATAGTTAGGTGGAAGATGAGATCAGGGCAGCCTTGAACAACATGAGGAATAGGGCCAGGACTTTGTCATAACTATAAATGGAAAGCAAGCTTTAACATTTATATAATCAGGAAGAAAAGGAAAGAAAGAGGGGTGAGGAAGGAGGGAATAAAGGAAGGAAAAGAAGGGTGTTTTTGGAGGTCAAAAAGTCAATACTGCTTTGGCCCTTTTTATCAAAGGATTCTATTTTATTTTATTTTATTTTATTTTATTTATTTTAATTGGTGGGTACTTACTTTACAATATTGTGGTGGTTTTTGCCATACATTGACATGAATCAGCCATGTGAGTACATGTATTCTCCATCCTGATTCCCCCTCACATTTACCTCCGAATCAAATCCCTCTGCATCATCCCAGTGAACCAGTCCTGGGCACCCTGTCTTATGCATCAGACATAGACTGGCTATCCCTTTCACATAGGATAATATACATGTTTCAATGATATTCTCTCAGATCATCCCACCCTCGCCATTTCCCACAGAGTCCAAAAGACTGTTCTGTCAATCTGTGTCTCTTTTTCTGTCTCCCATATAATGTTATCATCTCCATCTTCCTAAATCCAATATATATGCCTTAGTAAAGGGTATTGGTGTTTTTCTTTCTGACTTACTTCTCTTTGTATAATAAACTTCAGTATCATCCACCTCATTAGAATGGATTCAAATGTGTTCTTTTTAATGGCTGAGCAATATTCCATTGTTTCTATGTACCACAGCTTTCTTACCCAATGTCTGCTGATGGACATCTAGGTTGATTCCATGCCCTGGCTATTGTAAACAGTGCTGTGATGAACATTGGGGCACACGTGTCTTTTTCACTTCTGGGTGAATCAGGATTTGAATGATGATAATCCATGATGATAATTAGCCTGTTAGTGGTAAACCCTGCACGTGAGTTTGGTTGAAGGAGTGGGACCAGACTTGGAGATGGTTGTTTCAAACCGCCTGAGAGTGCTCAGATGGATATGTGGGGTGCTGTCCTGCTGGGGGACATCTCTTGTTGCTCTGTTCTCACCAGCAACGGAGGATTTTCTTTCCCTCCTTTTATTTCCCTTGTTTCCCTTTCTCCCTCTTTCCTCCCTACCTAATTTCTTTCACAAACATTCAATGTGTTGCGCTGTGCTTTGCGTCGTTGTTCAGCCACGTCCAACTCTTTGTGATCCCATGAACTGTAGTCCGCTGGGATCCTCTGTCCATGGAGATTGTCCAGGCAAGCATACTGGAGCAGGCTGCCATTCCCTCCTCCAAGGGATCTTCCCAACCCAGGGATTCAATCCTTGTCTCCCATGTTGCAGGTGGGTTTTATTTTTTTACTGTGTGAGACATCAGGAAACCCTTAAAATGGGCTTCATCTGACAGTATGTTTTTTATATCTGTAAGATCAAATTGGGTCTATTTTATGATTTCCATGACTCTCCTTATTTTTAGAACACACAAAACACATTTATTCCAAGTATGCTAATGACTCTGTCTACAGTTACTAAAGTCTATGCCACTTCTGCCTGAGTTTCAGTTCTCCAGTGAATTTTAGTGTGTTTTTTCTTACCTTCCTTTGATTTAATATATTCTTAACTTGGTTCATGGCTAGTTCCATACTCCTCTTGTGAATTGGCTGCTCATGTCTTTAAACATGTCTTCATAAATTTAAAGACCAATGATACATCTTTTTATAAAGTGTTGGCTCATGTCTCTTGCCCATTTTTCTATCAGATTTTGAGATCTGCTAACAATTGTAAGAGTCAACTTTTGGGTTTGTTTACAGTGTGCTTTTTCTACCTCTTAAAATGTTCCACAGTGTGATGGACCCTGGGTGAGTAAGCAACAAATGAGCAACGGGATGTGAACACTTCACATGAAACCCAGGAAGACCCACTAAGCAAACAAACTGACCCCAGGGGTGCACCTCAGGGGGGTTAACCCTCTGAGTCAATTGGAAAAACGAGGACTGAGGTGGAGCACACAATCCATTCCCCTTTCCTCCAGAGCCAACCAGCTCAATGAGAGACCATGGGAACTAGATGCACAGGACAGGAAGACTCAGTGTTTCGTCCAAGAACCTGGAAGCTTGTGGCAGCTGCTCATCGAAATGAATTGCACCTTGCTTTTGGCTGTGAGGTAAGCTCCAAGGGAGCTTCCAGCAAGAAAACCAAAGGAGAAAAAAGATTTGTGAGGGCACGTGTTGAGAAAACCTTTGCACACAAGGCTCACACAGCTCTGGGCAAGCTCGACCCCTTGATTGAAATACTAATCAGCCGCAGGTGGGCATTTCCTGCATGGGATCCCACAGCACAACCTGAAACATGCATTTCTCTGCCCTATCCCCATCACCCTGTTCAAACCCAAGCCTGGGTAGTATTCCTAGTAAGGTGACCCTGAGTCCTAGACTGGAAACGAGACAGCTCCGTGTGGAGAAACGGCAAGTGTATTCACTGCATTCTCAGAGCCTGAAGACAAGGGTTTCCGACTGGAGACCAGAAAATAGAAGCGACCTCCAGGAACACTGAGACGAGGAGGCGGGATGCAATGGTTTCTGTCGGCTGGCCCAGAATTCAGTGGGTTTCAGGGTGCATTAAGACCACATTGCAGGACGAAAGAGCAATTATTTTCACTGCCACAGACACTTAAACACAACCTAGTTGTCATGGAGGGAGTTTAGGCAGGATATGAAAAGCTAGATAATGGGGAAAGCTGAGAGAGAACAGAATGAAAACCTGAGGAGTTTGGCTGTGGGGCAAGTTTGCGAGGAGCTGCATTCTGCCTGCTGTGTGACCCATCAGAGTTGACATAGAGGTGAGGGTGGCAGGTGAGTTTGGAGGCCTCTTTAGGGCATTACTAATGCCTCATTTCTCTTGGCAAATCATCTGAATTGCTCCCCATCCTCCGCTAGACATGTCAGGATGGGGCTTTGCAATGTCAAAGCTCACCCAGGGCCACCATTGGCTGGGAAGAGACTTGATGTCCTCATAAAACATGAGGATGAGGCTCCATGGGGACGGGTCTATATAGGGGTGCTCAGGGGCCCTGAGCAGACCACTGTAAGTCCTCCAAATGACTGAGGTGACTGGGAAGCCCCAAGGCTCCAGAGTATTTATGGAACACCCACGTCCTGTTACCCAGGAGAAGATGAAGACATACTATCAATTGAGGTCCAGAAAGAAATGTCAAGGTTAGCTGAACACAGCCAAACTCTTCTAGCCCATGGACATCCCCCCCCCCCCAAAAAGACACCCTCCCCTGTCCTTGCCTGGCACATAACCCTTCTATGCCCAAATCCCTTCTCCTGAAACCGTCGTTCTGACCTGTCTTCACACTCTTCCCTTAACCAATGCCATTCTTGCTCCCTGTCTTGTTTTCTCCAGATGGCCAGGGTAACCGCGAGGGTGAATAATCCCATTCTGGCAAAGCTGCCCAAGAAAACTTCTCTGAAAACTCCCACCACAAAAAAGTTTAAGCAAATCAGATGCTCAAAGCTCTGTAACCAGAGTTCCAGGGCGAATGTACAGCTGAAATAGAAGCAACCAGAGGAGGTCACAGAGACCATGGAAATCGCTGCTATTCCAGGTAATCAGAAGGAACAGGAGGAGGTCCCAAATGCCATGGACACCCTTGCCATTCCAGGTAATCAGATTGAATCAGATAAGTTTCCTGAGACCATGGAGACCCCTGCATTTCCAGCTAATCAGAATGAAACAGAGGAGGTCCCAGAGACCATGGAGACCCCAGACATTCCAGCTAATCAGAACGAATCAGAGGAATTCACAGAGACCATGGAGACCCCTGCCATTCCAGCTGAACCAGTGGACAGCCAGTAACTTCGGGGAATGGCTAGACACCTCAGAAATGCTTGGTGGTCTGGTCGCTGTGTACTGGCCAAAAGTACAGATGCTGAATATTACAACAACTCCATATATTAAAAATGAAAATAAAATAAAATCAACCAGATGTGACATTATGTTTGTCTCTGAGTTCTGTGATAGTGAGGTCAGAGAGGGCAGAGAAGGGACAAGTGTGTGAGGAGGGAGGGAGATGGCTTCTGTGGAGTTGGAGATGGGATCAGAAGGCACAGGTTGCCAGAGAGTATGGGGAAGAACTGGTTCCAGACTGAGCTTCAGAGACACACTTCCCATGGGAGAAGAGGAAGAGGACTTGGAGATTTTCTGTGCGAGTGCAGAGATGGACAGTTAGCTTGAGAGCTCTGTCGTGTGTGTGTGGGGGGGGGGGGGGTGGTGAGGCACTGCCATTTGGCCAAAAGGCATACAAAGGAGCTGCCCCATCAAAAGAATGGAACATTGACATTTGAAGCAACATGGAAGGTAGACTATTGAGTAAAATAACTTAGACAGAGATTGACAAATACTGTATGATATCACTTATAGAATGTAAACATACCGCAAATTAGAGAATATGATAATAATGGAGGTGCACAAATATAGGGAATCACCTACTGGTTACCAGCGGGGAGGGGAAGAGGGTTGGGCAATACAGAGGTGGGGTAGTGGGAGGCCTGCAATGATAGTTAGGTGGAAGATAAGCTCAGGGATGCCTTGTACAACATGGGGTAGAGAGCCAGGAGTTTGCCATAACTATAAATGGAAAGCAAGCTATAAGAGTTGTATAATCAGAAAGAAAAGGAAAAAAGGAGGGGAGAGGAAGAAGGGAAGAAAGAAAGGAAAAGAAGGGCTTTTTTGGAGGTCAAAAAGTCAATACTGAGTAGGCCCTTTTTATCAAAGGATTCTATTTTATTTTATTTTATTTATTTTAATTGGTGGGTATTTACTTTACAATATTGTGGTGGTTTTTGCCATACATTGACAAGAATCAGGCATGGGAGTACATGTATTCCCCATCCTGATTCCCCCTCACATCTTGCTCCCAATCCAATCCCTGTGGGTCAGCCCAGTGAACCACTCCTGGGCACCCTGTCTTATGCAACAAACATGGACTGGCTATTCCTTTCACATATGATAATATACTGGTTTCAATGCTATTCTCTCAGACCATCCCACCATTGCTGTCTCCTATAGAGTCCAAAAGTCTGTTCTGTAAATATGTGTCTCTTTTGCTGTCTCCCATATAGGGTTATTATCTCAATCTTCCTAAATTCAATATATATGCCTTAGTATAGTGTATTGGTGTTTTTCTTTCTGACTTACTTCGCTCTGTATAATAGGCTCGAGTTTCATACAACTCAATAGAATGTATTCACATGTGTTCTTTAAGGGCTGAGCAATATTCCATTGCGTCGATGTACCAGGGCTTTCTTACCCATTTGTCTGCTGATGGACATCTAGGTTGCTTCCATGCCCTGGTTATTGTAAACAGTGCTGTGATGAACATTGCGGCACACGTGTCTTTTTCACTTTTGCGAGAATCAGGATTTGAATGAGGAGAAACCATGATGACTATTAGCCTGTTAGTGGTAAACCCTTCACATGAGTTTGGTTGAAGGAGTGGACCCAAAGATGGAGATGCTTCCTTCATACTGGCTGAGAATGCTCAGATGGACATGTGGGGTGCTGTCCTGCTGGGGGACATCTCTGGTTGTTCTGTTCTCACCAGCAAGAGAGGATTTTCTTTCCTTCCTTTCATTTCCCTTTTTTCCCTTTCTCCCTCTTTCCTCCCTACCTGAAGTTGTTTTACAAATATTCAGTGTGTTGTGCTGCGCTGTGCTTCGCTGTTCAGCCATGTCCAACTCCTTGTGACCCCATGGACTGTAGCCTGCCAGGCTCCTCTGTCCCTGGGGATTCTCCAGGAAAGCATACTGGAGCAGGCTGCCATTCACCCCTCCAGGGGATCTTCCCAACCCAGGGATTCAATCCTGGTCTCCCATGTTGCAAGTGCGTTTTGTTTTTTTGTTTTTCTTTTTTTCCTTTTCTTTTTTTGTTACTATCTGGGCCATCAGGAAACCCTTAAAATGGGCTTCATCTGACACTATGTTTTTCATATCTGTAAGATGAAATGGGGTCTATTTTAGGATTTCCATGATTCTCCTTATTTTTAGAACACTCAAAACACATTTATTTCAAGTATCGTAATGTCTCTGTCTGCAGTAACTAAAACCTATGCCAATTCTAACTGAGTGTCAGGTTTCAAGGGAATTTTAGTATGATTTCTCTTAACTTCTTTAGATTTAATGTGTTCCTAACGTGGTCCAGGGTTAGTTCCATACTCTTCTTGTGAATTGGCTGCTCATGTCTTTAAACATGTCTTCATAAATTTAAAGGACACTGATACATCTTTCTTATAAAATGTTGGCTCGTTCCTCTTGCTGATTTTTCTATCAGGTTTTAAGATCTTCTAAAAATTCTAAGAGTCATCTTTTGGGCTTCTTTATGGCGTGATTTTTCTACCTCTTAAAATGTCCAGCAGTGTGATGGACCCTGGGAGAGTAAGGAACAAATGGAAAACAGAATGTGAACACTTCACAGGAAACCCAGAAGACCCACTAAGCAAACAAACTGTCCCCAGGGGTGCATCTCAGTCTGGTTGACCCTACGAGTCAATTGGACAAATTACAGCTTAGGTGCAGCACAAAATCGAATCCTCTTTCCTCCAGAGCCAACCAGCTCAATGAGAGACCATGGGAACTAGATGCACAGGAGAGGATGACTCAGTGTTTCCTCCAAGAAGCTGGAAACTTGTGGCAGCTGCTCATGGAAATTAATTCCACCTTGATTTTGGCTGTGAGGTAAGCTCCAAGGGAGCTTCCAGCAAGAAAACAAGATGAGAAAAGAGATTTGTGAGGCCTGTTTTGAGAAGACCTTTGCACACAAGGCTCACACAGCTCTGGGCAAGCTCCACCCCTTGCTGGGAATGCGAATCAGCCGCAGGTGGGCATTTCCTGCATGGGATCCCCCAGCACAACCTGAAACGTGCATTTCTCTGCCCCTTCGCCATCACCCTCTTCAAACCCAAGCCTGGGTAGTACTCCTAGTGAGGTGACCCTGAGCCCTAGACTTGAAAATAGACAGCTCCGCGTGGAGCAAGGGCAAATGTATTCACTGCATTCTCACAGCCTGAAGACATGGGTTTCCGATGGCAGACCAGAAAACGGTGGAGAGTTCTGGGAAAACTGAAACAAGGAGGCGAGATGGAAAGAATTCTGTCGGCTGGAATAGAATTCAACGGGCTTCAATGTGCATTAAGACCACACAATGTGCATTAAGACCACAACCAATGTCATTCTTGCTCCCTGTCATGTTTTCTCCAGGTGGCCAGAGTAACCGTCAAGGTGAAAAATCCCATTCTGCAAAGCTGCCCAAGAAAACTCCTCTGAAAACTCCCACCACAAAAAAACTGAAGAAAATCAGATGCCCAATGCTCTGTAGCCAGAGTTCCAAGGAGAATGAACAGCTGAATCAGAAGGAACCAGAGGTGGTCCCAGAGACCTTGGAGACCCCTGCCATTCCAGCTGGACCAGTGGACAGCCAGTGAATTCTGGGCATGGCTAGATATGTCAGAACTGCTCGTAGGCCTCGCTGCTGAGTACTGGCCAACAGTACAGATGCTGAATATTACTACAACTGCATACAATAATAAGGAAAATAAAATAAACTTAACCTGTTGTGAAATTTTGTTTGTCTCTGAGTTCGCTTATAGTGGGGGGCAGAGGGGGCAGCGAAGGGATAAGTGTTTGAGGAGGGATGAAGATGGTTTCTGTGGAGTTGCAGATGGGATCAGAAGGTCCAGGTTGCCAGAGAGAAGGGGGAAGAAGTGGTTCCAGACTAAGCTTCAAAGACACACTTCCCATGGGAGAAGAGGAAGAGGACTTGGAGATTCTCTGTGTGAATGCAGAGATGGACACTTATCGAGGGAGCTGTGTCTTGTGTGGTGGGGCAGTGCCATTTGTTCAAAAGGCATACAAAGGAGCTGCCCCTTCAAAAGAATGGAATATTGGCATTTGCAGCAACACGGAAGGTAGAATATTGAGTAAAATAACACAGACAGAGATTGACAATTACTGTATGATATCACTTATAGAATGTAAACATACAGTAAAGTAGAGAATATGATAATAATGAAGGTGCACAAATATAGAGAATCATCTACTGGTTACCAGCAGTGAGGGGAAGAGGGTGGGGCAATACAGAGGTGGGGGAGTGGGAGGCACGGAGTAATAGTTACGTGGAAGATGATCTCAGGGATGCATTGTACAACATGGGGAATAGAGTCAGGACTTTGTCATAACTATAAATGTAAAGCAAGCTTTAACAGTTGTATAATCAGAAACAGAAGGAAAGAAAGAGGAAAGAGGAAGGAGGGAAGAAAAGAAGGAAAAGAAGGGCGTTTTTGGAGGTGAAAAATTCAATACTGATTAGGCTCATTTTATCAAAGGATTCTATTTTATTTTAATTGGTGGGTATTTACTTTAAAATATTGTGGTGGTATTTGCCATACATTGACATGAATCAGCCATGGGAGTATATGTATTCCTCATCCTGATTCCCCTTCACATCTTCCTCCCAATCAAATCCCTCTGGGTCTTCCCAGTGAACCAGTCCTGGGCACCTTGTCTTATGCATCGAACATGGACTGGCTATCCCTTTCACATATGATAATATACATGTTCCAATGCTATTCTCTCAGATCATCCCACCCTTGCAGTCTCCCACAGAGTCCAAAAGACTGTTCTGTAAATCTGTGTCTCTTTTGCTGTCTCCCATATAAGCTTATTATGTCCATCTTCCTAAATTCAATATATATGCCTTAGTATAGTGTATTGGTGTTTTTCTTTCTGACTTACTTTGTTCTGTGTAATAGGCTCCAGTTTCATCCACCTCATTAGAATGGATTCCCATGTGTTCTTTTAAGGGCTGAGCAATATTCCATTGTGTCTATGGACACATCTTTCTTACCCATGTGTCTGCTGATGGGCATCTAGGTTGCTTCCATGCCCTGCTTATTGTAAACTGTGCTGTGATGAACATTGGTGCACACGTGTCTTTTTCACTTCTGGGTGAATCAGGATTTGAATGAGGAGAAACCATGATGACTATTAACCTGTTAATGGTAAACCCTGCACATGAGTTTGGTTGAAGGAGTGGGACAAAAGTTGGAGATGGTTGTTTCAAACCGGCTGACAGTGCTCAGATGGACATTTGGGGTGCTGTCCTGCTGGGGGACATCTCTGGTTGCTCTGTTCTCACCAGCAAAAGAGGATTTTCTTTCCTTCCTTTCATTTCCCTTGTTTACCTTTCCTCCCTCTTTCCTCCCTACATGAATTTCTTTCACAAACATTCAATGTGTTATGTTGTGCTGTGCTTCATTGTTCAGCCATGTCCAACTCTTTGTGACCCCATGGACTGTAGCCCACCCGGCTCCTTTGTTCATGGGGATTCTGCAGGCAAGCACACTGGAGCAGGCTGCCATTGCCCCCTCCAGGGGATTTTCCCATCCCAGGGATTGAATCCTCGTCTCCCGTGTTGCAGGTGGGTCCTTTTTGTTACTATCTGGGCCATTAGGAAACCCTTAACATGGACTTCATCTGACAATATATTTTTCATATGTGTAAGACCAAATGGGGTCTATTTAAAGATTTCCAACACTCTCCTTATTTTTAGAACACAGAAAATATATTTATTCCAAGTATCCTAATGTCCATGTCTGCAATTACTAAAATCTAAGCAACTTCTGCCTGAGTTTCAGATCTCCAGTGAACTTTAGTATGATTTTTCTTAACTTCGTTTGATTTAATATGTTCTTAACATGGTTCGGGGCAGGTTCCATAATTCTTTTGTGAATTGACTGCTCATGTCTTTAAACATGTCTTCATAAATTTAAAGGCCAGTGATACATCTTTCTTATAAAGTGTTGGCTCGTGCCTCTTACCCATTGTTCTATCAGGTTTTAAGACCTTCTAACAATTCCAAGAATCATCTTTTGGGTTTGTTTACCGCATGCTTTTTCTACCTCTTCAAATGTTCAGCAGTGTGACGGACCCTGGGAGAGTAAGCAACAAACGGGTGACAGGATGTGAACACTTCACAGAAAACCCAGGAAGACCCACGAAGCCAACAAAGTGTCCCCAGGGTGCACCTCGTACTGGTTAACCCTACGAGCCAATTGGACAAATGAGGACTGAGGTGGAACACACAATCCATTCCCCTTTCCTCCAGAGCCAAGCAGCTCAATAGAGACCATGGGAACTAGATGCACAGGAGAGGATGACTCAGTGTTTCCTCCAAGAAGGTGGAAACTTGTGGCAGCTGGTCATGGAAATGAATTCCACCTTGGTTATGGCTGTGAGCTAAGCTCGAAGGGAGCTTCCAGCAAGAAAACAAGATGAGAAAAGAGATTTGTGAGGCACGTTTTGAGAAGACCTTTGCACACAAGGCACACACAGCTTTGGGCAAGCGCCACCCCTTGCTGCGAATACGAATCAGTCTCAGGTGGGCATTTCCTGCTTGGGATTCCACAGTACAACCTGAAACATGCATTTCTCTGCCACTTCCCCATCACCCTGTTCAAACCCAAGCCTGGGGAGTACTCCTAGTGAAGTGACCCTGAGTCGTAGACTTGAAACGAGACTGCTCCATGTGGAGCAAAGTCAAGTGTATTCATTGCATTCTCAGAGCCTGAAGACAAGGGTTTCCGACTGGAGACCAGAAAATGAAGGCGACCTTCGAGAACACTGAGACAAGAAGGCGGGATGGAAAGGTTTCTGTCGGCTGGTCCATAATTCAATGAGCTTCAAGGTGCGTTAAGACAACATTGTAGGACGAACGAGCAATAATTCTCGCTGCCACAGACACTTAAACACAACCTAGTAGTCATGGAGGGAGTTTAGGCATGGTATGAAAAGCTAGGTACTGGTGAAAGCTGAGAGAGAACAGAATGAATGCCCGAGGTGTGTGGCTGTGGGGCAAGGTTTGGAGGAGATGCACTCTGCCTACTGTGTGACCCATCAGAGTTGACATGGAGGTGAGAGTGGCAGGTGAGTGTGGAGGCCTCTTGAGGGCGTTACTAATGCCTCATTTCTCTTGGCAAATCATCTGAATTGCTCCCCATCCTCCGCTAGACATATCAGGATGGGGCTTTGTGATGTCAGAGCTCACCCAGGGCCACCATTGGATGGGGAAGAGACTTGCTGACCTCATAAAGCATGAGGGTGAGGCTCCATGTGGACCGGTATATGTAGGGTGTTCAGGGTCCCTGATCAGACCACTGTGAGTCCTCCAAATGACTGAGGTGACTGGGAAACCATAAGGCTAGAGGAGTTATGGAACACTCAACTCCTGTTACCCAGGAGAAGACGAAGACCTTCTATCAATTGAGGTCCAGAAAAAAATATCAAGGTGAACTTAACCCAGCCAACCTCCTCTTTCTCATCGACCCTAACCCAAAAGACACCCTCCCCTGTCCTTGCCTGGCACATAATCCTTCTCTGACCACACCCCTTCTCCTGAAGCCATTGTTCCCACAAGTCTTCACCACTCTTCCCTAAACCAGTGCCATCCTTGCTCCCTGTCTTGTTTTCTCCAGGTTGCCAGGGTAACCGTGAGGGTGAATAATCCCATCTGGCAAAGCTGCACAAGAAATCTTCTCTGAAAACTCCCAGCATAAAAAAAAAGCTTAAGAAGTCACATGCTCAAAGCTCTGTATCCAGAGTTTCCAAGGCGAATGAACAGCTGAATCAGAAGGAACCAGAGGAGGTCCCAGAGACAATGGAGACCCCTGCCATTCCAGGTTATTAGAAGGAACAAGAGGAGGTCCCAGAAACAATGGAGACCCCTGCCATTCCAGCTAGTCAGGATGAATCAGTGGAAGTCTCAGAGACCATGGAGACCCCTGCATTTCCATCTAATCAGAACGAATCAGAGGAGGTCCCAGGGACCATGGGGACCCCTGCCATGCTAGCTGGACCAGTGGACAGCCAGTTTCTTCGGGACATGGCTAGACACCTCAAAAATGCTTGGGGGTCTTGCCGTTGAGTACTGGCCAAAAGTACAGATGCTGAATATTATGGCAACTGCATACACTAATAACGAAAATACAATAAAATTAAGCTGATGTGAAATTATGTTTGTCTTTGAGTTCTCTGATAGTGGGGGGCAGAGAGGGCAGGGAAGAGAAAAATGTGTGAGGAGGGAGGGAGTTGGCTTCTGTGGAGTTGGAGATGGGACCAGAAGGTCCAGGTTGCCAGAAAGTAGGGGGAAGAACTGGTTCCAGACTGAGCTTCAAAGACACACTTCCCATGGGAGAAGAGGAAGAGGACATGGAGTTTCTCTGTGTGAGTACAGAGATGGACACTTAGCTGGGGAGCTGTGTCTTGTGTGGGGGGGGAGTGCCATTTGATCAAAAGGCATACAAAGGAGTTGCCGCATCAAAAGAATGGAATATTGATATTTGCAGCAACATGGAAGGTAGAATATTGAGTAAAATAACTCAGACAGAGATTGACAAATACTGTATGATATCACTTATAGACTGTAAACATACCACAAAGTAGAGAATATGATAATAATGAAGGTGCACAAATATAGAGAAGCATCTTCTGGTTATCAGCAGGGAGGGGAAGAGGGTGGGGCAATACAGAGGTGGGGGAGTGGGAGGCACGCAGTGATAGTTAGGTAGAAGATTAGCTCAGGGATGCATTGTACAACATGGGGAATACAGCCAGTACTTTGTCATAACTATAAATGAAAGCAAGATTTAACAGTTGTATAATCAGAAAGAAAAGGAAAGAAAGAGGGGAGAGAAAGGAGGGAAGAAAGGAAGGAAAATAATGGCGATTTTGGAGGTCAAAAAGTCAATACTGATTAGGCCCTTTTTATAAAAGGATTCCATTTTACTTTATTTTATTTATTTTAATTGGTGAGTATTTACTTTACAATACTGTGGTGGTTTTTGCCATACATTGACATGATTCAGCCATGGGAGTACATGTATTCCCCATCCTGATTCCCCCTCACATCTTCGTCCCAATCCAATCCCTATGGGTCAGCCCAGTGAACCAGTCCTGGTCACCCTGTCTTATGCATCAAACATGGACTGGCTATCCCTTTCACATAGGATAATATACATGTTTCAATGATATTCTCTCAGATCATCCTATCCTCGCTGTCTCCCACAGAGTCCAAAAGACTATTCTCTATATCTGTGTCTCTTTTGCTGTCTCCCATATAAGGTTATCATCTCCATCTTCCTCAATTCAATATATATGCCTTAGTATAGTGTATTTGTCTTTTTCTTTCTGACTTACTTCACTCTGTATAATAGGCTCCAGTTTCATCCACCTCATTAGAATGGATTCACATGTGTTCTTTTGAATGGCTGAGAAATAGTCCATTGTGTCTATGTACCACAGCTTTCTTACCCATTTGTCTGCAGATGGACATCTATGTTGCTTCCATGCGCTGCTTATTGTTAACACTGCTTTTTGAACATTGGGTCACACGTGTCTTTTTCACTTCTGGGTGAATCCGGATTTGAAGGAGGAGAAGCCATGATGACTATTAGCCTGTTAGTGGTAAACCCTGCACATGAGTTAGGTTGAAGGAGTGGGAATAAATTTGGAGATGGTTGTTTCAAACTGGCTGAGAGTTCTCAGATGGACATGTGTGATGCTGTCCTGCTGGGGGACATCTCTGGTTCCTCTCTTCTCACCAACAACAAAGGATTTTCTTTCCTTCCTTTCATTTCCCTTGTTTCCCTTTCACCCTCTTTTCTCTGTACATGAATTTGTTTCACAGGCCTTCAATGTGCTGCGCTGTACTGTACTTCATTGTTCAGCCATGTCCAGCTCTTTGTGACCACATGGACTGTAGCCCACCACGCTCCTCTGTCCATGGGGATTCTCCAGGCAAGCATACTGGAGCAGGCTGCCATTCCCTCCTCCAGAGGATCTTGCCAACCCAGGGATTGAATCCTGGTCTCCAATATAGCAGTTTTTTTTTTTTTTTTTTTTTTTTTTTTTTTTTACTATCTGAGCCACCAGGCAGCACTTAAAATGACCTTCATCTGACACTATGTTTTTCATTACTGTAAGATAAAATGGGGTCTATTTTATGATTTCCATGACACTCCTCATTTTTAGAACACACGAAGCACATTTATTCCAAGTATCCTAATGTCTCTTTCTGCAATTACTAAAACCTATGCCAATTCTGCCTGAATTTCAGTTCTCAAGGGAATTTTAGTATGATATTTCTTACCATCGTTAGATTTAAAGTGTTCTTAACGTGGTTCGGGGCTAGTTCCATACTCTTCTTGTGAATTAGCTGCTCATTCCTTTAAACATGTCTTCATAAATTTAAAGGCCAGTGATACATCTTTCTTATAAAGTGTTGACTTGTGCCTCTTGCCATTTTTCTATCAGGTTTTACGATCTTCTAAAAATTCCAAAATCATCTTTTGGGTTTGTGTATGGCATGCTTTTTCTACGTCTTAAAATGTTCAGCAGTGTGATAGACCCTGGGTGAGTAAGCAACAAATGGACAACAGGATGTGAACACTTCACAGGAAACCCAGGAAGGCACACTAAGCCAACAAACTGACAGCAGGGGTGGACCTCACGGTGGTTGACCCTACCAGTCAATTGGAAAAACGAGGACTCAGGTGGAGCACACAGTCCATTTCTCTTTCCTCCAGAGCCAACCAGCTCAATGAGAGACCATGGGAACTAGATACACAGGACAGGATGACTCAGTGTTTGGTCCAAGAAGCCGGAAGATTGTGGCAGCTGCTCATAGAAATGAATTCCAACTTGGTTTTGGTTGTGAAGTAAGCTCCAAAGGAGCTTCCAGCAAGAAAACAAGATGAGCAAAGAGATTTGTGAGGGCACGAGTTGAGAAGACCTTTGCACACAAGGCTCACACAGCTCTGGGCAAGCTCCGCCCCTTGCTGGAAATACTAATCAGCTGCAGGTGGGCATTTCCTGCATGGGATCCCCCAGCACAACCTGAAACATACATTTCTCTGCCACTTCCCCATCACCCTGTTCAAACCCAAGCCTGGGTAGTACTCCTAGTGAGATGACCCTTAGTCCTAGACTTGAAAAGACACAGCTCCGTGTGGAGAAAGGGCAAGTGTATTCACTGCATTCTCAGAGCCTGAAGACAAGGGTTTCCTATTGGAGACCGGAAAATGGAGGCGAACACTGAGACAGGGACGCGGGATGGAAGGGTTTCTGTCGGCTGGCCCAGAATTCAATGGGCTTCAAGGTGCATTATGACCACATTGCAGGAAGAACGAGCAATGATTCTCAATTCCACAGACACTTAAACACAACCTAGTTGTCATGGAGGGAGTTTAGGCAAGATATGAAAAGCTAGATAATGGTGACAGCTAAGAGAGAACAGAATGAATGCCCGAGGAGTGTGGCTGTGGGGCAAGGTTGGGAGGAGTTGCCTTCTGCCTGCTGTGTGACTCATCAGAGTTGACATAGAGGTGAGAGTGGCAGGTGAGTTTGGAGGCCTCTTTAGGGCATTACTAATGCTTCATTTCTCTCAGCAAATCAGCTGAATTGCACCTCATCCTCCACTAGAGATGTCAGGATGGGTATTTGTGATGTCAAGCTCGCCCAGGGCCACCATTGGCTGGGGAAGAGATTGCTGACCTCATAAAGCATGAGGGTGAGGCTCCATGGGGACGGGTATATATAGGGGTGTTCAGGGGCTCTGTGCAGACCACTGTAAGTCCTCCAAATGACTGAGGTGACTGGTAAGCCACAAGGCTCCAGAGTAGTTATGGAACACCCACTTCCTGTTACCCAGGAGAAGATGAAGACCTCCTATCTATTGAGGTTCAGAAAAACATGTTAAGGTGAACTGAACCCAGCCAATCTCCTCTTCCACATCGACCCCACCCCAGAAGACAACCTCACTTGTCTCTGCCTCGCACATAACCCTTCTCTGCCCACACCCCTTCTCCTGAAGGCATCGTCCCACCTATCTGCACACTCCTCCCTAAACCAGTGATATTCTTTGCTAACTGTATTGTTTTCTCCAGGTGCCCAGGGTAACCGTGAGTGTGAATAATCAGATTCCAGCAAAGTTGCCTAAGAAAATTTCTCTGAAAACTCCCACCACAAAAAAGCTTAAGAAAATCAGATGCTCAAAGCTCTATAGCCAGAGTTCCAAGGCGAATGAATAGCTGATTCAGAAGGAACAAGATGAGGTCCCAGAGACCATGGAGACCCCTGCCATTCCAGGTAATAAGAAGGAACCAGAGGAGGTCCCAGACACCATGGAGACCCCAAACATTCCAGCTAATCAGAAAGAATCAGAGGAGGTCCCAGAGACCATGGAGACCCCTGCATTTCCGGCACACTAGAATGAACTAGAGGAAGTCCCAGAGACCATGGGGACCCCTGTCATTCCTGCTAATCAGAACGAGCCAGAGGAGGTCCCAGAGACCAGGGAGACCCCTGCCATGCCAGCTCTACCAGTGGACAGCCAGTGACTTTAGGGCATGGCTTGACACCTCAGAAATTCGTGAGTGTTTGGCAGCTGAGTACTGGCCAAAACTATAGATGCTGAATATTATAGCAACTGCATACACTAATAACGAAAATAAAATAAAATCAAGCTCATGTGAAATTATGTTTGTCTCTGAGTTCTCTGATAGTGGGGGGCAGAGAGGGTAGGAAAGGGATAAGTGTGTGAGGAGGGAGGGAGATGGCTTCTGTGGAGATGAAGATGGGACCAGAAGGTCCAGTTTGCCAGAAAGTAGGGGGAAGAACTGGTTCCAGACTGAGCTTCAAAGACACACTTCCCATGGGAGAAGAGGAAGAGGACATGGAGTTTCTCTGTGTGAGTACAGAGGTGGACACTTAGCTGGGGAGCTGTGTCGTGTGTGTGGGGGCAGTGCCATTTGTTCAAAAGGCATACAAAGGAGCTGCCCCTTCAAAAGAATGGAATATTGGCATTTGCAGCAACATGGAAGGTAGAATATTGAGTAAAATAACTCAGACAGAGATTGACAAATACTGTATGATATCACTTATAGACTGTAAACATACCACAAAGTAGAGAATATGATAATAATGAAGGTGCACAAATATAGAGAAGCATCTCCTGGTTATCAGCGGGGAAGGGAAGAGGCCGGGGCAATACAGAGGTGGGGGAGTGGGAGGCTCGCAGTGATAGTTAGGTGGAAGATGAGCTCAGGAATGCCTTGTACAGCATGGGGAACAGAGCCAGCACTTTGTCATAACTATAAAAGGAAAGCAAGCTTTAACTGTTGTTTAATCAGAAAGTAAAAGAAAAATGATTTGGGAGGAATGAGGGAATAAAGGAAGGAAAAGAAGGGCGTTTTTGGAGGTCAAAATTTGAATACTGATTAGGCCCTTATTATCAAAGGATTCTATTTAATTTTATTTATTTTAATAGGTGGGTATTTACTCTACAATATTGTGGTGGTTTTTGCCATACATTGACATGAAGCAGCCATGGGAGTACATGTATTCCCCATCCTGATTCCCCTTCACATCTTCCTCCGAATCCAATCCCTGTGGGTCAGCCCAGTTAACGAGTCCTGGGGACCCTGTATTATGCATCGAACATGGACTGGCTATCCGTTTCACATATGATAATATACATGTTTCAATGGTATTCTCTCAGATCATCCCACCCTCACAGTCTCCCGCAGAGTTCAAAAGACTGTTCTGTAAACCTGTGTCTCTTTTGCAGTCCCCCATATAGGGTTATCATGTCTATCTTCCTCAATTCGATATATATGCCTTAGTATAGTGTATTGGGGTTTTTCCTCCTGACTTACTTCTCTCTGTATAATAGGATCCAGGTTCATCCACCTCATTAGTATGCATTCACATGTGTTTTTTTAATGGCTGAGCAATATAAAGAGGTTCTGTTCTCATACACGTAGTGTGTGTGATGTCATATATAGAGTGGATATGATGACATCAACATAGTGGGTGTGATGTCACATATAGTGGATGAAATCATAGATACAGTGGATGCAGTATCACATAGAGTGGATGTTTTGTCATCAATACAGTCTGTGTGATGTCATAGATATAATTTGTAGGATATCATAGTTTTACTGGTCATGATGTTATATGTAGTGGACAAGATAGCATGTGTTAAAAATAAACTCAAAATGGATTAAAGATCTAAAGGTAAGACCAGAAACTATAAAACTCCTAAAGGAGAACATGGGCAAAACACTCTCTGACATAAATCACAGCAAGATCCTCTATGAGCCACCTCCCAGAATATTGGGGAAATAAAGCAAAACTAAACAAATGGGACCTAATGAAACTTAAAAGCTTTTGCATTACAAAGGAAACTCTAAGTAAGGTGAAAAGACAGCCCTCAGATTGGGAGAAAATAATAAAAAAATGAAGAAACAGAAAAAGGATTAATCTAAAAAATATACAAGCAACTCCTGCATCTCGATTCCAGAAAAATAAATGACCCAATCAAAAATGGGCCAAAGGACTAAACAGACATTTCTCCAAAGAAGACATACAGATGGCTAACAAAAACATGAAAAGATGCTCAACATCACTCATTATCAGAGAAATGCAAATCAAAACCACAATGAGGTACCATTACACGCCAGACAGGATGGCTGCTCTCCAAAAGTCTACAAGCAATAAATGCTGGAGAGGGTGTGGAGGAAAGGGAACCCTGTTACACTGTTGGTGGGAATGCAAACTAGTACAGCCGCTATGGAAAACAGTGTGGAGATTTCTTAAAAAACTGGAAATAGAACTGCCATATGACCCAGCAATCCCACTGCTGGGCATACACACGGAGGATACCAGATCTGAAAGATACACGTGCACCCCAATGTTCATCGCAGCACTGTTTATAATAGCCAGGACATGGAAGCAACCTCGATGCCCATCAGCAGATGAATGGATAAGGAAGCTGTGGTACATACACAACATGGAATATTACTCAGCCGTTAAAAAGAATTCATTTGAATCAGTCCTAATGAGACGGATGAAACTGCAGCACATTATACAGAGTGAAGTAAGCCAGAAAGATAAAGAACATTACAGCATACTAACACATATATATGGAATTTAGAAAGATGGTAATGATAACCCTATATGCAAAACAGAAAAAGAGACACAGAAATACAGAATAGACTTTTGAACTCTGTGGGAGAAGGTGAGGGTGGGATGTTTCAAAAGAACAGCATGTTTATCATCTATGGTGAAGCAGATCACCAGCCCATGTGGGATGCATGAGACAAGTGCTCGGGCCTGGTGCACTGGGAAGACCCAGAGTAATCGGGTGGAGAGGGAGGTGGGAGGGGGGATCGGGATGGGGAATACGTGTAAATCTATGGCTGATTCATATCAATGTATGACAAAACCCACTGAAACTTTGTGAAGTAATTAGCCTCCAACTAATAAAAAAAATAGCATGTGTTTTGTGTGTGATGTCATATAGTGTGGGAGCGATGTCAAATATTGTGGGTGTGATGTCACAAATAGAGTTGGTGTGATGTCACAGATATAGTGGTTGTGTTCATAGATATTGTGGTTTTGAAGTCAAAGACAGACAGGATGTGATGTCAGATATAGTAGAGTGCTGTCACAAAAAGAGTGGGGGTTATGTCTTATACAGTGGATTTGATGGTATATATAGAATATATCATGACAAATAGTGGATGTGACATCATAAATACAGTGGGTCTGGTATCATAAATACATTAGGCTGATATCGTAAATATACTGGGCTTGATTTCATATGTAGTGGATAAGATATCATATGTTGTATGTGTGTTGTCATATAGAGTCAGTGTGATGTCACATGTAGTTGGTGTCTTGTGATAAATACAGGGGTGTGATGTCATAGATAGAGTGGAAGTGATATCAGATACAGTGGATATGATGTCACATACAGTGGGTGTGATGCCATTGATAGAGTGGCTGTGATGTAACAGATACAGTGTGTGTGATGGCAGATATAGTGGATATGATGTCATAAATGCAGTGGGTGTGATGACATAGAGTGTGTGACATCATAGTTATGGTGGGTGCAACATCACAAATATGCTGGGCGTGATGTCCTAATAAGAGTGTGCATGACTCCATAGTTATAGTGGTTGTGATCTCATAGACACGGAGGGTGTGATGTCACATATATAGACAATGTTATGTCACACACATTGGAATTGATGTCACATAGAGTGGATGTGATGTCATTGATGCGGTGGGTTTGATCATAGATATGGTGGGTGTGATGGCACAGATGTATTGGATGGGAAATATATAGTGAGTGTGATGTTATAAATATGTGTGATGTCATAGAGTAGACGAGATGTCATAAATACTGTGGTTGTGATGTCATCAGTACGGTGTCTGTGATCATAGATATGGTGTGTGTGAAGCAGCAGATCGAGTGGATCTGATGTTAAATATAGTGGTTGTGTTGTCATAAACATAGTGAGTGTGATGTCATATATAGAGCATATGATGTCATACAAAGCGTGGGAGTGATGACATATACAGTTGATGTGGTGTCAGATATAGTGTGTGTGATGTCAGACATAATGTTTGTGATGTCATAAACATAGTGGGTGTGATGTTACAGATAGAGTGGCTGTGATGTCACATGTAGAGAGGCTGTGATGTCATTTACAATGCATGTGATATCATTTATAGTGGCCTTTGTCCTAAATACAGGAGGTGTGATGTCATAAATACAGTGGTGTGACAACATAAAAAGTGGATGTGATGTCATATATAGTGCATAAGACGTCACCCATACAGTGGGTGTGATATTATCAATATCGTTTGATGACACAGATACACTGGATATGATGTCATATATAGTGGACGTGGTATAGATACAGTGAATGTGATGTCATAAATACAGTTGCTTGATGTCATAAACAGTTGATGTGATGTCATGTATAGTGAAAGTGATGTCATAGGTATGCTGAGTGTGATGTCGTACATAGAGTGGGTGTGATGTCATTGATAGAGTGCATGTGATGTCAGATGTATAGTGATTGTGATGTCATATACAACGGAAGTGTTGCCATGTAATGGCTAATTTGTGATAAATATAGTTGGTTAGATGTGATTAAAACAGTGGGTGTGATATCATAAATACAGAGGGTGTCATATCGTAGTTGTACTGGGCATGGTTTCATACGCGGTGTATATCATATGTTGTGTGTGTGATGACATATAGAATGGTGTCAGATCCAGTAGGTGTGATGTTAGATCCAGTGGTTTTGTTGTCATAAACACAGGGAGTGTGATGGTATATACAGTGGATATGATGTCATAAATATAGTGTGTGTGATGTCCTAGATGTGGTGGCTATGATGTCACATATATATTTGATATGATGTCATATACACAGTGTCTAGACTTTCCTGGTGGCACAGATGATAAAGCGTTTGCCTACAATGCGGGAGACGCGGGTTCAATCCCTGGGTCAGGAAGATCTCCCGGAGGAGGAAATGGCAACCCACTCCAGTATTCTTGCCTGGAAAATCCCATGGATGGAAGAGCCTGGTAGGCTACAGTCCATGGGGTCTCAAAGTTTCGGACGTGACTGACCAAATTCACTTTCTTTCATGTAGAGTGGATGTGATGTCACATGTAGTGGATGTGATGTCATCAATAGAGTGGATCTGATGTGCTAACTACAGTAGTTTGGTGTCATAAAGAGTGGATGTGATGTCATATTGAGTGGCTAAGATGTGATACAAGATTGGGTGTGATGTCATACATACAGTGGGTGTGACATTGATACAGTTGGAGTGATGACACAGATACAGTGGATGTGATGTGATATATAGTGGGTGTGATGTCATAAATACTGTGTTTTGATGTTGTTAAGATTGAATGTGATGTCCTGTATAGTGCATGTGGTGCCATGCATACACGAGACTGATGTCATATGTAGAGAGGGTGTGTTGTCATCAACAGAATGGGTATGATGACAAAGATACAATGGATTGGGGTCAGATACAGTGGGTGTGATGTGACACATAGTGGCTTTGTTGTCATACTCACAGTGTGTGAGCTGGCACATATAGTGGACATCATGTCCTAAACATAGTGGTAGTGAAGTCATAGATGCAGTGGCTGTGATGTGATATGCATAGTGGGTGTGATATCATATAATGGACTTGATGTCATGTATTGAGGGTGTGATGTCATGAATACAGTGGATGCAGTAGAATGGTTCTTGCTGAACCAAGAAAAGATGCCGGGATTCTTAGCCTCCAGAGATGAGGCTTAATCGCTCAGAGGCTTTGTGCAATAAAGTTTTACTTAAGTATAAAGGGGATAGAGAAAGCTTCTGATATAGACATCAGAAGGGGGCAGAAAGAGTACCCCCTTGCTACTGTTAGCAATGACGTTATGTACTCTCAAATTAGTTATTAAAATGAATCAAAAGAATGTCTGGAGGTTTTAAAGATCTCACTAGACCTACTCCCATAATTTACTTTTGAAGATAACAGGATTAGTCAGAAGGTTTTCTCCAGAGTCTATCCTCAAGAGGGATACATTATTGTTATATAGTGCTAAGGAATGGGGAGGAATGAGGGGGAAAAAAAAGGTCTGTCCTTTCTTCCTCCTTGAGAATTCCAGACCTGTCACTCCTTGGTTCTCCTTGGGGACCCCTGCACTTCTTATCAATCTGCTTGGGAACCGACTCTTTCATGATGTCACAAATACAGTGGTTTGATACCATAGAGAATGAATATGATACCATATATAGTGCATATGTTTTCATACATATAGTGGTTGTGATATCAATACAGTGGGTGTGATGACACAGATACAGACGATGAGATATCAGATATAGTAGGTGTAATGTCAGATATAGTTGTGTTCTCATACACAGAGTGTGTGTGGTGTCATATATAGAGGATATGATGTTATAAACATCATGGGAGTGATGTCACAGTTACAGTGGCTGTCACATGTATAGTCGAAGTGATGTCATAATCAGTGGAAGTGATATCATATACAAGGGTGTGATGTCATGAATAGAGTGGTGTGATGTCATTTATACAGTGGGTGTGATGACACAGATACAGTCGATGTGATGTCAGATATAGTGGAGGTGATGTCAGGTATAGTGGCTGTGTTGTCATACACTCATTGTGTGTGATGTCAAATATAATGAATATGATGTCCTAAGATAGTTATTGTGATGACACACATATGATGGCTATGATTCACATGTATATTTGATGTGAAGTCATGAATAGCGTGGATATGAAGTCATAAACACAGGAATGATTTCATAAAGAATGGATGGTATGTCATATGTACTGCATGTGATGTCATATATATGTGGCTGTGTTGTCATACGTACAGCGGGTATGATATCATTGATTCAGAAGGTGTGATGACAGAGATAGAGTAGATGTGATGTTAGATAAAGAGGTTCTGTTCTCATACACATAGTGTGTGTGATGTCATATATAGAGTGGACATGAAGACATCAACATAGTGGGTGTGATGTCACATATAGTAGATGAAATCATAGATCCAGTGGATGCAATATCACATAGAGTGGATGTTTTGTAATCAATACAATCTGGATGATGTCATAGATATAATTTGTGGGATATCATAGTTTTACTGGTCATGATGTTATGTGTAGTGGACAAGACAGCATGTGTGAAAAATAAACTCAAAATGGATTAACGATCTAAAGGTAAGACCAGAAACTATAAAACTCTTAAAGGAGAACATAGGCAAAACACTCTCCGACATAAATCACAGCAAGATCCTCTTAGAGCTACCTCCCAGAACACTGGAAATATAAGCAAAACTAAACAAATGGGCCCTAATGAAACTTTAAAGCTTTTGCCCTACAAAGGAAACTCTAAGTAAGGTGAAAAGACAGCCCTCAGATTGGGAGAAAATAATAGCAAATGAAGAAACAGCCAATGGATTAATCTCAAAAATATACAAGCAACTCCTGCAGCTCAATTCCAGAAAAATAAATGACCCAATCAATAAACGGGACAAAGAACTAAACAGACGTTTTTCCAAAGAAGACATACAGATGGCTAACAAACACATGAAAAGATGCTCAACATCACTCATTATCAGAGAAATGCAAATCAAAACAACAATGAGGTACCATTACACGCCAGCCAGGATGGCCTCTATCCAAAAGTCTACAAGCAATAAATGCTGGAGAGGGTGTGGAGAGAAGGGAACCCTCTTACACTGTTGGTGGGAATGCAAACTAGTACAGCCGCTATGGAAAACAGTGTGGAGATTTCTTTAAAAACTGGAAATAAAACTGCCATATGACCCAGCAATCCCACTTCTGGGCATACACACTGAGGAAACCAGATCTGAAACAGACACATGCACGCCAATGTTCTTCGCATCACTGTTTATAATAGCCAAGACATGGAAGCAACCTAGATGCCCATCAGCAGATGAATGAATAAGGAAGCTGCGGTGTATCTACACCATGAAATACTACTGAGCTGTTGAAAAGAATTCATTTGAATCAGTCCTAATGAGATGGATGAAACTGGAACCCATTATACAGAGTGAAGTAAGCCAGAAAGATAAAGAATATTACAGCATACTAAGACATATATATGAAATTTAGAAAGGTGGTAACAATAACCCTATATGCAAAAGAGAAAAAGAGACACAGAAATACAGAACAGACTTTTAAACTCTGTGGGAGAAGGTGAGGGTGGGATGTTTCAAAAGAACAACATGTATACTATCTATGGTGATACAGATCACCAGCCCAGGTGGAATGCATAAGACAATTGCTCGGGCCAAGTGCACTGGGAAGACACGGAGGAATCGGGTAGAGAGGGAGGTGGGAGGGGAGATCGAGATGGGGAATACGTGTAAATCTATGGCTGATTCATATCAATATATGACAAAACCCACTGAAATATTGTGAAGTAATTAGCCTCCAACTAATAAAAAAAAAAAGTAGCATGTGTTTGTGTATGTGCGATGTCAAATGTTGTGGGTGTGACGTCACAAATAGATTGTGTGTGATGTCACAGATATAGTTGTTGTGTTCATAGATATTGTGGTTTTGAAGTCAAAGAGAGACTGGATGTGATGTTAGATATAGTTGGAGTGCTGTGACAAAAAAAGTGGGGGATATGACTTATACAGTGGATGTGGTGGTATGTATAGAATATATGATGTCAAAGAGAAGATGTGACATCATAAATACAGTGGGTGTGGTATCATAAAACATTAGGCTGATATCATAAATATACTGTGCTTGATATCATATGTAGTGGATAAGATATTATATGTTGTATGTGTGATGTCATATAGAGTCAGTGTGATGTCTCATGTAGTTGGTGTCTTGTGATAAATACAGGGGTGTGATGTCATAGATAGAATGGAAGTGATATCAGATACAGTGGCTGTGATGTCACAAATACAGTGGGTGTGATGTCAGATATAGTGGGTATGATGTCATAAATGCAGTGGGTGTGGTGACATAGAGTGTGTGACATCATAGTTACGGTGGGTGCAACATCACAAATATGCTGAGTGTGATGTCCTAATAACAGTTGGTATGACGCCATAGTTATAGTGGTTGCGATCTCATAGACACGGTGGGTATGCTGTCACATATAAAGACAATGATATGTCATACACATTGGAATTGATGTCACATAGAGTGGATGTGATGTCATTGATGCAGTGGGTTTGATCATAGATATGGTGGGTGTGATGGCAGAGATGTATTGGATGGGAAATATAGAGTGAGTGTGATGTTATAAATGTGTGTGATGTCATACAGTGGACGAGATGTCATAAATACTGTGGTTGTGATGTCATCAGTACGGTGTCTGTGATCATAGATATGGTGTGTGTGAAGCAGCAGATAGAGTGGATGTGATGTCAAATATAGTGGTTGTGTTGTCATAAACATAGTGGGTGTGATGTCATATATAGAGCATATGATGTCATACAAAGCGTGGGTGTGATGACACATACAGTTGATGTGGTGTAGGACATAGTGTGTGTGATGTCAGATATAATGGTTGTGATGTCATAATCATACTGGGTGTGATGTTATAGATACAGTGGCTGTGATTTCACATGTATAGTGGCTGTGATGTCATATGCAATGCATGTGATGTCATTTATAGTACCTTTTGTCCTAAATACAGGAAGTGTGATGTCATAAATACAGCAGTGTGATAACATAAAAAGTGGATGTGATGCCATATATAGTGCATAAGATGTCACCCATACAGTGGGTGTGCTATTATCAATACACTGGGTGTGATGACACAGATACACTGGATATGATGTCATATATAGTGGCAGTGGTATAAATAGAGTGAATGTGATGTCATAAATACAGTTGCTTGATGTCATAAACAGTTGATGTGATGTCATATATACAGTGGGTGTGATGTCATTGATACAGTGCATGTGTCACATGTATAGTGTTTGTGATGTCATATACAACGGAAGTCTTGCCATATAGTGGCTATTTTGTCATACATATAGTGGGTTAGATGTGATTAAAACAGTGGGTGTGATATCATAAATACGGAGGGTGTTATATCGTAGTTCTACTGGGCATGGTTTCATACGCAGTGTATACCATATGTTGTGTGTGTGATGACATATAGAATGGTGTCAGATCCAGTAGGTGTGATGTTAGATCCCGTGGTTTTGTTGTCATAAACACAGGGTGTGTGATGGTATATACAGTGGATATGATGTCATAAATATAGTGTGTGTGATGTCATAGATACGGTGGCTATGATGTCACATGTATATTTGATATGAAGTCATATACACAGTGTATAGACTTTCCTGGTGGCTCAGGTGATAAAGCATTTACCTACAATGCGGGAGACTCGGGTTCAATCCCTGGGTCAGGAAGATCTCCCGGAGGAGGAAATGGCAACCCACTCCAGTGTTCTTCCCTGGAAAATCCCATGGACGGAAGAGCCAGGTAATCTACAGTCCATGGGGTCTCAAAGATTCGGACGTGACTGACCAAATTCACTTTCTTTCATAAACACTGGATGTGATGTCACATGTAGTGGATGTGATGTCATGAATACAGTGGATTTGATGCCCAACTACAGTAGTTTGGTGTCGTAAAGGGTGGATGTGATGTCATATGTAGTGCATATGATGTCACACATAGAGTGGGTGTGACATCAATACACTTGGCGTGATGACACAGATACAGTTAATGTGATGTCATATATAGTGGGTGTGATGTGATAAATACTGTGTTTTGATGTTGTTAAGATTGAATGTGATGTCATGTATAGTGCATGAGGTGTCATGCATACACCAGACTGATGTCATATGTAGAGTGGGTGTGATGTCATCAACACAATGGGTATGATGACAAAGATACAGTGGATTGGTGTCAGATACAGTGGGTGTGATGTCACACATAGTGGCTGTGTTGTCATACTCACAGTGTGTGAGCTGGCACATATAGTGGACATCATGTCCTAAACGTAGTGGTAGTGAAGTCATAGATGCAGTGGCTGTGATGTGACATGTATAGTGGGTGTGATATTACATAATGGACTAGATGTCATATATTGAGGGTGTGATGTCATGAATACAGTGGATGCGATAGAATAGTTGTTGCTGAACCACGAAAAGATTCCGGGATTCTTAACCTCTAGAGATGAGGCTTGATAGCTCAGAAGCTTTGTGCAATAAAGTTTTATTTAAGTATAAAGGAGATAGAGAAAGCTTCTGATATAGGCATCAGAAGGTGGCAGAAAGAGTACCCCCTTGCTCCTGTTAGCAATGACGTTATATACTCTAAAATTAGTTATTAAAAGCAATCAAAAGAATGTCTGGAGGTTTTAAAGACCTCACTAGACCTACTCCCATAATTTACATTTGAAGATAACAGGATTAGTCAGAAGGTTTTTTCCAAAGACTGTCCTCAAGCAGGATACATTATTGTTATATAATCCTAAGGAATGTCGAGGGAATGAGGGGGAAAGAAAAGGTCTCTCCTTTCTTCCTCGTTGAGAATTCCAGACCTCTCACTCCTTGGCTCTCCTTGCGAACCCCTGCACTTCTTATCAATCTGTCTAGGAATCGACTCTATCATGATGTCACAAATACAGTGGTGTGATATCATAGAGAATGAATATGATACCATATATAGTGCATATGTTTTCATACTTAGAGTGGGTGTGATATCAATACAGTGAGTGTGATGACACAGATACAGAGGATGTGATATCATATGTAGTAGGTATGAGGTCAGACATAGTTGTGTTCTCATACACAGAGTGTGTGTGGTGTCATATATAGAGGATATGATATTATAAACATCATGGGAGTGATGTCACAGTTACAGTGGCTGTCACATGCATAGTCAATGTGATGCCATAATCAGTGGAAGTGATATCATATACAAGGGTGTGATGTCAGGAATACAGTGCTGTGATGTCATTTTTACAGTGGGTGTGCTGACACAGATACAGTCGATGTGATGCCAGATATAGTGGCTGTGTTGTCATACACAAATTGTGTGTGATGTCAGATATAATGAATATGATGTCATAATATAGTTGTGATGACACACAAACAATGGCTGTGATTCACATATATAGTGGATGTGATGTCATGATTAGCGTGGATATTAAGTCATAAACACAGGAATGATTTCATAAAGAATGGATGGTATGTCATATGTACTGCATGTGATGTCATATATATGTGGCTGTGGTGGCATATGTACAGTGGGTATGATATCATCGATTCAGTGGGTGTGATGACAGAGATACAGTAGATGTGATGTTAGATAAAGAGGTTCTGTTCTCATACACATAGTGTTTGTGATGTCATATATAGAGTGGATATGATGCCATCAACATAGTGGGTGTGATGTCACATGTAGTGGATGAAATCATAGATACAGTGGATGCAATATCACATAGAGTGGATGTTTTGTCATCAATACAGTCTGTGTGATGTCATAGATATAATTTGTGGGATATCATAGTTTTACTGGTCATGATGTTATGTGTAGTGGACAAGATAACATGTGTGAAAAATAAACTCAAAATGGATTAAAGATCTAAATGTAAGAACAGACACTATAAAACTCCTAGAGGAGAACATAGGCAAAACACACTCCGACATAAATTACAGCAAGATCCACTATGAACCACCTCCCAGAATATTGGAAATAAAAGCAAAACTAAACAAATGGGACCTAATGAAACTTAAAAGCTTTTGCATTACAAAGGAAACTATAAGTAAGGTGAAAAGACAGCCCTCAGATTGGGAGAAAATAATAGCAAATGAAGAAACAGCCAATGGATTAATCTCAAAAATATACAAGCAACTCCTGCAGCTCAATTCCAGAAAAATAAATGACCCAATCAATAAACGGGACAAAGAACTAAACAGACATTTTTCCAAAGAAGACATACAGATGGCTAACAAACACATGAAAAGATGCTCAACATCACTCATTATCAGAGAAATGCAAATCAAAACAACAATGAGGTACCATTACACGCCAGCCAGGATGGCCTCTATCCAAAAGTCTACAAGCAATAAATGCTGGAGAGGGTGTGGAGAAAAGGGAACCCTCTTACACTGTTGGTGGGAATGCAAACTAGTACAGCCGCTATGGAAAACAGTGTGGAGATTTCTTTAAAAACTGGAAATAAAACTGCCATATGACCCAGCAATCCCACTTCTGGGCATACACACTGAGGAAATCAGATCTGAAACAGACACATGCACGCCAATGTTCATCGCATCACTGTTTATAATAGCCAAGACATGGAAGCAACCTAGATGCCCATCAGCAGATGAATGAATAAGGAAGCTGTGGTACATCTACACCATGAAATACTACTCAGCTGTTAAAAAGAATTCATTTGAATCAGTCCTAATGAGATGGATGAAACTGGAACCCATTATACAGAGTGAAGTAAGCCAGAAAGATAAAGAATATTACAGCATACTAAGACATATATATGAAATTTAGAAAGGTGGTAACAATAACCCTATATGCAAAAGAGAAAAAGAGACACAGAAATACAGAACAGACTTTTAAACCCTGTGGGAGAAGGTGAGGGTGGGATGTTTCAAAAGAACAGCATGTATACTATCTATGGTGATACAGATCACCAGCCCAGGTGGAATGCATAAGACAATTGTTCGGGCCTGGCGCACTGGGAAGACCCAGAGGAATCGGGTAGAGAGGGAGGTGGGAGGGGAGATCGAGATGGGGAATACATGTAAATCTATGGCTGATTCATATCAATATATGACAAAACCTACTGAAATATTGTGAAGTAATTAGCCTCCAACTAATAAAAAAAAAAAAATAGCATGTGTTTGTGTGTCTGCGATGTCAAATGTTGTGGGTGTGACGTCAAAAATAGATTGTGTGTGATGTCACAGATATAGTTGTTGTGTTCATAGATATTGTGGTTTTGAAGTCAAAGAGAGACTGGATGTGATGTTAGATATAGTTGGAGTGCTGTGACAAAAAAAGTGGGGGATATGTCTTATACAGTGGATGTGGTGGTATGTATAGAATATATGATGTCAAAGAGAAGATGTGACATCATAAATACAGTGGGTGTGGTATCATAAAACATTAGGCTGATATCATAAATATACTGTGCTTGATATCATATGTAGTGGATAAGATATTATATGTTGTATGTGTGATGTCATATAGAGTCAGTGTGATGTCTCATGTAGTTGGTGTCTTGTGATAAATACAGGGGTGTGATGTCATAGATAGAGTGGAAGTGATATCAGATACAGTGGCTGTGATGTCACAAATACAGTGGGTGTGATGTCAGATATAGTGGGTATGATGTCATAAATGCAGTGGGTGTGATGACATAGAGTGTGTGACATCATAGTTACGGTGGGTGCAACATCACAAATATGCTGGGTGTGATGTCCTAATAACAGTTGGTATGACGCCATAGTTATAGTGGTTGCGATCTCATAGACACGGTGGGTATGCTGTCACATATAAAGACAATGATATGTCATACACATTGGAATTGATGTCACATAGAGTGGATGTGATGTCATTGATGCAGTGGGTTTGATCATAGATATGGTGGGTGTGATGGCAGAGATGTATTGGATGGGAAATATAGAGTGAGTGTGATGTTATAAATGTGTGTGATGTCATACAGTGGACGAGATGTCATAAATACTGTGGTTGTGATGTCATCAGTACGGTGTCTGTGATCATAGATATGGTGTGTGTGAAGCAGCAGATAGAGTGGATGTGATGTCAAATATAGTGGTTGTGTTGTCATAAACATAGTGGGTGTGATGTCATATATAGAGCATATGATGTCATACAAAGCGTGGGTGTGATGACACATACAGTTGATGTGGTGTAGGACATAGTGTGTGTGATGTCAGATATAATGGTTGTGATGTCATAATCATACTGGGTGTGATGTTATAGATACAGTGGCTGTGATTTCACATGTATAGTGGCTGTGATGTCATATGCAATGCATGTGATGTCATTTATAGTACCTTTTGTCCTAAATACAGGAAGTGTGATGTCATAAATACAGCAGTGTGATAACAAAAAAAGTGGATGTGATGCCATATATAGTGCATAAGATGTCACCCATACAGTGGGTGTGCTATTATCAATACACTGGGTGTGATGACACAGATACACTGGATATGATGTCATATATAGTGGCAGTGGTATAAATAGAGTGAATGTGATGTCATAAATACAGTTGCTTGATGTCATAAACAGTTGACGTGATGTCATATATACAGTGGGTGTGATGTCATTGATACAGTGCATGTGTCACATGTATAGTGTTTGTGATGTCATATACAACGGAAGTCTTGCCATATAGTGGCTATTTTGTCATACATATAGTGGGTTAGATGTGATTAAAACAGTGGGTGTGATATCATAAATACGGAGGGTGTTATATCGTAGTTCTACTGGGCATGGTTTCATACGCAGTGTATACCATATGTTGTGTGTGTGATGACATATAGAATGGTGTCAGATCCAGTAGGTGTGATGTTAGATCCCGTGGTTTTGTTGTCATAAACACAGGGTGTGTGATGGTATATACAGTGGATATGATGTCATAAATATAGTGTGTGTGATGTCATAGATACGGTGGCTATGATGTCACATGTATATTTGATATGAAGTCATATACACAGTGTATAGACTTTCCTGGTGGCTCAGGTGATAAAGCATTTACCTACAATGCGGGAGACTCGGGTTCAATCCCTGGGTCAGGAAGATCTCCCGGAGGAGGAAATGGCAACCCACTCCAGTGTTCTTCCCTGGAAAATCCCATGGACGGAAGAGCCAGGTAATCTACAGTCCATGGGGTCTCAAAGATTCGGACGTGACTGACCAAATTCACTTTCTTTCATAAACACTGGATGTGATGTCACATGTAGTGGATGTGATGTCATGAATACAGTGGATTTGATGCCCTAACTACAGTAGTTTGGTGTCGTAAAGGGTGGATGTGATGTCATATGTAGTGCATATGATGTCACACATAGAGTGGGTGTGACATCGATACACTTGGCGTGATGACACAGATACAGTTAATGTGATGTCATATATAGTGGGTGTGATGTGATAAATACTGTGTTTTGATGTTGTTAAGATTGAATGTGATGTCATGTATAGTGCATGAGGTGTCATGCATACACCAGACTGATGTCATATGTAGAGTGGGTGTGATGTCATCAACACAATGGGTATGATGACAAAGATACAGTGGATTGGTGTCAGATACAGTGGGTGTGATGTCACACATAGTGGCTGTGTTGTCATACTCACAGTGTGTGAGCTGGCACATATAGTGGACATCATGTCCTAAACGTAGTGGTAGTGAAGTCATAGATGCAGTGGCTGTGATGTGACATGTATAGTGGGTGTGATATTACATAATGGACTAGATGTCATATATTGAGGGTGTGATGTCATGAATACAGTGGATGCGATAGAATAGTTGTTGCTGAACCACGAAAAGATTCCGGGATTCTTAACCTCTAGAGATGAGGCTTGATAGCTCAGAAGCTTTGTGCAATAAAGTTTTATTTAAGTATAAAGGAGATAGAGAAAGCTTCTGATATAGGCATCAGAAGGTGGCAGAAAGAGTACCCCCTTGCTCCTGTTAGCAATGACGTTATATACTCTAAAATTAGTTATTAAAAGCAATCAAAAGAATGTCTGGAGGTTTTAAAGACCTCACTAGACCTACTCCCATAATTTACATTTGAAGATAACAGGATTAGTCAGAAGGTTTTTTCCAAAGACTGTCCTCAAGCAGGATACATTATTGTTATATAATCCTAAGGAATGTCGAGGGAATGAGGGGGAAAGAAAAGGTCTCTCCTTTCTTCCTCGTTGAGAATTCCAGACCTCTCACTCCTTGGCTCTCCTTGCGAACCCCTGCACTTCTTATCAATCTGTCTAGGAATCGACTCTATCATGATGTCACAAATACAGTGGTGTGATATCATAGAGAATGAATATGATACCATATATAGTGCATATGTTTTCATACTTAGAGTGGGTGTGATATCAATACAGTGAGTGTGATGACACAGATACAGAGGATGTGATATCATATGTAGTAGGTATGATGTCAGACATAGTTGTGTTCTCATACACAGAGTGTGTGTGGTGTTATATATAGAGGATATGATATTATAAACCTCATGGGAGTGATGTCACAGTTACAGTGGCTGTCACATGCATAGTCAATGTGATGCCATAATCAGTGGAAGTGATATCATATACAAGGGTGTGATGTCAGGAATACAGTGCTGTGATGTCATTTTTACAGTGGGTGTGCTGACACAGATACAGTCGATGTGATGCCAGATATAGTGGCTGTGTTGTCATACACAAATTGTGTGTGATGTCAGATATAATGAATATGATGTCATAATATAGTTGTGATGACACACAAACAATGGCTGTGATTCACATATATAGTGGATGTGATGTCACGATTAGCGTGGATATTAAGTCATAAACACAGGAATGATTTCATAAAGAATGGATGGTATGTCATATGTACTGCATGTGATGTCATATATATGTGGCTGTGGTGGCATATGTACAGTGGGTATGATATCATCGATTCAGTGGGTGTGATGACAGAGATACAGTAGATGTGATGTTAGATAAAGAGGTTCTGTTCTCATACACATAGTGTTTGTGATGTCATATATAGAGTGGATATGATGCCATCAACATAGTGGGTGTGATGTCACATGTAGTGGATGAAATCATAGATACAGTGGATGCAATATCACATAGAGTGGATGTTTTGTCATCAATACAGTCTGTGTGATGTCATAGATATAATTTGTGGGATATCATAGTTTTATTGGTCATGATGTTATGTGTAGTGGACAAGATAACATGTGTGAAAAATAAACTCAAAATGGATTAAAGATCTAAATGTAAGAACAGACACTATAAAACTCCTAGAGGAGAACATAGGCAAAACACACTCCGACATAAATTACAGCAAGATCCACTATGAACCACCTCCCAGAATATTGGAAATAAAAGCAAAACTAAACAAATGGGACCTAATGAAACTTAAAAGCTTTTGCATTACAAAGGAAACTATAAGTAAGGTGAAAAGACAGCCCTCAGATTGGGAGAAAATAATAGCAAATGAAGAAACAGCCAATGGATTAATCTCAAAAATATACAAGCAACTCCTGCAGCTCAATTCCAGAAAAATAAATGACCCAATCAATAAACGGGACAAAGAACTAAACAGACATTTTTCCAAAGAAGACATACAGATGGCTAACAAACACATGAAAAGATGCTCAACATCACTCATTATCAGAGAAATGCAAATCAAAACAACAATGAGGTACCATTACACGCCAGCCAGGATGGCCTCTATCCAAAAGTCTACAAGCAATAAATGCTGGAGAGGGTGTGGAGAAAAGGGAACCCTCTTACACTGTTGGTGGGAATGCAAACTAGTACAGCCGCTATGGAAAACAGTGTGGAGATTTCTTTAAAAACTGGAAATAAAACTGCCATATGACCCAGCAATCCCACTTCTGGGCATACACACTGAGGAAATCAGATCTGAAACAGACACATGCACGCCAATGTTCTTCGCATCACTGTTTATAATAGCCAAGACATGGAAGCAACCTAGATGCCCATCAGCAGATGAATGAATAAGGAAGCTGTGGTACATCTACACCATGAAATACTACTCAGCTGTTAAAAAGAATTCATTTGAATCAGTCCTAATGAGATGGATGAAACTGGAACCCATTATACAGAGTGAAGTAAGCCAGAAAGATAAAGAATATTACAGCATACTAAGACATATATATGAAATTATAAAGGTGGTAACAATAACCCTATATGCAAAAGAGAAAAAGAGACACAGAAATACAGAACAGACTTTTAAACCCTGTGGGAGAAGGTGAGGGTGGGATGTTTCAAAAGAACAGCATGTATACTATCTATGGTGATACAGATCACCAGCCCAGGTGGAATGCATAAGACAATTGTTCGGGCCTGGCGCACTGGGAAGACCCAGAGGAATCGGGTAGAGAGGGAGGTGGGAGGGGAGATTGAGATGGGGAATACGTGTAAATCTATGGCTGATTCATATCAATATATGACAAAACCTACTGAAATATTGTGAAGTAATTAGCCTCCAACTAATAAAAAAAAAAAAATAGCATGTGTTTGTGTGTCTGCGATGTCAAATGTTGTGGGTGTGACGTCAAAAATAGATTGTGTGTGATGTCACAGATATAGTTGTTGTGTTCATAGATATTGTGGTTTTGAAGTCAAAGAGAGACTGGATGTGATGTTAGATATAGTTGGAGTGCTGTGACAAAAAAAGTGGGGGATATGTCTTATACAGTGGATGTGGTGGTATGTATAGAATATATGATGTCAAAGAGAAGATGTGACATCATAAATACAGTGGGTGTGGTATCATAAAACATTAGGCTGATATCATAAATATACTGTGCTTGATATCATATGTAGTGGATAAGATATTATATGTTGTATGTGTGATGTCATATAGAGTCAGTGTGATGTCTCATGTAGTTGGTGTCTTGTGATAAATACAGGGGTGTGATGTCATAGATAGAGTGGAAGTGATATCAGATACAGTGGCTGTGATGTCACAAATACAGTGGGTGTGATGTCAGATATAGTGGGTATGATGTCATAAATGCAGTGGGTGTGATGACATAGAGTGTGTGACATCATAGTTACGGTGGGTGCAACATCACAAATATGCTGGGTGTGATGTCCTAATAACAGTTGGTATGACGCCATAGTTATAGTGGTTGCGATCTCATAGACACGGTGGGTATGCTGTCACATATAAAGACAATGATATGTCATACACATTGGAATTGATGTCACATAGAGTGGATGTGATGTCATTGATGCAGTGGGTTTGATCATAGATATGGTGGGTGTGATGGCAGAGATGTATTGGATGGGAAATATAGAGTGAGTGTGATGTTATAAATGTGTGTGATGTCATACAGTGGACGAGATGTCATAAATACTGTGGTTGTGATGTCATCAGTACGGTGTCTGTGATCATAGATATGGTGTGTGTGAAGCAGCAGATAGAGTGGATGTGATGTCAAATATAGTGGTTGTGTTGTCATAAACATAGTGGGTGTGATGTCATATATAGAGCATATGATGTCATACAAAGCGTGGGTGTGATGACACATACAGTTGATGTGGTGTAGGACATAGTGTGTGTGATGTCAGATATAATGGTTGTGATGTCATAATCATACTGGGTGTGATGTTATAGATACAGTGGCTGTGATTTCACATGTATAGTGGCTGTGATGTCATATGCAATGCATGTGATGTCATTTATAGTACCTTTTGTCCTAAATACAGGAAGTGTGATGTCATAAATACAGCAGTGTGATAACAAAAAAAGTGGATGTGATGCCATATATAGTGCATAAGATGTCACCCATACAGTGGGTGTGCTATTATCAATACACTGGGTGTGATGACACAGATACACTGGATATGATGTCATATATAGTGGCAGTGGTATAAATAGAGTGAATGTGATGTCATAAATACAGTTGCTTGATGTCATAAACAGTTGATGTGATGTCATATATACAGTGGGTGTGATGTCATTGATACAGTGCATGTGTCACATGTATAGTGTTTGTGATGTCATATACAACGGAAGTCTTGCCATATAGTGGCTATTTTGTCATACATATAGTGGGTTAGATGTGATTAAAACAGTGGGTGTGATATCATAAATACGGAGGGTGTTATATCGTAGTTCTACTGGGCATGGTTTCATACGCAGTGTATACCATATGTTGTGTGTGTGATGACATATAGAATGGTGTCAGATCCAGTAGGTGTGATGTTAGATCCCGTGGTTTTGTTGTCATAAACACAGGGTGTGTGATGGTATATACAGTGGATATGATGTCATAAATATAGTGTGTGTGATGTCATAGATACGGTGGCTATGATGTCACATGTATATTTGATATGAAGTCATATACACAGTGTATAGACTTTCCTGGTGGCTCAGGTGATAAAGCGTTTACCTACAATGCGGGAGACTCGGGTTCAATCCCTGGGTCAGGAAGATCTCCCGGAGGAGGAAATGGCAACCCACTCCAGTGTTCTTCCCTGGAAAATCCCATGGACGGAAGAGCCAGGTAATCTACAGTCCATGGGGTCTCAAAGATTCGGACGTGACTGACCAAATTCACTTTCTTTCATAAACACTGGATGTGATGTCACATGTAGTGGATGTGATGTCATGAATACAGTGGATTTGATGCCCTAACTACAGTAGTTTGGTGTCGTAAAGGGTGGATGTGATGTCATATGTAGTGCATATGATGTCACACATAGAGTGGGTGTGACATCGATACACTTGGCGTGATGACACAGATACAGTTAATGTGATGTCATATATAGTGGGTGCGATGTGATAAATACTGTGTTTTGATGTTGTTAAGATTGAATGTGATGTCATGTATAGTGCATGAGGTGTCATGCATACACCAGACTGATGTCATATGTAGAGTGGGTGTGATGTCATCAACACAATGGGTATGATGACAAAGATACAGTGGATTGGTGTCAGATACAGTGGGTGTGATGTCACACATAGTGGCTGTGTTGTCATACTCACAGTGTGTGAGCTGGCACATATAGTGGACATCATGTCCTAAACGTAGTGGTAGTGAAGTCATAGATGCAGTGGCTGTGATGTGACATGTATAGTAGGTGTGATATTACATAATGGACTAGATGTCATATATTGAGGGTGTGATGTCATGAATACAGTGGATGCGATAGAATAGTTGTTGCTGAACCACGAAAAGATTCCGGGATTCTTAACCTCTAGAGATGAGGCTTGATAGCTCAGAAGCTTTGTGCAATAAAGTTTTATTTAAGTATCAAGGAGATAGAGAAAGCTTCTGATATAGGCATCAGAAGGTGGCAGAAAGAGTACCCCCTTGCTCCTGTTAGCAATGACGTTATATACTCTAAAATTAGTTATTAAAAGCAATCAAAAGAATGTCTGGAGGTTTTAAAGACCTCACTAGACCTACTCCCATAATTTACATTTGAAGATTACAGGATTAGTCAGAAGGTTTTTCCAAAGACTGTCCTCAAGCAGGATACATTATTGTTATATAATCCTAAGGAATGTCGAGGGAATGAGGGGGAAAGAAAAGGTCTCTCCTTTCTTCCTCGTTGAGAATTCCAGACCTCTCACTCCTTGGCTCTCCTTGCGAACCCCTGCACTTCTTATCAATCTGTCTAGGAATCGACTCTATCATGATGTCACAAATACAGTGGTGTGATATCATAGAGAATGAATATGATACCATATATAGTGCATGTGTTTTCATACTTAGAGTGGGTGTGATATCAATACAGTGAGTGTGATGACACAGATACAGAGGATGTGATATCATATGTAGTAGGTATGATGTCAGACATAGTTGTGTTCTCATACACAGAGTGTGTGTGGTGTCATATATAGAGGATATGATATTATAAACCTCATGGGAGTGATGTCACAGTTACAGTGGCTGTCACATGCATAGTCAATGTGATGCCATAATCAGTGGAAGTGATATCATATACAAGGGTGTGATGTCAGGAATACAGTGCTGTGATGTCATTTTTACAGTGGGTGTGCTGACACAGATACAGTCGATGTGATGCCAGATATAGTGGCTGTGTTGTCATACACAAATTGTGTGTGATGTCAGATATAATGAATATGATGTCATAATATAGTTGTGATGACACACAAACAATGGCTGTGATTCACATATATAGTGGATGTGATGTCATGATTAGCATGGATATTAAGTCATAAACACAGGAATGATTTCATAAAGAATGGATGGTATGTCATATGTACTGCATGTGATGTCATATATATGTGGCTGTGGTGACATATGTACAGTGGGTATGATATCATCGATTCAGTGGGTGTGATGACAGAGATACAGTAGATGTGATGTTAGATAAAGAGGTTCTGTTCTCATACACATAGTGTTTGTGATGTCATATATAGAGTGGATATGATGCCATCAACATAGTGGGTGTGATGTCACATGTAGTGGATGAAATCATAGATACAGTGGATGCAATATCATATACAGTGGATGTTTTGTCATCAATACAGTCTGTGTGATGTCATAGATATAATTTGTGGGATATCATAGTTTTACTGGTCATGATGTTATGTGTAGTGGACAAGATAACATGTGTGAAAAATAAACTCAAAATGGATTAAAGATCTAAATGTAAGAACAGACTCTATAAAACTCCTAGAGGAGAACATTGGCAAAACACTCTCCGACATAAATCACAGCAAGATCCGCTATGAACCACCTCCCAGAATATTGGAAATAAAAGCAAAACTAAACAAATGGGACCTAATGAAACTTAAAAGCTTTTGCATTACAAAGGAAACTATAAGTAAGGTGAAAAGACAGCCCTCAGATTGGGAGAAAATAATAGCAAATGAAGAAACAGACAATGGATTAATCTCAAAAATATACAAGCAACTCCTGCAGCTCAATTCCAGAAAAATAAATGACCCAATCAATAAACGGGACAAAGAACTAAACAGACATTTTTCCAAAGAAGACATATAGATAGCTAACAAACACATGAAAAGATGCTCAACATCACTCATTATCAGAGAAATGCAAATCAAAACAACAATGAGGTACCATTACACGCCAGCCAGGATGGCCTCTTTCCAAAAGTCTACAAGCAATAAATGCTGGAGAGGGTGTGGAGAAAAGGGAACCCTCTTACACTGTTGGCGGGAATGCAAACTAGTACAGCCGCTATGGAAAACAGTGTGGAGATTTCTTTAAAAACTGGAAATAAAACTGCCATATGACCCAGCAATCCCACTTCTGGGCATACACACTGAGGAAACCAGATCTGAAACAGACACATGCACGCCAATGTTCATCGCATCACTGTTTATAATAGCCAGGACATGGAAGCAACCTAGATGCTCATCAGCAGATAATGAATAAGGAAGCTGTGGTACATCTACACCATGAAATACTACTCAGCTGTTAAAAAGAATTCATTTGAATCAGTCCTAATGAGATGGATGAAAATGGAACCCATTATACAGAGTGAAGTAAGCCAGAAAGATAAAGAATATTACAGCATACTAAGACATATATATGAAATTTAGAAAGGTGGTAACAATAACCCTATATGCAAAAGAGAAAAAGAGACACAGAAATACAGAACAGACTTTTAAACTCTGTGGGAGAAGGTGAGGGTGGGATGTTTCAAAAGAACAGCATGTATACTATCTATGGTGATACAGATCACCAGCCCAGGTGGAATGCATAAGACAATTGCTCGGGCCTGGTGCACTGGGAAGACTCAAAGGAATCGGGTAGAGATGGAGGTGGGAGGGGAGATCGAGATGGGGAATACGTGTAAATCTATGGCTGATTCATATCAATATATGACAAAACCTACTGAAATATTGTGAAGTAATTAGCCTCCAACTAATAAAAAAAAAAATAGCATGTGTTTGTGTGTCTGCGATGTCAAATGTTGTGGGTGTGACGTCACAAATAGATTGTGTGTGATGTCACAGATATAGTTGTTGTGTTCATAGATATTGTGGTTTTGAAGTCAAAGGGAGACTGGATGTGATGTTAGATATAGTTGGAGTGTTGTGACAAAAAAAGTGGGGGATATGACTTATACAGTGGATGTGGTGGTATGTATAGAATATATGATGTCAAAGAGAAGATGTGACATCATAAATACAGTGGGTGTGGTATCATAAAACATTAGGCTGATATCATAAATATACTGTGCTTGATATCATATGTAGTGGATAAGATATTATATGTTGTATGTGTGATGTCATATAGAGTCAGTGTGATGTCTCATGTAGTTGGTGTCTTGTGATAAATACAGGGGTGTGATGTCATAGATAGAGTGGAAGTGATATCAGATACAGTGGCTGTGATGTCACAAATACAGTGGGTGTGATGTCAGATATAGTGGGTATGATGTCATAAATGCAGTGGGTGTGATGACATAGAGTGTGTGACATCATAGTTACGGTGGGTGCAACATCACAAATATGCTGGGTGTGATGTCCTAATAACAGTTGGTATGATGCCATAGTTATAGTGGTTGCGATCTCATAGACACGGTGGGTATGCTGTCACATATAAAGACAATGATATGTCATACACATTGGAATTGATGTCACATAGAGTGGATGTGATGTCATTGATGCAGTGGGTTTGATCATAGATATGGTGGGTGTGATGGCAGAGATGTATTGGATGGGAAATATAGAGTGAGTGTGATGTTATAAATGTGTGTGATGTCATACAGTGGACGAGATGTCATAAATACTGTGGTTGTGATGTCATCAGTACGGTGTCTGTGATCATAGATATGGTGTGTGTGAAGCAGCAGATAGAGTGGATGTGATGTCAAATATAGTGGTTGTGTTGTCATAAACATAGTGGGTGTGATGTCATATATAGAGCATATGATGTCATACAAAGCGTGGGTGTGATGACACATACAGTTGATGTGGTGTAGGACATAGTGTGTGTGATGTCAGATATAATGGTTGTGATGTCATAATCATACTGGGTGTGATGTTATAGATACAGTGGCTGTGATTTCACATGTATAGTGGCTGTGATGTCATATGCAATGCATGTGATGTCATTTATAGTACCTTTTGTCCTAAATACAGGAAGTGTGATGTCATAAATACAGCAGTGTGATAACAAAAAAAGTGGATGTGATGCCATATATAGTGCATAAGATGTCACCCATACAGTGGGTGTGCTATTATCAATACACTGGGTGTGATGACACAGATACACTGGATATGATGTCATATATAGTGGCAGTGGTATAAATAGAGTGAATGTGATGTCATAAATACAGTTGCTTGATGTCATAAACAGTTGATGTGATGTCATATATACAGTGGGTGTGATGTCATTGATACAGTGCATGTGTCACATGTATAGTGTTTGTGATGTCATATACAACGGAAGTCTTGCCATATAGTGGCTATTTTGTCATACATATAGTGGGTTAGATGTGATTAAAACAGTGGGTGTGATATCATATATACGGAGGGTGTTATATCGTAGTTCTACTGGGCATGGTTTCATACGCAGTGTATACCATATGTTGTGTGTGTGATGACATATAGAATGGTGTCAGATCCAGTAGGTGTGATTTTAGATCCCGTGGTTTTGTTGTCGTAAACACAGGGAGTGTGATGGTATATACAGTGGATATGATGTCATAAATATAGTGTGTGTGATATCATAGATACGGTGGCTATGATGTCACATGTATATTTGATATGAAGTCATATACACAGTGTATAGACTTTCCTGGTGGCTCGGGTGATAAAGCGTTTACCTACAATGCGGGAGACTCGGGTTCAATCCCTGGGTCAGGAAGATCTCCCGGAGGAGGAAATGGCAACCCACTCCAGTGTTTTTCCCTGGAAAATCCCATGGACGGAAGAGCCAGGTAGTCTACAGTCCATGGGGTCTCAAAGATTCGGACGTGACTGACCAAATTCACTTTCTTTCATAAACACTGGATGTGATGTCACATGTAGTGGATGTGATGTCATGAATACAGTGGATTTGATGCCCAACTACAGTAGTTTGGTGTCGTAAAGGGTGGATGTGATGTCATATGTAGTGCATATGATGTCACACATAGAGTGGGTGTGACATCGATACACTTGGCGTGATGACACAGATACAGTTAATGTGATGTCATATATAGTGGGTGTGATGTGATAAATACTGTGTTTTGATGTTGTTAAGATTGAATGTGATGTCATGTATAGTGCATGAGGTGTCATGCATACACCAGACTGATGTCATATGTAGAGTGGGTGTGATGTCATCAACACAATGGGTATGATGACAAAGATACAGTGGATTGGTGTCAGATACAGTGGGTGTGATGTCACACATAGTGGCTGTGTTGTCATACTCACAGTGTGTGAGCTGGCACATATAGTGGACATCATGTCCTAAACGTAGTGGTAGTGAAGTCATAGATGCAGTGGCTGTGATGTGACATGTATAGTGGGTGTGATATTACATAATGGACTAGATGTCATATATTGAGGGTGTGATGTCATGAATACAGTGGATGCGATAGAATAGTTGTTGCTGAACCACGAAAAGATTCCGGGATTCTTAACCTCTAGAGATGAGGCTTGATAGCTCAGAAGCTTTGTGCAATAAAGTTTTATTTAAGTATAAAGGAGATAGAGAAAGCTTCTGATATAGGCATCAGAAGGTGGCAGAAAGAGTACCCCCTTGCTCCTGTTAGCAATGACGTTATATACTCTAAAATTAGTTATTAAAAGCAATCAAAAGAATGTCTGGAGGTTTTAAAGACCTCACTAGACCTACTCCCATAATTTACATTTGAAGATAACAGGATTAGTCAGAAGGTTTTTTCCAAAGACTGTCCTCAAGCAGGATACATTATTGTTATATAATCCTAAGGAATGTCGAGGGAATGAGGGGGAAAGAAAAGGTCTCTCCTTTCTTCCTCGTTGAGAATTCCAGACCTCTCACTCCTTGGCTCTCCTTGCGAACCCCTGCACTTCTTATCAATCTGTCTAGGAATCGACTCTATCATGATGTCACAAATACAGTGGTGTGATATCATAGAGAATGAATATGATACCATATATAGTGCATGTGTTTTCATACTTAGAGTGGGTGTGATATCAATACAGTGAGTGTGATGACACAGATACAGAGGATGTGATATCATATGTAGTAGGTATGATGTCAGACATAGTTGTGTTCTCATACACAGAGTGTGTGTGGTGTCATATATAGAGGATATGATAATATAAACATCATGGGTGTGATGTCACAGTTACAGTGGCTGTCACATGCATAGTCAATGTGATGCCATAATCAGTGGAAGTGATATCATATACAAGGGTGTGATGTCAGGAATACAGTGCTGTGATGTCATTTATACAGTGGGTGTGCTGACACAGATACAGTCGATGTGATGCCAGATATAGTGGCTGTGTTGTCATACACAAATTGTGTGTGATGTCAGATATAATGAATATGATGTCATAAAATAGTTGTGATGAGACACAAACAATGGCTGTGATTCACATATATAGTGGATGTGATGTCATGATTAGCGTGGATATTAAGTCATAAACACAGGAATGATTTCATAAAGAATGGATGGTATGTCATGTGCACTGCATGTGATGTCATATATATGTGGCTGTGGTGGCATATGTACAGTGGGTATGATATCATCGATTCAGTGGGTGTGATGACAGAGATACAGTAGATGTGATGTTAGATAAAGAGGTTCTGTTCTCATACACATAGTGTTTGTGATGTCATATATAGAGTGGATATGATGCCATCAACATAGTGGGTGTGATGTCACATGTAGTGGATGAAATCATAGATACAGTGGATGCAATATCACATAGAGTGGATGTTTTGTCATCAATACAGTCTGTGTGATGTCATAGATATAATTTGTGGGATATCATAGTTTTACTGGTCATGATGTTATGTGTAGTGGACAAGATAACATGTGTGAAAAATAAACTCAAAATGGATTAAAGATCTAAATGTAAGAACAGACACTATAAAACTCCTAGAGGAGAACATTGGCAAAACACTCTCCGACATAAATCACAGCAAGATCCGCTATGAACCACCTCCCAGAATATTGGAAATAAAAGCAAAACTAAACAAATGGGACCTAATGAAACTTAAAAGCTTTTGCATTACAAAGGAAACTATAAGTAAGGTGAAAAGACAGCCCTCAGATTGGGAGAAAATAATAGCAAATGAAGAAACAGCCAATGGATTAATCTCAAAAATATACAAGCAACTCCTGCAGCTCACTTCCAGAAAAATAAATGACCCAATCAATAAACGGGACAAAGAACTAAACAGACGTTTTTCCAAAGAAGACATACAGATGGCTAACAAACACATGAAAAGATGCTCAACATCACTCATTATCAGAGAAATGCAAATCAAAACAACAATGAGGTACCATTACACGCCAGCCAGGATGGCCTCTATCCAAAAGTCTACAAGCAATAAATGCTGGAGAGGGTGTGGAGAAAAGGGAACCCTCTTACACTGTTGGTGGGAATGCAAACTAGTACAGCCGCTATGGAAAACAGTGTGGAGATTTCTTTAAAAACTGGAAATAAAACTGCCATATGACCCAGCAATCCCACTTCTGGGCATGCACACTGAGGAAACCAGATCTGAAAGAGACATGTGCACCCCAATGTTCTCTGCAGCACTGTGTATAATAGCCAGGACATGGAAGCAACCTAGATGCCCATCAGCAGATGAATGAATAAGGAAGCTGTGGTACATCTACACCATGAAATACTACTCAGCTGTTAAAGAGAATTCATTTGAATCAGTCCTAATGAGATGGATGAAACTGGAGCCCATTATACAGAGTGAAGTAAGCCAGAAAGATAAAGAACATTACAGCATACTAACACATATATATGGAATTTAGAATGATGGTAATGGTAACCCTATATGCAAAACAGAAAAAGAGACACAGAAATACAGAACAGACTTTTGAACTCTGTGGGAGAATGTGAGGGTGGGATGTTTCAAAAGAAGAGCATGTATACTATCTATGGTGAAACAGATCACCAGCCCTGGTGGGATGCATGAGACAAGTGTTTGGGCCTGGTGCACTGGGAAGACCCAGAGGAATCGGGTGGAGAGGGAGGTGGGAGTGGGAATCAGGATGGGGAATACGTGTAAATCTATGGCTGATTCATATCAATGTATGATAAAACCCACTGAAATATTGTGAAGTAATTAGCCTCTAACTAATAAAAAAAAATAGCATGTGTTTTGTGTGTGATGTCATATAGAGTGGGAGCAATGTCAAATGTTGTGGGTGTGATGTCACAAATAGAGTGGGTGTCATGTCACAGATATAGTGGTTGTGTTCATAGATATTGTGGTTTTGAAGTCAAAGACAGACAGGATGTGATGTCAGATAGAGTGGGAGTGCTGTCACAGAAAGAGTGGGGGTTATGTCTTATACAGTGGATGTGATGGTATATATAGAATATATGACGTCAAATAGTGGATATGACACTCATAAATACAGTGGGTGTGGTATCATAAATACACTAGGCTGATATCATAAATATACTGGGCTTGATTTCATATGTAGTGGATATCATATGTTGTATGTGTGATGTCATATAGAGTCAGTGTGATGTCACATGTAGTTGGTGTCTTGTGATAAATACAGGGGTGTGATGTCATAGATAGAGTGGAAGTGATATCAGATACAGTGGATATGGTGTCACATACAGTGGGTGGGATGCCATTGATAGAGTGGCTGTGATGTCACAGATACAGTGGGTGTGATGGCAGATATAGTGGGTATGATGTCATAAATGCAGTGGGTGTGATGACATAGAGTGTGTGACATCACAAATATGCTGGGTGTGATGTCCTAATGACAGTGGGTATGACGCCATAGTTATAGTGGTTGCGATCTCATAGACACGATGGGTGTGATGTCACATATATAGACCCTGTTATGTCATACACATTGGAATTGATGTCACATAGGGTGGATGTGATGTCATTGATGCAGTGGGTTTGATCATAGATATGGTGGGAGTGATGGCAAAGATGAGGTGGATGGGAAATATATAGTGAGTGTGATATTATAAATGTGTGTGATGTCATACAGTGGACGAGATATCATAAATACTACGATTGTGATGTCATCAATACAGTGTCTGTGATCATAGATATGGTGTGTGTGAAGTAGCAGATAGAGTGGATGTGATGTCAAATATAATGGTTATGTTGTCATAAACATAGCGGGTGTGATGTCACATATAGAGCATATGATGTCATACAAAGAGTGGGTGTCAGGACACATAGAGTTGATGTGGTGTCAGATATGGTCTTTGTGATGCCAGATATAATGCTTGTGATGTCATAAACATAGTGGGTGTGATGTAATAGATCCAGTGGCTGTGATGTCACATGTAGGGTGGCTGTGATGTCATGTACAAGGCATGTGATGTCATTTATAGTGGCCTTTTGTCCTAAATACAGGAGGTGTGATGTCATAAATACAGTGGTGTGACAACAAAAAAAGTGGATGTGATGCCACATATAGTGCATAAGATGTCACCCATACAGTGGGTGTGATATTATCATACACTGGGTGTGATGACACAGATACACTGGATATGATGTCATATATAGTGGACGTGGTATGAATACAGTGAATGTGATGTCATAAATACAGTTGCTTGATGTCATAAACAGTTGATGTGATGTCATGTATAGTGAAAGTGATGCCATAGGTATGTTGAGTGTGATGTCGTATATACAGTAGGTGTGATGTCATTGATACAGTGCATGTGATGTCACATGTATAGTGGTTGTGATGTCATATACAACGAAAATGTTGCCATATAGTGGCTATTTTGTCACAAATATAGTGGGTTAGATGTGATTAAAACAGTGGGTGTGATATCAGAAATACAGAGGGTGTTATATCATAGTTCTACTGGGCATGGTTTCATATGCTGTGTATATCATAAGTTGTGTGTGTGAAGACATATAGAATCGTGTCAGATCCAGTGGGTGTGGTGTCAGATCCAGTGGTTTTGTTGTCATAAACACAGGGAGTATGATGGTATATACAGTGGATCTGATGTCATAAATATAGTGTGTGTGATGTCATGCATTCGGTGGCTATGATGTCACATGTATATTTGATATGATGTCATATACACAGTGTCTAGACTTTCATGGTGGCTCAGATGATAAAGCATTTGCCTACCATGCGGGAGACTCGGGTTCAATCCCTGGGTCAGGAAGATCTCCCGGAGGAGGAAATGGCAACCCCCTCCAGTGTTCTTGCCTGGAAAATCCCATGCACGGAAGAGCCTGGTAGGCTACAGTCCATGGGGTCTCAAAGATTCGGACGTGACTCACCAAATTCACTTTCTTTCATATACAGTGGATGTGATGTCCCATGTAGTGGATGTGGTGTCATGAATACAGTGGATTTGATGCCCTAACTACAGTAGGTGGTGTCATAAAGAGTGGATGTGATGTCATATATAGTGCCTAAATGTCATACAAGAGTGGGTGTGATGTCATACATACAGTGGGTGTGACATCGATACAGTTGGTGTGATGACACAGATACAGTGGATGTGATGTCATATATAGTGGGTGTGATGTCATAAATACTGTGCTTTGATTTTGTAAAGATTGGATGTGATGTCATGTATAGTGCATGTGGTGTCATGCATATACCAGACTGATGTCATATGTAGAGTGGGTGTGATATCATCAACAGAATGGGTATGACGACAAAAATACAACGGATTGGTGTCAGATACAGTGGGTGTGATGTCACACATAGTGGCTGTGTTGTCATACTCACAGTGTGTGAGATGGCACATATAGTGGACATCATGAACTAAACATAGTGGTTGTGAAGTTATAGATGCAGTGGCTGTGATGTGACATGTATAGTGGGTATGATATCATATAATGGACTTGATGTCATATATTGAGGGTGTGATGTCATGAATAGAGTGGATGCGATAGAATGGTTGTTGCTGAACCATGAAAAGATGCCGGGATTCTTAGCCTCCAGAGATGAGGCTTGATCGCTCAGAGGCTTTGTGTAATGAAGTTTTATTTAAGTATAAAGGAGATAGAGAAAGCTTCTGATATAGGCATCAGAAGTGGGTAGAAAGAGTACCCCCTTGCTACCGTTAGCAATGACATTATATACTCTCAAATTAGTTATTAAAATGAATCAAAAAATGTCTGGAGGTTTTAAAGACCTCACTAGACCTACTCCCAAAATTTACGTTTGAAGATAACAGGATTAGTCAGAAGGTTTTTTCCAGAGACTGTCCTCAAGCAGGACACATTATTGTTATATAATATTAAGGAATGTAGAGGGAAGAGGGGAAAAAAAACAAAAGTCTGTCCTTTCTTCCTAGTTGAGAATTCCATACCTCTCACTTCTTGGCTCTCCTTGGGGACCCCTGGACTTCTTATCAATCTGCCTAGGAACCGACTGTCTCCTGATATCACAAATACAGTGGTGTGGTATCATGGAGAATGAATATGATACCATATATAGTGCATATGTTGTCATACATATAGTGGGTGTGATATCAATACAGTGGGTGTGATGACACAGATACAGAGGATGTGATATCAGATATAGTAGGTGTGATGTCAGATATAGTTGTGTTCTCATACACAGAGTGTGTATGGTGTCATATATAGAGGATATCGTGTTATAAACATCATGGGAGTGATGTCACAGTTACAGTGGCTGTCACATGTATAGTCCATGTGATGTCATAATCAGTGGAAGTGATATCATATACAAGGGTGTGATGTCATGAATAGAATGGTGTGATGTCATTTATACAGTGGGTGTGATGACACAGATACAGTCGATGTGATGTCACATATAGTGGAAGTGATGCCAGATATAGTGGCTGTGTTGTCATACTCACATTGTGTGTGACATCAGATATAATGAATATGATGTCCTAAAATAGTTGTTGTGATGACACACATATAATGGCTGTGATTCACATGGATAGTGGATGTGATGTCATGAATAGCGTGGATATGAAGTCATAAACACAGGAGTGATTTCATAAAGAATGGATGGTATGTCATATATACTGCATGTGATGTCATATATGTGGCTGTGGTGTCATATGTACAGTGGGTTTGATATCATCGATTCAGCGGGTGTGATGACAGAGATACAGTAGATGTGATGTTAGATAAAGATGTTCTGTTCTCATGCACTTAGTGTGTGTGATGTCATATATAGTGGATATCATGCCATAAACATAGTGGGTGTGATGTCACATATAGCAGATGAAATCATAGATACAGTGGATGCAATATCACATATAGTGGAGGTTTTGTCATCAATAGAGTCTGTGTGATGTCATAGATATATTTTGTGGGATATCATAGTTTTACTGGTCATGATGTTATATGTAGTGGATAAGAAAGCATGTGTTTGGTGTGTGATGTCATTTAGTGTGGGAACGATGTCAAATGTAGTGGGTGTGATGTCACAAATAGAGTCATATGATGTCACAGATATAGTGGTTGTGTTCATAGATATTGTGGTTTTGAAGTCAAAGACAGACAGGATGTGATGTCAGATATAGTGGGAGTGTTGTCACAAAAAAAGTGAGGGTTATGTCTTGTACAGTGGATGTGATGGTATATATAGAATATGTGATGTCATAGAGTGGGTTTGACATCATAAATACAGTGGATGTGGTATCATAAATACATTAGGCTGATATCATAAATATACTGGGCTTGATTTCATATGTAGTTGATAGGATATCATATGTTGTATGTGTGATGTCATATAGAGGCAGTGTGATGTCACATGTAGTGGTGTCTTGTCATAAATACAGGGGTGTGATGTCATAGGTAGAGTGGAAGTGATATCAGACACAGTGGATAAGATGTCACATACAGTGAGTGTGATGCCATTGATAGAGTGGCTGTGATGTCACAGAGAGAGTGGGTGTGATGGCAGATATAGTGGGTATGAGGTCATAAATGCAGTGGGTGTGATGACATAGACTGTGTGACATCATAGTTATGGTGGGTGCAATTCACAAGTATGCTGGTGTGACGTCCTAATAACAGTGGGTAAGACGCCATAGTTATAGTGGTTGTGATCTCATAAACATGGTGGGTGTGATGTCACATATATAGACAATGTTATGTCATGTACGTTGGAATTGATGTCACACAGAGTGGATGGGATGTCACTGATGCAGTGGGCTTGATCATAGATATGGTGGGTGTGATGTCACAAATATAGTGGATGGGAAATATATAGTGTGATGTTATAAATGTGTATGATGTCATACAGTGGACGAGATGTCATAAATACTGTGGTTGTGATGTCATCAGTACAGTGTCTGTGATCATAGATATGGTGTGCGTGAAGTAGCAGATAGAGTGGATGTGATGTCAAATATAGTGGTTGTGTTGTCATACTCACAGTGTGTGAGATGGCACATATAGTGGACATCATGAACTAAACATAGTGGTTGTGAAGTTATAGATGCAGTGGCTGTGATGTGACATGTCTAGTGGGTGTGATGTCATATAATGGACTTGATGTCATATATTGAGGGTGTGATGTCATGAATAGAGTGGATGCGATTCAACGGTTGTTGCTGTACCACGAAAAGATGCCGGGATTCGTAGCCTCCAGAGATGGGGCTTGATCGCTCAGAGGCTTTGTGAAATAACGTTTATTTAAGTATAAAGGAGATAGAGAAAGCTTCTGATATAGGCATCAGAAGGGGCCAGAAAGAGTACCCCATTACTACTGTTAGCAACGACATTATATACTCTCAAATTAGTTATTAAAATGAATCAAAAGAATGTCTGGAGGTTTTAAAGACCTCACTAGACCTACTCCCATAATTTACATTTGAAGATAACAGGATTAGTCAGAAGCTTTTTTCCAGAGACTGTCCTCAAGCAGGATACATTATTGTTATATAATCCTAAGGAATGTAGAGGGAATTAGGGGGAAAAAAAAAAAAAAAAAAGTTCTGCCCTTTTTTCCTCCATGAGAATTCCATACCTCTCACTCCTTGGCTCTCCTTGGAGACCCCTGGACTTCTTATCAATCTGCCCTAGGAATCGACTCTCTCATGATGTCACAAACACAGTGGTGTGATATCATAGAGAATGAATATGATACCATATAGAGTGCATATGTTGTCATACATGCAGTGGGTGTGATATGAATACAGTGGGTGTGATGACACAGATACAGAGGATGAGATATCAGATATAGTAGGTGTGATGTCAGATATAGTTGTGTTCTCTTACACAGAGTGTGTGTGGTGTCATACATAAAGGATATGGTGTTATAAACATCATGGGAGTGATGTCACAGTTACAGTGCCTCTCACATGTATGGTCGATGTGATGTCATCATCAGTGGAAGTGATATCATATACAAGGGTGTGAAGTCATGAATTGAGTGGTTTGATGTCATTTATACAGTGGGTGTGATGACACAGATACAGTCGATGTGATGTCAGATATAGTGGATGTGATGCCAGATATAGTGGCTGTGTTGTCATATGCACATTGTGTGTGATGTCAGATATAATGAATATGATGTCATAAAATAGTTGTTGTGATGACACAGATATAATGGCTGTCATTCACATGGATAGTGGATGTGATGTCATGAATAGCGTGGGTATGAAGTCATAAACACAAGAATGATTTCATAAAGAATGGATGGTATGTCATATATACTGCATGTGATGTCATATATGTGGCTGTGGTGTCATATGTACAGTGGGTTTGATATCATCGATTCAGTGGGTGTGATGACAGAGATACAGTAGATGTGATGTTAGATAAAGATGTTCTGTTCTCATACACATAGTGTGTGTGATGTCATATATAGTGTCAATATGATGCAATTAACATAGTGGGTGTGATATCACCTATAGTGGATAAAATCAGAGATACAGTGGATGCAATATCACATAAAGTGGAGGTTTTGTCATCAATACAGTCTGTGTGATGTCATAGATATAATTTGTGGGATATCATAGTTTTACTGGTCATGATGTTATATGTAGTGGACAAGATAGCATGTGTTAAAAATAAACTCAAAATGGATTAAAGATCTAAATGTAAGACCAGAAACTACAAAACTCCTAGAGGAGAACATAGGGAAAACACTCTCCGACATAAACCACAGCAAGATCCTCTATGAGCCACTTCCCAGAATATTGGAAATAAAAGCAAAACTAAACAAATGGGACCTAATAAAACTTAAAAGCTTTTGCACTACAAAGGAAACTATAAGCAAGGTAAAAAGACAGCCCTCAGATTGGGAGAAAATAACAGCAAATGAAGAAACAGACAAAGGATTAATCTCAAAAATATACAAGCAACTGCTGCAGCTCAATTCCAGAAAAATAAATGACCCAGTCAAAAAATGGGTCAAAGTATTAAACAGACATTTCTCCAAAGAAGACATACAGAAGGCTAACAAACACATGAAAAGACGCTCAACAAACACATGAAAAGATGCTCAACATCACTCATTATTAGAGAAATGCAAATGAAAACCACAATGAGGTACCATTACACACCAGTCAGGATGGCTGCTATCCAAAAGTCTACAAGCAATAAATGCTGGAGAGGGTGTGGAGAAAAGGGAACCCTCTTACATGCTTGGTGGGAATGCAAACTAGTACAGCCGCTATGGAAAACAGTGTGGAGATTTCTTAAAAACCTGGAAATAGAACTGCCAGCAATCCCACTTCTGGGCATACACACTGAGGAAACCAGATCTGAAAGAGACACGTGCACCCCAATGTTCTCTGCAGCATTGTGTATAATAGCCAGGACATGGAAGCAACCTAGATGCCCATCAGCAGATGAATGAATAAGGAAGCTGTGGTACATATACACAATGGAATATTACTCAGCCCTTAAAAGAATTCATTTGAATCAGTCCTAATGAGATGGATGAAACTGGAGCCCATTATACAGAGTGAAGTAAGCCAGAAAGTTAAAGAACATTACAGCATACTAACACATATATATGGAATTTAGAAAGATGGTAATGATAACCCTATATGCAAAACAGAAAAAGAGACACAGAAATACAGAACAGACTTTTGAACTCTGTGGGAGAATGTGAGGGTGGGATGTTTCAAAAGAAGAGCATGTATACTATCTATGGTGAAACAGATCACCATCCCAGGAGGGATGCATGAGACAAGTGTTCGGGCCTGGTGCACTGGGAAGTCCCAGAGGAATCGGGTGGAGAGGGAGGTGGGAGTGGGAATCAGGATGGGGAATACGTGTAAATCTATGGCTGATTCATATCAATGTATGATAAAACCCACTGAAATATTGTGAAGTATTTAGCCTCCAAATAAAAAAAAAAAAATAGCATGTGTTTTGTGTGTGATGTCATATAGAGTGGGAGCAATGTCAAATGTGTGGGTGTGATGTCACAAATAGAGTGGGTGTCATGTCACAGATGTAGTGTTTGTGTTCATAGATATTGTGGTTTTGAAGTCAAAGACAGACAGAATGTGATGTCAGATAGAGTGGGAGTGCTGTCACAGAAAGAGTGGGGGTTATGTCTTATACAGTGGATGTGATGGTATATATAGAATATATGACGTCAAATAGTGGATATGACACTCATAAATACAGTGGGTGTGGTATCATAAATACACTAGGCTGATATCATAAATATACTGGGCTTGATTTCATATGTAGTGGATATCATATGTTGTATGTGTGATGTCATATAGAGTCAGTGTGATGTCACATGTAGTTGGTGTCTTGTGATAAATACAGGGGTGTGATGTCATAGATAGAGTGGAAGTGATATCAGATACAGTGGATATGGTGTCACATACAGTGGGTGGGATGTCATTGATAGAGTGGCTGTGATGTCACAGATACAGTGGGTGTGATGGCAGATATAGTGGGTATGATGTCATAAATGCAGTGGGTGTGATGACATAGAGTGTGTGACATCAGAGTTATGGTGTGTGCAACATCACAAATATGCTGGGTGTGATGTCCTAATGACAGTGGGTATGACGCCATAGTTATAGTGGTTGCGATCTCATAAACACGATGGGTGTGATGTCACATATATAGACCCTGTTATGTCATACACATTGGAATTGATGTCACATAGGGTGGATGTGATGTCATTGATGCAGTGGGTTTGATCATAGATATGGTGGGAGTGATGGCAAAGATGAGGTGGATGGGAAATATATAGTGAGTGTGATATTATAAATGTGTGTGATGTCATACAGTGGACGAGATATCATAAATACTATGATTGTGATGTCATCAATACAGTGTCTGTGATCATAGATATGGTGTGTGTGAAGTAGCAGATAGAGTGGATGTGATGTCAAATATAATGGTTATGTTGTCATAAACATAGCGGGTGTGATGTCACATATAGAGCATATGATGTCATACAAAGAGTGGGTGTCAGGACACATAGAGTTGATGTGGTGTCAGATATGGCCTTTGTGATGCCAGATATAATGCTTGTGATGTCATAAACATAGTGGGTGTGATGTAATAGATCCAGTGGCTGTGATGTCACATGTAGGGTGGCTGTGATGTCATGTACAAGGCATGTGATGTCATTTATAGTGGCCTTTTGTCCTAAATACAGGAGGTGTGATGTCATAAATACAGTGGTGTGACAACAAAAAAAGTGGATGTGATGCCACATATAGTGCATAAGATGTCACCCATACAGTGGGTGTGATATTATCATACACTGGGTGTGATGACACAGATACACTGGATATGATGTCATATATAGTGGACGTGGTATGAATACAGTGAATGTGATGTCATAAATACAGTTGCTTGATGTCATAAACAGTTGATGTGATGTCATGTATAGTGAAAGTGATGCCATAGGTATGTTGAGTGTGATGTCGTATATACAGTAGGTGTGATATCATTGATACAGTGCATGTGATGTCACATGTATAGTGGTTGTGATGTCATATACAACGGAAATGTTGCCATATAGTGGCTATTTTGTCACAAATATAGTGGGTTAGATGTGATTAAAACAGTGGGTGTGATATCAGAAATACAGAGGGTGTTATATCATAGTCTACTGGGCATGGTTTCATATGCTGTGTATATCATAAGTTGTGTGTGTGAAGACATATAGAATCGTGTCAGATCCAGTGGGTGTGGTGTCAGATCCAGTGGTTTTGTTGTCATAAACACAGGGAGTATGATGGTATATACAGTGGATCTGATGTCATAAATATAGTGTGTGTGATGTCATGCATTCGGTGGCTATGATGTCACATGTATATTTGATATGATGTCATATACACAGTGTCTAGACTTTCATGGTGGCTCAGATGATAAAGCATTTGCCTACCATGCAGGAGACTCGGGTTCAATCCCTGGGTCAGGAAGATCTCCCGGAGGAGGAAATGGCAACCCCCTCCAGTGTTCTTGCCTGGAAAATCCCATGCACGGAAGAGCCTGGTAGGCTACAGTCCATGGGGTCTCAAAGATTCGGACGTGACTCACCAAATTCACTTTCTTTCATATACAGTGGATGTGATGTCCCATGTAGTGGATGTGGTGTCATGAATACAGTGGATTTGATGTCCTAACTACAGTAGGTGGTGTCATAAAGAGTGGATGTGATGTCATATATAGTGCCTAAATGTCATACAAGAGTGGGTGTGATGTCATACATACAGTGGGTGTGACATCGATACAGTTGGTGTGATGACACAGATACAGTGGATGTGATGTCATATATAGTGGGTGTGATGTCATAAATACTGTGCTTTGATTTTGTAAAGATTGGATGTGATGTCATGTATAGTGCATGTGGTGTCATGCATATACCAGACTGATGTCATATGTAGAGTGGGTGTGATATCATCAACAGAATGGGTATGACGACAAAAATACAATGGATTGGTGTCAGATACAGTGGGTGTGATGTCACACATAGTGGCTGTGTTGTCATACTCACAGTGTGTGAGATGGCACATATAGTGGACATCATGAACTAAACATAGTGGTTGTGAAGTTATAGATGCAGTGGCTGTGATGTGACATGTATAGTGGGTGTGATATCATATAATGGACTTGATGTCATATATTGAGGGTGTGATGTCATGAATAGAGTGGATGCGATAGAATGGTTGTTGCTGAACCATGAAAAGATGCCGGGATTCTTAGCCTCCAGGGATGAGGCTTGATCGCTCAGAGGCTTTGTGTAATGAAGTTTTATTTAAGTATAAAGGAGAGAGAGAAAGCTTCTGATATAGGCATCAGAAGTGGGTAGAAAGAGTACCCCCTTGCTACCGTTAGCAACGACATTATATACTCTCAAATTAGTTATTAAAATGAATCAAAAAATGTCTGGAGATTTTAAAGACTTCACTAGACCTACTCCCATAATTTACGTTTGAAGATAACAGGATTAGTCAGAAGGTTTTTTCCAGAGACTGTCCTCAAGCAGGACACATTATTGTTATATAATATTAAGGAATGTAGAGGGAAGAGGGGAAAAAAAACAAAAGTCTGTCCTTTCTTCCTCCTTGAGAATTCCATACCTCTCACTTCTTGGCTCTCCTTGGGGACCCCTGAACTTCTTATCAATCTGCCTAGGAACCGACTGTCTCCTGATATCACAAATACAGTGGTGTGGTATCATGGAGAATGAATATACCATATATAGTGCATATGTTGTCATATATATAGTGGGTGTGATATGAATACAGTGGGTGTGATGACACAGATACAGAGGATGTGATATCAGATATAGTAGGTGTGATGTCAGATATAGTTGTGTTCTCATACACAGAGTGTTTATGGTGTCATATATAGAAGATATGGTGTTATAAACATCATGGGAGTGATGTCACAGTTACAGTGGCTGTCACATGTATAGTCCATGTGATGTCATAATCAGCGGAAGTGATATCATACAAAAGGGTGTGATGTCATGAATAGAGTGGTGTGATGTCATTTATACAGTGGGTGTGATGACACAGATACAGTCGATGTGATGTCACATATAGTGGATGTGATGCCAGATATAGTGGCTGTTTTGTCATATGCACATTGTGTTTGATGTCAGATATAATGAATATGATGTCCTAAAATAGTTGTGATGACACACATATAATGGCTGTGATTCACATGGATAGTGGATGTGATGTCATGAATAGCATGGATATGAAATCATAAACACAGGAGTGATTTCATAAAGAATGGATGGTATGTCATATATACTGAATGTGATGTCATATATGTGGCTGTGGTGTCATATGGACAGTGGGTTTGATATCATCGATTCAGCGGGTGTGATGACAGAGATACAGTAGATGTGACGTTAGATAAAGATGTTCTGTTCTCATACACATAGTGTGTGTGATGTCATATATAGTGGATATCATGCCATAAACATAGTGGGTGTGATGTCACATATAGCAGATGAAATCATAGATACAGTGGATGCAATATCACATATAGTGGAGGTTTTGTCATCAATACAGTCTGTGTGATGTCATAGATATATTTTGTGGGATATCATAGTTTTACTGGTCATGATGTTATATGTAGTGGATAAGAAAGCATGTGTTTGGTGTGTGATGTCATATAGAGTGGGAACGATGTCAAATGTTGTGGGTGTGATGTCACAAATAGAGTCATATGATGTCACAGATACCGTGGTTGTGTTCATAGATATTGTGGTTTTGAAATCAAAGACAGACAGGATGTGATATCAGATATAGTGGGAGTGTTGTCACAAAAAAAGTGAGCATTATGTCTTGTACAGTGGATGTGATGGTATATATAGAATATGTGATGTCATAGAGTGGGTTTGACATCATGAATACAGTGGGTGTGGTATCATAAATACATTAGGCTGATATCATAAATATACTGGGCTTGATTTCATATGTAGTTGATAGGATATCATATGTTGTATGTGTGATGTCATATAGAGGCAGTGTGATGTCACATGTAGTGGTGTCTTGTCATAAATACAGGGGTGTGATGTCATAGGTAGAGTGGAAGTGATATCAGACACAGTGGATAAGATGTCACATACAGTGAGTGTGATGCCATTGATAGAGTGGCTGTGATGTCACAGAGAGAGTGGGTGTGATGGCAGATATAGTGGGTATGAGGTCATAAATGCAGTGGGTGTGATGACATAGACTGTGTGACATCATAGTTATGGTGGGTGCAATTCACAAGTATGCTGGTGTGACGTCCTAATAACAGTGGGTAAGACGCCATAGTTATAGTGGTTGTGATCTCATAAACATGGTGGGTGTGATGTCACATATATAGACAATGTTATGTCATGTACGTTGGAATTGATGTCACACAGAGTGGATGGGATGTCACTGATGCAGTGGGCTTGATCATAGATATGGTGGGTGTGATGTCACAAATATAGTGGATGGGAAATATATAGTGTGATGTTATAAATGTGTATGATGTCATACAGTGGACGAGATGTCATAAATACTGTGGTTGTGATGTCATCAGTACAGTGTCTGTGATCATAGATATGGTGTGCGTGAAGTAGCAGATAGAGTGGATGTGATGTCAAATATAGTGGTTGTGTTGTCATACTCACAGTGTGTGAGATGGCACATATAGTGGACATCATGAACTAAACATAGTGGTTGTGAAGTTATAGATGCAGTGGCTGTGATGTGACATGTCTAGTGGGTGTGATGTCATATAATGGACTTGATGTCATATATTGAGGGTGTGATGTCATGAATAGAGTGGATGCGATTCAACGGTTGTTGCTGTACCACGAAAAGATGCCGGGATTCGTAGCCTCCAGAGATGGGGCTTGATCGCTCAGAGGCTTTGTGAAATAACGTTTATTTAAGTATAAAGGAGATAGAGAAAGCTTCTGATATAGGCATCAGAAGGGGCCAGAAAGAGTACCCCATTACTACTGTTAGCAACGACATTATATACTCTCAAATTAGTTATTAAAATGAATCAAAAGAATGTCTGGAGGTTTTAAAGACCTCACTAGACCTACTCCCATAATTTACATTTGAAGATAACAGGATTAGTCAGAAGCTTTTTTCCAGAGACTGTCCTCAAGCAGGATACATTATTGTTATATAATCCTAAGGAATGTAGAGGGAATTAGGGGGAAAAAAAAAAAAAAAAGTTCTGCCCTTTTTTCCTCCATGAGAATTCCATACCTCTCACTCCTTGGCTCTCCTTGGAGACCCCTGGACTTCTTATCAATCTGCCCTAGGAATCGACTCTCTCATGATGTCACAAACACAGTGGTGTGATATCATAGAGAATGAATATGATACCATATAGAGTGCATATGTTGTCATACATGCAGTGGGTGTGATATGAATACAGTGGGTGTGATGACACAGATACAGAGGATGAGATATCAGATATAGTAGGTGTGATGTCAGATATAGTTGTGTTCTCTTACACAGAGTGTGTGTGGTGTCATACATAAAGGATATGGTGTTATAAACATCATGGGAGTGATGTCACAGTTACAGTGCCTCTCACATGTATGGTCGATGTGATGTCATCATCAGTGGAAGTGATATCATATACAAGGGTGTGAAGTCATGAATTGAGTGGTTTGATGTCATTTATACAGTGGGTGTGATGACACAGATACAGTCGATGTGATGTCACATATAGTGGATGTGATGCCAGATATAGTGGCTGTGTTGTCATATGCACATTGTGTGTGATGTCAGATATAATGAATATGATGTCATAAAATAGTTGTTGTGATGACACAGATATAATGGCTGTCATTCACATGGATAGTGGATGTGATGTCATGAATAGCGTGGGTATGAAGTCATAAACACAAGAATGATTTCATAAAGAATGGATGGTATGTCATATATACTGCATGTGATGTCATATATGTGGCTGTGGTGTCATATGTACAGTGGGTTTGATATCATCGATTCAGTGGGTGTGATGACAGAGATACAGTAGATGTGATGTTAGATAAAGATGTTCTGTTCTCATACACATAGTGTGTGTGATGTCATATATAGTGTCAATATGATGCAATTAACATAGTGGGTGTGATATCACCTATAGTGGATAAAATCAGAGATACAGTGGATGCAATATCACATAAAGTGGAGGTTTTGTCATCAATACAGTCTGTGTGATGTCATAGATATAATTTGTGGGATATCATAGTTTTACTGGTCATGATGTTATATGTAGTGGACAAGATAGCATGTGTTAAAAATAAACTCAAAATGGATTAAAGATCTAAATGTAAGACCAGAAACTACAAAACTCCTAGAGGAGAACATAGGGAAAACACTCTCCGACATAAACCACAGCAAGATCCTCTATGAGCCACTTCCCAGAATATTGGGAATATTTCACTTTCTGTTTTCTCATTGTTAGTGTATCAAAATGCAAAGGATTTATGTGTATTAATTTTATGTCCTGCAACTTTTCTGTATTCATTGATTAGCTCTAGTCATTTTCTGGTGGTGTCTTTAGGGCTTTCTGTGTAGAAGATCATGTTATCTGCAAACAGTGAGAGTTTCATTTCTTCTTTTCCAATCTGGATACCCTTTAATTCTTTTCTTCTCTCATTGCCATGGCTAAAGCTTCCAAAACTATGTTGAATAGTAGTGGTGAGAGTGGGCACTCTTGTCTTGTTCCTGACTTTAGGGGAAATGCTTTCAATTTTTCGCCTTTGAGGATAAAGTTTGCTATGATTTTATCATATATGTCTTTTATTATGTTGATTCGTGTTCTTTCTGTGCCTGCTTTCTTGAGTGTTTCTATCATAACTGCATGAATTTTGTCATAGGCTTTCTCTGCATCTATGGAGATAACCATATGGTTTTTACCTTTCAGTTTCTTAATGCAATTTATCACATTGACTGATTTGCAAATATTGAAGAATCCTTGCATCCCTGCAATAAACCTACTTGGTCATGATGTCTGACCTTTTGGATATGTTGTTGGATTCTGTTTGCTAGAATTTGTTGAAGATTTTTCCTGTATGTTCACCAATGATATTGGCCTGTAGTTTTCTTTTTTTTTTGTGGCATCTTTCTCTGGTTTTGGGATTAGGGTGATGGGGGCCTCATAAAATGAGTTTGGGGGTTTACGTTGTGCAATAACTTAGAAGAGTTTGAGTAGGACAGGTGTTAGCTCTTTAATTGTTTGGAGGAATTCACCTGTGAAGCCAACTGGTCCTGGGCTTTTGTTTGTCTGAAGATTTTTTTTTATTACAGTTTCAATTTCCATGCTTTTGATGGGTCTGGTAAAATTTTCTCTTTCTTCCTGGTTCAGTTTTGGAAGGTTATACTTTCTAAGAATTCGTTCATTTCTTCCTGCTGCTGATAGTAATCTCTTGTGATCCTTTGTATTTCTGTGTTGTCTGTTGTGATTTCTCCATTTCTAATTTTGTTGACTGGTTTGATTCTTCTCCCTTTTTTTCCTTATGGGACTGGCTAGTGGTTTGTCTATTTTATTTATCTTCTCAGAGAACCGGCTTTTAGTTTTGTTGAGTTTTGCTATAGTCTCCTTTTTTTTTTTTTTTCCCCATTTCTTTCTGCCCTGATTTTTATCTTGTCTTTCCTTCTGCTCACCCTGGGGTTATGCACAGCTTCTTTTCTAGTTGCTTTAGGTGTAAAGTTAGGTCATTTATTTGATGTTTCTCTTGTTTCTTGAGGTAAGCTCTTATTGCTATCAACTTTCCCTTTAGCACTGCTTTACTGAATGGCATAGATTTGGGTTCTCGTGTTTTAATTTTCATTTGTTTCTATGCATATTTTGTTTTCTTTTTTATTTCTTCTGTAACTTGTTGGTTATTCAGAGGCACGTTGTTTAGCCTCCATATGTTTTTATTTTTAATAGTTTTTTTTTTCCTGATGTTGACATCTGATCCTACCTCATTGTGATCAGAAAAGATGCTCAAAATGATTTCGATTATTTTGAATTTACCAATGCTAGATTCATGGCCTAGAATGTGATCTATTCTGGAGGATGTTCCATGTGCACTTGAGAGAAAGGTGAATTTCATTGTTTTGGGGTGAAATGTCCTATAGATATCAATTAGGTCTAACTGGTCCATTGTATCATTTAAATTTGTGTTTCTTTGCTAATTTTCTGTTTGGTTGATCTATCCATAGGTGTGAATGGTGTATTAAAGTCTTCTATTCTTATTGTGTTACTGTTAATTTCCCCTTTTCACTTTGTTAGCATTTGCATTATGAATATTGAGCTTCTCCTATGTTGGGTATGTATATATATTCTGGGTTTGATCCTTTGATTCTGATTACACCATTTTGTTTATCTGGGTCATGAAGATCTTTCTTGTGTAACTCTTCTGTGTATTCTTGCCACCTCTTCTTAATATCTTCTGCTTCTGTTAGTCCATCCTCTTTCTGTCTTTTATTGTGTCCATCTTTGCATGAAATGTTCCTGTGGTATCTCAAATTTTCTTGAAGAGATCTCCAGTCTTTCCCATTCTATTTTTTCACTCTATTTCTTTGCATTGATCACTGAGGAAGGGCTTCTTATCTCTCCCTGCTTTTCTTTGGAATTCTGCATTCAAATGGGTATACTTTTCATTTTCTCCTTTGACTCCAGCTTCTCTTCTTTTCTCTGCTATTTGTAAGGCCTCCCCAGAGAACCATTTTGCCCTTTTACATTTGTTTTTCTTGGGTATGGTCTTGATCACTGCCTCCTGTGTAATGTCCCAAACCTCATTAGTTGCCAAGGCATTATTCACCAAATTATACAAAAGGCTTATGTAGGCCAGTATCCAAAAACAAACAAACAAACAAAAAAAAACCTCAATCAAAAATGGGCAGATCTAAGCACACATTTCTCCAAAGAAGACATAAAAGTGGCCAAAAAACACATGAAAAAATGTTCAACATCACTAATTATTAGAGAAATGTACATCAAAGACGGGATAGAAGGGGACGACAGAGGATGAGATGGTTGGATGGCATCACAGTCTCAATGGACATGAGTTGCTAGATCACGGAAAGGGTGTGTGTAGGTATGATATCATTATTTTACTCAAGATAGTGAGGGAAAGTCTCCCTGAAAGATGGCAATTAAGCAGAGATCTGGAGGAAGTGAGGGCAGGCCGTAGTGTTACCTAAGGGAAGAGCATTCCAAGCAGAAGGAACAATAAAGACAACACTTTAATGTCCTGACAAGGAAATCCACCTGACATGCTTCTGAATGTCAAGGATTCCTGTGATACTCTGGGTTTGGCATGTTTCAGTGGGCTTAGCACTCATTGAAAGGGGTCTGGTGCTGCTGTCTCTTGCTTCCCCCACAATTTGTAGTCATCCAAATTTCACAGATGAAGGACTCAAGGCTACAACATATGCTCTGCCCAGTCTCTCCTAGCTATATCTGATATTAGGAGTGAAACCTTCTGGTATGATGAGAGACAGAGAGCTTGAGTATACCAGGTGCCGGGATGATAGCATCCATGCTGAATGTCAGTCAGCCAGTGGATATCACTTTTAATGTGGGAATCATGCCTCATAGTCATTCTACTCTTGATGGAGGGCAGGACTTAAGAAGGCAAAAGCAACTGGGGCAAAGGAGGGAGGCAGGAAGGGGAAGCTGGAGGACAATGAGAAAATAAAAGCCAATGGCGTCATCACATTGCTTGGATTTGGCTCAAATACCTTGAGTGACTGATTGTATTAGAATATATTCACCTTTTCTCTGTCCTTACCCACTTTTTCCATCCCTTTCTCTTTTGTGCCAGGGGTACCACATGGGCCTGTAGATTTCTGCAAATTTTTCAACTACAAGCTCGGTTTTTAAACAGATTATCAATTTCTTTTTTGCTCAACGTAGTTAGTTATTTCCTTTCACCAAAATTGCCAGATGTAGTTATGTAGAATCAGTCATAGAATCCTTTTAATCTCTGTGGGATCTGAAATGTATTTTACTCCCAATATTTGTAAGTGTTGTCTTTAGCTTTCTTGCCTTTTTTGGTCTATATGATTAGAAGTTTATGAATTTGTATTGAACTTTTGACATTGCCACCTTTGGGTTTTGTCGATAATCTCTATTTTTTTTCTAATATCTGTTCTGATCAATATTTCCCTTATTTTGCTGACATTCTCGGTACTAAAGGGGTTTAATAAAGTCCCTGAGAGTTTCCCAAGCCGAGTGAAAACTCACAGATTCTAGGGCACTCTTGTAGCTGTGAGATTCTCTGAGTGAAGGTCGTGAAATCTGCAGTTTTTTCTTTCTTTCTTTTTTTTAGAATCCCTCAGTTCTGATTGACAAGGACAACTTGTCTGGGCACTACCAGAGCAGAGGAATGGTCTTATGTTGCCTACTTCCATGCTATGTCTCCATTGGGAGCTTGTGTAGGTGACAGGGGTTTACTGCCTTCTCTGACACACAAACCCAAGACCTCCAGTCTAGCAGACTCACTGCCATTCTGTCTGCTGTTCTCAGGAGACTCTCAGACCATCATTTCTACAAAACATTCTGATTCCAATCTTGCCAAGCCTGTATCTGAAAGATTTCTGAAGAAATCAGATTTCTATTTAGTGTGCCTTTCCATAATGTGAAATAAATTTGTGTTATGTGGTAGCTGTTATTCTGCATATTTTGCCATAGCCATTGGATCTTACCCTTGACTGAAGCACACAATGTTCCACAACGTGTCCAGAACAGTGGCTCCCTTACTGCTGGGCGACACTGACCTAGTTACCTAGTGTCTTTGTGCCTCATTCCTCCATTAGCCCCATTAGCTTGGAGTAAAGTTAACTACGTCATGGGACAGTATAGAACACTGACCATGTTAAGACATGGGAAATCATCAGAACAATATTTGACATATGGTACGTTCCAGTCAATTCTAGCTGCTGTCATTACTGTTGTTAATACTGTTGCTGTTCCACATTTCCCTGTTGCATGGACGCAGTGTCAGCAGCACCTTTGACTCACCGCATGGACCTAGCACTGTCAATTCAGCCCTTCAGGGCCTCAAGAACCGAGTGTATTAGGCATGGGGGGACGGGGGAAGGATTTTTCTTTTTCAGCATAATGAGTATTCGCCTCTTCTTATGGGGATGTTGTGAAGCCTAAATGCAACACTGAGGTTTCATTGTGTGTGCGTATGGAAACATTTAGTGCATATTCTCTATGAAGTTACAGGTCTAATGACCCCTTCACATGATCTGTATAATAATAGGAAATAAGTGGGCATGGGACAGTAATAGAACATGAGTATATAAAGTTTTAAAAACCTTGTAGAGGGATATTTAAAGGCCAAGAAACCTCATAACATCGTTTTTTATTTTTACTTTTTGCCATTATTTCTATCAAGTATAATTCTCTTCTATCGAATTCTGAAAATCTGAATCTGACGAAGATATGAAAATGTTCGTAGTCAAACTTTCACCAATAATGCTTTATTTCTTGTGTAGTTTTCACTCTGCCAGTTTTAGTGTGTTTCTGATTTCTTCCGCTAATATTCATGACTTTTTTTAATCCAAGGGCGATGGTATGGATATTTTCTGAGGTAAATCATGAGATTTACAGCCATGTTTTTGGATGTAGAGTCTGCGGATGGGGCACAGGTGAGAGAGAGTGGAGTTGGCTGGGAGGGGGAAAGGGTGGGGCAGGGACAAGGGAATGTGAGTACAAGCAGAAACGGAAGTGAAGAGAGGCAAGGAGATAAGCTCACCCTTCTGAACCGTGGTTAGCTCTCCATGTGTACACGTATAATAAAATCTTTTGAGTACTCAGAGCAACACTATGAGGTTAAGCACTTTAAATGCTACCATCCTTTTCAGCAGCTGGGGATGCAGAAACACATAGCGGTTAACGGGTGAATGAATTTGCCCAAAGTCACCTTCCTGGCAAGAGCTGAATCAGATTGGTGCCCAGGCCAGAGAGAAACAGAGACGTGTTGTATCTGACCCCAAATCTGGAATACAGTGCCGTGTCTAGTGTCCTCTGGATCAAAAGACAGATCAACATGTCCATCTGCAGGAAACATTACTGTGTATGGATTGAACACAGTGTCTCCTAACTGAATGAAGGACCATGGGGTTTCATGTCAACAGGCACACATCACAGAGAAGAGTTCCTGGTTCAAATGAAGGCCTCAACATGTGTTTCCTGTGACCAACATTAGTGGAGCCCCCTCATTATTATGGAAAGTGGCATAACCATTGTATAATGATAAACAGAACAGCAGAGACAGTATCATGAGGACATTAACTCCCCTATCTCATACTTTTTTTTTTAAATGAAGAGAACAGAACCTGGAAGGCAATAGACCACTTACTAAGTTTTATTTTTTTCTCTCAAATGTGACATTCTAAATAATTTCCAAATAATGATTTCTTAGCTTTTGAAAAAATATTTTTTCATTGATTGATTCTTATTTACAGTATTGGTTTTATTCCTGTCATACATCAACCTGAATTAACCATAGGTGTAGGTGTTCATATGTCCCCTCCCTCTTGAATCCCTCCCACTTCCCGCTCATTCCCACCCCTCTAGGTTATTACAGAGCCAGCATTTGAGTTCACTGAGTCATCCAGGAAATTCCCCTTGGCTCTCTATTTACATATGTTAGTGCATATGCATCCATGCTACTCTCTTTCCATTGATCTCACCCACTCCCTCTGCTCCCCCACATTTGTGCCTCAGTCTGTTCTCTAAGTCTGCATCTGCATTGTTGCTCTGCAAGCAGATTTATCAGTACCATCCTTCCATAGATTCCACATATGTGTGTTAATGTATATTTGCTTTTCTCGTTCTGACTTACTTCACTCTGTATAATAGGCTCTGGGTTCATCCACCTTCTGAGAACTGACTCAGATGCATTCCTGTTTTTCTATGGCTGAGTAGTATTTCATTGTATATATACACCAAAGCTTCTTTCTCCATTTCTCTGTGAATGGACATCTAGCTTACTTTCATGCCTTGGCTGTTGTCAATAGTGCTGCAATGAACACTGGGGTGCGTGTGTCTTTTTAGCTTTAGATTTTGAAGGATGTATGCCTAATAGTGGGATTGATGGATCATATGGTGGTTTTATTCCTTGTTTTTTGAGGAATTGCCATACTGTCTTCCATAGTGGCTCTATCAATTTACATTCCGACCAGCAGTGCACGGGGCTTCACTTTTCTCCACACCCTCTCCAGCACTTGTTGTTTGGATTTTTTAATTATGCCCATTCTGTCTGGTGTGAGGTGATACCACATTGTAGTTTTGTTTTGCATTTCTCTAATAATGAGCTTCCCTGATGCCTTAGGGGGTGGAGAGTCTGCCTTCAGTGTGGGGGACCCGGGTTCAGTCCCTTGGTTGGGAAGATCCCCTGGAGAAGGAAATGGCAACCCACTTCAGTATTCTTGCCTGGAAAATTCCTTGGACAGAAGAACCTGACATGGTGTTGCAAGGAGTCAGACACGACTGAGTGACTAACACTCATTAATAATGAGTGATGTCAAGCATCTCTTCATGTGTTTATTAGCCATCCATATGTCTTCTTTGGAGAAATATGTGTTTTGGAATTTTGCCCACTTTGTGACTGGGTTGTTTGTTTCTCTGATAGTGATGTGTATGAACTGCTTGTTCGTTTTCGAAATTAATACTTTGTCAGTTGTTGCCTTTGCTGTTATTTTCTCCCATTCCATGGGTGGTCTTTTCACCTTGTTTATAGTATCCTTTGCTATGCAAATCTTTTAAATTTAATTAGCTCCCACTTATTTATTTTTGTTACTATTTCCTTTATTCTAGGAGGTTTGTCATAGAGGATGTTGCTATGATTTATGTCCTTCAGAGTTCTTCCTATGTTTTCTTCCAAGTTTTATAGTTTCTGGTCTTACATTTAGGTCTCTAGTCCATTTTGAGTTTACCGTTGTGTATGGCTTTAGGAAGTTTTCTAATTTCATTCTTTTGCACTTACTTGTCTAGTTCTTCCAGCACAACTTCTTGAAGATGCCGTCTTGTTCCCATTGCATATTCTTGCCTCCTTTGTCAAAGATAAGGTGCCCATATGTGTGTGGGTTTTTCTCTGGGCTTTCTCTCTTGTTCCACTGGCCAATACTTCTGTTTTTGTGTCAATGACATACTGTCTTGATGACTGTAGCTTTGTAGTATACTCTGAGATCAGGTGAGTCTATTCCTCCAGTTCCATTCTTCTTTTTCAAGGTTACTTTACCTATTCAGGTTTTGTGTTTCCATACGAACTGTGAAATTGTTTAATTCTAGCTCCATGAAAAATGCCATTGGTAATTTGATAGAGATTGCATTGAATCTGTAGATTGCAGTTGGTAGTACAGTCATTTTCACAATATTGATTCTTGCAACCCAGGACTATGGTATATCCTTCTGTCTCTTTATATCATCTTTGATATCTTTCATCAGTGTCTTATACTTTTCTGTATACAGTGTTATTGCCTCTTTTGGTAGGATTATCCCTAGGTATTTTATTCTTTTAGTTGCAGTGGTAAATGGCATTGATTCCTTAATTTCTCCTTCTGATTTTTCATTGTTAATATATAGGAATGCATGTGATTTGTGTGTATTGATTTTGTATCCTGCAACTACTAAATTCATTGATTAGCTCTAGTTATTTTCTGATGTTATCTTTAGGGTTTTCTATGTACAGTGTCATGTCATCGGCAAATAGTGTGAGTTTCATGTCTTCCTTTCTAATCTGGATTCCTTTTATTTCTCTCTTTTCTCTGATTGCTGTAGCTAGCACTTCCAAAAGTATTTGAATAATAGTGGCTAGCGTGGGGACCCTTCTCTTGTTCCTCATCTTAGAGGGAATGCAATCAGCTTCTCACTATTTAGAATACTGTTTGCTGTGGGTTTATCATGTATGACCTTTACTATGTTGAGTCAGGTTATGTCTATTCTCATTTTTGACGAGTTGTTTTCATAAAAGGGTGCTGAAATCAGTCAAAAGCTTTATCTGCATCTATTGAGATTATCACAGGATTTTGTCTTTCAGTTTGTTAATATAGCCTATCACATTGATCAATTTGCATATATTGAAGAATCCTTGCATCCCTGGGATACATAGGACTTGATCATATTTGTGGTCTTTTTAATGTGATGTTGAATTCTGTTTGCTAGAATTTTGTTGATGATTTTTGCATCTATGTTCATCCGTGTCATTGGCCTGTTATTGTTATTATTATTATTATTATTTTGTGATATCTTTGTCTGGCTTTGGTATCAGGGTGGTTGTGTTGTCATAGAAGGAGTTTGGAAGTGTTCCTTCCTCTGCATATTTTGGGAAGAGTTTCAGAGGATAGGTATTAGCTTTTCTCTAAATGTTTGATAGAATTTACCTGTGAAGCTATCTGTCCCTGAGCTGTGGTTTGTTGGGTGTTTTTGATCACAGTTTTGATTTCAGTTTTTGTAATAGTCCTGCTCATAATTTCTATTTCTTCCAGGTTCAGTCATGGAATGTTGAACGTTTCTAAGAATCTGTCCATATCCTCTGGATCTCCATTTTATTAGCATACAGTTGCTCATAATAGTCTCTTATGATCCTTTGCATGTCTGTGTTGTCTGTGGTAAACTCCCCTTTTTCATTCCTAATTTTCTTGATTTGGTTTTTCTCCTTTGTTTTCTTGATAAGTCTGGTTAATTATTTGTCAATTTTGTTTATCTTCTCAAAGAACCAACTTTTAGCTTTGTAAATCTTTACTGTTGCCACATTCCTTTCTTTTCCATTTATTTTGGCTCTGATTTTTATAATTTCTTTCCTTCTACTAACTTAGAGTTTGGAATTTTTAACTTATTTTCCCAGCTGCTTTAGGTGTAGAGTTAGGCTGTCTATTTGACGTTTTTCTTGTTTGTTGAGGTAGGCTTGAATTGCTGTCAACTTCCCTCTTAGCACTGCTTTTACTGATTCCCGTAGGTTTTGGAAGCTGACAGCCCATAAACTAGAGAACAATTATCCGAAAGAAGTCCTCTCACTGTTATGAAAGTTCTAGGACCCAAAACAGATTTCCCACCCTGTGGATCCAGCAGAGGGACTGAGAACTCCCAGTGTATTTGATTCTGGAGACCACTGGGTTTGGTTATGGAACTTCCACAGGACAAGGGAAACAGACGCTTGGAAGGAACAGACACAAACTTGTGTGCACCAGGACCCAGGAGCAAGGAGCAGTGAGGCCACGAGAGAGGCCAGTGAGTGTTCAGGAGTCTCTGGTGGAGCCGTGTGTGGACAGTAGCCTGCCATGGCTTCAGGAGCACTGACTCTAACAGTCCTGCCATAAGTCCTTTTGAATGAGGTCGCCATGACCACCATGGGCATCACTGTTTCTTCATGAAATATGGAATTCTTTGTATTTCTCACACATATACCAAGGCAGTTTTCCACATGAGATATGGAATTCTCTGTATCTCTTATATAAAACTCTGGGTGCTAATACTCTTTCATAAAGTTGGGCTTCTCTGTATCTCACATTTGAAGATCAGAATGGGGAATTTCCCATAAGAACTATGGAAATCTCTGTATTTCGTGTGAACCACTGGTTCTCAGGCACTGAAACATGTGTTCTCTGTTATGGTTCTGTCCCTGTGCCTCGCATGTGTGTGTATACAGGTGTGTGTTCATGTCACCTGTGTTTGTGGGTGGTGCATGGTTCTGGCCCACTGCAGACGCAGAGATGAGGGTGACAGAACATGAGACGTGGAACAACCAGAAGAGCAGGCCCAAGGCATCCACAGCCTAGGGGAGACTGGTCCACGCATCTGTGTGGTGCCCATGCCCAGGACAGCAACGAAAGAAGGATGGCTCCTGACAGTGAGTCCACAAGTCTGCAATTAGAGAAAGCAACATAAACAAGCTCACAATTTCTGCTGTGTTGTTTTGCCTGTGTGTGTTGTTAAGCAGGGGTAGAGGGTTTGAGGAGTCACCCAGAGTAGATCAAGTGGTCTGGGGGTTTAAATCCACTGCCTGTGGACCCCTCCATCTGTGGGGCATTGGCTGCCATGGGAACGGTAGGTATGGCTGCTGCAGGACCAAGGATTGTGAAGAGACCAAGGTCCTTGAGAAAAGGCTAGAGACTGGGAGGAGGAGACAAGGAAAGAGAGCCTGCTTCACTGGAGACTTACTTCTCTCATACATGTGAGAAGGAGATAGCTGGAGATCCTGGGCTAGTGCTGCCTAGCATCAGCCTGTCAGCCAGCACCCTCCCACCCCCAGGGTGGCACACATTGGCACCATGCAAGACAAATGACATGCTAAGGTAAGCACTCAGTTTGCAAGCCCAAACATCCCAGGAGAGACACGGAATGGGTATGGCCTCCATCCATGCACTTCCTGGTTAATGGCCATGCAGAAAGGTGAGAAAAGCAATGGTGTGGGGTGCATGTTTGTGCCCCTGTGCTAGTGTGTGTCTGTGAGAGAGAGAACAGCGATGAAGCACGGTTGGTGGGCCGTTTGTATGCAGGGACCCTGGGGCAGTGAGAGACAGTTGGCAGTTCAGAGCCTGCTGGTTTTCAAGCTCCAGGGGATAGTGAATAGCAGTCCTGCAAAAGAGGCCCCATTGCTTGCTCCAGAAGTTTTGACATTAATTTCCTCCTTTCTTGGCAGTTTCCTCCTTGGCCATGGAGGGCAAAGGGTTAAACGTGTCAGTCTGCACCTGAAGGAGAGTCCTGAAAGCCTCACAGGAGCACAACCTCTGCTTTCTTCATAGAGTTCCTGAAGGAGACCTGCACCACGTGACTCTCACAGGGACCCTGGATTCTAAGTGAGTGTCTTGGATGTCCCCCAGCCCAACCATTAGCTGGGTTTGGTAGAAGAGTTAGGGGAATGCCCAAGCTGTAGGCAGACCTGCCACAGGCTAGCGAGGGCAGCAGAAAGAGAACCTTGCCATTCAGCAAGTCAGTGAGGCCTGGTGGAATCAACCTCTCTTGGTGCATTTAGGAGAGGAATGCTGCTTCCTGTACAAGGGAGAGGAGAGCTGTGGGCGTAGGGTGTGCAGACATGCCAGGGTGCCTTTCCTGTGGGGCTCTCTGTCTGTTGGTAGTAGTAAACTGTAGAGCTGACAGGAAGGGAGGCCAGCTTACCATTTCAGCTGTGGGTTCACTGCTTCGTTTTGGCAGAGCCCCTCTGGATCCATGTGCACCTTCTTCATGGCACTGTATCAGAGTGAGAGGCTTGTCACATTCTCTTTGACCTTTTGGGGGACCCAGCATTGATTTGGCCTTTTCCTGCTACAGGAAGATAGCAATTTGGTGAAAAGGAAAACAGTTGCAAATAGAAAAGTACAGAGTTAGGAAGAGCAGGGGAACCTCGCTCAGAAGGTGTCAGCCCCTGGGAGGGCGTGCTGGCCCTGCGACAAGCACGGCATTGGGAAGGAATGATCTTGAGAGGTGCATGCTGAGAAAAGGATGCTCTAAATCAGCTCCATATCCGTTGTTCCACATGCGGTCCTAACTGGTGCTTCTTCACCTGCACACAGATTTCTCATGAGGCAGGTAAGGTTGTCTGCTATTTCCACCTCTATAAGAATTTCCCACATTTTGCTGTGATCCACAAGAAAGGTATTGAGGTAGTCATTAAAGCAGCAGTAGATATTTTATGGGAACTCTGGCTTTTTTGATGTTCCAACTGATGTTGGCAATTTGATCTCTCTGGTTCATCTGCATTTTCTAAATCTAGCCTGAACATCTGGAAGTTCATGGTTCACAAGCTGTTGAAGCCTGACTTGGAGAATTTTGAGCATTACTTTCCTAGAGTGTGACATGAGGGCAACTGTGTGGTCATTTCAACGTTCTGTGGCATGGCCTTTGGGATGGGAATGAAAACTGACCTTTTTCAGTCCTGTGGCTACTGCTGAGTTTTCCAAATGTGCTGGCATATTGAGTGCAGCACTTTCACAGCAGCATCTTTGAGGATTTGAAATAGCTCAATTGGAATTCCATCAGTTCCACTAGCTTTGTTGGTAGTGATGCTTCCCAAGGCTCACTTGACTTTGCATTCCAGGATGTCTGGCTCTAGGAGAGTGACCACATTATCGTGGTTATCTGGGTCATGATGATCATTTTTTTTTTATAGACCTTCTGTGTTCTTGCCACTTCTCCTTAATATCTTCTGCTTCTGTTAGGTCCAAACCATTTCTGCCCTTTATTGTGCCCATCTTTGCATGAAATGTTCCCTTGGTATCCCTAATTTTCTCGAAGAGATCTCTAGTCTTTTCCATTCTGTCGCTTTCCTGTATTTCTTTGCATTGATCACTGAGGAAGGCTTTCTTATCACTCTGTGCTAATTCTTTGGCACTCTGTACTCAAATGGCTATAGCTTTCCTTTTCTCCTTTGCCTTTCACTTTTCTTCAATGCTCAGCTATTTGAAAGGCCTCCTCAGAAAACCATTTTGCCTTTTTTCATTTCTTTTTCTTGGGGATGGTCTTGATCACTGCCTCCTGAACAATGTCATGAACTTCCATCCATAGTTCTTCGGGGACTTTCTCTATCAGATCTAATCCCTTGAATCTATTTGTCACTTCCACTGTATAATCATAAGGGATTTCACATAGATCATACCTGAATGGCTTGGTGGTTTCCCCTACTTTCTTCAATTTAAGTCTGAATTTTGCAGTAAGGAGTTCACAATCTGAGCCACATTCAGCTCTTGGTCTTCTGTTTGCTGACTCTATAGAGCTTCTCCATCTTTGGCTGCAAACAATATAATCAATCTGATTTTGGTATTGACCAACTAGTGATGTCCATGTGTAGAGTCTTCTCTTGTGTTGTTGGCAAAGGGTGTATGCTATGACCAGTGCGTTCTCTTGGCAATACTCTGTTAGGCTTTGCCCTGCTTCCTTTTGTACTCCCAGGCCCAATGTTGCCTTTTTCTCCAGGCATCTCTTGATTTCCTACTTTAACATTCTAGTCCCCTATGATGTAAAAGACATATTTTTTGGTGTTAGTTCTAAAAGGTCTTGTAGGTCTTCCTAGAACCATTCAACTTCAGCTTCTTCAGCATTGCTGGTTGGGGCATAGACTTGGATTACTGTGATATTGAATGGTTTGCCTTGGAAATGTGCAGAGATCTTTCTGTCATTTTTGAGATTGTGCCCAAATACTGCATTTCGGACTATTTTGTTGATTATGAGGGCTATGCCATTTCTTCTAAGGGGTTCTTGCCCATAGTAGTAGATATATTGGTCATCGGAATTAATCCACCCTATCAAGTCCATTTTAGTTCCCTCATTTCTATAATGCCAATGTTCACTCTTGACATCACGTATTTGACCACTTCCAAACTACGTTGATTCATGGACCTAATATTCCAAGTTCCTATGCAATGTTTTTCTTCATAGCATCAGATTTTCCTTCCAACATCAGTTATATATTTCTTTGGCTCTGTCTCCTTATTCTTTCTCGAGCTATCTCTCCACTCTTCTCCAGTAGCATATTGGGCACCTACTGACCCGGGGAGTTCATTTTTCAGTGTCACATCTTTTTTGCCTTTTCATACTGTTTGGTTCCAAATTGAAACTGGAGTGTGTCAACGCTATATGTTGTCATCCTGCTTATTTAAATTATATGCAGAGTACATCATGCAAAATTCCAGGTTGGATGAAGCACAAGCTACAATCAAGATATTCAGGAGACATATCAACAACCTCAGATATGCAGATTACAACACCCTTATGGCAGAAAGCAAAGAAGAACTGAAATGCCTCTTGATAAAAGAGAAACAGGCGAGTGAAAAAGTTGGCTTAAAAGTCAGCATTCCAAAAACTAAGATCATGGCAGCTGGTCCCATCATTTCATAGCAAATAGAGGGGAAATGCTGGAAACAGTGACAGACTTTATTTGGGGGCTGCTCCAAAATCACTAGAGATGGTGACTGCAGCCATGAAATTAAAAGACTCTTGTTCCTTGGAAGAAAAGCTATGAGTAACCTTGACAGCATATTTAAAAGTAGAAACATTACTTTGCTGATGAAGGTCCATCTAGTCAAAGCTATGGTTTTTCCATTAGTCATGTATGGACATGAGAGTTGGTCTATAAAGAAGGTTGGGCACTGACGGATTCATGCTTTTGTACTGTGGCATTGGAGGAGACTCTTGAGAGTCCCTTGGACTATAATGAGATCAAATCAGTCAAACCTAAAGGATATCAGCCCTGAATATTCCATGGCAGGACTGAAGCTGAAGCTGAAACTCCAATATCTGACCACCTCACATGAAGAACTGACTCATTGGGAAAGACCCTGATGCTGGGAAAGATCAAAGGTACAAGGGGAAAGATGACAGAGGATGAGGTGGTTAGATGGCATCACTGACTATTGGACGTGAGTTTCAGTAAGCTCCAAGAGTTGGTGATCTTCAGGGAAGCCTGGAGTGCTACAAGTCCTTGGGGTCGCAACGAGTGGGACACGACTGAGCGACTGAACTGAAGTCAGCCAAGTGCAAAACCCCTGGCCATCTCTCTGTGGTTCCTGGAAGGAAAGCCTAGGGAAAGGAAGCATGCCAAAGTGCTGGGCACTGTGACCCTGTCCAACATGACGGGACGACACAGAACACAGGGACACATCACTCAGCTCTCCATGGGGAGAACTCCCAAACCCGCCCACCTCTTTACAGGTCACTTCCCCTCACGAGCAAATCCAAGGACTGTATAACCTTCCAGGGAAAGTCATAGAGGTCAAAGAGGACATTGACTTGATTGAAGAGCGAATGAAAGAAAGTGACAAGGACAAAAATAGAGGGTTGCTTACAAATTCCATTATTCTGTATAAGTAGACGTATATTTCTGTATACTTGCAAGTCTCCTTTAAGGTTCCATGTGTGTGTCTGTGTGTGAGCTATCAGAACAGGCTGGGCTGGGATATGGAAGAATGGACACCAAAAAGGTGAAAGAACTTGTGTAAAGTACATAGACCATGGGGCAGCAGAAGCATGGAAGCCAGGGACCAAGCAAGCAAGCTGTAATTGGAAACAAGCTGCTGCACCCTGGATCCCTGCCAGAAAGGAAAGGCTGGAAGAAAGCAACTGGGGGTGGTCAGGGAGAATGCACAGAATATGAAAAAGAGAATGGGGTAGATTCCCAGGCACAGAAGAGGCAGGGCCTACAGCCCTTGGACGTCCAGCTACAGAGACCTTTCTGTCCTTCTCAAGTGTAGGAACATTCCCTGGCATGACCAGGCACATGAGCACACCTTGCCTTTTTTGTGAGCTTTGGGAGACAGACAGGCACTGCAGCATAAGCCGCTGCTACCTGCAGAGTTTGCCAGTTTGAAACATCACTCTTTGTATTCTTCGCAGAACCCTTTGGTATCAGGACTATGCAAAGCATGGATTAGGTTGATTCTCTCACTGCTCCCATCCCCACAGGGCTGGCGAGACAGGGTAGGCTGTGATGTGTTCTCATGTGGAGGCTGGATGAGAACAGAACAACTTGCAAAGGGCCTCTATATGGTAAAGGGGCAGGCTTCAATTCCTCTAGTACCAAAGAATCATGGCCCTTAATGCAGTGCTGTCCTTAGTATCTCACTGACTGGCATTCCAACAGGGTTCTGGGAGTTCCTTCATGCCAGGAAGAGCATGCCCTGTTTCTGCCTCTCTCCAAAGTGTGGCCAAGTCGACTTAGTCCTGTGCAGTGTTCATGTCTGTCATGCAAGGGATGGAAGGACGCCTGTTCCCTGCTGTGGTTCAGCAGAGATTGCCTGTGTTGGCCTCTCAAGTTTGAGAAAGCATCGTCCGACTGTGTGGACTGACAAAGTCGGATCTCCCCTGGATGCACCTGACACATTGCCCCCCTGCCTTTCATTGGACACATTGGGAGAGCTCCCAATGGTTAAAGGTCCTCTGGGACACGGGAATGTGCTTTTTCGATATGGACGCAAGGAACTCGCAGTTTGAATTTCCGGAGGCCAAGTAAATTGCCGTTGGCAGCCGGGAGGTGCCAGATACAAGGCAGGGAAAGTATGTGGACAGGCACGTTGACTGGAGCAAAGGCAGCTACATGTGGGCGCTGGAGCCCAGGACCCCCTGGAGCAATTCCCTCTGGGCTAGGGGCGTGTCCCTGGAAGGTGCCTCCCACTACCTTCTCTGTGATTGGTCGAGATTTTTGCCCAGTAACCTGGGCATGACTCACAGCTCCAGCAGTCTAGGGGGCCCGAGTGCCTGGGTGATTCAGGCTGGAATGTGCGCCGTGCCCCAGGCCATTCCCCACCGTTTTCTTCAGTCTCAGAACACCCCCAGAAGAATCAAGCTATCTCCAGAGGGTGACGGCAGCCTGTGGACAGGCTGGGCATGCAATTTGCCATGTTGTCATGTCCAGCCCCTTAACTGCTGCCCCAGCTCGGGGTCAAGGCCAGGGCCATGTGGAGAGTGAGACAGCCAGAAGAAGGCCGGAGCTGTGGAGGACTGTGGAACTTTGTAGTTGTGATCCCGGGTTCAGGGGGCAGGGCCCCTGCAGCCTGCCAGTACCGTGGGGTCATCAGGGACGTTGCAGGCCCAAGGACACATTCCAAGCGACGTGGTTGCTCTCTTCAGGTTGAAGACGGTGTGGAAGTCGCGAACCGGGAGGGGGCAGAATTGGCGGGGATCGTGTTACTGCTGGTTCCAGCTGCTGGTGGTAGACATTATGTAGGAGATGGAGGTGGTGGTTGACAAGGAGAAGGAGCAGGTGTCCTCATAGGTGTGTGTGGAGAAGCCAAAGGAGTAGAGCCAGGAACATTCAAGGCCAGGAGCCCCAAGTGACTGGCCTGCACTGGAGTGACTAGATTCAGTGGCAGCCCTGCAGGCGGAGATGAGCTCTCAGGATGAGAAAGACCACAGGACCTGCACTCCTATCAGGAGGAAGAACCAACAGAGGAAGAAGGCTCACGTGGCTGGAAGAAATGCCATCATCCAGGGCATCCCTGGCTTCTGGGCCAAAGCCATATCCTGACCTCTACTCCATGGGTTCGTCTTCTCAGGAGGAAGACATGGAGGTGTGGCAGGAGGAAGTTTTGGGAAGAGGGCACAGGCAAGGTGAGGGAGCTGAGGGAAGAGGGGGTGGTGGAGTGGCGGTCTCCAAAGGCACCTCGAGAGGAATGCCTGGGCAGGGCCACAACAGCTGTGGGTGTCAGAGGCATGACTCTTGGTGCCTCTTTTACTCCTGCATCTGAAGAGCAGATACACAGGAGTCTCCTGACGGGGACACTATGTCAGGAGTTAGCAGTGACAGTAGGCCAGAGGAACATTCCCAGAGAGCTTTCATCGCAACTGTGGATAATCCTGGAAAGTAGTAGAGACAGCAGAAGTCTCATAACCCATCCCAGCCAGTCAGAGGCCCTGACGGTTTCCCCACGAGTGCAGTGCAGAAGCACGTGGGTGTCCACCATTGTGGAGCTGGAAGGGACTGCTGTCCTTGTATGCTACGAGTGAAAGATGACTGCAGACACATCCTTGCCACCCCCCCTTTTTTTTCTTACCACCACTTTTCTTGAAGACAGGGAGCAGACCAGAGACCCAGGGCTTTCTTGCTAAACAGACACAGAGACACACAATGATACCCACACACAACACACACAATTACCGCAGACAAGACGTACCGCAGAGACTGACGTTCCTGACATTCTAAACAGTGACATGGCGCTACCTAACAAACAAAGGCCAGGCAGAGATCAGGAGCAGTCAGAAACACTCTCCCTAGGCAGATGCAGATAGCCTCAGATGCAGGAGACCACGGGGGACCGAGACTCATGAGCGTGCCTGATGGTATGGCAGGGTCTGGGGACAGCGGTGGGGTGCCTGGGCACGAAGGAGTGCCCAGAGCCCTTGCAGATGCCTGTGTCAGCATCCTTGTTCTGCCCCAGACAAGCCCTGTTGCTTGTGGAACTCCCTTGCCCAGCAGTTGACATGACTGGCTCCTTGACGTAAAGCAGCTTATGAACCACCCCCAGGTGTCCATCATTATCAGTAACCAACATGAAGACTTAGTTAACAGCATGATGGATTTGAAGGTCTGTGAGGGAGACACAGAGGACTGGTGGGTAGGGGAGCTGAATGGGGAAGGATGAGGGGGAATCATGTTATCCCTGTGCATGTGGTGTGAGCTTTCGGAGAGGAGTAGCAGAAGCTGTTGATGCCTGCCTGGCAGGCAAGCTGAGGGCCCTAGAAGCTTGCATCTTTTCCCTCTTCCTGGTCCTGAAATGTGCAGGAGCTGAGCCGTCCCTGGTCTCACTGCAAGCTGATACTTTCGTTTTGGAACAACCCCTACTTGTGGAAGACAGTGATCATTAAGGAATACCACCTTGACATTGCTGTCACAACTTAGCTCCCAGTGCAGTGTGAGTGGGTGGGGGAGGGAGTGCATGCCCCTCTGCATGATCCTACCCTGTCTCCGCTGTATTCCTCCAGGATACAGGATTCCTCCAGGGTGCGTCATTCGCCTCTAGGCCACTAACTCTGGGATTATGAAAGGGGAGCTCCCAGCCAATGGGCTGCACAGCAGCAGCCTTAACTTCCTCAACTGGCTGTCAGACCACAACTGCCCAGGATCAAACAGGATTGCTGAGGTGGAGTCTGTGTGGGCCTCTGCAGAGTTGATGATTGCTATTAGAGTTCTTGGGTGCTCATGGGAGGGTTTGGGGCCTGGTCAGCCCAGTGCTGGCCTTGTTCATGTTGCCAGCAGATCATCGACAAAGACTTGTTGATGGATCCCCTGCAGCACTACCCAGGTAGAAGGTTCTGAAACGAGAGGTAACTGGGAGAACATGGGTTGTGAGGGGGTCAGCAGCTGGGCCCTGAAGGCACAGCCGTGTAGAGGCCAGGACACTCCTTTCCCACATGGGGAATCTCAGGCTCATGCAGGCTGGATGTGGAGCCTGGATTCGTGTCATGCACATAGACTGGATGATTGAGGACCTCATCCTCAAGTCACGTTCACGTCACTTCATCTCCAAGTCCTGCATGAAGCAGCTGTGCTTACAGCATGAGAGTCCTATGTGGTTCTGATAGAGGCAGGGTTAATCTAGCTCCTTGGTCAGAATCTTCCTTCCCTGGGCCCTGCCATCCACAGGCCTCCTGCTGCTCACTGAGTTTGAGATTCCTTTGGTCATTCACCCCCACCCCTTCTCCTGGGAAGCCCCACCATTTGCAACGGGCTTCTGTCTGCTGTCACATTGCACTTTGTGCTGAATTTGGAGTCTTCTCTGAATTTCCACATCCACCAATTGGCCTCTCACCACCAAGACACAGTCATAGCTGGAAATGGCTTAAGAGTGGCTGGTGATAATACTGAAGGGCTGGGGAAGAAATGGACAGGGATCCCAAAAGGGCAGGACATGGAGCCTCCTGACATCGTCTCCCACATTGCTGGAGATGGGCGTCTTCAGCTACTGAAACACCTGTGTTCTCTGTTTGTGTTTATGTCCCTGTATCTTGCACAAGTGTGTGTACATAGGCGTGGTTGTGTTGCCTGTCTTTGTGCTTGTGTCTGGCCCGCTGAAGACACAGAGGTGAAGGCGACAGAATGTGAGACGTGGAGCAACCAGAAGAGGAGACACGAGGCATCCACAGACTCGGGGAGATTGGTCGTGGTATCTCTGCTGTGCACATTTCCAGGACAGAAGTGAGGAAAGGATGGCCAGTGATAACAGTCCTGCAAGTGACAGCCAATCGCACAAATAGTATCTCCTGAACTAGGCCATTGCACTGCAGTTGGTGTAGTCTGGTATTCTGCCAGTAGTAGAAGAATGCTTATGAATGTAATTTATAAAATCCAGATGTATTCTTTACATGTTGAAAAAGATATCGTATAATTTGGATGACCACAAATTGTGGGAGAAACAAAGACAGCATCACCAGACCCCTTTCAATGAGTGCTAAGCCCACTGAAACATGCCAAAACCAGAGTATGACAGGACTCCTTGACATTCAGAACCATGTCAGGTGGATTTCCTTGAAAGGACTGTGGCATTTATTGTACCTTCTGCTTGGAATGCTCTTCCCTTAGGTACCAATACGGCCTGCTCCCTCACTTCCTCCTGATCTCTGCTTAATTGCCATCTTTCAGGGAGACTTTGCCTCATTATCTTGAGTAAAAGAATAACATCATACCTACACACACACTTCCCGTGATCTAGCAACTCATGTCCATTGAGTCTGTGATGCCATCCAACCGTCTCATCCTCTGTCATCCTTTCCCCCCATCTTTGATGTGCATTTTTCTGATAATTACTGATGTTGAGCATTTTTTCATGTGTTTTTTTAGCCACTTGTATGTCTTCTTTGGAGAAATGTCTGTTTAGATCTGCCCATTTTTTTTATTGAGTATTTTTTTCTTTTTTGGATGATACTGGCCTACCTAAGCCCTTTGTATGTTTTGGAGAATAATGACTTGACAACTAATTAGGTTTGTGACATTACACAGGAGGCAGTGATCAAGACCATACCCAAGAAAAACAAATGCAAAAAGGCAAAATGGTTCCCTGGGGAGGCCTTACAAATAGCTGAGAAAAGAAAAGAAGCTAAAGTCAAAGGAGAAAAGGAAACGTATACCCATTTGAATGCAGAATTCCAAAGAATAGCAGGGAGAGATAAGAAACCCATCCTCAGTGATCAATGCAAAGGAAATAGAGGAAAACAGAATGGGAAAGACCTCTTCAAGAAAATTCGAGATACCAAGGGAACATTTCATGCAAAGATGAGCACAATAAAAGACAGAAAAAGGATGGATTTACAGAAGCAGAAGATATTAAGCAGAGGTGGCAAGAATACACAGAAGAACTCTACAAAAAAGATCTTCACGACCCAGATGATAATAATGGTGTGATCACTCACCTAGAGCCAGGCATCCTGGAATCTAAAATCGAGTGGGCCTTAGGAACCATCACTACGAACAAAGTTAGTGGGGGTGACGGAATTCCAGTTGAACTATTTCAAATCCTAAAAGATGATGCTGTGAAAGTGTTGCACTCAATATGTCAGCAATTTAGAAAACTCAGCAGTGGCCAGAGGACTCGAAAAGGCCAGTTTTCATTCCAATCCCAAATAAAGGCAATGGCAAATAATGCTTAAACTACCACACAATTGCACTCATCTCACATGCTCGTAAAGTAATGCTCAAAGTTCTCCAAGTCAGGCTTCAGCAATACGTGAAGTGTGAACTTCCAGATGTCCAAGCTGGTTTTAGAAAAGGCAGAGAAACCTGAGATCAAATTGCCAATACCCACTGGATCCTCGGAAAAGCAAGAGAGTTCCAGAAAAACATCTATTTCTGCTTTATTGACTATGCCAAGGGCTTTGACTTCGTGGATGACAATAAACTGTGGAAAATTCTGAAAGAGATGGGTACCAGACCACGAGACCTGCCTCTTGAGAAACCTGTATGCAGGTCAGGAAGCAACAGTTAGAACTGGATGTGGAACAACAGACTGGTTCCAAATAGGGAAAAGAGTATGTCAAGGTTGTATATTGTCACTCTGGTTATTTAACTTATATGCAGAGTACATCATGAGAAATGCTCAGCTGGAATGAGCACAATCTGGAATCAAGATTGCTGGGAGAAATATAAATGAACTCAGATATGCAGATGACACCACCGTCATGGCAGAACATGAAGAAGAACTAAAGAGCCTCTTGATGAAACTGAAAGAGGAGAGTGAAAAGTTGGCTGAAAGCTCAACATTCAGAAAACTAAGATCATGGCATCTGGTCCCATCACTTCATGGCAAATAGATGGGGAAACAGTGGCTAACTTTATTTTGGGGGGCTCCAAAATCACTGCATATGGTCACTGCAGCCATGAAATTAAAAGACGCTTACTCCTTGGAAGAAAGGTTATGACCAACCTTGACAGCATATTAAAAAGCAGAGACATTACATTGTCAACAAAGGTCCATCTAGTCAAGGCTATGTTTTTACCAGTAGTCATGTATGGATGTGAGATTTGGACTATAAAAAAGGCGAGCCCTGAAGAATTGGTGCTTTTGAACTGTGGTGTTGGAGAAGACTCTTGAGAGTCCCTTGGACTGCAAGGAGATCCAACCAGTCCATCCTAAGGGAGATCAGTTCATCAGAAGGACTGATGTTGAAACTGAAACTCCAATGCTTTGGCCACCTGATGTGTAGAGCTGACTTCTTTGTAAAGACACTGATGCTGGAAAAGATTGAGGGCAGGAGGAGAAGCGGACGACAGAGGATGAGATGGTTGGATTGCATCACCCACTCAGTGGACATGAGTTTGGGTAAACTCTGGGAGTTGGTGATGGACAGGGAGGCCTGGCATGCTGTGGTTCACAGTGTCACAGAGACAGTCATGACTGAGTGACTGAACTGAACTGAACTGAACACAACATTGTAAATCAACTATACTTCAATTAAAAATTATCATGACTGAAAAAAAAAAATTGGTATATTTCATTTTGTCCTCTGCATCAGCAGGGAGATTCTCATTCACTGTGCCACCATCTATTCCCTTAGGTTATTAAAACTAGTATAAGAGACATCAAAACCATAGGCTTTGACATGAAGAGAGATACTTCATAGGGAATACATGCCCCATGTTTCACCACACCTCTACAGAACTTTATTGACCTTCTTAACAATTTCTGAGTGTAGGGTACACTCTTGCTAACTACGTACACGTTGCTCTACAACAAATCTGTAGAAAATTTGCATCTTGCATGATTGAAGCCCTATACCCATTGAGCAACAATTCTCCAATCCTTCCTCCTCACAGACCTTGGCAACCAGAATTATATTTTCTGTTTCCATGGATTTGATTACTGTAGATACTTCATAAAAGTGGAATCATGCAATATTTGTCATTTTTGATGGGTTCATTTCACTTAGCATAATATCATCAAGGCCCATCCTTGATGTAGCATATGACAAAATTCTTTTTTAGGGCTTCAAAACATTCCATTGTGTGCATGTGTATATAATTTATATATATATATATATATATATAATCTTTATCTGTTTATCCACCAATGAACATTTAGACTGCTTTCACATCTTGCCAATTGGGAATAATGCTGCAATGACCATAGATGTGCACACTATATATTCAAGATCTCGCTTTCAATTTTTATGGAAATATACTCTAGAGTTGGATTGCTAGATCATACAGCAGTTCCAATTTTCTGAGGAAACTCCATACTGTTTTCTATAAAGGTTGCAACATTTTACATTTCCAACAAAAGTGTATAAGGGTTCCAATTTCTCCATATCCTTACCAAACTTGCTATTGTCTTTTTATTCATATTGGCCATCACAGAAGGTATGAGATAATTTATGGTGTGGTTTAAATTTGTATTTCCCTCTTGATTAGTAATATTGAGCATATTTTCATATGTTTGTTGGCCATTTGTGTATCTTCTTTGGAGAAATGTCTGTTCAGTTCCTTCTCCCACTGGGTTAGTCAGCTCAGGCTGCCATAACAAAAGAGACTGCATGGCTTAAACCACAGAATTTGTTTTCTTCCAATGCTGAACCATGGAAGTTTGATATCAGGGTGCCATCATGGTCAATCTGGTTCTTTTCCTGGCTTATAGGTAGTCTTCATATTGGTGTATGCTTATCAATCCCTTATCAGATACATATTGTACAAATATTTTCTGCAGTCCTGTAGGTGGTCTGTTCACTCCTTTCCTTTGTTTCACTCTGTTCCTCTTGTTTCACTCTGTGTCTTTTGCTGCACAGAGGTTTTAAGGTTAATGAAGTCTCATTTGTCTATTTTTACTTTGTTACTACTTGTGCACTTGGTGTCAGATCTAAGGAATCATTGCTGATTCAATGTCATGAAGCTTCACCTTTATTTTCTTCTAAGAGTTTTATCAAGTCTTACATTTAGGTCTTTAATCCATTCTGAATTGATTTTTCTTCATGATGTAAAATCTTCATTATTTTGCATATGGATAGTTTGTTTCCCCAAGACCATTCATTACAGGGATTAAACTTTCCCTGATGTCTTGACACCTTTGATGAAGATCATTAGACCATATATCCAAGAGTTTACTTCTGGCTGTCTATTCTGTTCCACTGATTGGTATGTCTGTTTTTATGCCAGTGGGCTTCCTCCATGGCTCAGCAGGTGAATAATCTGCCTTCAGTGCAGGAGACACAGGAGATGTGGGCTCAATCCATGAGTTAAGACGATCCCCTGGAGAAGGAAATGGCAACTCCCTCCAGTATTCTTGCCTGAGAAATCCCCTGGACAGAGGAGCCTGGTGGACTACAGTCCAAAAGGTTGCAAGGAGTCAACACGACTGAGTGACTAAGCATGCAATTTATGCCGAAACTACACTCTTTTGGTTACTGTACGTTTGTAATATGTTCTGAAATCAGAGGCCTCCAGCTTTGCTGTTCTAAGTTTGTTTTGCCTATTTGGGGTTCTCTGAGATTCCGTATTAACTATAGGATAGATTTTCTATATCTGAAAAAAATTCCATTTGGATATTAATAGGAGCTGCATTGAAGCTTTAAATTGCCTTGGGTAGTATGAACAGCTTAATAATATTGTCTCCAAATCCATAACCGTGAGACACCTTTCTATTTACTTATGTCAGATCCCTTTCAGTAATACTTTGTAGTTTTCAATGTATAAGTCTTTTATCTCCAGAAGGTCACTCCCAATTATTTCATTCTTTTTGATACTATTATAAATAAGGTTATCGGGGTTTCTCTGGTGGTCCAGTGGCTCAGACTCCACAGGCCCCATGCAGAGAACTTGGTTTTAATCCCTGGTCTGGGAACTAGATCCCACATGCTGCATCAAAGGCCTGGCATCAATAAATAAACAAAAATAATTTTTTTAAAAATTTAAACTCAGCTCCTGACTATAGCTTTAAAAAATAAAAAATAAATAGAATTATTTTCTTATTTTCCTTTTTGGAATGGTCATTGTTCATGCATGGAAAGATATTTGCATGTTGATTTTGTATTGTGCAACTTTGTGTGCAGGTTTTGTGTGTGTGTGTGTGTGTGTGTGTGTGTGTGTGTGTGTGTGTGTGGAATTGTAAAGATTTTCTGCATAAAATCATGCCCTCTGTGAACAAACATAATTTTACTTCTTTCTTTCCAAATGGAAGCCTAATCTAATGCCCTGGCTAGGACTTCTAATATTATGTTGAATAGAAGTGTTGAGAGTGGGCATCCTTGCCTTTTTTTTTTCTTGATCTTAGAAGTTTTCAGCTTTTCACTGATGACTATGATGTTAGAGATAGACTTTTCATATATGATCTTTATTATATTGCAGTCATTTTCTTCTGTTTCTACTTTTTGAGTATTTTTGTCATGAAAGGCTAGTGAATTTGTTAGATACTTTATTGACATAAGATGGAGCACAGATGAATTTTCATATTTTTTTTTTAAATTTTGAGATAATTATGTAATGCTCCCATTGGAAGCATAGGAGTTGATGATACAGAAATCACTTTCCATTCCTCCTTTGGTAATCCTTGTCCTTGTCACTCTCTGGCTCAGAATCCTGTGTCCTTAAATAGAATGTCCAACCAAAACACTGATTCTCATCATTTTTTAGGTAAACACTCTTGGATGCCCTTCAGAGTGGAGCACAGCAAACACCAGAAGATGAGTATTTCCCAGATCCTGTTGACAAAAATCCTCCTCATGGATCCAGTCCCAGGTGAGAATAGGAGAAAACACAGAGATCCCGGAGACTGCTGCCTCCTGTCCTGAATCTTGAGCACAATGTCTGATATCATCACCATCTTTATAGTTAGTAAGAACAGCAACGATAGTAGGCTGTTCTATTGTTACATTATTTTCACAATATTTCAGACTTTAAGTATTTTATGTGAATAAACTTACTTAAAAATTAAAACAATCCTACAGTACCTCTAAATAGGTGTATAGTTATCACCATTATAGATCACGAAATTGAGGTAAAAAAATGTTTAATTATGTATCACTGGTAGTGCAATCTAATCCAAAGCACCTTCTCCTAACTGGTTGACACTTCCACAGTTCTATAAACTTTATTCATATATCTTATTTATACATCTTTATATCATTCATCTGAGAGATGTTTTCAACCTCAGTTCTTTTGTGCTGTGCTAGTGTGCTAAGACATCTGACTAAGGGAAGCTTAAGGACGTGTTGGGCAGTTTGTAAAGTGGACGGTCCAAGATGAAGAAGCTTCAGGACATGCTGGACAGTTTGTAGAGTGGATGGTCCAAGATAAAGAAGGTGACATGATCTCTACCTCACAGCCTCCCACTCCAATAAGAGGAAGCAACTCGCAGCCCTGACAAGCCTCAGGTTTATGACTAAAAACAACAAATAAGAAAATAACTGAATGACTTCACATAGGTTACCTGCTTTTGAGTAGAAACTCAACATCTGGACATGAATTCAAATGCTCATTCTTGTAGGAGAAAGTAACAAGTCCTTCCTCTGAGCTCTGATTAGACAACTCTCCTGTTTGGAATCATTTGTTTAGCCTGCCCCTGTGCTGTGAGCTTTGAGAGCTAGCCCATACCCATTAATTCTCAGAAGTCCAGGTCCAGCTCAAAGTCCCTGAGGGCCCCCTAAATGTTTTGTGAATGAGTGACTCCACATTTAAACATTCACCTAGGAATAAGAAGGTCAAGGAATGCTGAAGATAGTATTTAGTACAGTTTTAGTATATATTTATATATTCATTTAATTAATTATTAAATTATATTTAATTATTAAATTATTATAAATTAATTATTTAAGTTATAATGGTTAATTATTACAATTAACAATTAATATTAACTTTAAAATAATGTGACTATAATTAAAATTAATTATACACTATAATATAATATACTTAATTATAAGTATACTTAATATTAATTAACAAATATAATCAATTATTAGAATTAATAACCACTAATTATTAAATTATATTGTTAATTACATTTATTAATATATATGTTTATATTTTAGTATATATTTATATTTAGTATATATTCAAATATAGAGACAGTTGAGGGGATATATTGATGGGAAGAATGTAGGCTCAAATTCATACTGTATTAAATAGCTCACACAACAATTTGTTGAATGTTATTACATTTCATGTTCACTATAACATTAAGAATTAGAATATATACCAACTTATGGATCAGAAAACTGAGGAGAACCAACTATTCATAAAGCCTTGTTCAAGCAGATTTGATGAGGCCAGCTACTTTAATTCCGAACATTGTCTCTAAGAGGACATGGCAACCTGAAACTTTCAACTCATTTTCTTTATTGTCTAAATGAGTTTCTGCTGATTGTCTTTTCTTTTCTCAATCTCACTGTTTTGTCACCCTATTTTCCAGATGTGTTTTGTCCCCTCTGTAATTATCCATAGTTCCTGTTCCATCAAAGCTCAAATAATTAATAGAAAATCCACCAGATTTCTCTATAAACCCTTACCTCCAGCTATTCTCCCTGCCTTGCTCTCACTTTTATGCAGAAAGTTAAAGGGATAGAACCTGAAGATATGAATTCTAGTTTTGATTCACTACCCGCTTAGGTCCTTGTTTTACACTCCAGTGTTCAGACCACACCCTCCACCAGCTATTTCCAAGAATTTTCAAAGTATTAACTAAAGTCATGCATGTGAAAATACTTCATACAGTCCTAAAGAACTAAAGAAATGCATGTTGTCTTTTACTCACACAGAAGGCAATGTCCAGAGGACCATTAAATAAGCTTTCTAGTTTGAAAGAATTGCCTGGAGCAGCAAAATTGCTGACGACGAGTAGCTCCAAGCAGGCTCAGAAACCAGTACCCCCTCCCAGAGAAGCAAGGACCCCTGGGCAGCACCCCAGACAAAAAGTCGGTAAGAGAAAATTCGGGGAGTTCCTCTAATTAGTTCCTCTAATCCCTGTAGAAAAGCTAATAAGTATGGCCTAGGTGTGTGGCATGGACTTTGGGTAGGTGTGGCTTTAAGCTGGACTGATCTGAGACATGAAGTTAGCACTGGGGCCTTGGGAAAATCTTATACATTTTCTGCGGTCCTGACTGCTTCTCTGTAAAATGAAGATAAGAATACATAGCTCATACAGTGTTTGAAAGCATTATATTAAATGCAAAAGTGCTGACACCTACAAGTAGTTCAATTAATCCAGTTGTGATAATAGGGACCATAGTGTGTTAGTGTTTATGCCCAGACCTCTGCTTAATCCCTCACGTGTCATGTGCCCTTAACATTTATTTTCTGAGTAGATGTTTCAGTGAACTATTTTCTAAGTAAGAAGGTTGGGGAATTAAACCTACTAACAGGAAGTGCAGGAAGCTAACACTGAACTGGGCAGCTGTGGTCAGTGTGGAGCCTCAGTCTCCTGAACCAGTAGTTAAAGACAGAATAAACAAAGTATAAAGAAGGGACTTCCTGGTGGGTAAGTGGTTAAGACTCCATGCTTCCACTGCAGGAGGTGTGGGTTCCATCCCTGGTCAGGAAACTAAGATTCCACAAGCCATGCAGTGTGGCCAATAGATAAATAAGGTAAAACTAAAACATAAAAATACAAAAGTAAAAGTTTGAAAAATAAATGTGAAAAAAGTTTTAACAAAGTGTATAGATGGACAAGTACGAGATCTCACACTTTCTGATAAAACATGTACTAACTCTCCAGACCCCACCAGCCTTGCTTTGCTTTTGTTCTCCATTGTAGAACTCCGAAGAAAGGAGACTGGAGTAAAGAGGTACAGTCTACAAAAAAGGGCCATGTGTACCAAGAGGTCAGCGAGCCCCAGGATGACAACTATTTCTGTGAGTGACCCCGGTGGCCCACTCACAGAGAAGGGGTTATGAGGGCTTGGTACAATAACCTCACCTCACCAATCATCCCCTTCCTCTATGATTTCAGGTACAGGAACGAGGCCAAATGCTGTGAGTACCCCAGGTCGTTCAGAAGGTCTTTACCACCAGCAACATCTCATACATATACTGGGTGTGGTGTCATACATACAGTCATTGCGATATCATCAATACAGTGAGTGTGATGACAAAGATACAGTGGATGCAATGTTATATAGAGTGAGTATAATGTCATGAATAGAGTGGATGCCATGTCATAATTATTGTGGTTTGATGCCATAAAACCTGGATGTGATGCTTGTAAAGTTCATATGCTTTAATATATATGCACAGTGTGATGTCACATATACAGAGGGTGTGATATTATTAATAGAGTGGGTGTGATGACACAGATACAGTGGATATGATGTCATATACAGTGGGTGTGATGTCATGATACAGTGACTGTGATGTCATAAATACTGATGAATGATGCCATAAAGTGTGGATGTGATGTCTTTTATAGTGCATATGATGTCATACATACACAGTTGATGTCTTACATACTTGGTGTGATGTCATCAATACAGTGGGCGTGATGAGACAGCTTCAGTGGAGGCAATATCAGATATAGTGGGTAATATGTGAGGTATAGTGGTTTTGATATCATAGACTGGTGTGATATCTTAAATAGAGGATGTGATGCCATATGTTGTGCATATGATGTCATACATATAGTGGCTGTGATGTCATACATACACTGGGTTTGATAAAATTGACACATTGGGTGTGATGACACAGATACAGTGGGTGTGATGTCAGACATAGTGGCTGTGATATTACACAATGGTTGTGTTGTCATAATACTATGTGTGATGCCATATAAAGTGGATATGTCATAAACATAGAGTGTGTGATGTCATAGATACAGTCATTGTGCGATGTCACACATATAGTGAATGTGATATCATATACAGTAGATGATATGTCATATATAGTGCATGTGATGTCATGAATACAGTGCATGTGATGTCATAAATACTAAGGATTGTTGTCATAAAGTGTGGATATGATGTCATGTATAGTGCATATGATGGCATACATATGCCAACTGTGATATCTTACATAGTTGGTGTGATGTCTTCGACACAGCGGGTGTGATGACATATACAGTGGATGTGATGGCAGATATAAAGGGTTTCAAGTCAGATATAGAGCTTGTATTGTCATACACACACTGTTTGTAACATCATATACAGTAGATACGATGTCATAAACATAGTGGGTGTCATGAAATACAAACAATGGTATGATGTCATCAAGAGTGGATGTGATGTCATATACAGTGCCTATGGTGTCATACATGCAGTGGGTGTGATTTCATACATACATAGGGTGTGATATCATCAATCAAGTGGGTGTGATTACACAGATACAGTGGGTGTGATGTCAGATACAGTGGTTGTGTTGTCATTCATACACCATGTGAGATGTCATATATACTGAATATGATGTCATAAACATAGTAGGTGTCCTGTCATAGATACAGTGGCTGTGATGTCACAAGTATAGTGTATGTGATGTCATATACAGTGGATGTGATGTCAAATACAGTGGGTGTGATGTCATGAATAGAGTGGACGTGATGTCATAAATACAGTCTTGTTATGTCATAAAGAGTGGGTGTGATGTCATATAGAATTCATATGATGTCATACATATAGTAGGATTGATGTCACACATATAGTAGGTGTGGTATAATCAATACACTGTAAGTAATGACACAGCTACAGTGGATGCGATGTCAGATATACTGTGTGTGATGACATGAATACAGTGGGTGTGATGTCATAGAGTGGTGTGATATCATAAAGAGTGGATGTGGTGTCATATGTAGTTCATATGATGTCATACATATTGTGGCTGTGATATCATACATACAATGGGGGTTATATGATGGATAATCTGGGTGTGATGACACAGATACAGTGGACGTGTTATCAGATATAATGAGTGTGATGTGAGATATAGTAGCTTTGATGTCATGAATAGAGTGTTGTGATGTCATAAAGCATGGATGTGATGTCATATATAGTGCATATTGTGCCATACCTATAGTATGTGTGATGTCATTGTGTGATGTCATACACACTGTGTGTGTTATATCATTGATACAGTGGGTGTGATCACACAGATACAGATATGGAGGGTGTGATATCAGATATAGTGGTTGTATTGTCTTAACACAGTGCGTTTGATGTCAAATATAGTGGATATGAATTGACAAACATAGTGGGTGTGATGTTAAAGATATAGTGGTTGTGATGTCACAGGTATAGGGGATGAGATGTCATAAACCGTGGAGGTGATGTCATATATAGGAGATCTGATGTCATGAATACAGTGGCTGTGATGTCATAAATACTGAGGATTGATGTCATAAAGTGTGAATGTGATGTCATGTAGAGTGTGTATGATGTCATACATATGCCAAGTGTGATGACTTACATACTTGTTGTCATGTCATTGATACAGTGGGTATGATGACACAGATACAGTGGCTGTGATGTCAAATAGAGTGGGTGAGATGTCAGGTATAGTCGTTGTGTTGTCATGAAAGCAGTATGTGTGATATCATATATATTGGATATAATGTCATAAATATACTGGGTGTGATTTCATACATATAGGGGTGTGATGTCATAAAGAGTTCATGTGATGTCATACAGACTGAATATGATGTCATACATACAGTGTGTGTGATGTCATACAGAGAGTGGGATAATTGATACACTGGGTTTGATGACACAGATACAGTGGATGTAGTGTCAGATATAATGGGTGACAAAGCAATCTATAGATTCAATGCAATCCCTATCAAGCTACCAACAGTATTTTTCACAGAACTAGAACAAATAATTTCACAATTTGTATGGAAATACAAAAACCTCAAATAGCCAAAGTAATCTTGAGAAAGAAGAATGGAACTGGAGGAATCAACCTGCCTGACTTCAGACTCTACTACAAAGCCACAGTCACCAAGACAGTATGGTACTGGCACAAAGACAGAAATATAGATCAATGGAACAGAATTGAAAACCCAGAGATAAATCCACGAACCTATAGACACCTTATCTTTGACAAAGGAGGCAAGGATATACAATGGAAAAAAGACAACCTCTTTAACAAGTGGAGCTCGGAAAACTGGTCAACCACTTGTAAAAGAATGAAACTAGAACACTTTCTAACATCATACACAAAAATAAACTCAAAATGGATTAAATATCTAAATGTAAGACAAGACACTATAAAACTCCTAGAGGAGAAGATAGGCAAAACACTCTCAGACATAAATCACAGCAAGATCCTCTATGAGCCACCTCCCAGAATATTGGAAATAAAAGCAAAACTAAACAAATGGGACCTAATGAAACTTAAAAGCTTTTGCACTACAAAGGAAACTATAAGTAAGGTGAAAAGACAGCCCTCAGATTGGGAGAAAATAATAGCAAATGAAGAAACAGACAAACGATTAATCTCAAAAATATACAAGCAACTCCTGCAGCTCAATTCCAGAAAAATAAATGACCCAATCAAAAAGTGGGCCAAAGAACTAAACAGACATTTCTCCAAAGAAGACATACAGATGGCTAACAAACACATGAAAAGATTCTCAACATCACTCATTATCAGAGAAATGCAAATCAAAACCACAATGAGGTACCATTACACGCCAGTCAGGATGGCTGCTATCCAAAAGTCTACAAGCAATAAATGCTGGAGAGGGTGTGGAGAAAAGGGAACTCTCTTACACTGTTGGTGGGAATGCAAACTAGTACAGCCGCTATGGAGAACAGTGTGGAGATTTCTTAAAAAACTGGAAATAGAACTGCCATATGACCCAGCAATCCCACTTCTGGGCATACACACTGAGGAAACCAGATCTGAAAGAGACACATGCACCCCAATGTTCATTGCAGCACTGTTTTTAATAGCCAGGACATGGAAGCAACCTCGATGCCCATCAGCAGATGAATGGATAAGGAAGCTGTGGTACATACACAACATGGAATATTACTCAGCCATTAAAAAGAATTCATTTGAATCAGTCCTAATGAGATGGATGAAACTGCAGACCATTATACAGAGTGAAGTAAGCCAGAAAGATAAAGAACATTACAGCATACTAACACATATATATGGAATTTAGAAAGATGGTGATGGCAACCCTTTATGCAAAACAGAAAAAGAGACACAGAAGTACAGAACAGACTTTTGAACTCTGTGGGAGAAGGTGAGGGTGGGATGTTGCGAAAGAACAGCGTGTATATTATCTATGGTGAAACAGGTCACCAGCCCATGTGGGATGCATGAGACAAGTGCTCGGGCCTGGTGCACTGGGAAGACCCAGAGGAATCGGGTGGAGAGGGAGGTGGGAGGGGGGATCCAGATGTGGAATACGTGTAAATCTATTGCTGATTCATGTCAATATATGACAAAACCCACTGAAAAAATAAATAAGTAAGTAAAAATATATTGGATGTGTTGCCATTAATATAGCGAGTGTGACGTCATATATACAGTGTGTGTAATGTCATCGATAAAGTGGGTGTGATGACACAGATACAGTGGCTGTGAAGTCACATGTGTACTGAACTTGATGTCATAAATACAGTGGTGTGATGTCATACAGAGTGGATGCGCTGGCATGTATAGTGCATATGATGTCATACATATAGTTGGTGTGATGTCATACATACAGTGGGTGTGATATCATCAATACTGTGGGTGTGATGACACAGATACAGTAGATATAATCTCAGATATAGTGGGCCTGATGTCATGAATACAGTGGATGTGATGTCATGAATAGTGCTGTTTGATGTCATAAAGAGTGCATATGATGCCCTGTGTAGTGCAAATGATGTCATACATATGCCAAGTGTGATGTCATAAATAGTGTGTGTGATGTCATCAATATAGTGGGTTTGATGACACAGATACATTGGCTGTGATATCACATGTATAGTGTACGTGATGTCCTATATAGTGAGTGTAAAGTCATTAATACAGTGTATGTGATGTCAAGAAACAGTGGTTGATGTCATAAAAAGTGGATCTGATGTCATATACAGTGCACATATTGTCATACATATACTGGGTGTGATGTCATACATACAGTGAGTGAGATAATATTGATACAGTGGGTGTGATGACACAGGTACAGTAGATGTGATGTCAGAATTAGCAGGTGTGATGTCAGATATAGTGGTTGTGATGTCACGAACACAGTGTGTGTGATGTCATATATAGTGGATACGATGTCATAAACCTAGTGGTGTGATGTCATAGATACAGTGACTGTGATGTCACAAGTATACTGACTGTGATGTCATATATACTGGGTGTGATGTCATGAATACAGTGGATGTGATGTCATAAATAGAGTGGTGTGATGTCATAAAGAGTGGATTTGATGTCTTATATAGGGCATAGGATGTCGCACACGTAGTGGGTATGATGTCATACATACAGTGGGTGTGATATCAATACAGTGGGTGTGATGACACAGATAAAGTGGATGTGATGTCAGATATAGTGGGTGTGATGTCAGATATAGTGGTTGTGTTGTCATTAACATAGCGGGTTTGATGTCATATATAGTGGATATGATTGCCTTTCAATAAAGTTTCCTGAAAGTTTGAGCTGAGTCTCGTCTCTGCTCTGGACAGTGGAGGGAGGGGTTCCAGGGGTAAGGGGAGTGACAGTGGACTGGTACCCTGAGTCGGTGCTGTGGTGCGGTCCTGGCAGGGTCTGAGAACAGTCTGTGTGGCCCCCTGGGCTGGATGGAGCTGGGAGACAGGAACTGTGGCTGGTTGGTGCCCCCAGGAACCTCAGGGAGCCTCCAGGAACAAGTGGATTTGATGTGTCCGAAGAATAGGTTTAGCAGGAAGGACACCAGGCTCCAGGATCCCTGGCAGCTCTATGGAGGCTCCAGGCACCCAGATGGTTCAGAGATCATGTGTGCCATCCCAAGGACCAGCCAGCCACAGAAAGGTCGTGCCATGAGGTCAAAGGCTGCTGTCAGGATTGTGGTGCAGGATTTCAGGGCTCGGGTGTTTGCCCACCTTCCAGAGATCAGTCTACCCCTGCTGGCCAATGACAGCCAGCCCAGGTCTGGGCACCCAGGGGTGGTGGGCGCGGTGGTGTGATGTCCAAGGAAAGGAGGGTGGGCCAGCAAGAGTTCCACAGCCCCCTTTCCTCAGAGGCGGGGAAAGGCTGGCAGCTCTGTCCTCCACCTTGAGTCCAGGTCAGGGTGGCCTGCTGCGAGTCACGGGCACCCCTCTCCCTGTCCTACTCTCCGCACTAGTCCTGTGTTCTGGGAGCAGGCAGGAGGCAGGGTGCGGGGCTGTGAGAAGGTGGCTGCAGACAAGGGCCGGGAGATGGCCTCTTCCTGCCCAGAGGCTAATTCTGGGTCCGCAGCTCCCCCAGAGACCTCGGTGAACAGTGCATTCGCCAGGGTGGAGGCGCTACTGATCCAGGAGACACATTCTCTAGCGTGAGGCCGTCCTGCATGTGCCTGCATGTGTGTGCCCCGTGAGGTTGTGCTTTTACGTCCAGGGCCTGTGCGCTTGTGCGCGTCGCAATTTCCTGCAACCAAGAGCTTGCCTTGTGGTGCTTATCGGGAAATTCGACCATCCACGCTTCAAAATGGCTACCCTGGGCGTGAGAAGCCTCAGCGGCAGTTCCCACGACGGCCGCCAGAAGGCACGCGAGGACCACAACTGGGCCTGGCCGCCTATCTTGGGCGCCCTGGGCTCTTGCTGCCCAACCCCCGATGGCCTGGAGGAGCTGGGTGGTCCCACCGGCCTGCAGCTGACACAGGCCCCGTGAACCCCAGTGTACCATCACCGTAGTGCAGGTGGAGGCGGGAGAGAGGAAGGGAGCTGTGTGCCCACAAAGATCCAAAGGGGCTGTTTGGCGAGCTGCTCTGGTGGTCTCTGGACACAGGACGCAGGTCTTCAGAGCTGGCCACGACCAGGACCCGTGGACACACAGGGAGGACAGTAGGAACCTTCAACCCCAAGGGTCCCTGAGCGGACATGCCTGCTTTGGGCGCCGGGGCTCCATGCGGAGGGAGCGTCTTCATCAAGAGGTGGAGGAGGGAGATGGACCGGTTGGGTGGTCCAATCTGCAGAGCAGTGGCGCCTCTCCTTTTTCAGTGGTAGAAAGTGAGTAGAAGAGAACTGAGAGGATTACCCTGGTTACCAAGTTGTAGACCTATGCTTAAGCCTGTGACCTGTGTTACTTTGATCACAATATATACTGCTTCCAGTTTGTGGGTAGTTACTACTGCTAAGGCCTTGGTGAACTTGGTGGACATGGCTCTCAGGCAGTCGGTTCAGCCATGAGGGAGGGGTGCTTCTTTAATTGTCCTCTTTGTTATCTAACATCCTGCCTCCCAGATGCTTATGTGAGTGCACCAACTCTTCTTTGTAGACATCACATCCACTGTATATGACATCACATCCACTATACATGTGACATCATAGCCACTGTATCTATGATATCACACACACCCACTGTGTTTATGAGAACACAACAACTATGTATGACAGCAAATCCACTATATCTGACATTGCATCCACTGTATCTGTGTCATCACACCCAAAGTATTGATGCTATCACACCCACTTTATCTATGACATGAGACCCACTATATGGATGACATCATATGCACTTTATAGGACATCACATCCACTCTTTATGACATCACACCACTGTATTCATGACATCACATCCACTGTATTCATGACAACACACCCGCTATATATGACATCACATCCACTGTATATGACATCACATCAACTATACATGTGATATCACAGGCACTGTATCTATGACATCAGTCCCACTATGTTTATGACATCATATCCACTATATCTGATATCACACCCACTGTGTTAATGACAACACAACCACTATATATGACATCACACCCACTGTACCTGACACCACATCCACTGTAACTGTGTCATCACAACAACTGTATCGATGATATCACAAAATTTGTATGTATGACATCACACTCACTATATGTATGGCACAATATGCACTACATATGATACCACATCCACTCTATGACATCAAACCACTGTATTTATGACATGACATCCACTGTATTCATGACATCACACCCACTACAAATGACATCATATTCACTGTAAATGACTTCACAACAATAATACGTGTGATGTCACAGGCACTGTATCTATGACATCAGTCCCACTATGTTTAAGACATCATATCCACTATATGTGATATCACACCTAATGTGTTAATGACAACATAACCACTATATATGACATCACACCCACTGGATCGGACACCATTCTATATGTCATCACACACACAACATATCATATACACAGCGTATGAAACCATGCCCAGTAGAACTACGATACAACACCCTCTGTATTTATCATGTCACACCCACTGTTTTAATCACATCTAACCCATTATATTTATGAGAAAATAGCCACTATATGGCAACACTTCCGTTGTATATGACATCACATCCACTATACATGTGACATCACATGCACTGTATCAATGACATCACACACAATGTATATATGACATCACACTCAGCATACATATGACATCACTTTCACTATACATGACATCACATCAACTGTTTATGACATCAAGCAACTGTATTTATGACATCACATTCACTCTATTTATACCACTGCCACTATATATGACATCATATCCAGTGTATCTGTGTCATCACACCCAGTGTATTGATAATATAACACCCACTGTATGGATGACATATTATACACTATAAATGGCATCACACCCCCTTTTTATGTTGTCACACCGCTGTATTTATGACATCACACCTCCTGTATTTAGGACAGAAGGCCACTAAAATGACATCACATGCATTGCATATGACATCACAGCCACTATACATGTGACATCACAACCACTGTATCTATAAAATCACACCCACTATGTTTATGACATCACAACCATTATATCTGACATCACACACACTATATCTGACACCACATCAACTGTATGTGTCATCACACCCACGCTTTGTATGACATCATATGCTCTATATATGACATCACACCCACTATGTTTATGACAACACAACCACTGTATTTGACATCACATCCACTCTATCTGCTACTTCACACACACCATATCTATGATCACAGACACCATACTGATGACATCACAACCACAGTATTTATGACATCTCTTCCACTGTATGACATCACACACATTTATAATATCACACTCACTATATATTTCCCATCCACTACATCTGTGCCATTACACCCACCATATCTATGATCAAACCCACTGCATCAATGACATCACATCCACTCTATGTGACATCAGTTCCAACGTGTATGACATAACATTGTCTATATATGTGACAGCATACCCACCGTGTCTATGAGATCGCAACCACTATAACTATGGCGTCATACCCACTGTTATTAGGACATCACACCCAGCATATTTGTGATGTTGCACCCACCATAACTATGATGTCACACACTCTATGTCATCACACCCACTGCATTTATGACATCATACACAATATATCTGCGATCACACCCACTGTATCTGTGACATCACAGCCACTCTATCAATGGCATCACACCCACTGTATGTGACATCATATCCACTGTATCTGATATCACTTCCACTCTATCTATGACATCACACCCCTGTATTTATCACAAGACATCAACTACATGTGACATCACACTGACTCTATATGACCACACACATACAACATATGATATCTTATCCACTACATATGAAGTCAAGCCCAGTATATTTATGATATCAGCCTAATGTATTTATGATACCACACCATATGTATTTAGGATGTCACATCCACTATTTGACATCATATATTCTATATACACCATCACATCCAGTGTATAAGACATAACCCTACTCTTTCTGTGACAGCACTCCCACTATATCTGACATCACATCCTGTCTGTCTTGGACTTCAAAACCACAATATCTATGAACACCACCACTATATCTGTGACATCACTGCCACTCTATTTGTGACATCACACTCACAACATTTGACATCGCTCCCACTCTATATGACATCACACACAAAACACATGCTATTTTTTTTTATTAGTTCAAGGCTAACTACTTCACAACATTTCAGTGGGTTTTGTCGTACATTGATACGAATCAGCCATAGATTTACACGTATTCCACATCCCGATCCCCCCTCCCACCTCCCTCTCCACCTGATTCCTCTGGGTCTTCCCAGTGCACCAGGCCCGAGCACTTGTTTCATGCATCCCATATGGGCTGGTTATATGTTTCACCACAGATAGTATAAATGCTGTTCTTTTGAAACATCCCACCCTCACCTTCTCCCACAGAGTTCAAAAGTCTGTTCTGTATTTCTGTGTCTCTTCTTCTGTTTTGCATATAGGGTTATCGTTACCATCTTTCTAAATTTCATATATATGTGTTAGTATGCTGTAATGTTCTTTATCTTTCTGGCTTACTTCACTCTGTATAATGGGTTCCAGTTTCATCCATCTCATTAGGACTGATTCAAATGAATTCTTTTTAACGGCTGAGTAATACCCCATGGTGTATATGTACCACAGCTTTCTTATCCTTTCATCTGCTGATGGACATCTAGGTTGCTTCCATGTCCTGGCTATTATAAACGGTGCTGCGATGAACATTTGGGTGCAGGTGTCTCTTTCAGATCTGGTTTCCTCAGTGTGTATTCCCAAAAGTGGGATTGCTGGCAGTTCTATTTCCGGTTTTTTAAGAAATCTCCACACTGTTCTCCATAGCGGGGGTACTAGTTTGCATTCCCACCAACAGTGTAAGAGGGTTCCCTTTGCTCCACACCCTCTCCAGCATTTATTGCTTGTAGACTTTTGGAGAGCAGCCATCCTGTCTGGCGTATAATGGTACCTCATTGTGGTTTTGATTTGCATTTCTCTGATAATGAGTGATGTTGAGCATCTTTTCATGTGTTTGTTAGCCATCTGTATGTCTTCTTTGGAGAAATGTCTGTTTAGTTCTTTGGCCCATTTTTTGATTGCGTCATTTATTTTTCTGGAATTGAGCTGCAGGAGTTGCTTGTATATTTTTGAGATAAATCCTTTGTCTGTTTCTTCATTTGCTACTATTTTCTCCCAATCTGAGGGCTGTCTTTACAACTTACTTATAGTTTCCTTTGTAGTGCAAAAGCTTTTAAGTTTCATTAGGTCCCACTTGTTTAGTTTTGCTTTTATTTCCAATATTCTGGGAGGTGGCTCATAGAGGATCTTGCTGTGATTTATGTCGGAGAGTGTTTTGCCTATGTTCTCCTCTAGGAGTTTTATAGTGTCTGGTCTTACATTTAGATCTTTAATCCATTTTGAGTTTATTTTTAACACATGCTATCTTGTCCACTAAATATAATATCATGACCAGTAAAACTATGATATCCCACAAATTATATCTATGACATCACACAGACTGTATTGATGATAAAACATCGACTGTATGTGATACTGCATCCACTGTATCTATGATTTCATCCACTATATGTGACGTCACACCCACTATGTTTATGGCACTATATCCACTCTCTATATGACATCACACACACTATGTGTATGAGAACAGAACCTCTTTATCTAACATCACATCTACTGTATCTCTGTCATAATACCCACTGAATCGATGATATCATAAGCACTGTACATATGCCACCACAGCCACATATATATGACATCACATGCAGTACATATGACATACCATCCATTCTTTATGAAATCATTCCTGTGTTTATGACTTCATATCCACGCTATTCATGACATCACATCCTCTATACATGTGAATCACAGCCATTATATGTGTGTCATCACAACAACTATTTTATGACATCATATTCATTATACCTGACATCACACACAATGTCTGTATGACAACACAGCCACTATATCTGGCATCACATCCACTATATCTGACATCAATTCGAATATCTGTGTCATCACACCCACTTTATAAATGACATCACACCACTCTATTCCTGACATCACACCCTTGTATATGATATCACTTCCACTGATTATGACATCACATCGACTATGCATGTGACAGCCACTGTAACTGTGACATCACTCCCATGATATTTATAACATCATATCCTCTATATGACACCAGAGACACTCTGTGTATGAGAACATGACTATATCTGACATCACACCTACTATATCTGATATCACATCCTCTGTATCTGTGTCATCGCACTCACTGTATTGATATCACACCCACTATATGTATGAAAACATATGCACTATATATGGTATCATATTCATTCTCTATTATATCACACCACTGTATTTGCGACATCATGAGAGAGTCAATTCCTAGGCAGATTGATAAGAAGTCCAGGGGTCCCCAAGGAGAGCCAAGGAGTGAGAGGTCTGGAATTCTCAACGAGGAAGAAAGGACAGACCTTTTTTTTTTTTTTGCCCTCATTCCCTCGACATTCGTTAGGTTTATATAACAATAATGTATCCTGCTTGAGGACAGACTGTAGAAAAAACCTTCTGACTAATCCTGTTATCTTCAGATGTAAATTATGGGAGTAGGTCTAGTGAGGTCTTTAAAACCTCCAGACATTCTTTTGATTCATTTTAATAACTAATTTGAGAGTATATAACGTCGTTGCTAAGAGTAGCAAGGGGGTACTCTTTCTGCTCCCCTTCTGATGCCTATATCAGAAGCTTTCTCTATCTCCTTTATACTTAAATAAAACTTTATTACACAAAGCCTCAGAGCAATCAGGCCTCATCTCTGGAGGCTAGGAATCCCGACATCTTTTCGTGGTTCAGCAACAACAATTCTATTGCATCCACTGTATTCATGACATCACACCCTCAATATATGACATCAAGTCCATTATATGATATCACACCCACTATGCATGTCACATCACAGCCACTGCATCTATGACTTCACTACCACTATGTTTAGGACATGATATCCACTATATGTGCCAGCTCTCACACTGTGAGTATGACAACACAGCCACTATGTGTCACATCACACCCACTGTATCTGACACCAATCCACTGTATCTTGGTCATCATACCCACTCTGTTGATGACATCACACCCACTCTACATATAACATCAGTCTGGTGTATGCATGACACCACATGCACTATACAGGACATCACATTCAATCTTTACAACATCAAAACACAGTATTTATGACATCACACCCACTATATATCACATCACATCCACTGTATCTGTGTCATCACGCCAACTGTATCGATGTCACACCCACTGTATGTATGACATCACACCCACTCTTGTATCACATCTTAGCCACTCTATATGACATCACATCCACTCTTTATGACACCAAACTACTGTAGTTAGGACATCAGATCCACTCTATTGATGACATCACATCCACTACATGTGACATCACATCCATTCTACATGAAAGAAAGTGAATTTGGTCAGTCACTTCTGAAACTTTGAGACCCCATGGACTGTAGCCTACCAGGCTGTTCCGTCCATGGGATTTTCCAGGCAAGAACACTGGAGTGGGTTGCCATTTCCTCCTCCGGGAGATCTTCCTGACCCAGGGATTGAACCCGCGTCTCCCGCATTGTAGGTAAACGCTTTATCATCTGAGCCACCAGGAAAGTCTAGACACTGTGTATATGACATCATATCAAATATACATGTGACATCATAGCCACCATATCTAGGACATCACACACACTATATTTATGACATCATATCCACTGTATATACCATCACACTCCCTGTGTTTATGACAACAAAACCACTGGATCTAACATCACACCTGCTGGATCTGACACCATTCTATATGTCATCACACACACAACATATGATATACACAGCATATGAAACCATGCCCAGTAGAACTACCATTTTACACCCTCTGTATTTATGATATCATACCCACTGTTTTAATCACATCTAACCCACTATATTTATGACAAAATAGCCGTTATATGGCAACACTTCCATTGTATATGACATCACATCCACTATACATGTGACATCACATGCACTGCATCAATGACATCACAGCCAGTGTATATATGACACCACACTCAGCATACCCATGACATTACTTTCACTATACATGACATCACATCAACTGTTTATGACATCAAGCAACTGTATTTATGACATCACATTCACTCTATTTATACCACTGCCACTATATATGACATCATATCCAGTGTATCTGTGTCATCACACCCAGTGTATTGATAATATCACACCCACTGTATGGATGACATATTATACACTATAAAAGGCATCACATCCCCTTTTTATGTTGTCACACTGCTGTATTTATGACATCACACCTCCTGTATTTAGGACAGAAGGCCACTAAAATGACATCACATGCATTGTATATGACATCACAGCCACTCTACATGTGACATCACAGCCACTCTATCTGTAACATCACACCCACTATGTTTATGACATCACAACCATTATATCTGACATCACACACACTATATCTGACACCACACCAACTGTATGTGTCATCACACCCACTCTTTTTATGACATCATATGCTCTATACATGATATCACACCAACTATGTTTATGACAATACAACCATTATATTTGACATCACATCCACTCTATCTGTTACTTCACACACACCATATCTATGATCACAGACACCGTACTGATGACATCACAACCACAGTATTTATGACATCTCGTCCACTGTATGACAGCACACACATTTATAACATCACACTCACTATATATTTCCCATCCACTACATCTGTGCCATCACACCCACCATATCTATGATCAAACCCACTGCATCAATGACATCACATCCACTCTATGTGACATCAATTCCAATGTGTGTGACATAACATTGTCTATATATGTGACATCACACCCACCGTGTCTATGAGATCGCAACCACTATAACTATGGTGTCATAACCTCTTTTTATTAGGACATCACACCCAGCATATTTGTGATGTTGCACTCACCATAACTATGAGGTCACACACTCTATGTCATCACACCCACTGCATTTATGACATCATACCCAGTATATCTGACATCACACACACTGTATCTGTTACATCACAGCCACTCTATCAATGGCATCAGACCTACTGTATGTGACATCATATCCACTGTATCTGATATCACTTCCACTTTATCTATGACATCACACCCCTGTATTTATCACAAGACACCAACTACATGTGACATCACACTGACTCTATATGACAACACACATACAACATATGATATCTTATCCACTACATATGAAGTCAAGCCCAGTATATTTATGATATCAGCCTAATGTATTTACGATACTAAACCCACTGTATTTATGTCACATCCAATATTTGTCATGATATATTCTATATATACCATCACATCCACTGTATAAGACATAAACCCCACTCTTTTTGTGACAGCACTCCCACTATATCTGACATCACATCCTGTCTGTCTTTGAATTCAAAACCACAATATCTATGAACACAACCACTATATCTGTGACATCACACCCACTCTCTTTGTGACATCACACCCACAACATTTAACATCGCTCCCACTCTATATGACATAACACACAATACACATGCTATTTTTTTTTATTAGTTGGAGGCTAATTACTTTACAACATTTCAGTGGGTTTTGTCGTACATTGATATGAATCAGCCATAGATTTACACGTATTCCCCATCCCAATCCCCCCTCCCACCTACCTCTCCACCAGATTCCTCTGGTTCTTCCCAGTGCACCAGGCACGAGCACTTGTCTCATGCATCCCACATGGGCTGGTGATCTGTTTCACAATAGATAGTATACATGCTGTTCTTTTGAAACATCCCACCCTCACCTTCTCCCACAGAGTTTAAAAGTCTGTTCTGTATTTCTGTGTCTCTTTTTCCATTTTACATATAGGGTTATCGTTACCATCTTTCTAAATCCCATTTATATGTGTTAGTATGCTGTAATGTTCTTTATCTTTCTGGCTTACTTCACTCTGTATAATGGGTTCCAGTTTCATCCATCTCATTAGGACTGATTCAAATGAATTCTTTTTAAAGGCTGAGTAATACCCCATGGTGTATATGTACCACAGCTTTCGTATCCATTCATCTGCTGATGGACATCTAGGTTGCTTCCATGTCCTGGCTATTATAAACGGTGCTGCGATGAACATTGGGGTGCAGGTGTCTCTTTCAGATCTGGTTTCCTCAGTGTGTATGCCCAAAAGTGGGATTGCTGGCAGTTCTATTTCCTGTTTTTTAAGAAATCTCCACACTGTTTTCCATAGCGGCTGTACTAGTGTGCATTCCCACCAACAGTGTAAGAGGGTTCCCTTTTCTCCACACCCTCTCCAGCATTTACTGCTTGTAGAATTTTGGATAGCAGCCATCATATCTGGCGTGTAATGGTACCTCATTGTGGTTTTGATTTGCATTTCTCTGATAATGATGTTGAGCATCTTTTCATGTGTTTGTTAGCCATCTGTATTTCTTCTTTGGAGACATGTCTGTTTAGTTCTTTGGCCCATTTTTTGATTGGGTCATTTATTTTTCTGGAATTAAGCTGCAGGAGTTGCTTGTATATTTTTGAAATTAATCCTTTGCCGGTTTCTTCATTTGCTATTATTTTCTCCCAATCTGAGGGCTGTCTTTTCACCTTACTTATAGTTTCCTTTGTAATGCAAAAGCTTTTAAGTTTCATTAGGTCCCATTTGTTTAGTTTTGCTTTTATTTCCAATATTCTGGGAGGTGGCTCATAGAGGATCTTGCTGTGATTTATGTCTGAGAGTGTTTTGCCTATGTTCTCCTCTAGGAGTTTTATAGTGTCTGTTCTTACATTTAGATCTTTAATCCATTTTGAGTTTATTTTTCACACATGTTATCTTGTCCACTACACATAACATCATGACCAGTAAAACTATGATATCCCACAAATTATATCTATGACATCACACAGACTGTATTGATGACAAAACATCCACTCTATGTGATATTGCATCCACTGTATCTATGATACATCCAACCGTCTCATCCTCTGTCATCTCTTCCCCACCATCTTTGATGTGCATTTTTCTAATAATTACTGATGTTGAGCATTTTTTCATGTGTTTTTTTAGCCACTTGTATGTCTTCTTTGGAGAAGTGTCTGTTTAGATCTGCCCATTTTTTTTATTGAGTTTTTTTTTTTCTTTTTTGGATACTGGCCTACCTAAGCCCTTTGTATCTTTTGGAGAATAATGATTTGCCAACTAATTAGGTTTGTGACATTACACAGGAGGCAGTGATCAAGACCATACCCAAGAAAAACAAATGCAAAAAGGCAAAATGGTTCCCTGGGGAGGGCTTACAAATAGCTGAGAAAAGAAAAGAAGCTAAAGTCAAAGGAGAAAAGGAAATGTATACCCGTTTGAATGCAGAATTCCAAAGAATAGCAGGGAGAGATAAGAAACCCTTCCTCAATGTTCAATGCAAAGAAATAGAGGAAAACAGAATGGGAAAGACCTCTTCAAGAAAATTCGAGATACCAAGGGAACATTTCATGCAAAGATGAGCACAACAAAATCCAGAAAAGGGATGGATTTACAGAAGCAGAAGATATTAAGAAGAGGTGGCAAGAATACACAGAAGAATTCTACAAAAAAGATCTTCACAACCCAGATAATAATAATGGTGTGATCACTCACCTAGAGCCAGGCATCCTGGAATCTAAAATCGAGTGGGCCTTAGGAACCATCACTACGAACAAAGTTAGTGGGGGTGATGGAATTCCAGTTGAACTATTTCAAATCCTAAAAGATGATGCTGTGAAAGTGTTGCACTCAATATGTCAGCAATTTAGAAAACTCAGCAGTGGCCAGAGGACTCGAAAAGGCCAGTTTTCATTCCAATCCCAAATAAAGGCAATGCCAAATAATGCTTAAACTACCACACAATTGCACTCATCTCACATGCTCGTAAAGTAATGCTCAAAATTCTCCAAGTCAGGCCTCAGCAATACGTGAAGTGTGAATTTCCAGATGTCCAAGCTGGTTTTAGAAAAAACAGAGAAACCAGAGATCAAATTGCCAATACCCACTGGATCCTCGAAAAAGCAAGAGAGTTCCAGAAAAACATCTATTTCTGCTTTATTGACTATGCCAAGGCCTTTGACTATGTGCATGAAAATAAACTGTTGAAATTCTGAAAGAGTTGGGTACCAGACCACGAGACCTACCTCTTGAGAGAACTGTATGCAGGTCAGGAAGCAACAGGTAGAACTGGACATGGAACAAGACTGGTTCCAAATAGGTAAAAGAGTACATCAAGGTTGTATATTGTCACTCTGGTTATTTAACTTATATGCAGAGTACATCATGAGAAATGCTAGGCTGGAATGAGCACAATCTGGAATCAAGACTGCTGGGAGAAATATCAATGAACTCAGATATGCAGATGACACCACCCTCATGACAGAACATGAAGAAGAGCTAAAAAGCCTCTTGATGAAACTGAAAGAGGAGAGTGAAAAGTTCGCTGAAACCTCAACATTCAGAAAACTAAGATCATGGCATCTGGTCCCATCACTTCATGGCAAATAGATGGGGCAACAGTGGCTAACTTTTATTTTGGGGGGCTCCAAAATCACTGCATATGGTCACTGCAGCCATGAAATTAAAAGACACCTACTCCTTGGAAGAAAGGTTATGACCAACCTTGACAGCATATTAAAAAGCCGAGACATTACATTGTCAACAAAGGTCCATCTAGTCAAGGCTATGTTTTTACCAGTAGTCATGTATGGATGTGAGATTTGGACTATAAAGAAAGGCGAGCACTGAAGAATTGGTGCTTTTGAACTGTGGTGTTGGAGAAGACTCCTGAGAGTTCCTTGGACTGCAAGGAGATCCAAACAGTCCATCCTAAGGGAGATCAGTCCTAGGTGTTCATCAGAAGGACTGATGTTGAAACTGAAACTCCAATGTTTGGCCACCTGATGTGTAGAGCTGACTCCTTTGTAAAGACGCTGATGCTGGAAAAGATTGAGGGCAGAAGGAGAAGTGGATGACAGAGGATGAGATGGTTGGATGGCATCACCAACTCAGTGGACATGAGTTTGGGTAAACTCTGGGAGTTGGTGATGGACAGGGAGGCCTGGCATGCTGTGGTTCACAGAGTCGCAGAGACAGTCATGCCTGAGTGACTGAACTGAACTGAACACAACATTGTAAATCAACTATACTTCAATTAAAAAGTAGCATGACTGGAAAAAAAAAAAAAAAAAAGATTGGTATGTTTCATTGTAAAGAAAGTTTATATCCAAAGAAAACTGCTGTAAAAAAAAAAAAAAAAAACATGGCTTACTACTAAGTGGCAGGCTTGCTGATATACTTCCAGAGAGACATACTGATGTCTGCAATTTACCAGAAAATGCACCAAGGAAAAAGGTCAGTTGATGATTGGACAGAGGCGTCAGCAAATGGATAGATACATGACAAAGCCAGTATTGTAAAATCGTTACAAAAGCAGACCCCTACACATACTGTCTACAAGAGACCCACCTCATACCAAGGGACACATACAGAGTGAACATAAAGGTTTCGAAGAAGGTATGTCACGCAAATGGAGACCAAAAGAAAGCAGGAGTATCAATACTCATATCAGATAAAATAGACTTTGAAAGAAAGGCTGTGAAAAGAGGCAATGAAGGACACTACATAAGGATCAAAGGATCAAACCAAGAAGGTATAACAATTATAAACAAATACACACCGAACATAGGAGAAGCTCGTTATACGTAATGCAAATGCTAACAATTAGGAAAGGGGAAATTAACAGTAGCACAACAAGAATAGAAGACTTTAATACACAATTCACGCCTATGGATAGATCAGCCAAACAGAAAATTAGCAAAGAAACACAAAGTTTAAATGATGCAATGGACCAGTTAGACCTAACAGATATCTATAGGGCATTTCACCCGAAAACAATGAAATTCACCTTTTTCTCAAGTGCACATGGAACAATCTCCAGAATAGATCACAGTCTGGGCCATGAATCTATCCTTGGTAAATTCAAAAAAATTGAAATCACTTCAAGCAGCTTTTCTGATCACAATGAGGTAAGATTAGATGTCAACTACAGGGAAAAAATATTAAAAATAAAAACATATGGAGGCTAAAGAGTGTGCTTCTTAATAATCAACAAACTACAGAAGAAATAAAAAAAGAAATCAAAATATGCATAGACACAAATGAAAATTAAAACACGAGGACCCAAATCTATGCCATTCAGTAAACCAGTGCTAAGGGGCAAGTTGATAGCAATAAGAGCTTACCTCAACAAACAAGAGAAACATCAAATAAATGACTTAACTTTACACTTGAAACAATTAGAAAAAGGAGAAATGAAGAACCCCAGGGTTAGTAGAAGCAAATAAATCATAAAGTTAGGGCAGAAAAAAGTGAAAAAAAAAAAAAAGCAGACTATAGCAATAATCAACAAAACTAGAAGCTGGTTCTTTGAGAAGATAAATAACATAGACAAACCAATAGCCAGACACACAGGAAAAAAAGGGAGAAGAATCAAATCAACAAAATTGGAAATGGAAATGGAGAAATCACAACAGACAACAAATAGATACAAAGGATCACAAGAGACTACTATCAGCAGCTATATGAAAATAAAATGGAAAACTTGGAAGAAATGGACGAATTCTGAGAAAAGTATAACCTACGAAAACTGAGCCAGGAAGAAATAGAAAATTTTACTAGATGAATCAAAAGCATGGAAATTGAAACTGCAATGAAAAATATTTGAACAAACAAAAGCCAAGGACCAGTTGACTTCACAGGTGAATCCACCAAACAGTTAAGAGGTAACACCTATCCTAGTCAAACTCTTCCAAATTATTGCACAAGGTAAACTCCCAAACTCAATTTATGAGGCCCCATTCACCCTAATCCCAAAAACAGACAAAGATGCTGCTAAAAAAGAAAACTACAGGCCAATATCACTGATGAACATATATGAAAAATATGTTCAACAAATTCTAGCAAACAGAATCCAACGACATATTCAAAAAGTTAGACATCATGACCAAGTGGGTTTATTCAAGAAAGCTCCATGTGCAACAAGGTCAAGTGTATTCACTGCATTTTCATAGCCTGAAGACAAAGGTTTCTGACAGGAGACGAGAAAACAGAGGAGAGCTCCTGGAACGCGGAGAAAAGGAGGCGGGGTGGGAAAGGATTCTGTCGGCTGACCCAGAATTAAGTGGTCTTCGAGGTGCATTAAGACCACATTGCAGGAGGAACGTGAAATGACTCTCGCTTCCACAGACACTTAAACAGAACCTAGTTGTCATGGAGGGAGTGTAGGCAAGATATGAAAAGGTAGATAATGGTGAAGGCTGAGAGAGAAGAGAATGAATGCCGAGGAGTGTGGCTGAGGGGCAAGGTTTGGAGGAGATGCACTCTGCCTGCTGTGTGACCCATCAGAGTTGACATAGAGTTGAGGGTGGCAGACGAGTTTGGAGGCCTCTTTAGGGCATTGCAAATGCCCCATTTCTCCCAGGAAATCATCTGAATTGCTCCGCATCCCCCGCTAGACATGTCAGGATGGGGCTTTATGATGTCAAAGCTCACCCAGGGCCACCATTGGCTGTGGAAGAGACTTGCTGACCTCATAAAGCATGAGGGTGAGGCTCCATGGGGGCAGGTATACATAGGGGTGCTCAGGGGCTCTGAGCAGACCACTGTGAGTCCTCCAAATGACTGAGGTGACTAGGAAGCCACAAGGCTCCAGAGTAGTTATGGAACACGCACCTCCTGTTACCCAGGAGAAGATGAAGACCTCCTATCAACTGAGGCCAGAAACAATATCTAGGTGAGCTGAACCAAGCCAAATTCTCTTGCCCATCAGCCCCACCCCAAAAGACCCCCTCCCCTGTCCTTGCCTGGCACATAACCCTTCTCTGCCCATATCCATTTTACGGAAGCCATCGTTCCCACCTGTCTTCACACTCTTCCCTAAACCAGTGCCATTCCTTGCTCCCCCTCTTGCTTTCTCTAGGTGGCCAGGGTAACCATGAGGGTGAATAATCCCATTCCGGGAAAGCTGCCTAAGAAAACTCAGAAAACTCCCACCACCAAAAAGCTTAAGAAAATCAGATGCTCAAAGCTCTGTATCCAGAGTTCCAAGGCAAATGAAGAGCTGAATCAGAATGAACCAGAGAAGGTCCCAGAAACCACAGAGAACCCTGCCATTCCAGCTGGACCAGTGGATAGCCAGTGACTTCGGGGCAGTGGACAGCTAGACACTTTAGAAATGCTCGGGGGTCTCGCCACTGAGGACTGGCCAACAGTACAGATGCTGAATATTATAGGAACTGCATACATTAATAACGAAAATAAATTCAACCTGATGTGAAATTATGTTTGTCTGTGAATTCTCTGATAGTGGGGGGCAGAGAGGGCAGGGAAGGGATAAGTGTGTGAGGAAGGAGGGAGATGGCTTCTGTGGAGTTGGAGATGGGACCAGAAGGTCCAGGTTGCCAGAACGTAGGGAGAAGAACTGGTTCCAGACGGAGCTTCAAAGACACACTTCACATGGGAGAAGAGAAGAGGAGTTGGTGTTTCTCTGTGTAAGTGCAGAGATGGATACTTAGCTGGGGAGCTGTGTCGTCGGGGGGGGGGGGGGGGGGGGGCGGGGCGTGACATTTGCTAAAAAGGCATACAAAGGAGCGGCCCCATCAAAAGAATGGAATATTGGCATTTGCAGCAACATGGAAGGTAGAATATTGAGTAAAATAACTCACAGAGATAGACAAATAATGTATGATATCACTTACAGAATCTAAATATACCGCAAAGTAGAGAATATGGTAAAAATGGAGGCACGCAGATATAGAGAAGCATCTACTGGTTACCAGTAGAGAGGGGAAGAGGGAGGGGCAATATAGAGGTGGGTGAGTGGGAGGCACACAGTGTTAGTTAGGTGGAGGATGAGCTCAGGGATGCATTGTACAACATGGAGAATAGAGCCAGGACTTTGTCATAACTATAAATGGAAAGCAAGCTTCAACAGTTGTATAATAAGAAAGAAAAGGAAAGAAAGTCGGGCGAGGAAGGAGGGAAGAAAGGAAGGAAAAGAATGGCGTTTTTGGAGGTCGAAAAGCCAATACTGATTAGGCCCTTTTAAGCAAAGGAATGTATTTTATTTTATTTTATTTTATTTTAATTGGTGGGTAATTACTTTACAATACTGTGGTGGTTTTGGCCATACATTAACATGAAACAGCTATGACTGTACATGTGTTCCCCATCCTGATCCCCCCTCCCAACTCACTCCCCATCCCATCCCTCTGGGTCATCCCAGTGCACCAGCCCTGAGCACCCTGTCTTATGAAACGAACATGGACTGGCTGTCTCTTTCACATATGATAATATACATGTTTCAATGCTATTCTCTCAGATCATCCCATGCTCGCCGTCTCCCACAGACTCCAAAAGGCTGTTCTGTAAATCTGTGTCTCTTTTGCTGTCTCCCATAGAGGGGTATCATTACCATCTTTCTAAATTCCATATATATGCCTTAGTAAAGTGTATTGGTGTTTTTCTTTCTGACTTACTTCACTCTGTACAATAGGCTCCAGTTTCATCTACCTCATTAGAACGGAATCAAATGTGTTCTTTTTAATGGCTGAGCAATATTCCATTCTGTCTATGTACCACAGCTTTTTTTCCCATTTGTCTGCTGTTGGACATCTAGGTTGCTTCCATGCCCTGGCTATTGTAAACAGTGCTGTGGTGAACGTTGGGGCACACGTGTCTTTTTCACTTCTGGGTGAATCAGGATTTGAATGAGAAGAAACCATGATGACTGTTAGCCTGTTAGTGGCAAACCCTGCACATGAGTTTGGTTGAAGGACTGGGACCAAAGTTGGTGATGGTTGTTTCAAACCATCAGAGAGTGCTCAGATGGACATGTGGGGTGCTGTCTTGCTGGGGGACATCTCTGGTTGCTCTGTTCTCACCAGCAACAGAGGACTTTCTTTCCTTCCTTTCATTTCCCTTGTTTCCCTTTCTCCCTCTTTCCTCCCTACCTGCCTTTCTTTCACAAACATTCAATGTGCTGTGCTGTGCTGTATTTCGTTGCTCAGCCGGGTCCAACTCTTTTTGACCCCATGGACTGTAGCCCGCCAGGCTCCTCGGTCCATGGGGATTCTCCAGGCAGGCATACTGGAGCAGGCTGCCATTCCCCCCTCCAGGGGATCTTCCCAACCCAGGGATTGAATCCCGGTCTCCCATGTTGTAGGTGGGTTTTTTTTGTTTGTTTGTTTTGTTTTGTTTTTTGTTTTTTTATTTTACTGTCTGAGCCACCAGGAAACCATTAAAATGGGCTTCATCTGACACTATGTTTTTCATATCTGTAAGATCAAATGGGGTTTATTTTAGGATTTCCATGTCTCTCCTTACTTTTAGAACACACAAAACACAGTTATTCCAAGTATCTTAATGTCTCTGTCTGCAATTTCTAAAATCTATGCCACTTCTGCCTGAGTTTCAGTTTTCAAGGGAATTTTAGTATGATTTTTGTTACCTTTGTGAGATTTAATATGTTCTTAAAGTGGTTCGGGGCTAGTTCCATACTCTTCTTGTGAATTGGCTGCTGATGTCTTCAAACATGTCTTCATAAATTTAAAGGCCAGTGATACATCTTTCTTATAAAGGGTTAGCTCGTGCCTCTTGCCCATTTTTCTTTCAGGTTTTAAGACCTTTCTTCTCAAAGTTGTAAGAGTCATTTTTGGGTTTGTTTATGGCGTGTTTTTTCTACCTCTTAAAATGTTCAGCAGTGTGAGGGACCCTGGGTGAGTAAGCAACAAATGGACACCAGGATGTGAACACTTCACAGGAAGCCCAGGGAGACCCACTAAGCCAACAAACTGTCCCCAGGGGTACACCTCAGGCTGGTTGACCCTACGAGTCAATTGGAAAATCGAGGACTGAGGTGGAGCACACAATCCATTCCCCTTTCCTCCAGAGCCAAGCAGCTCAATGAGAGACCATGGGAACTAGATTCACAGGACAGGATGACTCAGTATTTCATCCAAGAAGCTGGAAGCTTGTGGCAGCTGCTCATGGAAATGAATTCCACCATGGTTTTGGCTGTGAGGTCAGCTCCAAGGGAGGTTCCAGCAAGAAAACAAGATGAGAAAAGAGATTTGTGAGGGCACGTGTTTAGAAGACCCTTGCACACAAGGCTCACCAGCTCTGGGCAAGCTCCACCCCTTGCTGGGAATACTAATCAGCCGCAACTGGTCATTTTCTGCATGGGATCCCCCAGAAAAACCTGAAACAAGCATTTCTCTGCCCCATCCCCATCACCCTGTTCAAACCCAAGCCTGGGTAGTACTCCTAGTGAGGTGACCCTGAGTCCTAAACTTGAAACGAGACAGCTCCGTGTGGAGCAAGGGCAAATGTATTCAATGCGTTCTCACAGCCTGAAGACAAGGGTTTCCGACTGGAGACCAGAAAACGGAGGCGAGTTCCGGGAACACTGAGACAAGGAGGCGGGATGGAAAGGTTTCTGTCGGCTGGCCCAGAATTCAATGGGCTTCACGGTGCATTAAGACCACACTGCAGAGGGAACGTGGAATGATGCTCCCTTCCACAGACACTTAAACACAGCCCAGTTGTCGTGGAGGGATTTCAGGCAAGATATTCCAAACTGGATAAAGGTGAGAGGTGATAGAGAACAGAATGAATGCCCGAGGAGTGTGGCTGTGGGGAAGGTTTGTAGGAGATGCACTCTGCCTGCCGTATGTCCCATGAGTTGACGTGGAGAGATGAGGGTGGCAGGTGAGCTTGGAGGCCTCTTTAGGGGAATTACAAATGCCTCATTTCTCCCACAAAATCATCTGAGTTGCTCCTCATCCTTCACTAGACATGTCAGGATGGGTCTTTGTGATGTCAAGGCTCACCCGGGGCCACCATTGGCTGGGGAAGTGACTTGCTGAACTCATAAACCGTGACGGTGTGGCCCCCTGGAGATGGGTATATATAAGGGTGCTCAGGGGCTCTGGGCAGACTACTGGGAGCCTTCAGAATGACTAAGGTCACTGGGAACCCACAAGGCTTAGAGCAGTTACGTAACAGCCATCTCCATATACTCAGGGGGAAAAGATGAAGACCTCCTATCAACTGAAGTCCAAAAGGTGAGCTGAACCCACCTAAGCTCCTCTTATCTTTCTCTGTTTGACTTACTTTGTATGATCATCTCTAGGTGCATCCACGTTGACAAAATAGCATTGTTTCATTCTTTCTTATGGTTAATATTCCATTGTATGTATAAAATACTTTTCTTTATCCATTCACCTAAGTATGGGCATGTAAGTTTGTTTCCATTTCTATGCTACTGTACTTGGTACTACTATAAACACTGCTGTGCGTGTCTCTTTTCTCATGGGAGTTTTCATCTTTACTGGATATGTGCCCAGTAGTGGGACTGCTGGATCATATGCTAACTCTATTTTTAGTTTGTTTCAAAAGCTGCATACTGGGGAGGGAGATGGGCAGGAGGTTTAAAAAGGAGGGGACATATGTACACATATGGTTGATTCATGTTGAGGTTGGACAGAAAACAACGGAATTCTGTATATCAACTATCCATCAATAAGAAAATAAAAGTGAATTTAAAAAGAACTGCTTACTGTTTTCAATAGTGACAGCATCAGTTTGTTGACTTTCATGTATAGGATGTTGTTAATCTTGCTGCAGTGCATGGTCGACTTACACATGTTTTTCAAAATCTGTGTTTCTTTATTTTTTACAGCACTTTGAGCTGTATTTAACTGTTGATGTTTTCTTCCTGAGAGTCTTCTGGATTTTCTTTTTCACGTTTTTTTCTTTTTTGGATGAATCACCCCTGACATGGTGAAGGGTAGGTCTCATGTTGAGTCCAGTGGCCTTGTGTATATCATATACCCATCAGCGATAGTTTGAAGGCTGCCATTACAGAGAAAACCCTCTACGCTGCAAGGCTTTATGATTCCCTCCTCTTTTGGGATGGCCTGCCCCATCTGAGAGTTTTTGTCAGGCCCGGTTGTACAGTAGAGTAGAACGAGCCAGAGGATGCCACAAAACCCTGTGTCTCCTCACTCTTGGATTTTTGAAGTAAATCTTCCTAATCTCTTTAAGTTGAAGACAAGGGCAGCTGGTCTGATGTGTACAGATTCTTGTTCCGTGACACTGAGACGACTCTATGTATTCAGCTGTACTTGTTTTCACCTACATATTATAAGAAGGTGTTTTGACTACCACTCTTGCTGCAATAGGCTTACGTGGATTCTGTATTTTATATGTATCTTTGGGAAGAAATTAATGCCAAACTACAGATGTTTCCTTTCCATCCACCAGGGTCCACCCATAGCTTTCTTGCCAGGTTGGATGTCCATGTGACCTTTGTGTGGGTGCTCACTGCAGTGGATTTTTGTATCCCACCTCTCTGTTGCATCACCTGATGTTTCTTAAATCGAACCTCCTTCACTCAGTGGGATGAGCTCTGGGTTTATCTATCTCTGAAGTTGTCCTACTTTCAGATTTCAATCCTTGATTCAAAATTCATTCTAGACCTGTATCAATTTCCTTATATATTCCTCTGTCCAGGTATGCTATCTTAACTTTCATCTCTTTGATGTTTTGAGTGGTTTCCATGGGACCTGGTTTGGGGTGTGTGGTGTTCGAAATCTGTTCGTTTCTGAACTACTCCAGGAGAGGACCTGGTTTATCATACTGTCTCTGCCAATTTGTTTATTTATTTATTTGTTTTCATGGGAGTGCACTTTTCTAATCATGCTCATAGTGCCTCTTATCAGGTCCATCCCACCAGTAACCTAAAGTGTCCACTCTACTAATGCTATTCTACCACTGATTCCATGTGCAGCTTTAGACAGTGGCCTTTTTTCATGCTGAGGCAGAGGTGATCATATCCTCAACAGCTTAGCTTTGGTATCTCTTAGATTTTATCCTATGTGCACATTGTCATCAGCTTTCTTAAGGAGGCACGGAATTGTGTTTACCCGTTCATATCCTCTACCTGTTAGCTTCCACTGTGTTTATTTTATCTCCTATGTGAGCCCTGGCAATTTGTAAAGAGTGGGTATGGGTTAGAGCTCAGCACCGTTGTGAACACTGGGTCCATCAGCATTCTAAGGTTGCTGTTATAGAAAATGTCCACAAGGCGGCAGCATTTCTTCATTCCCTCCTCTTGTTGCTATGGTAACAGCCCCCTCTGAGGTTCTCCCAGGCCTGGTTGTAAATGAGAGGAAAAGGAGACCCTGGAAGTCAGCAAAAGCTTTTGTCTCTTTAGCCTTTGAGGTTTTTTCTTTAAGTGAAACTTATATTTCTCATTTAAGACAATTTACACCGTTGTAGTTGTTGCAGGGAACCAGTTTCTCCTTCCGTTCCACAGATACCTGGAGGTGTTCAGCTGGGGTTACTGTCACAGCTGTTTTGAGAATCTGTTGAGCACATTTCTCTTGATACAAGAAGTCCATGTGGATTACGAATTGCATAGGCATTTGTGGGAATAAATTTATTCCAGCCTTTACCTTTCAGGCTCTCACCCACCAACACCCTTTGCTAACCGAAATTTTCTTACCAGGAGTGCAAGTCCATTTCACTTTTTTTTTTTTTTTTCACTCATCGCCATCAATGTTTTCTTTTTAATCCCCTCTCGAAGGTATATGATATGATATCTCTTTAATCTGCCCTTCTTTACTTACTGTGATTAACTCTAGATGTTTGTGTATCTCTGAAAATGGATTTTTTTCCAATTTCATAATTTTGGTATCATATTTCATTGTGTATCTCCGACCCATTTCTTTCTCTTTTCTTCTGCACCTAACAATTCTCTTTCCCATCATCTCTTGTTCGTTGTGAATGCTGGGGCAGTGCATGCAGCAGACAACACAGAAATACAAAGGATCACAAGAGACTACTATCAGCAGCTATATGAAAATAAAATGGAAAACTTGGAAGAAATGGATGAATTCTTAGAAAAGTATAACCTTCCAAAACTGAGCCAGGAAGTAATAGAAAATCTTACTAGACCAATCAAAAGAATGGAAATTGAAACTGCAATGAAAAATCTTTGAACAAACAAAAGCCAAGGACCAGTAGGCTTCACAGGTGAATCAAACAAACAATTAAGAGCTAACACCTATCCTGCTCAAACTCTTCCAAATTATTGCACAGGTTAAACCCCCAAACTCAATTTATGAGGCCCCCTTCACCCTAATCCCAAACCAGACAAAGATGCCACCAGAAAAGAAAACTACAGGCCAATATCACTGATGAACATATGTGAAAAATGTTCAACGAATTCTAGCAAACAGAATCCAACGACATATTCAAAAAGTTAGACGTCATGACCAAGTGGGTTTATTCAAGAAACTCCATGTGGAACAAGGTCAAGTGTATTCACTGTGTTCTCACAACCTGAAGACAAGGGTTTCCGACTGGAGACCAGAAAACAGAGGAGAGCTCCTGTAATGCGGAGAAAAGGAGGCGGGATGGGAAAGGATTCTGTCGGCTGGCCCGGAATTAAGTGGTCCTCGAGGTGCATTAAGACCATATTGCAGGAGCAACGTGGAATGATTCTCGCTTCCACAGACACTTAAACACAACCTAGTTGTCATGGAGGGAGTTTAGGCAAGATATAACATGCTAGATAATGGTGAAAGCTGAGAGAGAACAGAATGAATGCCCGAGGAGTGTGGCTGTGGGGCAAGGTTTGGAAGAGATGCACTCTGCCTGCTGTGTGACCATCAGAGTTGACATAGAGGTGAGGGTGGCAGGTGAGTTTGGAGGCCTCTTTAGGGCATCGCAAATGCCCCATTTCTCCCAGCAAATCATCTGACTTGCTCCCCATCCTCCGCTAAACATGTCAGGATGGGGCTTTCTGATGTCAAAGCTCACCCAGGGCCACCATTGGCTGGGGAAGAGACTTGCTGACCTCATAAAGCATGAGCGTGAGGCTCCATGGGGACGAGTATATATAGGGGTGCTCAGGGCCTCTGCGCAGACCACTGTGAGTCCTCCAAATGACTGAGGTGACTAGGAAGCCACAAGGCTCCAGAGTAGTTATGGAAAACGCACCTCCTGTTACCCAGGAGAAGATGAAGACCTCCTATCAACTGAGGTCCAGAAAAAATGTCTAGGTGAGCTGAACCCAGCCAAACTCTCTTGCCCATCAGCCCCACCCCAAAAGCCCCCCTCCCCTGTCCTTGCCTGGCACATAACCCTTCTCTGCCCACACCCCTTCTCTTGAAGCCATCGTTCCCACCTGTCTTCACACTCTTCCCTAAACCAGTGCCATTCTTTGCTCCCCCTCTTGTTTTCTCTAGGTATTCAGGGTAACTGTGAGGGTGAAAAATCCCATTCCGGCAAAGCTGCCTAAGAAAACTCAGAAAACTCCCACCACCAAAAAGCTTAAGAAAATCAGATGCTCAAAGCTCTGTATCCAGAGTTCCAAGGCAAATGAACAGCTGAATCAGAAGGAACCAGAGGAGGTCCCAGAGACCACAGAGACCCCTGCCATTCCAGCTAATCAGAACGAACCAGAGGAGGTCCCAGAGGCCATGGAGACCCCTTCCATTCCAGCTGGACCAGTGGACAGCCGATGACTTCGGGGCATGGCTAAAGACTTCAGAAATGCTCGGGGGTTTCACCGCTGAGGACTGACCAACAGTACAGATGCTGAATATTATAGGAACTGCATACATTAATAACGAAAATAAAATCAACCTGATGTGAAATTATGTTTGTCTCTGAATTCTCTGATAGTGGGGGGCAGATAGGGCAGGGAAGGGATAAGTGTGTGAGGAGGGAGGGAGATGGCTTCTGTGGAGTTGGAGATGGGACCAGAAAGCCCAGGTTGCCAGAAAGTAGGGGGAAGAACTGGTTCCAGACTGAGCTTCAAAGACACACTTCCCATGGGAGAAGAGAAGAGGACTTGGTGTTTCTCTGTGTGAGTGCAGAGATGGATACTTAGCTGGGGAGCTGTGTCGAGAGGGGTGGGGGCGTGCCATTTGCTAAAAAGGCATACAAAGGAGCTGCCCCATCAAAAGAATGGAATATCGGCATTTGCAGCAACATGGAAGGTAGAATATTGAGTAAAATAACTCACAGAGATAGACAAATACTGTATGATATCACTTATAGAATCTAAACATACCGCAAAGTAGAGAATATGATAAAAATGGAGGCGCGCAGATATAGAGAAGCATCTACTGGTTACCAGCGGGGAGGGGACGAGGGAGGGGCAATACAGACGTGAGGGAGTGGGAGGCACGCAGTGTTAGTTAGGTGGAAGATGAGCTCAGGGATGCATTGTACAACATGGGAAATAGAGCCAGGACTTTGTCATAAATATAAATGGAAAGCAAGCTTTAACAGTTGCATAATAAGAAAGAAAAGGAAAGAAAGTCGGGCGAGGAAGGAGGGAAGAAAGGCAAGAAAAGAATGGCGTTTTTGGAGGTCAAAAAGCCAATACTGATTAGGCCCTTTTAAGCAAAGGAATGTATTTTATTTTATTTTATTTTATTTATTTTAATTGGTGGGTAATTACTTTACAATATTGTGGTGGTTTTGGCCATACATTAACATGAATCAGCCATGAGTGTACATGTGTTCCCCATCCTGATCCCCCCTCCCACCTCACTCCCCATCCCATCCCTCTGGGTCATCCCAGTGCACCAGCCCTGAGCACCCTGTCTTATGCATTGAACATGGACTGGCTATCTCTTTCACATATGATAATATACATGTTTCAGTGCTATTCTCTCAGATCATCCCACGCTCGCCGTCTCCCACAGACTCCAAAATGCTGTTCTGTAAATCTGTGTCTCTTTTGCTGTCTCCCATATAGGGTTACCATTACCATCATTCTAAATTCCATATATATGCCTTAGTAAAGTGTATTGTTGTTTTTCTTTCTGACATACTTCACTCTGTATAATAGGCTCCAGTTTCATCTACCTCATTAGAACGGAATCAAATGTGTTCTTTTTAATGGCTGAGCAATATTCCATTCTGTCTATGTACCACAGCTTTCTTTCCCATTTGTCTGCTGTTGGACATCTAGGTTGCTTCCATGCCCTGGCTATTGTAAACAGTGCTGTGGTGAACGTTGGGGCACACGTGTCTTTTTCACTTCTGGGTGAATCAGGATTTGAATGAGGAGAAACCATGATGACTGTTAGCCTGTTAGTGGCAAACCCTGCACATGAGTTTGGTTGAAGGACTGGGACCAAAGTTGGTGATGGTTGTTTCAAACCGTCTGAGAGTGCTCAGATGGACATGTGGTGTGCTGTCTTGCTGGGGGACATCTCTGGTTGCTCTGTTCTCACCAGCAACAGAAGACTTTCTTTCCTTCCTTTCATTTCCCTTGTTTCCCTTTCTCCCTCTTTCCTCCCTACCTGCCTTTCTTTCACAAACATTCAATGTGCTGTGCTGTGCTGTATTTCGTTGCTCAGCCGGGTCCAACTCTTTTTGACCACACGGACTGTAGCCCGCCAGGATCCTCAGTCCATGGGTATTCTCCAGGCAGGCATACTGGAGCAGGCTGCCATTCCCCCCTCCAGGGGATCTTCCCAACCCAGGGATTGAATCCCGGTCTCCCATGTTGCAGGTGTTTTATTTTTTTCTTTTTTTTTGGTTTGTTTTGTTTTTTTTTTTTTTTTTTATTTTACTGTCTGAGCCACCAGGAAACCATTAAAATGGGCTTCATCTGATACTATGTTTTTCATATCTGTAAGATCAAATGGGGTTTATTTTAGGATTTCCATGTCTCTCCTTACTTTTAGAACACACAAAACACAGCTATTCCAAGTATCTTAATGTCTCTGTCTGCAATTTCTAAAATCTATGCCACTTCTGCCTGAGTTTCAGTTTTCAAGGGAATTTTAGTATGATTTTTGTTACCTTTGTGAGATTTAATATGTTCTTAAAGTGGTTCGGGGCTAGTTCCATACTCTTCTTGTGAATTGGCTGCTCATGTCTTTAAACATGTCTTCATAAATTTAAAGGCCAGTGATACATCTTTCTTATAAAGGGTTAGCTCGTGCCTCTTGCCCATTTTTCTTTCAGGTTTTAAGACCTTTCTTCTCAAAATTGTAAGAGTCATTTTTGGGTTTGTTTATGGCGTGTTTTTTCTACCTCTTAAAATGTTCAGCAGTGTGAGGGACCCTGGGTGAGTAAGCAACAAATGGACACCAGGATGTGAACACTTCACAGGAAGCCCAGGGAGACCCACTAAGCCAACAAACTGTCCCCAGGGGTACACCTCAGGCTGGTTGACCCTACGAGTCAATTGGAAAATCGAGGACTGAGGTGGAGCACACAATCCATTCCCCTTTCCTCCAGAGCCAAGCAGCTCAATGAGAGACCATGGGAACTAGATGCACAGGACAGGATGACTCAGTCTTTTATCCAAGAAGCTGGAAGCTTGTGGCAGCTGCTCATAGAAATGAATTCCACCATGGTTTTGGCTGTGAGGTCAGCTCCAAGGGAGCTTCCGGCAGGAAAACAAGATGAGAAAAGAGATTTGTGAGGGCACGTGTTGAGAAGACCCTTGCACACAAGGCTCACCAGCTCTGGGCAAGCTCCACCCCTTGCTGGGAATACTAATCAGCCGTAAGTGGTCATTTCCTGCATGGGATCCCCAGCACAACGTGAAACAAGCATTCCTCTACCCCATCCCCATCACCCTGTTCAAATCCAAGCCTGGGTAGTACTCCTAGTGAGGTGACCCTGAGTCCTAAACTTGAAACGAGACAGCTCCGTGTGGAGCAAGGGCAAGTGTATTCAATGCGTTCTCACAGCCTGAAGACAAGGGTTTCCGACTGGAGACCAGAAAACGGAGGCGAGTTCCGGAACACTGAGACAAGGAGGCGGGATGGAAAGGTTTCTGTCGGCTGGCCAAGAATTCAATGGGTTTCACGGTGCATTAAGACCACACTGCAGAGGGAACGTGGAATGGTGCTCCCTTCCACAGACACTTAAACACAGCCCAGTTGTCGTGGAGGGATTTCAGGCAAGATATTCCAAACTAGATAAAGGTGAGAGGTGAGAGAGAACAGAATGAATGCCCGAGGAGTGTGGCTGTGGGGAAGGTTTGTAGGAGATGCACTCTGCCTGCCGTGTGTCCCATGAGTTGACGTGGAGAGATGAGGGTGGCAGGTGAGTTTGGAGGCCTCTTTAGGGGAATTACAAATGGCTCATTTCTCCCACAAAATCATCTGAGTTGCTCCCCATCCTCCACTAGACATGTCAGGATGGGTCTTTGTGATGTCAAGGCTCACCCGGGGCCACCATTGGCTGGGGAAGAGACTTGCTGAACTCATAAACCGTGACGGTGTGGCCCCCTGGAGATGGGTGTATATATAAGGGTGCTCAGGGGCTCTGCGCAGACTACTGGGAGCCTTCAGAATGACTAAGGTCACTGGGAAGCCACAAGGCTCAAAGCAGTTATGTAACAGCCATCTCCATATACTCAGGGGGAAAAGATGAAGACCTCCTATCAACTGAAGTCCAAAAGGTGAGCTGAACCCACCTAAGCTCCTCTTATCTTTCTCTGTTTGACTTACTTTCTATGATCATCTCTAGGTGCATCCACGTTGACAAAATAGCATTGTTTCATTCTTTCTTATGGTTAATATTCCATTGTATGTATAAAATACTTTTCTTTATCCATTCACCTATGTATGGGCATGTAAGGTTGTTTCCATTTCTTTGCTACTGTACTTGGTACTACTATAAACACTGCTGTGCGTGTCTCTTTTCTCATGGGAGTTTTCATCTTTACTGGATATGTGCCCAGTAGTGGGACTGCTGGATCATATGCTGACTCTATTTTTAGTTTGTTTCAAAAGCTGCATACTGGGAAGGGAGATGGGCAGGAGGTTTAAAAAGGAGGGGACATACGTATACATATGGCTGATTCATGTTGAGGTTGGACAGAAAACAACGAAATTCTGTAAATCAACTATCCATCAATAAGAAAATAAAAGTGAATTTAAAAAACTGCCTACTGTTTTCAATAGTGACAGCATCAGTTTGTTGACTTTCATGTATAGGATGTTGTTAATCTTGCTGCAGTGCATGGTCGACTTACACGTGTTTTTCAAAATCTGTGTTTCTTTATTTTTTAAAGCACTTTGAGCTGTATTTAACTGTTGATGTTTTCTTCCTGAGAGTGTTCTGGATTTTCTTTTTCACGTTTTTTCTTTTTTGGATGAATCACCCCTGACATGGTGAAGGGTAGGTCTCATGTTGAGTCCAGTGGCCTTGTATATATCATATACCCATCAGCGATAGTTTGAAGGCTGCCATTACAGACAAAACCCTCTACGCTGCAAGGCTTTATGATTCCCTCCTCTTTTGGGATGGCCTGCCCCATCTGAGAGTTTTTGTCAGGCCCGGTTGTACAGTAGAGTAGAACGAGCCAGAGGATGCCACAAAACCCGGTGTCTCCTCACTCTTGGATTTTTGAAGTAAATCTTCCTATTCTCTTTAAGTTGAAGACAAGGGGAGCTGGTTTGACGTGTACAGATTCTTGTTCCGAGACACTGAGACGACTCTGTGTATTCAGCTGTACTCGTTTTCACCTACATATTATAAGAAGGTGTTTCGACTACCATTCTTGCTGCAATAGGTTTATGTGGATTCTGTATTTTATATGTATCTGTGGGAAGAAATTAATGCCAAACTACAGATGTTTCCTTTCCATCCACCAGGGTCCAGCCATAGCTTTCTTGCCAGGTTGGATGTCCATGTGACCTTTGTGTGGGTGCTCACTGCAGTGGATTTTTGTATCCCACCTCTCTGTTGCATCACCTGATGTTTCTTAAATCGAACCTCCTTCACTCAGTGGGATGAGCTCTGGGTTTATCTATCTCTGAAGTTGTCCTACTTTCAGATTTCAATCCTTGATTCAAAATTCATTCTAGACCTGTATCAATTTCCTTATATATTCCTCTGTCCAGGTATGCTATCTTAACTTTCATCTCTTTGATGTTTTGAGTGGTTTCCATGGGACCTGGTTTGGGGTGTGTGGTGTTCGAAATCTGTTCATTTCTGAACTACTCCAGGAGAGGACCTGGTTTATCATACTGTCTCTGCCAATTTGTTTATTTATTTATTTGTCTTTCATGGGAGTGCCCTTTTCGAATCATGCTCATAGTGCCTCTTATCAGGTCCATCCCACCAGTAACCTAAAGTGTCCACTGCACTAATGCTATTCTACCACTGATTCCATGTACAGCTTTAGACAGTGGCTTTTTTTCGTGCTGAGGCAGAGGTGATCATATCCTCAACAGCTTAGCTGTTCGTATCTCTTAGATTTCATCCTATGTGAACATTGTCATCAGCTTTTTTAATGAGGCACGGAATTGTGTTTACCCGTTCATATCCTCTACCTGTGAGCTTCCCCTGTGTTTATTTATTCTCCTATGTGAGCCCTGGCAATTTGTAAAGAGTGGGTATGGCTTAGAGCTCAGCACCGTTGTGAACACTGGGTCCATCAGCATTCGAAGGTTGCTGTTATAGAAAATGTCCACAAGGCGGCAGCATTTCTTCATTCCCTCCTCTTGTTGCTATGGTAACAGCCCCCTCTGAGGTTCTCCCAGGCCTGGTTGTAAATGAGAGGAAAAGGAGACCCTGGAAGTCACCAAACGCTTTTGTCTCTTTAGCCTTTGAGGCTTTTTCTTTAAGTGAATCTTATATTTCTCATTTAAGACAATTTACACCGTTGTAGTTGTTGCAGGGAACCAGTTTCTCCTTCCGTTCCACAGATACCTGGAGGTGTTCAGCTGGGGTTACTGTCACAGCTGTTTTGAGAATCTGTTGAGCACATTTCTCTTGATACAAGAAGTCCATGTGGATTATGAATTGCATAGGCATTTGTGGGAATAAATTTATTCCAGCCTTCACCTTTCAGGCTCTCACCCATCAACACCCTTTGCTAACCGTAATTTTCTTACCAGGAGTGCAAGTCCATTTCACATTTTTTGTTTTTTTTTTTTTTTCACTCATCGCCATCAATGTTTTCTTTTTAATCCCCACTCGAAGGTATATGATATGATATCTCTTTAATCTGCCCTTCTTTACTTACTGTGATTGACTCTAGATGTTTGTGTATCTCTGAAAATGGAATTTTTTCCAATTTCATAATTTTGGCATCATATTTCATTGTGTATCTCCGACCCATTTCTTTCTCTTTTCTTCTGCACCTAACAATTCTCTTTCCGGTCATCTCTTGTTCGTTGTGAATGCTGCTGCAGTGCATGCAAAAGACAACACAGAAATACAAAGGATCACAAGAGACTACTATCAGCAGCTATATGAAAGTACAATGGAAAACTTGGAAGAAATGGACGAATTCTTAGAAAAGTATAACCTTCCAAAACTGAGCCAGGAAGTAATAGAAAATCTTACTAGACCAATCAAAAGCATGGAAATTGAAACTGCAATGAAAAATCATTGAACAAACAAAAGCCAAGGACCAGTTGGCTTCACAGGTGAATCCACCAAACAATTAAGAGCTAACACCTATCCTACTCAAAATCTTCCAAATTATTCCACAAGTTAAACCCCCAAACTCAATTTATGAGTCCCCCATCACCCTAATCCCAAAACCAGACAAAGATGCCGCCAGAAAAGAAAACTACAGGCCAATATCACTGATGAACATATGTGAAAAATGTTCAACGAATTCTAGCAAACAGAATCCAACGACATATTCAAAAAGTTAGACGTCATGACCAAGTGGGTTTATTCAAGAAATCTCCATGTGGAACAAGGTCAAGTGTATTCACTGTGTTCTCACAGCCTGAAGACAAGGGTTTCCGACTGGAGACCAGAAAACAGAGGAGAGCTCCTGTAATGCGGAGAAAAGGAGGCGGGACGGGAAAGGATTCTGTCGGCTGGCCCGGAATTAAGTGGTCCTCGAGGTGCATTAAGACCATATTGCAGGAGCAACGTGGAATGATTCTCGCTTCCACAGACACTTAAACACAACCTAGTTGTCATGGAGGGAGTTTAGGCAAGATATAACATGCTAGATAATGGTGAAAGCTGAGAGAGAACAGAATGAATGCCCGAGGAGTGTGGCTGTGGGGCAAGGTTTGGAAGAGATGCACTCTGCCTGCTGTGTGACCCATCAGAGTTGACATAGAGGTGAGGGTGGCAGGTGTATTTGGAGGCCTCTTTAGGGCATTGCAAATGCCCCATTTCTCCCAGCAAATCATCTGACTTGCTCCCCATCCTCCGCTAAACATGTCTGGATGGGGCTTTCTGATGTCAAAGCTCACCCAGGGCCACCATTGGCTGGGGAAGAGACTTGCTGACCTCATAAAGCATGAGCGTGAGGCTCCATGGGCACGGGTATATATAGGGGTGCTCAGGGGCTCTGCGCAGACCACTGTGAGTCCTCCAAATGACTGAGGTGACTAGGAAGCCACAAGGCTCCAGAGTAGTTATGGAAAACGCACCTCCTGTTACCCAGGAGAAGATGAAGACCTCCTATCAACTGAGGTCCAGAAAAAATGTCTAGGTGAGCTGAACCCAGCCAAACTCTCTTGCCCATCAGCCCCACCCCAAAAGCCCCCCTCCCCTGTCCTTGCCTGGCACATAACCCTTCTCTGCCCACACCCCTTCTCCTGAAGCCATCGTTCCCACCTGTCTTCACACTCTTCCCTAAACCAGTGCCATTCTTTGCTCCCCCTCTTGTTTTCTCTAGGTATTCAGGGTAACTGTGAGGGTGAAAAATCCCATTCCGGCAAAGCTGCCTAAGAAAACTCAGAAAACTCCCACCACCAAAAAGCTTAAGAAAATCAGATGCTCAAAGCTCTGTATCCAGAGTTCCAAGGCAAATAAACAGCTGAATCAGAAGGAACCAGAGGAGGTCCCAGAGACCACAGAGACCCCTGCCATTCCAGCTAATCAGAACGAACCAGAGGAGGTCCCAGAGGCCATGGAGACCCCTTCCATTCCAGCTGGACCAGTGGACAGCCGGTGACTTCGGGGCATGGCTAAAGACTTCAGAAATGCTCGGGGGTTTCGCCGCTGAGGACTGACCAACAGTACAGATGCTGAATATTATAGGAACTGCATACATTAATAACGAAAATAAAATCAACCTGATGTGAAATTATGTTTGTCTCTGAATTCTCTGATAGTGGGGGGCAGAGAGGGCAGGGAAGGGATAAGTGTGTGAGGAGGGAGGGAGATGGCTTCTGTGGAGTTGGAGATGGGACCAGAAAGCCCAGGTTGCCAGAAAGTAGGGGGAAGAACTGGTTCCAGACTGAGCTTCAAAGACACACTTCCCATGGGAGAAGAGAAGAGGACTTGGTGTTTCTCTGTGTGAGTGCAGAGATGGATACTTAGCTGGGGAGCTGTGTCGAGAGGGGTGGGGGCGTGCCATTTGCTAAAAAGGCATACCAAGGAGCTGCCCCATCAAAAGAATGGAATATTGGCATTTGCAGCAACATGGAAGGTAGAATATTGAGTAAAATAACTCACAGTGATAGACAAATACTGTATGATATCACTTATAGAATCTAAACATACCGCAAAGTAGAGAATATGATAAAAATGGAGGCGCACAGATATAGAGAAGCATCTACTGGTTACCAGCGGGGAGGGGACGAGGGAGGGGCAATACAGACGTGAGGGAGTGGGAGGCACGCAGTGTTAGTTAGGTGGAAGATGAGCTCAGGGATGCATTGTACAACATGGGAAATAGAGCCAGGACTTTGTCGTAACTATAAATGGAAAGCAAGCTTTAACAATTGTATAATAAGAAAGAAAAGGAAAGAAAGTCGGGCGAGGAAGGAGGGAAGAAAGGAAGGAAAAGAATGGCGTTTTTGGAGGTCAAAAAGCCAATACTGATTAGGCCCTTTTAAGCAAAGGAATGTATTTTATTTTATTTTATTTTATTTATTTTAATTGGTGGGTAATTACTTTACAATATTGTGGTGGTTTTGGCCATACATTAACATGAATCAGCCATGAGTGTACATGTGTTCCCCATCCTGATCCCCCCTCCCACCTCACTCCCCATCCCATCCCTCTGGGTCATCCCAGTGCACCAGCCCTGAGCACCCTGTCTTATGCATTGAACATGGACTGGCTATCTCTTTCACATATGATAATATACATGTTTCAGTGCTATTCTCTCAGATCATCCCACGCTCGCCGTCTCCCACAGACTCCAAAATGCTGTTCTGTAAATCTGTGTCTCTTTTGCTGTCTCCCATATAGGGTTACCATTACCATCATTCTAAATTCCATATATATGCCTTAGTAAAGTGTATTGGTGTTTTTCTTTCTGACTTACTTCACTCTGTATAATAGGCTCCAGTTTCATCTACCTCATTAGAACGGAATCAAATGTGTTCTTTTTAATGGCTGAGCAATATTCCATTCTGTCTATGTACCACAGCTTTCTTTCCCATTTGTCTGCTGTTGGACATCTAGGTTGCTTCCATGCCCTGGCTATTGTAAACAGTGCTGTGGTGAACGTTGGAGCACACGTGTCTTTTTCACTTCTGGGTGAATCAGGATTTGACTGAGGAGAAACCATGATGACTGTTAGCCTGTTAGTGGCAAACCCTGCACATGAGTTTGGTTGAAGGACTGGGACCAAAGTTGGTGATGGTTGTTTCAAACCGTCTGAGAGTGCTCAGATGGACATGTGGTGTGCTGTCTTGCTGGGGGACATCTCTGGTTGCTCTGTTCTCAGCAGCAACAGAGGACTTTCCTTCCTTTCATTTCCCTTGTTTCCCTTTCTCCCTCTTTCCTCCGTACCTGCCTTTCTTTCACAAACATTCAATGTGCTGTGCTGTGCTGTATTTCGTTGCTCAGCCGGGTCCAACTCTTTTTGACCACACGGACTGTAGCCCGCCAGGCTCCTCGGTCCATGGGTATTCTCCAGGCAGGCATACTGGAGCAGGCTGCCATTCCCCCCTCCAGGGGATCTTCGAACCCAGGGATTGAATCTCGGTCTCCCATGTTGCAGGTGTTTTTTTTTTTGTTTGTTTTGTTTTGTTTTGTTTTGTTTTGTTTTTTTATTTAACTGTCTGAGCCACCAGGAAACCATTAAAATGGGCTTCATCTGATACTATGTTTTTCATATCTGTAAGATCAAATGGGGTTTATTTTAGGATTTCCATGTCTCTCCTCACTTTTAGAACACAGAAAACACAGCTATTCCAAGTATCTTAATGTCTCTGTCTGCAATTTCTAAAATCTATGCCACTTCTGCCTGAGTTTCCGTTTTCAAGGGAATTTTAGCATGATTTTTGTTACCTTTGTGAGATTTAATATGTTCTTAAAGTGGTTCGGGGCTAGTTCCATACTCTTCTTGTGAATTGGCTGCTGATGTCTTCAAACATGTCTTCATAAATTTAAAGGCCAATGATACATCTTTCTTATAAAGGGTTAGCTCGTGCCTCTTGCCCATTTTTCTTTCAGGTTTTAAGACCTTTCTTCTCAAAATTGTAAGAGTCATTTTTGGGTTTGTTTATGGCGTGTTTTTTCTACCTCTTAAAATGTTCAGCAGTGTGAGGGACCCTGGGTGAGTAAGCAACAAATGGACACCAGGATGTGAACACTTCACAGGAAGCCCAGGGAGACCCACTAAGCCAACAAACTGTCCCCAGGGGTACACCTCAGGCTGGTTGACCCTACGAGTCAATTGGAAAATCGAGGACTGAGGTGGAGCACACAATCCATTCCCCTTTCCTCCAGAGCCAAGCAGCTCAATGAGAGACCATGGGAACTAGATGCACAGGACAGGATGACTCAGTCTTTTATCCAAGAAGCTGGAAGCTTGTGGCAGCTGCTCATGGAAATGAATTCCACCATGGTTTTGGCTGTGAGGTCAGCTCCAAGGGAGCTTCCGGCAGGAAAACAAGATGAGAAAAGAGATTTGTGAGGGCACGTGTTGAGAAGACCCTTGCACACAAGGCTCACCAGCTCTGGGCAAGCTCCACCCCTTGCTGGGAATACTAATCAGCCGCAAGTGGTCATTTCCTGCATGGGATCACCCAGCACAACGTGAAACAAGGATTCCTCTACCCCATCCCCATCACCCTGTTCAAACCCAAGCCTGGGTAGTACTCCTAGTGAGGTGACCCTGAGTCCTAAACTTGAAACGAGACAGCTCCGTGTGGAGCAAGGGCAAGTGTCTTCAATGCGTTCTCACAGCCTGAAGACAAGGGTTTCCGACTGGAGACCAGAAAACGGAGGCGAGTTCCGGGAACACTGAGACAAGGAGGCGGGATGGAAAGGTTTCTGTCGGCTGGCCCAGAATTCAATGGGTTTCACGGTGCATTAAGACCACACTGCAGAGGGAACGTGGAATGGTGCTCCCTTCCACAGACACTTAAACACAGCCCAGTTGTCGTGGAGGGATTTCAGGCAAGATATTCCAAACTAGATAAAGGTGAGAGGTGAGAGAGAACAGAATGAATGCCCGAGGAGTGTGGCTGTGGGGAAGGTTTGTAGGAGATGCACTCTGCCTGCCGTGTGTCCCATGAGTTGACGTGGAGAGATGAGGGTGGCAGGTGAGTTTGGAGGCCTCTTTAGGGGAATTACAAATGGCTCATTTCTCCCACAAAATCATCTGAGTTGCTCCCCATCCTCCACTAGACATGTCAGGATGGGTCTTTGTGATGTCAAGGCTCACCCGGGGCCACCATTGGCTGGGGAAGAGACTTGCTGAACTCATAAACCGTGACGGTGTGGCCCCCTGGAGATGGGTATATATAAGGGTGCTCAGGGGCTCTGGGCAGACTACTGGGAGCCTTCAGAATGACTAAGGTCACTGGGAAGCCACAAGGCTTAGAGCAGTTATGTAACAGCCATCTCCATATACTCAGGGGGAAAAGATGAAGACCTCCTATCAACTGAAGTCCAAAAGGTGAGCTGAACCCACCTAAGCTCCTCTTATCTTTCTCTGTTTGACTTACTTTCTATGATCATCTCTAGGTGCATCCACGTTGACAAAATAGCATTGTTTCATTCTTTCTTATGGTTAATATTCCATTGTATGTATAAAATACTTTTCTTTATCCATTCACCTATGTATGGGCATGTAAGGTTGTTTCCATTTCTTTGCTACTGTACTTGGTACTACTATAAACACTGCTGTGCGTGTCTCTTTTCTCATGGGAGTTTTCATCTTTACTGGATATGTGCCCAGTAGTGGGACTGCTGGATCATATGCTAACTCTATTTTTAGTTTGTTTCAAAAGCTGCATACTGGGAAGGGAGATGGGCAGGAGGTTTAAAAAGGAGGGGACATACGTATACATATGGCTGATTCATGTTGAGGTTGGACAGAAAACAACGAAATTCTGTAAATCAACTATCCATCAATAAGAAAATAAAAGTGAATTTAAAAAACTGCCTACTGTTTTCAATAGTGACAGCATCAGTTTGTTGACTTTCATGTATAGGATGTTGTTAATCTTGCTGCAGTGCATGGTCGACTTACACGTGTTTTTCAAAATCTGTGTTTCTTTATTTTTTAAAGCACTTTGAGCTGTATTTAACTGTTGATGTTTTCTTCCTGAGAGTGTTCTGGATTTTCTTTTTCACGTTTTTTCTTTTTTGGATGAATCACCCCTGACATGGTGAAGGGTAGGTCTCATGTTGAGTCCAGTGGCCTTGTATATATTATATACCCATCAGCGATAGTTTGAAGGCTGCCATTACAGACAAAACCCTCTACGCTGCAAGGCTTTATGATTCCCTCCTCTTTTGGGATGGCCTGCCCCATCTGAGAGTTTTTGTCAGGCCCGGTTGTACAGTAGAGTAGAACGAGCCAGAGGATGCCACAAAACCCGGTGTCTCCTCACTCTTGGATTTTTGAAGTAAATCTTCCTATTCTCTTTAAGTTGAAGACAAGGGGAGCTGGTTTGACGTGTACAGATTCTTGTTCCGAGACACTGAGACGACTCTGTGTATTCAGCTGTACTCGTTTTCACCTACATATTATAAGAAGGTGTTTCGACTACCATTCTTGCTGCAATAGGTTTACGTGGATTCTGTATTTTATATGTATCTGTGGGAAGAAATTAATGCCAAACTACAGATGTTTCCTTTCCATCCACCAGGGTCCACCCATAGCTTTCTTGCCAGGTTGGATGTCCATGTGACCTTTGTGTGGGTGCTCACTGCAGTGGATTTTTGTATCCCACCTCTCTGTTGCATCACCTGATGTTTCTTAAATCGAACCTCCTTCACTCAGTGGGATGAGCTCTGGGTTTATCTATCTCTGAAGTTGTCCTACTTTCAGATTTCAATCCTTGATTCAAAATTCATTCTAGACCTGTATCAATTTCCTTATATATTCCTCTGTCCAGGTATGCTATCTTAACTTTCATCTCTTTGATGTTTTGAGTGGTTTCCATGGGACCTGGTTTGGGGTGTGTGGTGTTCGAAATCTGTTCATTTCTGAACTACTCCAGGAGAGGACCTGGTTTATCATACTGTCTCTGCCTCTTTGTTTATTTATTTATTTGTCTTTCATGGGAGTGCACTTTTCTAATCATGCTCATAATGCCTCTTATCAGGTCCATCCCACCAGTAACCTAAAGTGTCCACTGCACTAATGCTATTCTACCACTGATTCCATGTACAGCTTTAGACAGTGGCTTTTTTTCGTGCTGAGGCAGAGGTGATCATATCCTCAACAGCTTAGATGTTCGTATCTCTTAGATTTCATCCTATGTGCACATTGTCATCAGCTTTTTTAATGAGGCACGGAATTGTGTTTGCCCGTTCATATCCTCTACCTCTGAGCTTCCCCTGTGTTTATTTTTTCTATGTGAGCGCTGGCAATTTGTAAAGAGTGGGTATGGGTTAGAGCTCAGCACCGTTGTGAACACTGGGTCCATCAGCATTCGAAGGTTGCTGTTATAGAAAATGTCCACAAGGCGGCAGCATTTCTTCATTCCCTCCTCTTGTTGCTATGGTAACAGACCCCTCTGAGGTTCTCCCAGGCCTGGTTGTAAATGAGAGGAAAAGGAGACCCTGGAAGTCACCAAAAGCTTTTGTCTCTTTAGCCTTTGAGGCTTTTTCTTTAAGCGAAACTTATATTTCTCATTTAAGACAATTTACACCGTTGTAGTTGTTGCAGGGAACCAGTTTCTCCTTCCGTTCCACAGATACCTGGAGGTGTTCAGCTGGGGTTACTGTCACAGCTGTTTTGAGAATCTGTTGAGCACATTTCTCTTGATACAAGAAGTCCATGTGGATTATGAATTGCATAGGCATTTGTGGGAATAAATTTATTCCAGCCTTCACCTTTCAGGCTCTCACCCACCAACACCCTTTGCTAACCGTAATTTTCTTACCAGGAGTGCAAGTCCATTTCACATTTTTTGTTTTTTTTTTTCACTCATCGCCATCAATGTTTTCTTTTTAATCCCCAGTCGAAGGTACATGATATGATATCTCTTTAATCTGCCCTTCTTTACTTACTGTGATTGACTCTAGATGTTTGTGTATCTCTGAAAATGGAATTTTTTCCAATTTCATAATTTTGGCATCATATTTCATTGTATATCTCCGACCCATTTTTTTCTCTTTTCTTCTGCACCTACCAATTCTCTTTCCCGTCATCTCTTGTTCGTTGTGAATGCTGCTGCAGTGCATGTAACAGACAACACAGAAATACAAAGGATCACAAGAGACTACTATCAGCAGCTATATGAAAGTACAATGGAAAACTTGGAAGAAATGGACGAATTCTTAGAAAAGTATAACCTTCCAAAACTGAGCCAGGAAGTAATAGAAAATCTTACTAGACCAATCGAAAGAATGGAAGTTGAAACTGCAATGAAAAATCATTGAACAAACAAAAGCCAAGGACCAGTTGGCTTCACAGGTGAATCCACCAAACAATTAAGAGCTAACACCTATCCTACTCAAAATCTTCCAAATTATTCCACAAGTTAAACCCCCAAACTCAATTTATGAGTCCCCCATCACCCTAATCCCAAAACCAGACAAAGATGCCGCCAGAAAAGAAAACTACAGGCCAATATCACTGATGAACATATGTGAAAAATGTTCAACGAATTCTAGCAAACAGAATCCAACGACATATTCAAAAAGTTAGACGTCATGACCAAGTGGGTTTATTCAAGAAACTCCATGTGGAACAAGGTCAAGTGTATTCACTGTGTTCTCACAACCTGAAGACAAGGGTTTCCGACTGGAGACCAGAAAACAGAGGAGAGCTCCTGTAATGCGGAGAAAAGGAGGCGGGATGGGAAAGGATTCTGTCGGCTGGCCCGGAATTAAGTGGTCCTCGAGGTGCATTAAGACCATATTGCAGGAGCAACGTGGAATGATTCTCGCTTCCACAGACACTTAAACACAACCTAGTTGTCATGGAGGGAGTTTAGGCAAGATATAACATGCTAGATAATGGTGAAAGCTGAGAGAGAACAGAATGAATGCCCGAGGAGTGTGGCTGTGGGGCAAGGTTTGGAAGAGATGCACTCTGCCTGCTGTGTGACCCATCAGAGTTGACATAGAGGTGAGGGTGGCAGGTGTGTTTGGAGGCCTCTTTAGGGCATTGCAAATGCCCCATTTCTCCCAGCAAATCATCTGACTTGCTCCCCATCCTCCGCTAAACATGTCTGGATGGGGCTTTCTGATGTCAAAGCTCACCCAGGGCCACCATTGGCTGGGGAAGAGACTTGCTGACCTCATAAAGCATGAGCGTGAGGCTCCATGGGCACGGGTATATATAGGGGTGCTCAGGGGCTCTGAGCAGACCACTGTGAGTCCTCCAAATGACTGAGGTGACTAGGAAGCCACAAGGCTCCAGAGTAGTTATGGAAAACGCACCTCCTGTTACCCAGGAGAAGATGAAAACCTCCTATCAACTGAGGTCCAGAAAAAATGTCTAGGTGAGCTGAACCCAGCCAAACTCTCTTGCCCATCAGCCCCACCCCAAAAGCCCCCCTCCCCTGTCCTTGCCTGGCACATAACCCTTCTCTGCCCACACCCCTTCTCCTGAAGCCATCGTTCCCACCTGTCTTCACACTCTTCCCTAAACCAGTGCCATTCTTTGCTCCCCCTCTTGTTTTCTCTGGGTATTCAGGGTAACTGTGAGGGTGAAAAATCCCATTCCGGCAAAGCTGCCTAAGAAAACTCAGAAAACTCCCACCACCAAAAAGCTTAAGAAAATCAGATGCTCAAAGCTCTGTATCCAGAGTTCCAAGGCAAATGAACAGCTGAATCAGAAGGAACCAGAGGAGGTCCCAGAGACCACAGAGACCCCTGCCATTCCAGCTAATCAGAACGAACCAGAGGAGGTCCCAGAGGCCATGGAGACCCCTTCCATTCCAGCTGGACCAGTGGACAGCCGGTGACTTCGGGGCATGGCTAAAGACTTCAGAAATGCTCGGGGGTTTCGCCGCTGAGGACTGACCAACAGTACAGATGCTGAATATTATAGGAACTGCATACATTAATAACGAAAATAAAATCAACCTGATGTGAAATTATGTTTGTCTCTGAATTCTCTGATAGTGGGGGGCAGATAGGGCAGGGAAGGGATAAGTGTGTGAGGAGGGAGGGAGATGGCTTCTGTGGAGTTGGAGATGGGACCAGAAAGCCCAGGTTGCCAGAAAGTAGGGGGAAGAACTGGTTCCAGACTGAGCTTCAAAGACACACTTCCCATGGGAGAAGAGAAGAGGACTTGGTGTTTCTCTGTGTGAGTGCAGAGATGGATACTTAGCTGGGGAGCTGTGTCGAGAGGGGTGGGGGCGTGCCATTTGCTAAAAAGGCATACAAAGGAGCTGCCCCATCAAAAGAATGGAATAGTGGCATTTGCAGCAACATGGAAGGTAGAATATTGAGTAAAATAACTCACAGCGATAGACAAATACTGTATGATATCACTTATAGAATCTAAACATACCGCAAAGTAGAGAATATGATAAAAATGGAGGCGCACAGATATAGAGAAGCATCTACTGGTCACCAGCGGGGAGGGGACGAGGGAGGGGCAATACAGACGTGAGGGAGTGGGAGGCACGCAGTGTTAGTTAGGTGGAAGATGAGCTCAGGGATGCATTGTACAACATGGGAAATAGAGCCAGGACTTTGTCATAACTATAAATGGAAAGCAAGCTTTAACAGTTGCATAATAAGAAAGAAAAGGAAAGAAAGTCGGGCGAGGAAGGAGGGAAGAAAGGCAAGAAAAGAATGGCGTTTTTGGAGGTCAAAAAGCCAATACTGATTAGGCCCTTTTAAGCAAAGGAATGTATTTTATTTTATTTTATTTTATTTATTTTAATTGGTGGGTAATTACTTTACAATATTGTGGTGGTTTTGGCCATACATTAACATGAATCAGCCATGAGTGTACATGTGTTCCCCATCCTGATCCCCCCTCCCACCTCACTCCCCATCCCATCCCTCTGGGTCATCCCAGTGCACCAGCCCTGAGCACCCTGTCTTATGCATTGAACATGGACTGGCTATCTCTTTCACATATGAGAATATACATGTTTCAATGCTATTCTCTCAGATCATCCCACCCTCGCCGTCTCCCACAGACTCCAAAAGGCTGTTCTGTAAATCTGTGTCTCTTTTGCTGTCTCCCATATAGGGTTACCATTACCATCTTTCTAAATTCCATATATATGCCTTAGTAAAGTGTATTGGTGTTTTTCTTTCTGACTTACTTCACTCTGTATAATAGGCTCCAGTTTCATCTACCTCATTAGAACGGAATCAAATGTGTTCTTTTTAATGGCTGAGCAATATTCCATTCTGTCTATGTACCACATCTTTCTTTCCCATTTGTCTGCTGTTGGACATCTAGGTTGCTTCCATGCCCTGGCTATTGTAAACAGTGCTGTGGTGAACGTTGGAGCACACGTGTCTTTTTCACTTCTGGGTGAATCAGGATTTGACTGAGGAGAAACCATGATGACTGTTAGCCTGTTAGTGGCAAACCCTGCACATGAGTTTGGTTGAAGGACTGGGACCAAAGTTGGTGATGGTTGTTTCAAACCGTCTGAGAGTGCTCAGATGGACATGTGGTGTGCTGTCTTGCTGGGGGACATCTCTGGTTGCTCTGTTCTCAGCAGCAACAGAGGACTTTCCTTCCTTTCATTTCCCTTGTTTCCCTTTCTCCCTCTTTCCTCCGTACCTGCCTTTCTTTCACAAACATTCAATGTGCTGTGCTGTGCTGTATTTCGTTGCTCAGCCGGGTCCAACTCTTTTTGACCACACGGACTGTAGCCCGCCAGGCTCCTCGGTCCATGGGTATTCTCCAGGCAGGCATACTGGAGCAGGCTGCCATTCCCCCCTCCAGGGGATCTTCGAACCCAGGGATTGAATCTCGGTCTCCCATGTTGCAGGTGTTTTTTTGTTTGTTTGTTTTGTTTTGTTTTGTTTTTTTGTTTTTTTATTTAACTGTCTGAGCCACCAGGAAACCATTAAAATGGGCTTCATCTGATACTATGTTTTTCATATCTGTAAGATCAAATGGGGTTTATTTTAGGATTTCCATGTCTCTCCTCACTTTTAGAACACAGAAAACACAGCTATTCCAAGTATCTTAATGTCTCTGTCTGCAATTTCTAAAATCTATGCCACTTCTGCCTGAGTTTCCGTTTTCAAGGGAATTTTAGTATGATTTTTGTTACCTTTGTGAGATTTAATATGTTCTTAAAGTGGTTCGGGGCTAGTTCCATACTCTTCTTGTGAATTGGCTGCTGATGTCTTCAAACATGTCTTCATAAATTTAAAGGCCAATGATACATCTTTCTTATAAAGGGTTAGCTCGTGCCTCTTGCCCATTTTTCTTTCAGGTTTTAAGACCTTTCTTCTCAAAATTGTAAGAGTCATTTTTGGGTTTGTTTATGGCGTGTTTTTTCTACCTCTTAAAATGTTCAGCAGTGTGAGGGACCCTGGGTGAGTAAGCAACAAATGGACACCAGGATGTGAACACTTCACAGGAAGCCCAGGGAGACCCACTAAGCCAACAAACTGTCCCCAGGGGTACACCTCAGGCTGGTTGACCCTACGAGTCAATTGGAAAATCGAGGACTGAGGTGGAGCACACAATCCATTCCCCTTTCCTCCAGAGCCAAGCAGCTCAATGAGAGACCATGGGAACTAGATGCACAGGACAGGATGACTCAGTCTTTTATCCAAGAAGCTGGAAGCTTGTGGCAGCTGCTCATGGAAATGAATTCCACCATGGTTTTGGCTGTGAGGTCAGCTCCAAGGGAGCTTCCGGCAGGAAAACAAGATGAGAAAAGAGATTTGTGAGGGCACGTGTTGAGAAGACCCTTGCACACAAGGCTCACCAGCTCTGGGCAAGCTCCACCCCTTGCTGGGAATACTAATCAGCCGCAAGTGGTCATTTCCTGCATGGGATCACCCAGCACAACGTGAAACAAGCATTCCTCTACCCCATCCCCATCACCCTGTTCAAACCCAAGCCTGGGTAGTACTCCTAGTGAGGTGACCCTGAGTCCTAAACTTGAAACGAGACAGCTCCGTGTGGAGCAAGGGCAAGTGTCTTCAATGCGTTCTCACAGCCTGAAGACAAGGGTTTCCGACTGGAGACCAGAAAACGGAGGCGAGTTCCGGGAACACTGAGACAAGGAGGCGGGATGGAAAGGTTTCTGTCGGCTGGCCCAGAATTCAATGGGTTTCACGGTGCATTAAGACCACACTGCAGAGGGAACGTGGAATGGTGCTCCCTTCCACAGACACTTAAACACAGCCCAGTTGTCGTGGAGGGATTTCAGGCAAGATATTCCAAACTAGATAAAGGTGAGAGGTGAGAGAGAACAGAATGAATGCCCGAGGAGTGTGGCTGTGGGGAAGGTTTGTAGGAGATGCACTCTGCCTGCCGTGTGTCCCATGAGTTGACGTGGAGAGATGAGGGTGGCAGGTGAGTTTGGAGGCCTCTTTAGGGGAATTACAAATGGCTCATTTCTCCCACAAAATCATCTGAGTTGCTCCCCATCCTCCACTAGACATGTCAGGATGGGTCTTTGTGATGTCAAGGCTCACCCGGGGCCACCATTGGCTGGGGAAGAGACTTGCTGAACTCATAAACCGTGACGGTGTGGCCCCCTGGAGATGGGTATATATAAGGGTGCTCAGGGGCTCTGGGCAGACTACTGGGAGCCTTCAGAATGACTAAGGTCACTGGGAAGCCACAAGGCTTAGAGCAGTTATGTAACAGCCATCTCCATATACTCAGGGGGAAAAGATGAAGACCTCCTATCAACTGAAGTCCAAAAGGTGAGCTGAACCCACCTAAGCTCCTCTTATCTTTCTCTGTTTGACTTACTTTCTATGATCATCTCTAGGTGCATCCACGTTGACAAAATAGCATTGTTTCATTCTTTCTTATGGTTAATATTCCATTGTATGTATAAAATACTTTTCTTTATCCATTCACCTATGTATGGGCATGTAAGGTTGTTTCCATTTCTTTGCTACTGTACTTGGTACTACTATAAACACTGCTGTGCGTGTCTCTTTTCTCATGGGAGTTTTCATCTTTACTGGATATGTGCCCAGTAGTGGGACTGCTGGATCATATGCTAACTCTATTTTTAGTTTGTTTCAAAAGCTGCATACTGGGAAGGGAGATGGGCAGGAGGTTTAAAAAGGAGGGGACATACGTATACATATGGCTGATTCATGTTGAGGTTGGACAGAAAACAACGAAATTCTGTAAATCAACTATCCATCAATAAGAAAATAAAAGTGAATTTAAAAAACTGCCTACTGTTTTCAATAGTGACAGCATCAGTTTGTTGACTTTCATGTATAGGATGTTGTTAATCTTGCTGCAGTGCATGGTCGACTTACACGTGTTTTTCAAAATCTGTGTTTCTTTATTTTTTAAAGCACTTTGAGCTGTATTTAACTGTTGATGTTTTCTTCCTGAGAGTGTTCTGGATTTTCTTTTTCACGTTTTTTCTTTTTTGGATGAATCACCCCTGACATGGTGAAGGGTAGGTCTCATGTTGAGTCCAGTGGCCTTGTATATATTATATACCCATCAGCGATAGTTTGAAGGCTGCCATTACAGACAAAACCCTCTACGCTGCAAGGCTTTATGATTCCCTCCTCTTTTGGGATGGCCTGCCCCATCTGAGAGTTTTTGTCAGGCCCGGTTGTACAGTAGAGTAGAACGAGCCAGAGGATGCCACAAAACCCGGTGTCTCCTCACTCTTGGATTTTTGAAGTAAATCTTCCTATTCTCTTTAAGTTGAAGACAAGGGGAGCTGGTTTGACGTGTACAGATTCTTGTTCCGAGACACTGAGACGACTCTGTGTATTCAGCTGTACTCGTTTTCACCTACATATTATAAGAAGGTGTTTCGACTACCATTCTTGCTGCAATAGGTTTACGTGGATTCTGTATTTTATATGTATCTGTGGGAAGAAATTAATGCCAAACTACAGATGTTTCCTTTCCATCCACCAGGGTCCACCCATAGCTTTCTTGCCAGGTTGGATGTCCATGTGACCTTTGTGTGGGTGCTCACTGCAGTGGATTTTTGTATCCCACCTCTCTGTTGCATCACCTGATGTTTCTTAAATCGAACCTCCTTCACTCAGTGGGATGAGCTCTGGGTTTATCTATCTCTGAAGTTGTCCTACTTTCAGATTTCAATCCTTGATTCAAAATTCATTCTAGACCTGTATCAATTTCCTTATATATTCCTCTGTCCAGGTATGCTATCTTAACTTTCATCTCTTTGATGTTTTGAGTGGTTTCCATGGGACCTGGTTTGGGGTGTGTGGTGTTCGAAATCTGTTCATTTCTGAACTACTCCAGGAGAGGACCTGGTTTATCATACTGTCTCTGCCTCTTTGTTTATTTATTTATTTGTCTTTCATGGGAGTGCACTTTTCTAATCATGCTCATAATGCCTCTTATCAGGTCCATCCCACCAGTAACCTAAAGTGTCCACTGCACTAATGCTATTCTACCACTGATTCCATGTACAGCTTTAGACAGTGGCTTTTTTTCGTGCTGAGGCAGAGGTGATCATATCCTCAACAGCTTAGATGTTCGTATCTCTTAGATTTCATCCTATGTGCACATTGTCATCAGCTTTTTTAATGAGGCACGGAATTGTGTTTGCCCGTTCATATCCTCTACCTCTGAGCTTCCCCTGTGTTTATTTTTTCTATGTGAGCGCTGGCAATTTGTAAAGAGTGGGTATGGGTTAGAGCTCAGCACCGTTGTGAACACTGGGTCCATCAGCATTCGAAGGTTGCTGTTATAGAAAATGTCCACAAGGCGGCAGCATTTCTTCATTCCCTCCTCTTTTTGCTATGGTAACAGACCCCTCTGAGGTTCTCCCAGGCCTGGTTGTAAATGAGAGGAAAAGGAGACCCTGGAAGTCACCAAAAGCTTTTGTCTCTTTAGCCTTTGAGGCTTTTTCTTTAAGCGAAACTTATATTTCTCATTTAAGACAATTTACACCGTTGTAGTTGTTGCAGGGAACCAGTTTCTCCTTCCGTTCCACAGATACCTGGAGGTGTTCAGCTGGGGTTACTGTCACAGCTGTTTTGAGAATCTGTTGAGCACATTTCTCTTGATACAAGAAGTCCATGTGGATTATGAATTGCATAGGCATTTGTGGGAATAAATTTATTCCAGCCTTCACCTTTCAGGCTCTCACCCACCAACACCCTTTGCTAACCGTAATTTTCTTACCAGGAGTGCAAGTCCATTTCACATTTTTTGTTTTTTTTTTTCACTCATCGCCATCAATGTTTTCTTTTTAATCCCCAGTCGAAGGTACATGATATGATATCTCTTTAATCTGCCCTTCTTTACTTACTGTGATTGACTCTAGATGTTTGTGTATCTCTGAAAATGGAATTTTTTCCAATTTCATAATTTTGGCATCATATTTCATTGTGTATCTCCGACCCATTTTTTTCTCTTTTCTTCTGCACCTACCAATTCTCTTTCCCGTCATCTCTTGTTCGTTGTGAATGCTGCTGCAGTGCATGTAACAGACAACACAGAAATACAAAGGATCACAAGAGACTACTATCAGCAGCTATATGAAAGTACAATGGAAAACTTGGAAGAAATGGACGAATTCTTAGAAAAGTATAACCTTCCAAAACTGAGCCAGGAAGTAATAGAAAATCTTACTAGACCAATCGAAAGAATGGAAGTTGAAACTGCAATGAAAAATCATTGAACAAACAAAAGCCAAGGACCAGTTGGCTTCACAGGTGAATCCACCAAACAATTAAGAGCTAACACCTATCCTACTCAAAATCTTCCAAATTATTCCACAAGTTAAACACCCAAACACAATTTATGAGGCCCCCTTCACCCTAATCCCAACACCAGACAAAGATGCCGTCAGAAGGGAAAACTACAGGCCAATATCACTGATGAACATATGTGAAAAATGTTCAACGAATTCTAGCAAACAGAATCCAACGACATATTCAAAAAGTTAGACGTCATGACCAAGTGGGTTTATTCAAGAAATCTCCATGTGGAACAAGGTCAAGTGTATTCACTGTGTTCTCACAGCCTGAAGACAAGGGTTTCCGACTGGAGACCAGAAAACAGAGGAGAGCTCCTGTAATGCGGAGAAAAGGAGGCGGGATGGGAAAGGATTCTGTCGGCTGGCCCGGAATTAAGTGGTCCTCGAGGTGCATTAAGACCATATTGCAGGAGCAACGTGGAATGATTCTCGCTTCCACAGACACTTAAACACAACCTAGTTGTCATGGAGGGAGTTTAGGCAAGATATAAAATGCTAGATAATGGTGAAAGCTGAGAGAGAACAGAATGAATGTCCGAGGAGTGTGGCTGTGGGGCAAGGTTTGGAAGAGATGCACTCTGCCTGCTGTGTGACCCATCAGAGTTGACATAGAGGTGAGGGTGGCAGGTGAGTTTGGAGGCCTCTTTAGGGCATCACAAATGCCCCATTTCTCCCAGCAAATCATCTGACTTGCTCCCCATCCTCCGCTAAACATATCTAGATGGGGCTTTCTGATGTCAAAGCTCACCCAGGGCCACCATTGGCTGGGGAAGAGACTTGCTGACCTCATAAAGCATGAGCGTGAGGCTCCATGGGGACGGGTATATATAGGGGTGCTCAGGGGCTCTGAGCAGACCACTGTGAGTCCTCCAAATGACTGAGGTGACTAGGAAGCCACAAGGCTCCAGAGTAGTTATGGAACACGCACCTCCTGTTACCCAGGAGAAGATGAAAACCTCCTATGAACTGAGGTCCAGAAAAAATGTCTAGGTGAGCTGAACCCAGCCAAACTCTCTTGCCCATCAGCCCCACCCCAAAAGCCCCCCTCCCCTGTCCTTGCCTGGCACATAACCCTTCTCTGCCCACACCCCTTCTCCTGAAGCCATCGTTCCCACCTGTCTTCACACTCTTCCCTAAACCAGTGCCATTCTTTGCTCCCCCTCTTGTTTTCTCTAGGTATTCAGGGTAACTGTGAGGGTGAAAAATCCCATTCCGGCAAAGCTGCCTAAGAAAACTCAGAAAACTCCCACCACCAAAAAGCTTAAGAAAATCAGATGCTCAAAGCTCTGTATCCAGAGTTCCAAGGCAAATGAACAGCTGAATCAGAAGGAACCAGAGGAGGTCCCAGAGACCACAGAGACCCCTGCCATTCCAGCTAATCAGAACGAACCAGAGGAGGTCCCAGAGGCCATGGAGACCCCTTCCATTCCAGCTGGACCAGTGGACAGCCGGTGACTTCGGGGCATGGCTAAAGACTTCAGAAATGCTCGGGGGTTTCGCCGCTGAGGACTGACCAACAGTACAGATGCTGAATATTATAGGAACTGCATACATTAATAACGAAAATAAAATCAACCTGATGTGAAATTATGTTTGTCTCTGAATTCTCTGATAGTGGGGGGCAGAGAGGGCAGGGAAGGGATAAGTGTGTGAGGAGGGAGGGAGATGGCTTCTGTGGAGTTGGAGATGGGACCAGAAAGCCCAGGTTGCCAGAAAGTAGGGGGAAGAACTGGTTCCAGACTGAGCTTCAAAGACACACTTCCCATGGGAGAAGAGAAGAGGACTTGGTGTTTCTCTGTGTGAGTGCAGAGATGGATACTTAGCTGGGGAGCTGTGTCGAGAGGGGTGGGGGCGTGCCATTTGCTAAAAAGGCATACAAAGGAGCTGCCCCATCAAAAGAATGGAATATTGGCATTTGCAGCAACATGGAAGGTAGAATATTGAGTAAAATAACTCACAGCGATAGACAAATACTGTATGATATCACTTATAGAATCTAAACATACCGCAAAGTAGAGAATATGATAAAAATGGAGGCGCGCAGATATAGAGAAGCATCTACTGGTTACCAGCGGGGAGGGGACGAGGGAGGGACAATACTGACGTGAGGGAGTGGGAGGCACTCAGTGTTAGTTAGGTGGAAGATGAGCTCAGGGATGCATTGTACAACATGGGAAATAGAGCCAGGACTTTGTCATAACTATAAATGGAAAGCAAGCTTTAACAGTTGTATAATAAGAAAGAAAAGGAAAGAAAGTCGGGGGAGGAAGGAGGGAAGAAAGGCAGGAAAAGAATGGCGTTTTTGGAGGTCAAAAAGCCAATACTGATTAGGCCCTTTTAAGCAAAGGAATGTATTTTATTTTATTTATTTTAATTGCTGGGTAATTACTTTACAATATTGTGGTGGTTTTGGCCATACATTAACATGAATCAGCCATGAGCGTACATGGGGTCCCCATTCTGATCCCCCCTCCCACCTCACTCCCCATCCCATCCCTCTGGGTCATCCCAGTGCACCAGCCCTGAGCACCCTGTCTTATGCATTGAACATGGACTGGCTATCTCTTTCACATATGATAATATACATGTTTCAGTGCTATTCTCTCAGATCATCCCACGCTCGCCGTCTCCCACAGACTCCAAAAGGCTGTTCTGTAAATCTGTGTCTCTTTTGCTGTCTCCCATATAGGGTTACCATTACCATCTTTCTAAATTCCATATATATGCCTTAGTAAAGTGTATTGGTGTTTTTCTTTCTGACTTACTTCACTCTGTATAATAGGCTCCAGTTTCATCTACCTCATTAGAACGAAATCAAATGTGTTTTTTTTAATGGCTGAGCAATATTCCATTCTGTCTATGTACCACAGCTTTCTTTCCCATTTGTCTGCTGTTGGACATCTAGGTTGCTTCCATGCCCTGGCTATTGTAAACAGTGCTGTGGTGAACGTTGGGGCACACGTGTCTTTTTCACTTCTGGGTGAATCAGGATTTGAAAGAGGAGAAACCATGATGACTGTTAGCCTGTTAGTGGCAAACCCTGCACATGAGTTTGGTTGAAGGACTGGGACCAAAGTAGGTGATGGTTGTTTCAAACCGTCTGAGAGTGCTCAGATGGACATGTGGTGTGCTGTCTTGCTGGGGGACATCTCTGGTTGCTCTGTTCTCAGCAACAACAGAGGACTTTCTTTCCTTCCTTTCATTTCCCTTGTTTCCCTTTCTCCCTCTTTCCTCCCTACCTGCCTTTCTTTCACAAACATTCAATGTGCTGTGCTGTGCTGTATTTCGTTGTTCAGCCGGGTCCAACTCTTTTTGACCACACGGACTGTAGCCCGCCAGGCTCCTCAGTCCATGGGTATTCTCCAGGCAGGCATACTGGAGCAGGCTGCCATTCCCCCCTCCAGGGGATCTTCCCAACCCAGGGATTGAATCTCGGTCTCCCATGTTGCAGGTGTTTTTTTTTGTTTGTTTGTTTTGTTTTGTTTTGTTTTTTTGTTTTTTTATTTAACTGTCTGAGCCACCAGGAAACCATTAAAATGGGCTTCATCTGATACTATGTTTTTCATAAATGTAAGATCAAATGGGGTTTATTTTAGGATTTCCATGTCTCTCCTCACTTTTAGAACACAGAAAACACAGCTATTCCAAGTATCTTAATGTCTCTGTCTGCAATTTCTAAAATCTATGCCACTTCTGCCTGAGTTTCAGTTTTCAAGGGAATTTTAGTATGATTTTTGTTACCTTTGTGAGATTTAATATGTTCTTAAAGTGGTTCGGGGCTAGTTCCATACTCTTCTTGTGAATTGGCTGCTGATGTCTTCAAACATGTCTTCATAAATTTAAAGGCCAATGATACATCTTTCTTATAAAGGGTTAGCTCGTGCCTCTTGCCCATTTTTCTTTCAGGTTTTAAGACCTTTCTTCTCAAAATTGTAAGAGTCATTTTTGGGTTTGTTTATGGCGTGTTTTTTCTACCTCTTAAAATGTTCAGCAGTGTGAGGGACCCTGGGTGAGTAAGCAACAAATGGACACCAGGATGTGAACACTTCACAGGAAGCCCAGGGAGACCCACTAAGCCAACAAACTGTCCCCAGGTGTACACCTCAGGCTGGTTGACCCTACGAGTCAATTGGAAAATCGAGGACTGAGGTGGAGCACACAATCCATTCCCCTTTCCTCCAGAGCCAAGCAGCTCAATGAGAGACCATGGGAACTAGATGCACAGGACAGGATGACTCAGTCTTTTATCCAAGAAGCTGGAAGCTTGTGGCAGCTGCTCATGGAAATGAATTCCACCATGGTTTTGGCTGTGAGGTCAGCTCCAAGGGAGCTTCCGGCAGGAAAACAAGATGAGAAAAGAGATTTGTGAGGGCACGTGTTGAGAAGACCCTTGCACACAAGGCTCACCAGCTCTGGGCAAGCTCCACCCCTTGCTGGGAATACTAATCAGCCGCAAGTGGTCATTTCCTGCATGGGATCACCCAGCACAACGTGAAACAAGCATTCCTCTACCCCATCCCCATCACCCTGTTCAAACCCAAGCCTGGGTAGTACTCCTAGTGAGGTGACCCTGAGTCCTAAACTTGAAACGAGACAGCTCCGTGTGGAGCAAGGGCAAGTGTCTTCAATGCGTTCTCACAGCCTGAAGACAAGGGTTTCCGACTGGAGACCAGAAAACGGAGGCGAGTTCCGGGAACACTGAGACAAGGAGGCGGGATGGAAAGGTTTCTGTCGGCTGGCCCAGAATTCAATGGGTTTCACGGTGCATTAAGACCACACTGCAGAGGGAACGTGGAATGGTGCTCCCTTCCACAGACACTTAAACACAGCCCAGTTGTCGTGGAGGGATTTCAGGCAAGATATTCCAAACTAGATAAAGGTGAGAGGTGAGAGAGAACAGAATGAATGCCCGAGGAGTGTGGCTGTGGGGAAGGTTTGTAGGAGATGCACTCTGCCTGCCGTGTGTCCCATGAGTTGACGTGGAGAGATGAGGGTGGCAGGTGAGTTTGGAGGCCTCTTTAGGGGAATTACAAATGCCTCATTTCTCCCACAAAATCATCTGAGTTGCTCCCCATCCTCCACTAGACATGTCAGGATGGGTCTTTGTGATGTCAAGGCTCACCCGGGGCCACCATTGGCTGGGGAAGAGACTTGCTGAACTCATAAACCGTGACGGTGTGGCCCCCTGGAGATGGGTATATATAAGGGTGCTCAGGGGCTCTGGGCAGACTACTGGGAGCCTTCAGAATGACTAAGGTCACTGGGAAGCCACAAGGCTTAGAGCAGTTATGTAACAGCCATCTCCATATACTCAGGGGGAAAAGATGAAGACCTCCTATCAACTGAAGTCCAAAAGGTGAGCTGAACCCACCTAAGCTCCTCTTATCTTTCTCTGTTTGACTTACTTTCTATGATCATCTCTAGGTGCATCCACGTTGACAAAATAGCATTGTTTCATTCTTTCTTATGGTTAATATTCCATTGTATGTATAAAATACTTTTCTTTATCCATTCACCTATGTATGGGCATGTAAGGTTGTTTCCATTTCTTTGCTACTGTACTTGGTACTACTATAAACACTGCTGTGCGTGTCTCTTTTCTCATGGGAGTTTTCATCTTTACTGGATATGTGCCCAGTAGTGGGACTGCTGGATCATATGCTAACTCTATTTTTAGTTTGTTTCAAAAGCTGCATACTGGGAAGGGAGATGGGCAGGAGGTTTAAAAAGGAGGGGACATACGTATACATATGGCTGATTCATGTTGAGGTTGGACAGAAAACAACGAAATTCTGTAAATCAACTATCCATCAATAAGAAAATAAAAGGGAATTTAAAAAACTGCCTACTGTTTTCAATAGTGACAGCATCAGTTTGTTGACTTTCATGTATAGGATGTTGTTAATCTTGCTGCAGTGCATGGTCGACTTACACGTGTTTTTCAAAATCTGTGTTTCTTTATTTTTTAAAGCACTTTGAGCTGTATTTAACTGTTGATGTTTTCTTCCTGAGAGTGTTCTGGATTTTCTTTTTCACGTTTTTTCTTTTTTGGATGAATCACCCCTGACATGGTGAAGGGTAGGTCTCATGTTGAGTCCAGTGGCCTTGTGTATATCATATACACATCAGCGATAGTTTGAAGGCTGCCATTACAGACAAAACCCTCTACGCTGCAAGGCTTTATGATTCCCTCCTCTTTTGGGATGGCCTGCCCCATCTGAGAGTTTTTGTCAGGCCCGGTTGTACAGTAGAGTAGAACGAGCCAGAGGATGCCACAAAACCCAGTGTCTCCTCACTCTTGGATTTTTGAAGTAAATCTTCCTATTCTCTTTAAGTTGAAGACAAGGGGAGCTGGTTTGACGTGTACAGATTCTTGTTCCGAGACACTGAAACGACTCTGTGTATTCAGCTGTACTCGTTTTCACCTACATATTATAAGAAGGTGTTTCGACTACCATTCTTGCTGCAATAGGTTTACGTGGATTCTGTATTTTATATGTATCTGTGGGAAGAAATTAATGCCAAACTACAGATGTTTCCTTTCCATCCACCAGGGTCCAGCCATAGCTTTCTTGCCAGGTTGGATGTCCATGTGACCTTTGTGTGGGTGCTCACTGCAGTGGATTTTTGTATCCCACCTCTCTGTTGCATCACCTGATGTTTCTTAAATCGAACCTCCTTCACTCAGTGGGATGAGCTCTGGGTTTATCTATCTCTGAAGTTGTCCTACTTTCAGATTTCAATCCTTGATTCAAAATTCATTCTAGACCTGTATCAATTTCCTTATATATTCCTCTGTCCAGGTATGCTATCTTAACTTTCATCTCTTTGATGTTTTGAGTGGTTTCCATGGGACCTGGTTTGGGGTGTGTGGTGTTCGAAATCTGTTCATTTCTGAACTACTCCAGGAGAGGACCTGGTTTATCATACTGTCTCTGCCAATTTGTTTATTTATTTATTTGTCTTTCATGGGAGTGCCCTTTTCGAATCATGCTCATAGTGCCTCTTATCAGGTCCATCCCACCAGTAACCTAAAGTGTCCACTCTACTAATGCTATTCTACCACTGATTCCATGTGCAGCTTTAGACAGTGGCCTTTTTTCGTGCTGAGGCAGAGGTGATCATATCCTCAACAGCTTAGCTGTTCGTATCTCTTAGATTTCATCCTATGTGAACATTGTCATCAGCTTTTTTAATGAGGCACGGAATTGTGTTTACCCGTTCATATCCTCTACCTCTGAGCTTCCCCTGTGTTTATTTTTTCTATGTGAGCGCTGGCAATTTGTAAAGAGTGGGTATGGGTTAGAGCTCAGCACCGTTGTGAACACTGGGTCCATCAGCATTCTAAGGTTGCTGTTATAGAAAATGCCCACAAGGCGGCAGCATTTCTTCATTCCCTCCTCTTGTTGCTATGGTAACAGACCCCTCTGAGGTTCTCCCAGGCCTGGTTGTAAATGAGAGGAAAAGGAGACCCTGGAAGTCACCAAAAGCTTTTGTCTCTTTAGCCTTTGAGGCTTTTTCTTTAAGCGAAACTTATATTTCTCATTTAAGACAATTTACACCGTTGTAGTTGTTGCAGGGAACCAGTTTCTCCTTCCGTTCCACAGATACCTGGAGGTGTTCAGCTGGGGTTACTGTCACAGCTGTTTTGAGAATCTGTTGAGCACATTTCTCTTGATACAAGAAGTCCATGTGGATTATGAATTGCATAGGCATTTGTGGGAATAAATTTATTCCAGCCTTCACCTTTCAGGCTCTCACCCACCAACACCCTTTGCTAACCGTAATTTTCTTACCAGGAGTGCAAGTCCATTTCACATTTTTTGTTTTTTTTTTTCACTCATCGCCATCAATGTTTTCTTTTTAATCCCCAGTCGAAGGAACATGATATGATATCTCTTTAATCTGCCCTTCTTTACTTACTGTGATTGACTCTAGATGTTTGTGTATCTCTGAAAATGGAATTTTTTCCAATTTCATAATTTTGGCATCATATTTCATTGTGTATCTCCGACCCATTTTTTTCTCTTTTCTTCTGCACCTACCAATTCTCTTTCCCGTCATCTCTTGTTCATTGTGAATGCTGCTGCAGTGCATGTAACAGACAACACAGAAATACAAAGGATCACAAGAGACTATTATCAGCAGCTATATGAAAGTACAATGGAAAACTTGGAAGAAATGGACGAATTCTTAGAAAAGTATAACCTTCCAAAACTGAGCCAGGAAGTAATAGAAAATCTTACTAGACCAATCGAAAGAATGGAAGTTGAAACTGCAATGAAAAATCATTGAACAAACAAAAGCCAAGGACCAGTTGGCTTCACAGGTGAATCCACCAAACAATTAAGAGCTAACACCTATCCTACTCAAAATCTTCCAAATTATTCCACAAGTTAAACCCCCAAACTCAATTTATGAGTCCCCCATCACCCTAATCCCAAAACCAGACAAAGATGCCGCCAGAAAAGAAAACTACAGGCCAATATCACTGATGAACATATGTGAAAAATGTTCAACGAATTCTAGCAAACAGAATCCAACGACATATTCAAAAAGTTAGACGTCATGACCAAGTGGGTTTATTCAAGAAACTCCATGTGGAACAAGGTCAAGTGTATTCACTGTGTTCTCACAACCTGAAGACAAGGGTTTCCGACTGGAGACCAGAAAACAGAGGAGAGCTCCTGTAATGCGGAGAAAAGGAGGCGGGATGGGAAAGGATTCTGTCGGCTGGCCCGGAATTAAGTGGTCCTCGAGGTGCATTAAGACCATATTGCAGGAGCAACGTGGAATGATTCTCGCTTCCACAGACACTTAAACACAACCTAGTTGTCATGGAGGGAGTTTAGGCAAGATATAAAATGCTAGATAATGGTGAAAGCTGAGAGAGAACAGAATGAATGCCCGAGGAGTGTGGCTGTGGGGCAAGGTTTGGAAGAGATGCACTCTGCCTGCTGTGTGACCCATCAGAGTTGACATAGAGGTGAGGGTGGCAGGTGTGTTTGGAGGCCTCTTTAGGGCATTGCAAATGCCCCATTTCTCCCAGCAAATCATCTGACTTGCTCCCCATCCTCCGCTAAACATGTCTGGATGGGGCTTTCTGATGTCAAAGCTCACCCAGGGCCTCCATTGGCTGGGGAAGAGACTTGCTGACCTCATAAAGCATGAGCGTGAGGCTCCATGGGCACGGGTATATATAGGGGTGCTCAGGGGCTCTGAGCAGACCACTGTGAGTCCTCCAAATGACTGAGGTGACTAGGAAGCCACAAGGCTCCAGAGTAGTTATGGAAAACGCACCTCCTGTTACCCAGGAGAAGATGAAGACCTCCTATCCACTGAGGTCCAGAAAAAATGGCTAGGTGAGCTGAACCCAGCCAAACTCTCTTGCCCATCAGCCCCACCCCAAAAGCCCCCCTCCCCTGTCCTTGCCTGGCACATAACCCTTCTCTGCCCACACCCCTTCTCCTGAAGCCATCGTTCCCACCTGTCTTCACACTCTTCCCTAAACCAGTGCCATTCTTTGCTCCCCCTCTTGTTTTCTCTGGGTATTCAGGGTAACTGTGAGGGTGAAAAATCCCATTCCGGCAAAGCTGCCTAAGAAAACTCAGAAAACTCCCACCACCAAAAAGCTTAAGAAAATCAGATGCTCAAAGCTCTGTATCCAGAGTTCCAAGGCAAATGAACAGCTGAATCAGAAGGAACCAGAGGAGGTCCCAGAGACCACAGAGACCCCTGCCATTCCAGCTAATCAGAACGAACCAGAGGAGGTCCCAGAGGCCATGGAGACCCCTTCCATTCCAGCTGGACCAGTGGACAGCCGGTGACTTCGGGGCATGGCTAAAGACTTCAGAAATGCTCGGGGGTTTCGCCGCTGAGGACTGACCAACAGTACAGATGCTGAATATTATAGGAACTGCATACATTAATAACGAAAATAAAATCAACCTGATGTGAAATTATGTTTGTCTCTGAATTCTCTGATAGTGGGGGGCAGATAGGGCAGGGAAGGGATAAGTGTGTGAGGAGGGAGGGAGATGGCTTCTGTGGAGTTGGAGATGGGACCAGAAAGCCCAGGTTGCCAGAAAGTAGGGGGAAGAACTGGTTCCAGACTGAGCTTCAAAGACACACTTCCCATGGGAGAAGAGAAGAGGACTTGGTGTTTCTCTGTGTGAGTGCAGAGATGGATACTTAGCTGGGGAGCTGTGTCGAGAGGGGTGGGGGCGTGCCATTTGCTAAAAAGGCATACAAAGGAGCTGCCCCATCAAAAGAATGGAATAGTGGCATTTGCAGCAACATGGAAGGTAGAATATTGAGTAAAATAACTCACAGCGATAGACAAATACTGTATGATATCACTTATAGAATCTAAACGTACCGCAAAGTAGAGAATATGATAAAAATGGAGGCGCACAGATATAGAGAAGCATCTACTGGTCACCAGCGGGGAGGGGACGAGGGAGGGGCAATACAGACGTGAGGGAGTGGGAGGCACGCAGTGTTAGTTAGGTGGAAGATGAGCTCAGGGATGCATTGTACAACATGGGAAATAGAGCCAGGACTTTGTCATAACTATAAATGGAAAGCAAGCTTTAACAGTTGTATAATAAGAAAGAAAAGGAAAGAAAGTCGGGCGAGGAAGGAGGGAAGAAAGGCAAGAAAAGAATGGCGTTTTTGGAGGTCAAAAAGCCAATACTGATTAGGCCCTTTTAAGCAAAGGAATGTATTTTATTTTATTTTATTTTATTTATTTTAATTGGTGGGTAATTACTTTACAATATTGTGGTGGTTTTGGCCATACATTAACATGAATCAGCCATGAGTGTACATGTGTTCCCCATCCTGATCCCCCCTCCCACCTCCCTCCCCATCCCATCCCTCTGGGTCATCCCAGTGCACCAGCCCTGAGCACCCTGTCTTATGCATTGAACATGGACTGGCTATCTCTTTCACATATGAGAATATACATGTTTCAATGCTATTCTCTCAGATCATCCCACGCTCGCCGTCTCCCACAGACTCCAAAATGCTGTTCTGTAAATCTGTGTCTCTTTTGCTGTCTCCCATATAGGGTTACCATTACCATCTTTCTAAATTCCATATATATGCCTTAGTAAAGTGTATTGGTGTTTTTCTTTCTGACTTACTTCACTCTGTATAATAGGCTCCAGTTTCATCTACCTCATTAGAACGGAATCAAATGTGTTCTTTTTAATGGCTGAGCAATATTCCATTCTGTCTATGTACCACAGCTTTCTTTCCCATTTGTCTGCTGTTGGACATCTAGGTTGCTTCCATGCCCTGGCTATTGTAAACAGTGCTGTGGTGAACGTTGGAGCACACGTGTCTTTTTCACTTCTGGGTGAATCAGGATTTGAATGAGGAGAAACCATGATGACTGTTAGCCTGTTAGTGGCAAACCCTGCACATGAGTTTGGTTGAAGGACTGGGACCAAAGTTGGTGATGGTTGTTTCAAACCGTCTGAGAGTGCTCAGATGGACGTGTGGTGTGCTGTCTTGCTGGGGGACATCTCTGGTTGCTCTGTTCTCAGCAGCAACAGAGGACTTTCTTTCCTTCCTTTCATTTCCCTTGTTTCCCTTTCTCCCTCTTTCCTCCCTACCTGCCTTTCTTTCACAAACATTCAATGTGCTGTGCTGTGCTGTATTTCGTTGCTCAGCCGGGTCCAACTCTTTTTGACCACACGGACTGTAGCCCGCCAGGCTCCTCGGTCCATGGGTATTCTCCAGGCAGGCATACTGGAGCAGGCTGCCATTTTCCCCTCCAGGGGATCTTCGAACCCAGGGATTGAATCTCGGTCTCCCATGTTGCAGGTGTTTTTTTTTTTTTGTTTGTTTTGTTTTGTTTTGTTTTTTTGTTTTTTTATTTAACTGTCTGAGCCACCAGGAAACCATTAAAATGGGCTTCATCTGATACTATGTTTTTCATATCTGTAAGATCAAATGGGGTTTATTTTAGGATTTCCATGTCTCTCCTCACTTTTAGAACACAGAAAACACAGCTATTCCAAGTATCTTAATGTCTCTGTCTGCAATTTCTAAAATCTATGCCACTTCTGCCTGAGTTTCAGTTTTCAAGGGAATTTTAGTATGATTTTTGTTACCTTTGTGAGATTTAATATGTTCTTAAAGTGGTTCGGGGCTAGTTCCATACTCTTCTTGTGAATTGGCTGCTGATGTCTTCAAACATGTCTTCATAAATTTCAAGGCCAGTGATACATCTTTCTTATAAAGGGTTAGCTCGTGCCTCTTGCCCATTTTTCTTTCAGGTTTTAAGACCTTTCTTCTCAAAATTGTAAGAGTCATTTTTGGGTTTGTTTATGGCGTGTTTTTTCTACCTCTTAAAATGTTCAGCAGTGTGAGGGACCCTGGGTGAGTAAGCAACAAATGGACACCAGGATGTGAACACTTCACAGGAAGCCCAGGGAGACCCACTAAGCCAACAAACTGTCCCCAGGGGTACACCTCAGGCTGGTTGACCCTACGAGTCAATTGGAAAATCGAGGACTGAGGTGGAGCACACAATCCATTCCCCTTTCCTCCAGAGCCAAGCAGCTCAATGAGAGACCATGGGAACTAGATGCACAGGACAGGATGACTCAGTCTTTTATCCAAGAAGCTGGAAGCTTGTGGCAGCTGCTCATGGAAATGAATTCCACCGTGGTTTTGGCTGTGAGGTCAGCTCCAAGGGAGCTTCCGGCAGGAAAACAAGATGAGCAAAGGGATTTGTGAGGGCACGTGTTGAGAAGACCCTTGCACACAAGGCTCACCAGCTCTGGGCAAGCTCCACCCCTTGCTGGGAATACTAATCAGCCGCAAGTGGTCATTTCCTGCATGGGATCACCCAGCACAACGTGAAACAAGCATTCCTCTACCCCATCCCCATCACCCTGTTCAAACCCAAGCCTGGGTAGTACTCCTAGTGAGGTGACCCTGAGTCCTAAACTTGAAACGAGACAGCTCCGTGTGGAGCAAGGGCAAGTGTATTCAATGCGTTCTCACAGCCTGAAGACAAGGGTTTCCGACTGGAGACCAGAAAACGGAGGCGAGTTCCGGGAACACTGAGACAAGGAGGCGGGATGGAAAGGTTTCTGTCGGCTGGCCAAGAATTCAATGGGTTTCACGGTGCATTAAGACCACACTGCAGAGGGAACGTGGAATGGTGCTCCCTTCCACAGACACTTAAACACAGCCCAGTTGTCGTGGAGGGATTTCAGGCAAGATATTCCAAACTAGATAAAGGTGAGAGGTGAGAGAGAACAGAATGAATGCCCGAGGAGTGTGGCTGTGGGGAAGGTTTGTAGGAGATGCACTCTGCCTGCCGTGTGTCCCATGAGTTGACGTGGAGAGATGAGGGTGGCAGGTGAGTTTGGAGGCCTCTTTAGGGGAATTACAAATGGCTCATTTCTCCCACAAAATCATCTGAGTTGCTCCCCATCCTCCACTAGACATGTCAGGATGGGTCTTTGTGATGTCAAGGCTCACCCGGGGCCACCATTGGCTGGGGAAGAGACTTGCTGAACTCATAAACCGTGACGGTGTGGCCCCCTGGAGATGGGTATATATAAGGGTGCTCAGGGGCTCTGGGCAGACTACTGGGAGCCTTCAGAATGACTAAGGTCACTGGGAAGCCACAAGGCTTAGAGCAGTTATGTAACAGCCATCTCCATATACTCAGGGGGAAAAGATGAAGACCTCCTATCAACTGAAGTCCAAAAGGTGAGCTGAACCCACCTAAGCTCCTCTTATCTTTCTCTGTTTGACTTACTTTCTATGATCATCTCTAGGTGCATCCACGTTGACAAAATAGCATTGTTTCATTCTTTCTTATGGTTAATATTCCATTGTATGTATAAAATACTTTTCTTTATCCATTCACCTATGTATGGGCATGTAAGGTTGTTTCCATTTCTTTGCTACTGTACTTGGTACTACTATAAACACTGCTGTGCGTGTCTCTTTTCTCATGGGAGTTTTCATCTTTACTGGATATGTGCCCAGTAGTGGGACTGCTGGATCATATGCTAACTCTATTTTTAGTTTGTTTCAAAAGCTGCATACTGGGAAGGGAGATGGGCAGGAGGTTTAAAAAGGAGGGGACATACGTATACATATGGCTGATTCATGTTGAGGTTGGACAGAAAACAACGAAATTCTGTAAATCAACTATCCATCAATAAGAAAATAAAAGGGAATTTAAAAAACTGCCTACTGTTTTCAATAGTGACAGCATCAGTTTGTTGACTTTCATGTATAGGATGTTGTTAATCTTGCTGCAGTGCATGGTCGACTTACACGTGTTTTTCAAAATCTGTGTTTCTTTATTTTTTAAAGCACTTTGAGCTGTATTTAACTGTTGATGTTTTCTTCCTGAGAGTGTTCTGGATTTTCTTTTTCACGTTTTTTCTTTTTTGGATGAATCACCCCTGACATGGTGAAGGGTAGGTCTCATGTTGAGTCCAGTGGCCTTGTGTATATCATATACACATCAGCGATAGTTTGAAGGCTGCCATTACAGACAAAACCCTCTACGCTGCAAGGCTTTATGATTCCCTCCTCTTTTGGGATGGCCTGCCCCATCTGAGAGTTTTTGTCAGGCCCGGTTGTACAGTAGAGTAGAACGAGCCAGAGGATGCCACAAAACCCAGTGTCTCCTCACTCTTGGATTTTTGAAGTAAATCTTCCTATTCTCTTTAAGTTGAAGACAAGGGGAGCTGGTTTGACGTGTACAGATTCTTGTTCCGAGACACTGAGACGACTCTGTGTATTCAGCTGTACTCGTTTTCACCTACATATTATAAGAAGGTGTTTCGACTACCATTCTTGCTGCAATAGGTTTACGTGGATTCTGTATTTTATATGTATCTGTGGGAAGAAATTAATGCCAAACTACAGATGTTTCCTTTCCATCCACCAGGGTCCAGCCATAGCTTTCTTGCCAGGTTGGATGTCCATGTGACCTTTGTGTGGGTGCTCACTGCAGTGGATTTTTGTATCCCACCTCTCTGTTGCATCACCTGATGTTTCTTAAATCGAACCTCCTTCACTCAGTGGGATGAGCTCTGGGTTTATCTATCTCTGAAGTTGTCCTACTTTCAGATTTCAATCCTTGATTCAAAATTCATTCTAGACCTGTATCAATTTCCTTATATATTCCTCTGTCCAGGTATGCTATCTTAACTTTCATCTCTTTGATGTTTTGAGTGGTTTCCATGGGACCTGGTTTGGGGTGTGTGGTGTTCGAAATCTGTTCATTTCTGAACTACTCCAGGAGAGGACCTGGTTTATCATACTGTCTCTGCCAATTTGTTTATTTATTTATTTGTCTTTCATGGGAGTGCCCTTTTCGAATCATGCTCATAGTGCCTCTTATCAGGTCCATCCCACCAGTAACCTAAAGTGTCCACTCTACTAATGCTATTCTACCACTGATTCCATGTGCAGCTTTAGACAGTGGCCTTTTTTCGTGCTGAGGCAGAGGTGATCATATCCTCAACAGCTTAGCTGTTCGTATCTCTTAGATTTCATCCTATGTGAACATTGCCATCAGCTTTTTTAATGAGGCACGGAATTGTGTTTACCCGTTCATATCCTCTACCTCTGAGCTTCCCCTGTGTTTATTTTTTCTATGTGAGCGCTGGCAATTTGTAAAGAGTGGGTATGGCTTAGAGCTCAGCACCGTTGTGAACACTGGGTCCATCAGCATTCTAAGGTTGCTGTTATAGAAAATGCCCACAAGGCGGCAGCATTTCTTCATTCCCTCCTCTTGTTGCTATGGTAACAGACCCCTCTGAGGTTCTCCCAGGCCTGGTTGTAAATGAGAGGAAAAGGAGACCCTGGAAGTCACCAAAAGCTTTTGTCTCTTTAGCCTTTGAGGCTTTTTCTTTAAGCGAAACTTATATTTCTCATTTAAGACAATTTACACCGTTGTAGTTGTTGCAGGGAACCAGTTTCTCCTTCCGTTCCACAGATACCTGGAGGTGTTCAGCTGGGGTTACTGTCACAGCTGTTTTGAGAATCTGTTGAGCACATTTCTCTTGATACAAGAAGTCCATGTGGATTATGAATTGCATAGGCATTTGTGGGAATAAATTTATTCCAGCCTTCACCTTTCAGTCTCTCATCCACCAACACCCTTTGCTAACCGTAATTTTCTTACCACGAGTGCAAGTCCATTTCACATTTTTTGTTTTTTTTTTCACTCATCGCCATCAATGTTTTCTTTTTAATCCCCACTCGAAGGTACATGATATGTTATCTCTTTAATCTGCCCTTCTTTACTTACTGTGATTGACTCTAGATGTTTGTGTATCTCTGAAAATGGAATTTTTTCCAATTTCATAATTTTGGCATCATATTTCATTGTGTATCTCCGACCCATTTTTTTCTCTTTTCTTCTGCACCTACCAATTCTCTTTCCCGTCATCTCTTGTTCGTTGTGAATGCTGCTGCAGTGCATGTAACAGACAACACAGAAATACAAAGGATCACAAGAGACTACTATCAGCAGCTATATGAAAGTACAATGGAAAACTTGGAAGAAATGGACGAATTCTTAGAAAAGTATAACCTTCCAAAACTGAGCCAGGAAGTAATAGAAAATCTTACTAGACCAATCGAAAGAATGGAAGTTGAAACTGCAATGAAAAATCATTGAACAAACAAAAGCCAAGGACCAGTTGGCTTCACAGGTGAATCCACCAAACAATTAAGAGCTAACACCTATCCTACTCAAAATCTTCCAAATTATTCCACAAGTTAATCCCCCAAACTCAATTTATGAGTCCCCCATCACCCCAATCCCAAAACCAGACAAAGATGCCGCCAGAAAAGAAAACTACAGGCCAATATCACTGATGAACATATGTGAAAAATGTTCAACGAATTCTAGCAAACAGAATCCAACGACATATTCAAAAAGTTAGACGTCATGACCAAGTGGGTTTATTCAAGAAACTCCATGTGGAACAAGGTCAAGTGTATTCACTGTGTTCTCACAACCTGAAGATAAGGGTTTCCGACTGGAGACCAGAAAACAGAGGAGAGCTCCTGTAATGCGGAGAAAAGGAGGCGGGATGGGAAAGGATTCTGTCGGCTGGCCCGGAATTAAGTGGTCCTCGAGGTGCATTAAGACCATATTGCAGGAGCAACGTGGAATGATTCTCGCTTCCACAGACACTTAAACACAACCTAGTTGTCATGGAGGGAGTTTAGGCAAGATATAACATGCTAGATAATGGTGAAAGCTGAGAGAGAACAGAATGAATGTCCGAGGAGTGTGGCTGTGGGGCAAGGTTTGGAAGAGATGCACTCTGCCTGCTGTGTGACCCATCAGAGTTGACATAGAGGTGAGGGTGGCAGGTGTGTTTGGAGGCCTCTTTAGGGCATTGCAAATGCCCCATTTCTCCCAGCAAATCATCTGACTTGCTCCCCATCCTCCGCTAAACATGTCTGGATGGGGCTTTCTGATGTCAAAGCTCACCCAGGGCCACCATTGGCTGGGGAAGAGACTTGCTGACCTCATAAAGCATGAGCGTGAGGCTCCATGGGCACGGGTATATATAGGGGTGCTCAGGGGCTCTGAGCAGACCACTGTGAGTCCTCCAAATGACTGAGGTGACTAGGAAGCCACAAGGCTCCAGAGTAGTTATGGAAAACGCACCTCCTGTTACCCAGGAGAAGATGAAGACCTCCTATCAACTGAGGTCCAGAAAAAATGTCTAGGTGAGCTGAACCCAGCCAAACTCTCTTGCCCATCAGCCCCACCCCAAAAGACCCCCTCCCCTGTCCTTGCCTGGCACATAACCCTTCTCTGCCCACACCCCTTCTCCTGAAGCCATCGTTCCCACCTGTCTTCACACTCTTCCCTAAACCAGTGCCATTCTTTGCTCCCCCTCTTGTTTTCTCTGGGTATTCAGGGTAACTGTGAGGGTGAAAAATCCCATTCCGGCAAAGCTGCCTAAGAAAACTCAGAAAACTCCCACCACCAAAAAGCTTAAGAAAATCAGATGCTCAAAGCTCTGTATCCAGAGTTCCAAGGCAAATGAACAGCTGAATCAGAAGGAACCAGAGGAGGTTCCAGAGACCACAGAGACCCCTGCCATTCCAGCTAATCAGAACGAACCAGAGGAGGTCCCAGAGGCCATGGAGACCCCTTCCATTCCAGCTGGACCAGTGGACAGCCGGTGACTTCGGGGCATGGCTAAAGACTTCAGAAATGCTCGGGGGTTTCGCCGCTGAGGACTGACCAACAGTACAGATGCTGAATATTATAGGAACTGCATACATTAATAACGAAAATAAAATCAACCTGATGTGAAATTATGTTTGTCTCTGAATTCTCTGATAGTGGGGGGCAGAGAGGGCAGGGAAGGGATAAGTGTGTGAGGAGGGAGGGAGATGGCTTCTGTGGAGTTGGAGATGGGACCAGAAAGCCCAGGTTGCCAGAAAGTAGGGGGAAGAACTGGTTCCAGACTGAGCTTCAAAGACACACTTCCCATGGGAGAAGAGAAGAGGACTTGGTGTTTCTCTGTGTGAGTGCAGAGATGGATACTTAGCTGGGGAGCTGTGTCGAGAGGGGTGGGGGCGTGCCATTTGCTAAAAAGGCATACAATGGAGCTGCCCCATCAAAAGAATGGAATAGTGGCATTTGCAGCAACATGGAAGGTAGAATATTGAGTAAAATAACTCACAGCGATAGACAAATACTGTATGATATCACTTATAGAATCTAAACATACCGCAAAGTAGAGAATATGATAAAAATGGAGGCGCACAGATATAGAGAAGCATCTACCGGTTACCAGCGGGGAGGGGACGAGGGAGGGGCAATACAGAGGTGGGGGAGTGGGAGGCACGCAGTGTTAGTTAGGTGGAAGATGAGCTCAGGGATGCATTGTACAACATGGGAAATAGAGCCAGGACTTTGTCATAACTATAAATGGAAAGCAAGCTTTAACAGTTGTATAATAAGAAAGAAAAGGAAAGAAAGTTGGGGGAGGAAGGAGGGAAGAAAGGAAGGAAAAGAATGGCGTTTTTGGAGGTCAAAAAGCCAATACTGATTAGGCCCTTTTAAGCAAAGGAATGTATTTTATTTTATTTTATTTTATTTATTTTAATTGGTGGGTAATTACTTTACAATATTGTGGTGGTTTTGGCCATACATTAACATGAATCAGCCATGAGTGTACATGTGTTCCCCATCCTGATCCCCCCTCCCACCTCACTCCCCATCCCATCCCTCTGGGTCATCCCAGTGCACCAGCCCTGAGCACCCTGTCTTATGCATTGAACATGGACTGGCTATCTCTTTCACATATGATAATATACATGTTTCAGTGCTATTCTCTCAGATCATCCCACGCTCGCCGTCTCCCACAGACTCCAAAATGCTGTACTGTAAATCTGTGTCTCTTTTGCTGTCTCCCATATAGGGTTACCATTACCATCTTTCTAAATTCCATATATATGCCTTAGTAAAGTGTATTGGTGTTTTTCTTTCTGACATACTTCACTCTGTATAATAGGCTCCAGTTTCATCTACCTCATTAGAACGGAATCAAATGTTTTCTTTTTAATGGCTGAGCAATATTCCATTCTGTCTATGTACCACAGCTTTCTTTCCCATTTGTCTGCTGTTGGACATCTAGGTTGCTTCCATGCCCTGGCTATTGTAAACAGTGCTGTGGTGAACGTTGGGGCACACGTGTCTTTTTCACTTCTGGGTGAATCAGGATTTGAATGAGGAGAAACCATGATGACTGTTAGCCTGTTAGTGGCAAACCCTGCACATGAGTTTGGTTGAAGGACTGGGACCAAAGTTGGTGATGGTTGTTTCAAACCGTCTGAGAGTGCTCAGATGGACGTGTGGTGTGCTGTCTTGCTGGGGGACATCTCTGGTTGCTCTGTTCTCACCAGCAACAGAGGACTTTCTTTCCTTCCTTTCATTTCCCTTGTTTCCCTTTCTCCCTCTTTCCTCCGTACCTGCCTTTCTTTCACAAACATTCAATGTGCTGTGCTGTGCTGTATTTCGTTGCTCAGCCGGGTCCAACTCTTTTTGACCCCATGGACTGTAGCCCGCCATGCTCCTCGGTCCATGGGTATTCTCCAGGCAGGCATACTGGAGCAGGCTGCCATTCCCCCCTCCAGGGGATCTTCCCAACCCAGGGATTGAATCCCGGTCTCCCATGTTGCAGGTGAGTTTTTTTTGTTTGTTTGTTTTGTTTTGTTTTTTGTTTTTTTATTTTACTGTCTGAGCCACCAGGAAACCATTAAAATGGGCTTCATCTGACACTATGTTTTTCATATCTGTAAGATCAAATGGGGTCTATTTTAGGATTTCCAAGTCTCTCCTTACTTTTAGAACACAGAAAACACAGCTATTCCAAGTATCTTAATGCCTCTGTCTGCAATTTCTAAAATCTATGCCACTTCTGCCTGAGTTTCCGTTTTCAAGGGAATTTTAGTATGATTTTTGTTACCTTTGTGAGATTTAATATGTTCTTAAAGTGGTTCGGGGCTAGTTCCATACTCTTCTTGTGAATTGGCTGCTGATGTCTTCAAACATGTCTTCATAAAATTAAAGGCCAGTGATACATCTTTCTTATAAAGGGTTAGCTCGTGCCTCTTGCCCATTTTTCTTTCAGGTTTTAAGACCTTTCTTCTCAAAGTTGTAAGAGTCATTTTTGGGTTTGTTTATGGCGTGTTTTTTCTACCTCTTAAAATGTTCAGCAGTGTGAGGGACCCTGGGAGAGTAAGCAACAAATGGACACCAGGATGTGAACACTTCACAGGAAGCCCAGGGAGACCCACTAAGCCAACAAACTGTCCCCAGGGGCACACCTCAGGCTGGTTGACCCTACGAGTCAATTGGAAAATCGAGGACTGAGGTGGAGCACACAATCCATTCCCCTTTCCTCCAGAGCCAAGCAGCTCAATGAGAGACCATGGGAACTAGATGCACAGGACAGGATGACTCAGTCTTTTATCCAAGAAGCTGGAAGCTTGTGGCAGCTGCTCATGGAAATGAATTCCACCATGGTTTTGGCTGTGAGGTCAGCTCCAAGGGAGGTTCCAGCAAGAAAACAAGATGAGAAAAGAGATTTGTGAGGGCACGTGTTTAGAAGACCCTTGCACACAAGGCTCACCAGCTCTGGGCAAGCTCCACCCCTTGCTGGGAATACTAATCAGCCGCAACTCGTCATTTTCTGCATGGGATCCCCCAGAAAAACCTGAAACAAGCATTTCTCTACCCCATCCCCATCACCCTGTTCAAACCCAAGCCTGGGTAGTACTCCTAGTGAGGTGACCCTGAGTCCTAAACTTGAAACGAGACAGCTCCGTGTGGAGCAAGGGCAAATGTATTCAATGCGTTCTCACAGCCTGAAGACAAGGGTTTCCAACTGGAGACAAGAAAACGGAGGCGAGTTCCGGGAACACTGAGACAAGGAGGCGGGATGGAAAGGTTTCTGTCGGCTGGCCCAGAATTCAATGGGCTTCACGGTGCATTAAGACCACACTGCAGAGGGAACGTGGAATGATGCTCCCTTCCACAGACACTTAAACACAGCCCAGTTGTCGTGGAGGGATTTCAGGCAAGATATTCCAAACTAGATAAAGGTGAGAGGTGAGAGAGAACAGAATGAATGCCCGAGGAGTGTGGCTGTGGGGAAGGTTTGTAGGAGATGCACTCTGCCAGCCGTATGTCCCATGAGTTGACGTGGAGAGATGAGGGTGGCAGGTGAGTTTGGAGGCCTCTTTAGGGGAATTACAAATGCCTCATTTCTCCCACAAAATCATCTGAGTTGCTCCTCATCCTTCACTAGACATGTCAAGATGGGTCTTTGTGATGTCAAGGCTCACCCGGCGCCACCATTGGCTGGGGAAGTGACTTGCTGAACTCATAAACCGTGACGGTGTGGCCCCCTGGAGATGGGTATATATAAGGGTGCTCAGGGGCTCTGGGCAGACTACTGGGAGCCTTCAGAATGACTAAGGTCACTGGGAACCCACAAGGCTTAGAGCAGTTACGTAACAGCCATCTCCATATACTCAGGGGGAAAAGATGAAGACCTCCTATCAACTGAAGTCCAAAAGGTGAGCTGAACCCACCTAAGCTCCTCTTATCTTTCTCTGTTTGACTTACTTTGTATGATCATCTCTAGGTGCATCCACGTTGACAAAATAGCATTGTTTCATTCTTTCTTATGGTTAATATTCCATTGTATGTATAAAATACTTTTCTTTATCCATTCACCTAAGTATGGGCATGTAAGTTTGTTTCCATTTCTTTGCTACTGTACTTGGTACTACTATAAACACTGCTGTGCGTGTCTCTTTTCTCATGGGAGTTTTCATCTTTACTGGATATGTGCCCAGTAGTGGGACTGCTGGATCATATGCTAACTCTATTTTTAGTTTGTTTCAAAAGCTGCATACTGGGGAGGGAGATGGGCAGGAGGTTTAAAAAGGAGGGGACATATGTACACATATGGCTGATTCATGTTGAGGTTGGACAGAAAACAACGGAATTCTGTAAATCAACTATCCATCAATAAGAAAATAAAAGTGAATTTAAAAAGAACTGCTTACTGTTTTCAATAGTGACAGCATCAGTTTGTTGACTTTCATGTATAGGATGTTGTTAATCTTGCTGCAGTGCATGGTCGACTTACACATGTTTTTCAAAATCTGTGTTTCTTTATTTTTTACAGCACTTTGAGCTGTATTTAACTGTTGATGTTTTCTTCCTGAGAGTCTTCTGGATTTTCTTTTTCACGTTTTTTTCTTTTTTGGATGAATCACCCCTGACATGGTGAAGGGTAGGTCTCATGTTGAGTCCAGTGGCCTTGTGTATATCATATACCCATCAGCGATAGTTTGAAGGCTGCCATTACAGACAAAACCCTCTACCCTGCAAGGCTTTATGATTCCCTCCTCTTTTGGGATGGCCTGCCCCATCTGAGAGTTTTTGTCAGGCCCGGTTGTACAGTAGAGTAGAACGAGCCAGAGGATGCCACAAAACCCAGTGTCTCCTCACTCTTGGATTTTTGAAGTAAATCTTCCTAATCTCTTTAAGTTGAAGACAAGGGCAGCTGGTCTGATGTGTACAGATTCTTGTTCCATGACACTGAGACGACTCTATGTATTCAGCTGTACTTGTTTTCACCTACATATTATAAGAAGGTGTTTTGACTACCACTCTTGCTGCAATAGGTTTACGTGGATTCTGTATTTTATATGTATCTGTGGGAAGAAATTAATGCCAAACTACAGAAGTTTCCTTTCCATCCACCAGGGTCCACCCATAGCTTTCTTGCCAGGTTGGATGTCCATGTGACCTTTGTGTGGGTGCTCACTGCAGTGGATTTTTGTATCCCACCTCTCTGTTGCATCACCTGATGTTTCTTAAATCGAACCTCCTTCACTCAGTGGGATGAGCTCTGGGTTTATCTATCTCTGAAGTTGTCCTACTTTCAGATTTCAATCCTTGATTCAAAATTCATTCTATACCTGTATCAATTTCCTTATATATTCCTCTGTCCAGGTATGCTATCTTAACTTTCATCTCTTTGATGTTTTGAGTGGTTTCCATGGGACCTGGTTTGGGGTGTGTGGTGTTCGAAATCTGTTCATTTCTGAACTACTCCAGGAGAGGACCTGGTTTATCATACTGTCTCTGCCAATTTGTTTATTTATTTATTTGATTTCATGGGAGTGCACTTTTCGAATCATGCTCATAGTGCCTCTTATCAGGTCCATCCCACCAGTAACCTAAAGTGTCCACTCTACCAATGCTATTCTACCACTGATTCCATGTGCAGCTTTAGACAGTGGCCTTTTTTCGTGCTGAGGCAGAGGTGATCATATCCTCAACAGCTTAGCTGTTGGTATCTCTTAGATTTTATCCTATGTGCACATTGTCATCAGCTTTCTTAAGGAGGCACGGAATTGTGTTTACCCGTTCATATCCTCTACCTGTGAGCTTCCCCTGTGTTTATTTATTCTCCTATGTGAGCCCTGGAAATTTGTAAAGAGTGGGTATGGCTTAGAGCTCAGCACCGTTGTGAACACTGGGTCCATCAGCATTCGAAGGTTGCTGTTATAGAAAATGCCCACAAGGCGGCAGCATTTCTTCAGTCCCTCCTCTTGTTGCTATGGTAACAGCCCCCTCTGAGGTTCTCCCAGGCCTGGTTGTAAATGAGAGGAAAAGGAGACCCTGGAAGTCACCAAAAGCTTTTGTCTCTTTAGCCTTTGAGGTTTTTTCTTTAAGCGAAACTTATATTTCTCATTTAAGACAATTTACACCGTTGTAGTTGTTGCAGGGAACCAGTTTCTCCTTCCGTTCCACAGATACCTGGAGGTGTTCAGCTGGGGTTACTGTCACAGCTGTTTTAGAATCCGTTGAGCACATTTCTCTTGATACAAGAAGTCCATGTGGATTATGAATTGCATAGGCATTTGTGGGAATAAATTTATTCCAGCCTTTACCTTTCAGGCTCTCACCCACCAACACCCTTTGCTAACCGAAATTTTCTTACCAGGAGTGCAAGTCCATTTCACTTTTTTTTTTTTTTTTTCACTCATCGCCATCAATGTTTTCTTTTTAATCCCCTCTCGAAGGTATATGATATGATATCTCTTTAATCTGCCCTTCTTTACTTACTGTGATTAACTCTAGATGTTTGTGTATCTCTGAAAATGGATTTTTTTTCCAATTTCATAATTTTGGTATCATGTTTCATTGTATATCTCCGACCCGTTTCTTTCTCTTTTCTTCTGCACCTAACAATTCTCTTTCCCATCATCTCTTGTTCGTTGTGAATGCTGGGGCAGTGCATGCAGCAGACAACACAGAACTACAAAGGATCACAAGAGACTACTATCAGCAGCTATATGAAAATAAAATGGAAAACTTGGAAGAAATGGATGAATTCTTAGAAAAGTATAACCTTCCAAAACTGAGCCAGGAAGTAATAGAAAATCTTACTAGACCAATCAAAAGAATGGAAATTGAAACTGCAATTAAAAATCTTTGAACAAACAAAAGCCAAGGACCAGTAGGCTTCACAGGTGAATCCAACAAACAATTAAGAGCTAACACTTATCCTGCTCAAACTCTTCCAAATTATTGCACAGGTTAAACCCCCAAACTCAATTTATGAGGCCCCCATCACCCTAATCCCAAAACCAGACAAAGATGCCGCCAGAAAAGAAAACTACAGGCCAATATCACTGATGAACATATGTGAAAAATGTTCAACGAATTCTAGCAAACAGAATCCAACGACATATTCAAAAAGTTAGACGTCATGACCAAGTGGGTTTATTCAAGAAACTCCATGTGGAACAAGGTCAAGTGTATTCACTGTGTTCTCACAACCTGAAGACAAGGGTTTCCGACTGGAGACCAGAAAACAGAGGAGAGCTCCTGTAATGCGGAGAAAAGGAGGCGGGATGGGAAAGGATTCTGTCGGCTGGCCCGGAATTAAGTGGTCCTCGAGGTGCATTAAGACCATATTGCAGGAGCAACGTGGAATGATTCTCGCTTCCACAGACACTTAAACACAACCTAGTTGTCATGGAGGGAGTTTAGGCAAGATATAACATGCTAGATAATGGTGAAAGCTGAGAGAGAACAGAATGAATGCCCGAGGAGTGTGGCTGTGGGGCAAGGTTTGGAAGAGATGCACTCTGCCTGCTGTGTGACCATCAGAGTTGACATAGAGGTGAGGGTGGCAGGTGAGTTTGGAGGCCTCTTTAGGGCATCGCAAATGCCCCATTTCTCCCAGCAAATCATCTGACTTGCTCCCCATCCTCCGCTAAACATGTCAGGATGGGGCTTTCTGATGTCAAAGCTCACCCAGGGCCACCATTGGCTGGGGAAGAGACTTGCTGACCTCATAAAGCATGAGCGTGAGGCTCCATGGGGACGGGTATATATAGGGGTGCTCAGGGGCTCTGCGCAGACCACTGTGAGTCCTCCAAATGACTGAGGTGACTAGAAAGCCACAAGGCTCCAGAGTAGTTATGGAAAACGCACCTCCTGTTACCCAGGAGAAGATGAAGACCTCCTATCAACTGAGGTCCAGAAAAAATGTCTAGGTGAGCTGAACCCAGCCAAACTCTCTTGCCCATCAGCCCCACCCCAAAAGCCCCCCTCCCCTGTCCTTGCCTGGCACATAACCCTTCTCTGCCCACACCCCTTCTCTTGAAGCCATCGTTCCCACCTGTCTTCACACTCTTCCCTAAACCAGTGCCATTCTTTGCTCCCCCTCTTGTTTTCTCTAGGTATTCAGGTTAACTGTGAGGGTGAAAAATCCCATTCCGGCAAAGCTGCCTAAGAAAACTCAGAAAACTCCCACCACCAAAAAGCTTAAGAAAATCAGATGCTCAAAGCTCTGTATCCAGAGTTCCAAGGCAAATGAACAGCTGAATCAGAAGGAACCAGAGGAGGTCCCAGAGACCACAGAGACCCCTGCCATTCCAGCTAATCAGAACGAACCAGAGGAGGTCCCAGAGGCCATGGAGACCCCTTCCATTCCAGCTGGACCAGTGGACAGCCGGTGACTTCGGGGCATGGCTAAAGACTTCAGAAATGCTCGGGGGTTTCACCGCTGAGGACTGACCAACAGTACAGATGCTGAATATTATAGGAACTGCATAAATTAATAACGAAAATAAAATCAACCTGATGTGAAATTATGTTTGTCTCTGAATTCTCTGATAGTGGGGGGCAGATAGGGCAGGGAAGGGATAAGTGTGTGAGGAGGGAGGGAGATGGCTTCTGTGGAGTTGGAGATGGGACCAGAAAGCCCAGGTTGCCAGAAAGTAGGGGGAAGAACTGGTTCCAGACTGAGCTTCAAAGACACACTTCCCATGGGAGAAGAGAAGAGGACTTGGTGTTTCTCTGTGTGAGTGCAGAGATGGATACTTAGCTGGGGAGCTGTGTCGAGAGGGATGGGGGCGTGCCATTTGCTAAAAAGGCATACCAAGGAGCTGCCCCATCAAAAGAATGGAATATTGGCATTTGCAGCACCATGGAAGGTAGAATATTGAGTAAAATAACTCACAGCGATAGACAAATACTGTATGATATCACTTATAGAATCTAAACATACCACAAAGTAGAGAATATGATAAAAATGGAGGCGCGCAGATATAGAGAAGCATCTACTGGTTACCAGCGGGGAGGGGACGAGGGAGGGGCAATACAGACGTGAGGGAGTGGGAGGCACGCAGTGTTAGTTAGGTGGAAGATGAGCTCAGGGATGCATTGTACAACATGGGAAATAGAGCCAGGACTTTGTCATAAATATAAATGGAAAGCAAGCTTTAACAGTTGCATAATAAGAAAGAAAAGGAAAGAAAGTCGGGCGAGGAAGGAGGGAAGAAAGGAAGGAAAAGAATGGCGTTTTTGGAGGTCAAAAAGCCAATACTGATTAGGCCCTTTTAAGCAAAGGAATGTATTTTATTTTATTTTATTTTATTTATTTTAATTGGTGGGTAATTACTTTACAATATTGTGGTGGTTTTGGCCATACATTAACATGAATCAGCCATGAGTGTACATGTGTTCCCCATCCTGATCCCCCCTCCCACCTCACTCCCCATCCCATCCCTCTGGGTCATCCCAGTGCACCAGCCCTGAGCACCCTGTCTTATGCATTGAACATGGACTGGCTATCTCTTTCACATATGATAATATACATGTTTCAGTGCTATTCTCTCAGATCATCCCACGCTCGCCGTCTCCCACAGACTCCAAAATGCTGTTCTGTAAATCTGTGTCTCTTTTGCTGTCTCCCATATAGGGTTACCATTACCATCATTCTAAATTCCATATATATGCCTTAGTAAAGTGTATTGGTGTTTTTCTTTCTGACATACTTCACTCTGTATAATAGGCTCCAGTTTCATCTACCTCATTAGAACGGAATCAAATGTGTTCTTTTTAATGGCTGAGCAATATTCCATTCTGTCTATGTACCACAGCTTTCTTTCCCATTTGTCTGCTGTTGGACATCTAGGTTGCTTCCATGCCCTGGCTATTGTAAACAGTGCTGTGGTGAACGTTGGGGCACACGTGTCTTTTTCACTTCTGGGTGAATCAGGATTTGAATGAGGAGAAACCATGATGACTGTTAGCCTGTTAGTGGCAAACCCTGCACATGAGTTTGGTTGAAGGACTGGGACCAAAGTTGGTGATGGTTGTTTCAAACCGTCTGAGAGTGCTCAGATGGACATGTGGTGTGCTGTCTTGCTGGGGGACATCTCTGGTTGCTCTGTTCTCACCAGCAACAGAGGACTTTCTTTCCTTCCTTTCATTTCCCTTGTTTCCCTTTCTCCCTCTTTCCTCCGTACCTGCCTTTCTTTCACAAACATTCAATGTGCTGTGCTGTGCTGTATTTCGTTGCTCAGCCGGGTCCAACTCTTTTTGACCCCATGGACTGTAGCCCGCCAGGATCCTCAGTCCATGGGTATTCTCCAGGCAGGCATACTGGAGCAGGCTGCCATTCCCCCCTCCAGGGGATCTTCCCAACCCAGGGATTGAATCCCGGTCTCCCATGTTGCAGGTGTTTTATTTTTTTCTTTTTTTTTGGTTTGTTTTGTTTTGTTTTGTTTTTTTGTTTTTTTATTTTACTGTCTGAGCCACCAGGAAACCATTAAAATGGGCTTCATCTGATACTATGTTTTTCATATCTGTAAGATCAAATGGGGTTTATTTTAGGATTTCCATGTCTCTCCTTACTTTTAGAACACAGAAAACACAGCTATTCCAAGTATCTTAATGTCTCTGTCTGCAATTTCTAAAATCTATGCCACTTCTGCCTGAGTTTCAGTTTTCAAGGGAATTTTAGTATGATTTTTGTTACCTTTGTGAGATTTAATATGTTCTTAAAGTGGTTCGGGGCTAGTTCCATACTCTTCTTGTGAATTGGCTGCTGATGTCTTCAAACATGTCTTCATAAATTTAAAGGCCAGTGATACATCTTTCTTATAAAGGGTTAGCTCGTGCCTCTTGCCCATTTTTCTTTCAGGTTTTAAGACCTTTCTTCTCAAAATTGTAAGAGTCATTTTTGGGTTTGTTTATGGCGTGTTTTTTCTACCTCTTAAAATGTTCAGCAGTGTGAGGGACCCTGGGTGAGTAAGCAACAAATGGACACCAGGATGTGAACACTTCACAGGAAGCCCAGGGAGACCCACTAAGCCAACAAACTGTCCCCAGGGGTACACCTCAGGCTGGTTGACCCTACGAGTCAATTGGAAAATCGAGGACTGAGGTGGAGCACACAATCCATTCCCCTTTCCTCCAGAGCCAAGCAGCTCAATGAGAGACCATGGGAACTAGATGCACAGGACAGGATGACTCAGTCTTTTATCCAAGAAGCTGGAAGCTTGTGGCAGCTGCTCATAGAAATGAATTCCACCATGGTTTTGGCTGTGAGGTCAGCTCCAAGGGAGCTTCCGGCAGGAAAACAAGATGAGAAAAGAGATTTGTGAGGGCACGTGTTGAGAAGACCCTTGCACACAAGGCTCACCAGCTCTGGGCAACCTCCACCCCTTGCTGGGAATACTAATCAGCCGTAAGTGGTCATTTCCTGCATGGGATCCCCAGCACAACGTGAAACAAGCATTCCTCTACCCCATCCCCATCACCCTGTTCAAATCCAAGCCTGGGTAGTACTCCTAGTGAGGTGACCCTGAGTCCTAAACTTGAAACGAGACAGCTCCGTGTGGAGCAAGGGCAAGTGTCTTCAATGCGTTCTCACAGCCTGAAGACAAGGGTTTCCGAATGGAGACCAGAAAACGGAGGCGAGTTCCGGAACACTGAGACAAGGAGGCGGGATGGAAAGGTTTCTGTCGGCTGGCCAAGAATTCAATGGGTTTCACGGTGCATTAAGACCACACTGCAGAGGGAACGTGGAATGGTGCTCCCTTCCACAGACACTTAAACACAGCCCAGTTGTCGTGGAGGGATTTCAGGCAAGATATTCCAAACTAGATAAAGGTGAGAGGTGAGAGAGAACAGAATGAATGCCCGAGGAGTGTGGCTGTGGGGAAGGTTTGTAGGAGATGCACTCTGCCTGCCGTGTGTCCCATGAGTTGACGTGGAGAGATGAGGGTGGCAGGTGAGTTTGGAGGCCTCTTTAGGGGAATTACAAATGGCTCATTTCTCCCACAAAATCATCTGAGTTGCTCCCCATCCTCCACTAGACATGTCAGGATGGGTCTTTGTGATGTCAAGGCTCACCCGGGGCCACCATTGGCTGGGGAAGAGACTTGCTGAACTCATAAACCGTGACGGTGTGGCCCCCTGGAGATGGGTGTATATATAAGGGTGCTCAGGGGCTCTGGGCAGACTACTGGGAGCCTTCAGAATGACTAAGGTCACTGGGAAGCCACAAGGCTCAAAGCAGTTATGTAACAGCCATCTCCATATACTCAGGGGGAAAAGATGAAGACCTCCTATCAACTGAAGTCCAAAAGGTGAGCTGAACCCACCTAAGCTCCTCTTATCTTTCTCTGTTTGACTTACTTTCTATGATCATCTCTAGGTGCATCCACGTTGACAAAATAGTATTGTTTCATTCTTTCTTATGGTTAATATTCCATTGTATGTATAAAATACTTTTCTTTATCCATTCACCTATGTATGGGCATGTAAGGTTGTTTCCATTTCTTTGCTACTGTACTTGGTACTACTATAAACACTGCTGTGCGTGTCTCTTTTCTCATGGGAGTTTTCATCTTTACTGGATATGTGCCCAGTAGTGGGACTGCTGGATCATATGCTGACTCTATTTTTAGTTTGTTTCAAAAGCTGCATACTGGGAAGGGAGATGGGCAGGAGGTTTAAAAAGGAGGGGACATACGTATACATATGGCTGATTCATGTTGAGGTTGGACAGAAAACAACGAAATTCTGTAAATCAACTATCCATCAATAAGAAAATAAAAGGGAATTTAAAAAACTGCCTACTGTTTTCAATAGTGACAGCATCAGTTTGTTGACTTTCATGTATAGGATGTTGTTAATCTTGCTGCAGTGCATGGTCGACTTACACGTGTTTTTCAAAATCTGTGTTTCTTTATTTTTTAAAGCACTTTGAGCTGTATTTAACTGTTGATGTTTTCTTCCTGAGAGTGTTCTGGATTTTCTTTTTCACGTTTTTTCTTTTTTGGATGAATCACCCCTGACATGGTGAAGGGTAGGTCTCATGTTGAGTCCAGTGGCCTTGTGTATATCATATACACATCAGCGATAGTTTGAAGGCTGCCATTACAGACAAAACCCTCTACGCTGCAAGGCTTTATGATTCCCTCCACTTTTGGGATGGCCTGCCCCATCTGAGAGTTTTTGTCAGGCCCGGTTGTACAGTAGAGTAGAACGAGCCAGAGGATGCCACAAAACCCAGTGTCTCCTCACTCTTGGATTTTTGAAGTAAATCTTCCTATTCTCTTTAAGTTGAAGACAAGGGGAGCTGGTTTGACGTGTACAGATTCTTGTTCCGAGACACTGAGACGACTCTGTGTATTCAGCTGTACTCGTTTTCACCTACATATTATAAGAAGGTGTTTCGACTACCATTCTTGCTGCAATAGGTTTATGTGGATTCTGTATTTTATATGTATCTGTGGGAAGAAATTAATGCCAAACTAGAGATGTTTCCTTTCCATCCACCAGGGTCCAGCCATAGCTTTCTTGCCAGGTTGGATGTCCATGTGACCTTTGTGTGGGTGCTCACTGCAGTGGATTTTTGTATCCCACCTCTCTGTTGCATCACCTGATGTTTCTTAAATCGAACCTCCTTCACTCAGTGGGATGAGCTCTGGGTTTATCTATCTCTGAAGTTGTCCTACTTTCAGATTTCAATCCTTGATTCAAAATTCATTCTAGACCTGTATCAATTTCCTTATATATTCCTCTGTCCAGGTATGCTATCTTAACTTTCATCTCTTTGATGTTTTGAGTGGTTTCCATGGGACCTGGTTTGGGGTGTGTGGTGTTCGAAATCTGTTCATTTCTGAACTACTCCAGGAGAGGACCTGGTTTATCATACTGTCTCTGCCAATTTGTTTATTTATTTATTTGTCTTTCATGGGAGTGCACTTTTCTAATCATGCTCATAATGCCTCTTATCAGGTCCATCCCAGCAGTAACCTAAAGTGTCCACTGCACTAATGCTATTCTACCACTGATTCCATGTGCAGCTTTAGACAGTGGCCTTTTTTCGTGCTGAGGCAGAGGTGATCATATCCTCAACAGCTTAGCTGTTCGTATCTCTTAGATTTCATCCTATGTGAACATTGTCATCAGCTTTTTTAATGAGGCACGGAATTGTGTTTACCCGTTCATATCCTCTACCTGTGAGCTTCCCCTGTGTTTATTTATTCTCCTATGTGAGCCCTGGCAATTTGTAAAGAGTGGGTATGGCTTAGAGCTCAGCACCGTTGTGAACACTGGGTCCATCAGCATTCGAAGGTTGCTGTTATAGAAAATGTCCACAAGGCGGCAGCATTTCTTCATTCCCTCCTCTTGTTGCTATGGTAACAGCCCCCTCTGAGGTTCTCCCAGGCCTGGTTGTAAATGAGAGGAAAAGGAGACCCTGGAAGTCACCAAACGCTTTTGTCTCTTTAGCCTTTGAGGCTTTTTCTTTAAGTGAATCTTATATTTCTCATTTAAGACAATTTACACCGTTGTAGTTGTTGCAGGGAACCAGTTTCTCCTTCCGTTCCACAGATACCTGGAGGTGTTCAGCTGGGGTTACTGTCACAGCTGTTTTGAGAATCTGTTGAGCACATTTCTCTTGATACAAGAAGTCCATGTGGATTATGAATTGCATAGGCATTTGTGGGAATAAATTTATTCCAGCCTTCACCTTTCAGGCTCTCACCCATCAACACCCTTTGCTAATCGTAATTTTCTTACCAGGAGTGCAAGTCCATTTCACTTTTTTTGTTTTTTTTTTTTTTCACTCATCGCCATCAATGTTTTCTTTTTAATCCCCACTCGAAGGTATATGATATGATATCTCTTTAATCTGCCCTTCTTTACTTACTGTGATTGACTCTAGATGTTTGTGTATCTCTGAAAATGGAATTTTTTCCAATTTCATAATTTTGGCATCATATTTCATTGTGTATCTCCGACTCATTTCTTTCTCTTTTCTTCTGCACCTAACAATTCTCTTTCCGGTCATCTCTTGTTCGTTGTGAATGCTGCTGCAGTGCATGCAAAAGACAACACAGAAATACAAAGGATCACAAGAGACTACTATCAGCAGCTATATGAAAGTACAATGGAAAACTTGGAAGAAATGGACGAATTCTTAGAAAAGTATAACCTTCCAAAACTGAGCCAGGAAGTAATAGAAAATCTTACTAGACCAATCAAAAGAATGGAAATTGAAACTGCAATGAAAAATCATTGAACAAACAAAAGCCAAGGACCAGTTGGCTTCACAGGTGAATCCACCAAACAATTAAGAGCTAACACCTATCCTACTCAAAATCTTCCAAATTATTCCACAAGTTAAACCCCCAAACACAATTTATGAGTCCCCCATCACCCTAATCCCAAAACCAGACAAAGATGCCGCCGGAAAAGAAAACTACAGGCCAATATCACTGATGAACATATGTGAAAAATGTTCAATGAATTCTAGCAAACAGAATCCAACGACATATTCAAAAAGTTAGACGTCATGACCAAGTGGGTTTATTCAAGAAATCTCCATGTGGAACAAGGTCAAGTGTATTCACTGTGTTCTCACAGCCTGAAGACAAGGGTTTCCGACTGGAGACCAGAAAACAGAGGAGAGCTCCTGTAATGCGGAGAAAAGGAGGCGGGATGGGAAAGGATTCTGTCGGCTGGCCCGGAATTAAGTGGTCCTCGAGGTGCATTAAGACCATATTGCAGGAGCAACGTGGAATGATTCTCGCTTCCACAGACACTTAAACACAACCTAGTTGTCATGGAGGGAGTTTAGGCAAGATATAACATGCTAGATAATGGTGAAAGCTGAGAGAGAACAGAATGAATGCCCGAGGAGTGTGGCTGTGGGGCAAGGTTTGGAAGAGATGCACTCTGCCTGCTGTGTGACCCATCAGAGTTGACATAGAGGTGAGGGTGGCAGGTGTGTTTGGAGGCCTCTTTAGGGCATTGCAAATGCCCCATTTCTCCCAGCAAATCATCTGACTTGCTCCCCATCCTCCGCTAAACATGTCTGGATGGGGCTTTCTGATGTCAAAGCTCACCCAGGGCCACCATTGGCTGGGGAAGAGACTTGCTGACCTCATAAAGCATGAGCTTGAGGCTCCATGGGCACGGGTATATATAGGGGTGCTCAGGGGCTCTGCGCAGACCACTGTGAGTCCTCCAAATGACTGAGGTGACTAGGAAGCCACAAGGCTCCAGAGTAGTTATGGAAAACGCACCTCCTGTTACCCAGGAGAAGATGAAGACCTCCTATGAACTGAGGTCCAGAAAAAATGTCTAGGTGAGCTGAACCCAGCCAAACTCTCTTGCCCATCAGCTCCACCCCAAAAGCCCCCCTCCCCTGTCCTTGCCTGGCACATAACCCTTCTCTGCCCACACCCCTTCTCCTGAAGCCATCGTTCCCACCTGTCTTCACACTCTTCCCTAAACCAGTGCCATTCTTTGCTCCCCCTCTTGTTTTCTCTAGGTATTCAGGGTAACTGTGAGGGTGAAAAATCCCATTCCGGCAAAGCTGCCTAAGAAAACTCAGAAAACTCCCACCACCAAAAAGCTTAAGAAAATCAGATGCTCAAAGCTCTGTATCCAGAGTTCCAAGGCAAATGAACAGCTGAATCAGAAGGAACCAGAGGAGGTCCCAGAGACCACAGAGACCCCTGCCATTCCAGCTAATCAGAACGAACCAGAGGAGGTCCCAGAGGCCATGGAGACCCCTTCCATTCCAGCTGGACCAGTGGACAGCCGGTGACTTCGGGGCATGGCTAAAGACTTCAGAAATGCTCGGGGGTTTTGCCGCTGAGGACTGACCAACAGTACAGATGCTGAATATTATAGGAACTGCATACATTAATAACGAAAATAAAATCAACCTGATGTGAAATTATGTTTGTCTCTGAATTCTCTGATAGTGGGGGGCAGACAGGGCAGGGAAGGGATAAGTGTGTGAGGAGGGAGGGAGATGGCTTCTGTGGAGTTGGAGATGGGACCAGAAAGCCCAGGTTGCCAGAAAGTAGGGGGAAGAACTGGTTCCAGACTGAGCTTCAAAGACACACTTCCCATGGGAGAAGAGAAGAGGACTTGGTGTTTCTCTGTGTGAGTGCAGAGATGGATACTTAGCTGGGGAGCTGTGTCGAGAGGGGTGGGGGCGTGCCATTTGCTAAAAAGGCATACCAAGGAGCTGCCCCATCAAAAGAATGGAATATTGGCATTTGCAGCAACATGGAAGGTAGAATATTGAGTAAAATAACTCACAGCGATAGACAAATACTGTATGATATCACTTATAGAATCTAAACATACCGCAAAGTAGAGAATATGATAAAAATGGAGGCGCACAGATATAGAGAAGCATCTACTGGTTACCAGCGGGGAGGGGACGAGGGAGGGGCAATACAGACGTGAGGGAGTGGGAGGCACGCAGTTTTAGTTAGGTGGAAGATGAGCTCAGGGATGCATTGTACAACATGGGAAATAGAGCCAGGACTTTGTCATAACTATAAATGGAAAGCAAGCTTTAACAATTGTATAATAAGAAAGAAAAGGAAAGAAAGTCGGGCGAGGAAGGAGGGAAGAAAGGAAGGAAAAGAATGGCGTTTTTGGAGGTCAAAAAGCCAATACTGATTAGGCCCTTTTAAGCAAAGGAATGTATTTTATTTTATTTTATTTTATTTATTTTAATTGGTGGGTAATTACTTTACAATATTGTGGTGGTTTTGGCCATACATTAACATGAATCAGCCATGAGTGTACATGTGTTCCCCATCCTGATCCCCCCTCCCACCTCACTCCCCATCCCATCCCTCTGGGTCATCCCAGTGCACCAGCCCTGAGCACCCTGTCTTATGCATTGAACATGGACTGGCTATCTCTTTCACATATGATAATATACATGTTTCAGTGCTATTCTCTCAGATCATCCCACGCTCGCCGTCTCCCACAGACTCCAAAATGCTGTTCTGTAAATCTGTGTCTCTTTTGCTGTCTCCCATATAGGGTTATCATTACCATCTTTCTAAATTCCATATATATGCCTTAGTAAAGTGTATTGGTGTTTTTCTTTCTGACTTACTTCACTCTGTATAATAGGCTCCAGTTTCATCTACCTCATTAGAACGGAATCAAATGTGTTCTTTTTAATGGCTGAGCAATATTCCATTCTGTCTATGTACCACAGCTTTCTTTCCCATTTGTCTGCTGTTGGACATCTAGGTTGCTTCCATGCCCTGGCTATTGTAAACAGTGCTGTGGTGAACGTTGGAGCACACGTGTCTTTTTCACTTCTGGGTGAATCAGGATTTGAATGAGGAGAAACCATGATGACTGTTAGCCTGTTAGTGGCAAACCCTGCACATGAGTTTGGTTGAAGGACTGGGACCAAAGTTGGTGATGGTTGTTTCAAACCGTCTGAGAGTGCTCAGATGGACGTGTGGTGTGCTGTCTTGCTGGGGGACATCTCTGCTTGCTCTGTTCTCAGCAGCAACAGAGGACTTTCTTTCCTTCCTTTCATTTCCCTTGTTTCCCTTTCTCCCTCTTTCCTCCCTACCTGCCTTTCTTTCACAAACATTCAATGTGCTGTGCTGTGCTGTATTTCGTTGCTCAGCCGGGTCCAACTCTTTTTGACCACACGGACTGTAGCCCGCCAGGCTCCTCGGTCCATGGGTATTCTCCAGGCAGGCATACTGGAGCAGGCTGCCATTCCCCCCTCCAGGGGATCTTCGAACCCAGGGATTGAATCTCGGTCTCCCATGTTGCAGGTGTTTTTTTTTGTTTGTTTGTTTTGTTTTGTTTTGTTTTTTTGTTTTTTTATTTAACTGTCTGAGCCACCAGGAAACCATTAAAATGGGCTTCATCTAACACTATGTTTTTCATATCTGTAAGATCAAATGGGGTTTATTTTAGGATTTCCATGTCTCTCCTCACTTTTAGAACACAGAAAACACAGCTATTCCAAGAATCTTAATGTCTCTGTCTGCAATTTCTAAAATCTATGCCACTTCTGCCTGAGTTTCCGTTTTCAAGGGAATTTTAGTATGATTTTTGTTACCTTTGTGAGATTTAATATGTTCTTAAAGTGGTTCGGGGCTAGTTCCATACTCTTCTTGTGAATTGGCTGCTGATGTCTTCAAACATGTCTTCATAAATTTAAAGGCCAATGATACATCTTTCTTATAAAGGGTTAGCTCGTGCCTCTTGCCCATTTTTCTTTCAGGTTTTAAGACCTTTCTTCTCAAAATTGTAAGAGTCATTTTTGGGTTTGTTTATGGCGTGTTTTTTCTACCTCTTAAAATGTTCAGCAGTGTGAGGGACCCTGGGTGAGTAAGCAACAAATGGACACCAGGATGTGAACACTTCACAGGAAGCCCAGGGAGACCCACTAAGCCAGCAAACTGTCCCCAGGGGTACACCTCAGGCTGGTTGACCCTACGAGTCAATTGGAAAATCGAGGACTGAGGTGGAGCACACAATCCATTCCCCTTTCCTCCAGAGCCAAGCAGCTCAATGAGAGACCATGGGAACTAGATGCACAGGACAGGATGACTCAGTCTTTTATCCAAGAAGCTGGAAGCTTGTGGCAGCTGCTCATGGAAATGAATTCCACCATGGTTTTGGCTGTGAGGTCAGCTCCAAGGGAGCTTCCGGCAGGAAAACAAGATGAGAAAAGAGATTTGTGAGGGCACGTATTGAGAAGACCCTTGCACACAAGGCTCACCAGCTCTGGGCAAGCTCCACCCCTTGCTGGGAATACTAATCAGCCGCAAGTGGTCATTTCCTGAATGGGATCACCCAGCACAACGTGAAACAAGCATTTCTCTACCCCATCCCCATCACCCTGTTCAAACCCAAGCCTGGGTAGTACTCCTAGTGAGGTGACCCTGAGTCCTAAACTTGAAACGAGACAGCTCCGTGTGGAGCAAGGTCAAGTGTATTCACTGTGTTCTCACAGCCTGAAGACAAGGGTTTCCGACTGGAGACCAGAAAACGGAGGCGAGTTCCGGGAACACTGAGACAAGGAGGCGGGATGGAAAGGTTTCTGTCGGCTGGCCCAGAATTCAATGGGCTTCACGGTGCATTAAGACCACACTGCAGAGGGAACGTGGAATGGTGCTCCCTTCCACAGACACTTAAACACAGCCCAGTTGTCGTGGAGGGAATTCAGGCAAGATATTCCAAACTAGATAAAGGTGAGAGGTGAGAGAGAACAGAATGAATGCCCGAGGAGTGTGGCTGTGGGGAAGGTTTGTAGGAGATGCACTCTGCCTGCCGTGTGACCCATGAGCTGACGTCGAGAGATGAGGGTGGCAGGTGAGTTTGGAGGCCTCTTTAGGGGAATTACAAATGGCTCATTTCTCCCACAAAATCATCTGAGTTGCTCCCCATCCTCCACTAGACATGTCAGGATGGGTCTTTGTGATGTCAAGGCTCACCCGGGGCCACCATTGGCTGGGGAAGAGACTTGCTGAACTCATAAACCGTGACGGTGTGGCCCCCTGGAGATGGGTATATATAAGGGTGCTCAGGGGCTCTGGGCAGACTACTGGGAGCCTTCAGAATGACTAAGGTCACTGGGAAGCCACAAGGCTTAGAGCAGTTATGTAACAGCCATCTCCATATACTCAGGGGGAAAAGATGAAGACCTCCTATCAACTGAAGTCCAAAAGGTGAGCTGAACCCACCTAAGCTCCTCTTATCTTTCTCTGTTTGACTTACTTTCTATGATCATCTCTAGGTGCATCCACGTTGACAAAATAGCATTGTTTCATTCTTTCTTATGGTTAATATTCCATTGTATGTATAAAATACTTTTCTTTATCCATTCACCTATGTATGGGCATGTAAGGTTGTTTCCATTTCTTTGCTACTGTACTTGGTACTACTATAAACACTGCTGTGCGTGTCTCTTTTCTCATGGGAGTTTTCATCTTTACTGGATATGTGCCCAGTAGTGGGACTGCTGGATCATATGCTAACTCTATTTTTAGTTTGTTTCAAAAGCTGCATACTGGGAAGGGAGATGGGCAGGAGGTTTAAAAAGGAGGGGACATACGTATACATATGGCTGATTCATGTTGAGGTTGGACAGAAAACAACGAAATTCTGTAAATCAACTATCCATCAATAAGAAAATAAAAGGGAATTTAAAAAACTGCCTACTGTTTTCAATAGTGACAGCATCAGTTTGTTGACTTTCATGTATAGGATGTTGTTAATCTTGCTGCAGTGCATGGTCGACTTACACGTGTTTTTCAAAATCTGTGTTTCTTTATTTTTTAAAGCACTTTGAGCTGTATTTAACTGTTGATGTTTTCTTCCTGAGAGTGTTCTGGATTTTCTTTTTCACGTTTTTTCTTTTTTGGATGAATCACCCCTGACATGGTGAAGGGTAGGTCTCATGTTGAGTCCAGTGGCCTTGTGTATATCATATACCCATCAGCGATAGTTTGAAGGCTGCCATTACAGACAAAACCCTCTACGCTGCAAGGCTTTATGATTCCCTCCTCTTTTGGGATGGCCTGCCCCATCTGAGAGTTTTTGTCAGGCCCGGTTGTACAGTAGAGTAGAACGAGCCAGAGGATGCCACCAAACCCGGTGTCTCCTCACTCTTGGATTTTTGAAGTAAATCTTCCTATTCTCTTTAAGTTGAAGACAAGGGGAGCTGGTTTGACGTGTACAGATTCTTGTTCCGAGACACTGAGACGACTCTGTGTATTCAGCTGTACTCGTTTTCACCTACATATTATAAGAAGGTGTTTCGACTACCATTCTTGCTGCAATAGGTTTACGTGGATTCTGTATTTTATATGTATCTGTGGGAAGAAATTAATGCCAAACTACAGATGTTTCCTTTCCATCCACCAGGGTCCAGCCATAGCTTTCTTGCCAGGTTGGATGTCCATGTGACCTTTGTGTGGGTGCTCACTGCAGTGGATTTTTGTATCCCACCTCTCTGTTGCATCACCTGATGTTTCTTAAATCGAACCTCCTTCACTCAGTGGGATGAGCTCTGGGTTTATCTATCTCTGAAGTTGTCCTACTTTCAGATTTCAATCCTTGATTCAAAATTCATTCTAGACCTGTATCAATTTCCTTATATATTCCTCTGTCCAGGTATGCTATCTTAACTTTCATCTCTTTGATGTTTTGAGTGGTTTCCATGGGACCTGGTTTGGGGTGTGTGGTGTTCGAAATCTGTTCATTTCTGAACTACTCCAGGAGAGGACCTGGTTTATCATACTGTCTCTGCCAATTTGTTTATTTATTTATTTGTCTTTCATGGGAGTGCCCTTTTCGAATCATGCTCATAGTGCCTCTTATCAGGTCCATCCCACCAGTAACCTAAAGTGTCCACTCTACTAATGCTATTCTACCACTGATTCCATGTGCAGCTTTAGACAGTGGCCTTTTTTCGTGCTGAGGCAGAGGTGATCATATCCTCAACAGCTTAGCTGTTCGTATCTCTTAGATTTCATCCTATGTGAACATTGTCATCAGCTTTTTTAATGAGGCACGGAATTGTGTTTACCCGTTCATATCCTCTACCTCTGAGCTTCCCCTGTGTTTATTTTTTCTATGTGAGCGCTGGCAATTTGTAAAGAGTGGGTATGGCTTAGAGCTCAGCACCGTTGTGAACACTGGGTCCATCAGCATTCTAAGGTTGCTGTTATAGAAAATGTCCACAAGGCGGCAGCATTTCTTCATTCCCTCCTCTTGTTGCTATGGTAACAGCCCCCTCTGAGGTTCTCCCAGGCCTGGTTGTAAATGAGAGGAAAAGGAGACCCTGGAAGTCACCAAAAGCTTTTGTCTCTTTAGCCTTTGAGGCTTTTTCTTTAAGCGAAACTTATATTTCTCATTTAAGACAATTTACACCGTTGTAGTTGTTGCAGGGAACCAGTTTCTCCTTCCGTTCCACAGATACCTGGAGGTGTTCAGCTGGGGTTACTGTCACAGCTGTTTTGAGAATCTGTTGAGCACATTTCTCTTGATACAAGAAGTCCATGTGGATTATGAATTGCATAGGCATTTGTGGGAATAAATTTATTCCAGCCTTCACCTTTCAGGCTCTCACCCACCAACACCCTTTGCTAACCGTAATTTTCTTACCAGGAGTGCAAGTCCATTTCACATTTTTTGTTTTTTTTTTCACTCATCGCCATCAATGTTTTCTTTTTAATCCCCACTCGAAGGTACATGATATGATATCTCTTTAATCTGCCCTTCTTTACTTACTGTGATTGACTCTAGATGTTTGTGTATCTCTGAAAATGGAATTTTTTCCAATTTCATAATTTTGGCATCATATTTCATTGTGTATCTCCGACCCATTTTTTTCTCTTTTCTTCTGCACCTACCAATTCTCTTTCCCGTCATCTCTTGTTCGTTGTGAATGCTGCTGCAGTGCATGTAACAGACAACACAGAAATACAAAGGATCACAAGAGACTACTATCAGCAGCTATATGAAAGTACAATGGAAAACTTGGAAGAAATGGACGAATTCTTAGAAAAGTATAACCTTCCAAAACTGAGCCAGGAAGTAATAGAAAATCTTACTAGACCAATCGAAAGAATGGAAGTTGAAACTGCAATGAAAAATCATTGAACAAACAAAAGCCAAGGACCAGTTGGCTTCACAGGTGAATCCACCAAACAATTAAGAGCTAACACCTATCCTACTCAAAATCTTCCAAATTATTCCACAAGTTAAACACCCAAACACAATTTATGAGGCCCCCTTCACCCTAATCCCAACACCAGACAAAGATGCCGTCAGAAGGGAAAACTACAGGCCAATATCACTGATGAACATATGTGAAAAATGTTCAACGAATTCTAGCAAACAGAATCCAACGACATATTCAAAAAGTTAGACGTCATGACCAAGTGGGTTTATTCAAGAAATCTCCATGTGGAACAAGGTCAAGTGTATTCACTGTGTTCTCACAGCCTGAAGACAAGGGTTTCCGGCTGGAGACCAGAAAACAGAGGAGAGCTCCTGTAATGCGGAGAAAAGGAGGCGGGATGGGAAAGGATTCTGTCGGCTGGCCCGGAATTAAGTGGTCCTCGAGGTGCATTAAGACCATATTGCAGGAGCAACGTGGAATGATTCTCGCTTCCACAGACACTTAAACACAACCTAGTTGTCATGGAGGGAGTTTAGGCAAGATATAAAATGCTAGATAATGGTGAAAGCTGAGAGAGAACAGAATGAATGTCCGAGGAGTGTGGCTGTGGGGCAAGGTTTGGAAGAGATGCACTCTGCCTGCTGTGTGACCCATCAGAGTTGACATAGAGGTGAGGGTGGCAGGTGAGTTTGGAGGCCTCTTTAGGGCATCGCAAATGCCCCATTTCTCCCAGCAAATCATCTGACTTGCTCCCCATCCTCCGCTAAACATATCTAGATGGGGCTTTCTGATGTCAAAGCTCACCCAGGGCCACCATTGGCTGGGGAAGAGACTTGCTGACCTCATAAAGCATGAGCGTGAGGCTCCATGGGGACGGGTATATATAGGGGTGCTCAGGGGCTCTGAGCAGACCACTGTGAGTCCTCCAAATGACTGAGGTGACTAGGAAGCCACAAGGCTCCAGAGTAGTTATGGAACACGCACCTCCTGTTACCCAGGAGAAGATGAAAACCTCCTATGAACTGAGGTCCAGAAAAAATGTCTAGGTGAGCTGAACCCAGCCAAACTCTCTTGCCCATCAGCCCCACCCCAAAAGCCCCCCTCCCCTGTCCTTGCCTGGCACATAACCCTTCTCTGCCCACACCCCTTCTCCTGAAGCCATCGTTCCCACCTGTCTTCACACTCTTCCCTAAACCAGTGCCATTCTTTGCTCCCCCTCTTGTTTTCTCTAGGTATTCAGGGTAACTGTGAGGGTGAAAAATCCCATTCCGGCAAAGCTGCCTAAGAAAACTCAGAAAACTCCCACCACCAAAAAGCTTAAGAAAATCAGATGCTCAAAGCTCTGTATCCAGAGTTCCAAGGCAAATGAACAGCTGAATCAGAAGGAACCAGAGGAGGTCCCAGAGACCACAGAGACCCCTGCCATTCCAGCTAATCAGAACGAACCAGAGGAGGTCCCAGAGGCCATGGAGACCCCTTCCATTCCAGCTGGACCAGTGGACAGCCGGTGACTTCGGGGCATGGCTAAAGACTTCAGAAATGCTCGGGGGTTTCGCCGCTGAGGACTGACCAACAGTACAGATGCTGAATATTATAGGAACTGCATACATTAATAACGAAAATAAAATCAACCTGATGTGAAATTATGTTTGTCTCTGAATTCTCTGATAGTGGGGGGCAGAGAGGGCAGGGAAGGGATAAGTGTGTGAGGAGGGAGGGAGATGGCTTCTGTGGAGTTGGAGATGGGACCAGAAAGCCCAGGTTGCCAGAAAGTAGGGGGAAGAACTGGTTCCAGACTGAGCTTCAAAGACACACTTCCCATGGGAGAAGAGAAGAGGACTTGGTGTTTCTCTGTGTGAGTGCAGAGATGGATACTTAGCTGGGGAGCTGTGTCGAGAGGGGTGGGGGCGTGCCATTTGCTAAAAAGGCATACAAAGGAGCTGCCCCATCAAAAGAATGGAATATTGGCATTTGCAGCAACATGGAAGGTAGAATATTGAGTAAAATAACTCACAGCGATAGACAAATACTGTATGATATCACTTATAGAATCTAAACATACCGCAAAGTAGAGAATATGATAAAAATGGAGGCGCGCAGATATAGAGAAGCATCTACTGGTTACCAGCGGGGAGGGGACGAGGGAGGGGCAATAGAGACGTGAGGGAGTGGGAGGCACGCAGTGTTAGTTAGGTGGAAGATGAGCTCAGGGATGCATTGTACAACATGGGAAATAGAGCCAGGACTTTGTCATAACTATAAATGGAAAGCAAGCTTTAACAGTTGTATAATAAGAAAGAAAAGGAAAGAAAGTCGGGCGAGGAAGGAGGGAAGAAAGGAAGGAAAAGAATGGCGTTTTTGGAGGTCAAAAAGCCAATACTGATTAGGCCCTTTTAAGCAAAGGAATGTATTTTATTTTATTTATTTTAATTGGTGGGTAATTACTTTACAATATTGTGGTGGTTTTGGCCATACATTAACATGAATCAGCCATGAGTGTACATGGGGTCCCCATCCTGACCCCCCCTCCCACCTCACTCCCCATCCCATCCCTCTGGGTCATCCCAGTGCACCAGCCCTGAGCACCCTGTCTTATGCATTGAACATGGACTGGCTATCTCTTTCACATATGATAATATACATGTTTCAGTGCTATTCTCTCAGATCATCCCACCCTCGCCATCTCCCACAGACTCCAAAAGGCTGTTCTGTAAATCTGTGTCTCTTTTGCTGTCTCCCATATAGGGTTACCATTACCATCTTTCTAAATTCCATATATATGCCTTAGTAAAGTGTATTGGTGTTTTTCTTTCTGACTTACTTCACTCTGTATAATAGGCTCCAGTTTCATCTACCTCATTAGAACGGAATCAAATGTGTTCTTTTTAATGGCTGAGCAATATTCCATTCTGTCTATGTACCACAGCTTTCTTTCCCATTTGTCTGCTGTTGGACATCTAGGTTGCTTCCATGCCCTGGCTATTGTAAACAGTGCTGTGGTGAACGTTGGGGCACACGTGTCTTTTTCACTTCTGGGTGAATCAGGATTTGAATGAGGAGAAACCATGATGACTGTTAGCCTGTTAGTGGCAAACCCTGCACATGAGTTTGGTTGAAGGACTGGGACCAAAGTTGGTGATGGTTGTTTCAAACCGTCTGAGAGTGCTCAGATGGACGTGTGGTGTGCTGTCTTGCTGGGGGACATCTCTGGTTGCTCTGTTCTCAGCAGCAACAGAGGATTTTCTTTCCTTCCTTTCATTTCCCTTGTTTCCCTTTCTCCCTCTTTCCTCCGTACCTGCCTTTCTTTCACAAACATTCAATGTGCTGTGCTGTGCTGTATTTCGTTGCTCAGCCGGGTCCAACTCTTTTTGACCCCATGGACTGTAGCCCGCCAGGCTCCTCGGTCCATGGGTATTCTCCAGGCAGGCATACTGGAGCAGGCTGCCATTCCCCCCTCCAGGGGATCTTCCCAACCCAGGGATTGAATCCCGGTCTCCCATGTTGCAGGTGGGTTTTTTTTTTGTTTGTTTGTTTTGTTTTTTTTTTGTTTGTTTTTTTATTTTACTGTCTGAGCCACCAGGAAACCATTAAAATGGGCTTCATCTGACACTATGTTTTCATATCTGTAAGATCAAATGGGGTCTATTTTAGGATTTCCATGTCTATCCTTACTTTTAGAACACAGAAAACACAGCTATTCCAAGTATCTTAATGCCTCTATCTGCAATTTCTAAAATCTATGCCACTTCTGCCTGAGTTTCAGTTTTCAAGGGAATTTTAGTATGATTTTTGTTACCTTTGTGAGATTTAATATGTTCTTAAAGTGGTTCGGGGCTAGTTCCATACTCTTCTTGTGAATTGGCTGCTGATGTCTTCAAACATGTCTTCATAAATTTAAAGGCCAGTGATACATCTTTCTTATAAAGGGTTAGCTCGTGCCTCTTGCCCATTTTTCTTTCAGGTTTTAAGACCTTTCTTCTCAAAATTGTAAGAGTCATTTTTGGGTTTGTTTATGGCGTGTTTTTTCTACCTCTTAAAATGTTCAGCAGTGTGAGGGACCCTGGGTGAGTAAGCAACAAATGGACACCAGGATGTGAACACTTCACAGGAAGCCCAGGGAGACCCACTAAGCCAACAAACTGTCCCCAGGGGTACACCTCAGGCTGGTTGACCCTACGAGTCAATTGGAAAATCGAGGACTGAGGTGGAGCACACAATCCATTCCCCTTTCCTCCAGAGCCAAGCAGCTCAATGAGAGACCATGGGAACTAGATGCACAGGACAGGATGACTCAGTCTTTTATCCAAGAAGCTGGAAGCTTGTGGCAGCTGCTCATGGAAATGAATTCCACCATGGTTTAGGCTGTGAGGTCAGCTCCAAGGGAGCTTCCGGCAGGAAAACAAGATGAGAAAAGAGATTTGTGAGGGCACGTGTTGAGAAGACCCTTGCACACAAGGCTCACCAGCTCTGGGCAAGCTCCACCCCTTGCTGGGAATACTAATCAGCCGCAAGTGGTCATTTCCTGCATGGGATCACCCAGCACAACGTGAAACAAGCATTCCTCTACCCCATCCCCATCACCCTGTTCAAACCCAAGCCTGGGTAGTACTCCTAGTGAGGTGACCCTGAGTCCTAAACTTGAAACGAGACAGCTCCGTGTGGAGGAAGGGCAAGTGTATTCAATGCGTTCTCACAGCCTGAAGACAAGGGTTTCCGACTGGAGACCAGAAAATGGAGGCGAGTTCCGGGAACACTGAGACAAGGAGGCGGGATGGAAAGGTTTCTGTCGGCTGGCCAAGAATTCAATGGGTTTCACGGTGCATTAAGACCACACTGCAGAGGGAACGTGGAATGGTGCTCCCTTCCACAGACACTTAAACACAGCCCAGTTGTCGTGGAGGGATTTCAGGCAAGATATTCCAAACTAGATAAAGGTGAGAGGTGAGAGAGAACAGAATGAATGCCCGAGGAGTGTGGCTGTGGGGAAGGTTTGTAGGAGATGCACTCTGCCTGCCGTGTGTCCCATGAGTTGACGTGGAGAGATGAGGGTGGCAGGTGAGTTTGGAGGCCTCTTTAGGGGAATTACAAATGGCTCATTTCTCCCACAAAATCATCTGAGTTGCTCCCCATCCTCCACTAGACATGTCAGGATGGGTCTTTGTGATGTCAAGGCTCACCCGGGGCCACCATTGGCTGGGGAAGAGACTTGCTGAACTCATAAACCGTGACGGTGTGGCCCCCTGGAGATGGGTATATATAAGGGTGCTCAGGGGCTCTGGGCAGACTACTGGGAGCCTTCAGAATGACTAAGGTCACTGGGAAGCCACAAGGCTTAGAGCAGTTATGTAACAGCCATCTCCATATACTCAGGGGGAAAAGATGAAGACCTCCTATCAACTGAAGTCCAAAAGGTGAGCTGAACCCACCTAAGCTCCTCTTATCTTTCTCTGTTTGACTTACTTTCTATGATCATCTCTAGGTGCATCCACGTTGACAAAATAGCATTGTTTCATTCTTTCTTATGGTTAATATTCCATTGTATGTATAAAATACTTTTCTTTATCCATTCACCTATGTATGGGCATGTAAGGTTGTTTCCATTTCTTTGCTACTGTACTTGGTACTACTATAAACACTGCTGTGCATGTCTCTTTTCTCATGGGAGTTTTCATCTTTACTGGATATGTGCCCAGTAGTGGGACTGCTGGATCATATGCTAACTCTATTTTTAGTTTGTTTCAAAAGCTGCATACTGGGGAGGGAGATGGGCAGGAGGTTTAAAAAGGAGGGGACATATGTATACATATGGCTGATTCATGTTGAGGTTGGACAGAAAACAACGAAATTCTGTAAATCAACTATCCATCAATAAGAAAATAAAAGTTAATTTAAAAAACTGCTTACTGTTTTCAATAGTGACAGCATCAGTTTCTTGACTTTCATGTATAGGATGTTGTTAATCTTGCTGCAGTGCATGGTCGACTTACACGTGTTTTTCAAAATCTGTGTTTATTTTTTAAAGCACTTTGAGCTGTATTTAACTGTTGATGTTTTCTTCCTGAGAGTGTTCTGGATTTTCTTTTTCAAGTTTTTTCTTTTTTGGATGAATCACCCCTGACATGGTGAAGGGTAGGTCTCATGTTGAGTCCAGTGGCCTTGTGTATATCATATACCCATCAGCGATAGTTTGAAGGCTGCCATTACAGAGAAAACCCTCTACGCTGCAAGGCTTTATGATTCCCTCCTCTTTTGGGATGGCCTGCCCCATCTGAGAGTTTTTGTCAGGCCCGGTTGTACAGTAGAGTAGAACGAGCCAGAGGATGCCACAAAACCCGGTGTCTCCTCACTCTTGGATTTTTGAAGTAAATCTTCCTATTCTCTTTAAGTTGAAGACAAGGGGAGCTGGTTTGACGTGTACAGATTCTTGTTCCGAGACACTGAGACGACTCTATGTATTCAGCTGTACTTGTTTTCACCTACATATTATAAGAAGGTGTTTCAACTACCACTCTTGCTGCAATAGGTTTACGTGGATTCTGTATTTTATATGTATCTGTGGGAAGAAATTAATGCCAAACTACAGATGTTTCCTTTCCATCCACCAGGGTCCAGCCATAGCTTTCTTGCCAGGTTGGATGTCCATGTGACCTTTGTGTGGGTGCTCACTGCAGTGGATTTTTGTATCCCAACTCTCTGTGGCATCACCTGATGTTTCTTAAATCGAACCTCCTTCACTCAGTGGGATGAGCTCTGGGTTTATCTATCTCTGAAGTTGTCCTACTTTCAGATTTCAATCCTTGATTCAAAATTCATTCTAGACCTGTATCAATTTCCTTATATATTCCTCTGTCCAGGTATGCTATCTTAACTTTCATCCCTTTGATGTTTTGAGTGGTTTCCATGGGACCTGGTTTGGGGTGTGTGGTGTTCGAAATCTGTTCATTTCTGAACTACTCCAGGAGAGGACCTGGTTTATCATACTGTCTCTGCCAATTTGTTTATTTATTTATTTGTCTTTCATGGGAGTGCACTTTTCTAATCATGCTCATAGTGCCTCTTATCAGGTCCATCCCACCAGTAACCTAAAGTGTCCACTCTACTAATGCTATTCTACCACTGATTCCATGTGCAGCTTTAGACAGTGGCCTTTTTCCATGCTGAGGCAGAGGTGATCATATCCTCAACAGCTTAGCTGTTCGTATCTCTTAGATTTCATCCTATGTGAACATTGTCATCAGCTTTTTTAATGAGGCACGGAATTGTGTTTACCCGTTCATATCCTCTACCTCTGAGCTTCCCCTGTGTTTATTTTTTCTATGTGAGCGCTGGCAATTTGTAAAGAGTGGGTATGGCTTAGAGCTCAGCACCGTTGTGAACACTGGGTCCATCAGCATTCTAAGGTTGCTGTTATAGAAAATGTCCACAAGGCGGCAGCATTTCTTCATTCCCTCCTCTTGTTGCTATGGTAACAGCCCCCTCTGAGGTTCTCCCAGGCCTGGTTGTAAATGAGAGGAAAAGGAGACCCTGGAAGTCACCAAAAGCTTTTGTCTCTTTAGCCTTTGAGGCTTTTTCTTTAAGCGAAACTTATATTTCTCATTTAAGACAATTTACACCGTTGTAGTTGTTGCAGGGAACCAGTTTCTCCTTCCGTTCCACAGATACCTGGAGGTGTTCAGCTGTGGTTACTGTCACAGCTGTTTTTAGAATCCGTTGAGCACATTTCTCTTGATACAAGAAGTCCATGTGGATTATGAATTGCATAGGCATTTGTGGGAATAAATTTATTCCAGCCTTCACCTTTCAGGCTCTCACCCACCAACACCCTTTGCTAACCGTAATTTTCTTACCAGGAGTGCAAGTCCATTTCACATTTTTTGTTTTTTTTTTCACTCATCGCCATCAATGTTTTCTTTTTAATCCCCACTCGAAGGTATATGATATGATATCTCTTTAATCTGCCCTTCTTTACTTACTGTGATTGACTCTAGATGTTTGTGTATCTCTGAAAATGGAATTTTTTCCAATTTCATAATTTTGGCATCATATTTCATTGTGTATCTCCGACCCATTTTTTTCTCTTTTCTTCTGCACCTACCAATTCTCTTTCCCGTCATCTCTTGTTCGTTGTGAATGCTGCTGCAGTGCATGTAACAGACAACACAGAAATACAAAGGATCACAAGAGACTACTATCAGCAGCTATATGAAAGTACAATGGAAAACTTGGAAGAAATGGACGAATTCTTAGAAAAGTATAACCTTCCAAAACTGAGCCAGGAAGTAATAGAAAATCTTACTAGACCAATCGAAAGAATGGAAGTTGAAACTGCAATGAAAAATCATTGAACAAACAAAAGCCAAGGACCAGTTGGCTTCACAGGTGAATCCACCAAACAATTAAGAGCTAACACCTATCCTACTCAAAATCTTCCAAATTATTCCACAAGTTAAACACCCAAACACAATTTATGAGGCCCCCTTCACCCTAATCCCAACACCAGACAAAGATGCCGTCAGAAGGGAAAACTACAGGCCAATATCACTGATGAACATATGTGAAAAATGTTCAACGAATTCTAGCAAACAGAATCCAACGACATATTCAAAAAGTTAGACGTCATGACCAAGTGGGTTTATTCAAGAAATCTCCATGTGGAACAAGGTCAAGTGTATTCACTGTGTTCTCACAGCCTGAAGACAAGGGTTTCCGACTGGAGACCAGAAAACAGAGGAGAGCTCCTGTAATGCGGAGAAAAGGAGGCGGGATGGGAAAGGATTCTGTCGGCTGGCCCGGAATTAAGTGGTCCTCGAGGTGCATTAAGACCATATTGCAGGAGCAACGTGGAATGATTCTCGCTTCCACAGACACTTAAACACAACCTAGTTGTCATGGAGGGAGTTTAGGCAAGATATAAAATGCTAGATAATGGTGAAAGCTGAGAGAGAACAGAATGAATGTCCGAGGAGTGTGGCTGTGGGGCAAGGTTTGGAAGAGATGCACTCTGCCTGCTGTGTGACCCATCAGAGTTGACATAGAGGTGAGGGTGGCAGGTGAGTTTGGAGGCCTCTTTAGGGCATCGCAAATGCCCCATTTCTCCCAGCAAATCATCTGACTTGCTCCCCATCCTCCGCTAAACATATCTAGATGGGGCTTTCTGATGTCAAAGCTCACCCAGGGCCACCATTGGCTGGGGAAGAGACTTGCTGACCTCATAAAGCATGAGCGTGAGGCTCCATGGGGACGGGTATATATAGGGGTGCTCAGGGGCTCTGAGCAGACCACTGTGAGTCCTCCAAATGACTGAGGTGACTAGGAAGCCACAAGGCTCCAGAGTAGTTATGGAACACGCACCTCCTGTTACCCAGGAGAAGATGAAAACCTCCTATGAACTGAGGTCCAGAAAAAATGTCTAGGTGAGCTGAACCCAGCCAAACTCTCTTGCCCATCAGCCCCACCCCAAAAGCCCCCCTCCCCTGTCCTTGCCTGGCACATAACCCTTCTCTGCCCACACCCCTTCTCCTGAAGCCATCGTTCCCACCTGTCTTCACACTCTTCCCTAAACCAGTGCCATTCTTTGCTCCCCCTCTTGTTTTCTCTAGGTATTCAGGGTAACTGTGAGGGTGAAAAATCCCATTCCGGCAAAGCTGCCTAAGAAAACTCAGAAAACTCCCACCACCAAAAAGCTTAAGAAAATCAGATGCTCAAAGCTCTGTATCCAGAGTTCCAAGGCAAATGAACAGCTGAATCAGAAGGAACCAGAGGAGGTCCCAGAGACCACAGAGACCCCTGCCATTCCAGCTAATCAGAACGAACCAGAGGAGGTCCCAGAGGCCATGGAGACCCCTTCCATTCCAGCTGGACCAGTGGACAGCCGGTGACTTCGGGGCATGGCTAAAGACTTCAGAAATGCTCGGGGGTTTCGCCGCTGAGGACTGACCAACAGTACAGATGCTGAATATTATAGGAACTGCATACATTAATAACGAAAATAAAATCAACCTGATGTGAAATTATGTTTGTCTCTGAATTCTCTGATAGTGGGGGGCAGAGAGGGCAGGGAAGGGATAAGTGTGTGAGGAGGGAGGGAGATGGCTTCTGTGGAGTTGGAGATGGGACCAGAAAGCCCAGGTTGCCAGAAAGTAGGGGGAAGAACTGGTTCCAGACTGAGCTTCAAAGACACACTTCCCATGGGAGAAGAGAAGAGGACTTGGTGTTTCTCTGTGTGAGTGCAGAGATGGATACTTAGCTGGGGAGCTGTGTCGAGAGGGGTGGGGGCGTGCCATTTGCTAAAAAGGCATACAAAGGAGCTGCCCCATCAAAAGAATGGAATATTGGCATTTGCAGCAACATGGAAGGTAGAATATTGAGTAAAATAACTCACAGCGATAGACAAATACTGTATGATATCACTTATAGAATCTAAACATACCGCAAAGTAGAGAATATGATAAAAATGGAGGCGCGCAGATATAGAGAAGCATCTACTGGTTACCAGCGGGGAGGGGACGAGGGAGGGGCAATAGAGACGTGAGGGAGTGGGAGGCACGCAGTGTTAGTTAGGTGGAAGATGAGCTCAGGGATGCATTGTACAACATGGGAAATAGAGCCAGGACTTTGTCATAACTATAAATGGAAAGCAAGCTTTAACAGTTGTATAATAAGAAAGAAAAGGAAAGAAAGTCGGGCGAGGAAGGAGGGAAGAAAGGAAGGAAAAGAATGGCGTTTTTGGAGGTCAAAAAGCCAATACTGATTAGGCCCTTTTAAGCAAAGGAATGTATTTTATTTTATTTATTTTAATTGGTGGGTAATTACTTTACAATATTGTGGTGGTTTTGGCCATACATTAACATGAATCAGCCATGAGTGTACATGGGGTCCCCATCCTGACCCCCCCTCCCACCTCACTCCCCATCCCATCCCTCTGGGTCATCCCAGTGCACCAGCCCTGAGCACCCTGTCTTATGCATTGAACATGGACTGGCTATCTCTTTCACATATGATAATATACATGTTTCAGTGCTATTCTCTCAGATCATCCCACCCTCGCCATCTCCCACAGACTCCAAAAGGCTGTTCTGTAAATCTGTGTCTCTTTTGCTGTCTCCCATATAGGGTTACCATTACCATCTTTCTAAATTCCATATATATGCCTTAGTAAAGTGTATTGGTGTTTTTCTTTCTGACTTACTTCACTCTGTATAATAGGCTCCAGTTTCATCTACCTCATTAGAACGGAATCAAATGTGTTCTTTTTAATGGCTGAGCAATATTCCATTCTGTCTATGTACCACAGCTTTCTTTCCCATTTGTCTGCTGTTGGACATCTAGGTTGCTTCCATGCCCTGGCTATTGTAAACAGTGCTGTGGTGAACGTTGGGGCACACGTGTCTTTTTCACTTCTGGGTGAATCAGGATTTGAATGAGGAGAAACCATGATGACTGTTAGCCTGTTAGTGGCAAACCCTGCACATGAGTTTGGTTGAAGGACTGGGACCAAAGTTGGTGATGGTTGTTTCAAACCGTCTGAGAGTGCTCAGATGGACGTGTGGTGTGCTGTCTTGCTGGGGGACATCTCTGGTTGCTCTGTTCTCAGCAGCAACAGAGGATTTTCTTTCCTTCCTTTCATTTCCCTTGTTTCCCTTTCTCCCTCTTTCCTCCGTACCTGCCTTTCTTTCACAAACATTCAATGTGCTGTGCTGTGCTGTATTTCGTTGCTCAGCCGGGTCCAACTCTTTTTGACCCCATGGACTGTAGCCCGCCAGGCTCCTCGGTCCATGGGTATTCTCCAGGCAGGCATACTGGAGCAGGCTGCCATTCCCCCCTCCAGGGGATCTTCCCAACCCAGGGATTGAATCCCGGTCTCCCATGTTGCAGGTGGGTTTTTTTTTTGTTTGTTTGTTTTGTTTTTTTTTTGTTTGTTTTTTTATTTTACTGTCTGAGCCACCAGGAAACCATTAAAATGGGCTTCATCTGACACTATGTTTTCATATCTGTAAGATCAAATGGGGTCTATTTTAGGATTTCCATGTCTCTCCTTACTTTTAGAACACAGAAAACACAGCTATTCCAAGTATCTTAATGCCTCTATCTGCAATTTCTAAAATCTATGCCACTTCTGCCTGAGTTTCAGTTTTCAAGGGAATTTTAGTATGATTTTTGTTACCTTTGTGAGATTTAATATGTTCTTAAAGTGGTTCGGGGCTAGTTCCATACTCTTCTTGTGAATTGGCTGCTGATGTCTTCAAACATGTCTTCATAAATTTAAAGGCCAGTGATACATCTTTCTTATAAAGGGTTAGCTCGTGCCTCTTGCCCATTTTTCTTTCAGGTTTTAAGACCTTTCTTCTCAAAATTGTAAGAGTCATTTTTGGGTTTGTTTATGGCGTGTTTTTTCTACCTCTTAAAATGTTCAGCAGTGTGAGGGACCCTGGGTGAGTAAGCAACAAATGGACACCAGGATGTGAACACTTCACAGGAAGCCCAGGGAGACCCACTAAGCCAACAAACTGTCCCCAGGGGTACACCTCAGGCTGGTTGACCCTACGAGTCAATTGGAAAATCGAGGACTGAGGTGGAGCACACAATCCATTCCCCTTTCCTCCAGAGCCAAGCAGCTCAATGAGAGACCATGGGAACTAGATGCACAGGACAGGATGACTCAGTCTTTTATCCAAGAAGCTGGAAGCTTGTGGCAGCTGCTCATGGAAATGAATTCCACCATGGTTTAGGCTGTGAGGTCAGCTCCAAGGGAGCTTCCGGCAGGAAAACAAGATGAGAAAAGAGATTTGTGAGGGCACGTGTTGAGAAGACCCTTGCACACAAGGCTCACCAGCTCTGGGCAAGCTCCACCCCTTGCTGGGAATACTAATCAGCCGCAAGTGGTCATTTCCTGCATGGGATCACCCAGCACAACGTGAAACAAGCATTCCTCTACCCCATCCCCATCACCCTGTTCAAACCCAAGCCTGGGTAGTACTCCTAGTGAGGTGACCCTGAGTCCTAAACTTGAAACGAGACAGCTCCGTGTGGAGGAAGGGCAAGTGTATTCAATGCGTTCTCACAGCCTGAAGACAAGGGTTTCCGACTGGAGACCAGAAAATGGAGGCGAGTTCCGGGAACACTGAGACAAGGAGGCGGGATGGAAAGGTTTCTGTCGGCTGGCCAAGAATTCGATGGGTTTCACGGTGCATTAAGACCACACTGCAGAGGGAACGTGGAATGGTGCTCCCTTCCACAGACACTTAAACACAGCCCAGTTGTCGTGGAGGGATTTCAGGCAAGATATTCCAAACTAGATAAAGGTGAGAGGTGAGAGAGAACAGAATGAATGCCCGAGGAGTGTGGCTGTGGGGAAGGTTTGTAGGAGATGCACTCTGCCTGCCGTGTGTCCCATGAGTTGACGTGGAGAGATGAGGGTGGCAGGTGAGTTTGGAGGCCTCTTTAGGGGAATTACAAATGGCTCATTTCTCCCACAAAATCATCTGAGTTGCTCCCCATCCTCCACTAGACATGTCAGGATGGGTCTTTGTGATGTCAAGGCTCACCCGGGGCCACCATTGGCTGGGGAAGAGACTTGCTGAACTCATAAACCGTGACGGTGTGGCCCCCTGGAGATGGGTATATATAAGGGTGCTCAGGGGCTCTGGGCAGACTACTGGGAGCCTTCAGAATGACTAAGGTCACTGGGAAGCCACAAGGCTTAGAGCAGTTATGTAACAGCCATCTCCATATACTCAGGGGGAAAAGATGAAGACCTCCTATCAACTGAAGTCCAAAAGGTGAGCTGAACCCACCTAAGCTCCTCTTATCTTTCTCTGTTTGACTTACTTTCTATGATCATCTCTAGGTGCATCCACGTTGACAAAATAGCATTGTTTCATTCTTTCTTATGGTTAATATTCCATTGTATGTATAAAATACTTTTCTTTATCCATTCACCTATGTATGGGCATGTAAGGTTGTTTCCATTTCTTTGCTACTGTACTTGGTACTACTATAAACACTGCTGTGCATGTCTCTTTTCTCATGGGAGTTTTCATCTTTACTGGATATGTGCCCAGTAGTGGGACTGCTGGATCATATGCTAACTCTATTTTTAGTTTGTTTCAAAAGCTGCATACTGGGGAGGGAGATGGGCAGGAGGTTTAAAAAGGAGGGGACATATGTATACATATGGCTGATTCATGTTGAGGTTGGACAGAAAACAACGAAATTCTGTAAATCAACTATCCATCAATAAGAAAATAAAAGTTAATTTAAAAAACTGCTTACTGTTTTCAATAGTGACAGCATCAGTTTCTTGACTTTCATGTATAGGATGTTGTTAATCTTGCTGCAGTGCATGGTCGACTTACACGTGTTTTTCAAAATCTGTGTTTATTTTTTAAAGCACTTTGAGCTGTATTTAACTGTTGATGTTTTCTTCCTGAGAGTGTTCTGGATTTTCTTTTTCAAGTTTTTTCTTTTTTGGATGAATCACCCCTGACATGGTGAAGGGTAGGTCTCATGTTGAGTCCAGTGGCCTTGTGTATATCATATACCCATCAGCGATAGTTTGAAGGCTGCCATTACAGAGAAAACCCTCTACGCTGCAAGGCTTTATGATTCCCTCCTCTTTTGGGATGGCCTGCCCCATCTGAGAGTTTTTGTCAGGCCCGGTTGTACAGTAGAGTAGAACGAGCCAGAGGATGCCACAAAACCCGGTGTCTCCTCACTCTTGGATTTTTGAAGTAAATCTTCCTATTCTCTTTAAGTTGAAGACAAGGGGAGCTGGTTTGACGTGTACAGATTCTTGTTCCGAGACACTGAGACGACTCTATGTATTCAGCTGTACTTGTTTTCACCTACATATTATAAAAAGGTGTTTCAACTACCACTCTTGCTGCAATAGGTTTACGTGGATTCTGTATTTTATATGTATCTGTGGGAAGAAATTAATGCCAAACTACAGATGTTTCCTTTCCATCCACCAGGGTCCAGCCATAGCTTTCTTGCCAGGTTGGATGTCCATGTGACCTTTGTGTGGGTGCTCACTGCAGTGGATTTTTGTATCCTAACTCTCTGTGGCATCACCTGATGTTTCTTAAATCGAACCTCCTTCACTCAGTGGGATGAGCTCTGGGTTTATCTATCTCTGAAGTTGTCCTACTTTCAGATTTCAATCCTTGATTCAAAATTCATTCTAGACCTGTATCAATTTCCTTATATATTCCTCTGTCCAGGTATGCTATCTTAACTTTCATCCCTTTGATGTTTTGAGTGGTTTCCATGGGACCTGGTTTGGGGTGTGTGGTGTTCGAAATCTGTTCATTTCTGAACTACTCCAGGAGAGGACCTGGTTTATCATACTGTCTCTGCCAATTTGTTTATTTATTTATTTGTCTTTCATGGGAGTGCACTTTTCTAATCATGCTCATAGTGCCTCTTATCAGGTCCATCCCACCAGTAACCTAAAGTGTCCACTCTACTAATGCTATTCTACCACTGATTCCATGTGCAGCTTTAGACAGTGGCCTTTTTCCATGCTGAGGCAGAGGTGATCATATCCTCAACAGCTTAGCTGTTCGTATCTCTTAGATTTCATCCTATGTGAACATTGTCATCAGCTTTTTTAATGAGGCACGGAATTGTGTTTACCCGTTCATATCCTCTACCTCTGAGCTTCCCCTGTGTTTATTTTTTCTATGTGAGCGCTGGCAATTTGTAAAGAGTGGGTATGGCTTAGAGCTCAGCACCGTTGTGAACACTGGGTCCATCAGCATTCTAAGGTTGCTGTTATAGAAAATGTCCACAAGGCGGCAGCATTTCTTCATTCCCTCCTCTTGTTGCTATGGTAACAGCCCCCTCTGAGGTTCTCCCAGGCCTGGTTGTAAATGAGAGGAAAAGGAGACCCTGGAAGTCACCAAAAGCTTTTGTCTCTTTAGCCTTTGAGGCTTTTTCTTTAAGCGAAACTTATATTTCTCATTTAAGACAATTTACACCGTTGTAGTTGTTGCAGGGAACCAGTTTCTCCTTCCGTTCCACAGATACCTGGAGGTGTTCAGCTGGGGTTACTGTCACAGCTGTTTTGAGAATCTGTTGAGCACATTTCTCTTGATACAAGAAGTCCATGTGGATTATGAATTGCATAGGCATTTGTGGGAATAAATTTATTCCAGCCTTCACCTTTCAGGCTCTCACCCACCAACACCCTTTGCTAACCGTAATTTTCTTACCAGGAGTGCAAGTCCATTTCACATTTTTTGTTTTTTTTTTCACTCATCGCCATCAATGTTTTCTTTTTAATCCCCACTCGAAGGTATATGATATGATATCTCTTTAATCTGCCCTTCTTTACTTACTGTGATTGACTCTAGATGTTTGTGTATCTCTGAAAATGGAATTTTTTCCAATTTCATAATTTTGGCATCATATTTCATTGTGTATCTCCGACCCATTTTTTTCTCTTTTCTTCTGCACCTACCAATTCTCTTTCCCGTCATCTCTTGTTCGTTGTGAATGCTGCTGCAGTGCATGTAACAGACAACACAGAAATACAAAGGATCACAAGAGACTACTATCAGCAGCTATATGAAAGTACAATGGAAAACTTGGAAGAAATGGACGAATTCTTAGAAAAGTATAACCTTCCAAAACTGAGCCAGGAAGTAATAGAAAATCTTACTAGACCAATCGAAAGAATGGAAGTTGAAACTGCAATGAAAAATTATTGAACAAACAAAAGCCAAGGACCAGTTGGCTTCACAGGTGAATCCACCAAACAATTAAGAGCTAACACCTATCCTACTCAAAATCTTCCAAATTATTCCACAAGTTAAACACCCAAACTCAATTTATGAGGCCCCCTTCACCCTAATCCCAACACCAGACAAAGATGCCGTCAGAAGGAAAAACTACAGGCCAATATCACTGATGAACATATGTGAAAAATGTTCAACGAATTCTAGCAAACAGAATCCAACGACATATTCAAAAAGTTAGACGTCATGACCAAGTGGGTTTATTCAAGAAATCTCCATGTGGAACAAGGTCAAGTGTATTCACTGTGTTCTCACAGCCTGAAGACAAGGGTTTCCGACTGGAGACCAGAAAACAGAGGAGAGCTCCTGTAATGCGGAGAAAAGGAGGCGGGATGGGAAAGGATTCTGTCGGCTGGCCCGGAATTAAGTGGTCCTCGAGGTGCATTAAGACCATATTGCAGGAGCAACGTGGAATGATTCTCGCTTCCACAGACACTTAAACACAACCTAGTTGTCATGGAGGGAGTTTAGGCAAGATATAAAATGCTAGATAATGGTGAAAGCTGAGAGAGAACAGAATGAATGTCCGAGGAGTGTGGCTGTGGGGCAAGGTTTGGAAGAGATGCACTCTGCCTGCTGTGTGACCCATCAGAGTTGACATAGAGGTGAGGGTGGCAGGTGAGTTTGGAGGCCTCTTTAGGGCATCGCAAATGCCCCATTTCTCCCAGCAAATCATCTGACTTGCTCCCCATCCTCCGCTAAACATATCTAGATGGGGCTTTCTGATGTCAAAGCTCACCCAGGGCCACCATTGGCTGGGGAAGAGACTTGCTGACCTCATAAAGCATGAGCGTGAGGCTCCATGGGGACGGGTATATATAGGGGTGCTCAGGGGCTCTGAGCAGACCACTGTGAGTCCTCCAAATGACTGAGGTGACTAGGAAGCCACAAGGCTCCAGAGTAGTTATGGAACACGCACCTCCTGTTACCCAGGAGAAGATGAAAACCTCCTATGAACTGAGGTCCAGAAAAAATGTCTAGGTGAGCTGAACCCAGCCAAACTCTCTTGCCCATCAGCCCCACCCCAAAAGCCCCCCTCCCCTGTCCTTGCCTGGCACATAACCCTTCTCTGCCCACACCCCTTCTCCTGAAGCCATCGTTCCCACCTGTCTTCACACTCTTCCCTAAACCAGTGCCATTCTTTGCTCCCCCTCTTGTTTTCTCTAGGTATTCAGGGTAACTGTGAGGGTGAAAAATCCCATTCCGGCAAAGCTGCCTAAGAAAACTCAGAAAACTCCCACCACCAAAAAGCTTAAGAAAATCAGATGCTCAAAGCTCTGTATCCAGAGTTCCAAGGCAAATGAACAGCTGAATCAGAAGGAACCAGAGGAGGTCCCAGAGACCACAGAGACCCCTGCCATTCCAGCTAATCAGAACGAACCAGAGGAGGTCCCAGAGGCCATGGAGACCCCTTCCATTCCAGCTGGACCAGTGGACAGCCGGTGACTTCGGGGCATGGCTAAAGACTTCAGAAATGCTCGGGGGTTTCGCCGCTGAGGACTGACCAACAGTACAGATGCTGAATATTATAGGAACTGCATACATTAATAACGAAAATAAAATCAACCTGATGTGAAATTATGTTTGTCTCTGAATTCTCTGATAGTGGGGGGCAGAGAGGGCAGGGAAGGGATAAGTGTGTGAGGAGGGAGGGAGATGGCTTCTGTGGAGTTGGAGATGGGACCAGAAAGCCCAGGTTGCCAGAAAGTAGGGGGAAGAACTGGTTCCAGACTGAGCTTCAAAGACACACTTCCCATGGGAGAAGAGAAGAGGACTTGGTGTTTCTCTGTGTGAGTGCAGAGATGGATACTTAGCTGGGGAGCTGTGTCGAGAGGGGTGGGGGCGTGCCATTTGCTAAAAAGGCATACAAAGGAGCTGCCCCATCAAAAGAATGGAATATTGGCATTTGCAGCAACATGGAAGGTAGAATATTGAGTAAAATAACTCACAGCGATAGACAAATACTGTATGATATCACTTATAGAATCTAAACATACCGCAAAGTAGAGAATATGATAAAAATGGAGGCGCGCAGATATAGAGAAGCATCTACTGGTTATCAGCGGGGAGGGGACGAGGGAGGGGCAATACAGACGTGAGGGAGTGGGAGGCACGCAGTGTTAGTTAGGTGGAAGATGAGCTCAGGGATGCATTGTACAACATGGGAAATAGAGCCAGGACTTTGTCATAACTATAAATGGAAAGCAAGCTTTAACAGTTGTATAATAAGAAAGAAAAGGAAAGAAAGTCGGGCGAGGAAGGAGGGAAGAAAGGAAGGAAAAGAATGGCGTTTTTGGAGGTCAAAAAGCCAATACTGATTAGGCCCTTTTAAGCAAAGGAATGTATTTTATTTTATTTATTTTAATTGGTGGGTAATTACTTTACAATATTGTGGTGGTTTTGGCCATACATTAACATGAATCAGCCATGAGTGTACATGGGGTCCCCATCCTGATCCCCCCTCCCACCTCACTCCCCATCCCATCCCTCTGCGTCATCCCAGTGCACCAGCCCTGAGCACCCTGTCTTATGCATTGAACATGGACTGGCTATCTCTTTCACATATGATAATATACATGTTTCAGTGCTATTCACTCAGATCATCCCATGCTCGCCGTCTCCCACAGACTCCAAAAGGCTGTTCTGTAAATCTGTGTCTCTTTTGCTGTCTCCCATATAGGGTTACCATTACCATCTTTCTAAATTCCATATATATGCCTTAGTAAAGTGTATTGGTGTTTTTCTTTCTGACTTACTTCACTCTGTATAATAGGCTCCAGTTTCATCTACCTCATTAGAACGGAATCAAATGTGTTCTTTTTAATGGCTGAGCAATATTCCATTCTGTCTATGTACCACAGCTTTCTTTCCCATTTGTCTGCTGTTGGACATCTAGGTTGCTTCCATGCCCTGGCTATTGTAAACAGTGCTGTGGTGAACGTTGGGGCACACGTGTCTTTTTCACTTCTGGGTGAATCAGGATTTGAATGAGGAGAAACCATGATGACTGTTAGCCTGTTAGTGGCAAACCCTGCACATGAGTTTGGTTGAAGGACTGGGACCAAAGTTGGTGATGGTTGTTTCAAGCCGTCTGAGAGTGCTCAGATGGACATGTGGTGTGCTGTCTTGCTGGGGGACATCTCTGGTTGCTCTGTTCTCAGCAGCAACAGAGGACTTTCTTTCCTTCCTTTCATTTCCCTTGTTTCCCTTTCTCCCTCTTTCCTCCGTACCTGCCTTTCTTTCACAAACATTCAATGTGCTGTGCTGTGCTGTATTTCGTTGCTCAGCCGGGTCCAACTCTTTTTGACCCCATGGACTGTAGCCCGCCAGGCTCCTCGGTCCATGGGTATTCTCCAGGCAGGCATACTGGAGCAGGCTGCCATTCCCCCCTCCAGGGGATCTTCCCAACCCAGGGATTGAATCCCGGTCTCCCATGTTGCAGGTGAGTTTTTTTTGTTTGTTTGTTTTGTTTTGTTTGTTGTTTTTTTATTTTACTGTCTGAGCCACCAGGAAACCATTAAAATGGGCTTCATCTGACACTATGTTTTTCATATCTGTAAGATCAAATGGGGTCTATTTTAGGATTTCCATGTCTCTCGTCTCTTTTAGAACACAGAAAACACAGCTATTCCAAGTATCTTAATGCCTCTGTCTGCAATTTCTAAAATCTATGCCACTTCTGCCTGAGTTTCAGTTTTCAAGGGAATTTTAGCATGATTTTTGTTACCTTTGTGAGATTTAATATGTTCTTAAAGTGGTTCGGGGCTAGTTCCATACTCTTCTTGTGAATTGGCTGCTGATGTCTTCAAACATGTCTTCATAAATTTAAAGGCCAGTGATACATCTTTCTTATAAAGGGTTAGCTCGTGCCTCTTGCCCATTTTTCTTTCAGGTTTTAAGACCTTTCTTCTCAAAATTGTAAGAGTCATTTTTGGGTTTGTTTATGGCGTGTTTTTTCTACCTCTTAAAATGTTCAGCAGTGTGAGGGACCCTGGGTGAGTAAGCAACAAATGGACACCAGGATGTGAACACTTCACAGGAAGCCCAGGGAGACCCACTAAGCCAACAAACTGTCCCCAGGGGTACACCTCAGGCTGGTTGACCCTACGAGTCAATTGGAAAATCAAGGACTGAGGTGGAGCACACAATCCATTCCCCTTTCCTCCAGAGCCAAGCAGCTCAATGAGAGACCATGGGAACTAGATGCACAGGACAGGATGACTCAGTCTTTTATCCAAGAAGCTGGAAGCTTGTGGCAGCTGCTCATGGAAATGAATTCCACCGTGGTTTTGGCTGTGAGGTCAGCTCCAAGGGAGCTTCCGGCAGGAAAACAAGATGAGAAAAGAGATTTGTGAGGGCACGTGTTGAGAAGACCCTTGCACACAAGGCTCACCAGCTCTGGGCAAGCTCCACCCCTTGCTGGGAATACTAATCAGCCGCAAGTGGTCATTTCCTGCATGGGATCACCCAGCACAACGTGAAACAAGCATTCCTCTACCCCATCCCCATCACCCTGTTCAAACCCAAGCCTGGGTAGTACTCCTAGTGAGGTGACCCTGAGTCCTAAACTTGAAACGAGACAGCTCCGAGTGGAGCAAGGGCAAGTGTATTCAATGCGTTCTCACAGCCTGAAGACAAGGGTTTCCGACTGGAGACCAGAAAATGGAGGCGAGTTCCGGGAACACTGAGACAAGGAGGCGGGATGGAAAGGTTTCTGTCGGCTGGCCCAGAATTCAATGGGTTTCACGGTGCATTAAGACCACACTGCAGAGGGAACGTGGAATGGTGCTCCCTTCCACAGACACTTAAACACAGCCCAGTTGTCGTGGAGGGATTTCAGGCAAGATATTCCAAACTAGATAAAGGTGAGAGGTGAGAGAGAACAGAATGAATGCCCGAGGAGTGTGGCTGTGGGGAAGGTTTGTAGGAGATGCACTCTGCCTGCCGTGTGTCCCATGAGTTGACGTGGAGAGATGAAGGTGGCAGGTGAGTTTGGAGGCCTCTTTAGGGGAATTACAAATGGCTCATTTCTCCCACAAAATCATCTGAGTTGCTCCCCATCCTCCACTAGACATGTCAGGATGGGTCTTTGTGATGTCAAGGCTCACCCGGGGCCACCATTGGCTGGGGAAGAGACTTGCTGAACTCATAAACCGTGACGGTGTGGCCCCCTGGAGATGGGTATATATAAGGGTGCTCAGGGGCTCTGGGCAGACTACTGGGAGCCTTCAGAATGACTAAGGTCACTGGGAAGCCACAAGGCTTAGAGCAGTTATGTAACAGCCATCTCCATATACTCAGGGGGAAAAGATGAAGACCTCCTATCAACTGAAGTCCAAAAGGTGAGCTGAACCCACCTAAGCTCCTCTTATCTTTCTCTGTTTGACTTACTTTCTATGATCATCTCTAGGTGCATCCACGTTGACAAAATAGCATTGTTTCATTCTTTCTTATGGTTAATATTCCATTGTATGTATAAAATACTTTTCTTTATCCATTCACCTATGTATGGGCATGTAAGGTTGTTTCCATTTCTTTGCTACTGTACTTGGTACTACTATAAACACTGCTGTGCATGTCTCTTTTCTCATGGGAGTTTTCATCTTTACTGGATATGTGCCCAGTAGTGGGACTGCTGGATCATATGCTAACTCTATTTTTAGTTTGTTTCAAAAGCTGCATACTGGGGAGGGAGATGGGCAGGAGGTTTAAAAAGGAGGGGACATATGTATACATATGGCTGATTTATGTTGAGGTTGGACAGAAAACAACGAAATTCTGTAAATCAACTATCCATCAATAAGAAAATAAAAGTTAATTTAAAAAACTGCTTACTGTTTTCAATAGTGACAGCATCAGTTTCTTGACTTTCATGTATAGGATGTTGTTAATCTTGCTGCAGTGCATGGTCGACTTACACGTGTTTTTCAAAATCTGTGTTTATTTTTTAAAGCACTTTGAGCTGTATTTAACTGTTGATGTTTTCTTCCTGAGAGTGTTCTGGATTTTCTTTTTCACGTTTTTTCTTTTTTGGATGAATCACCCCTGACACGGTGAAGGGTAGGTCTCATGTTGAGTCCAGTGGCCTTGTGTATATCATATACCCATCAGCGATAGTTTGAAGGCTGCCATTACAGACAAAACCCTCTACGCTGCAAGGCTTTATGATTCCCTCCTCTTTTGGGATGGCCTGCCCCATCTGAGAGTTTTTGTCAGGCCCGGTTGTACAGTAGAGTAGAACGAGCCAGAGGATGCCACAAAACCCGGTGTCTCCTCACTCTTGGATTTTTGAAGTAAATCTTCCTATTCTCTTTAAGTTGAAGACAAGGGGAGCTGGTTTGACGTGTACAGATTCTTGTTCCGAGACACTGAGACGACTCTATGTATTCAGCTGTACTCGTTTTCACCTACATATTATGAGAAGGTGTTTCAACTACCACTCTTGCTGCAATAGGTTTACGTGGATTCTGTATTTTATATGTATCTGTGGGAAGAAATTAATGCCAAACTACAGATGTTTCCTTTCCATCCACCAGGGTCCACCCATAGCTTTCTTGCCAGGTTGGATGTCCATGTGACCTTTGTGTGGGTGCTCACTGCAGTGAATTTTTGTATCCCACCTGTCTGTGGCATCACCTGATGTTTCTTAAATCGAACCTCCTTCACTCAGTGGGATGAGCTCTGGGTTTATCTATCTCTGAAGTTGTCCTACTTTCAGATTTCAATCCTTGATTCAAAATTCATTCTAGACCTGTATCAATTTCCTTATATATTCCTCTGTCCAGGTATGCTATCTTAACTTTCATCCCTTTGATGTTTTGAGTGGTTTCCATGGGACCTGGTTTGGGGTGTGTGGTGTTCGAAATCTGTTCATTTCTGAACTACTCCAGGAGAGGACCTGGTTTATCATACTGTCTCTGCCAATTTGTTTATTTATTTATTTGTCTTTCATGGGAGTGCCCTTTTCTAATCATGCTCATAGTGCCTCTTATCAGGTCCATCCCACCAGTAACCTAAAGTGTCCACTCTACTAATGCTATTCTACCACTGATTCCATGTGCAGCTTTAGACAGTGGCCTTTTTTCGTGCTGAGGCAGAGGTGATCATATCCTCAACAGCTTAGCTGTTCGTATCTCTTAGATTTCATCCTATGTGAACACTGTCATCAGCTTTTTTAATGAGGCACGGAATTGTGTTTACCCGTTCATATCCTCTACCTCTGAGCGTCCCCTGTGTTTATTTTTTCTATGTGAGCGCTGGCAATTTGTAAAGAGTGGGTATGGCTTAGAGCTCAGCACCGTTGTGAACACTGGGTCCATCAGCATTCTAAGGTTGCTGTTATAGAAAATGTCCACAAGGCGGCAGCATTTCTTCAGTCCCTCCTCTTGTTGCTATGGTAACAGACCCCTCTGAGGTTCTCCCAGGCCTGGTTGTAAATGAGAGGAAAAGGAGACCCTGGAAGTCACCAAAAGCTTTTGTCTCTTTAGCCTTTGAGGCTTTTTCTTTAAGCGAAACTTATATTTCTCATTTAAGACAATTTACACCGTTGTAGTTGTTGCAGGGAACCAGTTTCTCCTTCCGTTCCACAGATACCTGGAGGTGTTCAGCTGTGGTTACTGTCACAGCTGTTTTGAGAATCTGTTGAGCACATTTCTCTTGATACAAGAAGTCCATGTGGATTATGAATTGCATAGGCATTTGTGGGAATAAATTTATTCCAGCCTTCACCTTTCAGGCTCTCACCCACCAACACCCTTTGCTAACCGTAATTTTCTTACCAGGAGTGCAAGTCCATTTCACATTTTTTGTTTTCTTTTTTCACTCATCGCCATCAATGTTTTCTTTTTAATCCCCAGTCGAAGGTACATGATATGATATCTCTTTAATCTGCCCTTCTTTACTTACTGTGATTGACTCTAGATGTTTGTGTATCTCTGAAAATGGAATTTTTTCCAATTTCATAATTTTGGCATCATATTTCATTGTGTATCTCCGACCCATTTTTTTCTCTTTTCTTCTGCACCTACCAATTCTCTTTCCCGTCATCTCTTGTTCGTTGTGAATGCTGCTGCAGTGCATGTAACAGACAACACAGAAATACAAAGGATCACAAGAGACTACTATCAGCAGCTATATGAAAGTACAATGGAAAACTTGGAAGAAATGGACGAATTCTTAGAAAAGTATAACCTTCCAAAACTGAGCCAGGAAGTAATAGAAAATCTTACTAGACCAATCGAAAGAATGGAAGTTGAAACTGCAATGAAAAATCATTGAACAAACAAAAGCCAAGGACCAGTTGGCTTCACAGGTGAATCCACCAAACAATTAAGAGCTAACACCTATCCTACTCAAAATCTTCCAAATTATTCCACAAGTTAAACACCCAAACACAATTTATGAGGCCCCCTTCACCCTAATCCCAACACCAGACAAAGATGCCGTCAGAAGGGAAAACTACAGGCCAATATCACTGATGAACATATGTGAAAAATGTTCAACGAATTCTAGCAAACAGAATCCAACGACATATTCAAAAAGTTAGACGTCATGACCAAGTGGGTTTATTCAAGAAATCTCCATGTGGAACAAGGTCAAGTGTATTCACTGTGTTCTCACAGCCTGAAGACAAGGGTTTCCGACTGGAGACCAGAAAACAGAGGAGAGCTCCTGTAATGCGGAGAAAAGGAGGCGGGATGGGAAAGGATTCTGTCGGCTGGCCCGGAATTAAGTGGTCCTCGAGGTGCATTAAGACCATATTGCAGGAGCAACGTGGAATGATTCTCGCTTCCACAGACACTTAAACACAACCTAGTTGTCATGGAGGGAGTTTAGGCAAGATATAAAATGCTAGATAATGGTGAAAGCTGAGAGAGAACAGAATGAATGTCCGAGGAGTGTGGCTGTGGGGCAAGGTTTGGAAGAGATGCACTCTGCCTGCTGTGTGACCCATCAGAGTTGACATAGAGGTGAGGGTGGCAGGTGAGTTTGGAGGCCTCTTTAGGGCATCGCAAATGCCCCATTTCTCCCAGCAAATCATCTGACTTGCTCCCCATCCTCCGCTAAACATATCTAGATGGGGCTTTCTGATGTCAAAGCTCACCCAGGGCCACCATTGGCTGGGGAAGAGACTTGCTGACCTCATAAAGCATGAGCGTGAGGCTCCATGGGGACGGGTATATATAGGGGTGCTCAGGGGCTCTGAGCAGACCACTGTGAGTCCTCCAAATGACTGAGGTGACTAGGAAGCCACAAGGCTCCAGAGTAGTTATGGAACACGCACCTCCTGTTACCCAGGAGAAGATGAAAACCTCCTATGAACTGAGGTCCAGAAAAAATGTCTAGGTGAGCTGAACCCAGCCAAACTCTCTTGCCCATCAGCCCCACCCCAAAAGCCCCCCTCCCCTGTCCTTGCCTGGCACATAACCCTTCTCTGCCCACACCCCTTCTCCTGAAGCCATCGTTCCCACCTGTCTTCACACTCTTCCCTAAACCAGTGCCATTCTTTGCTCCCCCTCTTGTTTTCTCTAGGTATTCAGGGTAACTGTGAGGGTGAAAAATCCCATTCCGGCAAAGCTGCCTAAGAAAACTCAGAAAACTCCCACCACCAAAAAGCTTAAGAAAATCAGATGCTCAAAGCTCTGTATCCAGAGTTCCAAGGCAAATGAACAGCTGAATCAGAAGGAACCAGAGGAGGTCCCAGAGACCACAGAGACCACTGCCATTCCAGCTAATCAGAACGAACCAGAGGAGGTCCCAGAGGCCATGGAGACCCCTTCCATTCCAGCTGGACCAGTGGACAGCCGGTGACTTCGGGGCATGGCTAAAGACTTCAGAAATGCTCGGGGGTTTCGCCGCTGAGGACTGACCAACAGTACAGATGCTGAATATTATAGGAACTGCATACATTAATAACGAAAATAAAATCAACCTGATGTGAAATTATGTTTGTCTCTGAATTCTCTGATAGTGGGGGGCAGAGAGGGCAGGGAAGGGATAAGTGTGTGAGGAGGGAGGGAGATGGCTTCTGTGGAGTTGGAGATGGGACCAGAAAGCCCAGGTTGCCAGAAAGTAGGGGGAAGAACTGGTTCCAGACGGAGCTTCAAAGACACACTTCCCATGGGAGAAGAGAAGAGGACTTGGTGTTTCTCTGTGTGAGTGCAGAGATGGATACTTAGCTGGGGAGCTGTGTCGAGAGGGGTGGGGGCGTGCCATTTGCTAAAAAGGCATACAAAGGAGCTGCCCCATCAAAAGAATGGAATATTGGCATTTGCAGCAACATGGAAGGTAGAATATTGAGTAAAATAACTCACAGCGATAGACAAATACTGTATGATATCACTTATAGAATCTAAACATACCGCAAAGTAGAGAATATGATAAAAATGGAGGCGCGCAGATATAGAGAAGCATCTACTGGTTACCAGCGGGGAGGGGACGAGGGAGGGGCAATACAGACGTGAGGGAGTGGGAGGCACGCAGTGTTAGTTAGGTGGAAGATGAGCTCAGGGATGCATTGTACAACATGGGAAATAGAGCCAGGACTTTGTCATAACTATAAATGGAAAGCAAGCTTTAACAGTTGTATAATAAGAAAGAAAAGGAAAGAAAGTCGGGCGAGGAAGGAGGGAAGAAAGGAAGGAAAAGAATGGCGTTTTTGGAGGTCAAAAAGCCAATACTGATTAGGTCCTTTTAAGCAAAGGAATGTATTTTATTTTATATATTTTAATTGGTGGGTAATTACTTTACAATATTGTGGTGGTTTTGGCCATACATTAACATGAATCAGCCATGAGTGTACATGGGTTCCCCATCCTGACCCCCCCTCCCACCTCACTCCCCATCCCATCCCTCTGCGTCATCCCAGTGCACCAGCCCTGAGCACCCTGTCTTATGCATCGAACATGGACTGGCTGTCTCTTTCACATATGATAATATACATGTTTCAGTGCTATTCTCTCAGATCATCCCACGCTCGCCGTCTCCCACAGACTCCAAAAGGCTGTTCTGTAAATCTGTGTCTCTTTTGCTGTCTCCCATATAGGGTTACCATTACCATCTTTCTAAATTCCATATATATGCCTTAGTAAAGTGTATTGGTGTTTTTCTTTCTGACTTACTTCACTCTGTATAATAGGCTCCAGTTTCATCTACCTCATTAGAACGGAATCAAATGTGTTCTTTTTAATGGCTGAGCAATATTCCATTCTGTCTATGTACCACAGCTTTCTTTCCCATTTGTCTGCTGTTGGACATCTAGGTTGCTTCCATGCCCTGGCTATTGTAAACAGTGCTGTGGTGAACGTTGGGGCACACGTGTCTTTTTCACTTCTGGGTGAATCAGGATTTGAATGAGGAGAAACCATGATGACTGTTAGCCTGTTAGTGGCAAACCCTGCACATGAGTTTGGTTGAAGGACTGGGACCAAAGTTGGTGATGGTTGTTTCAAACCATCAGAGAGTGCTCAGATGGACATGTGGTGTGCTGTCTTGCTGGGGGACATCTCTGGTTGCTCTGTTCTCAGCAGCAACAGAGGACTTTCTTTCCTTCCTTTCATTTCCCTTGTTTCCCTTTCTCCCTCTTTCCTCCGTACCTGCCTTTCTTTCACAAACATTCAATGTGCTGTGCTGTGCTGTATTTCGTTGCTCAGCCGGGTCCAACTCTTTTTGACCCCATGGACTGTAGCCCGCCAGGCTCCTCGGTCCATGGGTATTCTCCAGGCAGGCATACTGGAGCAGGCTGCCATTCCCCCCTCCAGGGGATCTTCCCAACCCAGGGATTGAATCCCGGTCTCCCATGTTGCAGGTGGGTTTTTTTTTTTTTGTTTGTTTGTTTTGTTTTGTTTTTTGTTTTTTTATTTTACTGTCTGAGCCACCAGGAAACCATTAAAATGGTCTTCATCTGACACTATGTTTTTCATATCTGTAAGATCAAATGGGGTCTATTTTAGGATTTCCATGTCTCTCCTTACTTTTCGAACACAGAAAACACAGCTATTCCAAGTATCTTAATGCCTCTGTCTGCAATTTCTAAAATCTATGCCACTTCTGCCTGAGTTTCAGTTTTCAAGGGAATTTTAGCATGATTTTTGTTACCTTTGTGAGATTTAATATGTTCTTAAAGTGGTTCGGGGCTAGTTCCATACTCTTCTTGTGAATTGGCTGCTGATGTCTTCAAACATGTCTTCATAAATTTAAAGGCCAGTGATACATCTTTCTTATAAAGGGTTAGCTCGTGCCTCTTGCCCATTTTTCTTTCAGGTTTTAAGACCTTTCTTCTCAAAATTGTAAGAGTCATTTTTGGGTTTGTTTATGGCGTGTTTTTTCTACCTCTTAAAATGTTCAGCAGTGTGAGGGACCCTGGGTGAGTAAGCAACAAATGGACACCAGGATGTGAACACTTCACAGGAAGCCCAGGGAGACCCATTAAGCCAACAAACTGTCCCCAGGGGTACACCTCAGGCTGGTTGACCCTACGAGTCAATTGGAAAATCAAGGACTGAGGTGGAGCACACAATCCATTCCCCTTTCCTCCAGAGCCAAGCAGCTCAATGAGAGACCATGGGAACTAGATGCACAGGACAGGATGACTCAGTCTTTTATCCAAGAAGCTGGAAGCTTGTGGCAGCTGCTCATGGAAATGAATTCCACCATGGTTTTGGCTGTGAGGTCAGCTCCAAGGGAGCTTCCGGCAGGAAAACAAGATGAGAAAAGAGATTTGTGAGGGCACGTGTTGAGAAGACCCTTGCACACAAGGCTCACCAGCTCTGGGCAAGCTCCACCCCTTGCTGGGAATACTAATCAGCCGCAAGTGGTCATTTCCTGCATGGGATCACCCAGCACAACGTGAAACAAGCATTCCTCTACCCCATCCCCATCACCCTGTTCAAACCCAAGCCTGGGTAGTACTCCTAGTGAGGTGACCCTGAGTCCTAAACTTGAAACGAGACAGCTCCGTGTGGAGGAAGGGCAAGTGTATTCAATGCGTTCTCACAGCCTGAAGACAAGGGTTTCCGACTGGAGACCAGAAAATGGAGGCGAGTTCCGGGAACACTGAGACAAGGAAGCGGGATGGAAAGGTTTCTGTCGGCTGGCCAAGAATTCAATGGGTTTCACGGTGCATTAAGACCACACTGCAGAGGGAACGTGGAATGGTGCTCCCTTCCACAGACACTTAAACACAGCCCAGTTGTCGTGGAGGGATTTCAGGCAAGATATTCCAAACTAGATAAAGGTGAGAGGTGAGAGAGAACAGAATGAATGCCCGAGGAGTGTGGCTGTGGGGAAGGTTTGTAGGAGATGCACTCTGCCTGCCGTGTGTCCCATGAGTTGACGTGGAGAGATGAGGGTGGCAGGTGAGTTTGGAGGCCTCTTTAGGGGAATTACAAATGGCTCATTTCTCCCACAAAATCATCTGAGTTGCTCCCCATCCTCCACTAGACATGTCAGGATGGGTCTTTGTGATGTCAAGGCTCACCCGGGGCCACCATTGGCTGGGGAAGAGACTTGCTGAACTCATAAACCGTGACGGTGTGGCCCCCTGGAGATGGGTATATATAAGGGTGCTCAGGGGCTCTGGGCAGACTACTGGGAGCCTTCAGAATGACTAAGGTCACTGGGAAGCCACAAGGCTTAGAGCAGTTATGTAACAGCCATCTCCATATACTCAGGGGGAAAAGATGAAGACCTCCTATCAACTGAAGTCCAAAAGGTGAGCTGAACCCACCTAAGCTCCTCTTATCTTTCTCTGTTTGACTTACTTTCTATGATCATCTCTAGGTGCATCCACGTTGACAAAATAGCATTGTTTCATTCTTTCTTATGGTTAATATTCCATTGTATGTATAAAATACTTTTCTTTATCCATTCACCTATGTATGGGCATGTAAGGTTGTTTCCATTTCTTTGCTACTGTACTTGGTACTACTATAAACACTGCTGTGCGTGTCTCTTTTCTCATGGGAGTTTTCATCTTTACTGGATATGTGCCCAGTAGTGGGACTGCTGGATCATATGCTAACTCTATTTTTAGTTTGTTTCAAAAGCTGCATACTGGGGAGGGAGATGGGCAGGAGGTTTAAAAAGGAGGGGACATATGTATACATATGGCTGATTCATGTTGAGGTTGGACAGAAAACAACGAAATTCTGTAAATCAACTATCCATCAATAAGAAAATAAAAGTTAATTTAAAAAAGTGCTTACTGTTTTCAATAGTGACAGCATCAGTTTCTTGACTTTCATGTATAGGATGTTGTTAATCTTGCTGCAGTGCATGGTCGACTTACACGTGTTTTTCAAAATCTGTGTTTCTTTATTTTTTAAAGCACTTTGAGCTGTATTTAACTGTTGATGTTTTCTTCCTGAGAGTGTTCTGGATTTTCTTTTTCACGTTTTTTCTTTTTTGTATGAATCACGCCTGACATGGTGATGGGTAGGTCTCATGTTGAGTCCAATGGCCTTGTGTATATCATATACCCATCAGCGATAGTTTCAAGGCTGCCATTACAGACAAAACCCTCTACGCTGCAAGGCTTTATGATTCCCTCCTCTTTTGGGATGGCCTGCCCCATCTGAGAGTTTTTGTCAGGCCCGGTTGTACAGTAGAGTAGAACGAGCCAGAGGATGCCACAAAACCCGGTGTCTCCTCACTCTTGGATTTTTGAAGTAAATCTTCCTATTCTCTTTAAGTTGAAGACAAGGGGAGCTGGTTTGACGTGTACAGATACTTGTTCCGAGACCCTGAGACGACTCTATGTATTCAGCTGTACTCGTTTTCACCTACATATTATAAGAAGGTGTTTCGACTACCACTCTTGCTGCAATAGGTTTACGTGGATTCTGTATTTTATATGTATCTGTGGGAAGAAATTAATGCCAAACTACAGATGTTTCCTTTCCATCCACCAGGGTCCAGCCATAGCTTTCTTGCCAGGTTGGATGTCCATGTGACCTTTGTGTGGGTGCTCACTGCAGTGGATTTTTGTATCCCAACTCTCTGTGGCATCACCTGATGTTTCTTAAATCGAACCTCCTTCACTCAGTGGGATGAGCTCTGGGTTTATCTATCTCTGAAGTTGTCCTACTTTCAGATTTCAATCCTTGATTCAAAATTCATTCTAGACCTGTATCAATTTCCTTATATATTCCTCTGTCCAGGTATGCTATCTTAACTTTCATCTCTTTGATGTTTTGTGTGGTTTCCATGGGACCTGGTTTGGGGTGTGTGGTGTTCGAAATCTGTTCATTTCTGAACTACTCCAGGAGAGGACCTGGTTTATCATACTGTCTCTGCCAATTTGTTTATTTATTTATTTGTCTTTCATGGGAGTGCCCTTTTCGAATCATGCTCATAGTGCCTCTTATCAGGTCCATCCCACCAGTAACCTAAAGTGTCCACTCTACTAATGCTATTCTACCACTGATTCCATGTGCAGCTTTAGACAGTGGCCTTTTTTCGTGCTGAGGCAGAGGTGATCATATCCTCAACAGCTTAGCTGTTCGTATCTCTTAGATTTCATCCTATGTGAACATTGTCATCAGCTTTTTTAATGAGGCACGGAATTGTGTTTACCCGTTCATATCCTCTACCTGTGAGCTTCCCCTGTGCTTATTTTTTCTATGTGAGCCCTGGCAATTTGTAAAGAGTGGGTATGGCTTAGAGCTCAGCACCGTTGTGAACACTGGGTCCATCAGCATTCGAAGGTTGCTGTTATAGAAAATGTCCACAAGGCGGCAGCATTTCTTCATTCCCTCCTCTTGTTGCTATGGTAACAGACCCCTCTGAGGTTCTCCCAGGCCTGGTTGTAAATGAGAGGAAAAGGAGACCCTGGAAGTCACCAAAAGCTTTGGTCTCTTTAGCCTTTGAGGCTTTTTCTTTAAGCGAAACTTATATTTCTCATTTAAGACAATTTACACCGTCGTAGTTGTTGCAGGGAACCAGTTTCTCCTTCCGTTCCACAGATACCTGGAGGTGTTCAGCTGGGGTTACTGTCACAGCTGTTTTGAGAATCTGTTGAGCACATTTCTCTTGATACAAGAAGTCCATGTGGATTATGAATTGCATAGGCATTTGTGGGGATAAATTTATTCCAGCCTTCACCTTTCAGGCTCTCACCCACCAACACCCTTTGCTAACCGTAATTTTCTTACCAGGAGTGCAAGTCCATTTCACATTTTTTGTTTTTTTTTTCACTCATCGCCATCAATGTTTTCTTTTTAATCCCCACTCGAAGGTATATGATATGATATCTCTTTAATCTGCCCTTCTTTACTTACTGTGATTGACTCTAGATGTTTGTGTATCTCTGAAAATGGAATTTTTTCCAATTTCATAATTTTGGCATCATATTTCATTGTGTATCTCCGACCCATTTTTTTCTCTTTTCTTCTGCACCTACCAATTCTCTTTCCCGTCATCTCTTGTTCGTTGTGAATGCTGCTGCAGTGCATGTAACAGACAACACAGAAATACAAAGGATCACAAGAGACTACTATCAGCAGCTATATGAAAGTACAATGGAAAACTTGGAAGAAATGGACGAATTCTTAGAAAAGTATAACCTTCCAAAACTGAGCCAGGAAGTAATAGAAAATCTTACTAGACCAATCGAAAGAATGGAAGTTGAAACTGCAATGAAAAATCATTGAACAAACAAAAGCCAAGGACCAGTTGGCTTCACAGGTGAATCCACCAAACAATTAAGAGCTAACACCTATCCTACTCAAAATCTTCCAAATTATTCCACAAGTTAAACACCCAAACACAATTTATGAGGCCCCCTTCACCCTAATCCCAACACCAGACAAAGATGCCGTCAGAAGGGAAAACTACAGGCCAATATCACTGATGAACATATGTGAAAAATGTTCAACGAATTCTAGCAAACAGAATCCAACGACATATTCAAAAAGTTAGACGTCATGACCAAGTGGGTTTATTCAAGAAATCTCCATGTGGAACAAGGTCAAGTGTATTCACTGTGTTCTCACAGCCTGAAGACAAGGGTTTCCGACTGGAGACCAGAAAACAGAGGAGAGCTCCTGTAATGCGGAGAAAAGGAGGCGGGATGGGAAAGGATTCTGTCGGCTGGCCCGGAATTAAGTGGTCCTCGAGGTGCATTAAGACCATATTGCAGGAGCAACGTGGAATGATTCTCGCTTCCACAGACACTTAAACACAACCTAGTTGTCATGGAGGGAGTTTAGGCAAGATATAAAATGCTAGATAATGGTGAAAGCTGAGAGAGAACAGAATGAATGTCCGAGGAGTGTGGCTGTGGGGCAAGGTTTGGAAGAGATGCACTCTGCCTGCTGTGTGACCCATCAGAGTTGACATAGAGGTGAGGGTGGCAGGTGAGTTTGGAGGCCTCTTTAGGGCATCGCAAATGCCCCATTTCTCCCAGCAAATCATCTGACTTGCTCCCCATCCTCCGCTAAACATATCTAGATGGGGCTTTCTGATGTCAAAGCTCACCCAGGGCCACCATTGGCTGGGGAAGAGACTTGCTGACCTCATAAAGCATGAGCGTGAGGCTCCATGGGGACGGGTATATATAGGGGTGCTCAGGGGCTCTGAGCAGACCACTGTGAGTCCTCCAAATGACTGAGGTGACTAGGAAGCCACAAGGCTCCAGAGTAGTTATGGAACACGCACCTCCTGTTACCCAGGAGAAGATGAAAACCTCCTATGAACTGAGGTCCAGAAAAAATGTCTAGGTGAGCTGAACCCAGCCAAACTCTCTTGCCCATCAGCCCCACCCCAAAAGCCCCCCTCCCCTGTCCTTGCCTGGCACATAACCCTTCTCTGCCCACACCCCTTCTCCTGAAGCCATTGTTCCCACCTGTCTTCACACTCTTCCCTAAACCAGTGCCATTCTTTGCTCCCCCTCTTGTTTTCTCTAGGTATTCAGGGTAACTGTGAGGGTGAAAAATCCCAGCCGGCAAAGCTGCCTAAGAAAACTCAGAAAACTCCCACCACCAAAAAGCTTAAGAAAATCAGATGCTCAAAGCTCTGTATCCAGAGTTCCAAGGCAAATGAACAGCTGAATCAGAAGGAACCAGAGGAGGTCCCAGAGACCACAGAGACCCCTGCCATTCCAGCTAATCAGAACGAACCAGAGGAGGTCCCAGAGGCCATGGAGACCCCTTCCATTCCAGCTGGACCAGTGGACAGCCGGTGACTTCGGGGCATGGCTAAAGACTTCAGAAATGCTCGGGGGTTTCGCCGCTGAGGACTGACCAACAGTACAGATGCTGAATATTATAGGAACTGCATACATTAATAACGAAAATAAAATCAACCTGATGTGAAATTATGTTTGTCTCTGAATTCTCTGATAGTGGGGGGCAGAGAGGGCAGGGAAGGGATAAGTGTGTGAGGAGGGAGGGAGATGGCTTCTGTGGAGTTGGAGATGGGACCAGAAAGCCCAGGTTGCCAGAAAGTAGGGGGAAGAACTGGTTCCAGACTGAGCTTCAAAGACACACTTCCCATGGGAGAAGAGAAGAGGACTTGGTGTTTCTCTGTGTGAGTGCAGAGATGGATACTTAGCTGGGGAGCTGTGTCGAGAGGGGTGGGGGCGTGCCATTTGCTAAAAAGGCATACAAAGGAGCTGCCCCATCAAAAGAATGGAATATTGGCATTTGCAGCAACATGGAAGGTAGAATATTGAGTAAAATAACTCACAGCGATAGACAAATACTGTATGATATCACTTATAGAATCTAAACACACCGCAAAGTAGAGAATATGATAAAAATGGAGGCGCGCAGATATAGAGAAGCATCTACTGGTTACCAGCGGGGAGGGGACGAGGGAGGGGCAATACAGACGTGAGGGAGTGGGAGGCACGCAGTGTTAGTTAGGTGGAAGATGAGCTCAGGGATGCATTGTACAACATGGGAAATAGAGCCAGGACTTTGTCATAACTATAAATGGAAAGCAAGCTTTAACAGTTGTATAATAAGAAAGAAAAGGAAAGAAAGTCGGGCGAGGAAGGAGGGAAGAAAGGAAGGAAAAGAATGGCGTTTTTGGAGGTCAAAAAGCCAATACTGATTAGGCCCTTTTAAGCAAAGGAATGTATTTTATTTTATTTATTTTAATTGGTGGGTAATTACTTTACAATATTGTGGTGGTTTTGGCCATACATTAACATGAATCAGCCATGAGTGTACATGGGGTCCCCATCCTGACCCCCCCTCCCACCTCACTCCCCATCCCATCCCTCTGCGTCATCCCAGTGCACCAGCCCTGAGCACCCTGTCTTATGCATCGAACATGGACTGGCTATCTCTTTCACATATGATAATATACATGTTTCAGTGCTATTCTCTCAGATCATCCCACGCTCGCCGTCTCCCACAGACTCCAAAAGGCTGTTCTGTAAATCTGTGTCTCTTTTGCTGTCTCCCATATAGGGTTACCATTACCATCTTTCTAAATTCCATATATATGCCTTAGTAAAGTGTATTGGTGTTTTTCTTTCTGACTTACTTCACTCTGTATAATAGGCTCCAGTTTCATCTACCTCATTAGAACGGAATCAAATGTGTTCTTTTTAATGGCTGAGCAATATTCCATTCTGTCTATGTACCACAGCTTTCTTTCCCATTTGTCTGCTGTTGGACATCTAGGTTGCTTCCATGCCCTGGCTATTGTAAACAGTGCTGTGGTGAACGTTGGGGCACACGTGTCTTTTTCACTTCTGGGTGAATCAGGATTTGAATGAGGAGAAACCATGATGACTGTTAGCCTGTTAGTGGCAAACCCTGCACATGAGTTTGGTTGAAGGACTGGGACCAAAGTTGGTGATGGTTGTTTCAAACCGTCTGAGAGTGCTCAGATGGACATGTGGTGTGCTGTCTTGCTGGGGGACATCTCTGGTTGCTCTGTTCTCAGCAGCAACAGAGGACTTTCTTTCCTTCCTTTCATTTCCCTTGTTTCCCTTTCTCCCTCTTTCCTCCGTACCTGCCTTTCTTTCACAAACATTCAATGTGCTGTGCTGTGCTGTATTTCGTTGCTCAGCCGGGTCCAACTCTTTTTGACCCCATGGACTGTAGCCCGCCAGGCTCCTCGGTCCATGGGTATTCTCCAGGCAGGCATACTGGAGCAGGCTGCCATTCCCCCCTCCAGGGGATCTTCCCAACCCAGGGATTGAATCCCGGTCTCCCATGTTGCAGGTGGGTTTTTTTTTGTGTGTGTTTTGTTTTGTTTTTTGTTTTTTTATTTTACTGTCTGAGCCACCAGGAAACCATTAAAATGGGCTTCATCTGACACTATGTTTTTCATATCTGTAAGATCAAATGGGGTATATTTTAGGATTTCCATGTCTCTCCTTACTTTTAGAACACAGAAAACACAGCTATTCCAAGTATCTTAATGCCTCTGTCTGCAATTTCTAAAATCTATGCCACTTCTGTCTGAGTTTCAGTTTTCAAGGGAATTTTAGCATGATTTTTGTTACCTTTGTGAGATTTAATATGTTCTTAAAGTGGTTCGGGGCTAGTTCCATACTCTTCTTGTGAATTGGCTGCTGATGTCTTCAAACATGTCTTCATAAATTTAAAGGCCAATGATACATCTTTCTTATAAACGGTTAGCTCGTGCCTCTTGCCCATTTTTCTTTCAGGTTTTAAGACCTTTCTTCTCAAAATTGTAAGAGTCATTTTTGGGTTTGTTTATGGCGTGTTTTTTCTACCTCTTAAAATGTTCAGCAGTGTGAGGGACCCTGGGTGAGTAAGCAACAAATGGACACCAGGATGTGAACACTTCACAGGAAGCCCAGGGAGACCCACTAAGCCAACAAACTGTCCCCAGGGGTACACCTCAGGCTGGTTGACCCTACGAGTCAATTGGAAAATCAAGGACTGAGGTGGAGCACACAATCCATTCCCCTTTCCTCCAGAGCCAAGCAGCTCAATGAGAGACCATGGGAACTAGATGCACAGGACAGGATGACTCAGTCTTTTATCCAAGAAGCTGGAAGCTTGTGGCAGCTGCTCATGGAAATGAATTCCACCATGGTTTTGGCTGTGAGGTCAGCTCCAAGGGAGCTTCCGGCAGGAAAACAAGATGAGAAAAGAGATTTGTGAGGGCACGTGTTGAGAAGACCCTTGCACACAAGGCTCACCAGCTCTGGGCAAGCTCCACCCCTTGCTGGGAATACTAATCAGCCGCAAGTGGTCATTTCCTGCATGGGATCACCCAGCACAACGTGAAACAAGCATTCCTCTACCCCATCCCCATCACCCTGTTCAAACCCAAGCCTGGGTAGTACTCCTAGTGAGGTGACCCTGAGTCCTAAACTTGAAACGAGACAGCTCCGTGTGGAGCAAGGGCAAGTGTATTCAATGCGTTCTCACAGCCTGAAGACAAGGGTTTCCGACTGGAGACCAGAAAATGGAGGCGAGTTCCGGGAACACTGAGACAAGGAGGCGGGATGGAAAGGTTTCTGTCGGCTGGCCAAGAATTCAATGGGTTTCACGGTGCATTAAGACCACACTGCAGAGGGAACGTGGAATGGTGCTCCCTTCCACAGACACTTAAACACAGCCCAGTTGTCGTGGAGGGATTTCAGGCAAGATATTCCAAACTAGATAAAGGTGAGAGGTGAGAGAGAACAGAATGAATGCCCGAGGAGTGTGGCTGTGGGGAAGGTTTGTAGGAGATGCACTCTGCCTGCCGTGTGTCCCATGAGTTGACGTGGAGAGATGAGGGTGGCAGGTGAGTTTGGAGGCCTCTTTAGGGGAATTACAAATGGCTCATTTCTCCCACAAAATCATCTGAGTTGCTCCCCATCCTCCACTAGACATGTCAGGATGGGTCTTTGTGATGTCAAGGCTCACCCGGGGCCACCATTGGCTGGGGAAGAGACTTGCTGAACTCATAAACCGTGACGGTGTGGCCCCCTGGAGATGGGTATATATAAGGGTGCTCAGGGGCTCTGGGCAGACTACTGGGAGCCTTCAGAATGACTAAGGTCACTGGGAAGCCACAAGGCTTAGAGCAGTTATGTAACAGCCATCTCCATATACTCAGGGGGAAAAGATGAAGACCTCCTATCAACTGAAGTCCAAAAGGTGAGCTGAACCCACCTAAGCTCCTCTTATCTTTCTCTGTTTGACTTACTTTCTATGATCATCTCTAGGTGCATCCACGTTGACAAAATAGCATTGTTTCATTCTTTCTTATGGTTAATATTCCATTGTATGTATAAAATACTTTTCTTTATCCATTCACCTATGTATGGGCATGTAAGGTTGTTTCCATTTCTTTGCTACTGTACTTGGTACTACTATAAACACTGCTGTGCGTGTCTCTTTTCTCATGGGAGTTTTCATCTTTACTGGATATGTGCCCAGTAGTGGGACTGCTGGATCATATGCTAACTCTATTTTTAGTTTGTTTCAAAAGCTGCATACTGGGGAGGGAGATGGGCAGGAGGTTCTAAAAGGAGGGGACATATGTGTACATATGGCTGATTCATGTTGAGGTTGGACAGAAAACAACGAAATTCTGTAAATCAACTATCCATCAATAAGAAAATAAAAGTTAATTTAAAAAAGTGCTTACTGTTTTCAATAGTGACAGCATCAGTTTCTTGACTTTCATGTATAGGATGTTGTTAATCTTGCTGCAGTGCATGGTCGACTTACACGTGTTTTTCAAAATCTGTGTTTCTTTATTTTTTAAAGCACTTTGAGCTGTATTTAACTGTTGATGTTTTCTTCCTGAGAGTGTTCTGGATTTTCTTTTTCACGTTTTTTCTTTTTTGTATGAATCACCCCTGACATGGTTATGGGTAGGTCTCATGTTGAGTCCAATGGCCTTGTGTATATCATATACCCATCAGCGATAGTTTCAAGGCTGCCATTACAGACAAAACCCTCTACACTGCAAGGCTTTATGATTCCCTCCTCTTTTGGGATGGCCTGCCCCATCTGAGAGTTTTTGTCAGGCCCGGTTGTACAGTAGAGTAGAACGAGCCAGAGGATGCCACAAAACCCGGTGTCTCCTCACTCTTGGATTTTTGAAGTAAATCTTCCTATTCTCTTTAAGTTGAAGACAAGGGGAGCTGGTTTGACGTGTACAGATACTTGTTCCTAGACCCTGAGACGACTCTATGTATTCAGCTGTACTCGTTTTCACCTACATATTATAAGAAGGTGTTTCGACTACCACTCTTGCTGCAATAGGTTTACGTGGATTCTCTATTTTATATGTATCTGTGGGAAGAAATTAATGCCAAACTACAGATGTTTCCTTTCCATCCACCAGGGTCCAGCCATAGCTTTCTTGCCAGGTTGGATATCCATGTGACCTTTGTGTGGGTGCTCACTGCAGTGGATTTTTGTATCCCAACTCTCTGTGGCATCACCTGATGTTTCTTAAATCGAACCTCCTTCACTCAGTGGGATGAGCTCTGGGTTTATCTATCTCTGAAGTTGTCCTACTTTCAGATTTCAATCCTTGATTCAAAATTCATTCTAGACCTGTATCAATTTCCTTATACATTCCTCTGTGCAGGTATGCTATCTTAACTTTCATCTCTTTGATGTTTTGAGTGGTTTCCATGGGACCTGGTTTGGGGTGTGTGGTGTTCGAAATCTGTTCATTTCTGAACTACTCCAGGAGAGGACCTGGTTTATCATACTGTCTCTGCCTCTTTGTTTATTTATTTATTTGTCTTTCATGGGAGCGCACTTTTCTAATCATGCTCATAGTGCCTCTTATCAGGTCCATCCCACCAGTAACCTAAAGTGTCCACTGCACTAATGCTATTCTACCACTGATTCCATGTACAGCTTTAGACAGTGGCCTTTTTTCGTGCTGAGGCAGAGGTGATCATATCCTCAACAGCTTAGATGTTCGTATCTCTTAGATTTCATCCTATGTGCACATTGTCATCAGCTTTTTTCATGAGGCACGGAATTGTGTTTGCCCGTTCATATCCTCTACCTGTTAGCTTCCCCTGTGTTTATTTTTTCTCCTATGTGAGCCCTGGCAATTTGTAAAGAGTGGGTATGGGTTAGAGCTCAGCACCGTTGTGAACACTGGGTCCATCAGCATTCGAAGGTTGCTGTTATAGAAAATGTCCACAAGGCGGCAGCATTTCTTCATTCCCTCCTCTTGTTGCTATGGTAACAGCCCCCTCTGAGGTTCTCCCAGGCCTGGTTGTAAATGAGAGGAAAAGGAGACCCTGGAAGTCACCAAAAGCTTTTGACTCTTTAGCCTTTGAGGTTTTTTCTTTAAGTGAAACTTTTATTTCTCATTTAAGACAATTTACACCGTTGTAGTTGTTGCAGGGAACCAGTTTCTCCTTCCGTTCCAGAGATACCTGGAGGTGTTCAGCTGTGGTTACTGTCACAGCTGTTTTTAGAAACTGTTGATCACATTTCTCTTGATACAAGAAGTCCATATGGATTATGAATTGCATAGGCATTTGTGGGGATAAATTTATTCCAGCCTTCACCTTTCAGGCTCTCACCCACCAACACCTTTTGCTAACCGTAATTTTCTTACCAGGAGTGCAAGTCCATTTCACTTTTTTTTTTTTTTTTTTTCACTCTTCGCCATCAATGTTTTCTTTTTAATCCCCTCTCGAAGGTATATGATATGATATCTCTTTAATGTGCCCTTCTTTACTTACTGTGATTAACTCTAGATGTTTGCGTATCTCTGAAAATGGAATTTTTTCCAATTTCATCATTTTGGCATCATATTTCATTGTGTATCTCTGTCACATTTCTTTCTCTTTTCATCTGCACCCAACAATTCTCTTTCCCTTCATCTCTTGGTCGTTGTGAATGCTGCTGCAGTGCATGCAACAGACAACACAGAAATACAAAGGATCACAAGAGACTACTATCAGCAGCTATATGAAAATAAAATGGAAAACTTGGAAGAAATGGACGAATTCTTAGAAAAGTATAACCTTCCAAAACTGAGCCAGGAAGAAATAGAAAATCTTACTAGACCAATCAAAAGCATGGAAATTGAAACTGCAATGAAAAATCTTTGAACAAACAAAAGCCACGGACCAGTTGGCTTCACAGGTGAATCCACCAAACAATTAAGGGCTAACACCTATCCTACTCAAACTCTTCCAAATTATTGCACAAGGTAAACCCCCAAAATCAATTGATGAGGCCCCCTTCACCCTAATCCCAAAACCAGCCAAAGATGCCGCCAGAAAAGAAAACTACAGGCCAAGATCACTGATGAACATATGTGAAAAATGTTCAACAAATTCTAGCAAACAGAATCCAACGACATCTTCAAAAAGTTAGACATCATGACCAAGTGGGTTTATTCAAGAAAGCTCCATGTGGAACAAGGTCAAGTGTATTCACTGTGTTCTCATAGCCTGAAGACAAGGGTTTCCGACTGGAGAACAGAAAACAGAGGAGAGCTCCTGGAACGCGGAGAAAAAGAGGCGGGATGGGAAAGGATTCTGTCGGCTGGTAGAGAATTAAGTGGTCTTCGAGGTGCATTAAGACCACATTGCAGGAGGAACGTGGAATGATTCTCGCTTCCACAGACACTTAAACACAACCTAGTTGTCATGGAGGGAGTTTAGGCAAGATATGAAAAGCTAGATAATGGTGAAAGCTGAGAGAGAACAGAATGAATGCCCGAGGAGTGTGGCTGTGGGGCAAGGTTTGGAGGAGATGCACTCTGCGTGCTGTGTGACCCATCAGAGTTGACATAGAGATGAGGGTGGCAGATGAGTTTGGAGTCGTCTTTAGGGCATTACAAATGCCTCATTTCTCCCAGCAAATCATCTGACTTGCTCCCCATCCTCCGCTAAACATGTCAGAGTGGGGCTTTGTGATGTCAAAGCTCACCCAGGGCCACCATTGGCTGGGGAAGAGACTTGCTGACCTCATAAAGCATGAGGGTGAGGCTCCATGGGGACGGGTATATATAGGGGAGCTCAGGGGCTCTGAGCAGACCACTGTGAGTCCTCCAAATGACTGAGGTGACTAGGAAGCCACAAGGCTCCAGAGTAGTTATGGAACACACACCTCCTCTTACCCAGGAGAAGATGAAGACCTCCTATCAACTGAGGTCCAGAAAAAATGTCTAGGTGAGCTGAACCCAACCAAACTCTCTTGCCCATTGGCCCCACGCCAAAAGATCCCCTCCCCTGTCCTTGCATGGCACATAACCCTTCCCTGCCCACACCTCTTCTCCTGAAGCCATCGTTCCCACCTGTCTTCACACTCTTCCCTAAACCAGTGCCATTCTTTACTCCCCCTCTTCTTTTCTCTAGGTGGCCAGGGTAAGCGTGAGGGTGAATAATCCCATTCCGGCAAAGCTGCCTAAGAAAACTCAGAAACCTCCCACCACCACAAAGCTTCAGAAAATCAGATGCTCAAAGCTCTTTAGCCAGAGTTCCAAGGCAAATGAACAGCTGAATCAGAAGGAACCAGAGGAGGTCCCAGAGACCACAGCAACCCCTGCCATTCCAGCCACTCAGAACGAACCAGAGGAGGTCCCAGAGACCACAGAGACCCCTGCCATTCCAGTTAATCAGAACGAAACAGAGGAGGTCCCAGAGGCCATGGAGACCTGGGGCATGGCTATAGAGACTTCAGAAATGCTCGGGGGTCTCGCCGCTGAGTACCGGCAAACAGGACAGATGCTGAATATTCTAGCAACTGCATACATTGATAACGAAAATAAAATCAACCTGATGTGAAATTATGTTTGTCTCTGAGTTCTCTGATAGTGGGGGCAGAGAGGGCAGGGAAGGGATAAGTGTGTGAGGAGGGAGGGAGATGGTTTCTGTGGAGTTGTAGATGGGACCAGAAGGTCCAGGTCGCCAGAAATTAGGGTGAAGAACTGGTTCCAGACTGAGCTTCAAAGACACACTTCCCACGGGAGAAGCAAAGAGGACTTGGTGTTTCTCTGTGTGAGTGCAGAGATGGATACTTAGCTGGGGAGCTGTGTGGTGTGTGGGGGGCCGTGCCATTTGCTAAAAAGGCATACAAAGGAGCTGCCCCATCAAAAGAATGGAATATTGGCATTTGCAGCAACATGGAAGGTAGAATATTGAGTCAAATAACTCACAGAGATAGACAAACACTGTATGATATGACTTATAGAATCTAAACATACCACAAAGTAGAGAATATGATAAAAATGGAGGCGCGCAGATATAGAGAAGCATCTACTGGTTACCAGCGGGGAGGGGAAGAGGGAGGGGCAATAGAGAGGTGCGGCAGTGGGAGGCACACAGTGTTAGTTAGGTGGAAGATGAGCTCAGGGAGGCATTGTACAACATGGGGAATAGAGCCAGGACTTTGCCATAACTATAAATGGAAAGCAAGCTTTAACAGTGGTATAATAAGAAAGAAAAGGAAAGAAAGTGGGGGGAGGAAGGAGGGAAGAAAAGAAGGAAAAGAATGGCTTTTTTGGAGGTCAAGCAGCCAATACTGATTAGGCCCTTTTTAGCAAAGGAATGTATTTTATTTTATTTTGTTTATTTTAATTGGTGGGTAATTACTTTACAATATTGTGGTGGTTTTTGCCATACATTAACATGAATCAGCCATGAGTGTACATGTGTTCCCCATCCTGATCCGCTCTCCCGACTCCCTCCCAATCCCATCCCTCTGGGTCATCTCAGTGCACCAGCCCTGAGCACCCTGTCTTATGCATCAAACATGGACTGGCTATCTCTTTCACATATGAGAATATACATGTTTCAATGCTATTCTCTCAGATCATCCCACCCTCGCCATCTCCCACAGACTCCAAAAGGCTGTTCTGTAAATCTGTGTCTCTTTTGCTGTCTCCCATATAGGGTTATCATTACCATCTTTCTAAATTCCATATATATGCCTTAGTAAAGTGTCTTGGTGTTTTTCTTTCTGACTTACTTCACTCTGTATAATAGGCTCCAGTTTCATCTACCTCATTAGAACGGATTCAACAGTGTTTGTTTTAATGGCTGAGCAATATTCCATTGTGCCTATGTACCACATCTTTCTTTCCCATTTGCCTGCTGATGGACATCTGGGTTACTTCCATACCCAGGCTATTGTAAACAGTGCTGTGGTGAACATTGTGGCACACGTGTCGTTTTCACTTCTGGGTGAATCACGATTTGAATGAGGAGAAACCATGATGACTATTAGCCTGTTAGTGGGAAACCCTGCACATGAGTTTGGTTGAAGGACTGGGACCAAAGTTGGTGATGGTTGTTTCCAACCTTCTGAGGATGCACAGATGGACATGTGGGGTGCTGCCCTGCTGGGGGACATCTCTGGTTGCTCTGTTCTCACCAGCAACAGAGGATTTTCTTTCCTTCCTTTCATTTCCCTTGTTTCCCTTTCTCCCTCTTTCCTCCCTACCTGCCTTTCTTTCACAAATATTCCATGTGCTGTGCTGTGCTGTATTTCATTGCTCAGCCGGGTCTAACTCTTTTTGACGCCATGGACTGTAGCCCACCAGGCTCCTCTGTCCATGGGGATTTTCCAGGCCGGCATACTGGAGCAGGCTGCCATTCGCCCCTCCAGGGGATCTTCCCAACCCAGGGATTGAATCCCGGTCTCCCATGTTGCAGGTGTTTTTTTTTTTTTTTTTTTTCTTTACTGTCTGAGCCACCAGGAAACCCTTAAAATGGGCTTCATCTGACACTATGATTTTCATATCTGTAAGATCAAATGGGGTCTACTTTAGGATTTCCATGTCTCTCCTTACTTTGAGAACACACAAAACACAGTTTTTCCAAGTATCTTAATGTCTCTGTTTGCAATTTCTAAAATCTATGCCACTTCTGCCTGAGTTTCAGTTCTCAAGGGAATTTTAGTATGATTTTTCGTCCCTTCGTGAGATTTAATATGTTCTTAACGTGGTTTGGGCCTATTCCATACTCTTCTTGTGAATTGACTGCTCATGTCTTTAAACATGTCTTCATAAATTTAAAGGCCAGTGATACATCTTTCTTATAAAGTGTTGGCTCGTGCCTCTTGCCCATTTTTCTTTCAGGCTTTAAGATCTTTCTTCTCAAAATCGTAAGCGTCATCTTTTGGGTTTGTTTATGGCGTGCTTTTTCTACCTCTTAAAATGTTCAGCAGTGTGATGGACCCTGGGTGAGTAAGTGACAAATGGACACCAGGATGTGAACACTTCACAGGAAACGCAGGGAGACCCACTAAGCCAACAAACTGTCTCCAGGGGTGCACCTCAGGCTTGTTGACCCGAAGAGTCAATTGGAAAAACGAGGACTGAGGTGGAGCAGACAATCCGTTCCCCTTTCCTCCAGAGCCAACCAGCTCAATGAGAGACCGTGGGAACTAGATGCACAGGACAGGATGACTCAGTGTTTTATCAAGAAGCTGGAAGCTTGTGGCAGCTGCTCGTGGAAATGAATTCCACCATGGTTTTGGCTGTGAGGTCAGCTCCAAGGGAGCTTCCAGCAAGAAAACAAGATGAGAAAAGAGATTTGTGAGGGCACGTGTTGAGAAGACCCTTGCACTCAAGGCTCCCACAGCTCTGGGCAACCTCCACTGCTTGCTGGGAATACTAATCAGCTGTAGGTGGTCATTTCCTGCATGGGATCCCCCAGCACAACCTGAAAGAAGAATTTCTTTGCCCCATCCCCATCACCCTGTTGAAATGCAAGCTGGGGTAGTACTCCTAGGGAGGTGACCCTGAGTCCTAAACTTGAAACGAGACAGCTCCGTGTGGAGCAAGGGCAAGTGTATTCAATGCGTTCTCATAGCCTGAAGACAAGGGTTTCCGACTGGACACCAGAAAACAGAGGCGAGTTCCGGGAACACTGAGACAAGGAGGCGGGATGGAAAGGTTTCTGTCGGCTGGCCTAGAATTCAATCGGCTTCACGGTGCGTTAAGACCACACTGCAGAGGGAACGTGCAATGATGCTCCCTTCCACAGACACTTAAACACAGCCTAGTTGTCGTGGAGGGATTTCAGGCAAGATATTCAAAACTAGATAAAGGTGAAAGGTGAGAGAGAACAGAATGAATGCCCGAGGAGTGTGGCTGTGGGGAAGGTTTGTAGGAGATGCAGTCTGCCTGCCGTGTGACCCATGAGCTGGTGTGGAGAGATGAGGGTGGCAGGTCAGTTTGGAGGCCTCTTTAGGGGAATTACAAATGCCTCATTTCTCCCACAAAATCATCTGAGTTGCTCCCCATCCTCTGCTAGACATGTCAGGATGGGTCTTTGTGATGTCAAGTCTCACCCGGGGCCACCATTGGCTGGGGAAGAGACGTGCTGATCTCATAAACCTTAACGGTGTGGCCCCCTGGAGATGGGTATATATAAGGGTGCTCAGGGGCTCTGGGGCTGACTACTGGGAGCCTTCAGAATGACTAAGGTCACTGGGAAGCCTCAAGGCTTAGAGCAGTTACGTAACAACCATCTCCATATACCCAGGGGGAAAAGATGAAGACCTCCTATCAACTGAAGTCCAAAAGGTGAGCTGAACCCACCTAAGCTCCTCTTATCTTTCTCTGTTTGACTTACTTTGTATGGTCATCTCTAGGTGCATCCATGTTGACAAAATAGCATTGTTTCATTCTTTCTTATGGTTAATATTCCATTGTATGTATAAAATATCTTTCTTTATCCATTCACCTATGTATGGGCATTTAAGGTTGTTTCCATTTCTTTGCTACTGTACTTGGTACTACTATAAACACTGCTGTGCGTGTCTCTTTCCTGATGGGAGTTTTCATCTTTACTAGGATATATGCCCAGTAGTGGGGTTGCTGGATCATATGCTAACTCTATTTTTAGTTTGTTTCAAAAGCTGCATACTGGGGAGGGAGATGGGCAGGAGGTTCTAAAAGGAGGGGACATATGTGTACATATGGCTGATTCATGTTGAGGTTGGACAGAAAACAACAAAATTCTGTAAAGCAACTATCCATCAATAAGAAAATAAAAATTAATTTTAAAAGAACTGCTTACTGTTTCAATAGTGACAGCATCAGTTTCTTGACTTTCATGTATCGGATGTTGTTAATCTTGCTGCAGTGCATGGTCGACTTACACGTGTTTTCCAAAGTCTGTGTTTCTTTATCGTTTAAAGCACTTTGAGCTGTATTTAACTGTTGCTGTTTTCTTCCTGAGAGTGTTCTGGATTTTCTTTTTCACTTTTTTTCTTTTTCGGATGAATCACCCCTGACATGGTCAAGGGTAGGTCTCATGTTGAGTCCAGCGGCCTTGTGTATATCATATATCCATCAGCGATAGTTTGAAGGCTGCCATTACAGAGAAAACCCTCGACGCTGCAAGGCTTTATGATTCCCTCCTCTTTTGGGATGGCCTGCCCCATCTGAGAGTTTTTGTCAGGCCCAGTTGTACAGTAGAGTAGAACGAGCCAGAGGATGCCACAAAACCCGGTGTCTCCTCACTCTTGGATTTTTGAAGTAAATCTTCCTATTCTCTTTAAGTTGAAGACAAGGGGAGCTGGTGGTACGTGTACAGATTCCTGTTCCGTGACACTGAGACTACTCTATGTATTCAGCTGTGCTTGTTTTCACCTACATATTATTAGAAGGTGTTTCGACTACCACTCTTGCTGCAATAGCTTTACGTGGATTCTGTATTTTATATGTATCTGTGGGAAGAAATTAATGCCAAACTACAGATGTTTCCCTTCCATCCACCACGGTCCACCCATAGGTTTTTTGCCAGGTTGGATGTCCATGTCACCTTTGTGTGGGTGCTCACTGCAGTGGATTTTTGTATCCCACCTCTCTGTTGCATCACCTGATGTTTCTTGAATCGAACCTCCTTCACTCAGTGGGATGATCTCTGGGTTTATCTATCTCTGAAGTTGTCCTCCTTTCAGATTTCAATCCTTGATTCAAATTCATTCTAGACCTGTATCAATTTCCTTATACATTCCTCTGTGCAGGTATGCTATCTTAACTTTCATCTCTTTGATGTTTTGAATGGTTTCCATGGGACCTGGTTTGGGGTGTGTGGTGTTCGAAATCTGTTCATTTCTGAACTACTCCAGGAGAGGACCTGGTTTATCATACTGTCTCTGCCTCTTTGTTTATTTATTTATTTGTCTTTCATGGGAGTGCCCTTTTCTAATCATGCTCATAGTGCCTCTTATCAGGTCCATCCCACCAGTAACCTAAAGTGTCCACTGCACTAATGCTATTCTACCACTGATTCCATGTGCAGCTTTAGACAGTGGCCTTTTTTCGTGCTGAGGCAGAGGTGATCATATCCTCAAGAGCTTAGATGTTCGTATCTCTTAGATTTCATCCTATGTGCACATTGTCATCAGCTTTTTTCATGAGGCACGGAATTGTGTTTACCCGTTCATATCCTCTACCTGTTAGCTTCCCCTGTGTTTATTTTTTCTCCTATGTGAGCCCTGGCAATTTGTAAAGAGTGGGTATGGGTTAGAGCTCAGCACCGTTGTGAACACTGGGTCCATCAGCATTCTAAGGTTGCTGTTATAGAAAATGTCCACAAGGCGGCAGCATTTCTTCATTCCCTCCTCTTGTTGCTATGGTAACAGCCCCCTCTGAGGTTCTCCCAGGCCTGGTTGTAAATGAGAGGAAAAGGAGACCCTGGAAGTCACCAAAAGCTTTTGACTCTTTAGCCTTTGAGGTTTTTTCTTTAAGTGAAACTTTTATTTCTCATTTAAGACAATTTACACCGTTGTAGTTGTTGCAGGGAACCAGTTTCTCCTTCCGTTCCAGAGATACCTGGAGGTGTTCAGCTGTGGTTACTGTCACAGCTGTTTTTAGAAACTGTTGAGCACATTTCTCTTGATACAAGAAGTCCATGTGGATTATGAATTGCTTAGGCATTTGTGGGGATAAATTTATTCCAGCCTTCACCTTTCAGGCTCTCACCCACCAACACCTTTTGCTAACCGTAATTTTCTTACCAGGAGTGCAAGTCCATTTCACTTTTTTTTTTTTTTTTTTTCACTCTTCGCCATCAATGTTTTCTTTTTAATCCCCTCTCGAAGGTATATGATATGATATCTCTTTAATGTGCCCTTCTTTACTTACTGTGATTAACTCTAGATGTTTGCGTATCTCTGAAAATGGAATTTTTTCCAATTTCATCATTTTGGCATCATATTTCATTGTGTATCTCTGTCACATTTCTTTCTCTTTTCATCTGCACCCAACAATTCTCTTTCCCTTCATCTCTTGGTCGTTGTGAATGCTGCTGCAGTGCATGCAACAGACAACACAGAAATACAAAGGATCACAAGAGACTACTATCAGCAGCTATATGAAAATAAAATGGAAAACTTGGAAGAAATGGACGAATTCTTAGAAAAGTATAACCTTCCAAAACTGAGCCAGGAAGAAATAGAAAATCTTACTAGACCAATCAAAAGCATGGAAATTGAAACTGCAATGAAAAATCTTTGAACAAACAAAAGCCAAGGACCAGTTGGCTTCACAGGTGAATCCACCAAACAATTAAGGGCTAACACCTATCCTACTCAAACTCTTCCAAATTATTGCACAAGGTAAACCCCCAAAATCAATTGATGAGGCCCCCTTCACCCTAATCCCAAAACCAGCCAAAGATGCCGCCAGAAAAGAAAACTACAGGCCAAGATCACTGATGAACATATGTGAAAAATGTTCAACAAATTCTAGCAAACAGAATCCAACGACATCTTCAAAAAGTTAGACATCATGACCAAGTGGGTTTATTCAAGAAAGCTCCATGTGGAACAAGGTCAAGTGTATTCACTGTGTTCTCATAGCCTGAAGACAAGGGTTTCCGACTGGAGAACAGAAAACAGAGGAGAGCTCCTGGAACGCGGAGAAAAAGAGGCGGGATGGGAAAGGATTCTGTCGGCTGGTAGAGAATTAAGTGGTCTTCGAGGTGCATTAAGACCACATTGCAGGAGGAACGTGGAATGATTCTCGCTTCCACAGACACTTAAACACAACCTAGTTGTCATGGAGGGAGTTTAGGCAAGATATGAAAAGCTAGATAATGGTGAAAGCTGAGAGAGAACAGAATGAATGCCCGAGGAGTGTGGCTGTGGGGCAAGGTTTGGAGGAGATGCACTCTGCGTGCTGTGTGACCCATCAGAGTTGACATAGAGATGAGGGTGGCAGATGAGTTTGGAGTCGTCTTTAGGGCATTACAAATGCCTCATTTCTCCCAGCAAATCATCTGACTTGCTCCCCATCCTCCGCTAAACATGTCAGAGTGGGGCTTTGTGATGTCAAAGCTCACCCAGGGCCACCATTGGCTGGGGAAGAGACTTGCTGACCTCATAAAGCATGAGGGTGAGGCTCCATGGGGACGGGTATATATAGGGGAGCTCAGGGGCTCTGAGCAGACCACTGTGAGTCCTCCAAATGACTGAGGTGACTAGGAAGCCACAAGGCTCCAGAGTAGTTATGGAACACACACCTCCTCTTACCCAGGAGAAGATGAAGACCTCCTATCAACTGAGGTCCAGAAAAAATGTCTAGGTGAGCTGAACCCAACCAAACTCTCTTGCCCATTGGCCCCACGCCAAAAGATCCCCTCCCCTGTCCTTGCCTGGCACATAACCCTTCCCTGCCCACACCTCTTCTCCTGAAGCCATCGTTCCCACCTGTCTTCACACTCTTCCCTAAACCAGTGCCATTCTTTACTCCCCCTCTTCTTTTCTCTAGGTGGCCAGGGTAAGCGTGAGGGTGAATAATCCCATTCCGGCAAGGCTGCCTAAGAAAACTCAGAAACCTCCCACCACCACAAAGCTTCAGAAAATCAGATGCTCAAAGCTCTTTAGCCAGAGTTCCAAGGCAAATGAACAGCTGAATCAGAAGGAACCAGAGGAGGTCCCAGAGACCACAGCAACCCCTGCCATTCCAGCCACTCAGAACGAACCAGAGGAGGTCCCAGAGACCACAGAGACCCCTGCCATTCCAGTTAATCAGAACGAAACAGAGGAGGTCCCAGAGGCCATGGAGACCTGGGGCATGGCTATAGAGACTTCAGAAATGCTCGGGGGTCTCGCCGCTGAGTACCGGCAAACAGGACAGATGCTGAATATTCTAGCAACTGCATACATTGATAACGAAAATAAAATCAACCTGATGTGAAATTATGTTTGTCTCTGAGTTCTCTGATAGTGGGGGCAGAGAGGGCAGGGAAGGGATAAGTGTGTGAGGAGGGAGGGAGATGGTTTCTGTGGAGTTGTAGATGGGACCAGAAGGTCCAGGTCGCCAGAAATTAGGGTGAAGAACTGGTTCCAGACTGAGCTTCAAAGACACACTTCCCACGGGAGAAGCAAAGAGGACTTGGTGTTTCTCTGTGTGAGTGCAGAGATGGATACTTAGCTGGGGAGCTGTGTGGTGTGTGGGGGGCCGTGCCATTTGCTAAAAAGGCATACAAAGGAGCTGCCCCATCAAAAGAATGGAATATTGGCATTTGCAGCAACATGGAAGGTAGAATATTGAGTCAAATAACTCACAGAGATAGACAAACACTGTATGATATGACTTATAGAATCTAAACATACCACAAAGTAGAGAATATGATAAAAATGGAGGCGTGCAGATATAGAGAAGCATCTACTGGTTACCAGCGGGGAGGGGAAGAGGGAGGGGCAATAGAGAGGTGCGGCAGTGGGAGGCACGGAGTGTTAGTTAGGTGGAAGATGAGCTCAGGGATGCATTGTACAACATGGGGAATAGAGCCAGGACTTTGCCATAACTATAAATGGAAAGCAAGCTTTAACAGTGGTATAATAAGAAAGAAAAGGAAAGAAAGTGGGGGGAGGAAGGAGGGAAGAAAAGAAGGAAAAGAATGGCTTTTTTGGAGGTCAAGCAGCCAATACTGATTAGGCCCTTTTTAGCAAAGGAATGTATTTTATTTTATTTTGTTTATTTTAATTGGTGGGTAATTACTTTACAATATTGTGGTGGTTTTTGCCATACATTAACATGAATCAGCCATGAGTGTACATGTGTTCCCCATCCTGATCCGCTCTCCCGACTCCCTCCCAATCCCATCCCTCTGGGTCATCTCAGTGCACCAGCCCTGAGCACCCTGTCTTATGCATCAAACATGGACTGGCTATCTCTTTCACATATGAGAATATACATGTTTCAATGCTATTCTCTCAGATCATCCCACCCTCGCCATCTCCCACAGACTCCAAAAGGCTGTTCTGTAAATCTGTGTCTCTTTTGCTGTCTCCCATATAGGGTTATCATTACCATCTTTCTAAATTCCATATATATGCCTTAGTAAAGTGTCTTGGTGTTTTTCTTTCTGACTTACTTCACTCTGTATAATAGGCTCCAGTTTCATCTACCTCATTAGAACGGATTCAAAAGTGTTTGTTTTAATGGCTGAGCAATATTCCATTGTGCCTATGTACCACATCTTTCTTTCCCATTTGCCTGCTGATGGACATCTGGGTTACTTCCATACCCAGGCTATTGTAAACAGTTCTGTGGTGAACACTGGGGCACACGTGTCGTTTTCACTTCTGGGTGAATCACGATTTGAATGAGGAGAAACCATGATGACTATTAGCCTGTTAGTGGGAAACCCTGCACATGAGTTTGGTTGAAGGACTGGGACCAAAGTTGGTAATGGTTGTTTCCAACCTTCTGAGGGTGCACAGATGGACATGTGGGGTGCTGCTCTGCTGGGGGACATCTCTGGTTGCTCTGTTCTCACCAGCAACAGAGGATTTTCTTTCCTTCCTTTCATTTCCCTTGTTTCCCTTTCTCCCTCTTTCCTCCGTACCTGCCTTTCTTTCACAAATATTCCATGTGCTGTGCTGTGCTGTATTTCATTGCTCAGCCGGGTCTAACTCTTTTTGACGCCATGGACTGTAGCCCACCAGGCTCCTCTGTCCATGGGGATTTTCCAGGCCGGCATACTGGAGCAGGCTGCCATTCCCCCCTCCAGGGGATCTTCCCAACCCAGGGATTGAATCCCGGTCTCCCATGTTGCAGGTGTTTTTTTTTTTTTTTTTTTTCTTTACTGTCTGAGCCACCAGGAAACCCTTAAAATGGGCTTCATCTGACACTATGTTTTTCATATCTGTAAGATCAAATGGGGTCTACTTTAGGATTTCCATGTCTCTCCTTACTTTGAGAACACACAAAACACAGTTTTTCCAAGTATCTTAATGTCTCTGTTTGCAGTTTCTAAAATCTATGCCACTTCTGCCTGAGTTTCAGTTCTCAAGGGAATTTTAGTATGATTTTTCGTCCCTTCGTGAGATTTAATATGTTCTTAACGTGGTTTGGGCCTATTCCATACTCTTCTTGTGAATTGACTGCTCATGTCTTTAAACATGTCTTCATAAATTTAAAGGCCAGTGATACATCTTTCTTATAAAGTGTTGGCTCGTGCCTCTTGCCCATTTTTCTTTCAGGCTTTAAGATCTTTCTTCTCAAAATCGTAAGCGTCATCTTTTGGGTTTGTTTATGGCGTGCTTTTTCTACCTCTTAAAATGTTCAGCAGTGTGATGGACCCTGGGTGAGTAAGTGACAAATGGACACCAGGATGTGAACACTTCACAGGAAGCGCAGGGAGACCCACTAAGCCAACAAACTGTCTCCAGGGGTGCACCTCAGGCTTGTTGAGCCGACGAGTCAATTGGAAAAACGAGGACTGAGGTGGAGCAGACAATCCATTCCCCTTTCCTCCAGAGCCAAGCAGCTCAATGAGAGACCGTGGGAACTAGATGCACAGGACAGGATGACTCTGTGTTTTATCAAGAAGCTGGAAGCTTGTGGCAGCTGCTCATGGAAATGAATTCCACCATGGTTTTGGCTGTGAGGTCAGCTTCAAGGGAGCTTCCAGCAAGAAAACAAGATGAGAAAAGAGATTTGTGAGGGCACGTGTTGAGAAGACCCTTGCACTCAAGGCTCACACAGCTCTGGGCAAGCTCCACCGCTTGCTGGGAATACTAATCAGCTGCAGGTGGTCATTTCCTGCATGGGATCCCCCAGCACAACCTGAAACAAGCATTTCTCTGCCCCATCCCCATCACCCTGTTGAAATGCAAGCCGGGGTAGTACTCCTAGGGAGGTGACCCTGAGTCCTAAACTTGAAACGAGACAGCTCCGTGTGGAGCAAGGGCAAGTGTATTCAATGCGTTCTCATAGCCTGAAGACAAGGGTTTCTGACTGGACACCAGAAAACAGAGGCGAGTTCCGGGAACACTGAGACAAGGAGGCGGGATGGAAAGGTTTCTGTCGGCTGGCCTAGAATTCAATCGGCTTCACGGTGCGTTAAGACCACACTGCAGAGGGAACGTGCAATGATGCTCCCTTCCACAGACACTTAAACACAGCCTAGTTGTCGTGGAGGGATTTCAGGCAAGATATTCAAAACTAGATAAAGGTGAAAGGTGAGAGAGAACAGAATGAATGCCCGAGGAGTGTGGCTGTGGGGAAGCTTTGTAGGAGATGCAGTCTGCCTGCCGTGTGACCCATGAGCTGACGTGGAGAGATGAGGGTGGCAGGTGAGTTTGGAGGCCTCTTTAGGGGAATTACAAATGCCTCATTTCTCCCACAAAATCATCTGAGTTGCTCCCCATCCTCCGCTAGACATGTCAGGATGGGTCTTTGTCATGTCAAGTCTCACCCGGGGCCACCATTGGCTGGGGAAGAGACGTGCTGATCTCATAAACCTTAACGGTGTGGCCCCCTGAAGATGGGTATATATAAGGGTGCTCAGGGGCTCTGGGGCAGACTACTGGGAGCCTTCAGAATGACTAAGGTCACTGGGAAGCCACAAGGCTTAGAGCAGTTACGTAACAACCATCTCCATATACCCAGGGGGAAAAGATGAAGACCTCCTATCAACTGAAGTCCAAAAGGTGAGCTGAACCCACCTAAGCTCCTCTTATCTTTCTCTGTTTGACTTACTTTGTATGGTCATCTCTAGGTGCATCCATGTTGACAAAATAGCATTGTTTCATTCTTTCTTATGGTTAATATTCCATTGTATGTATAAAATATCTTTCTTTATCCATTCACCTATGTATGGGCATTTAAGGTTGTTTCCATTTCTTTGCTACTGTACTTGGTACTACTATAAACACTGCTGTGCGTGTCTCTTTCCTGATGGGAGTTTTCATCTTTACTAGGATATATGCCCAGTAGTGGGGTTGCTGGATCATATGCTAACTCTATTTTTAGTTTGTTTCAAAAGCTGCATACTGGGGAGGGAGATGGGCAGGAGGTTCTAAAAGGAGGGGACATATGTGTACATATGGCTGATTCATGTTGAGGTTGGACAGAAAACAACAAAATTCTGTAAAGCAACTATCCATCAATAAGAAAATAAAAATTAATTTTAAAAGAACTGCTTACTGTTTCAATAGTGACAGCATCAGTTTCTTGACTTTCATGTATCGGATGTTGTTAATCTTGCTGCAGTGCATGGTCGACTTACACGTGTTTTCCAAAGTCTGTGTTTCTTTATCGTTTAAAGCACTTTGAGCTGTATTTAACTGTTGCTGTTTTCTTCCTGAGAGTGTTCTGGATTTTCTTTTTCACTTTTTTTCTTTTTCGGATGAATCACCCCTGACATGGTCAAGGGTAGGTCTCATGTTGAGTCCAGTGGCCTTGTGTATATCATATATCCATCAGCGATAGTTTGAAGGCTGCCATTACAGAGAAAACCCTCGACGCTGCAAGGCTTTATGATTCCCTCCTCTTTTGGGATGGCCTGCCCCATCTGAGAGTTTTTGTCAGGCCCAGTTGTACAGTAGAGTAGAACGAGCCAGAGGATGCCACAAAACCCGGTGTCTCCTCACTCTTGGATTTTTGAAGTAAATCTTCCTATTCTCTTTAAGTTGAAGACAAGGGCAGCTGGTGGTACGTGTACAGATTCCTGTTCCGTGACACTGAGACTACTCTATGTATTCAGCTGTGCTTGTTTTCACCTACATATTATTAGAAGGTGTTTCGACTACCACTCTTGCTGCAATAGCTTTACGTGGATTCTGTATTTTATATGTATCTGTGGGAAGAAATTAATGCCAAACTACAGATGTTTCCCTTCCATCCACCACGGTCCACCCATAGGTTTTTTGCCAGGTTGGATGTCCATGTCACCTTTGTGTGGGTGCTCACTGCAGTGGATTTTTGTATCCCACCTCTCTGTTGCATCACCTGATGTTTCTTGAATCGAACCTCCTTCACTCAGTGGGATGATCTCTGGGTTTATCTATCTCTGAAGTTGTCCTCCTTTCAGATTTCAATCCTTGATTCAAATTCATTCTAGACCTGTATCAATTTCCTTATACATTCCTCTGTGCAGGTATGCTATCTTAACTTTCATCTCTTTGATGTTTTGAATGGTTTCCATGGGACCTGGTTTGGGGTGTGTGGTGTTCGAAATCTGTTCATTTCTGAACTACTCCAGGAGAGGACCTGGTTTATCATACTGTCTCTGCCTCTTTGTTTATTTATTTATTTGTCTTTCATGGGAGTGCTCTTTTCTAATCATGCTCATAGTGCCTCTTATCAGGTCCATCCCACCAGTAACCTAAAGTGTCCACTGCACTAATGCTATTCTACCACTGATTCCATGTGCAGCTTTAGACAGTGGCCTTTTTTCGTGCTGAGGCAGAGGTGATCATATCCTCAACAGCTTAGATGTTCGTATCTCTTAGATTTCATCCTATGTGCACATTGTCATCAGCTTTTTTCATGAGGCACGGAATTGTGTTTACCCGTTCATATCCTCTACCTGTTAGCTTCCCCTGTGTTTATTTTTTCTCCTATGTGAGCCCTGGCAATTTGTAAAGAGTGGGTATGGGTTAGAGCTCAGCACCGTTGTGAACACTGGGCCCATCAGCATTCGAAGGTTGCCGTTATAGAAAATGTCCACAAGGCGGCAGCATTTCTTCATTCCCTCCTCTTGTTGCTATGGTAACAGCCCCCTCTGAGGTTCTCCCAGGCCTGGTTGTAAATGAGAGGAAAAGGAGACCCTGGAAGTCACCAAAAGCTTTTGACTCTTTAGCCTTTGAGGTTTTTTCTTTAAGTGAAACTTTTATTTCTCATTTAAGACAATTTACACCGTTGTAGTTGTTGCAGGGAACCAGTTTCTCCTTCCGTTCCAGAGATACCTGGAGGTGTTCAGCTGTGGTTATTGTCACAGCTGTTTTTAGAAACTGTTGAGCACATTTCTCTTGATGCAAGAAGTCCATATGGATTATGAATTGCTTAGGCATTTGTGGGGATAAATTTATTCCAGCCTTCACCTTTCAGGCTCTCACCCACCAACACCTTTTGCTAACCGTAATTTTCTTACCTGGAGTGCAAGTCCATTTCACTTTTTTTTTTTTTTTTTTCACTCTTCGCCATCATTGTTTTCTTTTTAATCCCCTCTCGAAGGTATATGATATGATATCTCTTTAATCTGCCCTTCTTTACTTACTGTGATTAACTCTAGATGTTTGCGTATCTCTGAAAATGGAATTTTTTCCAATTTCATCATTTTGGCATCATATTTCATTGTGTATCTCTGTCACATTTCTTTCTCTTTTCATCTGCACCCAACAATTCTCTTTCCCTTCATCTCTTGGTCGTTGTGAATGCTGCTGCAGTGCATGCAACAGACAACACAGAAATACAAAGGATTACAAGAGACTACTATCAGCAGCTATATGAAAATAAAATGGAAAACTTGGAAGAAATGGACGAATTCTTAGAAAAGTATAACCTTCCAAAACTGAGCCAGGAAGAAATAGAAAATCTTACTAGACCAATCAAAAGCATGGAAATTGAAACTGCAATGAAAAATCTTTGAACAAACAAAAGCCAAGGACCAGTTGGCTTCACAGGTGAATCCACCAAACAATTAAGGGCTAACACCTATCCTACTCAAACTCTTCCAAATTATTGCACAAGGTAAACCCCCAAAATCAATTGATGAGGCCCCCTTCACCCTAATCCCAAAACCAGCCAAAGATGCCGCCAGAAAAGAAAACTACAGGCCAAGATCACTGATGAACATATGTGAAAAATGTTCAACAAATTCTAGCAAACAGAATCCAACGACATCTTCAAAAAGTTAGACATCATGACCAAGTGGGTTTATTCAAGAAAGCTCCATGTGGAACAAGGTCAAGTGTATTCACTGTGTTCTCATAGCCTGAAGACAAGGGTTTCCGACTGGAGAACAGAAAACAGAGGAGAGCTCCTGGAACGCGGAGAAAAAGAGGCGGGATGGGAAAGGATTCTGTCGGCTGGTAGAGAATTAAGTGGTCTTCGAGGTGCATTAAGACCACATTGCAGGAGGAACGTGGAATGATTCTCGCTTCCACAGACACTTAAACACAACCTAGTTGTCATGGAGGGAGTTTAGGCAAGATATGAAAAGCTAGATAATGGTGAAAGCTGAGAGAGAACAGAATGAATGCCCGAGGAGTGTGGCTGTGGGGCAAGGTTTGGAGGAGATGCACTCTGCGTGCTGTGTGACCCATCAGAGTTGACATAGAGATGAGGGTGGCAGATGAGTTTGGAGTCATCTTTAGGACATTACAAATGCCTCATTTCTCCCAGCAAATCATCTGACTTGCTCCCCATCCTCCGCTAAACATGTCAGAGTGGGGCTTTGTGATGTCAAAGCTCACCCAGGGCCACCATTGGCTGGGGAAGAGACTTGCTGACCTCATAAAGCATGAGGGTGAGGCTCCATGGGGACGGGTATATATAGGGGAGCTCAGGGGCTCTGAGCAGACCACTGTGAGTCCTCCAAATGACTGAGGTGACTAGGAAGCCACAAGGCTCCAGAGTAGTTATGGAACACACACCTCCTCTTACCCAGGAGAAGATGAAGACCTCCTATCAACTGAGGTCCAGAAAAAATGTCTAGGTGAGCTGAACCCAACCAAACTCTCTTGCCCATTGGCCCCACGCCAAAAGATCCCCTCCCCTGTCCTTGCCTGGCACATAACCCTTCCCTGCCCACACCTCTTCTCCTGAAGCCATCGTTCCCACCTGTCTTCACACTCTTCCCTAAACCAGTGCCATTCTTTACTCCCCCTCTTCTTTTCTCTAGGTGGCCAGGGTAAGCGTGAGGGTGAATAATCCCATTCCGGCAAGGCTGCCTAAGAAAACTCAGAAACCTCCCACCACCACAAAGCTTCAGAAAATCAGATGCTCAAAGCTCTTTAGCCAGAGTTCCAAGGCAAATGAACAGCTGAATCAGAAGGAACCAGAGGAGGTCCCAGAGACCACAGCAACCCCTGCCATTCCAGCCACTCAGAACGAACCAGAGGAGGTCCCAGAGACCACAGAGACCCCTGCCATTCCAGTTAATCAGAACGAAACAGAGGAGGTCCCAGAGGCCATGGAGACCTGGGGCATGGCTATAGAGACTTCAGAAATGCTCGGGGGTCTCGCCGCTGAGTACTGGCCAACAGGACAGATGCTGAATATTCTAGCAACTGCATACATTGATAACGAAAATATAATCAACCTGATGTGAAATTATGTTTGTCTCTGAGTTCTCTGATAGTGGGGGCAGAGAGGGCAGGGAAGGGATAAGTGTGTGAGGAGGGAGGGAGATGGTTTCTGTGGAGTTGTAGATGGGACCAGAAGGTCCAGGTCGCCAGAAAGTAGGGTGAAGAACTGGTTCCAGACTGAGCTTCAAAGACACACTTCCCACGGGAGAAGCAAAGAGGACTTGGTGTTTCTCTGTGTGAGTGCAGAGATGGATACTTAGCTGGGGAGCTGTGTGGTGTGTGGGGGGCCGTGCCATTTGCTAAAAAGGCATACAAAGGAGCTGCCCCATCAAAAGAATGGAATATTGGCATTTGCAGCAACATGGAAGGTAGAATATTGAGTCAAATAACTCACAGAGATAGACAAACACTGTATGATATGACTTATAGAATCTAAACATACCACAAAGTAGAGAATATGATAAAAATGGAGGCGCACAGATATAGAGAAGCATCTACTGGTTACCAGCGGGGAGGGGAAGAGGGAGGGGCAATAGAGAGGTGCGGCAGTGGGAGGCACGGAGTGTTAGTTAGGTGGAAGATGAGCTCAGGGATGCATTGTACAACATGGGGAATAGAGCCAGGACTTTGCCATAACTATAAATGGAAAGCAAGCTTTAACAGTGGTATAATAAGAAAGAAAAGGAAAGAAAGTGGGGGGAGGAAGGAGGGAAGAAAAGAAGGAAAAGAATGGCTTTTTTGGAGGTCAAGCAGCCAATACTGATTAGGCCCTTTTTAGCAAAGGAATGTATTTTATTTTATTTTGTTTATTTTAATTGGTGGGTAATTACTTTACAATATTGTGGTGGTTTTTGCCATACATTAACATGAATCAGCCATGAGTGTACATGTGTTCCCCATCCTGATCCGCTCTCCCGACTCCCTCCCAATCCCATCCCTCTGGGTCATCTCAGTGCACCAGCCCTGAGCACCCTGTCTTATGCATCAAACATGGACTGGCTATCTCTTTCACATATGAGAATATACATGTTTTAATGCTATTCTCTCAGATCATCCCACCCTCGCCATCTCCCACAGACTCCAAAAGGCTGTTCTGTAAATCTGTGTCTCTTTTGCTGTCTCCCATATAGGGTTATCATTACCATCTTTCTAAATTCCATATATATGCCTTAGTAAAGTGTCTTGGTGTTTTTCTTTCTGACTTACTTCACTCTGTATAATAGGCTCCAGTTTCATCTACCTCATTAGAACGGATTCAAAAGTGTTTGTTTTAATGGCTGAGCAATATTCCATTGTGCCTATGTACCACATCTTTCTTTCCCATTTGCCTGCTGATGGACATCTGGGTTACTTCCATACCCAGGCTATGGTAAACAGTGCTGTGGTGAACATTGTGGCACACATGTCTTTTTCACTTCTGGGTGAATCACGATTTGAATGAGGAGAAACCATGATGACTATTAGCCTGTTAGTGGGAAACCCTGCACATGAGTTTGGTTGAAGGACTGGGACCAAAGTTGGTAATGGTTGTTTCCGACCTTCTGAGGGTGCACAGATGGACATGTGGGGTGCTGCCCTGCTGGGGGACATCTCTGGTTGCTCTGTTCTCACCAGCAACAGAGGATTTTCTTTCCTTCCTTTCATTTCCCTTGTTTCCCTTTCTCCCTCTTTCCTCCCTACCTGCCTTTCTTTCACAAATATTCCATGTGCTGTGCTGTGCTGTATTTCATTGCTCAGCCGGGTCTAACTCTTTTTGACGCCATGGACTGTAGCCCACCAGGCTCCTCTGTCCATGGGGATTTTCCAGGCCGGCATACTGGAGCAGGCTGCCATTCCCCCCTCCAGGGGATCTTCCCAACCCAGGGATTGAATCCCGGTCTCCCATGTTGCAGGTGTTTTTTTTTTTTTTTTTTTTTTCCTTTACTGTCTGAGCCACCAGGAAACCCTTAAAATGGGCTTCATCTGACACTATGTTTTTCATATCTGTAAGATCAAATGGGGTCTACTTTAGGATTTCCATGTCTCTCCTTACTTTGAGAACACACAAAACACAGTTTTTCCAAGTATCTTAATGTCTCTGTTTGCAATTTCTAAAATCTATGCCACTTCTGCCTGAGTTTCAGTTCTCAAGGGAATTTTAGTATGATTTTTCGTCCCTTCGTGAGATTTAATATGTTCTTAACGTGGTTTGGGCCTATTCCATACTCTTCTTGTGAATTGACTGCTCATGTCTTTAAACATGTCTTCATAAATTTAAAGGCCAGTGATACATCTTTCTTATAAAGTGTTGGCTCGTGCCTCTTGCCCATTTTTCTTTCAGGCTTTAAGATCTTTCTTCTCAAAATCGTAAGCGTCATCTTTTGGGTTTGTTTATGGCGTGCTTTTTCTACCTCTTAAAATGTTCAGCAGTGTGATGGACCCTGGGTGAGTAAGTGACAAATGGACACCAGGATGTGAACACTTCACAGGAAACGCAGGGAGACCCACTAAGCCAACAAACTGTCTCCAGGGGTGCACCTCAGGCTTGTTGAGCCGACGAGTCAATTGGAAAAACGAGGACTGAGGTGGAGCAGACAATCCATTCCCCTTTCCTCCAGAGCCAACCAGCTCAATGAGAGACCGTGGGAACTAGATGCACAGGACAGGATGACTCAGTGTTTTATCAAGAAGCTGGAAGCTTGTGGCAGCTGCTCATGGAAATGAATTCCACCATGGTTTTGGCTGTGAGGTCAGCTCCAAGGGAGCTTCCAGCAAGAAAACAAGATGAGAAAAGAGATTTGTGAGGGCACGTGTTGAGAAGACCCTTGCACTCAAGGCTCACACAGCTCTGGGCAAGCTCCACCGCTTGCTGGGAATACTAATCAGCTGCAGGTGGTCATTTCCTGCATGGGATCCCCCAGCACAACCTGAAACAAGCATTTCTCTGCCCCATCCCCATCACCCTGTTGAAATGCAAGCCGGGGTAGTACTCCTAGGGAGGTGACCCTGAGTCCTAAACTTGAAACGAGACAGCTCCGTGTGGAGCAAGGGCAAGTGTATTCAATGCGTTCTCATAGCCTGAAGACAAGGGTTTCCGACTGGACACCAGAAAACAGAGGCGAGTTCCGGGAACACTGAGACAAGGAGGCGGGATGGAAAGGTTTCTGTCGGCTGGCCTAGAATTCAATCGGCTTCACGGTGCGTTAAGACCACACTGCAGAGGGAACGTGCAATGATGCTCCCTTCCACAGACACTTAAACACAGCCTAGTTGTCGTGGAGGGATTTCAGGCAAGATATTCAAAACTAGATAAAGGTGAAAGGTGAGAGAGAACAGAATGAATGCCCGAGGAGTGTGGCTGTGGGGAAGGTTTGTAGGAGATGCAGTCTGCCTGCCGTGTGACCCATGAGCTGACGTGGAGAGATGAGGGTGGCAGGTGAGTTTGGAGGCCTCTTTAGGGGAATTACAAATGCCTCATTTCTCCCACAAAATCATCTGAGTTGCTCCCCATCCTCCGCTAGACATGTCAGGATGGGTCTTTGTCATGTCAAGTCTCACCCGGGGCCACCATTGGCTGGGGAAGAGACGTGCTGATCTCATAAACCTTAACGGTGTGGCCCCCTGAAGATGGGTATATATAAGGGTGCTCAGGGGCTCTGGGGCAGACTACTGGGAGCCTTCAGAATGACTAAGGTCACTGGGAAGCCACAAGGCTTAGAGCAGTTACGTAACAACCATCTCCATATACCCAGGGGGAAAAGATGAAGACCTCCTATCAACTGAAGTCCAAAAGGTGAGCTGAACCCACCTAAGCTCCTCTTATCTTTCTCTGTTTGACTTACTTTGTATGGTCATCTCTAGGTGCATCCATGTTGACAAAATAGCATTGTTTCATTCTTTCTTATGGTTAATATTCCATTGTATGTATAAAATATCTTTCTTTATCCATTCACCTATGTATGGGCATTTAAGGTTGTTTCCATTTCTTTGCTACTGTACTTGGTACTACTATAAACACTGCTGTGCGTGTCTCTTTCCTGATGGGAGTTTTCATCTTTACTAGGATATATGCCCAGTAGTGGGGTTGCTGGATCATATGCTAACTCTATTTTTAGTTTGTTTCAAAAGCTGCATACTGGGGAGGGAGATGGGCAGGAGGTTCTAAAAGGAGGGGACATATGTGTACATATGGCTGATTCATGTTGAGGTTGGACAGAAAACAACAAAATTCTGTAAAGCAACTATCCATCAATAAGAAAATAAAAATTAATTTTAAAAGAACTGCTTACTGTTTCAATAGTGACAGCATCAGTTTCTTGACTTTCATGTATCGGATGTTGTTAATCTTGCTGCAGTGCATGGTCGACTTACACGTGTTTTCCAAAGTCTGTGTTTCTTTATCGTTTAAAGCACTTTGAGCTGTATTTAACTGTTGCTGTTTTCTTCCTGAGAGTGTTCTGGATTTTCTTTTTCACTTTTTTTCTTTTTCGGATGAATCACCCCTGACATGGTCAAGGGTAGGTCTCATGTTGAGTCCAGCGGCCTTGTGTATATCATATATCCATCAGCGATAGTTTGAAGGCTGCCATTACAGAGAAAACCCTCGACGCTGCAAGGCTTTATGATTCCCTCCTCTTTTGGGATGGCCTGCCCCATCTGAGAGTTTTTGTCAGGCCCGGTTGTACAGTAGAGTAGAACGAGCCAGAGGATGCCACAAAACCCGGTGTCTCCTCACTCTTGGATTTTTGAAGTAAATCTTCCTATTCTCTTTAAGTTGAAGACAAGGGCAGCTGGTGGTACGTGTACAGATTCCTGTTCTGTGACACTGAGACTACTCTATGTATTCATTTGTGCTTGTTTTCACCTACATATTATTAGAAGGTGTTTCGACTACCACTCTTGCTGCAATAGCTTTACGTGGATTCTGTATTTTATATGTATCTGTGGGAAGAAATTAATGCCAAACTACAGATGTTTCCCTTCCATCCACCACGGTCCACCCATAGGTTTTTTGCCAGGTTGGATGTCCATGTCACCTTTGTGTGGGTGCTCACTGCAGTGGATTTTTGTATCCCACCTCTCTGTTGCATCACCTGATATTTCTTGAATCGAACCTCCTTCACTCAGTGGGATGATCTCTGGGTTTATCTATCTCTGAAGTTGTCCTCCTTTCAGATTTCAATCCTTGATTCAAATTCATTCTAGACCTGTATCAATTTCCTTATACATTCCTCTGTGCAGGTATGCTATCTTAACTTTCATCTCTTTGATGTTTTGAATGGTTTCCATGGGACCTGGTTTGGGGTGTGTGGTGTTCGAAATCTGTTCATTTCTGAACTACTCCAGGAGAGGACCTGGTTTATCATACTGTCTCTGCCTCTTTGTTTATTTATTTATTTGTCTTTCATGGGAGTGCACTATTCTAATCATGCTCATAATGCCTCTTATCAGGTCCATCCCACCAGTAACCTAAAGTGTCCACTGTACTAATGCTATTCTACCACTGATTCCATGTACAGCTTTAGACAGTGGCTTTTTTTCGTGCTGAGGCAGAGGTGATCATATCCTCAAGAGCTTAGATGTTCGTATCTCTTAGATTTCATCCTATGTGCACATTGTCATCAGCTTTTTTCATGAGGCACGGAATTGTGTTTACCCGTTCATATCCTCTACCTGTTAGCTTCCCCTGTGTTTATTTTTTCTCCTATGTGAGCCCTGGCAATTTGTAAAGAGTGGGTATGGGTTAGAGCTCAGCACCGTTGTGAACACTGGGTCCATCAGCATTCGAAGGTTGCCGTTATAGAAAATGTCCACAAGGCGGCAGCATTTCTTCATTCCCTCCTCTTGTTGCTATGGTAACAGCCCCCTCTGAGGTTCTCCCAGGCCTGGTTGTAAATGAGAGGAAAAGGAGACCCTGGAAGTCACCAAAAGCTTTTGACTCTTTAGCCTTTGAGGTTTTTTCTTTAAGTGAAACTTTTATTTCTCATTTAAGACAATTTACACCGTTGTAGTTGTTGCAGGGAACCAGTTTCTCCTTCCGTTCCAGAGATACCTGGAGGTGTTCAGCTGTGGTTACTGTCACAGCTGTTTTTAGAAACTGTTGAGCACATTTCTCTTGATGCAAGAAGTCCATATGGATTATGAATTGCTTAGGCATTTGTGGGGATAAATTTATTCCAGCCTTCACCTTTCAGGCTCTCACCCACCAACACCTTTTGCTAACCGTAATTTTCTTACCAGGAGTGCAAGTCCATTTCACTTTTTTTTTTTTTTTTTTTTCACTCTTCGCCATCAATGTTTTCTTTTTAATCCCCTCTCGAAGGTATATGATATGATATCTCTTTAATCTGCCCTTCTTTACTTACTGTGATTAACTCTAGATGTTTGCGTATCTCTGAAAATGGAGTTTTTTCCAATTTCATCATTTTGGCATCATATTTCATTGTGTATCTCTGTCACATTTCTTTCTCTTTTCATCTGCACCCAACAATTCTCTTTCCCTTCATCTCTTGGTCGTTGTGAATGCTGCTGCAGTGCATGCAACAGACAACACAGAAATACAAAGGATTACAAGAGACTACTATCAGCAGCTATATGAAAATAAAATGGAAAACTTGGAAGAAATGGACGAATTCTTAGAAAAGTATAACCTTCCAAAACTGAGCCAGGAAGAAATAGAAAATCTTACTAGACCAATCAAAAGCATGGAAATTGAAACTGCAATGAAAAATCTTTGAACAAACAAAAGCCAAGGACCAGTTGTCTTCACAGGTGAATCCACCAAACAATTAAGGGCTAACACCTATCCTACTCAAACTCTTCCAAATTATTGCACAAAGTAAACCCCCAAAATCAATTGATGAGGCCCCCTTCACCCTAATCCCAAAACCAGCCAAAGATGCCGCCAGAAAAGAAAACTACAGGCCAAGATCACTGATGAACATATGTGAAAAATGTTCAACAAATTCTAGCAAACAGAATCCAACGACATCTTCAAAAAGTTAGACATCATGACCAAGTGGGTTTATTCAAGAAAGCTCCATGTGGAACAAGGTCAAGTGTATTCACTGTGTTCTCATAGCCTGAAGACAAGGGTTTCCGACTGGAGAACAGAAAACAGAGGAGAGCTCCTGGAACGCGGAGAAAAAGAGGCGGGATGGGAAAGGATTCTGTCGGCTGGTAGAGAATTAAGTGGTCTTCGAGGTGCATTAAGACCACATTGCAGGAGGAACGTGGAATGATTCTCGCTTCCACAGACACTTAAACACAACCTAGTTGTCATGGAGGGAGTTTAGGCAAGATATGAAAAGCTAGATAATGGTGAAAGCTGAGAGAGAACAGAATGAATGCCCGAGGAGTGTGGCTGTGGGGCAAGGTTTGGAGGAGATGCACTCTGCGTGCTGTGTGACCCATCAGAGTTGACATAGAGATGAGGGTGGCAGATGAGTTTGGAGTCGTCTTTAGGACATTACAAATGCCTCATTTCTCCCAGCAAATCATCTGACTTGCTCCCCATCCTCCGCTAAACATGTCAGAGTGGGGCTTTGTGATGTCAAAGCTCACCCAGGGCCACCATTGGCTGGGGAAGAGACTTGCTGACCTCATAAAGCATGAGGGTGAGGCTCCATGGGGACGGGTATATATAGGGGAGCTCAGGGGCTCTGAGCAGACCACTGTGAGTCCTCCAAATGACTGAGGTGACTAGGAAGCCACAAGGCTCCAGAGTAGTTATGGAACACACACCTCCTCTTACCCAGGAGAAGATGAAGACCTCCTATCAACTGAGGTCCAGAAAAAATGTCTAGGTGAGCTGAACCCAACCAAACTCTCTTGCCCATTGGCCCCACGCCAAAAGATCCCCTCCCCTGTCCTTGCCTGGCACATAACCCTTCCCTGCCCACACCTCTTCTCCTGAAGCCATCGTTCCCACCTGTCTTCACACTCTTCCCTAAACCAGTGCCATTCTTTACTCCCCCTCTTCTTTTCTCTAGGTGGCCAGGGTAAGCGTGAGGGTGAATAATCCCATTCCGGCAAAGCTGCCTAAGAAAACTCAGAAACCTCCCACCACCACAAAGCTTCAGAAAATCAGATGCTCAAAGCTCTTTAGCCAGAGTTCCAAGGCAAATGAACAGCTGAATCAGAAGGAACCAGAGGAGGTCCCAGAGACCACAGCAACCCCTGCCATTCCAGCCACTCAGAACGAACCAGAGGAGGTCCCAGAGACCACAGAGACCCCTGCCATTCCAGTTAATCAGAACGAAACAGAGGAGGTCCCAGAGGCCATGGAGACCTGGGGCATGGCTATAGAGACTTCAGAAATGCTCGGGGGTCTCGCCGCTGAGTACTGGCCAACAGGACAGATGCTGAATATTCTAGCAACTGCATACATTGATAACGAAAATATAATCAACCTGATGTGAAATTATGTTTGTCTCTGAGTTCTCTGATAGTGGGGGCAGAGAGGGCAGGGAAGGGATAAGTGTGTGAGGAGGGAGGGAGATGGTTTCTGTGGAGTTGTAGATGGGACCAGAAGGTCCAGGTCGCCAGAAAGTAGGGTGAAGAACTGGTTCCAGACTGAGCTTCAAAGACACACTTCCCACGGGAGAAGCAAAGAGGACTTGGTGTTTCTCTGTGTGAGTGCAGAGATGGATACTTAGCTGGGGAGCTGTGTGGTGTGTGGGGGGCCGTGCCATTTGCTAAAAAGGCATACAAAGGAGCTGCCCCATCAAAAGAATGGAATATTGGCATTTGCAGCAACATGGAAGGTAGAATATTGAGTCAAATAACTCACAGAGATAGACAAACACTGTATGATATGACTTATAGAATCTAAACATACCACAAAGTAGAGAATATGATAAAAATGGAGGCGCGCAGATATAGAGAAGCATCTACTGGTTACCAGCGGGGAGGGGAAGAGGGAGGGGCAATAGAGAGGTGCGGCAGTGGGAGGCACGGAGTGTTAGTTAGGTGGAAGATGAGCTCAGGGATGCATTGTACAACATGGGGAATAGAGCCAGGACTTTGCCATAACTATAAATGGAAAGCAAGCTTTAACAGTGGTATAATAAGAAAGAAAAGGAAAGAAAGTGGGGGGAGGAAGGAGGGAAGAAAAGAAGGAAAAGAATGGCTTTTTTGGAGGTCAAGCAGCCAATACTGATTAGGCCCTTTTTAGCAAAGGAATGTATTTTATTTTATTTTGTTTATTTTAATTGGTGGGTAATTACTTTACAATATTGTGGTGGTTTTTGCCATACATTAACATGAATCAGCCATGAGTGTACATGTGTTCCCCATCCTGATCCGCTCTCCCGACTCCCTCCCAATCCCATCCCTCTGGGTCATCTCAGTGCACCAGCCCTGAGCACCCTGTCTTATGCATCAAACATGGACTGGCTATCTCTTTCACATATGAGAATATACATGTTTCAATGCTATTCTCTCAGATCATCCCACCCTCGCCATCTCCCACAGACTCCAAAAGGCTGTTCTGTAAATCTGTGTCTCTTTTGCTGTCTCCCATATAGGGTTATCATTACCATCTTTCTAAATTCCATATATATGCCTTAGTAAAGTGTCTTGGTGTTTTTCTTTCTGACTTACTTCACTCTGTATAATAGGCTCCAGTTTCATCTACCTCATTAGAACGGATTCAAAAGTGTTTGTTTTAATGGCTGAGCAATATTCCATTGTGCCTATGTACCACATCTTTCTTTCCCATTTGCCTGCTGATGGACATCTGGGTTACTTCCATACCCAGGCTATTGTAAACAGTGCTGTGGTGAACATTGTGGCACACATGTCTTTTTCACTTCTGGGTGAATCACGATTTGAATGAGGAGAAACCATGATGACTATTAGCCTGTTAGTGGGAAACCCTGCACATGAGTTTGGTTGAAGGACTGGGACCAAAGTTGGTAATGGTTGTTTCCGACCTTCTGAGGGTGCACAGATGGACATGTGGGGTGCTGCCCTGCTGGGGGACATCTCTGGTTGCTCTGTTCTCACCAGCAACAGAGGATTTTCTTTCCTTCCTTTCATTTCCCTTGTTTCCCTTTCTCCCTCTTTCCTCCCTACCTGCCTTTCTTTCACAAATATTCCATGTGCTGTGCTGTGCTGTATTTCATTGCTCAGCCGGGTCTAACTCTTTTTGACGCCATGGACTGTAGCCCACCAGGCTCCTCTGTCCATGGGGATTTTCCAGGCCGGCATACTGGAGCAGGCTGCCATTCCCCCCTCCAGGGGATCTTCCCAACCCAGGGATTGAATCCCGGTCTCCCATGTTGCAGGTGTTTTTTTTTTTTTTTTCCTTTACTGTCTGAGCCACCAGGAAACCCTTAAAATGGGCTTCATCTGACACTATGTTTTTCATATCTGTAAGATCAAATGGGGTCTACTTTAGGATTTCCATGTCTCTCCTTACTTTGAGAACACACAAAACACAGTTTTTCCAAGTATCTTAATGTCTCTGTTTGCAATTTCTAAAATCTATGCCACTTCTGCCTGAGTTTCAGTTCTCAAGGGAATTTTAGTATGATTTTTCGTCCCTTCGTGAGATTTAATATGTTCTTAACGTGGTTTGGGCCTATTCCATACTCTTCTTGTGAATTGACTGCTCATGTCTTTAAACATGTCTTCATAAATTTAAAGGCCAGTGATACATCTTTCTTATAAAGTGTTGGCTCGTGCCTCTTGCCCATTTTTCTTTCAGGCTTTAAGATCTTTCTTCTCAAAATCGTAAGCGTCATCTTTTGGGTTTGTTTATGGCGTGCTTTTTCTACCTCTTAAAATGTTCAGCAGTGTGATGGACCCTGGGTGAGTAAGTGACAAATGGACACCAGGATGTGAACACTTCACAGGAAACGCAGGGAGACCCACTAAGCCAACAAACTGTCTCCAGGGGTGCACCTCAGGCTTGTTGAGCCGACGAGTCAATTGGAAAAACGAGGACTGAGGTGGAGCAGACAATCCATTCCCCTTTCCTCCAGAGCCAACCAGCTCAATGAGAGACCGTGGGAACTAGATGCACAGGACAGGATGACTCAGTGTTTTATCAAGAAGCTGGAAGCTTGTGGCAGCTGCTCATGGAAATGAATTCCACCATGGTTTTGGCTGTGAGGTCAGCTCCAAGGGAGCTTCCAGCAAGAAAACAAGATGAGAAAAGAGATTTGTGAGGGCACGTGTTGAGAAGACCCTTGCACTCAAGGCTCACACAGCTCTGGGCAAGCTCCACCGCTTGCTGGGAATACTAATCAGCTGCAGGTGGTCATTTCCTGCATGGGATCCCCCAGCACAACCTGAAACAAGCATTTCTCTGCCCCATCCCCATCACCCTGTTGAAATGCAAGCCGGGGTAGTACTCCTAGGGAGGTGACCCTGAGTCCTAAACTTGAAACGAGACAGCTCCGTGTGGAGCAAGGGCAAGTGTATTCAATGCGTTCTCATAGCCTGAAGACAAGGGTTTCCGACTGGACACCAGAAAACAGAGGCGAGTTCCGGGAACACTGAGACAAGGAGGCGGGATGGAAAGGTTTCTGTCGGCTGGCCTAGAATTCAATCGGCTTCACGGTGCGTTAAGACCACACTGCAGAGGGAACGTGCAATGATGCTCCCTTCCACAGACACTTAAACACAGCCTAGTTGTCGTGGAGGGATTTCAGGCAAGATATTCAAAACTAGATAAAGGTGAAAGGTGAGAGAGAACAGAATGAATGCCCGAGGAGTGTGGCTGTGGGGAAGGTTTGTAGGAGATGCAGTCTGCCTGCCGTGTGACCCATGAGCTGACGTGGAGAGATGAGGGTGGCAGGTGAGTTTGGAGGCCTCTTTAGGGGAATTACAAATGCCTCATTTCTCCCACAAAATCATCTGAGTTGCTCCCCATCCTCCGCTAGACATGTCAGGATGGGTCTTTGTCATGTCAAGTCTCACCCGGGGCCACCATTGGCTGGGGAAGAGACGTGCTGATCTCATAAACCTTAACGGTGTGGCCCCCTGAAGATGGGTATATATAAGGGTGCTCAGGGGCTCTGGGGCAGACTACTGGGAGCCTTCAGAATGACTAAGGTCACTGGGAAGCCACAAGGCTTAGAGCAGTTACGTAACAACCATCTCCATATACCCAGGGGGAAAAGATGAAGACCTCCTATCAACTGAAGTCCAAAAGGTGAGCTGAACCCACCTAAGCTCCTCTTATCTTTCTCTGTTTGACTTACTTTGTATGGTCATCTCTAGGTGCATCCATGTTGACAAAATAGCATTGTTTCATTCTTTCTTATGGTTAATATTCCATTGTATGTATAAAATATCTTTCTTTATCCATTCACCTATGTATGGGCATTTAAGGTTGTTTCCATTTCTTTGCTACTGTACTTGGTACTACTATAAACACTGCTGTGCGTGTCTCTTTCCTGATGGGAGTTTTCATCTTTACTAGGATATATGCCCAGTAGTGGGGTTGCTGGATCATATGCTAACTCTATTTTTAGTTTGTTTCAAAAGCTGCATACTGGGGAGGGAGATGGGCAGGAGGTTCTAAAAGGAGGGGACATATGTGTACATATGGCTGATTCATGTTGAGGTTGGACAGAAAACAACAAAATTCTGTAAAGCAACTATCCATCAATAAGAAAATAAAAATTAATTTTAAAAGAACTGCTTACTGTTTCAATAGTGACAGCATCAGTTTCTTGACTTTCATGTATCGGATGTTGTTAATCTTGCTGCAGTGCATGGTCGACTTACACGTGTTTTCCAAAGTCTGTGTTTCTTTATCGTTTAAAGCACTTTGAGCTGTATTTAACTGTTGCTGTTTTCTTCCTGAGAGTGTTCTGGATTTCCTTTTTCACTTTTTTTCTTTTTCGGATGAATCACCCCTGACATGGTCAAGGGTAGGTCTCATGTTGAGTCCAGCGGCCTTGTGTATATCATATATCCATCAGCGATAGTTTGAAGGCTGCCATTACAGAGAAAACCCTCGATGCTGCAAGGCTTTATGATTCCCTCCTCTTTTGGGATGGCCTGCCCCATCTGAGAGTTTTTGTCAGGCCCGGTTGTACAGTAGAGTAGAACGAGCCAGAGGATGCCACAAAACCCGGTGTCTCCTCACTCTTGGATTTTTGAAGTAAATCTTCCTATTCTCTTTAAGTTGAAGACAAGGGCAGCTGGTGGTACGTGTACAGATTCCTGTTCTGTGACACTGAGACTACTCTATGTATTCATTTGTGCTTGTTTTCACCTACATATTATTAGAAGGTGTTTCGACTACCACTCTTGCTGCAATAGCTTTACGTGGATTCTGTATTTTATATGTATCTGTGGGAAGAAATTAATGCCAAACTACAGATGTTTCCCTTCCATCCACCACGGTCCACCCATAGGTTTTTTGCCAGGTTGGATGTCCATGTCACCTTTGTGTGGGTGCTCACTGCAGTGGATTTTTGTATCCCACCTCTCTGTTGCATCACCTGATATTTCTTGAATCGAACCTCCTTCACTCAGTGGGATGATCTCTGGGTTTATCTATCTCTGAAGTTGTCCTCCTTTCAGATTTCAATCCTTGATTCAAATTCATTCTAGACCTGTATCAATTTCCTTATACATTCCTCTGTGCAGGTATGCTATCTTAACTTTCATCTCTTTGATGTTTTGAATGGTTTCCATGGGACCTGGTTTGGGGTGTGTGGTGTTCGAAATCTGTTCATTTCTGAACTACTCCAGGAGAGGACCTGGTTTATCATACTGTCTCTGCCTCTTTGTTTATTTATTTATTTGTCTTTCATGGGAGTGCACTATTCTAATCATGCTCATAATGCCTCTTATCAGGTCCATCCCACCAGTAACCTAAAGTGTCCACTGTACTAATGCTATTCTACCACTGATTCCATGTACAGCTTTAGACAGTGGCTTTTTTTCGTGCTGAGGCAGAGGTGATCATATCCTCAAGAGCTTAGATGTTCGTATCTCTTAGATTTCATCCTATGTGCACATTGTCATCAGCTTTTTTCATGAGGCACGGAATTGTGTTTACCCGTTCATATCCTCTACCTGTTAGCTTCCCCTGTGTTTATTTTTTCTCCTATGTGAGCCCTGGCAATTTGTAAAGAGTGGGTATGGGTTAGAGCTCAGCACCGTTGTGAACACTGGGTCCATCAGCATTCGAAGGTTGCCGTTATAGAAAATGTCCACAAGGCGGCAGCATTTCTTCATTCCCTCCTCTTGTTGCTATGGTAACAGCCCCCTCTGAGGTTCTCCCAGGCCTGGTTGTAAATGAGAGGAAAAGGAGACCCTGGAAGTCACCAAAAGCTTTTGACTCTTTAGCCTTTGAGGTTTTTTCTTTAAGTGAAACTTTTATTTCTCATTTAAGACAATTTACACCGTTGTAGTTGTTGCAGGGAACCAGTTTCTCCTTCCGTTCCAGAGATACCTGGAGGTGTTCAGCTGTGGTTACTGTCACAGCTGTTTTTAGAAACTGTTGAGCACATTTCTCTTGATGCAAGAAGTCCATGTGGATTATGAATTGCTTAGGCATTTGTGGGGATAAATTTATTCCAGCCTTCACCTTTCAGGCTCTCACCCACCAACACCTTTTGCTAACCGTAATTTTCTTACCAGGAGTGCAAGTCCATTTCACTTTTTTTTTTTTTTTTTCACTCTTCGCCATCAATGTTTTCTTTTTAATCCCCTCTCGAAGGTATATGATATGATATCTCTTTAATCTGCCCTTCTTTACTTACTGTGATTAACTCTAGATGTTTGCGTATCTCTGAAAATGGAGTTTTTTCCAATTTCATCATTTTGGCATCATATTTCATTGTGTATCTCTGTCACATTTCTTTCTCTTTTCATCTGCACCCAACAATTCTCTTTCCCTTCATCTCTTGGTCGTTGTGAATGCTGCTGCAGTGCATGCAACAGACAACACAGAAATACAAAGGATTACAAGAGACTACTATCAGCAGCTATATGAAAATAAAATGGAAAACTTGGAAGAAATGGACGAATTCTTAGAAAAGTATAACCTTCCAAAACTGAGCCAGGAAGAAATAGAAAATCTTACTAGACCAATCAAAAGCATGGAAATTGAAACTGCAATGAAAAATCTTTGAACAAACAAAAGCCAAGGACCAGTTGTCTTCACAGGTGAATCCACCAAACAATTAAGGGCTAACACCTATCCTACTCAAACTCTTCCAAATTATTGCACAAAGTAAACCCCCAAAATCAATTGATGAGGCCCCCTTCACCCTAATCCCAAAACCAGCCAAAGATGCCGCCAGAAAAGAAAACTACAGGCCAAGATCACTGATGAACATATGTGAAAAATGTTCAACAAATTCTAGCAAACAGAATCCAACGACATCTTCAAAAAGTTAGACATCATGACCAAGTGGGTTTATTCAAGAAAGCTCCATGTGGAACAAGGTCAAGTGTATTCACTGTGTTCTCATAGCCTGAAGACAAGGGTTTCCGACTGGAGAACAGAAAACAGAGGAGAGCTCCTGGAACGCGGAGAAAAAGAGGCGGGATGGGAAAGGATTCTGTCGGCTGGTAGAGAATTAAGTGGTCTTCGAGGTGCATTAAGACCACATTGCAGGAGGAACGTGGAATGATTCTCGCTTCCACAGACACTTAAACACAACCTAGTTGTCATGGAGGGAGTTTAGGCAAGATATGAAAAGCTAGATAATGGTGAAAGCTGAGAGAGAACAGAATGAATGCCCGAGGAGTGTGGCTGTGGGGCAAGGTTTGGAGGAGATGCACTCTGCGTGCTGTGTGACCCATCAGAGTTGACATAGAGATGAGGGTGGCAGATGAGTTTGGAGTCGTCTTTAGGACATTACAAATGCCTCATTTCTCCCAGCAAATCATCTGACTTGCTCCCCATCCTCCGCTAAACATGTCAGAGTGGGGCTTTGTGATGTCAAAGCTCACCCAGGGCCACCATTGGCTGGGGAAGAGACTTGCTGACCTCATAAAGCATGAGGGTGAGGCTCCATGGGGACGGGTATATATAGGGGAGCTCAGGGGCTCTGAGCAGACCACTGTGAGTCCTCCAAATGACTGAGGTGACTAGGAAGCCACAAGGCTCCAGAGTAGTTATGGAACACACACCTCCTCTTACCCAGGAGAAGATGAAGACCTCCTATCAACTGAGGTCCAGAAAAAATGTCTAGGTGAGCTGAACCCAACCAAACTCTCTTGCCCATTGGCCCCACGCCAAAAGATCCCCTCCCCTGTCCTTGCCTGGCACATAACCCTTCCCTGCCCACACCTCTTCTCCTGAAGCCATCGTTCCCACCTGTCTTCACACTCTTCCCTAAACCAGTGCCATTCTTTACTCCCCCTCTTCTTTTCTCTAGGTGGCCAGGGTAAGCGTGAGGGTGAATAATCCCATTCCGGCAAAGCTGCCTAAGAAAACTCAGAAACCTCCCACCACCACAAAGCTTCAGAAAATCAGATGCTCAAAGCTCTTTAGCCAGAGTTCCAAGGCAAATGAACAGCTGAATCAGAAGGAACCAGAGGAGGTCCCAGAGACCACAGCAACCCCTGCCATTCCAGCCACTCAGAACGAACCAGAGGAGGTCCCAGAGACCACAGAGACCCCTGCCATTCCAGTTAATCAGAACGAAACAGAGGAGGTCCCAGAGGCCATGGAGACCTGGGGCATGGCTATAGAGACTTCAGAAATGCTCGGGGGTCTCGCCGCTGAGTACTGGCCAACAGGACAGATGCTGAATATTCTAGCAACTGCATACATTGATAACGAAAATATAATCAACCTGATGTGAAATTATGTTTGTCTCTGAGTTCTCTGATAGTGGGGGCAGAGAGGGCAGGGAAGGGATAAGTGTGTGAGGAGGGAGGGAGATGGTTTCTGTGGAGTTGTAGATGGGACCAGAAGGTCCAGGTCGCCAGAAAGTAGGGTGAAGAACTGGTTCCAGACTGAGCTTCAAAGACACACTTCCCACGGGAGAAGCAAAGAGGACTTGGTGTTTCTCTGTGTGAGTGCAGAGATGGATACTTAGCTGGGGAGCTGTGTGGTGTGTGGGGGGCCGTGCCATTTGCTAAAAAGGCATACAAAGGAGCTGCCCCATCAAAAGAATGGAATATTGGCATTTGCAGCAACATGGAAGGTAGAATATTGAGTCAAATAACTCACAGAGATAGACAAACACTGTATGATATGACTTATAGAATCTAAACATACCACAAAGTAGAGAATATGATAAAAATGGAGGCGCGCAGATATAGAGAAGCATCTACTGGTTACCAGCGGGGAGGGGAAGAGGGAGGGGCAATAGAGAGGTGCGGCAGTGGGAGGCACGGAGTGTTAGTTAGGTGGAAGATGAGCTCAGGGATGCATTGTACAACATGGGGAATAGAGCCAGGACTTTGCCATAACTATAAATGGAAAGCAAGCTTTAACAGTGGTATAATAAGAAAGAAAAGGAAAGAAAGTGGGGGGAGGAAGGAGGGAAGAAAAGAAGGAAAAGAATGGCTTTTTTGGAGGTCAAGCAGCCAATACTGATTAGGCCCTTTTTAGCAAAGGAATGTATTTTATTTTATTTTGTTTATTTTAATTGGTGGGTAATTACTTTACAATATTGTGGTGGTTTTTGCCATACATTAACATGAATCAGCCATGAGTGTACATGTGTTCCCCATCCTGATCCGCTCTCCCGACTCCCTCCCAATCCCATCCCTCTGGGTCATCTCAGTGTACCAGCCCTGAGCACCCTGTCTTATGCATCAAACATGGACTGGCTATCTCTTTCACATATGAGAATATACATGTTTCAATGCTATTCTCTCAGATCATCCCACCCTCGCCATCTCCCACAGACTCCAAAAGGCTGTTCTGTAAATCTGTGTCTCTTTTGCTGTCTCCCATATAGGGTTATCATTACCATCTTTCTAAATTCCATATATATGCCTTAGTAAAGTGTCTTGGTGTTTTTCTTTCTGACTTACTTCACTCTGTATAATAGGCTCCAGTTTCATCTACCTCATTAGAACGGATTCAAAAGTGTTTGTTTTAATGGCTGAGCAATATTCCATTGTGCCTATGTACCACATCTTTCTTTCCCATTTGCCTGCTGATGGACATCTGGGTTACTTCCATACCCAGGCTATTGTAAACAGTGCTGTGGTGAACATTGTGGCACACGTGTCGTTTTCACTTCTGGGTGAATCACGATTTGAATGAGGAGAAACCATGATGACTATTAGCCTGTTAGTGGGAAACCCTGCACATGAGTTTGGTTGAAGGACTGGGACCAAAGTTGGTAATGGTTGTTTCCAACCTTCTGAGGGTGCACAGATGGACATGTGGGGTGCTGCCCTGCTGGGGGACATCTCTGGTTGCTCTGTTCTCACCAGCAACAGAGGATTTTCTTTCCTTCCTTTCATTTCCCTTGTTTCCCTTTCTCCCTCTTTCCTCCCTACCTGCCTTTCTTTCACAAATATTCCATGTGCTGTGCTGTGCTGTATTTCATTGCTCAGCCGGGTCTAACTCTTTTTGACGCCATGGACTGTAGCCCACCAGGCTCCTCTGTCCATGGGGATTTTATAGGCTGGCATACTGGAGCAGGCTGCCATTCGCCCCTCCAGGGGATCTTCCCAACCCAGGGATTGAATCCTGGTCTCCCATGTTGCAGGTGTTTTTTTTTTTTTTTTTTTTTTCTTTACTGTCTGAGCCACCAGGAAACCCTTAAAATGGGCTTCATCTGACACTATGTTTTTCATATCTGTAAGATCAAATGGGGTCTACTTTAGGATTTCCATGTCTCTCCTTACTTTGAGAACACACAAAACACAGTTTTTCCAAGTATCTTAATGTCTCTGTTTGCAATTTCTAAAATCTATGCCACTTCTGCCTGAGTTTCAGTTCTCAAGGGAATTTTAGTATGATTTTTCGTCCCTTCGTGAGATTTAATATGTTCTTAACGTGGTTTGGGCCTATTCCATACTCTTCTTGTGAATTGACTGCTCATGTCTTTAAACATGTCTTCATAAATTTAAAGGCCAGTGATACATCTTTCTTATAAAGTGTTGGCTCGTGCCTCTTGCCCATTTTTCTTTCAGGCTTTAAGATCTTTCTTCTCAAAATCGTAAGCGTCATCTTTTGGGTTTGTTTATGGCGTGCTTTTTCTACCTCTTAAAATGTTCAGCAGTGTGATGGACCCTGGGTGAGTAAGTGACAAATGGACACCAGGATGTGAACACTTCACAGGAAACGCAGGGAGACCCACTAAGCCAACAAACTGTCTCCAGGGGTGCACCTCAGGCTTGTTGAGCCGACGAGTCAATTGGAAAAACGAGGACTGAGGTGGAGCAGACAATCCATTCCCCTTTCCTCCAGAGCCAACCAGCTCAATGAGAGACCGTGGGAACTAGATGCACAGGACAGGATGACTCAGTGTTTTATCAAGAAGCTGGAAGCTTGTGGCAGCTGCTCATGGAAATGAATTCCACCATGGTTTTGGCTGTGAGGTCAGCTCCAAGGGAGCTTCCAGCAAGAAAACAAGATGAGAAAAGAGATTTGTGAGGGCACGTGTTGAGAAGACCCTTGCACTCAAGGCTCACACAGCTCTGGGCAAGCTCCACCGCTTGCTGGGAATACTAATCAGCTGCAGGTGGTCATTTCCTGCATGGGATCCCCCAGCACAACCTGAAACAAGCATTTCTCTGCCCCATCCCCATCACCCTGTTGAAATGCAAGCCGGGGTAGTACTCCTAGGGAGGTGACCCTGAGTCCTAAACTTGAAACGAGACAGCTCCGTGTGGAGCAAGGGCAAGTGTATTCAATGCGTTCTCATAGCCTGAAGACAAGGGTTTCCGACTGGACACCAGAAAACAGAGGCGAGTTCCGGGAACACTGAGACAAGGAGGCGGGATGGAAAGGTTTCTGTCGGCTGGCCTAGAATTCAATCGGCTTCACGGTGCGTTAAGACCACACTGCAGAGGGAACGTGCAATGATGCTCCCTTCCACAGACACTTAAACACAGCCTAGTTGTCGTGGAGGGATTTCAGGCAAGATATTCAAAACTAGATAAAGGTGAAAGGTGAGAGAGAACAGAATGAATGCCCGAGGAGTGTGGCTGTGGGGAAGGTTTGTAGGAGATGCAGTCTGCCTGCCGTGTGACCCATGAGCTGACGTGGAGAGATGAGGGTGGCAGGTGAGTTTGGAGGCCTCTTTAGGGGAATTACAAATGCCTCATTTCTCCCACAAAATCATCTGAGTTGCTCCCCATCCTCCGCTAGACATGTCAGGATGGGTCTTTGTCATGTCAAGTCTCACCCGGGGCCACCATTGGCTGGGGAAGAGACGTGCTGATCTCATAAACCTTAACGGTGTGGCCCCCTGAAGATGGGTATATATAAGGGTGCTCAGGGGCTCTGGGGCAGACTACTGGGAGCCTTCAGAATGACTAAGGTCACTGGGAAGCCACAAGGCTTAGAGCAGTTACGTAACAACCATCTCCATATACCCAGGGGGAAAAGATGAAGACCTCCTATCAACTGAAGTCCAAAAGGTGAGCTGAACCCACCTAAGCTCCTCTTATCTTTCTCTGTTTGACTTACTTTGTATGGTCATCTCTAGGTGCATCCATGTTGACAAAATAGCATTGTTTCATTCTTTCTTATGGTTAATATTCCATTGTATGTATAAAATATCTTTCTTTATCCATTCACCTATGTATGGGCATTTAAGGTTGTTTCCATTTCTTTGCTACTGTACTTGGTACTACTATAAACACTGCTGTGCGTGTCTCTTTCCTGATGGGAGTTTTCATCTTTACTAGGATATATGCCCAGTAGTGGGGTTGCTGGATCATATGCTAACTCTATTTTTAGTTTGTTTCAAAAGCTGCATACTGGGGAGGGAGATGGGCAGGAGGTTCTAAAAGGAGGGGACATATGTGTACATATGGCTGATTCATGTTGAGGTTGGACAGAAAACAACAAAATTCTGTAAAGCAACTATCCATCAATAAGAAAATAAAAATTAATTTTAAAAGAACTGCTTACTGTTTCAATAGTGACAGCATCAGTTTCTTGACTTTCATGTATCGGATGTTGTTAATCTTGCTGCAGTGCATGGTCGACTTACACGTGTTTTCCAAAGTCTGTGTTTCTTTATCGTTTAAAGCACTTTGAGCTGTATTTAACTGTTGCTGTTTTCTTCCTGAGAGTGTTCTGGATTTTCTTTTTCACTTTTTTTCTTTTTCGGATGAATCACCCCTGACATGGTCAAGGGTAGGTCTCATGTTGAGTCCAGCGGCCTTGTGTATATCATATATCCATCAGCGATAGTTTGAAGGCTGCCATTACAGAGAAAACCCTCGACGCTGCAAGGCTTTATGATTCCCTCCTCTTTTGGGATGGCCTGCCCCATCTGAGAGTTTTTGTCAGGCCCGGTTGTACAGTAGAGTAGAACGAGCCAGAGGATGCCACAAAACCCGGTGTCTCCTCACTCTTGGATTTTTGAAGTAAATCTTCCTATTCTCTTTAAGTTGAAGACAAGGGCAGCTGGTGGTACGTGTACAGATTCCTGTTCTGTGACACTGAGACTACTCTATGTATTCATTTGTGCTTGTTTTCACCTACATATTATTAGAAGGTGTTTCGACTACCACTCTTGCTGCAATAGCTTTACGTGGATTCTGTATTTTATATGTATCTGTGGGAAGAAATTAATGCCAAACTACAGATGTTTCCCTTCCATCCACCACGGTCCACCCATAGGTTTTTTGCCAGGTTGGATGTCCATGTCACCTTTGTGTGGGTGCTCACTGCAGTGGATTTTTGTATCCCACCTCTCTGTTGCATCACCTGATATTTCTTGAATCGAACCTCCTTCACTCAGTGGGATGATCTCTGGGTTTATCTATCTCTGAAGTTGTCCTCCTTTCAGATTTCAATCCTTGATTCAAATTCATTCTAGACCTGTATAAATTTCCTTATACATTCCTCTGTGCAGGTATGCTATCTTAACTTTCATCTCTTTGATGTTTTGAATGGTTTCCATGGGACCTGGTTTGGGGTGTGTGGTGTTCGAAATCTGTTCATTTCTGAACTACTCCAGGAGAGGACCTGGTTTATCATACTGTCTCTGCCTCTTTGTTTATTTATTTATTTGTCTTTCATGGGAGTGCACTATTCTAATCATGCTCATAATGCCTCTTATCAGGTCCATCCCACCAGTAACCTAAAGTGTCCACTGTACTAATGCTATTCTACCACTGATTCCATGTACAGCTTTAGACAGTGGCTTTTTTTCGTGCTGAGGCAGAGGTGATCATATCCTCAAGAGCTTAGATGTTCGTATCTCTTAGATTTCATCCTATGTGCACATTGTCATCAGCTTTTTTCATGAGGCACGGAATTGTGTTTACCCGTTCATATCCTCTACCTGTTAGCTTCCCCTGTGTTTATTTTTTCTCCTATGTGAGCCCTGGCAATTTGTAAAGAGTGGGTATGGGTTAGAGCTCAGCACCGTTGTGAACACTGGGTCCATCAGCATTCGAAGGTTGCCGTTATAGAAAATGTCCACAAGGCGGCAGCATTTCTTCATTCCCTCCTCTTGTTGCTATGGTAACAGCCCCCTCTGAGGTTCTCCCAGGCCTGGTTGTAAATGAGAGGAAAAGGAGACCCTGGAAGTCACCAAAAGCTTTTGACTCTTTAGCCTTTGAGGTTTTTTCTTTAAGTGAAACTTTTATTTCTCATTTAAGACAATTTACACCGTTGTAGTTGTTGCAGGGAACCAGTTTCTCCTTCCGTTCCAGAGATACCTGGAGGTGTTCAGCTGTGGTTACTGTCACAGCTGTTTTTAGAAACTGTTGAGCACATTTCTCTTGATGCAAGAAGTCCATATGGATTATGAATTGCTTAGGCATTTGTGGGGATAAATTTATTCCAGCCTTCACCTTTCAGGCTCTCACCCACCAACACCTTTTGCTAACCGTAATTTTCTTACCAGGAGTGCAAGTCCATTTCACTTTTTTTTTTTTTTTTTTTCACTCTTCGCCATCAATGTTTTCTTTTTAATCCCCTCTCGAAGGTATATGATATGATATCTCTTTAATCTGCCCTTCTTTACTTACTGTGATTAACTCTAGATGTTTGCGTATCTCTGAAAATGGAGTTTTTTCCAATTTCATCATTTTGGCATCATATTTCATTGTGTATCTCTGTCACATTTCTTTCTCTTTTCATCTGCACCCAACAATTCTCTTTCCCTTCATCTCTTGGTCGTTGTGAATGCTGCTGCAGTGCATGCAACAGACAACACAGAAATACAAAGGATTACAAGAGACTACTATCAGCAGCTATATGAAAATAAAATGGAAAACTTGAAAGAAATGGATGAATTCTTAGAAAAGTATAACCTTCCAAAACTGAGCCAGGAAGAAATAGAAAATCTTACTAGACCAATCAAAAGCATGGAAATTGAAACTGCAATGAAAAATCTTTGAACAAACAAAAGCCAAGGACCAGTTGTCTTCACAGGTGAATCCACCAAACAATTAAGGGCTAACACCTATCCTACTCAAACTCTTCCAAATTATTGCACAAAGTAAACCCCCAAAATCAATTGATGAGGCCCCCTTCACCCTAATCCCAAAACCAGCCAAAGATGCCGCCAGAAAAGAAAACTACAGGCCAAGATCACTGATGAACATATGTGAAAAATGTTCAACAAATTCTAGCAAACAGAATCCAACGACATCTTCAAAAAGTTAGACATCATGACCAAGTGGGTTTATTCAAGAAAGCTCCATGTGGAACAAGGTCAAGTGTATTCACTGTGTTCTCATAGCCTGAAGACAAGGGTTTCCGACTGGAGAACAGAAAACAGAGGAGAGCTCCTGGAACGCGGAGAAAAAGAGGCGGGATGGGAAAGGATTCTGTCGGCTGGTAGAGAATTAAGTGGTCTTCGAGGTGCATTAAGACCACATTGCAGGAGGAACGTGGAATGATTCTCGCTTCCACAGACACTTAAACACAACCTAGTTGTCATGGAGGGAGTTTAGGCAAGATATGAAAAGCTAGATAATGGTGAAAGCTGAGAGAGAACAGAATGAATGCCCGAGGAGTGTGGCTGTGGGGCAAGGTTTGGAGGAGATGCACTCTGCGTGCTGTGTGACCCATCAGAGTTGACATAGAGATGAGGGTGGCAGATGAGTTTGGAGTCGTCTTTAGGACATTACAAATGCCTCATTTCTCCCAGCAAATCATCTGACTTGCTCCCCATCCTCCGCTAAACATGTCAGAGTGGGGCTTTGTGATGTCAAAGCTCACCCAGGGCCACCATTGGCTGGGGAAGAGACTTGCTGACCTCATAAAGCATGAGGGTGAGGCTCCATGGGGACGGGTATATATAGGGGAGCTCAGGGGCTCTGAGCAGACCACTGTGAGTCCTCCAAATGACTGAGGTGACTAGGAAGCCACAAGGCTCCAGAGTAGTTATGGAACACACACCTCCTCTTACCCAGGAGAAGATGAAGACCTCCTATCAACTGAGGTCCAGAAAAAATGTCTAGGTGAGCTGAACCCAACCAAACTCTCTTGCCCATTGGCCCCACGCCAAAAGATCCCCTCCCCTGTCCTTGCCTGGCACATAACCCTTCCCTGCCCACACCTCTTCTCCTGAAGCCATCGTTCCCACCTGTCTTCACACTCTTCCCTAAACCAGTGCCATTCTTTACTCCCCCTCTTCTTTTCTCTAGGTGGCCAGGGTAAGCGTGAGGGTGAATAATCCCATTCCGGCAAAGCTGCCTAAGAAAACTCAGAAACCTCCCACCACCACAAAGCTTCAGAAAATCAGATGCTCAAAGCTCTTTAGCCAGAGTTCCAAGGCAAATGAACAGCTGAATCAGAAGGAACCAGAGGAGGTCCCAGAGACCACAGCAACCCCTGCCATTCCAGCCACTCAGAACGAACCAGAGGAGGTCCCAGAGACCACAGAGACCCCTGCCATTCCAGTTAATCAGAACGAAACAGAGGAGGTCCCAGAGGCCATGGAGACCTGGGGCATGGCTATAGAGACTTCAGAAATGCTCGGGGGTCTCGCCGCTGAGTACTGGCCAACAGGACAGATGCTGAATATTCTAGCAACTGCATACATTGATAACGAAAATATAATCAACCTGATGTGAAATTATGTTTGTCTCTGAGTTCTCTGATAGTGGGGGCAGAGAGGGCAGGGAAGGGATAAGTGTGTGAGGAGGGAGGGAGATGGTTTCTGTGGAGTTGTAGATGGGACCAGAAGGTCCAGGTCGCCAGAAAGTAGGGTGAAGAACTGGTTCCAGACTGAGCTTCAAAGACACACTTCCCACGGGAGAAGCAAAGAGGACTTGGTGTTTCTCTGTGTGAGTGCAGAGATGGATACTTAGCTGGGGAGCTGTGTGGTGTGTGGGGGGCCGTGCCATTTGCTAAAAAGGCATACAAAGGAGCTGCCCCATCAAAAGAATGGAATATTGGCATTTGCAGCAACATGGAAGGTAGAATATTGAGTCAAATAACTCACAGAGATAGACAAACACTGTATGATATGACTTATAGAATCTAAACATACCACAAAGTAGAGAATATGATAAAAATGGAGGCGCGCAGATATAGAGAAGCATCTACTGGTTACCAGCGGGGAGGGGAAGAGGGAGGGGCAATAGAGAGGTGCGGCAGTGGGAGGCACGGAGTGTTAGTTAGGTGGAAGATGAGCTCAGGGATGCATTGTACAACATGGGGAATAGAGCCAGGACTTTGCCATAACTATAAATGGAAAGCAAGCTTTAACAGTGGTATAATAAGAAAGAAAAGGAAAGAAAGTGGGGGGAGGAAGGAGGGAAGAAAAGAAGGAAAAGAATGGCTTTTTTGGAGGTCAAGCAGCCAATACTGATTAGGCCCTTTTTAGCAAAGGAATGTATTTTATTTTATTTTGTTTATTTTAATTGGTGGGTAATTACTTTACAATATTGTGGTGGTTTTTGCCATACATTAACATGAATCAGCCATGAGTGTACATGTGTTCCCCATCCTGATCCGCTCTCCCGACTCCCTCCCAATCCCATCCCTCTGGGTCATCTCAGTGCACCAGCCCTGAGCACCCTGTCTTATGCATCAAACATGGACTGGCTATCTCTTTCACATATGAGAATATACATGTTTCAATGCTATTCTCTCAGATCATCCCACCCTCGCCATCTCCCACAGACTCCAAAAGGCTGTTCTGTAAATCTGTGTCTCTTTTGCTGTCTCCCATATAGGGTTATCATTACCATCTTTCTAAATTCCATATATATGCCTTAGTAAAGTGTCTTGGTGTTTTTCTTTCTGACTTACTTCACTCTGTATAATAGGCTCCAGTTTCATCTAACTCATTAGAACGGATTCAAAAGTGTTTGTTTTAATGGCTGAGCAATATTCCATTGTGCCTATGTACCACATCTTTCTTTCCCATTTGCCTGCTGATGGACATCTGGGTTACTTCCATACCCAGGCTATTGTAAACAGTGCTGTGGTGAACATTGTGGCACACATGTCTTTTTCACTTCTGGGTGAATCACGATTTGAATGAGGAGAAACCATGATGACTATTAGCCTGTTAGTGGGAAACCCTGCACATGAGTTTGGTTGAAGGACTGGGACCAAAGTTGGTAATGGTTGTTTCCGACCTTCTGAGGGTGCACAGATGGACATGTGGGGTGCTGCCCTGCTGGGGGACATCTCTGGTTGCTCTGTTCTCACCAGCAACAGAGGATTTTCTTTCCTTCCTTTCATTTCCCTTGTTTCCCTTTCTCCCTCTTTCCTCCCTACCTGCCTTTCTTTCACAAATATTCCATGTGCTGTACTGTGCTGTATTTCATTGCTCAGCCGGGTCTAACTCTTTTTGACGCCATGGACTGTAGCCCACCAGGCTCCTCTGTCCATGGGGATTTTCCAGGCCGGCATACTGGAGCAGGCTGCCATTCCCCCCTCCAGGGGATCTTCCCAACCCAGGGATTGAATCCCGGTCTCCCATGTTGCAGGTGTTTTTTTTTTTTTCTTTACTGTCTGAGCCACCAGGAAACCCTTAAAATGGGCTTCATCTGACACTATGTTTTTCATATCTGTAAGATCAAATGGGGTCTACTTTAGGATTTCCATGTCTCTCCTTACTTTGAGAACACACAAAACACAGTTTTTCCAAGTATCTTAATGTCTCTGTTTGCAATTTCTAAAATCTATGCCACTTCTGCCTGAGTTTCAGTTCTCAAGGGAATTTTAGTATGATTTTTCGTCCCTTCGTGAGATTTAATATGTTCTTAACGTGGTTTGGGCCTATTCCATACTCTTCTTGTGAATTGACTGCTCATGTCTTTAAACATGTCTTCATAAATTTAAAGGCCAGTGATACATCTTTCTTATAAAGTGTTGGCTCGTGCCTCTTGCCCATTTTTCTTTCAGGCTTTAAGATCTTTCTTCTCAAAATCGTAAGCGTCATCTTTTGGGTTTGTTTATGGCGTGCTTTTTCTACCTCTTAAAATGTTCAGCAGTGTGATGGACCCTGGGTGAGTAAGTGACAAATGGACACCAGGATGTGAACACTTCACAGGAAACGCAGGGAGACCCACTAAGCCAACAAACTGTCTCCAGGGGTGCACCTCAGGCTTGTTGAGCCGACGAGTCAATTGGAAAAACGAGGACTGAGGTGGAGCAGACAATCCATTCCCCTTTCCTCCAGAGCCAACCAGCTCAATGAGAGACCGTGGGAACTAGATGCACAGGACAGGATGACTCAGTGTTTTATCAAGAAGCTGGAAGCTTGTGGCAGCTGCTCATGGAAATGAATTCCACCATGGTTTTGGCTGTGAGGTCAGCTTCAAGGGAGCTTCCAGCAAGAAAACAAGATGAGAAAAGAGATTTGTGAGGGCACGTGTTGAGAAGACCCTTGCACTCAAGGCTCACACAGCTCTGGGCAAGCTCCACCGCTTGCTGGGAATACTAATCAGCTGCAGGTGGTCATTTCCTGCATGGGATCCCCCAGCACAACCTGAAACAAGCATTTCTCTGCCCCATCCCCATCACCCTGTTGAAATGCAAGCCGGGGTAGTACTCCTAGGGAGGTGACCCTGAGTCCTAAACTTGAAACGAGACAGCTCCGTGTGGAGCAAGGGCAAGTGTATTCAATGCGTTCTCATAGCCTGAAGACAAGGGTTTCCGACTGGACACCAGAAAACAGAGGCGAGTTCCGGGAACACTGAGACAAGGAGGCGGGATGGAAAGGTTTCTGTCGGCTGGCCTAGAATTCAATCGGCTTCACGGTGCGTTAAGACCACACTGCAGAGGGAACGTGCAATGATGCTCCCTTCCACAGACACTTAAACACAGCCTAGTTGTCGTGGAGGGATTTCAGGCAAGATATTCAAAACTAGATAAAGGTGAAAGGTGAGAGAGAACAGAATGAATGCCCGAGGAGTGTGGCTGTGGGGAAGGTTTGTAGGAGATGCAGTCTGCCTGCCGTGTGACCCATGAGCTGACGTGGAGAGATGAGGGTGGCAGGTGAGTTTGGAGGCCTCTTTAGGGGAATTACAAATGCCTCATTTCTCCCACAAAATCATCTGAGTTGCTCCCCATCCTCCGCTAGACATGTCAGGATGGGTCTTTGTCATGTCAAGTCTCACCCGGGGCCACCATTGGCTGGGGAAGAGACGTGCTGATCTCATAAACCTTAACGGTGTGGCCCCCTGAAGATGGGTATATATAAGGGTGCTCAGGGGCTCTGGGGCAGACTACTGGGAGCCTTCAGAATGACTAAGGTCACTGGGAAGCCACAAGGCTTAGAGCAGTTACGTAACAACCATCTCCATATACCCAGGGGGAAAAGATGAAGACCTCCTATCAACTGAAGTCCAAAAGGTGAGCTGAACCCACCTAAGCTCCTCTTATCTTTCTCTGTTTGACTTACTTTGTATGGTCATCTCTAGGTGCATCCATGTTGACAAAATAGCATTGTTTCATTCTTTCTTATGGTTAATATTCCATTGTATGTATAAAATATCTTTCTTTATCCATTCACCTATGTATGGGCATTTAAGGTTGTTTCCATTTCTTTGCTACTGTACTTGGTACTACTATAAACACTGCTGTGCGTGTCTCTTTCCTAATGGGAGTTTTCATCTTTACTAGGATATATGCCCAGTAGTGGGGTTGCTGGATCATATGCTAACTCTATTTTTAGTTTGTTTCAAAAGCTGCATACTGGGGAGGGAGATGGGCAGGAGGTTCTAAAAGGAGGGGACATATGTGTACATATGGCTGATTCATGTTGAGGTTGGACAGAAAACAACAAAATTCTGTAAAGCAACTATCCATCAATAAGAAAATAAAAATTAATTTTAAAAGAACTGCTTACTGTTTCAATAGTGACAGCATCAGTTTCTTGACTTTCATGTATCGGATGTTGTTAATCTTGCTGCAGTGCATGGTCGACTTACACGTGTTTTCCAAAGTCTGTGTTTCTTTATCGTTTAAAGCACTTTGAGCTGTATTTAACTGTTGCTGTTTTCTTCCTGAGAGTGTTCTGGATTTTCTTTTTCACTTTTTTTCTTTTTCGGATGAATCACCCCTGACATGGTCAAGGGTAGGTCTCATGTTGAGTCCAGCGGCCTTGTGTATATCATATATCCATCAGCGATAGTTTGAAGGCTGCCATTACAGAGAAAACCCTCGACGCTGCAAGGCTTTATGATTCCCTCCTCTTTTGGGATGGCCTGCCCCATCTGAGAGTTTTTGTCAGGCCCGGTTGTACAGTAGAGTAGAACAAGCCAGAGGATGCCACAAAACCCGGTGTCTCCTCACTCTTGGATTTTTGAAGTAAATCTTCCTATTCTCTTTAAGTTGAAGACAAGGGCAGCTGGTGGTACGTGTACAGATTCCTGTTCTGTGACACTGAGACTACTCTATGTATTCATTTGTGCTTGTTTTCACCTACATATTATTAGAAGGTGTTTCGACTACCACTCTTGCTGCAATAGCTTTACGTGGATTCTGTATTTTATATGTATCTGTGGGAAGAAATTAATGCCAAACTACAGATGTTTCCCTTCCATCCACCACGGTCCACCCATAGGTTTTTTGCCAGGTTGGATGTCCATGTCACCTTTGTGTGGGTGCTCACTGCAGTGGATTTTTGTATCCCACCTCTCTGTTGCATCACCTGATATTTCTTGAATCGAACCTCCTTCACTCAGTGGGATGATCTCTGGGTTTATCTATCTCTGAAGTTGTCCTTCTTTCAGATTTCAATCCTTGATTCAAATTCATTCTAGACCTGTATAAATTTCCTTATACATTCCTCTGTGCAGGTATGCTATCTTAACTTTCATCTCTTTGATGTTTTGAATGGTTTCCATGGGACCTGGTTTGGGGTGTGTGGTGTTCGAAATCTGTTCATTTCTGAACTACTCCAGGAGAGGACCTGGTTTATCATACTGTCTCTGCCTCTTTGTTTATTTATTTATTTGTCTTTCATGGGAGTGCCCTTTTCTAATCATGCTCATAGTGCCTCTTATCAGGTCCATCCCACCAGTAACCTAAAGTGTCCACTGCACTAATGCTATTCTACCACTGATTCCACGTACAGCTTTAGACAGTGGCTTTTTTTCGTGCTGAGGCAGAGGTGATCATATCCTCAAGAGCTTAGATGTTCGTATCTCTTAGATTTCATCCTATGTGCACATTGTCATCAGCTTTTTTCATGAGGCACGGAATTGTGTTTACCCGTTCATATCCTCTACCTGTTAGCTTCCCCTGTGTTTATTTTTTCTCCTATGTGAGCCCTGGCAATTTGTAAAGAGTGGGTATGGGTTAGAGCTCAGCACCGTTGTGAACACTGGGTCCATCAGCATTCGAAGGTTGCCGTTATAGAAAATGTCCACAAGGCGGCAGCATTTCTTCATTCCCTCCTCTTGTTGCTATGGTAACAGCCCCCTCTGAGGTTCTCCCAGGCCTGGTTGTAAATGAGAGGAAAAGGAGACCCTGGAAGTCACCAAAAGCTTTTGACTCTTTAGCCTTTGAGGTTTTTTCTTTAAGTGAAACTTTTATTTCTCATTTAAGACAATTTACACCGTTGTAGTTGTTGCAGGGAACCAGTTTCTCCTTCCGTTCCAGAGATACCTGGAGGTGTTCAGCTGTGGTTACTGTCACAGCTGTTTTTAGAAACTGTTGAGCACATTTCTCTTGATGCAAGAAGTCCATATGGATTATGAATTGCTTAGGCATTTGTGGGGATAAATTTATTCCAGCCTTCACCTTTCAGGCTCTCACCCACCAACACCTTTTGCTAACCGTAATTTTCTTACCAGGAGTGCAAGTCCATTTCACTTTTTTTTTTTTTTTTTTTCACTCTTCGCCATCAATGTTTTCTTTTTAATCCCCTCTCGAAGGTATATGATATGATATCTCTTTAATCTGCCCTTCTTTACTTACTGTGATTAACTCTAGATGTTTGCGTATCTCTGAAAATGGAGTTTTTTCCAATTTCATCATTTTGGCATCATATTTCATTGTGTATCTCTGTCACATTTCTTTCTCTTTTCATCTGCACCCAACAATTCTCTTTCCCTTCATCTCTTGGTCGTTGTGAATGCTGCTGCAGTGCATGCAACAGACAACACAGAAATACAAAGGATTACAAGAGACTACTATCAGCAGCTATATGAAAATAAAATGGAAAACTTGGAAGAAATGGACGAATTCTTAGAAAAGTATAACCTTCCAAAACTGAGCCAGGAAGAAATAGAAAATCTTACTAGACCAATCAAAAGCATGGAAATTGAAACTGCAATGAAAAATCTTTGAACAAACAAAAGCCAAGGACCAGTTGTCTTCACAGGTGAATCCACCAAACAATTAAGGGCTAACACCTATCCTACTCAAACTCTTCCAAATTATTGCACAAAGTAAACCCCCAAAATCAATTGATGAGGCCCCCTTCACCCTAATCCCAAAACCAGCCAAAGATGCCGCCAGAAAAGAAAACTACAGGCCAAGATCACTGATGAACATATGTGAAAAATGTTCAACAAATTCTAGCAAACAGAATCCAACGACATCTTCAAAAAGTTAGACATCATGACCAAGTGGGTTTATTCAAGAAAGCTCCATGTGGAACAAGGTCAAGTGTATTCACTGTGTTCTCATAGCCTGAAGACAAGGGTTTCCGACTGGAGAACAGAAAACAGAGGAGAGCTCCTGGAACGCGGAGAAAAAGAGGCGGGATGGGAAAGGATTCTGTCGGCTGGTAGAGAATTAAGTGGTCTTCGAGGTGCATTAAGACCACATTGCAGGAGGAACGTGGAATGATTCTCGCTTCCACAGACACTTAAACACAACCTAGTTGTCATGGAGGGAGTTTAGGCAAGATATGAAAAGCTAGATAATGGTGAAAGCTGAGAGAGAACAGAATGAATGCCCGAGGAGTGTGGCTGTGGGGCAAGGTTTGGAGGAGATGCACTCTGCGTGCTGTGTGACCCATCAGAGTTGACATAGAGATGAGGGTGGCAGATGAGTTTGGAGTCGTCTTTAGGACATTACAAATGCCTCATTTCTCCCAGCAAATCATCTGACTTGCTCCCCATCCTCCGCTAAACATGTCAGAGTGGGGCTTTGTGATGTCAAAGCTCACCCAGGGCCACCATTGGCTGGGGAAGAGACTTGCTGACCTCATAAAGCATGAGGGTGAGGCTCCATGGGGACGGGTATATATAGGGGAGCTCAGGGGCTCTGAGCAGACCACTGTGAGTCCTCCAAATGACTGAGGTGACTAGGAAGCCACAAGGCTCCAGAGTAGTTATGGAACACACACCTCCTCTTACCCAGGAGAAGATGAAGACCTCCTATCAACTGAGGTCCAGAAAAAATGTCTAGGTGAGCTGAACCCAACCAAACTCTCTTGCCCATTGGCCCCACGCCAAAAGATCCCCTCCCCTGTCCTTGCCTGGCACATAACCCTTCCCTGCCCACACCTCTTCTCCTGAAGCCATCGTTCCCACCTGTCTTCACACTCTTCCCTAAACCAGTGCCATTCTTTACTCCCCCTCTTCTTTTCTCTAGGTGGCCAGGGTAAGCGTGAGGGTGAATAATCCCATTCCGGCAAAGCTGCCTAAGAAAACTCAGAAACCTCCCACCACCACAAAGCTTCAGAAAATCAGATGCTCAAAGCTCTTTAGCCAGAGTTCCAAGGCAAATGAACAGCTGAATCAGAAGGAACCAGAGGAGGTCCCAGAGACCACAGCAACCCCTGCCATTCCAGCCACTCAGAACGAACCAGAGGAGGTCCCAGAGACCACAGAGACCCCTGCCATTCCAGTTAATCAGAACGAAACAGAGGAGGTCCCAGAGGCCATGGAGACCTGGGGCATGGCTATAGAGACTTCAGAAATGCTCGGGGGTCTCGCCGCTGAGTACTGGCCAACAGGACAGATGCTGAATATTCTAGCAACTGCATACATTGATAACGAAAATATAATCAACCTGATGTGAAATTATGTTTGTCTCTGAGTTCTCTGATAGTGGGGGCAGAGAGGGCAGGGAAGGGATAAGTGTGTGAGGAGGGAGGGAGATGGTTTCTGTGGAGTTGTAGATGGGACCAGAAGGTCCAGGTCGCCAGAAAGTAGGGTGAAGAACTGGTTCCAGACTGAGCTTCAAAGACACACTTCCCACGGGAGAAGCAAAGAGGACTTGGTGTTTCTCTGTGTGAGTGCAGAGATGGATACTTAGCTGGGGAGCTGTGTGGTGTGTGGGGGGCCGTGCCATTTGCTAAAAAGGCATACAAAGGAGCTGCCCCATCAAAAGAATGGAATATTGGCATTTGCAGCAACATGGAAGGTAGAATATTGAGTCAAATAACTCACAGAGATAGACAAACACTGTATGATATGACTTATAGAATCTAAACATACCACAAAGTAGAGAATATGATAAAAATGGAGGCGCGCAGATATAGAGAAGCATCTACTGGTTACCAGCGGGGAGGGGAAGAGGGAGGGGCAATAGAGAGGTGCGGCAGTGGGAGGCACGGAGTGTTAGTTAGGTGGAAGATGAGCTCAGGGATGCATTGTACAACATGGGGAATAGAGCCAGGACTTTGCCATAACTATAAATGGAAAGCAAGCTTTAACAGTGGTATAATAAGAAAGAAAAGGAAAGAAAGTGGGGGGAGGAAGGAGGGAAGAAAAGAAGGAAAAGAATGGCTTTTTTGGAGGTCAAGCAGCCAATACTGATTAGGCCCTTTTTAGCAAAGGAATGTATTTTATTTTATTTTGTTTATTTTAATTGGTGGGTAATTACTTTACAATATTGTGGTGGTTTTTGCCATACATTAACATGAATCAGCCATGAGTGTACATGTGTTCCCCATCCTGATCCGCTCTCCCGACTCCCTCCCAATCCCATCCCTCTGGGTCATCTCAGTGCACCAGCCCTGAGCACCCTGTCTTATGCATCAAACATGGACTGGCTATCTCTTTCACATATGAGAATATACATGTTTCAATGCTATTCTCTCAGATCATCCCACCCTCGCCATCTCCCACAGACTCCAAAAGGCTGTTCTGTAAATCTGTGTCTCTTTTGCTGTCTCCCATATAGGGTTATCATTACCATCTTTCTAAATTCCATATATATGCCTTAGTAAAGTGTCTTGGTGTTTTTCTTTCTGACTTACTTCACTCTGTATAATAGGCTCCAGTTTCATCTACCTCATTAGAACGGATTCAAAAGTGTTTGTTTTAATGGCTGAGCAATATTCCATTGTGCCTATGTACCACATCTTTCTTTCCCATTTGCCTGCTGATGGACATCTGGGTTACTTCCATACCCAGGCTATTGTAAACAGTGCTGTGGTGAACATTGTGGCACACGTGTCGTTTTCACTTCTGGGTGAATCACGATTTGAATGAGGAGAAACCATGATGACTATTAGCCTGTTAGTGGGAAACCCTGCACATGAGTTTGGTTGAAGGACTGGGACCAAAGTTGGTAATGGTTGTTTCCGACCTTCTGAGGGTGCACAGATGGACATGTGGGGTGCTGCCCTGCTGGGGGACATCTCTGGTTGCTCTGTTCTCACCAGCAACAGAGGATTTTCTTTCCTTCCTTTCATTTCCCTTGTTTCCCTTTCTCCCTCTTTCCTCCCTACCTGCCTTTCTTTCACAAATATTCCATGTGCTGTGCTGTGCTGTATTTCATTGCTCAGCCGGGTCTAACTCTTTTTGACGCCATGGACTGTAGCCCACCAGGCTCCTCTGTCCATGGGGATTTTATAGGCTGGCATACTGGAGCAGGCTGCCATTCGCCCCTCCAGGGGATCTTCCCAACCCAGGGATTGAATCCCGGTCTCCCATGTTGCAGGTGTTTTTTTTTTTTTTTTTTTTTCTTTACTGTCTGAGCCACCAGGAAACCCTTAAAATGGGCTTCATCTGACACTATGTTTTTCATATCTGTAAGATCAAATGGGGTCTACTTTAGGATTTCCATGTCTCTCCTTACTTTGAGAACACACAAAACACAGTTTTTCCAAGTATCTTAATGTCTCTGTTTGCAGTTTCTAAAATCTATGCCACTTCTGCCTGAGTTTCAGTTCTCAAGGGAATTTTAGTATGATTTTTCGTCCCTTCGTGAGATTTAATATGTTCTTAACGTGGTTTGGGCCTATTCCATACTCTTCTTGTGAATTGACTGCTCATGTCTTTAAACATGTCTTCATAAATTTAAAGGCCAGTAATACATCTTTCTTATAAAGTGTTGGCTCGTGCCTCTTGCCCATTTTTCTTTCAGGCTTTAAGATCTTTCTTCTCAAAATCGTAAGCGTCATCTTTTGGGTTTGTTTATGGCGTGCTTTTTCTACCTCTTAAAATGTTCAGCAGTGTGATGGACCCTGGGTGAGTAAGTGACAAATGGACACCAGGATGTGAACACTTCACAGGAAACCCAGGGAGACCCACTAAGCCAACAAACTGTCTCCAGGGGTGCACCTCAGGCTTGTTGACCCGACGAGTCAATTGGAAAAACGAGGACTGAGGTGGAGCAGACAATCCGTTCCCCTTTCCTCCAGAGCCAAGCAGCTCAATGAGAGACCGTGGGAACTAGATGCACAGGACAGGATGACTCAGTGTTTTATCAAGAAGCTGGAAGCTTGTGGCAGCTGCTCATGGAAATGAATTCCACCATGGTTTTGGCTGTGAGGTCAGCTCCAAGGGAGCTTCCAGCAAGAAAACAAGATGAGAAAAGAGATTTGTGAGGGCACGTGTTGAGAAGACCCTTGCACACAAAGCTCACACAGCTCTGGGCAAGCTCCACCGCTTGCTGGGAATACTAATCAGCTGCAGGTGGTCATTTCCTGCATGGGATCCCCCAGCACAACCTGAAACAAGCATTTCTCTGCCCCATCCCCATCACCCTGTTGAAATGCAAGCCGGGGTAGTACTCCTAGGGAGGTGACCCTGAGTCCTAAACTTGAAACGAGACAGCTCCCTGTGGAGCAAGGGCAAGCGTATTCAATGCGTTCTCATAGCCTGAAGACAAGGGTTTCCGACTGGACACCAGAAAACAGAGGCGAGTTCCGGGAACACTGAGACAAGGAGGCGGGATGGAAAGGTTTCTGTCGGCTGGCCTAGAATTCAATCGGCTTCACGGTGCGTTAAGACCACACTGCAGAGGGAACGTGCAATGATGCTCCCTTCCACAGACACTTAAACACAGCCTAGTTGTCGTGGAGGGATTTCAGGCAAGATATTCAAAACTAGATAAAGGTGAAAGGTGAGAGAGAACAGAATGAATGCCCGAGGAGTGTGGCTGTGGGGATGGTTTGTAGGAGATGCAGTCTGCCTGCCGTGTGACCCATGAGCTGACGTGGAGAGATGAGGGTGGCAGGTGAGTTTGGAGGCCTCTTTAGGGGAATTACAAATGCCTCATTTCTCCCACAAAATCATCTGAGTTGCTCCCCATCCTCCGCTAGACATGTCAGGATGGGTCTTTGTCATGTCAAGTCTCACCCGGGGCCACCATTGGCTGGGGAAGAGACGTGCTGATCTCATAAACCTTAACGGTGTGGCCCCCTGAAGATGGGTATATATAAGGGTGCTCAGGGGCTCTGGGGCAGACTACTGGGAGCCTTCAGAATGACTAAGGTCACTGGGAAGCCACAAGGCTTAGAGCAGTTACGTAACAACCATCTCCATATACCCAGGGGGAAAAGATGAAGACCTCCTATCAACTGAAGTCCAAAAGGTGAGCTGAACCCACCTAAGCTCCTCTTATCTTTCTCTGTTTGACTTACTTTGTATGGTCATCTCTAGGTGCATCCATGTTGACAAAATAGCATTGTTTCATTCTTTCTTATGGTTAATATTCCATTGTATGTATAAAATATCTTTCTTTATCCATTCACCTATGTATGGGCATTTAAGGTTGTTTCCATTTCTTTGCTACTGTACTTGGTAATACTATAAACACTGCTGTGCGTGTCTCTTTCCTGATGGGAGTTTTCATCTTTACTAGGATATATGCCCAGTAGTGGGGTTGCTGGATCATATGCTAACTCTATTTTTAGTTTGTTTCAAAAGCTGCATACTGGGGAGGGAGATGGGCAGGAGGTTCTAAAAGGAGGGGACATATGTGTACATATGGCTGATTCATGTTGAGGTTGGACAGAAAACAACAAAATTCTGTAAAGCAACTATCCATCAATAAGAAAATAAAAATTAATTTTAAAAGAACTGCTTACTGTTTCAATAGTGACAGCATCAGTTTCTTGACTTTCATGTATCGGATGTTGTTAATCTTGCTGCAGTGCATGGTCGACTTACACGTGTTTTCCAAAGTCTGTGTTTCTTTATCGTTTAAAGCACTTTGAGCTGTATTTAACTGTTGCTGTTTTCTTCCTGAGAGTGTTCTGGATTTTCTTTTGCACTTTTTTTCTTTTTCGGATGAATCACCCCTGACATGGTCAAGGGTAGGTCTCATGTTGAGTCCAGCGGCCTTGTGTATATCATATATCCATCAGCGATAGTTTGAAGGCTGCCATTACAGAGAAAACCCTCGACGCTGCAAGGCTTTATGATTCCCTCCTCTTTTGGGATGGCCTGCCCCATCTGAGAGTTTTTGTCAGGCCCGGTTGTACAGTAGAGTAGAACGAGCCAGAGGATGCCACAAAACCCGGTGTCTCCTCACTCTTGGATTTTTGAAGTAAATCTTCCTATTCTCTTTAAGTTGAAGACAAGGGGAGCTGGTGGTATGTGTACAGATTCCTGTTCCGTGACACTGAGACTACTCTATGTATTCAGCTGTGCTTGTTTTCACCTACATATTATTAGAAGGTGTTTCGACTACCACTCTTGCTGCAATAGCTTTACGTGGATTCTGTATTTTATATGTATCTGTGGGAAGAAATTAATGCCAAACTACAGATGTTTCCCTTCCATCCACCACGGTCCACCCATAGGTTTCTTGCCAGGTTGGATGTCCATGTCACCTTTGTGTGGGTGCTCACTGCAGTGGATTTTTGTATCCCACCTCTCTGTTGCATCACCTGATGTTTCTTGAATCGAACCTCCTTCACTCAGTGGGATGATCTCTGGGTTTATCTATCTCTGAAGTTGTCCTCCTTTCAGATTTCAATCCTTGATTCAAATTCATTCTAGACCTGTATCAATTTCCTTATACATTCCTCTGTGCAGGTATGCTATCTTAACTTTCATCTCTTTGATGTTTTGAATGGTTTCCATGGGACCTGGTTTGCGGTGTGTGGTGTTCGAAATCTGTTCATTTCTGAACTACTCCAGGAGAGGACTTGGTTTATCATACTGTCTCTGCCTCTTTGTTTATTTATTTATTTGTCTTTCATGGGAGTGCCCTTTTCTAATCATGCTCATAGTGCCTCTTATCAGGTCCATCCCACCAGTAACCTAAAGTGTCCACTGCACTAATGCTATTCTACCACTGATTCCATGTACAGCTTTAGACAGTGGCCTTTTTTCGTGCTGAGGCAGAGGTGATCATATCCTCAAGAGCTTAGATGTTCGTATCTCTTAGATTTCATCCTATGTGCACATTGTCATCAGCTTTTTTCATGAGGCACGGAATTGTGTTTACCCGTTCATATCCTCTACCTGTTAGCTTCCCCTGTGTTTATTTTTTCTCCTATGTGAGCCCTGGCAATTTGTAAAGAGTGGGTATGGGTTAGAGCTCAGCACCGTTGTGAACACTGGGTCCATCAGCATTCGAAGGTTGCCGTTATAGAAAATGTCCACAAGGCGGCAGCATTTCTTCATTCCCTCCTCTTGTTGCTATGGTAACAGCCCCCTCTGAGGTTCTCCCAGGCCTGGTTGTAAATGAGAGGAAAAGGAGACCCTGGAAGTCACCAAAAGCTTTTGACTCTTTAGCCTTTGAGGTTTTTTCTTTAAGTGAAACTTTTATTTCTCATTTAAGACAATTTACACCGTTGTAGTTGTTGCAGGGAACCAGTTCTCCTTCCGTTCCAGAGATACCTGGAGGTGTTCAGCTGTGGTTACTGTCACAGCTGTTTTTAGAAACTGTTGAGCACATTTCTCTTGATGCAAGAAGTCCATATGGATTATGAATTGCTTAGGCATTTGTGGGGATAAATTTATTCCAGCCTTCACCTTTCAGGCTCTCACCCACCAACACCTTTTGCTAACCGTAATTTTCTTACCAGGAGTGCAAGTCCATTTCACTTTTTTTTTTTTTTTTTTTTTTCACTCTTCGCCATCAATGTTTTCTTTTTAATCCCCTCTCGAAGGTATATGATATGATATCTCTTTAATCTGCCCTTCTTTACTTACTGTGATTAACTCTAGATGTTTGTGTATCTCTGAAAATGGAATTTTTTCCAATTTCATCATTTTGGCATCATATTTCATTGTGTATCTCTGTCACATTTCTTTCTCTTTTCATCTGCACCCAACAATTCTCTTTCCCTTCATCTCTTGGTCGTTGTGAATGCTGCTGCAGTGCATGCAACAGACAACACAGAAATACAAAGGATTACAAGAGACTACTATCAGCAGCTATATGAAAATAAAATGGAAAACTTGGAAGAAATGGACGAATTCTTAGAAAAGTATAACCTTCCAAAACTGAGCCAGGAAGAAATAGAAAATCTTACTAGACCAATCAAAAGCATGGAAATTGAAACTGCAATGAAAAATCTTTGAACAAACAAAAGCCAAGGACCAGTTGGCTTCACAGGTGAATCCACCAAACAATTAAGGGCTAACACCTATCCTACTCAAACTCTTCCAAATTATTGCACAAGGTAAACCCCCAAAATCAATTGATGAGGCCCCCTTCACCCTAATCCCAAAACCAGCCAAAGATGCCGCCAGAAAAGAAAACTACAGGCCAAGATCACTGATGAACATATGTGAAAAATGTTCAACAAATTCTAGCAAACAGAATCCAACGACATCTTCAAAAAGTTAGACATCATGACCAAGTGGGTTTATTCAAGAAAGCTCCATGTGGAACAAGGTCAAGTGTATTCACTGTGTTCTCATAGCCTGAAGACAAGGGTTTCCGACTGGAGAACAGAAAACAGAGGAGAGCTCCTGGAACGCGGAGAAAAAGAGGCGGGATGGGAAAGGATTCTGTCGGCTGGTAGAGAATTAAGTGGTCTTCGAGGTGCATTAAGACCACATTGCAGGAGGAACGTGGAATGATTCTCGCTTCCACAGACACTTAAACACAACCTAGTTGTCATGGAGGGAGTTTAGGCAAGATATGAAAAGCTAGATAATGGTGAAAGCTGAGAGAGAACAGAATGAATGCCCGAGGAGTGTGGCTGTGGGGCAAGGTTTGGAGGAGATGCACTCTGCGTGCTGTGTGACCCATCAGAGTTGACATAGAGATGAGGGTGGCAGATGAGTTTGGAGTCGTCTTTAGGGCATTACAAATGCCTCATTTCTCCCAGCAAATCATCTGACTTGCTCCCCATCCTCCGCTAAACATGTCAGAGTGGGGCTTTGTGATGTCAAAGCTCACCCAGGGCCACCATTGGCTGGGGAAGAGACTTGCTGACCTCATAAAGCATGAGGGTGAGGCTCCATGGGGACGGGTATATATAGGGGAGCTCAGGGGCTCTGAGCAGACCACTGTGAGTCCTCCAAATGACTGAGGTGACTAGGAAGCCACAAGGCTCCAGAGTAGTTATGGAACACACACCTCCTCTTACCCAGGAGAAGATGAAGACCTCCTATCAACTGAGGTCCAGAAAAAATGTCTAGGTGAGCTGAACCCAACCAAACTCTCTTGCCCATTGGCCCCACGCCAAAAGATCCCCTCCCCTGTCCTTGCCTGGCACATAACCCTTCCCTGCCCACACCTCTTCTCCTGAAGCCATCGTTCCCACCTGTCTTCACACTCTTCCCTAAACCAGTGCCATTCTTTACTCCCCCTCTTCTTTTCTCTAGGTGGCCAGGGTAAGCGTGAGGGTGAATAATCCCATTCCGGCAAGGCTGCCTAAGAAAACTCAGAAACCTCCCACCACCACAAAGCTTCAGAAAATCAGATGCTCAAAGCTCTTTAGCCAGAGTTCCAAGGCAAATGAACAGCTGAATCAGAAGGAACCAGAGGAGGTCCCAGAGACCACAGCAACCCCTGCCATTCCAGCCACTCAGAACGAACCAGAGGAGGTCCCAGAGACCACAGAGACCCCTGCCATTCCAGTTAATCAGAACGAAACAGAGGAGGTCCCAGAGGCCATGGAGACCTGGGGCATGGCTATAGAGACTTCAGAAATGCTCGGGGGTCTCGCCGCTGAGTACTGGCCAACAGGACAGATGCTGAATATTCTAGCAACTGCATACATTGATAACGAAAATATAATCAACCTGATGTGAAATTATGTTTGTCTCTGAGTTCTCTGATAGTGGGGGCAGAGAGGGCAGGGAAGGGATAAGTGTGTGAGGAGGGAGGGAGATGGTTTCTGTGGAGTTGTAGATGGGACCAGAAGGTCCAGGTCGCCAGAAAGTAGGGTGAAGAACTGGTTCCAGACTGAGCTTCAAAGACACACTTCCCACGGGAGAAGCAAAGAGGACTTGGTGTTTCTCTGTGTGAGTGCAGAGATGGATACTTAGCTGGGGAGCTGTGTGGTGTGTGGGGGGCCGTGCCATTTGCTAAAAAGGCATACAAAGGAGCTGCCCCATCAAAAGAATGGAATATTGGCATTTGCAGCAACATGGAAGGTAGAATATTGAGTCAAATAACTCACAGAGATAGACAAACACTGTATGATATGACTTATAGAATCTAAACATACCACAAAGTAGAGAATATGATAAAAATGGAGGCGCGCAGATATAGAGAAGCATCTACTGGTTACCAGCGGGGAGGGGAAGAGGGAGGGGCAATAGAGAGGTGCGGCAGTGGGAGGCACGGAGTGTTAGTTAGGTGGAAGATGAGCTCAGGGATGCATTGTACAACATGGGGAATAGAGCCAGGACTTTGCCATAACTATAAATGGAAAGCAAGCTTTAACAGTGGTATAATAAGAAAGAAAAGGAAAGAAAGTGGGGGGAGGAAGGAGGGAAGAAAAGAAGGAAAAGAATGGCTTTTTTGGAGGTCAAGCAGCCAATACTGATTAGGCCCTTTTTAGCAAAGGAATGTATTTTATTTTATTTTGTTTATTTTAATTGGTGGGTAATTACTTTACAATATTGTGGTGGTTTTTGCCATACATTAACATGAATCAGCCATGAGTGTACATGTGTTCCCCATCCTGATCCGCTCTCCCGACTCCCTCCCAATCCCATCCCTCTGGGTCATCTCAGTGCACCAGCCCTGAGCACCCTGTCTTATGCATCAAACATGGACTGGCTATCTCTTTCACATATGAGAATATACATGTTTCAATGCTATTCTCTCAGATCATCCCACCCTCGCCATCTCCCACAGACTCCAAAAGGCTGTTCTGTAAATCTGTGTCTCTTTTGCTGTCTCCCATATAGGGTTATCATTACCATCTTTCTAAATTCCATATATATGCCTTAGTAAAGTGTCTTGGTGTTTTTCTTTCTGACTTACTTCACTCTGTATAATAGGCTCCAGTTTCATCTACCTCATTAGAACGGATTCAAAAGTGTTTGTTTTAATGGCTGAGCAATATTCCATTGTGCCTATGTACCACATCTTTCTTTCCCATTTGCCTGCTGATGGACATCTGGGTTACTTCCATACCCAGGCTATTGTAAACAGTGCTGTGGTGAACATTGTGGCACACGTGTCGTTTTCACTTCTGGGTGAATCACGATTTGAATGAGGAGAAACCATGATGACTATTAGCCTGTTAGTGGGAAACCCTGCACATGAGTTTGGTTGAAGGACTGGGACCAAAGTTGGTAATGGTTGTTTCCAACCTTCTGAGGGTGCACAGATGGACATGTGGGGTGCTGCCCTGCTGGGGGACATCTCTGGTTGCTCTGTTCTCACCAGCAACAGAGGATTTTCTTTCCTTCCTTTCATTTCCCTTGTTTCCCTTTCTCCCTCTTTCCTCCGTACCTGCCTTTCTTTCACAAATATTCCATGTGCTGTGCTGTGCTGTATTTCATTGCTCAGCCGGGTCTAACTCTTTTTGACGCCATGGACTGTAGCCCACCAGGCTCCTCTGTCCATGGGGATTTTATAGGCTGGCATACTGGAGCAGGCTGCCATTCGCCCCTCCAGGGGATCTTCCCAACCCAGGGATTGAATCCCGGTCTCCCATGTTGCAGGTGTTTTTTTTTTTTTTTTTTTTTCTTTACTGTCTGAGCCACCAGGAAACCCTTAAAATGGGCTTCATCTGACACTATGTTTTTCATATCTGTAAGATCAAATGGGGTCTACTTTAGGATTTCCATGTCTCTCCTTACTTTGAGAACACACAAAACACAGTTTTTCCAAGTATCTTAATGTCTCTGTTTGCAGTTTCTAAAATCTATGCCACTTCTGCCTGAGTTTCAGTTCTCAAGGGAATTTTAGTATGATTTTTCGTCCCTTCGTGAGATTTAATATGTTCTTAACGTGGTTTGGGCCTATTCCATACTCTTCTTGTGAATTGACTGCTCATGTCTTTAAACATGTCTTCATAAATTTAAAGGCCAGTAATACATCTTTCTTATAAAGTGTTGGCTCGTGCCTCTTGCCCATTTTTCTTTCAGGCTTTAAGATCTTTCTTCTCAAAATCGTAAGCGTCATCTTTTGGGTTTGTTTATGGCGTGCTTTTTCTACCTCTTAAAATGTTCAGCAGTGTGATGGACCCTGGGTGAGTAAGTGACAAATGGACACCAGGATGTGAACACTTCACAGGAAACCCAGGGAGACCCACTAAGCCAACAAACTGTCTCCAGGGGTGCACCTCAGGCTTGTTGACCCGACGAGTCAATTGGAAAAACGAGGACTGAGGTGGAGCAGACAATCCGTTCCCCTTTCCTCCAGAGCCAAGCAGCTCAATGAGAGACCGTGGGAACTAGATGCACAGGACAGGATGACTCAGTGTTTTATCAAGAAGCTGGAAGCTTGTGGCAGCTGCTCATGGAAATGAATTCCACCATGGTTTTGGCTGTGAGGTCAGCTCCAAGGGAGCTTCCAGCAAGAAAACAAGATGAGAAAAGAGATTTGTGAGGGCACGTGTTGAGAAGACCCTTGCACACAAAGCTCACACAGCTCTGGGCAAGCTCCACCGCTTGCTGGGAATACTAATCAGCTGCAGGTGGTCATTTCCTGCATGGGATCCCCCAGCACAACCTGAAACAAGCATTTCTCTGCCCCATCCCCATCACCCTGTTGAAATGCAAGCCGGGGTAGTACTCCTAGGGAGGTGACCCTGAGTCCTAAACTTGAAACGAGACAGCTCCCTGTGGAGCAAGGGCAAGCGTATTCAATGCGTTCTCATAGCCTGAAGACAAGGGTTTCCGACTGGACACCAGAAAACAGAGGCGAGTTCCGGGAACACTGAGACAAGGAGGCGGGATGGAAAGGTTTCTGTCGGCTGGCCTAGAATTCAATCGGCTTCACGGTGCGTTAAGACCACACTGCAGAGGGAACGTGCAATGATGCTCCCTTCCACAGACACTTAAACACAGCCTAGTTGTCGTGGAGGGATTTCAGGCAAGATATTCAAAACTAGATAAAGGTGAAAGGTGAGAGAGAACAGAATGAATGCCCGAGGAGTGTGGCTGTGGGGATGGTTTGTAGGAGATGCAGTCTGCCTGCCGTGTGACCCATGAGCTGACGTGGAGAGATGAGGGTGGCAGGTGAGTTTGGAGGCCTCTTTAGGGGAATTACAAATGCCTCATTTCTCCCACAAAATCATCTGAGTTGCTCCCCATCCTCCGCTAGACATGTCAGGATGGGTCTTTGTCATGTCAAGTCTCACCCGGGGCCACCATTGGCTGGGGAAGAGACGTGCTGATCTCATAAACCTTAACGGTGTGGCCCCCTGAAGATGGGTATATATAAGGGTGCTCAGGGGCTCTGGGGCAGACTACTGGGAGCCTTCAGAATGACTAAGGTCACTGGGAAGCCACAAGGCTTAGAGCAGTTACGTAACAACCATCTCCATATACCCAGGGGGAAAAGATGAAGACCTCCTATCAACTGAAGTCCAAAAGGTGAGCTGAACCCACCTAAGCTCCTCTTATCTTTCTCTGTTTGACTTACTTTGTATGGTCATCTCTAGGTGCATCCATGTTGACAAAATAGCATTGTTTCATTCTTTCTTATGGTTAATATTCCATTGTATGTATAAAATATCTTTCTTTATCCATTCACCTATGTATGGGCATTTAAGGTTGTTTCCATTTCTTTGCTACTGTACTTGGTACTACTATAAACACTGCTGTGCGTGTCTCTTTCCTGATGGGAGTTTTCATCTTTACTAGGATATATGCCCAGTAGTGGGGTTGCTGGATCATATGCTAACTCTATTTTTAGTTTGTTTCAAAAGCTGCATACTGGGGAGGGAGATGGGCAGGAGGTTCTAAAAGGAGGGGACATATGTGTACATATGGCTGATTCATGTTGAGGTTGGACAGAAAACAACAAAATTCTGTAAAGCAACTATCCATCAATAAGAAAATAAAAATTAATTTTAAAAGAACTGCTTACTGTTTCAATAGTGACAGCATCAGTTTCTTGACTTTCATGTATCGGATGTTGTTAATCTTGCTGCAGTGCATGGTCGACTTACACGTGTTTTCCAAAGTCTGTGTTTCTTTATCGTTTAAAGCACTTTGAGCTGTATTTAACTGTTGCTGTTTTCTTCCTGAGAGTGTTCTGGATTTTCTTTTTCACTTTTTTTCTTTTTCGGATGAATCACCCCTGACATGGTCAAGGGTAGGTCTCATGTTGAGTCCAGCGGCCTTGTGTATATCATATATCCATCAGCGATAGTTTGAAGGCTGCCATTACAGAGAAAACCCTCGATGCTGCAAGGCTTTATGATTCCCTCCTCTTTTGGGATGGCCTGCCCCATCTGAGAGTTTTTGTCAGGCCCGGTTGTACAGTAGAGTAGAACGAGCCAGAGGATGCCACAAAACCCGGTGTCTCCTCACTCTTGGATTTTTGAAGTAAATCTTCCTATTCTCTTTAAGTTGAAGACAAGGGGAGCTGGTGGTACGTGTACAGATTCCTGTTCCGTGACACTGAGACTACTCTATGTATTCAGCTGTGCTTGTTTTCACCTACATATTATTAGAAGGTGTTTCGACTACCACTCTTGCTGCAATAGCTTTACGTGGATTCTGTATTTTATATGTATCTGTGGGAAGAAATTAATGCCAAACTACAGATGTTTCCCTTCCATCCACCACGGTCCACCCATAGGTTTTTTGCCAGGTTGGATGTCCATGTCACCTTTGTGTGGGTGCTCACTGCAGTGGATTTTTGTATCCCACCTCTCTGTTGCATCACCTGATGTTTCTTGAATCGAACCTCCTTCACTCAGTGGGATGATCTCTGGGTTTATCTATCTCTGAAGTTGTCCTCCTTTCAGATTTCAATCCTTGATTCAAATTCATTCTAGACCTGTATCAATTTCCTTATACATTCCTCTGTGCAGGTATGCTATCTTAACTTTCATCTCTTTGATGTTTTGAATGGTTTCCATGGGACCTGGTTTGGGGTGTGTGGTGTTCGAAATCTGTTCATTTCTGAACTACTCCAGGAGAGGACCTGGTTTATCATACTGTCTCTGCCTCTTTGTTTATTTATTTATTTGTCTTTCATGGGAGTGCCCTTTTCTAATCATGCTCATAGTGCCTCTTATCAGGTCCATCCCACCAGTAACCTAAAGTGTCCACTGCACTAATGCTATTCTACCACTGATTCCATGTGCAGCTTTAGACAGTGGCCTTTTTTCGTGCTGAGGCAGAGGTGATCATATCCTCAAGAGCTTAGATGTTCGTATCTCTTAGATTTCATCCTATGTGCACATTGTCATCAGCTTTTTTCATGAGGCACGGAATTGTGTTTACCCGTTCATATCCTCTACCTGTTAGCTTCCCCTGTGTTTATTTTTTCTCCTATGTGAGCCCTGGCAATTTGTAAAGAGTGGGTATGGGTTAGAGCTCAGCACCGTTGTGAACACTGGGTCCATCAGCATTCGAAGGTTGCCGTTATAGAAAATGTCCACAAGGCGGCAGCATTTCTTCATTCCCTCCTCTTGTTGCTATGGTAACAGCCCCCTCTGAGGTTCTCCCAGGCCTGGTTGTAAATGAGAGGAAAAGGAGACCCTGGAAGTCACCAAAAGCTTTTGACTCTTTAGCCTTTGAGGTTTTTTCTTTAAGTGAAACTTTTATTTCTCATTTAAGACAATTTACACCGTTGTAGTTGTTGCAGGGAACCAGCTTCTCCTTCCGTTCCAGAGATACCTGGAGGTGTTCAGCTGTGGTTACTGTCACAGCTGTTTTTAGAATCCGTTGATCACATTTCTCTTGATGCAAGAAGTCCATATGGATTATGAATTGCTTAGGCATTTGTGGGGATAAATTTATTCCAGCCTTCACCTTTCAGGCTCTCACCCACCAACACCTTTTGCTAACCGTAATTTTCTTACCAGGAGTGCAAGTCCATTTCACTTTTTTTTTTTTTTTTTTCACTCTTCGCCATCAATGTTTTCTTTTTAATCCCCTCTCGAAGGTATATGATATGATATCTCTTTAATCTGCCCTTCTTTACTTACTGTGATTAACTCTAGATGTTTGCGTATCTCTGAAAATGGAATTTTTTCCAATTTCATCATTTTGGCATCATATTTCATTGTGTATCTCTGTCACATTTCTTTCTCTTTTCATCTGCACCCAACAATTCTCTTTCCCTTCATCTCTTGGTCGTTGTGAATGCTGCTGCAGTGCATGCAACAGACAACACAGAAATACAAAGGATTACAAGAGACTACTATCAGCAGCTATATGAAAATAAAATGGAAAACTTGGAAGAAATGGACGAATTCTTAGAAAAGTATAACCTTCCAAAACTGAGCCAGGAAGAAATAGAAAATCTTACTAGACCAATCAAAAGCATGGAAATTGAAACTGCAATGAAAAATCTTTGAACAAACAAAAGCCAAGGACCAGTTGGCTTCACAGGTGAATCCACCAAACAATTAAGGGCTAACACCTATCCTACTCAAACTCTTCCAAATTATTGCACAAAGTAAACCCCCAAAATCAATTGATGAGGCCCCCTTCACCCTAATCCCAAAACCAGCCAAAGATGCCGCCAGAAAAGAAAACTACAGGCCAAGATCACTGATGAACATATGTGAAAAATGTTCAACAAATTCTAGCAAACAGAATCCAACGACATCTTCAAAAAGTTAGACATCATGACCAAGTGGGTTTATTCAAGAAAGCTCCATGTGGAACAAGGTCAAGTGTATTCACTGTGTTCTCATAGCCTGAAGACAAGGGTTTCCGACTGGAGAACAGAAAACAGAGGAGAGCTCCTGGAACGCGGAGAAAAAGAGGCGGGATGGGAAAGGATTCTGTCGGCTGGTAGAGAATTAAGTGGTCTTCGAGGTGCATTAAGACCACATTGCAGGAGGAACGTGGAATGATTCTCGCTTCCACAGACACTTAAACACAACCTAGTTGTCATGGAGGGAGTTTAGGCAAGATATGAAAAGCTAGATAATGGTGAAAGCTGAGAGAGAACAGAATGAATGCCCGAGGAGTGTGGCTGTGGGGCAAGGTTTGGAGGAGATGCACTCTGCGTGCTGTGTGACCCATCAGAGTTGACATAGAGATGAGGGTGGCAGATGAGTTTGGAGTCGTCTTTAGGGCATTACAAATGCCTCATTTCTCCCAGCAAATCATCTGACTTGCTCCCCATCCTCCGCTAAACATGTCAGAGTGGGGCTTTGTGATGTCAAAGCTCACCCAGGGCCACCATTGGCTGGGGAAGAGACTTGCTGACCTCATAAAGCATGAGGGTGAGGCTCCATGGGGACGGGTATATATAGGGGAGCTCAGGGGCTCTGAGCAGACCACTGTGAGTCCTCCAAATGACTGAGGTGACTAGGAAGCCACAAGGCTCCAGAGTAGTTATGGAACACACACCTCCTCTTACCCAGGAGAAGATGAAGACCTCCTATCAACTGAGGTCCAGAAAAAATGTCTAGGTGAGCTGAACCCAACCAAACTCTCTTGCCCATTGGCCCCACGCCAAAAGATCCCCTCCCCTGTCCTTGCCTGGCACATAACCCTTCCCTGCCCACACCTCTTCTCCTGAAGCCATCGTTCCCACCTGTCTTCACACTCTTCCCTAAACCAGTGCCATTCTTTACTCCCCCTCTTCTTTTCTCTAGGTGGCCAGGGTAAGCGTGAGGGTGAATAATCCCATTCCGGCAAGGCTGCCTAAGAAAACTCAGAAACCTCCCACCACCACAAAGCTTCAGAAAATCAGATGCTCAAAGCTCTTTAGCCAGAGTTCCAAGGCAAATGAACAGCTGAATCAGAAGGAACCAGAGGAGGTCCCAGAGACCACAGCAACCCCTGCCATTCCAGCCACTCAGAACGAACCAGAGGAGGTCCCAGAGACCACAGAGACCCCTGCCATTCCAGTTAATCAGAACGAAACAGAGGAGGTCCCAGAGGCCATGGAGACCTGGGGCATGGCTATAGAGACTTCAGAAATGCTCGGGGGTCTCGCCGCTGAGTACTGGCCAACAGGACAGATGCTGAATATTCTAGCAACTGCATACATTGATAACGAAAATAAAATCAACCTGATGTGAAATTATGTTTGTCTCTGAGTTCTCTGATAGTGGGGGCAGAGAGGGCAGGGAAGGGATAAGTGTGTGAGGAGGGAGGGAGATGGTTTCTGTGGAGTTGTAGATGGGACCAGAAGGTCCAGGTCGCCAGAAAGTAGGGTGAAGAACTGGTTCCAGACTGAGCTTCAAAGACACACTTCCCACGGGAGAAGCAAAGAGGACTTGGTGTTTCTCTGTGTGAGTGCAGAGATGCATACTTAGCTGGGGAGCTGTGTGGTGTGTGGGGGGCCGTGCCATTTGCTAAAAAGGCATACAAAGGAGCTGCCCCATCAAAAGAATGGAATATTGGCATTTGCAGCAACATGGAAGGTAGAATATTGAGTCAAATAACTCACAGAGATAGACAAACACTGTATGATATGACTTATAGAATCTAAACATACCACAAAGTAGAGAATATGATAAAAATGGAGGCGCGCAGATATAGAGAAGCATCTACTGGTTACCAGCGGGGAGGGGAAGAGGGAGGGGCAATAGAGAGGTGCGGCAGTGGGAGGCACGGAGTGTTAGTTAGGTGGAAGATGAGCTCAGGGATGCATTGTACAACATGGGGAATAGAGCCAGGACTTTGCCATAACTATAAATGGAAAGCAAGCTTTAACAGTGGTATAATAAGAAAGAAAAGGAAAGAAAGTGGGGGGAGGAAGGAGGGAAGAAAAGAAGGAAAAGAATGGCTTTTTTGGAGGTCAAGCAGCCAATACTGATTAGGCCCTTTTTAGCAAAGGAATGTATTTTATTTTATTTTGTTTATTTTAATTGGTGGGTAATTACTTTACAATATTGTGGTGGTTTTTGCCATACATTAACATGAATCAGCCATGAGTGTACATGTGTTCCCCATCCTGATCCGCTCTCCCGACTCCCTCCCAATCCCATCCCTCTGGGTCATCTCAGTGCACCAGCCCTGAGCACCCTGTCTTATGCATCAAACATGGACTGGCTATCTCTTTCACATATGAGAATATACATGTTTCAATGCTATTCTCTCAGATCATCCCACCCTCGCCATCTCCCACAGACTCCAAAAGGCTGTTCTGTAAATCTGTGTCTCTTTTGCTGTCTCCCATATAGGGTTATCATTACCATCTTTCTAAATTCCATATATATGCCTTAGTAAAGTGTCTTGGTGTTTTTCTTTCTGACTTACTTCACTCTGTATAATAGGCTCCAGTTTCATCTACCTCATTAGAACGGATTCAAAAGTGTTTGTTTTAATGGCTGAGCAATATTCCATTGTGCCTATGTACCACATCTTTCTTTCCCATTTGCCTGCTGATGGACATCTGGGTTACTTCCATACCCAGGCTATTGTAAACAGTGCTGTGGTGAACATTGTGGCACACGTGTCGTTTTCACTTCTGGGTGAATCACGATTTGAATGAGGAGAAACCATGATGACTATTAGCCTGTTAGTGGGAAACCCTGCACATGAGTTTGGTTGAAGGACTGGGACCAAAGTTGGTAATGGTTGTTTCCGACCTTCTGAGGGTGCACAGATGGACATGTGGGGTGCTGCCGTGCTGGGGGACATCTCTGGTTGCTCTGTTCTCACCAGCAACAGAGGATTTTCTTTCCTTCCTTTCATTTCCCTTGTTTCCCTTTCTCCCTCTTTCCTCCCTACCTGCCTTTCTTTCACAAATATTCCATGTGCTGTGCTGTGCTGTATTTCATTGCTCAGCCGGGTCTAACTCTTTTTGACGCCATGGACTGTAGCCCACCAGGCTCCTCTGTCCATGGGGATTTTCCAGGCTGGCATACTGGAGCAGGCTGCCATTCCCCCCTCCAGGGGATCTTCCCAACCCAGGGATTGAATCCCGGTCTCCCATGTTGCAGGTGTTTTTTTTTTTTTCTTTACTGTCTGAGCCACCAGGAAACCCTTAAAATGGGCTTCATCTGACACTATGTTTTTCATATCTGTAAGATCAAATGGGGTCTACTTTAGGATTTCCATGTCTCTCCTTACTTTGAGAACACACAAAACACAGTTTTTCCAAGTATCTTAATGTCTCTGTTTGCAATTTCTAAAATCTATGCCACTTCTGCCTGAGTTTCAGTTCTCAAGGGAATTTTAGTATGATTTTTCGTCCCTTCGTGAGATTTAATATGTTCTTAACGTGGTTTGGTCCTATTCCATACTCTTCTTGTGAATTGGCTGCTCATGTCTTTAAACATGTCTTCATAAATTTAAAGGCCAGTGATACATCTTTCTTATAAAGTGTTGGCTCGTGCCTCTTGCCCATTTTTCTTTCAGGCTTTAAGATCTTTCTTCTCAAAATCGTAAGCGTCATCTTTTGGGTTTGTTTATGGCGTGCTTTTTCTACCTCTTAAAATGTTCAGCAGTGTGATGGACCCTGGGTGAGTAAGTGACAAATGGACACCAGGATGTGAACACTTCACAGGAAACGCAGGGAGACCCACTAAGCCAACAAACTGTCTCCAGGGGTGCACCTCAGGCTTGTTGAGCCGACGAGTCAATTGGAAAAACGAGGACTGAGGTGGAGCAGACAATCCGTTCCCCTTTCCTCCAGAGCCAAGCAGCTCAATGAGAGACCGTGGGAACTAGATGCACAGGACAGGATGACTCAGTGTTTTATCAAGAAGCTGGAAGCTTGTGGCAGCTGCTCATGGAAATGAATTCCACCATGGTTTTGGCTGTGAGGTCAGCTCCAAGGGAGCTTCCAGCAAGAAAACAAGATGAGAAAAGAGATTTGTGAGGGCACGTGTTGAGAAGACCCTTGCACTCAAGGCTCACACAGCTCTGGGCAAGCTCCACCGCTTGCTGGGAATACTAATCAGCTGCAGGTGGTCATTTCCTGCATGGGATCCCCCAGCACAACCTGAAACAAGCATTTCTCTGCCCCATCCCCATCACCCTGTTGAAATGCAAGCTGGGGTAGTACTCCTAGGGAGGTGACCCTGAGTCCTAAACTTGAAACGAGACAGCTCCGTGTGGAGCAAGGGCAAGTGTATTCAATGCGTTCTCATAGCCTGAAGACAAGGGTTTCCGACTGGACACCAGAAAACAGAGGCGAGTTCCGGGAACACTGAGACAAGGAGGCGGGATGGAAAGGTTTCTGTCGGCTGGCCTAGAATTCAATCGGCTTCACGGTGCGTTAAGACCACACTGCAGAGGGAACGTGCAATGATGCTCCCTTCCACAGACACTTAAACACAGCCTAGTTGTCGTGGAGGGATTTCAGGCAAGATATTCAAAACTAGATAAAGGTGAAAGGTGAGAGAGAACAGAATGAATGCCCGAGGAGTGTGGCTGTGGGGATGGTTTGTAGGAGATGCAGTCTGCCTGCCGTGTGACCCATGAGCTGACGTGGAGAGATGAGGGTGGCAGGTGAGTTTGGAGGCCTCTTTAGGGGAATTACAAATGCCTCATTTCTGCCACAAAATCATCTGAGTTGCTCCCCATCCTCTGCTAGACATGTCAGGATGGGTCTTTGTCATGTCAAGTCTCACCCGGGGCCACCATTGGCTGGGGAAGAGACGTGCTGATCTCATAAACCTTAACGGTGTGGCCCCCTGAAGATGGGTATATATAAGGGTGCTCAGGGGCTCTGGGGCAGACTACTGGGAGCCTTCAGAATGACTAAGGTCACTGGGAAGCCACAAGGCTTAGAGCAGTTACGTAACAACCATCTCCATATACCCAGGGGGAAAAGATGAAGACCTCCTATCAACTGAAGTCCAAAAGGTGAGCTGAACCCACCTAAGCTCCTCTTATCTTTCTCTGTTTGACTTACTTTGTATGGTCATCTCTAGGTGCATCCATGTTGACAAAATAGCATTGTTTCATTCTTTCTTATGGTTAATATTCCATTGTATGTATAAAATATCTTTCTTTATCCATTCACCTATGTATGGGCATTTAAGGTTGTTTCCATTTCTTTGCTACTGTACTTGGTACTACTATAAACACTGCTGTGCGTGTCTCTTTCCTGATGGGAGTTTTCATCTTTACTAGGATATATGCCCAGTAGTGGGGTTGCTGGATCATATGCTAACTCTATTTTTAGTTTGTTTCAAAAGCTGCATACTGGGGAGGGAGATGGGCAGGAGGTTCTAAAAGGAGGGGACATATGTGTACATATGGCTGATTCATGTTGAGGTTGGACAGAAAACAACAAAATTCTGTAAAGCAACTATCCATCAATAAGAAAATAAAAATTAATTTTAAAAGAACTGCTTACTGTTTCAATAGTGACAGCATCAGTTTCTTGACTTTCATGTATCGGATGTTGTTAATCTTGCTGCAGTGCATGGTCGACTTACACGTGTTTTCCAAAGTCTGTGTTTCTTTATCGTTTAAAGCACTTTGAGCTGTATTTAACTGTTGCTGTTTTCTTCCTGAGAGTGTTCTGGATTTTCTTTTTCACTTTTTTTCTTTTTCGGATGAATCACCCCTGACATGGTCAAGGGTAGGTCTCATGTTGAGTCCAGCGGCCTTGTGTATATCATATATCCATCAGCGATAGTTTGAAGGCTGCCATTACAGAGAAAACCCTCGACGCTGCAAGGCTTTATGATTCCCTCCTCTTTTGGGATGGCCTGCCCCATCTGAGAGTTTTTGTCAGGCCCAGTTGTACAGTAGAGTAGAACGAGCCAGAGGATGCCACAAAACCCGGTGTCTCCTCACTCTTGGATTTTTGAAGTAAATCTTCCTATTCTCTTTAAGTTGAAGACAAGGGGAGCTGGTGGTACGTGTACAGATTCCTGTTCCGTGACACTGAGACTACTCTATGTATTCAGCTGTGCTTGTTTTCACCTACATATTATTAGAAGGTGTTTCGACTACCACTCTTGCTGCAATAGCTTTACGTGGATTCTGTATTTTATATGTATCTGTGGGAAGAAATTAATGCCAAACTACAGATGTTTCCCTTCCATCCACCACGGTCCACCCATAGGTTTTTTGCCAGGTTGGATGTCCATGTCACCTTTGTGTGGGTGCTCACTGCAGTGGATTTTTGTATCCCATCTCTCTGTTGCATCACCTGATGTTTCTTGAATCGAACCTCCTTCACTCAGTGGGATGATCTCTGGGTTTATCTATCTCTGAAGTTGTCCTCCTTTCAGATTTCAATCCTTGATTCAAATTCATTCTAGACCTGTATCAATTTCCTTATACATTCCTCTGTGCAGGTATGCTATCTTAACTTTCATCTCTTTGATGTTTTGAATGGTTTCCATGGGACCTGGTTTGGGGTGTGTGGTGTTCGAAATCTGTTCATTTCTGAACTACTCCAGGAGAGGACCTGGTTTATCATACTGTCTCTGCCTCTTTGTTTATTTATTTATTTGTCTTTCATGGGAGTGCCCTTTTCTAATCATGCTCATAGTGCCTCTTATCAGGTCCATCCCACCAGTAACCTAAAGTGTCCACTGCACTAATGCTATTCTACCACTGATTCCATGTGCAGCTTTAGACAGTGGCCTTTTTTCGTGCTGAGGCAGAGGTGATCATATCCTCAAGAGCTTAGATGTTCGTATCTCTTAGATTTCATCCTATGTGCACATTGTCATCAGCTTTTTTCATGAGGCACGGAATTGTGTTTACCCGTTCATATCCTCTACCTGTTAGCTTCCCCTGTGTTTATTTTTTCTCCTATGTGAGCCCTGGCAATTTGTAAAGAGTGGGTATGGGTTAGAGCTCAGCACCGTTGTGAACACTGGGTCCATCAGCATTCGAAGGTTGCCGTTATAGAAAATGTCCACAAGGCGGCAGCATTTCTTCATTCCCTCCTCTTGTTGCTATGGTAACAGCCCCCTCTGAGGTTCTCCCAGGCCTGGTTGTAAATGAGAGGAAAAGGAGACCCTGGAAGTCACCAAAAGCTTTTGACTCTTTAGCCTTTGAGGTTTTTTCTTTAAGTGAAACTTTTATTTCTCATTTAAGACAATTTACACCGTTGTAGTTGTTGCAGGGAACCAGTTTCTCCTTCCGTTCCAGAGATACCTGGAGGTGTTCAGCTGTGGTTACTGTCACAGCTGTTTTTAGAAACTGTTGAGCACATTTCTCTTGATGCAAGAAGTCCATATGGATTATGAATTGCTTAGGCATTTGTGGGGATAAATTTATTCCAGCCTTCACCTTTCAGGCTCTCACCCACCAACACCTTTTGCTAACCGTAATTTTCTTACCAGGAGTGCAAGTCCATTTCACTTTTTTTTTTTTTTTTTCACTCTTCGCCATCAATGTTTTCTTTTTAATCCCCTCTCGAAGGTATATGATATGATATCTCTTTAATCTGCCCTTCTTTACTTACTGTGATTAACTCTAGATGTTTGCGTATCTCTGAAAATGGAATTTTTTCCAATTTCATCATTTTGGCATCATATTTCATTGTGTATCTCTGTCACATTTCTTTCTCTTTTCATCTGCACCCAACAATTCTCTTTCCCTTCATCTCTTGGTCGTTGTGAATGCTGCTGCAGAGCATGCAACAGACAACACAGAAATACAAAGGATTACAAGAGACTACTATCAGCAGCTATATGAAAATAAAATGGAAAACTTGGAAGAAATGGACGAATTCTTAGAAAAGTATAACCTTCCAAAACTGAGCCAGGAAGAAATAGAAAATCTTACTAGACCAATCAAAAGCATGGAAATTGAAACTGCAATGAAAAATCTTTGAACAAACAAAAGCCAAGGACCAGTTGGCTTCACAGGTGAATCCACCAAACAATTAAGGGCTAACACCTATCCTACTCAAACTCTTCCAAATTATTGCACAAAGTAAACCCCCAAAATCAATTGATGAGGCCCCCTTCACCCTAATCCCAAAACCAGCCAAAGATGCCGCCAGAAAAGAAAACTACAGGCCAAGATCACTGATGAACATATGTGAAAAATGTTCAACAAATTCTAGCAAACAGAATCCAACGACATCTTCAAAAAGTTAGACATCATGACCAAGTGGGTTTATTCAAGAAAGCTCCATGTGGAACAAGGTCAAGTGTATTCACTGTGTTCTCATAGCCTGAAGACAAGGGTTTCCGACTGGAGAACAGAAAACAGAGGAGAGCTCCTGGAACGCGGAGAAAAAGAGGCGGGATGGGAAAGGATTCTGTCGGCTGGTAGAGAATTAAGTGGTCTTCGAGGTGCATTAAGACCACATTGCAGGAGGAACGTGGAATGATTCTCGCTTCCACAGACACTTAAACACAACCTAGTTGTCATGGAGGGAGTTTAGGCAAGATATGAAAAGCTAGATAATGGTGAAAGCTGAGAGAGAACAGAATGAATGCCCGAGGAGTGTGGCTGTGGGGCAAGGTTTGGAGGAGATGCACTCTGCGTGCTGTGTGACCCATCAGAGTTGACATAGAGATGAGGGTGGCAGATGAGTTTGGAGTCGTCTTTAGGGCATTACAAATGCCTCATTTCTCCCAGCAAATCATCTGACTTGCTCCCCATCCTCCGCTAAACATGTCAGAGTGGGGTTTTGTGATGTCAAAGCTCACCCAGGGCCACCATTGGCTGGGGAAGAGACTTGCTGACCTCATAAAGCATGAGGGTGAGGCTCCATGGGGACGGGTATATATAGGGGAGCTCAGGGGCTCTGAGCAGACCACTGTGAGTCCTCCAAATGACTGAGGTGACTAGGAAGCCACAAGGCTCCAGAGTAGTTATGGAACACACACCTCCTCTTACCCAGGAGAAGATGAAGACCTCCTATCAACTGAGGTCCAGAAAAAATGTCTAGGTGAGCTGAACCCAACCAAACTCTCTTGCCCATTGGCCCCACGCCAAAAGATCCCCTCCCCTGTCCTTGCCTGGCACATAACCCTTCCCTGCCCACACCTCTTCTCCTGAAGCCATCGTTCCCACCTGTCTTCACACTCTTCCCTAAACCAGTGCCATTCTTTACTCCCCCTCTTCTTTTCTCTAGGTGGCCAGGGTAAGCGTGAGGGTGAATAATCCCATTCCGGCAAGGCTGCCTAAGAAAACTCAGAAACCTCCCACCACCACAAAGCTTCAGAAAATCAGATGCTCAAAGCTCTTTAGCCAGAGTTCCAAGGCAAATGAACAGCTGAATCAGAAGGAACCAGAGGAGGTCCCAGAGACCACAGCAACCCCTGCCATTCCAGCCACTCAGAACGAACCAGAGGAGGTCCCAGAGACCACAGAGACCCCTGCCATTCCAGTTAATCAGAACGAAACAGAGGAGGTCCCAGAGGCCATGGAGACCTGGGGCATGGCTATAGAGACTTCAGAAATGCTCGGGGGTCTCGCCGCTGAGTACTGGCCAACAGGACAGATGCTGAATATTCTAGCAACTGCATACATTGATAACGAAAATAAAATCAACCTGATGTGAAATTATGTTTGTCTCTGAGTTCTCTGATAGTGGGGGCAGAGAGGGCAGGGAAGGGATAAGTGTGTGAGGAGGGAGGGAGATGGTTTCTGTGGAGTTGTAGATGGGACCAGAAGGTCCAGGTCGCCAGAAAGTAGGGTGAAGAACTGGTTCCAGACTGAGCTTCAAAGACACACTTCCCACGGGAGAAGCAAAGAGGACTTGGTGTTTCTCTGTGTGAGTGCAGAGATGCATACTTAGCTGGGGAGCTGTGTGGTGTGTGGGGGGCCGTGCCATTTGCTAAAAAGGCATACAAAGGAGCTGCCCCATCAAAAGAATGGAATATTGGCATTTGCAGCAACATGGAAGGTAGAATATTGAGTCAAATAACTCACAGAGATAGACAAACACTGTATGATATGACTTATAGAATCTAAACATACCACAAAGTAGAGAATATGATAAAAATGGAGGCGCACAGATATAGAGAAGCATCTACTGGTTACCAGCGGGGAGGGGAAGAGGGAGGGGCAATAGAGAGGTGCGGCAGTGGGAGGCACGGAGTGTTAGTTAGGTGGAAGATGAGCTCAGGGATGCATTGTACAACATGGGGAATAGAGCCAGGACTTTGCCATAACTATAAATGGAAAGCAAGCTTTAACAGTGGTATAATAAGAAAGAAAAGGAAAGAAAGTGGGGGGAGGAAGGAGGGAAGAAAAGAAGGAAAAGAATGGCTTTTTTGGAGGTCAAGCAGCCAATACTGATTAGGCCCTTTTTAGCAAAGGAATGTATTTTATTTTATTTTGTTTATTTTAATTGGTGGGTAATTACTTTACAATATTGTGGTGGTTTTTGCCATACATTAACATGAATCAGCCATGAGTGTACATGTGTTCCCCATCCTGATCCGCTCTCCCGACTCCCTCCCAATCCCATCCCTCTGGGTCATCTCAGTGCACCAGCCCTGAGCACCCTGTCTTATGCATCAAACATGGACTGGCTATCTCTTTCACATATGAGAATATACATGTTTCAATGCTATTCTCTCAGATCATCCCACCCTCGCCATCTCCCACAGACTCCAAAAGGCTGTTCTGTAAATCTGTGTCTCTTTTGCTGTCTCCCATATAGGGTTATCATTACCATCTTTCTAAATTCCATATATATGCCTTAGTAAAGTGTCTTGGTGTTTTTCTTTCTGACTTACTTCACTCTGTATAATAGGCTCCAGTTTCATCTACCTCATTAGAACGGATTCAAAAGTGTTTGTTTTAATGGCTGAGCAATATTCCATTGTGCCTATGTACCACATCTTTCTTTCCCATTTGCCTGCTGATGGACATCTGGGTTACTTCCATACCCAGGCTATTGTAAACAGTGCTGTGGTGAACATTGTGGCACACGTGTCGTTTTCACTTCTGGGTGAATCACGATTTGAATGAGGAGAAACCATGATGACTATTAGCCTGTTAGTGGGAAAACCTGCACATGAGTTTGGTTGAAGGACTGGGACCAAAGTTGGTAATGGTTGTTTCCAACCTTCTGAGGGTGCACAGATGGACATGTGGGGTGCTGCCCTGCTGGGGGACATCTCTGGTTGCTCTGTTCTCACCAGCAACAGAGGATTTTCTTTCCTTCCTTTCATTTCCCTTGTTTCCCTTTCTCCCTCTTTCCTCCCTACCTGCCTTTCTTTCACAAATATTCCATGTGCTGTGCTGTGCTGTATTTCATTGCTCAGCCGGGTCTAACTCTTTTTGACGCCATGGACTGTAGCCCACCAGGCTCCTCTGTCCATGGGGATTTTCCAGGCCGGCATACTGGAGCAGGCTGCCATTCGCCCCTCCAGGGGATCTTCCCAACCCAGGGATTGAATCCCGGTCTCCCATGATGCAGGTGTTTTTTTTTTTTTTTTCTTTACTGTCTGAGCCACCAGGAAACCCTTAAAATGGGCTTCATCTGACACTATGTTTTTCATATCTGTAAGATCAAATGGGGTCTACTTTAGGATTTCCATGTCTCTCCTTACTTTGAGAACACACAAAACACAGTTTTTCCAAGTATCTTAATGTCTCTGTTTGCAGTTTCTAAAATCTATGCCACTTCTGCCTGAGTTTCAGTTCTCAAGGGAATTTTAGTATGATTTTTCGTCCCTTCGTGAGATTTAATATGTTCTTAACGTGGTTTGGGCCTATTCCATACTCTTCTTGTGAATTGGCTGCTCATGTCTTTAAACATGTCTTCATAAATTTAAAGGCCAGTGATACATCTTTCTTATAAAGTGTTGGCTCGTGCCTCTTGCCCATTTTTCTTTCAGGCTTTAAGATCTTTCTTCTCAAAATCGTAAGCGTCATCTTTTGGGTTTGTTTATGGCGTGCTTTTTCTACCTCTTAAAATGTTCAGCAGTGTGATGGACCCTGGGTGAGTAAGTGACAAATGGACACCAGGATGTGAACACTTCACAGGAAACGCAGGGAGACCCACTAAGCCAACAAACTGTCTCCAGGGGTGCACCTCAGGCTTGTTGAGCCGACGAGTCAATTGGAAAAACGAGGACTGAGGTGGAGCAGACAATCCATTCCCCTTTCCTCCAGAGCCAAGCAGCTCAATGAGAGACCGTGGGAACTAGATGCACAGGACAGGATGACTCAGTGTTTTATCAAGAAGCTGGAAGCTTGTGGCAGCTGCTCATGGAAATGAATTCCACCATGGTTTTGGCTGTGAGGTCAGCTCCAAGGGAGCTTCCAGCAAGAAAACAAGATGAGAAAAGAGATTTGTGAGGGCACGTGTTGAGAAGACCCTTGCACACAAAGCTCACACAGCTCTGGGCAAGCTCCACCGCTTGCTGGGAATACTAATCAGCTGCAGGTGGTCATTTCTTGCATGGGATCCCCCAGCACAACCTGAAACAAGCATTTCTCTGCCCCATCCCCATCACCCTGTTGAAATGCAAGCCGGGGTAGTACTCCTAGGGAGGTGACCCTGAGTCCTAAACTTGAAACGAGACAGCTCCGTGTGGAGCAAGGGCAAGCGTATTCAATGCGTTCTCATAGCCTGAAGACAAGGGTTTCCGACTGGACACCAGAAAACAGAGGCGAGTTCCGGGAACACTGAGACAAGGAGGCGGGATGGAAAGGTTTCTGTCGGCTGGCCTAGAATTCAATCGGCTTCACGGTGCGTTAAGACCACACTGCAGAGGGAACGTGCAATGATGCTCCCTTCCACAGACACTTAAACACAGCCTAGTTGTCGTGGAGGGATTTCAGGCAAGATATTCAAAACTAGATAAAGGTGAAAGGTGAGAGAGAACAGAATGAATGCCCGAGGAGTGTGGCTGTGGGGAAGGTTTGTAGGAGATGCAGTCTGCCTGCCGTGTGACCCATGAGCTGACGTGGAGAGATGAGGGTGGCAGGTGAGTTTGGAGGCCTCTTTAGGGGAATTACAAATGCCTCATTTCTCCCACAAAATCATCTGAGTTGCTCCCCATCCTCCGCTAGACATGTCAGGATGGGTCTTTGTCATGTCAAGTCTCACCCGGGGCCACCATTGGCTGGGGAAGAGACGTGCTGATCTCATAAACCTTAACGGTGTGGCCCCCTGAAGATGGGTATATATAAGGGTGCTCAGGGGCTCTGGGGCAGACTACTGGGAGCCTTCAGAATGACTAAGGTCACTGGGAAGCCACAAGGCTTAGAGCAGTTACGTAACAACCATCTCCATATACCCAGGGGGAAAAGATGAAGACCTCCTATCAACTGAAGTCCAAAAGGTGAGCTGAACCCACCTAAGCTCCTCTTATCTTTCTCTGTTTGACTTACTTTGTATGGTCATCTCTAGGTGCATCCATGTTGACAAAATAGCATTGTTTCATTCTTTCTTATGGTTAATATTCCATTGTATGTATAAAATATCTTTCTTTATCCATTCACCTATGTATGGGCATTTAAGGTTGTTTCCATTTCTTTGCTACTGTACTTGGTACTACTATAAACACTGCTGTGCGTGTCTCTTTCCTGATGGGAGTTTTCATCTTTACTAGGATATATGCCCAGTAGTGGGGTTGCTGGATCATATGCTAACTCTATTTTTAGTTTGTTTCAAAAGCTGCATACTGGGGAGGGAGATGGGCAGGAGGTTCTAAAAGGAGGGGACATATGTGTACATATGGCTGATTCATGTTGAGGTTGGACAGAAAACAACAAAATTCTGTAAAGCAACTATCCATCAATAAGAAAATAAAAATTAATTTTAAAAGAACTGCTTACTGTTTCAATAGTGACAGCATCAGTTTCTTGACTTTCATGTATCGGATGTTGTTAATCTTGCTGCAGTGCATGGTCGACTTACACGTGTTTTCCAAAGTCTGTGTTTCTTTATCGTTTAAAGCACTTTGAGCTGTATTTAACTGTTGCTGTTTTCTTCCTGAGAGTGTTCTGGATTTTCTTTTTCACTTTTTTTCTTTTTCGGATGAATCACCCCTGACATGGTCAAGGGTAGGTCTCATGTTGAGTCCAGCGGCCTTGTGTATATCATATATCCATCAGCGATAGTTTGAAGGCTGCCATTACAGAGAAAACCCTCGACGCTGCAAGGCTTTATGATTCCCTCCTCTTTTGGGATGGCCTGCCCCATCTGAGAGTTTTTGTCAGGCCCGGTTGTACAGTAGAGTAGAACGAGCCAGAGGATGCCACAAAACCCGGTGTCTCCTCACTCTTGGATTTTTGAAGTAAATCTTCCTATTCTCTTTAAGTTGAAGACAAGGGGAGCTGGTGGTACGTGTACAGATTCCTGTTCCGTGACACTGAGACTACTCTATGTATTCAGCTGTGCTTGTTTTCACCTACATATTATTAGAAGGTGTTTCGACTACCACTCTTGCTGCAATAGCTTTACGTGGATTCTGTATTTTATATGTATCTGTGGGAAGAAATTAATGCCAAACTACAGATGTTTCCCTTCCATCCACCACGGTCCACCCATAGGTTTTTTGCCAGGTTGGATGTCCATGTCACCTTTGTGTGGGTGCTCACTGCAGTGGATTTTTGTATCCCACCTCTCTGTTGCATCACCTGATGTTTCTTGAATCGAACCTCCTTCACTCAGTGGGATGATCTCTGGGTTTATCTATCTCAGAAGTTGTCCTCCTTTCAGATTTCAATCCTTGATTCAAATTCATTCTAGACCTGTATCAATTTCCTTATACATTCCTCTGTGCAGGTATGCTATCTTAACTTTCATCTCTTTGATGTTTTGAATGGTTTCCATGGGACCTGGTTTGGGGTGTGTGGTGTTCGAAATCTGTTCATTTCTGAACTACTCCAGGAGAGGACTTGGTTTATCATACTGTCTCTGCCTCTTTGTTTATTTATTTATTTGTCTTTCATGGGAGTGCCCTTTTCTAATCATGCTCATAGTGCCTCTTATCAGGTCCATCCCACCAGTAACCTAAAGTGTCCACTGTACTAATGCTATTCTACCACTGATTCCATGTGCAGCTTTAGACAGTGGCCTTTTTTCGTGCTGAGGCAGAGGTGATCATATCCTCAAGAGCTTAGATGTTCGTATCTCTTAGATTTCATCCTATGTGCACATTGTCATCAGCTTTTTTCATGAGGCACGGAATTGTGTTTGCCCGTTCATATCCTCTACCTGTTAGCTTCCCCTGTGTTTATTTTTTCTCCTATGTGAGCCCTGGCAATTTGTAAAGAGTGGGTATGGGTTAGAGCTCAGCACCGTTGTGAACACTGGGTCCATCAGCATTCGAAGGTTGCCGTTATAGAAAATGTCCACAAGGCGGCAGCATTTCTTCATTCCCTCCTCTTGTTGCTATGGTAACAGCCCCCTCTGAGGTTCTCCCAGGCCTGGTTGTAAATGAGAGGAAAAGGAGACCCTGGAAGTCACCAAAAGCTTTTGACTCTTTAGCCTTTGAGGTTTTTTCTTTAAGTGAAACTTTTATTTCTCATTTAAGACAATTTACACCGTTGTAGTTGTTGCAGGGAACCAGCTTCTCCTTCCGTTCCAGAGATACCTGGAGGTGTTCAGCTGTGGTTACTGTCACAGCTGTTTTTAGAAACTGTTGAGCACATTTCTCTTGATGCAAGAAGTCCATATGGATTATGAATTGCTTAGGCATTTGTGGGGATAAATTTATTCCAGCCTTCACCTTTCAGGCTCTCACCCACCAACACCTTTTGCTAACCGTAATTTTCTTACCAGGAGTGCAAGTCCATTTCACTTTTTTTTTTTTTTTTCACTCTTCGCCATCAATGTTTTCTTTTTAATCCCCTCTCGAAGGTATATGATATGATATCTCTTTAATCTGCCCTTCTTTACTTACTGTGATTAACTCTAGATGTTTGCGTATCTCTGAAAATGGAATTTTTTCCAATTTCATCATTTTGGCATCATATTTCATTGTGTATCTCTGTCACATTTCTTTCTCTTTTCATCTGCACCCAACAATTCTCTTTCCCTTCATCTCTTGGTCGTTGTGAATGCTGCTGCAGTGCATGCAACAGACAACACAGAAATACAAAGGATCACAAGAGACTACTATCAGCAGCTATATGAAAATAAAATGGAAAACTTGGAAGAAATGGACGAATTCTTAGAAAAGTATAACCTTCCAAAACTGAGCCAGGAAGAAATAGAAAATCTTACTAGACCAATCAAAAGCATGGAAATTGAAACTGCAATGAAAAATCTTTGAACAAACAAAAGCCACGGACCAGTTGGCTTCACAGGTGAATCCACCAAACAATTAAGGGCTAACACCTATCCTACTCAAACTCTTCCAAATTATTGCACAAGGTAAACCCCCAAAATCAATTGATGAGGCCCCCTTCACCCTAATCCCAAAACCAGCCAAAGATGCCGCCAGAAAAGAAAACTACAGGCCAAGATCACTGATGAACATATGTGAAAAATGTTCAACAAATTCTAGCAAACAGAATCCAACGACATCTTCAAAAAGTTAGACATCATGACCAAGTGGGTTTATTCAAGAAAGCTCCATGTGGAACAAGGTCAAGTGTATTCACTGTGTTCTCATAGCCTGAAGACAAGGGTTTCCGACTGGAGAACAGAAAACAGAGGAGAGCTCCTGGAACGCGGAGAAAAAGAGGCGGGATGGGAAAGGATTCTGTCGGCTGGTAGAGAATTAAGTGGTCTTCGAGGTGCATTAAGACCACATTGCAGGAGGAACGTGGAATGATTCTCGCTTCCACAGACACTTAAACACAACCTAGTTGTCATGGAGGGAGTTTAGGCAAGATATGAAAAGCTAGATAATGGTGAAAGCTGAGAGAGAACAGAATGAATGCCCGAGGAGTGTGGCTGTGGGGCAAGGTTTGGAGGAGATGCACTCTGCGTGCTGTGTGACCCATCAGAGTTGACATAGAGATGAGGGTGGCAGATGAGTTTGGAGTCGTCTTTAGGGCATTACAAATGCCTCATTTCTCCCAGCAAATCATCTGACTTGCTCCCCATCCTCCGCTAAACATGTCAGAGTGGGGCTTTGTGATGTCAAAGCTCACCCAGGGCCACCATTGGCTGGGGAAGAGACTTGCTGACCTCATAAAGCATGAGGGTGAGGCTCCATGGGGACGGGTATATATAGGGGAGCTCAGGGGCTCTGAGCAGACCACTGTGAGTCCTCCAAATGACTGAGGTGACTAGGAAGCCACAAGGCTCCAGAGTAGTTATGGAACACACACCTCCTCTTACCCAGGAGAAGATGAAGACCTCCTATCAACTGAGGTCCAGAAAAAATGTCTAGGTGAGCTGAACCCAACCAAACTCTCTTGCCCATTGGCCCCACGCCAAAAGATCCCCTCCCCTGTCCTTGCCTGGCACATAACCCTTCCCTGCCCACACCTCTTCTCCTGAAGCCATCGTTCCCACCTGTCTTCACACTCTTCCCTAAACCAGTGCCATTCTTTACTCCCCCTCTTCTTTTCTCTAGGTGGCCAGGGTAAGCGTGAGGGTGAATAATCCCATTCCGGCAAAGCTGCCTAAGAAAACTCAGAAACCTCCCACCACCACAACGCTTCAGAAAATCAGATGCTCAAAGCTCTTTAGCCAGAGTTCCAAGGCAAATGAACAGCTGAATCAGAAGGAACCAGAGGAGGTCCCAGAGACCACAGCAACCCCTGCCATTCCAGCCACTCAGAACGAACCAGAGGAGGTCCCAGAGACCACAGAGACCCCTGCCATTCCAGTTAATCAGAACGAAACAGAGGAGGTCCCAGAGGCCATGGAGACCTGGGGCATGGCTATAGAGACTTCAGAAATGCTCGGGGGTCTCGCCGCTGAGTACTGGCCAACAGGACAGATGCTGAATATTCTAGCAACTGCATACATTGATAACGAAAATAAAATCAACCTGATGTGAAATTATGTTTGTCTCTGAGTTCTCTGATAGTGGGGGCAGAGAGGGCAGGGAAGGGATAAGTGTGTGAGGAGGGAGGGAGATGGTTTCTGTGGAGTTGTAGATGGGACCAGAAGGTCCAGGTCGCCAGAAAGTAGGGTGAAGAACTGGTTCCAGACTGAGCTTCAAAGACACACTTCCCACGGGAGAAGCAAAGAGGACTTGGTGTTTCTCTGTGTGAGTGCAGAGATGGATACTTAGCTGGGGAGCTGTGTGGTGTGTGGGGGGCCATGCCATTTTCTAAAAAGGCATACAAAGGAGCTGCCCCATCAAAAGAATGGAATATTGGCATTTGCAGCAACATGGAAGGTAGAATATTGAGTCAAATAACTCACAGAGATAGACAAACACTGTATGATATGACTTATAGAATCTAAACATACCACAAAGTAGAGAATATGATAAAAATGGAGGCGCGCAGATATAGAGAAGCATCTACTGGTTACCAGCGGGGAGGGGAAGAGGGAGGGGCAATAGAGAGGTGGGGGAGTGGGAGGCACGGAGTGTTAGTTAGGTGGAAGATGAGCTCAGGGATGCATTGTACAACATGGGGAATAGAGCCAGGACTTTGACATAACTATAAATGGAAAGCAAGCTTTAACAGTGGTATAATAAGAAAGAAAAGGAAAGAAAGTGGGGGGAGGAAGGAGGGAAGAAAAGAAGGAAAAGAATGGCTTTTTTGGAGGTCAAGCAGCCAATACTGATTAGGCCCTTTTTAGCAAAGGAATGTATTTTATTTTATTTTGTTTATTTTAATTGGTGGGTAATTACTTTACAATATTGTGGTGGTTTTTGCCATACATTAACATGAATCAGCCATGAGTGTACATGTGTTCCCCATCCTGATCCGGTCTCCCGACTCCCTCCCAATCCCATCCCTCTGGGTCATCTCAGTGCACCAGCCCTGAGCACCCTGTCTTATGCATCAAACATGGACTGGCTATCTCTTTCACATATGAGAATATACATGTTTCAATGCTATTCTCTCAGATCATCCCACCCTCGCCATCTCCCACAGACTCCAAAAGGCTGTTCTGTAAATCTGTGTCTCTTTTGCTGTCTCCCATATAGGGTTATCATTACCATCTTTCTAAATTCCATATATATGCCTTAGTAAAGTGTCTTGGTGTTTTTCTTTCTGACTTACTTCACTCTGTATAATAGGCTCCAGTTTCATCTACCTCATTAGAACGGATTCAACAGTGTTTGTTTTAATGGCTGAGCAATATTCCATTGTGCCTATGTACCACATCTTTCTTTCCCATTTGCCTGCTGATGGACATCTGGGTTACTTCCATACCCAGGCTATTGTAAACAGTGCTGTGGTGAACATTGTGGCACACGTGTCGTTTTCACTTCTGGGTGAATCACGATTTGAATGAGGAGAAACCATGATGACTATTAGCCTGTTAGTGGGAAACCCTGCACATGAGTTTGGTTGAAGGACTGGGACCAAAGTTGGTAATGGTTGTTTCCGACCTTCTGAGGGTGCACAGATGGACATGTGGGGTGCTGCCGTGCTGGGGGACATCTCTGGTTGCTCTGTTCTCACCAGCAACAGAGGATTTTCTTTCCTTCCTTTCATTTCCCTTGTTTCCCTTTCTCCCTCTTTCCTCCCTACCTGCCTTTCTTTCACAAATATTCCATGTGCTGTGCTGTGCTGTATTTCATTGCTCAGCCGGGTCTAACTCTTTTTGACGCCATGGACTGTAGCCCACCAGGCTCCTCTGTCCATGGGGATTTTCCAGGCCGGCATACTGGAGCAGGCTGCCATTCGCCCCTCCAGGGGATCTTCCCAACCCAGGGATTGAATCCCGGTCTCCCATGATGCAGGTGTTTTTTTTTTTTTTTTCTTTTCTGTCTGAGCCACCAGGAAACCCTTAAAATGGGCTTCATCTGACACTATGTTTTTCATATCTGTAAGATCAAATGGGGTCTACTTTAGGATTTCCATGTCTCTCCTTACTTTGAGAACACACAAAACACAGTTTTTCCAAGTATCTTAATGTCTCTGTTTGCAGTTTCTAAAATCTATGCCACTTCTGCCTGAGTTTCAGTTCTCAAGGGAATTTTAGTATGATTTTTTGTCCCTTCGTGAGATTTAATATGTTCTTAACGTGGTTTGGGCCTATTCCATACTCTTCTTGTGAATTGGCTGCTCATGTCTTTAAACATGTCTTCATAAATTTAAAGGCCAGTGATACATCTTTCTTATAAAGTGTTGGCTCGTGCCTCTTGCCCATTTTTCTTTCAGGCTTTAAGATCTTTCTTCTCAAAATCGTAAGCGTCATCTTTTGGGTTTGTTTATGGCGTGCTTTTTCTACCTCTTAAAATGTTCAGCAGTGTGATGGACCCTGGGTGAGTAAGTGACAAATGGACACCAGGATGTGAACACTTCACAGGAAACGCAGGGAGACCCACTAAGCCAACAAACTGTCTCCAGGGGTGCACCTCAGGCTTGTTGAGCCGACGAGTCAATTGGAAAAACGAGGACTGAGGTGGAGCAGACAATCCATTCCCCTTTCCTCCAGAGCCAAGCAGCTCAATGAGAGACCGTGGGAACTAGATGCACAGGACAGGATGACTCAGTGTTTTATCAAGAAGCTGGAAGCTTGTGGCAGCTGCTCATGGAAATGAATTCCACCATGGTTTTGGCTGTGAGGTCAGCTCCAAGGGAGCTTCCAGCAAGAAAACAAGATGAGAAAAGAGATTTGTGAGGGCACGTGTTGAGAAGACCCTTGCACACAAAGCTCACACAGCTCTGGGCAAGCTCCACCGCTTGCTGGGAATACTAATCAGCTGCAGGTGGTCATTTCTTGCATGGGATCCCCCAGCACAACCTGAAACAAGCATTTCTCTGCCCCATCCCCATCACCCTGTTGAAATGCAAGCCGGGGTAGTACTCCTAGGGAGGTGACCCTGAGTCCTAAACTTGAAACGAGACAGCTCCGTGTGGAGCAAGGGCAAGCGTATTCAATGCGTTCTCATAGCCTGAAGACAAGGGTTTCCGACTGGACACCAGAAAACAGAGGCGAGTTCCGGGAACACTGAGACAAGGAGGCGGGATGGAAAGGTTTCTGTCGGCTGGCCTAGAATTCAATCGGCTTCACGGTGCGTTAAGACCACACTGCAGAGGGAACGTGCAATGATGCTCCCTTCCACAGACACTTAAACACAGCCTAGTTGTCGTGGAGGGATTTCAGGCAAGATATTCAAAACTAGATAAAGGTGAAAGGTGAGAGAGAACAGAATGAATGCCCGAGGAGTGTGGCTGTGGGGAAGGTTTGTAGGAGATGCAGTCTGCCTGCCGTGTGACCCATGAGCTGACGTGGAGAGATGAGGGTGGCAGGTGAGTTTGGAGGCCTCTTTAGGGGAATTACAAATGCCTCATTTCTCCCACAAAATCATCTGAGTTGCTCCCCATCCTCCGCTAGACATGTCAGGATGGGTCTTTGTCATGTCAAGTCTCACCCGGGGCCACCATTGGCTGGGGAAGAGACGTGCTGATCTCATAAACCTTAACGGTGTGGCCCCCTGAAGATGGGTATATATAAGGGTGCTCAGGGGCTCTGGGGCAGACTACTGGGAGCCTTCAGAATGACTAAGGTCACTGGGAAGCCACAAGGCTTAGAGCAGTTACGTAACAACCATCTCCATATACCCAGGGGGAAAAGATGAAGACCTCCTATCAACTGAAGTCCAAAAGGTGAGCTGAACCCACCTAAGCTCCTCTTATCTTTCTCTGTTTGACTTACTTTGTATGGTCATCTCTAGGTGCATCCATGTTGACAAAATAGCATTGTTTCATTCTTTCTTATGGTTAATATTCCATTGTATGTATAAAATATCTTTCTTTATCCATTCACCTATGTATGGGCATTTAAGGTTGTTTCCATTTCTTTGCTACTGTACTTGGTACTACTATAAACACTGCTGTGCGTGTCTCTTTCCTGATGGGAGTTTTCATCTTTACTAGGATATATGCCCAGTAGTGGGGTTGCTGGATCATATGCTAACTCTATTTTTAGTTTGTTTCAAAAGCTGCATACTGGGGAGGGAGATGGGCAGGAGGTTCTAAAAGGAGGGGACATATGTGTACATATGGCTGATTCATGTTGAGGTTGGACAGAAAACAACAAAATTCTGTAAAGCAACTATCCATCAATAAGAAAATAAAAATTAATTTTAAAAGAACTGCTTACTGTTTCAATAGTGACAGCATCAGTTTCTTGACTTTCATGTATCGGATGTTGTTAATCTTGCTGCAGTGCATGGTCGACTTACACGTGTTTTCCAAAGTCTGTGTTTCTTTATCGTTTAAAGCACTTTGAGCTGTATTTAACTGTTGCTGTTTTCTTCCTGAGAGTGTTCTGGATTTTCTTTTTCACTTTTTTTCTTTTTCGGATGAATCACCCCTGACATGGTCAAGGGTAGGTCTCATGTTGAGTCCAGCGGCCTTGTGTATATCATATATCCATCAGCGATAGTTTGAAGGCTGCCATTACAGAGAAAACCCTCGACGCTGCAAGGCTTTATGATTCCCTCCTCTTTTGGGATGGCCTGCCCCATCTGAGAGTTTTTGTCAGGCCCGGTTGTACAGTAGAGTAGAACGAGCCAGAGGATGCCACAAAACCCGGTGTCTCCTCACTCTTGGATTTTTGAAGTAAATCTTCCTATTCTCTTTAAGTTGAAGACAAGGGGAGCTGGTGGTACGTGTACAGATTCCTGTTCTGTGACACTGAGACTACTCTATGTATTCAGCTGTGCTTGTTTTCACCTACATATTATTAGAAGGTGTTTCGACTACCACTCTTGCTGCAATAGCTTTACGTGGATTCTGTATTTTATATGTATCTGTGGGAAGAAATTAATGCCAAACTACAGATGTTTCCCTTCCATCCACCACGGTCCACCCATAGGTTTTTTGCCAGGTTGGATGTCCATGTCACCTTTGTGTGGGTGCTCACTGCAGTGGATTTTTGTATCCCACCTCTCTGTTGCATCACCTGATGTTTCTTGAATCGAACCTCCTTCACTCAGTGGGATGATCTCTGGGTTTATCTATCTCTGAAGTTGTCCTCCTTTCAGATTTCAATCCTTGATTCAAATTCATTCTAGACCTGTATCAATTTCCTTATACATTCCTCTGTCCAGGTATGCTATCTTAACTTTCATCTCTTTGATGTTTTGAATGGTTACCATGGGACCTGCTTTGGGGTGTGTGGTGTTCGAAATCTGTTCATTTCTGAACTACTCCAGGAGAGGACTTGGTTTATCATACTGTCTCTGCCTCTTTGTTTATTTATTTATTTGTCTTTCATGGGAGTGCCCTTTTCTAATCATGCTCATAGTGCCTCTTATCAGGTCCATCCCACCAGTAACCTAAAGTGTCCACTGCACTAATGCTATTCTACCACTGATTCCATGTACAGCTTTAGACAGTGGCCTTTTTTCGTGCTGAGGCAGAGGTGATCATATCCTCAAGAGCTTAGATGTTCGTACCTCTTAGATTTCATCCTATGTGCACATTGTCATCAGCTTTTTTCATGAGGCACGGAATTGTGTTTACCCGTTCATATCCTCTACCTGTTAGCTTCCCCTGTGTTTATTTTTTCTCCTATGTGAGCCCTGGCAATTTGTAAAGAGTGGGTATGGGTTAGAGCTCAGCACCGTTGTGAACACTGGGTCCATCAGCATTCGAAGGTTGCCGTTATAATAGAAAATGTCCACAAGGCGGCAGCATTTCTTCATTCCCTCCTCTTGTTGCTATGGTAACAGCCCCCTCTGAGGTTCTCCCAGGCCTGGTTGTAAATGAGAGGAAAAGGAGACCCTGGAAGTCACCAAAAGCTTTTGTCTCTTTAGCCTTTGAGGTTTTTTCTTTAAGTGAAACTTTTATTTCTCATTTAAGACAATTTACACCGTTGTAGTTGTTGCAGGGAACCAGTTTCTCCTTCCGTTCCAGAGATACCTGGAGGTGTTCAGCTGTGGTTACTGTCACAGCTGTTTTTAGAAACTGTTGAGCACATTTCTCTCGATGCAAGAAGTCCATATGGATTATGAATTGCTTAGGCATTTGTGGGGATAAATTTATTCCAGCCTTCACCTTTCAGGCTCTCACCCACCAACACCTTTTGCTAACCGTAATTTTCTTACCAGGAGTGCAAGTCCATTTCACTTTTTTTTTTTTTTTTTTTTCACTCTTCGCCATCAATGTTTTCTTTTTAATCCCCTCTCGAAGGTATATGATATGATATCTCTTTAATCTGCCCTTCTTTACTTACTGTGATTAACTCTAGATGTTTGCGTATCTCTGAAAATGGAATTTTTTCCAATTTCATCATTTTGGCATCATATTTCATTGTGTATCTCTGTCACATTTCTTTCTCTTTTCATCTGCACGCAACAATTCTCTTTCCCTTCATCTCTTGGTCGTTGTGAATGCTGCTGCAGTGCATGCAACAGACAACACAGAAATACAAAGGATTACAAGAGACTACTATCAGCAGCTATATGAAAATAAAATGGAAAACTTGGAAGAAATGGACGAATTCTTAGAAAAGTATAACCTTCCAAAACTGAGCCAGGAAGAAATAGAAAATCTTACTAGACCAATCAAAAGCATGGAAATTGAAACTGCAATGAAAAATCTTTGAACAAACAAAAGCCAAGGACCAGTTGGCTTCACAGGTGAATCCACTAAACAATTAAGGGCTAACACCTATCCTACTCAAACTCTTCCAAATTATTGCACAAGGTAAACCCCCAAAATCAATTGATGAGTCCCCCTTCACCCTAATCCCAAAACCAGCCAAAGATGCCGCCAGAAAAGAAAACTACAGGCCAAGATCACTGATGAACATATGTGAAAAATGTTCAACAAATTCTAGCAAACAGAATCCAACGACATCTTCAAAAAGTTAGACATCATGACCAAGTGGGTTTATTCAAGAAAGCTCCATGTGGAACAAGGTCAAGTGTATTCACTGTGTTCTCATAGCCTGAAGACAAGGGTTTCCGACTGGAGAACAGAAAACAGAGGAGAGCTCCTGGAACGCGGAGAAAAAGAGGCGGGATGGGAAAGGATTCTGTCGGCTGGTAGAGAATTAAGTGGTCTTCGAGGTGCATTAAGACCACATTGCAGGAGGAACGTGGAATGATTCTCGCTTCCACAGACACTTAAACACAACCTAGTTGTCATGGAGGGAGTTTAGGCAAGATATGAAAAGCTAGATAATGGTGAAAGCTGAGAGAGAACAGAATGAATGCCCGAGGAGTGTGGCTGTGGGGCAAGGTTTGGAGGAGATGCACTCTGCGTGCTGTGTGACCCATCAGAGTTGACATAGAGATGAGGGTGGCAGATGAGTTTGGAGTCGTCTTTAGGACATTACAAATGCCTCATTTCTCCCAGCAAATCATCTGACTTGCTCCCCATCCTCCGCTAAACATGTCAGAGTGGGGCTTTGTGATGTCAAAGCTCACCCAGGGCCACCATTGGCTGGGGAAGAGACTTGCTGACCTCATAAATCATGAGGGTGAGGCTCCATGGGGACGGGTATATATAGGGGAGCTCAGGGGCTCTGAGCAGACCACTGTGAGTCCTCCAAATGACTGAGGTGACTAGGAAGCCACAAGGCTCCAGAGTAGTTATGGAACACACACCTCCTCTTACCCAGGAGAAGATGAAGACCTCCTATCAACTGAGGTCCAGAAAAAATGTCTAGGTGAGCTGAACCCAACCAAACTCTCTTGCCCATTGGCCCCACGCCAAAAGATCCCCTCCCCTGTCCTTGCCTGGCACATAACCCTTCCCTGCCCACACCTCTTCTCCTGAAGCCATCGTTCCCACCTGTCTTCACACTCTTCCCTAAACCAGTGCCATTCTTTACTCCCCCTCTTCTTTTCTCTAGGTGGCCAGGGTAAGCGTGAGGGTGAATAATCCCATTCCGGCAAAGCTGCCTAAGAAAACTCAGAAACCTCCCACCACCACAAAGCTTCAGAAAATCAGATGCTCAAAGCTCTTTAGCCAGAGTTCCAAGGCAAATGAACAGCTGAATCAGAAGGAACCAGAGGAGGTCCCAGAGACCACAGCAACCCCTGCCATTCCAGCCACTCAGAACGAACCAGAGGAGGTCCCAGAGACCACAGAGACCCCTGCCATTCCAGTTAATCAGAACGAAACAGAGGAGGTCCCAGAGGCCATGGAGACCTGGGGCATGGCTATAGAGACTTCAGAAATGCTCGGGGGTCTCGCCGCTGAGTACTGGCCAACAGGACAGATGCTGAATATTCTAGCAACTGCATACATTGATAACGAAAATAAAATCAACCTGATGTGAAATTATGTTTGTCTCTGAGTTCTCTGATAGTGGGGGCAGAGAGGGCAGGGAAGGGATAAGTGTGTGAGGAGGGAGGGAGATGGTTTCTGTGGAGTTGTAGATGGGACCAGAAGGTCCAGGTCGCCAGAAAGTAGGGTGAAGAACTGGTTCCAGACTGAGCTTCAAAGACACACTTCCCACGGGAGAAGCAAAGAGGACTTGGTGTTTCTCTGTGTGAGTGCAGAGATGCATACTTAGCTGGGGAGCTGTGTGGTGTGTGGGGGGCCGTGCCATTTGCTAAAAAGGCATACAAAGGAGCTGCCCCATCAAAAGAATGGAATATTGGCATTTGCAGCAACATGGAAGGTAGAATATTGAGTCAAATAACTCACAGAGATAGACAAACACTGTATGATATGACTTATAGAATCTAAACATACCACAAAGTAGAGAATATGATAAAAATGGAGGCGCGCAGATATAGAGAAGCATCTACTGGTTACCAGCGGGGAGGGGAAGAGGGAGGGGCAATAGAGAGGTGCGGCAGTGGGAGGCACGGAGTGTTAGTTAGGTGGAAGATGAGCTCAGGGATGCATTGTACAACATGGGGAATAGAGCCAGGACTTTGCCATAACTATAAATGGAAAGCAAGCTTTAACAGTGGTATAATAAGAAAGAAAAGGAAAGAAAGTGGGGGGAGGAAGGAGGGAAGAAAAGAAGGAAAAGAATGGCTTTTTTGGAGGTCAAGCAGCCAATACTGATTAGGCCCTTTTTAGTAAAGGAATGTATTTTATTTTATTTTGTTTATTTTAATTGGTGGGTAATTACTTTACAATATTGTGGTGGTTTTTGCCATACATTAACATGAATCAGCCATGAGTGTACATGTGTTCCCCATCCTGATCCGCTCTCCCGACTCCCTCCCAATCCCATCCCTCTGGGTCATCTCAGTGCACCAGCCCTGAGCACCCTGTCTTATGCATCAAACATGGACTGGCTATCTCTTTCACATATGAGAATATACATGTTTCAATGCTATTCTCTCAGATCATCCCACCCTCGCCATCTCCCACAGACTCCAAAAGGCTGTTCTGTAAATCTGTGTCTCTTTTGCTGTCTCCCATATAGGGTTATCATTACCATCTTTCTAAATTCCATATATATGCCTTAGTAAAGTGTCTTGGTGTTTTTCTTTCTGACTTACTTCACTCTGTATAATAGGCTCCAGTTTCATCTACCTCATTAGAACGGATTCAAAAGTGTTTGTTTTAATGGCTGAGCAATATTCCATTGTGCCTATGTACCACATCTTTCTTTCCCATTTGCCTGCTGATGGACATCTGGGTTACTTCCATACCCAGGCTATTGTAAACAGTGCTGTGGTGAACATTGTGGCACACGTGTCGTTTTCACTTCTGGGTGAATCACGATTTGAATGAGGAGAAACCATGATGACTATTAGCCTGTTAGTGGGAAACCCTGCACATGAGTTTGGTTGAAGGACTGGGACCAAAGTTGGTAATGGTTGTTTCCGACCTTCTGAGGGTGCACAGATGGACATGTGGGGTGCTGCCGTGCTGGGGGACATCTCTGGTTGCTCTGTTCTCACCAGCAACAGAGGATTTTCTTTCCTTCCTTTCATTTCCCTTGTTTCCCTTTCTCCCTCTTTCCTCCCTACCTGCCTTTCTTTCACAAATATTCCATGTGCTGTGCTGTGCTGTATTTCATTGATCAGCCGGGTCTAACTCTTTTTGACGCCATGGACTGTAGCCCACCAGGCTCCTCTGTCCATGGGGATTTTATAGGCTGGCATACTGGAGCAGGCTGCCCTTCCCCCCTCCAGGGGATCTTCCCAACCCAGGGATTGAATCCCGGTTTCCCATGTTGCAGGTGTTTTTTTTTTTTTTCTTTACTGTCTGAGCCACCAGGAAACCCTTAAAATGGGCTTCATCTGACACTATGTTTTTCATATCTGTAAGATCAAATGGGGTCTACTTTAGGATTTCCATGTCTCTCCTTACTTTGAGAACACACAAAACACAGTTTTTCCAAGTATCTTAATGTCTCTGTTTGCAGTTTCTAAAATCTATGCCACTTCTGCCTGAGTTTCAGTTCTCAAGGGAATTTTAGTATGATTTTTCGTCCCTTCGTGAGATTTAATATGTTCTTAACGTGGTTTGGGCCTATTCCATACTCTTCTTGTGAATTGGCTGCTCATGTCTTTAAACATGTCTTCATAAATTTAAAGGCCAGTGATACATCTTTCTTATAAAGTGTTGGCTCGTGCCTCTTGCCCATTTTTCTTTCAGGCTTTAAGATCTTTCTTCTCAAAATCGTAAGCGTCATCTTTTGGGTTTGTTTATGGCGTGCTTTTTCTACCTCTTAAAATGTTCAGCAGTGTGATGGACCCTGGGTGAGTAAGTGACAAATGGACACCAGGATGTGAACACTTCACAGGAAACGCAGGGAGACCCACTAAGCCAACAAACTGTCTCCAGGGGTGCACCTCAGGCTTGTTGACCCGACGAGTCAATTGGAAAAACGAGGACTGAGGTGGAGCAGACAATCCGTTCCCCTTTCCTCCAGAGCCAAGCAGCTCAATGAGAGACCGTGGGAACTAGATGCACAGGACAGGATGACTCAGTGTTTTATCAAGAAGCTGGAAGCTTGTGGCAGCTGCTCATGGAAATGAATTCCACCATGGTTTTGGCTGTGAGGTCAGCTCCAAGGGAGCTTCCAGCAAGAAAACAAGATGAGAAAAGAGATTTGTGAGGGCACGTGTTGAGAAGACCCTTGCACTCAAGGCTCACACAGCTCTGGGCAAGCTCCACCGCTTGCTGGGAATACTAATCAGCTGCAGGTGGTCATTTCCTGCATGGGATCCCCCAGCACAACCTGAAACAAGCATTTCTCTGCCCCATCCCCATCACCCTGTTGAAATGCAAGCTGGGGTAGTACTCCTAGGGAGGTGACCCTGAGTCCTAAACTTGAAATGAGACAGCTCCGTGTGGAGCAAGGGCAAGTGTATTCAATGCGTTCTCATAGCCTGAAGACAAGGGTTTCCGACTGGACACCAGAAAACAGAGGCGAGTTCCGGGAACACTGAGACAAGGAGGCGGGATGGAAAGGTTTCTGTCGGCTGGCCTAGAATTCAATCGGCTTCACGGTGCGTTAAGACCACACTGCAGAGGGAACGTGCAATGATGCTCCCTTCCACAGACACTTAAACACAGCCTAGTTGTCGTGGAGGGATTTCAGGCAAGATATTCAAAACTAGATAAAGGTGAAAGGTGAGAGAGAACAGAATGAATGCCCGAGGAGTGTGGCTGTGGGGAAGGTTTGTAGGAGATGCAGTCTGCCTGCCGTGTGACCCATGAGCTGACGTGGAGAGATGAGGGTGGCAGGTGAGTTTGGAGGCCTCTTTAGGGGAATTACAAATGCCTCATTTCTCCCACAAAATCATCTGAGTTGCTCCCCATCCTCCGCTAGACATGTCAGGATGGGTCTTTGTCATGTCAAGTCTCACCCGGGGCCACCATTGGCTGGGGAAGAGACGTGCTGATCTCATAAACCTTAACGGTGTGGCCCCCTGAAGATGGGTATATATAAGGGTGCTCAGGGGCTCTGGGGCAGACTACTGGGAGCCTTCAGAATGACTAAGGTCACTGGGAAGCCACAAGGCTTAGAGCAGTTACGTAACAACCATCTCCATATACCCAGGGGGAAAAGATGAAGACCTCCTATCAACTGAAGTCCAAAAGGTGAGCTGAACCCACCTAAGCTCCTCTTATCTTTCTCTGTTTGACTTACTTTGTATGGTCATCTCTAGGTGCATCCATGTTGACAAAATAGCATTGTTTCATTCTTTCTTATGGTTAATATTCCATTGTATGTATAAAATATCTTTCTTTATCCATTCACCTATGTATGGGCATTTAAGGTTGTTTCCATTTCTTTGCTACTGTACTTGGTACTACTATAAACACTGCTGTGCGTGTCTCTTTCCTGATGGGAGTTTTCATCTTTACTAGGATATATGCCCAGTAGTGGGGTTGCTGGATCATATGCTAACTCTATTTTTAGTTTGTTTCAAAAGCTGCATACTGGGGAGGGAGATGGGCAGGAGGTTCTAAAAGGAGGGGACATATGTGTACATATGGCTGATTCATGTTGAGGTTGGACAGAAAACAACAAAATTCTGTAAAGCAACTATCCATCAATAAGAAAATAAAAATTAATTTTAAAAGAACTGCTTACTGTTTCAATAGTGACAGCATCAGTTTCTTGACTTTCATGTATCGGATGTTGTTAATCTTGCTGCAGTGCATGGTCGACTTACACGTGTTTTCCAAAGTCTGTGTTTCTTTATCGTTTAAAGCACTTTGAGCTGTATTTAACTGTTGCTGTTTTCTTCCTGAGAGTGTTCTGGATTTTCTTTTTCACTTTTTTTCTTTTTCGGATGAATCACCCCTGACATGGTCAAGGGTAGGTCTCATGTTGAGTCCAGCGGCCTTGTGTATATCATATATCCATCAGCGATAGTTTGAAGGCTGCCATTACAGAGAAAACCCTCGACGCTGCAAGGCTTTATGATTCCCTCCTCTTTTGGGATGGCCTGCCCCATCTGAGAGTTTTTGTCAGGCCCGGTTGTACAGTAGAGTAGAACGAGCCAGAGGATGCCACAAAACCCGGTGTCTCCTCACTCTTGGATTTTTGAAGTAAATCTTCCTATTCTCTTTAAGTTGAAGACAAGGGGAGCTGGTGGTACGTGTACAGATTCCTGTTCCGTGACACTGAGACTACTCTATGTATTCAGCTGTGCTTGTTTTCACCTACATATTATTAGAAGGTGTTTCGACTACCACTCTTGCTGCAATAGCTTTACGTGGATTCTGTATTTTATATGTATCTGTGGGAAGAAATTAATGCCAAACTACAGATGTTTCCCTTCCATCCACCACGGTCCACCCATAGGTTTTTTGCCAGGTTGGATGTCCATGTCACCTTTGTGTGGGTGCTCACTGCAGTGGATTTTTGTATCCCACCTCTCTGTTGCATCACCTGATGTTTCTTGAATCGAACCTCCTTCACTCAGTGGGATGATCTCTGGGTTTATCTATCTCTGAAGTTGTCCTCCTTTCAGATTTCAATCCTTGATTCAAATTCATTCTAGACCTGTATCAATTTCCTTATACATTCCTCTGTGCAGGTATGCTATCTTAACTTTCATCTCTTTGATGTTTTGAATGGTTTCCATGGGACCTGGTTTGGGGTGTGTGGTGTTCGAAATCTGTTCATTTCTGAACTACTCCAGGAGAGGACTTGGTTTATCATACTGTCTCTGCCTCTTTGTTTATTTATTTATTTGTCTTTCATGGGAGTGCCCTTTTCTAATCATGCTCATAGTGCCTCTTATCAGGTCCATCCCACCAGTAACCTAAAGTGTCCACTGTACTAATGCTATTCTACCACTGATTCCATGTGCAGCTTTAGACAGTGGCCTTTTTTCGTGCTGAGGCAGAGGTGATCATATCCTCAAGAGCTTAGATGTTCGTATCTCTTAGATTTCATCCTATGTGCACATTGTCATCAGCTTTTTTCATGAGGCACGGAATTGTGTTTGCCCGTTCATATCCTCTACCTGTTAGCTTCCCCTGTGTTTATTTTTTCTCCTATGTGAGCCCTGGCAATTTGTAAAGAGTGGGTATGGGTTAGAGCTCAGCACCGTTGTGAACACTGGGTCCATCAGCATTCGAAGGTTGCCGTTATAATAGAAAATGTCCACAAGGCGGCAGCATTTCTTCATTCCCTCCTCTTGTTGCTATGGTAACAGCCCCCTCTGAGGTTCTCCCAGGCCTGGTTGTAAATGAGAGGAAAAGGAGACCCTGGAAGTCACCAAAAGCTTTTGTCTCTTTAGCCTTTGAGGTTTTTTCTTTAAGTGAAACTTTTATTTCTCATTTAAGACAATTTACACCGTTGTAGTTGTTGCAGGGAACCAGTTTCTCCTTCCGTTCCAGAGATACCTGGAGGTGTTCAGCTGTGGTTACTGTCACAGCTGTTTTTAGAAACTGTTGAGCACATTTCTCTCGATGCAAGAAGTCCATATGGATTATGAATTGCTTAGGCATTTGTGGGGATAAATTTATTCCAGCCTTCACCTTTCAGGCTCTCACCCACCAACACCTTTTGCTAACCGTAATTTTCTTACCAGGAGTGCAAGTCCATTTCACTTTTTTTTTTTTTTTTTTTCACTCTTCGCCATCAATGTTTTCTTTTTAATCCCCTCTCGAAGGTATATGATATGATATCTCTTTAATCTGCCCTTCTTTACTTACTGTGATTAACTCTAGATGTTTGCGTATCTCTGAAAATGGAATTTTTTCCAATTTCATCATTTTGGCATCATATTTCATTGTGTATCTCTGTCACATTTCTTTCTCTTTTCATCTGCACGCAACAATTCTCTTTCCCTTCATCTCTTGGTCGTTGTGAATGCTGCTGCAGTGCATGCAACAGACAACACAGAAATACAAAGGATTACAAGAGACTACTATCAGCAGCTATATGAAAATAAAATGGAAAACTTGGAAGAAATGGACGAATTCTTAGAAAAGTATAACCTTCCAAAACTGAGCCAGGAAGAAATAGAAAATCTTACTAGACCAATCAAAAGCATGGAAATTGAAACTGCAATGAAAAATCTTTGAACAAACAAAAGCCAAGGACCAGTTGGCTTCACAGGTGAATCCACTAAACAATTAAGGGCTAACACCTATCCTACTCAAACTCTTCCAAATTATTGCACAAGGTAAACCCCCAAAATCAATTGATGAGTCCCCCTTCACCCTAATCCCAAAACCAGCCAAAGATGCCGCCAGAAAAGAAAACTACAGGCCAAGATCACTGATGAACATATGTGAAAAATGTTCAACAAATTCTAGCAAACAGAATCCAACGACATCTTCAAAAAGTTAGACATCATGACCAAGTGGGTTTATTCAAGAAAGCTCCATGTGGAACAAGGTCAAGTGTATTCACTGTGTTCTCATAGCCTGAAGACAAGGGTTTCCGACTGGAGAACAGAAAACAGAGGAGAGCTCCTGGAACGCGGAGAAAAAGAGGCGGGATGGGAAAGGATTCTGTCGGCTGGTAGAGAATTAAGTGGTCTTCGAGGTGCATTAAGACCACATTGCAGGAGGAACGTGGAATGATTCTCGCTTCCACAGACACTTAAACACAACCTAGTTGTCATGGAGGGAGTTTAGGCAAGATATGAAAAGCTAGATAATGGTGAAAGCTGAGAGAGAACAGAATGAATGCCCGAGGAGTGTGGCTGTGGGGCAAGGTTTGGAGGAGATGCACTCTGCGTGCTGTGTGACCCATCAGAGTTGACATAGAGATGAGGGTGGCAGATGAGTTTGGAGTCGTCTTTAGGGCATTACAAATGCCTCATTTCTCCCAGCAAATCATCTGACTTGCTCCCCATCCTCCGCTAAACATGTCAGAGTGGGGCTTTGTGATGTCAAAGCTCACCCAGGGCCACCATTGGCTGGGGAAGAGACTTGCTGACCTCATAAAGCATGAGGGTGAGGCTCCATGGGGACGGGTATATATAGGGGAGCTCAGGGGCTCTGAGCAGACCACTGTGAGTCCTCCAAATGACTGAGGTGACTAGGAAGCCACAAGGCTCCAGAGTAGTTATGGAACACACACCTCCTCTTACCCAGGAGAAGATGAAGACCTCCTATCAACTGAGGTCCAGAAAAAATGTCTAGGTGAGCTGAACCCAACCAAACTCTCTTGCCCATTGGCCCCACGCCAAAAGATCCCCTCCCCTGTCCTTGCCTGGCACATAACCCTTCCCTGCCCACACCTCTTCTCCTGAAGCCATCGTTCCCACCTGTCTTCACACTCTTCCCTAAACCAGTGCCATTCTTTACTCCCCCTCTTCTTTTCTCTAGGTGGCCAGGGTAAGCGTGAGGGTGAATAATCCCATTCCGGCAAAGCTGCCTAAGAAAACTCAGAAACCTCCCACCACCACAAAGCTTCAGAAAATCAGATGCTCAAAGCTCTTTAGCCAGAGTTCCAAGGCAAATGAACAGCTGAATCAGAAGGAACCAGAGGAGGTCCCAGAGACCACAGCAACCCCTGCCATTCCAGCCACTCAGAACGAACCAGAGGAGGTCCCAGAGACCACAGAGACCCCTGCCATTCCAGTTAATCAGAACGAAACAGAGGAGGTCCCAGAGGCCATGGAGACCTGGGGCATGGCTATAGAGACTTCAGAAATGCTCGGGGGTCTCGCCGCTGAGTACTGGCCAACAGGACAGATGCTGAATATTCTAGCAACTGCATACATTGATAACGAAAATAAAATCAACCTGATGTGAAATTATGTTTGTCTCTGAGTTCTCTGATAGTGGGGGCAGAGAGGGCAGGGAAGGGATAAGTGTGTGAGGAGGGAGGGAGATGGTTTCTGTGGAGTTGTAGATGGGACCAGAAGGTCCAGGTCGCCAGAAAGTAGGGTGAAGAACTGGTTCCAGACTGAGCTTCAAAGACACACTTCCCACGGGAGAAGCAAAGAGGACTTGGTGTTTCTCTGTGTGAGTGCAGAGATGCATACTTAGCTGGGGAGCTGTGTGGTGTGTGGGGGGCCGTGCCATTTGCTAAAAAGGCATACAAAGGAGCTGCCCCATCAAAAGAATGGAATATTGGCATTTGCAGCAACATGGAAGGTAGAATATTGAGTCAAATAACTCACAGAGATAGACAAACACTGTATGATATGACTTATAGAATCTAAACATACCACAAAGTAGAGAATATGATAAAAATGGAGGCGCGCAGATATAGAGAAGCATCTACTGGTTACCAGCGGGGAGGGGAAGAGGGAGGGGCAATAGAGAGGTGCGGCAGTGGGAGGCACGGAGTGTTAGTTAGGTGGAAGATGAGCTCAGGGATGCATTGTACAACATGGGGAATAGAGCCAGGACTTTGCCATAACTATAAATGGAAAGCAAGCTTTAACAGTGGTATAATAAGAAAGAAAAGGAAAGAAAGTGGGGGGAGGAAGGAGGGAAGAAAAGAAGGAAAAGAATGGCTTTTTTGGAGGTCAAGCAGCCAATACTGATTAGGCCCTTTTTAGTAAAGGAATGTATTTTATTTTATTTTGTTTATTTTAATTGGTGGGTAATTACTTTACAATATTGTGGTGGTTTTTGCCATACATTAACATGAATCAGCCATGAGTGTACATGTGTTCCCCATCCTGATCCGCTCTCCCGACTCCCTCCCAATCCCATCCCTCTGGGTCATCTCAGTGCACCAGCCCTGAGCACCCTGTCTTATGCATCAAACATGGACTGGCTATCTCTTTCACATATGAGAATATACATGTTTCAATGCTATTCTCTCAGATCATCCCACCCTCGCCATCTCCCACAGACTCCAAAAGGCTGTTCTGTAAATCTGTGTCTCTTTTGCTGTCTCCCATATAGGGTTATCATTACCATCTTTCTAAATTCCATATATATGCCTTAGTAAAGTGTCTTGGTGTTTTTCTTTCTGACTTACTTCACTCTGTATAATAGGCTCCAGTTTCATCTACCTCATTAGAACGGATTCAAAAGTGTTTGTTTTAATGGCTGAGCAATATTCCATTGTGCCTATGTACCACATCTTTCTTTCCCATTTGCCTGCTGATGGACATCTGGGTTACTTCCATACCCAGGCTATTGTAAACAGTGCTGTGGTGAACATTGTGGCACACGTGTCGTTTTCACTTCTGGGTGAATCACGATTTGAATGAGGAGAAACCATGATGACTATTAGCCTGTTAGTGGGAAACCCTGCACATGAGTTTGGTTGAAGGACTGGGACCAAAGTTGGTAATGGTTGTTTCCGACCTTCTGAGGGTGCACAGATGGACATGTGGGGTGCTGCCGTGCTGGGGGACATCTCTGGTTGCTCTGTTCTCACCAGCAACAGAGGATTTTCTTTCCTTCCTTTCATTTCCCTTGTTTCCCTTTCTCCCTCTTTCCTCCCTACCTGCCTTTCTTTCACAAATATTCCATGTGCTGTGCTGTGCTGTATTTCATTGATCAGCCGGGTCTAACTCTTTTTGACGCCATGGACTGTAGCCCACCAGGCTCCTCTGTCCATGGGGATTTTATAGGCTGGCATACTGGAGCAGGCTGCCCTTCCCCCCTCCAGGGGATCTTCCCAACCCAGGGATTGAATCCCGGTTTCCCATGTTGGAGGTGTTTTTTTTTTTTTCTTTACTGTCTGAGCCACCAGGAAACCCTTAAAATGGGCTTCATCTGACACTATGTTTTTCATATCTGTAAGATCAAATGGGGTCTACTTTAGGATTTCCATGTCTCTCCTTACTTTGAGAACACACAAAACACAGTTTTTCCAAGTATCTTAATGTCTCTGTTTGCAGTTTCTAAAATCTATGCCACTTCTGCCTGAGTTTCAGTTCTCAAGGGAATTTTAGTATGATTTTTCGTCCCTTCGTGAGATTTAATATGTTCTTAACGTGGTTTGGGCCTATTCCATACTCTTCTTGTGAATTGGCTGCTCATGTCTTTAAACATGTCTTCATAAATTTAAAGGCCAGTGATACATCTTTCTTATAAAGTGTTGGCTCGTGCCTCTTGCCCATTTTTCTTTCAGGCTTTAAGATCTTTCTTCTCAAAATCGTAAGCGTCATCTTTTGGGTTTGTTTATGGCGTGCTTTTTCTACCTCTTAAAATGTTCAGCAGTGTGATGGACCCTGGGTGAGTAAGTGACAAATGGACACCAGGATGTGAACACTTCACAGGAAACGCAGGGAGACCCACTAAGCCAACAAACTGTCTCCAGGGGTGCACCTCAGGCTTGTTGACCCGACGAGTCAATTGGAAAAACGAGGACTGAGGTGGAGCAGACAATCCGTTCCCCTTTCCTCCAGAGCCAAGCAGCTCAATGAGAGACCGTGGGAACTAGATGCACAGGACAGGATGACTCAGTGTTTTATCAAGAAGCTGGAAGCTTGTGGCAGCTGCTCATGGAAATGAATTCCACCATGGTTTTGGCTGTGAGGTCAGCTCCAAGGGAGCTTCCAGCAAGAAAACAAGATGAGAAAAGAGATTTGTGAGGGCACGTGTTGAGAAGACCCTTGCACTCAAGGCTCACACAGCTCTGGGCAAGCTCCACCGCTTGCTGGGAATACTAATCAGCTGCAGGTGGTCATTTCCTGCATGGGATCCCCCAGCACAACCTGAAACAAGCATTTCTCTGCCCCATCCCCATCACCCTGTTGAAATGCAAGCTGGGGTAGTACTCCTAGGGAGGTGACCCTGAGTCCTAAACTTGAAATGAGACAGCTCCGTGTGGAGCAAGGGCAAGTGTATTCAATGCGTTCTCATAGCCTGAAGACAAGGGTTTCCGACTGGACACCAGAAAACAGAGGCGAGTTCCGGGAACACTGAGACAAGGAGGCGGGATGGAAAGGTTTCTGTCGGCTGGCCTAGAATTCAATCGGCTTCACGGTGCGTTAAGACCACACTGCAGAGGGAACGTGCAATGATGCTCCCTTCCACAGACACTTAAACACAGCCTAGTTGTCGTGGAGGGATTTCAGGCAAGATATTCAAAACTAGATAAAGGTGAAAGGTGAGAGAGAACAGAATGAATGCCCGAGGAGTGTGGCTGTGGGGAAGGTTTGTAGGAGATGCAGTCTGCCTGCCGTGTGACCCATGAGCTGACGTGGAGAGATGAGGGTGGCAGGTGAGTTTGGAGGCCTCTTTAGGGGAATTACAAATGCCTCATTTCTCCCACAAAATCATCTGAGTTGCTCCCCATCCTCCGCTAGACATGTCAGGATGGGTCTTTGTCATGTCAAGTCTCACCCGGGGCCACCATTGGCTGGGGAAGAGACGTGCTGATCTCATAAACCTTAACGGTGTGGCCCCCTGAAGATGGGTATATATAAGGGTGCTCAGGGGCTCTGGGGCAGACTACTGGGAGCCTTCAGAATGACTAAGGTCACTGGGAAGCCACAAGGCTTAGAGCAGTTACGTAACAACCATCTCCATATACCCAGGGGGAAAAGATGAAGACCTCCTATCAACTGAAGTCCAAAAGGTGAGCTGAACCCACCTAAGCTCCTCTTATCTTTCTCTGTTTGACTTACTTTGTATGGTCATCTCTAGGTGCATCCATGTTGACAAAATAGCATTGTTTCATTCTTTCTTATGGTTAATATTCCATTGTATGTATAAAATATCTTTCTTTATCCATTCACCTATGTATGGGCATTTAAGGTTGTTTCCATTTCTTTGCTACTGTACTTGGTACTACTATAAACACTGCTGTGCGTGTCTCTTTCCTGATGGGAGTTTTCATCTTTACTAGGATATATGCCCAGTAGTGGGGTTGCTGGATCATATGCTAACTCTATTTTTAGTTTGTTTCAAAAGCTGCATACTGGGGAGGGAGATGGGCAGGAGGTTCTAAAAGGAGGGGACATATGTGTACATATGGCTGATTCATGTTGAGGTTGGACAGAAAACAACAAAATTCTGTAAAGCAACTATCCATCAATAAGAAAATAAAAATTAATTTTAAAAGAACTGCTTACTGTTTCAATAGTGACAGCATCAGTTTCTTGACTTTCATGTATCGGATGTTGTTAATCTTGCTGCAGTGCATGGTCGACTTACACGTGTTTTCCAAAGTCTGTGTTTCTTTATCGTTTAAAGCACTTTGAGCTGTATTTAACTGTTGCTGTTTTCTTCCTGAGAGTGTTCTGGATTTTCTTTTTCACTTTTTTTCTTTTTCGGATGAATCACCCCTGACATGGTCAAGGGTAGGTCTCATGTTGAGTCCAGCGGCCTTGTGTATATCATATATCCATCAGCGATAGTTTGAAGGCTGCCATTACAGAGAAAACCCTCGACGCTGCAAGGCTTTATGATTCCCTCCTCTTTTGGGATGGCCTGCCCCATCTGAGAGTTTTTGTCAGGCCCGGTTGTACAGTAGAGTAGAACGAGCCAGAGGATGCCACAAAACCCGGTGTCTCCTCACTCTTGGATTTTTGAAGTAAATCTTCCTATTCTCTTTAAGTTGAAGACAAGGGGAGCTGGTGGTACGTGTACAGATTCCTGTTCCGTGACACTGAGACTACTCTATGTATTCAGCTGTGCTTGTTTTCACCTACATATTATTAGAAGGTGTTTCGACTACCACTCTTGCTGCAATAGCTTTACGTGGATTCTGTATTTTATATGTATCTGTGGGAAGAAATTAATGCCAAACTACAGATGTTTCCCTTCCATCCACCACGGTCCACCCATAGGTTTTTTGCCAGGTTGGATGTCCATGTCACCTTTGTGTGGGTGCTCACTGCAGTGGATTTTTGTATCCCACCTCTCTGTTGCATCACCTGATGTTTCTTGAATCGAACCTCCTTCACTCAGTGGGATGATCTCTGGGTTTATCTATCTCTGAAGTTGTCCTCCTTTCAGATTTCAATCCTTGATTCAAATTCATTCTAGACCTGTATCAATTTCCTTATACATTCCTCTGTGCAGGTATGCTATCTTAACTTTCATCTCTTTGATGTTTTGAATGGTTTCCATGGGACCTGGTTTGGGGTGTGTGGTGTTCGAAATCTGTTCATTTCTGAACTACTCCAGGAGAGGACCTGGTTTATCATACTGTCTCTGCCTCTTTGTTTATTTATTTATTTGTCTTTCATGGGAGTGCACTTTTCTAATCATGCTCATAATGCCTCTTATCAGGTCCATCCCACCAGTAACCTAAAGTGTCCACTGCACTAATGCTATTCTACCACTGATTCCATGTGCAGCTTTAGACAGTGGCCTTTTTTCGTGCTGAGGCAGAGGTGATCATATCCTCAAGAGCTTAGATGTTCGTATCTCTTAGATTTCATCCTATGTGCACATTGTCATCAGCTTTTTTCATGAGGCACGGAATTGTGTTTACCCGTTCATATCCTCTACCTGTTAGCTTCCCCTGTGTTTATTTTTTCTCCTATGTGAGCCCTGGCAATTTGTAAAGAGTGGGTATGGGTTAGAGCTCAGCACCGTTGTGAACACTGGGTCCATCAGCATTCGAAGGTTGCCGTTATAGAAAATGTCCACAAGGCGGCAGCATTTCTTCATTCCCTCCTCTTGTTGCTATGGTAACAGCCCCCTCTGAGGTTCTCCCAGGCCTGGTTGTAAATGAGAGGAAAAGGAGACCCTGGAAGTCACCAAAAGCTTTTGACTCTTTAGCCTTTGAGGTTTTTTCTTTAAGTGAAACTTTTATTTCTCATTTAAGACAATTTACACCGTTGTAGTTGTTGCAGGGAACCAGCTTCTCCTTCCGTTCCAGAGATACCTGGAGGTGTTCAGCTGTGGTTACTGTCACAGCTGTTTTTAGAAGCTGTTGAGCACATTTCTCTTGATGCAAGAAGTCCATATGGATTATGAATTGCATAGGCATTTGTGGGAATAAATTTATTCCAGCCTTCACCTTTCAGGCTCTCACCCACCAACACCTTTTGCTAACCGTAATTTTCTTACCAGGAGTGCAAGTCCATTTCACTTTTTTTTTTTTTTTTTCACTCTTCGCCATCAATGTTTTCTTTTTAATCCCCTCTCGAAGGTATATGATATGATATCTCTTTAATCTGCCCTTCTTTACTTACTGTGATTAACTCTAGATGTTTGCGTATCTCTGAAAATGGAATTTTTTCCAATTTCATCATTTTGGCATCATATTTCATTGTGTATCTCTGTCACATTTCTTTCTCTTTTCATCTGCACGCAACAATTCTCTTTCCCTTCATCCCTTGGTCGTTGTGAATGCTGCTGCAGTGCATGCAACAGACAACACAGAAATACAAAGGATTACAAGAGACTACTATCAGCAGCTATATGAAAATAAAATGGAAAACTTGGAAGAAATGGACGAATTCTTAGAAAAGTATAACCTTCCAAAACTGAGCCAGGAAGAAATAGAAAATCTTACTAGACCAATCAAAAGCATGGAAATTGAAACTGCAATGAAAAATCTTTGAACAAACAAAAGCCAAGGACCAGTTGGCTTCACAGGTGAATCCACCAAACAATTAAGGTCTAACACCTATCCTACTCAAACTCTTCCAAATTATTGCACAAAGTAAACCCCCAAAATCAATTGATGAGGCCCCCTTCACCCTAATCCCAAAACCAGCCAAAGATGCCGCCAGAAAAGAAAACTACAGGCCAAGATCACTGATGAACATATGTGAAAAATGTTCAACAAATTCTAGCAAACAGAATCCAACGACATCTTCAAAAAGTTAGACATCATGACCAAGTGGGTTTATTCAAGAAAGCTCCATGTGGAACAAGGTCAAGTGTATTCACTGTGTTCTCATAGCCTGAAGACAAGGGTTTCCGACTGGAGAACAGAAAACAGAGGAGAGCTCCTGGAACGCGGAGAAAAAGAGGCGGGATGGGAAAGGATTCTGTCGGCTGGTAGAGAATTAAGTGGTCTTCGAGGTGCATTAAGACCACATTGCAGGAGGAACGTGGAATGATTCTCGCTTCCACAGACACTTAAACACAACCTAGTTGTCATGGAGGGAGTTTAGGCAAGATATGAAAAGCTAGATAATGGTGAAAGCTGAGAGAGAACAGAATGAATGCCCGAGGAGTGTGGCTGTGGGGCAAGGTTTGGAGGAGATGCACTCTGCGTGCTGTGTGACCCATCAGAGTTGACATAGAGATGAGGGTGGCAGATGAGTTTGGAGTCGTCTTTAGGGCATTACAAATGCCTCATTTCTCCCAGCAAATCATCTGACTTGCTCCCCATCCTCCGCTAAACATGTCAGAGTGGGGCTTTGTGATGTCAAAGCTCACCCAGGGCCACCATTGGCTGGGGAAGAGACTTGCTGACCTCATAAAGCATGAGGGTGAGGCTCCATGGGGACGGGTATATATAGGGGAGCTCAGGGGCTCTGAGCAGACCACTGTGAGTCCTCCAAATGACTGAGGTGACTAGGAAGCCACAAGGCTCCAGAGTAGTTATGGAACACACACCTCCTCTTACCCAGGAGAAGATGAAGACCTCCTATCAACTGAGGTCCAGAAAAAATGTCTAGGTGAGCTGAACCCAACCAAACTCTCTTGCCCATTGGCCCCACGCCAAAAGATCCCCTCCCCTGTCCTTGCCTGGCACATAACCCTTCCCTGCCCACACCTCTTCTCCTGAAGCCATCGTTCCCACCTGTCTTCACACTCTTCCCTAAACCAGTGCCATTCTTTACTCCCCCTCTTCTTTTCTCTAGGTGGCCAGGGTAAGCGTGAGGGTGAATAATCCCATTCCGGCAAAGCTGCCTAAGAAAACTCAGAAACCTCCCACCACCACAAAGCTTCAGAAAATCAGATGCTCAAAGCTCTTTAGCCAGAGTTCCAAGGCAAATGAACAGCTGAATCAGAAGGAACCAGAGGAGGTCCCAGAGACCACAGCAACCCCTGCCATTCCAGCCACTCAGAACGAACCAGAGGAGGTCCCAGAGACCACAGAGACCCCTGCCATTCCAGTTAATCAGAACGAAACAGAGGAGGTCCCAGAGGCCATGGAGACCTGGGGCATGGCTATAGAGACTTCAGAAATGCTCGGGGGTCTCGCTGCTGAGTACTGGCCAACAGGACAGATGCTGAATATTCTAGCAACTGCATACATTGATAACGAAAATAAAATCAACCTGATGTGAAATTATGTTTGTCTCTGAGTTCTCTGATAGTGGGGGCAGAGAGGGCAGGGAAGGGATAAGTGTGTGAGGAGGGAGGGAGATGGTTTCTGTGGAGTTGTAGATGGGACCAGAAGGTCCAGGTCGCCAGAAAGTAGGGTGAAGAACTGGTTCCAGACTGAGCTTCAAAGACACACTTCCCACGGGAGAAGCAAAGAGGACTTGGTGTTTCTCTGTGTGAGTGCAGAGATGGATACTTAGCTGGGGAGCTGTGTGGTGTGTGGGGGGCCGTGCCATTTGCTAAAAAGGCATACAAAGGAGCTGCCCCATCAAAAGAATGGAATATTGGCATTTGCAGCAACATGGAAGGTAGAATATTGAGTCAAATAACTCACAGAGATAGACAAACACTGTATGATATGACTTATAGAATCTAAACATACCACAAAGTAGAGAATATGATAAAAATGGAGGCGCGCAGATATAGAGAAGCATCTACTGGTTACCAGCGGGGAGGGGAAGAGGGAGGGGCAATAGAGAGGTGCGGCAGTGGGAGGCACGGAGTGTTAGTTAGGTGGAAGATGAGCTCAGGGATGCATTGTACAACATGGGGAATAGAGCCAGGACTTTGCCATAACTATAAATGGAAAGCAAGCTTTAACAGTGGTATAATAAGAAAGAAAAGGAAAGAAAGTGGGGGGAGGAAGGAGGGAAGAAAAGAAGGAAAAGAATGGCTTTTTTGGAGGTCAAGCAGCCAATACTGATTAGGCCCTTTTTAGCAAAGGAATGTATTTTATTTTATTTTGTTTATTTTAATTGGTGGGTAATTACTTTACAATATTGTGGTGGTTTTTGCCATACATTAACATGAATCAGCCATGAGTGTACATGTGTTCCCCATCCTGATCCGCTCTCCCGACTCCCTCCCAATCCCATCCCTCTGGGTCATCTCAGTGCACCAGCCCTGAGCACCCTGTCTTATGCATCAAACATGGACTGGCTATCTCTTTCACATATGAGAATATACATGTTTCAATGCTATTCTCTCAGATCATCCCACCCTCGCCATCTCCCACAGACTCCAAAAGGCTGTTCTGTAAATCTGTGTCTCTTTTGCTGTCTCCCATATAGGGTTATCATTACCATCTTTCTAAATTCCATATATATGCCTTAGTAAAGTGTCTTGGTGTTTTTCTTTCTGACTTACTTCACTCTGTATAATAGGCTCCAGTTTCATCTACCTCATTAGAACGGATTCAAAAGTGTTTGTTTTAATGGCTGAGCAATATTCCATTGTGCCTATGTACCACATCTTTCTTTCCCATTTGCCTGCTGATGGACATCTGGGTTACTTCCATACCCAGGCTATTGTAAACAGTGCTGTGGTGAACATTGTGGCACACGTGTCATTTTCACTTCTGGGTGAATCACGATTTGAATGAGGAGAAACCATGATGACTATTAGCCTGTTAGTGGGAAAACCTGCACATGAGTTTGGTTGAAGGACTGGGACCAAAGTTGGTAATGGTTGTTTCCAACCTTCTGAGGGTGCACAGATGGACATGTGGGGTGCTGCCCTGCTGGGGGACATCTCTGGTTGCTCTGTTCTCACCAGCAACAGAGGATTTTCTTTCCTTCCTTTCATTTCCCTTGTTTCCCTTTCTCCCTCTTTCCTCCCTACCTGCCTTTCTTTCACAAATATTCCATGTGCTGTGCTGTGCTGTATTTCATTGATCAGCCGGGTCTAACTCTTTTTGACGCCATGGACTGTAGCCCACCAGGCTCCTCTGTCCATGGGGATTTTATAGGCTGGCATACTGGAGTAGGCTGCCCTTCCCCCCTCCAGGGGATCTTCCCAACCCAGGGATTGAATCCCGGTCTCCCATGTTGCAGGTGTTTTTTTTTTTTTTTTTTCTTTACTGTCTGAGCCACCAGGAAACCCTTAAAATGGGCTTCATCTGACACTATGTTTTTCATATCTGTAAGATCAAATGGGGTCTACTTTAGGATTTCCATGTCTCTCCTTACTTTGAGAACACACAAAACACAGTTTTTCCAAGTATCTTAATGTCTCTGTTTGCAGTTTCTAAAATCTATGCCACTTCTGCCTGAGTTTCAGTTCTCAAGGGAATTTTAGTATGATTTTTCGTCCCTTCGTGAGATTTAATATGTTCTTAACGTGGTTTGGGCCTATTCCATACTCTTCTTATGAATTGACTGCTCATGTCTTTAAACATGTCTTCATAAATTTAAAGGCCAGTGATACATCTTTCTTATAAAGTGTTGGCTCGTGCCTCTTGCCCATTTTTCTTTCAGGCTTTAAGATCTTTCTTCTCAAAATCGTAAGCGTCATCTTTTGGGTTTGTTTATGGCGTGCTTTTTCTACCTCTTAAAATGTTCAGCAGTGTGATGGACCCTGGGTGAGTAAGTGACAAATGGACACCAGGATGTGAACACTTCACAGGAAACGCAGGGAGACCCACTAAGCCAACAAACTGTCTCCAGGGGTGCACCTCAGGCTTGTTGAGCCGACGAGTCAATTGGAAAAACGAGGACTGAGGTGGAGCAGACAATCCATTCCCCTTTCCTCCAGAGCCAAGCAGCTCAATGAGAGACCGTGGGAACTAGATGCACAGGACAGGATGACTCAGTGTTTTATCAAGAAGCTGGAAGCTTGCGGCAGCTGCTCATGGAAATGAATTCCACCATGGTTTTGGCTGTGAGGTCAGCTCCAAGGGAGCTTCCAGCAAGAAAACAAGATGAGAAAAGAGATTTGTGAGGGCACGTGTTGAGAAGACCCATGCACTCAAGGCTCACACAGCTCTGGGCAAGCTCCACCGCTTGCTGGGAATACTAATCAGCTGCAGGTGGTCATTTCCTGCATGGGATCCCCCAGCACAACCTGAAACAAGCATTTCTCTGCCCCATCCCCATCACCCTGTTGAAATGCAAGCCGGGGTAGTACTCCTAGGGAGGTGACCCTGAGTCCTAAACTTGAAACGAGACAGCTCCGTGTGGAGCAAGGGCAAGTGTATTCAATGCGTTCTCATAGCCTGAAGACAAGGGTTTCCGACTGGACACCAGAAAACAGAGGCGAGTTCCGGGAACACTGAGACAAGGAGGCGGGATGGAAAGGTTTCTGTCGGCTGGCCTAGAATTCAATCGGCTTCACGGTGCGTTAAGACCACACTGCAGAGGGAACGTGCAATGATGCTCCCTTCCACAGACACTTAAACACAGCCTAGTTGTCGTGGAGGGATTTCAGGCAAGATATTCAAAACTAGATAAAGGTGAAAGGTGAGAGAGAACAGAATGAATGCCCGAGGAGTGTGGCTGTGGGGAAGGTTTGTAGGAGATGCAGTCTGCCTGCCGTGTGACCCATGAGCTGACGTGGAGAGATGAGGGTGGCAGGTGAGTTTGGAGGCCTCTTTAGGGGAATTACAAATGCCTCATTTCTCCCACAAAATCATCTGAGTTGCTCCCCATCCTCCGCTAGACATGTCAGGATGGGTCTTTGTCATGTCAAGTCTCACCCGGGGCCACCATTGGCTGGGGAAGAGACGTGCTGATCTCATAAACCTTAACGGTGTGGCCCCCTGAAGATGGGTATATATAAGGGTGCTCAGGGGCTCTGGGGCAGACTACTGGGAGCCTTCAGAATGACTAAGGTCACTGGGAAGCCACAAGGCTTAGAGCAGTTACGTAACAACCATCTCCATATACCCAGGGGGAAAAGATGAAGACCTCCTATCAACTGAAGTCCAAAAGGTGAGCTGAACCCACCTAAGCTCCTCTTATCTTTCTCTGTTTGACTTACTTTGTATGGTCATCTCTAGGTGCATCCATGTTGACAAAATAGCATTGTTTCATTCTTTCTTATGGTTAATATTCCATTGTATGTATAAAATATCTTTCTTTATCCATTCACCTATGTATGGGCATTTAAGGTTGTTTCCATTTCTTTGCTACTGTACTTGGTACTACTATAAACACTGCTGTGCGTGTCTCTTTCCTGATGGGAGTTTTCATCTTTACTAGGATATATGCCCAGTAGTGGGGTTGCTGGATCATATGCTAACTCTATTTTTAGTTTGTTTCAAAAGCTGCATACTGGGGAGGGAGATGGGCAGGAGGTTCTAAAAGGAGGGGACATATGTGTACATATGGCTGATTCATGTTGAGGTTGGACAGAAAACAACAAAATTCTGTAAAGCAACTATCCATCAATAAGAAAATAAAAATTAATTTTAAAAGAACTGCTTACTGTTTCAATAGTGACAGCATCAGTTTCTTGACTTTCATGTATCGGATGTTGTTAATCTTGCTGCAGTGCATGGTCGACTTACACGTGTTTTCCAAAGTCTGTGTTTCTTTATCGTTTAAAGCACTTTGAGCTGTATTTAACTGTTGCTGTTTTCTTCCTGAGAGTGTTCTGGATTTTCTTTTTCACTTTTTTTCTTTTTCGGATGAATCACCCCTGACATGGTCAAGGGTAGGTCTCATGTTGAGTCCAGCGGCCTTGTGTATATCATATATCCATCAGCGATAGTTTGAAGGCTGCCATTACAGAGAAAACCCTCGACGCTGCAAGGCTTTATGATTCCCTCCTCTTTTGGGATGGCCTGCCCCATCTGAGAGTTTTTGTCAGGCCCGGTTGTACAGTAGAGTAGAACGAGCCAGAGGATGCCACAAAACCCGGTGTCTCCTCACTCTTGGATTTTTGAAGTAAATCTTCCTATTCTCTTTAAGTTGAAGACAAGGGGAGCTGGTGGTACGTGTACAGATTCCTGTTCCGTGACACTGAGACTACTCTATGTATTCAGCTGTGCTTGTTTTCACCTACATATTATTAGAAGGTGTTTCGACTACCACTCTTGCTGCAATAGCTTTACGTGGATTCTGTATTTTACATGTATCTGTGGGAAGAAATTAATGCCAAACTACAGATGTTTCCCTTCCATCCACCACGGTCCACCCATAGGTTTTTTGCCAGGTTGGATGTCCATGTCACCTTTGTGTGGGTGCTCACTGCAGTGGATTTTTGTATCCCACCTCTCTGTTGCATCACCTGATGTTTCTTGAATCGAACCTCCTTCACTCAGTGGGATGATCTCTGGGTTTATCTATCTCTGAAGTTGCCCTCCTTTCAGATTTCAATCCTTGATTCAAATTCATTCTAGACCTGTATCAATTTCCTTATACATTCCTCTGTGCAGGTATGCTATCTTAACTTTCATCTCTTTGATGTTTTGAATGGTTTCCATGGGACCTGGTTTGGGGTGTGTGGTGTTCGAAATCTGTTCATTTCTGAACTACTCCAGGAGAGGACCTGGTTTATCATACTGTCTCTGCCAATTTGTTTATTTATTTATTTGTCTTTCATGGGAGTGCACTTTTCTAATCATGCTCATAGTGCCTCTTATCAGGTCCAGCCCACCAGTAACCTAAAGTGTCCACTGCACTAATGCTATTCTACCACTGATTCCACGTACAGCTTTAGACAGGGGCCTTTTTTCGTGCTGAGGCAGAGGTGATCATATCCTCAACAGCTTAGATGTTCGTATCTCTTAGATTTCATCCTATGTGCACATTGTCATCAGCTTTTTTCATGAGGCACGGAATTGTGTTTACCCGTTCATATCCTCTACCTGTTAGCTTCCCCTGTGTTTATTTTTTCGCCTATGTGAGCCCTGGTAATTTGTATAGAGTGGGTATGGGTTAGAGCTCAGCACCGTTGTGAACCCTGGGTCCATCAGCATTCGAAGGTTGCCGTTATAGAGAATGTCCAAGAGGCCGCAGCATTTCTTCATTCCCTCCTCTTGTTGCTATGGTAACAGCCCCCTCTGAGGTTCTCCCAGGCCTGGTTGTAAATGAGAGGAAAAGGAGACCCTGGAAGTCACCAAAAGCTTTTGACTCTTTAGCCTTTGAGGTTTTTTCTTTAAGTGAAACTTTTATTTCTCATTTAAGACAATTTACACCGTTGTAGTTGTTGCAGGGAACCAGCTTCTCCTTCCGTTCCAGAGATAACTGGAGGTGTTCAGCTGTGGTTACTGTCACAGCTGTTTTTAGAAACTGTTGAGCACATTTCTCTTGATGCAAGAAGTCCATATGGATTATGAATTGCATAGGCATTTGTGGGGATAAATTTATTCCAGCCTTCACCTTTCAGGCTCTCACCCACCAACACCTTTTGCTAACCGTAATTTTCTTACCAGGAGTGCAAGTCCATTTCACTTTTTTTTTTTTTTTTTTTTTCACTCTTCGCCGTCAATGTTTTCTTTTTAATCCCCTCTCGAAGGTATATGATATGATATCTCTTTAATCTGCCCTTCTTTACTTACTGTGATTAACTCTAGATGTTTGCGTATCTCTGAAAATGGAATTTTTTCCAATTTCATCATTTTGGCATCATATTTCATTGTGTATCTCTGTCACATTTCTTTCTCTTTTCATCTGCACGCAACAATTCTCTTTCCCTTCATCTCTTGGTCGTTGTGAATGCTGCTGCAGTGCATGCAACAGACAACACAGAAATACAAAGGATCACAAGAGACTACTATCAGCAGCTATATGAAAATAAAATGGAAAACTTGGAAGAAATGGACGAATTCTTAGAAAAGTATAACCTTCCAAAACTGAGCCAGGAAGAAATAGAAAATCTTACTAGACCAATCAAAAGCATGGAAATTGAAACTGCAATGAAAAATCTTTGAACAAACAAAAGCCAAGGACCAGTTGGCTTCACAGGTGAATCCACCAAACAATTAAGGGCTAACACCTATCCTACTCAAACTCTTCCAAATTATTGCACAAGGTAAACCCCCAAAATCAATTGATGAGGCCCCCTTCACCCTAATCCCAAAACCAGCCAAAGATGCCGCCAGAAAAGAAAACTACAGGCCAAGATCACTGATGAACATATGTGAAAAATGTTCAACAAATTCTAGCAAACAGAATCCAACGACATCTTCAAAAAGTTAGACATCATGACCAAGTGGGTTTATTCAAGAAAGCTCCATGTGGAACAAGGTCAAGTGTATTCACTGTGTTCTCATAGCCTGAAGACAAGGGTTTCCGACTGGAGAACAGAAAACAGAGGAGAGCTCCTGGAACGCGGAGAAAAAGAGGCGGGATGGGAAAGGATTCTGTCGGCTGGTAGAGAATTAAGTGGTCTTCGAGGTGCATTAAGACCACATTGCAGGAGGAACGTGGAATGATTCTCGCTTCCACAGACACTTAAACACAACCTAGTTGTCATGGAGGGAGTTTAGGCAAGATATGAAAAGCTAGATAATGGTGAAAGCTGAGAGAGAACAGAATGAATGCCCGAGGAGTGTGGCTGTGGGGCAAGGTTTGGAGGAGATGCACTCTGCGTGCTGTGTGACCCATCAGAGTTGACATAGAGATGAGGGTGGCAGATGAGTTTGGAGTCGTCTTTAGGGCATTACAAATGCCTCATTTCTCCCAGCAAATCATCTGACTTGCTCCCCATCCTCCGCTAAACATGTCAGAGTGGGGCTTTGTGATGTCAAAGCTCACCCAGGGCCACCATTGGCTGGGGAAGAGACTTGCTGACCTCATAAAGCATGAGGGTGAGGCTCCATGGGGACGGGTATATATAGGGGAGCTCAGGGGCTCTGAGCAGACCACTGTGAGTCCTCCAAATGACTGAGGTGACTAGGAAGCCACAAGGCTTCAGAGCAGTTATGGAACACACACCTCCTCTTACCCAGGAGAAGATGAAGACCTCCTATCAACTGAGGTCCAGAAAAAATGTCTAGGTGAGCTGAACCCAACCAAACTCTCTTGCCCATTGGCCCCACGCCAAAAGATCCCCTCCCCTGTCCTTGCCTGGCACATAACCCTTCCCTGCCCACACCTCTTCTCCTGAAGCCATCGTTCCCACCTGTCTTCACACTCTTCCCTAAACCAGTGCCATTCTTTACTCCCCCTCTTCTTTTCTCTAGGTGGCCAGGGTAAGCGTGAGGGTGAATAATCCCATTCCGGCAAAGCTGCCTAAGAAAACTCAGAAACCTCCCACCACCACAACGCTTCAGAAAATCAGATGCTCAAAGCTCTTTAGCCAGAGTTCCAAGGCAAATGAACAGCTGAATCAGAAGGAACCAGAGGAGGTCCCAGAGACCACAGCAACCCCTGCCATTCCAGCCACTCAGAACGAACCAGAGGAGGTCCCAGAGACCACAGAGACCCCTGCCATTCCAGTTAATCAGAACGAAACAGAGGAGGTCCCAGAGGCCATGGAGACCTGGGGCATGGCTATAGAGACTTCAGAAATGCTCGGGGGTCTCGCCGCTGAGTACTGGCCAACAGGACAGATGCTGAATATTCTAGCAACTGCATACATTGATAACGAAAATAAAATCAACCTGATGTGAAATTATGTTTGTCTCTGAGTTCTCTGATAGTGGGGGCAGAGAGGGCAGGGAAGGGATAAGTGTGTGAGGAGGGAGGGAGATGGTTTCTGTGGAGTTGTAGATGGGACCAGAAGGTCCAGGTCGCCAGAAAGTAGGGTGAAGAACTGGTTCCAGACTGAGCTTCAAAGACACACTTCCCACGGGAGAAGCAAAGAGGACTTGGTGTTTCTCTGTGTGAGTGCAGAGATGGATACTTAGCTGGGGAGCTGTGTGGTGTGTGGGGGGCCGTGCCATTTGCTAAAAAGGCATACAAAGGAGCTGCCCCATCAAAAGAATGGAATATTGGCATTTGCAGCAACATGGAAGGTAGAATATTGAGTCAAATAACTCACAGAGATAGACAAACACTGTATGATATGACTTATAGAATCTAAACATACCACAAAGTAGAGAATATGATAAAAATGGAGGCGCGCAGATATAGAGAAGCATCTACTGGTTACCAGCGGGGAGGGGAAGAGGGAGGGGCAATAGAGAGGTGGGGGAGTGGGAGGCACGGAGTGTTAGTTAGGTGGAAGATGAGCTCAGGGATGCATTGTACAACATGGGGAATAGAGCCAGGACTTTGCCATAACTATAAATGGAAAGCAAGCTTTAACAGTGGTATAATAAGAAAGAAAAGGAAAGAAAGTGGGGGGAGGAAGGAGGGAAGAAAAGAAGGAAAAGAATGGCTTTTTTGGAGGTCAAGCAGCCAATACTGATTAGGCCCTTTTTAGCAAAGGAATGTATTTTATTTTATTTTGTTTATTTTAATTGGTGGGTAATTACTTTACAATATTGTGGTGGTTTTTGCCATACATTAACATGAATCAGCCATGAGTGTACATGTGTTCCCCATCCTGATCCGCTCTCCCGACTCCCTCCCAATCCCATCCCTCTGGGTCATCTCAGTGCACCAGCCCTGAGCACCCTGTCTTATGCATCAAACATGGACTGGCTATCTCTTTCACATATGAGAATATACATGTTTCAATGCTATTCTCTCAGATCATCCCACCCTCGCCATCTCCCACAGACTCCAAAAGGCTGTTCTGTAAATCTGTGTCTTTTTTGCTGTCTCCCATATAGGGTTATCATTACCATCTTTCTAAATTCCATATATATGCCTTAGTAAAGTGTCTTGGTGTTTTTCTTTCTGACTTACTTCACTCTGTATAATAGGCTCCAGTTTCATCTACCTCATTAGAACGGATTCAACAGTGTTTGTTTTAATGGCTGAGCAATATTCCATTGTGCCTATGTACCACATCTTTCTTTCCCATTTGCCTGCTGATGGACATCTGGGTTACTTCCATACCCAGGCTATTGTAAACAGTGCTGTGGTGAACGTTGGGGCACACGTGTCATTTTCACTTCTGGGTGAATCACGATTTGAATGAGGAGAAACCATGATGACTATTAGCCTGTTAGTGGGAAACGCTGCACATGAGTTTGGTTGAAGGACTGGGACCAAAGTTGGTGATGGTTGTTTCCAACCTTCTGAGGGTGCACAGATGGACATGTGGGGTGCTGCCCTGCTGGGGGACATCTCTGGTTGCTCTGTTCTCACCAGCAACAGAGGATTTTCTTTCCTTCCTTTCATTTCCCTTGTTTCCCTTTCTCCCTCTTTCCTCCCTACCTGCCTTTCTTTCACAAATATTCCATGTGCTGTGCTGTGCTGTATTTCATTGCTCAGCCGGGTCTAACTCTTTTTGACGCCATGGACTGTAGCCCACCAGGCTCCTCTGTCCATGGGGATTTTCCAGGCCGGCATACTGGAGCAGGCTGCCATTCGCCCCTCCAGGGGATCTTCCCAACCCAGGGATTGAATCCCGGTCTCCCATGATGCAGGTGTTTTTTTTTTTTTGTTTTTTTTTTTTCTTTACTGTCTGAGCCACCAGGAAACCCTTAAAATGGGCTTCATCTGACACTATGTTTTTCATATCTGTAAGATCAAATGGGGTCTACTTTAGGATTTCCATGTCTCTCCTTACTTTGAGAACACACAAAACACAGTTTTTCCAAGTATCTTAATGTCTCTGTTTGCAATTTCTAAAATCTATGCCACTTCTGCCTGAGTTTCAGTTCTCAAGGGAATTTTAGTATGATTTTTCGTCCCTTCGTGAGATTTAATATGTTCTTAACGTGGTTTGGGCCTATTCCATACTCTTCTTGTGAATTGACTGCTCATGTCTTTAAACATGTCTTCATAAATTTAAAGGCCAGTGATACATCTTTCTTATAAAGTGTTGGCTCGTGCCTCTTGCCCATTTTTCTTTCAGGCTTTAAGATCTTTCTTCTCAAAATCGTAAGCGTCATCTTTTGGGTTTGTTTATGGCATGCTTTTTCTACCTCTTAAAATGTCCAGCAGTGTGATGGACCCTGGGTGAGTAAGTGACAAATGGACACCAGGATGTGAACACTTCACAGGAAACGCAGGGAGACCCACTAAGCCAACAAACTGTCTCCAGGGGTGCACCTCAGGCTTGTTGAGCCGACGAGTCAATTGGAAAAATGAGGACTGAGGTGGAGCAGACAATCCGTTCCCCTTTCCTCCAGAGCCAAGCAGCTCAATGAGAGACCGTGGGAACTAGATGCACAGGACAGGATGACTCAGTGTTTTATCAAGAAGCTGGAAGCTTGTGGCAGCTGCTCATGGAAATGAATTCCACCATGGTTTTGGCTGTGAGGTCAGCTCCAAGGGAGCTTCCAGCAAGAAAACAAGATGAGAAAAGAGATTTGTGAGGGCACGTGTTGAGAAGACCCTTGCACTCAAGGCTCACACAGCTCTGGGCAAGCTCCACCGCTTGCTGGGAATACTAATCAGCTGCAGGTGGTCATTTCCTGCATGGAATCCCCCAGCACAACCTGAAACAAGCATTTCTCTGCCCCATCCCCATCACCCTGTTGAAATGCAAGCCGGGGTAGTACTCCTAGGGAGGTGACCCTGAGTCCTAAACTTGAAACGAGACAGCTCCGTGTGGAGCAAGGGCAAGTGTATTCAATGCGTTCTCATAGCCTGAAGACAAGGGTTTCCGACTGGACACCAGAAAACAGAGGCGAGTTCCGGGAACACTGAGACAAGGAGGCGGGATGGAAAGGTTTCTGTCGGCTGGCCTAGAATTCAATCGGCTTCACGGTGCGTTAAGACCACACTGCAGAGGGAACGTGCAATGATGCTCCCTTCCACAGACACTTAAACACAGCCTAGTTGTCGTGGAGGGATTTCAGGCAAGATATTCAAAACTAGATAAAGGTGAAAGGTGAGAGAGAACAGAATGAATGCCCGAGGAGTGTGGCTGTGGGGAAGGTTTGTAGGAGAAGCAGTCTGCCTGTCGTGTGACCCATGAGCTGACGTGGAGAGATGAGGGTGGCAGGTGAGTTTGGAGGCCTCTTTAGGTGAATTACAAATGCCTCATTTCTCCCACAAAATCATCTGAGTTGCTCCCCATCCTCTGCTAGATATGTCAGGATGGGTTTTTGTGATGTCAAGTCTCACCCGGGGCCACCATTGGCTGGGGAAGAGACGTGCTGATCTCATAAACCTTAACGGTGTGGCCCCCTGGAGATGGGTATATATAAGGGTGCTCAGGGGCTCTGTGGCTGACTACTGGGAGCCTTCAGAATGACTAAGGTCACTGGGAAGCCACAAGGCTTAGAGCAGTTACGTAACAACCATCTCCATATACCCAGGGGAAAAGATGAAGACCTCCTATCAACTGAAGTCCAAAAGGTGAGCTGAACCCACCTAAGCTCCTCTTATCTTTCTCTGTTTGACTTACTTTGTATGGTCATCTCTAGGTGCATCCATGTTGACAAAATAGCATTGTTTCATTCTTTCTTATGGTTAATATTCTATTGTATGTATAAAATATCTTTCTTTATCCATTCACCTATGTATGGGCATTTAAGGTTGTTTCCATTTCTTTGCTACTGTACTTGGTACTACTATAAACACTGCTGTGCGTGTCTCTTTCCTGATGGGAGTTTTCATCTTTACTAGGATATATGCCCAGTAGTGGGATTGCTGGATCATATGCTAACTCTATTTTTAGTTTGTTTCAAAAGCTGCATACTGGGGAGGGAGATGGGCAGGAGGTTCTAAAAGGAGGGGACATATGTGTACATATGGCTGATTCATGTTGAGGTTGGACAGAAAACAACAAAATTCTGTAAAGCAACTATCCATCAATAAGAAAATAAAAATTAATTTTAAAAGAACTGCTTACTGTTTCAATAGTGACAGCATCAGTTTCTTGACTTTCATGTATCGGATCTTGTTAATCTTGCTGCAGTGCATGGTCGACTTACACGTGTTTTCCAAAATCTGTGTTTCTTTATCGTTTAAAGCACTTTGAGCTGTATTTAACTGTTGCTGTTTTCTTCCTGAGAGTGTTCTGGATTTTCTTTTTCACTTTTTTTCTTTTTCGGATGAATCACCCCTGACATGGTCAAGGGTAGGTCTCATGTTGAGTCCAGCGGCCTTGTGTATATCATATATCCATCAGCGATAGTTTGAAGGCTGACATTACAGAGAAAACCCTCGACGCTGCAAGGCTTTATGATTCCCTCCTCTTTTGGGATGGCCTGCCCCATCTGAGAGTTTTTGTCAGGCCCGGTTGTACAGTAGAGTAGAACGAGCCAGAGGATGCCACAAAACCCGGTGTCTCCTCACTCTTGGATTTTTGAAGTAAATCTTCCTATTCTCTTTAAGTTGAAGACAAGGGGAGCTGGTGGTACGTGTACAGATTCCTGTTCCGTGACACTGAGACTACTCTATGTATTCAGCTGTGCTTGTTTTCACCTACATATTATTAGAAGGTGTTTCGACTACCACTCTTGCTGCAATAGCTTTACGTGGATTCTATATTTTATATGTATCTGTGGGAAGAAATTAATGCCAAACTACAGATGTTTCCCTTCCATCCACCACGGTCCACCCATAGGTTTTTTGCCAGGTTGGATGTCCATGTCACCTTTGTGTGGGTGCTCACTGCAGTGGATTTTTGTATCCCACCTCTCTGTTGCATCACCTGATGTTTCTTGAATCGAACCTCCTTCACTCAGTGGGATGATCTCTGGGTTTATCTATCTCTGAAGTTGCCCTCCTTTCAGATTTCAATCCTTGATTCAAATTCATTCTAGACCTGTATCAATTTCCTTATACATTCCTCTGTGCAGGTATGCTATCTTAACTTTCATCTCTTTGATGTTTTCAATGGTTTCCATGGGACCTGGTTTGGGGTGTGTGGTGTTCGAAATCTGTTCATTTCTGAACTACTCCAGGAGAGGACCTGGTTTATCATACTGTCTCTGCCTCTTTGTTTATTTATTTATTTGTCTTTCATGGGAGTGCACTTTTCTAATCATGCTCATAGTGCCTCTTATCAGGTCCATCCCACCAGTAACCTAAAGTGTCCACTGTACTAATGCTATTCTACCACTGATTCCATGTGCAGCTTTAGACAGTGGCGTTTTTTCGTGCTGAGGCAGAGGTGATCATATCCTCAACAGCTTAGATGTTCGTATCTCTTAGATTTCATCCTATGTGCACATTGTCATCAGCTTTTTTCATGAGGCACGGAATTGTGTTTACCCGTTCATATCCTCTACCTGATAGCTTCCCCTGTGTTTATTTTTACTCATATGTGAGCCCTGGCAATTTGTAAAGAGTGGGTATGGGTTAGAGCTCAGCACCATTGTGAACACTGGGTCCATCAGCATTCGAAGCTTGCCGTTATAGAAAATGTCCACAAGGCGGCAGCATTTCTTCATTCCCTCCTCTTGTTGCTATGGTAACAGCCCCCTCTGAGGTTCTCCCAGGCCTGGTTGTAAATGAGAGGAAAAGGAGACCCTGGAAGTCACCAAAAGCTTTTGACTCTTTAGCCTTTGAGGTTTTTTCTTTAAGTGAAACTTTTATTTCTCATTTAAGACAGTTTACACCGTTGTAGTTGTTGCAGGGAACCAGCTTCTCCTTCCGTTCCAGAGATACCTGGAGGTGTTCAGCTGTGGTTACTGTCACAGCTGTTTTTAGAAACTGTTGAGCACATTTCTCTTGATGCAAGAAGTCCATATGGATTATGAATTGCATAGGCATTTGTGGGGATAAATTTATTCCAGCCTTCACCTTTCAGGCTCTCACCCACCAACACCTTTTGCTAACCGTAATTTTCTTACCAGGAGTGCAAGTCCATTTCACTTTTTTTTTTTTTTTTTTCACTCTTCGCCGTCAATGTTTTCTTTTTAATCCCCTCTCGAAGGTATATGATATGATATCTCTTTAATCTGCCCTTCTTTACTTACTGTGATTAACTCTAGATGTTTGCGTATCTCTGAAAATGGAATTTTTTCCAATTTCATCATTTTGGCATCATATTTCATTGTGTATCTCTGTCACATTTCTTTCTCTTTTCATCTGCACGCAACAATTCTCTTTCCCTTCATCTCTTGGTCGTTGTGAATGCTGCTGCAGTGCATGCAACAGACAACACAGAAATACAAAGGATCACAAGAGACTACTATCAGCAGCTATATGAAAATAAAATGGAAAACTTGGAAGAAATGGACGAATTCTTAGAAAAGTATAACCTTCCAAAACTGAGCCAGGAAGAAATAGAAAATCTTACTAGACCAATCAAAAGCATGGAAATTGAAACTGCAATGAAAAATCTTTGAACAAACAAAAGCCAAGGACCAGTTGGCTTCACAGGTGAATCCACCAAACAATTAAGGGCTAACACCTATCCTACTCAAACTCTTCCAAATTATTGCACAAGGTAAACCCCCAAAATGAATTGATGAGGCCCCCTTCACCCTAATCCCAAAACCAGCCAAAGATGCCGCCAGAAAAGAAAACTACAGGCCAAGATCACTGATGAACATATGTGAAAAATGTTCAACAAATTCTAGCAAACAGAATCCAACGACATCTTCAAAAAGTTAGACATCATGACCAAGTGGGTTTATTCAAGAAAGCTCCATGTGGAACAAGGTCAAGTGTATTCACTGTGTTCTCATAGCCTGAAGACAAGGGTTTCCGACTGGAGAACAGAAAACAGAGGAGAGCTCCTGGAACGCGGAGAAAAAGAGGCGGGATGGGAAAGGATTCTGTCGGCTGGTAGAGAATTAAGTGGTCTTCGAGGTGCATTAAGACCACATTGCAGGAGGAACGTGGAATGATTCTCGCTTCCACAGACACTTAAACACAACCTAGTTGTCATGGAGGGAGTTTAGGCAAGATATGAAAAGCTAGATAATGGTGAAAGCTGAGAGAGAACAGAATGAATGCCCGAGGAGTGTGGCTGTGGGGCAAGGTTTGGAGGAGATGCACTCTGCGTGCTGTGTGACCCATCAGAGTTGACATAGAGATGAGGGTGGCAGATGAGTTTGGAGTCGTCTTTAGGGCATTACAAATGCCTCATTTCTCCCAGCAAATCATCTGACTTGCTCCCCATCCTCCGCTAAACATGTCAGAGTGGGGCTTTGTGATGTCAAAGCTCACCCAGGGCCACCATTGGCTGGGGAAGAGACTTGCTGACCTCATAAAGCATGAGGGTGAGGCTCCATGGGGACGGGTATATATAGGGGAGCTCAGGGGCTCTGAGCAGACCACTGTGAGTCCTCCAAATGACTGAGGTGACTAGGAAGCCACAAGGCTCCAGAGTAGTTATGGAACACACACCTCCTCTTACCCAGGAGAAGATGAAGACCTCCTATCAACTGAGGTCCAGAAAAAATGTCTAGGTGAGCTGAACCCAACCAAACTCTCTTGCCCATTGGCCCCACGCCAAAAGATCCCCTCCCCTGTCCTTGCCTGGCACATAACCCTTCCCTGCCCACACCTCTTCTCCTGAAGCCATCGTTCCCACCTGTCTTCACACTCTTCCCTAAACCAGTGCCATTCTTTACTCCCCCTCTTCTTTTCTCTAGGTGGCCAGGGTAAGCGTGAGGGTGAATAATCCCATTCCGGCAAAGCTGCCTAAGAAAACTCAGAAACCTCCCACCACCACAACGCTTCAGAAAATCAGATGCTCAAAGCTCTTTAGCCAGAGTTCCAAGGCAAATGAACAGCTGAATCAGAAGGAACCAGAGGAGGTCCCAGAGACCACAGCAACCCCTGCCATTCCAGCCACTCAGAACGAACCAGAGGAGGTCCCAGAGACCACAGAGACCCCTGCCATTCCAGTTAATCAGAACGAAACAGAGGAGGTCCCAGAGGCCATGGAGACCTGGGGCATGGCTATAGAGACTTCAGAAATGCTCGGGGGTCTCGCCGCTGAGTACCGGCAAACAGGACAGATGCTGAATATTCTAGCAACTGCATACATTGATAACGAAAATAAAATCAACCTGATGTGAAATTATGTTTGTCTCTGAGTTCTCTGATAGTGGGGGCAGAGAGGGCAGGGAAGGGATAAGTGTGTGAGGAGGGAGGGAGATGGTTTCTGTGGAGTTGTAGATGGGACCAGAAGGTCCAGGTCGCCAGAAAGTAGGGTGAAGAACTGGTTCCAGACTGAGCTTCAAAGACACACTTCCCACGGGAGAAGCAAAGAGGACTTGGTGTTTCTCTGTGTGAGTGCAGAGATGGATACTTAGCTGGGGAGCTGTGTGGTGTGTGGGGGGCCGTGCCATTTGCTAAAAAGGCATACAAAGGAGCTGCCCCATCAAAAGAATGGAATATTGGCATTTGCAGCAACATGGAAGGTAGAATATTGAGTCAAATAACTCACAGAGATAGACAAACACTGTATGATATGACTTATAGAATCTAAACATACCACAAAGTAGAGAATATGATAAAAATGGAGGCGCGCAGATATAGAGAAGCATCTACTGGTTACCAGCGGGGAGGGGAAGAGGGAGGGGCAATAGAGAGGTGCGGCAGTGGGAGGCACACAGTGTTAGTTAGGTGGAAGATGAGCTCAGGGAGGCATTGTACAACATGGGGAATAGAGCCAGGACTTTGCCATAACTATAAATGGAAAGCAAGCTTTAACAGTGGTATAATAAGAAAGAAAAGGAAAGAAAGTGGGGGGAGGAAGGAGGGAAGAAAAGAAGGAAAAGAATGGCTTTTTTGGAGGTCAAGCAGCCAATACTGATTAGGCCCTTTTTAGCAAAGGAATGTATTTTATTTTATTTTGTTTATTTTAATTGGTGGGTAATTACTTTACAATATTGTGGTGGTTTTTGCCATACATTAACATGATTCAGCCATGAGTGTACATGTGTTCCCCATCCTGATCCGCTCTCCCGACCTCCCTCCCAATCCCGTCCCTCTGGGTCATCTCAGTGCACTAGCCCTGAGCACCCTGTCTTATGCATCAAACATGGACTGGCTATCTCTTTCACATATGAGAATATACATGTTTCAATGCTATTCTCTCAGATCATCCCACCCTCGCCATCTCCCACAGACTCCAAAAGGCTGTTCTGTAAATCTGTGTCTCTTTTGCTGTCTCCCATATAGGGTTATCATTACCATCTTTCTAAATTCCATATATATGCCTTAGTAAAGTGTCTTGGTGTTTTTCTTTCTGACTTACTTCACTCTGTATAATAGGCTCCAGTTTCACCTACCTCATTAGAACGGATTCAAAAGTGTTTGTTTTAATGGCTGAGCAATATTCCATTGTGCCTATGTACCACATCTTTCTTTCCCATTTGCCTGCTGATGGACATCTGGGTTACTTCCATACCCAGGCTATTGTAAACAGTGCTGTGGTGAACATTGTGGCACACGTGTCATTTTCACTTCTGGGTGAATCACGATTTGAATGAGGAGAAACCATGATGACTATTAGCCTGTTAGTGGGAAACCCTGCACATGAGTTTGGTTGAAGGACTGGGACCAAAGTTGGTAATGGTTGTTTCCAACCTTCTGAGGGTGCACAGATGGACATGTGGGGTGCTGCCCTGCTGGGGGACATCACTGGTTGCTCTGTTCTCATCAGCAACAGAGGATCTTCTTTCCTTCCTTTCATTTCCCTTGTTTCCCTTTCTCCCTCTTTCCTCCCTACCTGCCTTTCTTTCACAAATATTCCATGTGCTGTGCTGTGCTGTATTTCATTGTTCAGCCGGGTCTAACTCTTTTTGACGCCATGGACTGTAGCCCACCAGGCTCCTCTGTCCATGGGGATTTTCCAGGCCGGCATACTGGAGCAGGCTGCCATTCCCCCCTCCAGGGGATCTTCCCAACCCAGGGATTGAATCCCGGTCTCCCATGTTGCAGGTGTTTTTTTTTTTTTTTTTTTTTTCTTTACTGTCTGAGCCACCAGGAAACCCTTAAAATGGGCTTCATCTGACACTATGTTTTTCATATCTGTAAGATCAAATGGGGTCTACTTTAGGATTTCCATGTCTCTCCTTACTTTGAGAACACACAAAACACAGTTTTTCCAAGTATCTTAATGTCTCTGTTTGCAATTTCTAAAATCTATGCCACTTCTGCCTGAGTTTCAGTTCTCAAGGGAATTTTAGTATGATTTTTCGTCCCTTCGTGAGATTTAATATGTTCTTAACGTGGTTTGGGCCTATTCCATACTCTTCTTGTGAATTGACTGCTCATGTCTTTAAACATGTCTTCATAAATTTAAAGGCCAGTGATACATCTTTCTTATAAAGCGTTGGCTCGTGCCTCTTGCCCATTTTTCTTTCAGGCTTTAAGATCTTTCTTCTCAAAATCATAAGCGTCATCTTTTGGGTTTGTTTATGGCGTGCTTTTTCTACCTCTTAAAATGTTCAGCAGTGTGATGGACCCTGGGTGAGTAAGTGACAAATGGACACCAGGATGTGAACACTTCACAGGAAGCGCAGGGAGACCCACTAAGCCAACAAACTGTCTCCAGGGGTGCACCTCAGGCTTGTTGAGCCGACGAGTCAATTGGAAAAACGAGGACTGAGGTGGAGCAGACAATCCATTCCCCTTTCCTCCAGAGCCAAGCAGCTCAATGAGAGACCGTGGGAACTAGATGCACAGGACAGGATGACTCTGTGTTTTATCAAGAAGCTGGAAGCTTGTGGCAGCTGCTCATGGAAATGAATTCCACCATGGTTTTGGCTGTGAGGTCAGCTCCAAGGGAGCTTCCAGCAAGAAAACAAGATGAGAAAAGAGATTTGTGAGGGCACGTGTTGAGAAGACCCTTGCACTCAAGGCTCACACAGCTCTGGGCAAGCTCCACCGCTTGCTGGGAATACTAATCAGCTGCAGGTGGTCATTTCCTGCATGGGATCCCCCAGCACAACCTGAAACAAGCATTTCTCTGCCCCATCCCCATCACCCTGTTGAAATGCAAGCCGGGGTAGTACTCCTAGGGAGGTGACCCTGAGTCCTAAACTTGAAACGAGACAGCTCCGTGTGGAGCAAGGGCAAGTGTATTCAATGCGTTCTCATAGCCTGAAGACAAGGGTTTCCGACTGGACACCAGAAAACAGAGGCGAGTTCCGGGAACACTGAGACAAGGAGGCGGGATGGAAAGGTTTCTGTCGGCTGGCCTAGAATTCAATCGGCTTCACGGTGCGTTAAGACCACACTGCAGAGGGAACGTGCAATGATGCTCCCTTCCACAGACACTTAAACACAGCCTAGTTGTCGTGGAGGGATTTCAGGCAAGATATTCAAAACTAGATAAAGGTGAAAGGTGAGAGAGAACAGAATGAATGCCCGAGGAGTGTGGCTGTGGGGAAGGTTTGTAGGAGATGCAGTCTGCCTGCCGTGTGACCCATGAGCTGACGTGGAGAGATGAGGGTGGCAGGTGAGTTTGGAGGCCTCTTTAGGGGAATTACAAATGCCTCATTTCTCCCACAAAATCATCTGAGTTGCTCCCCATCCTCCGCTAGACATGTCAGGATGGGTCTTTGTCATGTCAAGTCTCACCCGGGGCCACCATTGGCTGGGGAAGAGACGTGCTGATCTCATAAACCTTAACGGTGTGGCCCCCTGAAGATGGGTATATATAAGGGTGCTCAGGGGCTCTGGGGCAGACTACTGGGAGCCTTCAGAATGACTAAGGTCACTGGGAAGCCACAAGGCTTAGAGCAGTTACGTAACAACCATCTCCATATACCCAGGGGGAAAAGATGAAGACCTCCTATCAACTGAAGTCCAAAAGGTGAGCTGAACCCACCTAAGCTCCTCTTATCTTTCTCTGTTTGACTTACTTTGTATGGTCATCTCTAGGTGCATCCATGTTGACAAAATAGCATTGTTTCATTCTTTCTTATGGTTAATATTCCATTGTATGTATAAAATATCTTTCTTTATCCATTCACCTATGTATGGGCATTTAAGGTTGTTTCCATTTCTTTGCTACTGTACTTGGTACTACTATAAACACTGCTGTGCGTGTCTCTTTCCTGATGGGAGTTTTCATCTTTACTAGGATATATGCCCAGTAGTGGGGTTGCTGGATCATATGCTAACTCTATTTTTAGTTTGTTTCAAAAGCTGCATACTGGGGAGGGAGATGGGCAGGAGGTTCTAAAAGGAGGGGACATATGTGTACATATGGCTGATTCATGTTGAGGTTGGACAGAAAACAACAAAATTCTGTAAAGCAACTATCCATCAATAAGAAAATAAAAATTAATTTTAAAAGAACTGCTTACTGTTTCAATAGTGACAGCATCAGTTTCTTGACTTTCATGTATCGGATGTTGTTAATCTTGCTGCAGTGCATGGTCGACTTACACGTGTTTTCCAAAGTCTGTGTTTCTTTATCGTTTAAAGCACTTTGAGCTGTATTTAACTGTTGCTGTTTTCTTCCTGAGAGTGTTCTGGATTTTCTTTTTCACTTTTTTTCTTTTTCGGATGAATCACCCCTGACATGGTCAAGGGTAGGTCTCATGTTGAGTCCAGCGGCCTTGTGTATATCATATATCCATCAGCGATAGTTTGAAGGCTGCCATTACAGAGAAAACCCTCGACGCTGCAAGGCTTTATGATTCCCTCCTCTTTTGGGATGGCCTGCCCCATCTGAGAGTTTTTGTCAGGCCCGGTTGTACAGTAGAGTAGAACGAGCCAGAGGATGCCACAAAACCCGGTGTCTCCTCACTCTTGGATTTTTGAAGTAAATCTTCCTATTCTCTTTAAGTTGAAGACAAGGGGAGCTGGTGGTACGTGTACAGATTCCTGTTCCGTGACACTGAGACTACTCTATGTATTCAGCTGTGCTTGTTTTCACCTACATATTATTAGAAGGTGTTTCGACTACCACTCTTGCTGCAATAGCTTTACGTGGATTCTGTATTTTATATGTATCTGTGGGAAGAAATTAATGCCAAACTACAGATGTTTCCCTTCCATCCACCACGGTCCACCCATAGGTTTTTTGCCAGGTTGGATGTCCATGTCACCTTTGTGTGGGTGCTCACTGCAGTGGATTTTTGTATCCCACCTCTCTGTTGCATCACCTGATGTTTCTTGAATCGAACCTCCTTCACTCAGTGGGATGATCTCTGGGTTTATCTATCTCTGAAGTTGTCCTCCTTTCAGATTTCAATCCTTGATTCAAATTCATTCTAGACCTGTATCAATTTCCTTATACATTCCTCTGTGCAGGTATGCTATCTTAACTTTCATCTCTTTGATGTTTTGAATGGTTTCCATGGGACCTGGTTTGGGGTGTGTGGTGTTCGAAATCTGTTCATTTCTGAACTACTCCAGGAGAGGACCTGGTTTATCATACTGTCTCTGCCTCTTTGTTTATTTATTTATTTGTCTTTCATGGGAGTGCACTTTTCTAATCATGCTCATAATGCCTCTTATCAGGTCCATCCCACCAGTAACCTAAAGTGTCCACTGCACTAATGCTATTCTACCACTGATTCCATGTGCAGCTTTAGACAGTGGCCTTTTTTCGTGCTGAGGCAGAGGTGATCATATCCTCAAGAGCTTAGATGTTCGTATCTCTTAGATTTCATCCTATGTGCACATTGTCATCAGCTTTTTTCATGAGGCACGGAATTGTGTTTACCCGTTCATATCCTCTACCTGTTAGCTTCCCCTGTGTTTATTTTTTCTCCTATGTGAGCCCTGGCAATTTGTAAAGAGTGGGTATGGGTTAGAGCTCAGCACCGTTGTGAACACTGGGTCCATCAGCATTCGAAGGTTGCCGTTATAGAAAATGTCCACAAGGCGGCAGCATTTCTTCATTCCCTCCTCTTGTTGCTATGGTAACAGCCCCCTCTGAGGTTCTCCCAGGCCTGGTTGTAAATGAGAGGAAAAGGAGACCCTGGAAGTCACCAAAAGCTTTTGACTCTTTAGCCTTTGAGGTTTTTTCTTTAAGTGAAACTTTTATTTCTCATTTAAGACAATTTACACCGTTGTAGTTGTTGCAGGGAACCAGCTTCTCCTTCCGTTCCAGAGATACCTGGAGGTGTTCAGCTGTGGTTACTGTCACAGCTGTTTTTAGAAGCTGTTGAGCACATTTCTCTTGATGCAAGAAGTCCATATGGATTATGAATTGCATAGGCATTTGTGGGAATAAATTTATTCCAGCCTTCACCTTTCAGGCTCTCACCCACCAACACCTTTTGCTAACCGTAATTTTCTTACCAGGAGTGCAAGTCCATTTCACTTTTTTTTTTTTTTTTTCACTCTTCGCCATCAATGTTTTCTTTTTAATCCCCTCTCGAAGGTATATGATATGATATCTCTTTAATCTGCCCTTCTTTACTTACTGTGATTAACTCTAGATGTTTGCGTATCTCTGAAAATGGAATTTTTTCCAATTTCATCATTTTGGCATCATATTTCATTGTGTATCTCTGTCACATTTCTTTCTCTTTTCATCTGCACGCAACAATTCTCTTTCCCTTCATCCCTTGGTCGTTGTGAATGCTGCTGCAGTGCATGCAACAGACAACACAGAAATACAAAGGATTACAAGAGACTACTATCAGCAGCTATATGAAAATAAAATGGAAAACTTGGAAGAAATGGACGAATTCTTAGAAAAGTATAACCTTCCAAAACTGAGCCAGGAAGAAATAGAAAATCTTACTAGACCAATCAAAAGCATGGAAATTGAAACTGCAATGAAAAATCTTTGAACAAACAAAAGCCAAGGACCAGTTGGCTTCACAGGTGAATCCACCAAACAATTAAGGTCTAACACCTATCCTACTCAAACTCTTCCAAATTATTGCACAAAGTAAACCCCCAAAATCAATTGATGAGGCCCCCTTCACCCTAATCCCAAAACCAGCCAAAGATGCCGCCAGAAAAGAAAACTACAGGCCAAGATCACTGATGAACATATGTGAAAAATGTTCAACAAATTCTAGCAAACAGAATCCAACGACATCTTCAAAAAGTTAGACATCATGACCAAGTGGGTTTATTCAAGAAAGCTCCATGTGGAACAAGGTCAAGTGTATTCACTGTGTTCTCATAGCCTGAAGACAAGGGTTTCCGACTGGAGAACAGAAAACAGAGGAGAGCTCCTGGAACGCGGAGAAAAAGAGGCGGGATGGGAAAGGATTCTGTCGGCTGGTAGAGAATTAAGTGGTCTTCGAGGTGCATTAAGACCACATTGCAGGAGGAACGTGGAATGATTCTCGCTTCCACAGACACTTAAACACAACCTAGTTGTCATGGAGGGAGTTTAGGCAAGATATGAAAAGCTAGATAATGGTGAAAGCTGAGAGAGAACAGAATGAATGCCCGAGGAGTGTGGCTGTGGGGCAAGGTTTGGAGGAGATGCACTCTGCGTGCTGTGTGACCCATCAGAGTTGACATAGAGATGAGGGTGGCAGATGAGTTTGGAGTCGTCTTTAGGGCATTACAAATGCCTCATTTCTCCCAGCAAATCATCTGACTTGCTCCCCATCCTCCGCTAAACATGTCAGAGTGGGGCTTTGTGATGTCAAAGCTCACCCAGGGCCACCATTGGCTGGGGAAGAGACTTGCTGACCTCATAAAGCATGAGGGTGAGGCTCCATGGGGACGGGTATATATAGGGGAGCTCAGGGGCTCTGAGCAGACCACTGTGAGTCCTCCAAATGACTGAGGTGACTAGGAAGCCACAAGGCTCCAGAGTAGTTATGGAACACACACCTCCTCTTACCCAGGAGAAGATGAAGACCTCCTATCAACTGAGGTCCAGAAAAAATGTCTAGGTGAGCTGAACCCAACCAAACTCTCTTGCCCATTGGCCCCACGCCAAAAGATCCCCTCCCCTGTCCTTGCCTGGCACATAACCCTTCCCTGCCCACACCTCTTCTCCTGAAGCCATCGTTCCCACCTGTCTTCACACTCTTCCCTAAACCAGTGCCATTCTTTACTCCCCCTCTTCTTTTCTCTAGGTGGCCAGGGTAAGCGTGAGGGTGAATAATCCCATTCCGGCAAAGCTGCCTAAGAAAACTCAGAAACCTCCCACCACCACAAAGCTTCAGAAAATCAGATGCTCAAAGCTCTTTAGCCAGAGTTCCAAGGCAAATGAACAGCTGAATCAGAAGGAACCAGAGGAGGTCCCAGAGACCACAGCAACCCCTGCCATTCCAGCCACTCAGAACGAACCAGAGGAGGTCCCAGAGACCACAGAGACCCCTGCCATTCCAGTTAATCAGAACGAAACAGAGGAGGTCCCAGAGGCCATGGAGACCTGGGGCATGGCTATAGAGACTTCAGAAATGCTCGGGGGTCTCGCTGCTGAGTACTGGCCAACAGGACAGATGCTGAATATTCTAGCAACTGCATACATTGATAACGAAAATAAAATCAACCTGATGTGAAATTATGTTTGTCTCTGAGTTCTCTGATAGTGGGGGCAGAGAGGGCAGGGAAGGGATAAGTGTGTGAGGAGGGAGGGAGATGGTTTCTGTGGAGTTGTAGATGGGACCAGAAGGTCCAGGTCGCCAGAAAGTAGGGTGAAGAACTGGTTCCAGACTGAGCTTCAAAGACACACTTCCCACGGGAGAAGCAAAGAGGACTTGGTGTTTCTCTGTGTGAGTGCAGAGATGGATACTTAGCTGGGGAGCTGTGTGGTGTGTGGGGGGCCGTGCCATTTGCTAAAAAGGCATACAAAGGAGCTGCCCCATCAAAAGAATGGAATATTGGCATTTGCAGCAACATGGAAGGTAGAATATTGAGTCAAATAACTCACAGAGATAGACAAACACTGTATGATATGACTTATAGAATCTAAACATACCACAAAGTAGAGAATATGATAAAAATGGAGGCGCGCAGATATAGAGAAGCATCTACTGGTTACCAGCGGGGAGGGGAAGAGGGAGGGGCAATAGAGAGGTGCGGCAGTGGGAGGCACGGAGTGTTAGTTAGGTGGAAGATGAGCTCAGGGATGCATTGTACAACATGGGGAATAGAGCCAGGACTTTGCCATAACTATAAATGGAAAGCAAGCTTTAACAGTGGTATAATAAGAAAGAAAAGGAAAGAAAGTGGGGGGAGGAAGGAGGGAAGAAAAGAAGGAAAAGAATGGCTTTTTTGGAGGTCAAGCAGCCAATACTGATTAGGCCCTTTTTAGCAAAGGAATGTATTTTATTTTATTTTGTTTATTTTAATTGGTGGGTAATTACTTTACAATATTGTGGTGGTTTTTGCCATACATTAACATGAATCAGCCATGAGTGTACATGTGTTCCCCATCCTGATCCGCTCTCCCGACTCCCTCCCAATCCCATCCCTCTGGGTCATCTCAGTGCACCAGCCCTGAGCACCCTGTCTTATGCATCAAACATGGACTGGCTATCTCTTTCACATATGAGAATATACATGTTTCAATGCTATTCTCTCAGATCATCCCACCCTCGCCATCTCCCACAGACTCCAAAAGGCTGTTCTGTAAATCTGTGTCTCTTTTGCTGTCTCCCATATAGGGTTATCATTACCATCTTTCTAAATTCCATATATATGCCTTAGTAAAGTGTCTTGGTGTTTTTCTTTCTGACTTACTTCACTCTGTATAATAGGCTCCAGTTTCATCTACCTCATTAGAACGGATTCAAAAGTGTTTGTTTTAATGGCTGAGCAATATTCCATTGTGCCTATGTACCACATCTTTCTTTCCCATTTGCCTGCTGATGGACATCTGGGTTACTTCCATACCCAGGCTATTGTAAACAGTGCTGTGGTGAACATTGTGGCACACGTGTCATTTTCACTTCTGGGTGAATCACGATTTGAATGAGGAGAAACCATGATGACTATTAGCCTGTTAGTGGGAAAACCTGCACATGAGTTTGGTTGAAGGACTGGGACCAAAGTTGGTAATGGTTGTTTCCAACCTTCTGAGGGTGCACAGATGGACATGTGGGGTGCTGCCCTGCTGGGGGACATCTCTGGTTGCTCTGTTCTCACCAGCAACAGAGGATTTTCTTTCCTTCCTTTCATTTCCCTTGTTTCCCTTTCTCCCTCTTTCCTCCCTACCTGCCTTTCTTTCACAAATATTCCATGTGCTGTGCTGTGCTGTATTTCATTGATCAGCCGGGTCTAACTCTTTTTGACGCCATGGACTGTAGCCCACCAGGCTCCTCTGTCCATGGGGATTTTATAGGCTGGCATACTGGAGTAGGCTGCCCTTCCCCCCTCCAGGGGATCTTCCCAACCCAGGGATTGAATCCCGGTCTCCCATGTTGCAGGTGTTTTTTTTTTTTTTTTTTCTTTACTGTCTGAGCCACCAGGAAACCCTTAAAATGGGCTTCATCTGACACTATGTTTTTCATATCTGTAAGATCAAATGGGGTCTACTTTAGGATTTCCATGTCTCTCCTTACTTTGAGAACACACAAAACACAGTTTTTCCAAGTATCTTAATGTCTCTGTTTGCAGTTTCTAAAATCTATGCCACTTCTGCCTGAGTTTCAGTTCTCAAGGGAATTTTAGTATGATTTTTCGTCCCTTCGTGAGATTTAATATGTTCTTAACGTGGTTTGGGCCTATTCCATACTCTTCTTATGAATTGACTGCTCATGTCTTTAAACATGTCTTCATAAATTTAAAGGCCAGTGATACATCTTTCTTATAAAGTGTTGGCTCGTGCCTCTTGCCCATTTTTCTTTCAGGCTTTAAGATCTTTCTTCTCAAAATCGTAAGCGTCATCTTTTGGGTTTGTTTATGGCGTGCTTTTTCTACCTCTTAAAATGTTCAGCAGTGTGATGGACCCTGGGTGAGTAAGTGACAAATGGACACCAGGATGTGAACACTTCACAGGAAACGCAGGGAGACCCACTAAGCCAACAAACTGTCTCCAGGGGTGCACCTCAGGCTTGTTGAGCCGACGAGTCAATTGGAAAAACGAGGACTGAGGTGGAGCAGACAATCCATTCCCCTTTCCTCCAGAGCCAACCAGCTCAATGAGAGACCGTGGGAACTAGATGCACAGGACAGGATGACTCAGTGTTTTATCAAGAAGCTGGAAGCTTGCGGCAGCTGCTCATGGAAATGAATTCCACCATGGTTTTGGCTGTGAGGTCAGCTCCAAGGGAGCTTCCAGCAAGAAAACAAGATGAGAAAAGAGATTTGTGAGGGCACGTGTTGAGAAGACCCATGCACTCAAGGCTCACACAGCTCTGGGCAAGCTCCACCGCTTGCTGGGAATACTAATCAGCTGCAGGTGGTCATTTCCTGCATGGGATCCCCCAGCACAACCTGAAACAAGCATTTCTCTGCCCCATCCCCATCACCCTGTTGAAATGCAAGCCGGGGTAGTACTCCTAGGGAGGTGACCCTGAGTCCTAAACTTGAAACGAGACAGCTCCGTGTGGAGCAAGGGCAAGTGTATTCAATGCGTTCTCATAGCCTGAAGACAAGGGTTTCCGACTGGACACCAGAAAACAGAGGCGAGTTCCGGGAACACTGAGACAAGGAGGCGGGATGGAAAGGTTTCTGTCGGCTGGCCTAGAATTCAATCGGCTTCACGGTGCGTTAAGACCACACTGCAGAGGGAACGTGCAATGATGCTCCCTTCCACAGACACTTAAACACAGCCTAGTTGTCGTGGAGGGATTTCAGGCAAGATATTCAAAACTAGATAAAGGTGAAAGGTGAGAGAGAACAGAATGAATGCCCGAGGAGTGTGGCTGTGGGGAAGGTTTGTAGGAGATGCAGTCTGCCTGCCGTGTGACCCATGAGCTGACGTGGAGAGATGAGGGTGGCAGGTGAGTTTGGAGGCCTCTTTAGGGGAATTACAAATGCCTCATTTCTCCCACAAAATCATCTGAGTTGCTCCCCATCCTCCGCTAGACATGTCAGGATGGGTCTTTGTCATGTCAAGTCTCACCCGGGGCCACCATTGGCTGGGGAAGAGACGTGCTGATCTCATAAACCTTAACGGTGTGGCCCCCTGAAGATGGGTATATATAAGGGTGCTCAGGGGCTCTGGGGCAGACTACTGGGAGCCTTCAGAATGACTAAGGTCACTGGGAAGCCACAAGGCTTAGAGCAGTTACGTAACAACCATCTCCATATACCCAGGGGGAAAAGATGAAGACCTCCTATCAACTGAAGTCCAAAAGGTGAGCTGAACCCACCTAAGCTCCTCTTATCTTTCTCTGTTTGACTTACTTTGTATGGTCATCTCTAGGTGCATCCATGTTGACAAAATAGCATTGTTTCATTCTTTCTTATGGTTAATATTCCATTGTATGTATAAAATATCTTTCTTTATCCATTCACCTATGTATGGGCATTTAAGGTTGTTTCCATTTCTTTGCTACTGTACTTGGTACTACTATAAACACTGCTGTGCGTGTCTCTTTCCTGATGGGAGTTTTCATCTTTACTAGGATATATGCCCAGTAGTGGGGTTGCTGGATCATATGCTAACTCTATTTTTAGTTTGTTTCAAAAGCTGCATACTGGGGAGGGAGATGGGCAGGAGGTTCTAAAAGGAGGGGACATATGTGTACATATGGCTGATTCATGTTGAGGTTGGACAGAAAACAACAAAATTCTGTAAAGCAACTATCCATCAATAAGAAAATAAAAATTAATTTTAAAAGAACTGCTTACTGTTTCAATAGTGACAGCATCAGTTTCTTGACTTTCATGTATCGGATGTTGTTAATCTTGCTGCAGTGCATGGTCGACTTACACGTGTTTTCCAAAGTCTGTGTTTCTTTATCGTTTAAAGCACTTTGAGCTGTATTTAACTGTTGCTGTTTTCTTCCTGAGAGTGTTCTGGATTTTCTTTTTCACTTTTTTTCTTTTTCGGATGAATCACCCCTGACATGGTCAAGGGTAGGTCTCATGTTGAGTCCAGCGGCCTTGTGTATATCATATATCCATCAGCGATAGTTTGAAGGCTGCCATTACAGAGAAAACCCTCGACGCTGCAAGGCTTTATGATTCCCTCCTCTTTTGGGATGGCCTGCCCCATCTGAGAGTTTTTGTCAGGCCCGGTTGTACAGTAGAGTAGAACGAGCCAGAGGATGCCACAAAACCCGGTGTCTCCTCACTCTTGGATTTTTGAAGTAAATCTTCCTATTCTCTTTAAGTTGAAGACAAGGGGAGCTGGTGGTACGTGTACAGATTCCTGTTCCGTGACACTGAGACTACTCTATGTATTCAGCTGTGCTTGTTTTCACCTACATATTATTAGAAGGTGTTTCGACTACCACTCTTGCTGCAATAGCTTTACGTGGATTCTGTATTTTACATGTATCTGTGGGAAGAAATTAATGCCAAACTACAGATGTTTCCCTTCCATCCACCACGGTCCACCCATAGGTTTTTTGCCAGGTTGGATGTCCATGTCACCTTTGTGTGGGTGCTCACTGCAGTGGATTTTTGTATCCCACCTCTCTGTTGCATCACCTGATGTTTCTTGAATCGAACCTCCTTCACTCAGTGGGATGATCTCTGGGTTTATCTATCTCTGAAGTTGCCCTCCTTTCAGATTTCAATCCTTGATTCAAATTCATTCTAGACCTGTATCAATTTCCTTATACATTCCTCTGTGCAGGTATGCTATCTTAACTTTCATCTCTTTGATGTTTTGAATGGTTTCCATGGGACCTGGTTTGGGGTGTGTGGTGTTCGAAATCTGTTCATTTCTGAACTACTCCAGGAGAGGACCTGGTTTATCATACTGTCTCTGCCAATTTGTTTATTTATTTATTTGTCTTTCATGGGAGTGCACTTTTCTAATCATGCTCATAGTGCCTCTTATCAGGTCCAGCCCACCAGTAACCTAAAGTGTCCACTGCACTAATGCTATTCTACCACTGATTCCACGTACAGCTTTAGACAGGGGCCTTTTTTCGTGCTGAGGCAGAGGTGATCATATCCTCAACAGCTTAGATGTTCGTATCTCTTAGATTTCATCCTATGTGCACATTGTCATCAGCTTTTTTCATGAGGCACGGAATTGTGTTTACCCGTTCATATCCTCTACCTGTTAGCTTCCCCTGTGTTTATTTTTTCGCCTATGTGAGCCCTGGTAATTTGTATAGAGTGGGTATGGGTTAGAGCTCAGCACCGTTGTGAACCCTGGGTCCATCAGCATTCGAAGGTTGCCGTTATAGAGAATGTCCAAGAGGCCGCAGCATTTCTTCATTCCCTCCTCTTGTTGCTATGGTAACAGCCCCCTCTGAGGTTCTCCCAGGCCTGGTTGTAAATGAGAGGAAAAGGAGACCCTGGAAGTCACCAAAAGCTTTTGACTCTTTAGCCTTTGAGGTTTTTTCTTTAAGTGAAACTTTTATTTCTCATTTAAGACAATTTACACCGTTGTAGTTGTTGCAGGGAACCAGCTTCTCCTTCCGTTCCAGAGATAACTGGAGGTGTTCAGCTGTGGTTACTGTCACAGCTGTTTTTAGAAACTGTTGAGCACATTTCTCTTGATGCAAGAAGTCCATATGGATTATGAATTGCATAGGCATTTGTGGGGATAAATTTATTCCAGCCTTCACCTTTCAGGCTCTCACCCACCAACACCTTTTGCTAACCGTAATTTTCTTACCAGGAGTGCAAGTCCATTTCACTTTTTTTTTTTTTTTTTTTTTCACTCTTCGCCGTCAATGTTTTCTTTTTAATCCCCTCTCGAAGGTATATGATATGATATCTCTTTAATCTGCCCTTCTTTACTTACTGTGATTAACTCTAGATGTTTGCGTATCTCTGAAAATGGAATTTTTTCCAATTTCATCATTTTGGCATCATATTTCATTGTGTATCTCTGTCACATTTCTTTCTCTTTTCATCTGCACGCAACAATTCTCTTTCCCTTCATCTCTTGGTCGTTGTGAATGCTGCTGCAGTGCATGCAACAGACAACACAGAAATACAAAGGATCACAAGAGACTACTATCAGCAGCTATATGAAAATAAAATGGAAAACTTGGAAGAAATGGACGAATTCTTAGAAAAGTATAACCTTCCAAAACTGAGCCAGGAAGAAATAGAAAATCTTACTAGACCAATCAAAAGCATGGAAATTGAAACTGCAATGAAAAATCTTTGAACAAACAAAAGCCAAGGACCAGTTGGCTTCACAGGTGAATCCACCAAACAATTAAGGGCTAACACCTATCCTACTCAAACTCTTCCAAATTATTGCACAAGGTAAACCCCCAAAATCAATTGATGAGGCCCCCTTCACCCTAATCCCAAAACCAGCCAAAGATGCCGCCAGAAAAGAAAACTACAGGCCAAGATCACTGATGAACATATGTGAAAAATGTTCAACAAATTCTAGCAAACAGAATCCAACGACATCTTCAAAAAGTTAGACATCATGACCAAGTGGGTTTATTCAAGAAAGCTCCATGTGGAACAAGGTCAAGTGTATTCACTGTGTTCTCATAGCCTGAAGACAAGGGTTTCCGACTGGAGAACAGAAAACAGAGGAGAGCTCCTGGAACGCGGAGAAAAAGAGGCGGGATGGGAAAGGATTCTGTCGGCTGGTAGAGAATTAAGTGGTCTTCGAGGTGCATTAAGACCACATTGCAGGAGGAACGTGGAATGATTCTCGCTTCCACAGACACTTAAACACAACCTAGTTGTCATGGAGGGAGTTTAGGCAAGATATGAAAAGCTAGATAATGGTGAAAGCTGAGAGAGAACAGAATGAATGCCCGAGGAGTGTGGCTGTGGGGCAAGGTTTGGAGGAGATGCACTCTGCGTGCTGTGTGACCCATCAGAGTTGACATAGAGATGAGGGTGGCAGATGAGTTTGGAGTCGTCTTTAGGGCATTACAAATGCCTCATTTCTCCCAGCAAATCATCTGACTTGCTCCCCATCCTCCGCTAAACATGTCAGAGTGGGGCTTTGTGATGTCAAAGCTCACCCAGGGCCACCATTGGCTGGGGAAGAGACTTGCTGACCTCATAAAGCATGAGGGTGAGGCTCCATGGGGACGGGTATATATAGGGGAGCTCAGGGGCTCTGAGCAGACCACTGTGAGTCCTCCAAATGACTGAGGTGACTAGGAAGCCACAAGGCTTCAGAGCAGTTATGGAACACACACCTCCTCTTACCCAGGAGAAGATGAAGACCTCCTATCAACTGAGGTCCAGAAAAAATGTCTAGGTGAGCTGAACCCAACCAAACTCTCTTGCCCATTGGCCCCACGCCAAAAGATCCCCTCCCCTGTCCTTGCCTGGCACATAACCCTTCCCTGCCCACACCTCTTCTCCTGAAGCCATCGTTCCCACCTGTCTTCACACTCTTCCCTAAACCAGTGCCATTCTTTACTCCCCCTCTTCTTTTCTCTAGGTGGCCAGGGTAAGCGTGAGGGTGAATAATCCCATTCCGGCAAAGCTGCCTAAGAAAACTCAGAAACCTCCCACCACCACAACGCTTCAGAAAATCAGATGCTCAAAGCTCTTTAGCCAGAGTTCCAAGGCAAATGAACAGCTGAATCAGAAGGAACCAGAGGAGGTCCCAGAGACCACAGCAACCCCTGCCATTCCAGCCACTCAGAACGAACCAGAGGAGGTCCCAGAGACCACAGAGACCCCTGCCATTCCAGTTAATCAGAACGAAACAGAGGAGGTCCCAGAGGCCATGGAGACCTGGGGCATGGCTATAGAGACTTCAGAAATGCTCGGGGGTCTCGCCGCTGAGTACTGGCCAACAGGACAGATGCTGAATATTCTAGCAACTGCATACATTGATAACGAAAATAAAATCAACCTGATGTGAAATTATGTTTGTCTCTGAGTTCTCTGATAGTGGGGGCAGAGAGGGCAGGGAAGGGATAAGTGTGTGAGGAGGGAGGGAGATGGTTTCTGTGGAGTTGTAGATGGGACCAGAAGGTCCAGGTCGCCAGAAAGTAGGGTGAAGAACTGGTTCCAGACTGAGCTTCAAAGACACACTTCCCACGGGAGAAGCAAAGAGGACTTGGTGTTTCTCTGTGTGAGTGCAGAGATGGATACTTAGCTGGGGAGCTGTGTGGTGTGTGGGGGGCCGTGCCATTTGCTAAAAAGGCATACAAAGGAGCTGCCCCATCAAAAGAATGGAATATTGGCATTTGCAGCAACATGGAAGGTAGAATATTGAGTCAAATAACTCACAGAGATAGACAAACACTGTATGATATGACTTATAGAATCTAAACATACCACAAAGTAGAGAATATGATAAAAATGGAGGCGCGCAGATATAGAGAAGCATCTACTGGTTACCAGCGGGGAGGGGAAGAGGGAGGGGCAATAGAGAGGTGGGGGAGTGGGAGGCACGGAGTGTTAGTTAGGTGGAAGATGAGCTCAGGGATGCATTGTACAACATGGGGAATAGAGCCAGGACTTTGCCATAACTATAAATGGAAAGCAAGCTTTAACAGTGGTATAATAAGAAAGAAAAGGAAAGAAAGTGGGGGGAGGAAGGAGGGAAGAAAAGAAGGAAAAGAATGGCTTTTTTGGAGGTCAAGCAGCCAATACTGATTAGGCCCTTTTTAGCAAAGGAATGTATTTTATTTTATTTTGTTTATTTTAATTGGTGGGTAATTACTTTACAATATTGTGGTGGTTTTTGCCATACATTAACATGAATCAGCCATGAGTGTACATGTGTTCCCCATCCTGATCCGCTCTCCCGACTCCCTCCCAATCCCATCCCTCTGGGTCATCTCAGTGCACCAGCCCTGAGCACCCTGTCTTATGCATCAAACATGGACTGGCTATCTCTTTCACATATGAGAATATACATGTTTCAATGCTATTCTCTCAGATCATCCCACCCTCGCCATCTCCCACAGACTCCAAAAGGCTGTTCTGTAAATCTGTGTCTTTTTTGCTGTCTCCCATATAGGGTTATCATTACCATCTTTCTAAATTCCATATATATGCCTTAGTAAAGTGTCTTGGTGTTTTTCTTTCTGACTTACTTCACTCTGTATAATAGGCTCCAGTTTCATCTACCTCATTAGAACGGATTCAACAGTGTTTGTTTTAATGGCTGAGCAATATTCCATTGTGCCTATGTACCACATCTTTCTTTCCCATTTGCCTGCTGATGGACATCTGGGTTACTTCCATACCCAGGCTATTGTAAACAGTGCTGTGGTGAACGTTGGGGCACACGTGTCGTTTTCACTTCTGGGTGAATCACGATTTGAATGAGGAGAAACCATGATGACTATTAGCCTGTTAGTGGGAAACGCTGCACATGAGTTTGGTTGAAGGACTGGGACCAAAGTTGGTGATGGTTGTTTCCAACCTTCTGAGGGTGCACAGATGGACATGTGGGGTGCTGCCCTGCTGGGGGACATCTCTGGTTGCTCTGTTCTCACCAGCAACAGAGGATTTTCTTTCCTTCCTTTCATTTCCCTTGTTTCCCTTTCTCCCTCTTTCCTCCCTACCTGCCTTTCTTTCACAAATATTCCATGTGCTGTGCTGTGCTGTATTTCATTGCTCAGCCGGGTCTAACTCTTTTTGACGCCATGGACTGTAGCCCACCAGGCTCCTCTGTCCATGGGGATTTTCCAGGCCGGCATACTGGAGCAGGCTGCCATTCGCCCCTCCAGGGGATCTTCCCAACCCAGGGATTGAATCCCGGTCTCCCATGATGCAGGTGTTTTTTTTTTTTTGTTTTTTTTTTTTCTTTACTGTCTGAGCCACCAGGAAACCCTTAAAATGGGCTTCATCTGACACTATGTTTTTCATATCTGTAAGATCAAATGGGGTCTACTTTAGGATTTCCATGTCTCTCCTTACTTTGAGAACACACAAAACACAGTTTTTCCAAGTATCTTAATGTCTCTGTTTGCAATTTCTAAAATCTATGCCACTTCTGCCTGAGTTTCAGTTCTCAAGGGAATTTTAGTATGATTTTTCGTCCCTTCGTGAGATTTAATATGTTCTTAACGTGGTTTGGGCCTATTCCATACTCTTCTTGTGAATTGACTGCTCATGTCTTTAAACATGTCTTCATAAATTTAAAGGCCAGTGATACATCTTTCTTATAAAGTGTTGGCTCGTGCCTCTTGCCCATTTTTCTTTCAGGCTTTAAGATCTTTCTTCTCAAAATCGTAAGCGTCATCTTTTGGGTTTGTTTATGGCATGCTTTTTCTACCTCTTAAAATGTCCAGCAGTGTGATGGACCCTGGGTGAGTAAGTGACAAATGGACACCAGGATGTGAACACTTCACAGGAAACGCAGGGAGACCCACTAAGCCAACAAACTGTCTCCAGGGGTGCACCTCAGGCTTGTTGAGCCGACGAGTCAATTGGAAAAATGAGGACTGAGGTGGAGCAGACAATCCGTTCCCCTTTCCTCCAGAGCCAAGCAGCTCAATGAGAGACCGTGGGAACTAGATGCACAGGACAGGATGACTCAGTGTTTTATCAAGAAGCTGGAAGCTTGTGGCAGCTGCTCATGGAAATGAATTCCACCATGGTTTTGGCTGTGAGGTCAGCTCCAAGGGAGCTTCCAGCAAGAAAACAAGATGAGAAAAGAGATTTGTGAGGGCACGTGTTGAGAAGACCCTTGCACTCAAGGCTCACACAGCTCTGGGCAAGCTCCACCGCTTGCTGGGAATACTAATCAGCTGCAGGTGGTCATTTCCTGCATGGAATCCCCCAGCACAACCTGAAACAAGCATTTCTCTGCCCCATCCCCATCACCCTGTTGAAATGCAAGCCGGGGTAGTACTCCTAGGGAGGTGACCCTGAGTCCTAAACTTGAAACGAGACAGCTCCGTGTGGAGCAAGGGCAAGTGTATTCAATGCGTTCTCATAGCCTGAAGACAAGGGTTTCCGACTGGACACCAGAAAACAGAGGCGAGTTCCGGGAACACTGAGACAAGGAGGCGGGATGGAAAGGTTTCTGTCGGCTGGCCTAGAATTCAATCGGCTTCACGGTGCGTTAAGACCACACTGCAGAGGGAACGTGCAATGATGCTCCCTTCCACAGACACTTAAACACAGCCTAGTTGTCGTGGAGGGATTTCAGGCAAGATATTCAAAACTAGATAAAGGTGAAAGGTGAGAGAGAACAGAATGAATGCCCGAGGAGTGTGGCTGTGGGGAAGGTTTGTAGGAGAAGCAGTCTGCCTGTCGTGTGACCCATGAGCTGACGTGGAGAGATGAGGGTGGCAGGTGAGTTTGGAGGCCTCTTTAGGTGAATTACAAATGCCTCATTTCTCCCACAAAATCATCTGAGTTGCTCCCCATCCTCTGCTAGATATGTCAGGATGGGTTTTTGTGATGTCAAGTCTCACCCGGGGCCACCATTGGCTGGGGAAGAGACGTGCTGATCTCATAAACCTTAACGGTGTGGCCCCCTGGAGATGGGTATATATAAGGGTGCTCAGGGGCTCTGTGGCTGACTACTGGGAGCCTTCAGAATGACTAAGGTCACTGGGAAGCCACAAGGCTTAGAGCAGTTACGTAACAACCATCTCCATATACCCAGGGGAAAAGATGAAGACCTCCTATCAACTGAAGTCCAAAAGGTGAGCTGAACCCACCTAAGCTCCTCTTATCTTTCTCTGTTTGACTTACTTTGTATGGTCATCTCTAGGTGCATCCATGTTGACAAAATAGCATTGTTTCATTCTTTCTTATGGTTAATATTCTATTGTATGTATAAAATATCTTTCTTTATCCATTCACCTATGTATGGGCATTTAAGGTTGTTTCCATTTCTTTGCTACTGTACTTGGTACTACTATAAACACTGCTGTGCGTGTCTCTTTCCTGATGGGAGTTTTCATCTTTACTAGGATATATGCCCAGTAGTGGGATTGCTGGATCATATGCTAACTCTATTTTTAGTTTGTTTCAAAAGCTGCATACTGGGGAGGGAGATGGGCAGGAGGTTCTAAAAGGAGGGGACATATGTGTACATATGGCTGATTCATGTTGAGGTTGGACAGAAAACAACAAAATTCTGTAAAGCAACTATCCATCAATAAGAAAATAAAAATTAATTTTAAAAGAACTGCTTACTGTTTCAATAGTGACAGCATCAGTTTCTTGACTTTCATGTATCGGATCTTGTTAATCTTGCTGCAGTGCATGGTCGACTTACACGTGTTTTCCAAAATCTGTGTTTCTTTATCGTTTAAAGCACTTTGAGCTGTATTTAACTGTTGCTGTTTTCTTCCTGAGAGTGTTCTGGATTTTCTTTTTCACTTTTTTTCTTTTTCGGATGAATCACCCCTGACATGGTCAAGGGTAGGTCTCATGTTGAGTCCAGCGGCCTTGTGTATATCATATATCCATCAGCGATAGTTTGAAGGCTGACATTACAGAGAAAACCCTCGACGCTGCAAGGCTTTATGATTCCCTCCTCTTTTGGGATGGCCTGCCCCATCTGAGAGTTTTTGTCAGGCCCGGTTGTACAGTAGAGTAGAACGAGCCAGAGGATGCCACAAAACCCGGTGTCTCCTCACTCTTGGATTTTTGAAGTAAATCTTCCTATTCTCTTTAAGTTGAAGACAAGGGGAGCTGGTGGTACGTGTACAGATTCCTGTTCCGTGACACTGAGACTACTCTATGTATTCAGCTGTGCTTGTTTTCACCTACATATTATTAGAAGGTGTTTCGACTACCACTCTTGCTGCAATAGCTTTACGTGGATTCTATATTTTATATGTATCTGTGGGAAGAAATTAATGCCAAACTACAGATGTTTCCCTTCCATCCACCACGGTCCACCCATAGGTTTTTTGCCAGGTTGGATGTCCATGTCACCTTTGTGTGGGTGCTCACTGCAGTGGATTTTTGTATCCCACCTCTCTGTTGCATCACCTGATGTTTCTTGAATCGAACCTCCTTCACTCAGTGGGATGATCTCTGGGTTTATCTATCTCTGAAGTTGCCCTCCTTTCAGATTTCAATCCTTGATTCAAATTCATTCTAGACCTGTATCAATTTCCTTATACATTCCTCTGTGCAGGTATGCTATCTTAACTTTCATCTCTTTGATGTTTTCAATGGTTTCCATGGGACCTGGTTTGGGGTGTGTGGTGTTCGAAATCTGTTCATTTCTGAACTACTCCAGGAGAGGACCTGGTTTATCATACTGTCTCTGCCTCTTTGTTTATTTATTTATTTGTCTTTCATGGGAGTGCACTTTTCTAATCATGCTCATAGTGCCTCTTATCAGGTCCATCCCACCAGTAACCTAAAGTGTCCACTGTACTAATGCTATTCTACCACTGATTCCATGTGCAGCTTTAGACAGTGGCGTTTTTTCGTGCTGAGGCAGAGGTGATCATATCCTCAACAGCTTAGATGTTCGTATCTCTTAGATTTCATCCTATGTGCACATTGTCATCAGCTTTTTTCATGAGGCACGGAATTGTGTTTACCCGTTCATATCCTCTACCTGATAGCTTCCCCTGTGTTTATTTTTACTCATATGTGAGCCCTGGCAATTTGTAAAGAGTGGGTATGGGTTAGAGCTCAGCACCATTGTGAACACTGGGTCCATCAGCATTCGAAGCTTGCCGTTATAGAAAATGTCCACAAGGCGGCAGCATTTCTTCATTCCCTCCTCTTGTTGCTATGGTAACAGCCCCCTCTGAGGTTCTCCCAGGCCTGGTTGTAAATGAGAGGAAAAGGAGACCCTGGAAGTCACCAAAAGCTTTTGACTCTTTAGCCTTTGAGGTTTTTTCTTTAAGTGAAACTTTTATTTCTCATTTAAGACAGTTTACACCGTTGTAGTTGTTGCAGGGAACCAGCTTCTCCTTCCGTTCCAGAGATACCTGGAGGTGTTCAGCTGTGGTTACTGTCACAGCTGTTTTTAGAAACTGTTGAGCACATTTCTCTTGATGCAAGAAGTCCATATGGATTATGAATTGCATAGGCATTTGTGGGGATAAATTTATTCCAGCCTTCACCTTTCAGGCTCTCACCCACCAACACCTTTTGCTAACCGTAATTTTCTTACCAGGAGTGCAAGTCCATTTCACTTTTTTTTTTTTTTTTTTCACTCTTCGCCGTCAATGTTTTCTTTTTAATCCCCTCTCGAAGGTATATGATATGATATCTCTTTAATCTGCCCTTCTTTACTTACTGTGATTAACTCTAGATGTTTGCGTATCTCTGAAAATGGAATTTTTTCCAATTTCATCATTTTGGCATCATATTTCATTGTGTATCTCTGTCACATTTCTTTCTCTTTTCATCTGCACGCAACAATTCTCTTTCCCTTCATCTCTTGGTCGTTGTGAATGCTGCTGCAGTGCATGCAACAGACAACACAGAAATACAAAGGATCACAAGAGACTACTATCAGCAGCTATATGAAAATAAAATGGAAAACTTGGAAGAAATGGACGAATTCTTAGAAAAGTATAACCTTCCAAAACTGAGCCAGGAAGAAATAGAAAATCTTACTAGACCAATCAAAAGCATGGAAATTGAAACTGCAATGAAAAATCTTTGAACAAACAAAAGCCAAGGACCAGTTGGCTTCACAGGTGAATCCACCAAACAATTAAGGGCTAACACCTATCCTACTCAAACTCTTCCAAATTATTGCACAAGGTAAACCCCCAAAATCAATTGATGAGGCCCCCTTCACCCTAATCCCAAAACCAGCCAAAGATGCCGCCAGAAAAGAAAACTACAGGCCAAGATCACTGATGAACATATGTGAAAAATGTTCAACAAATTCTAGCAAACAGAATCCAACGACATCTTCAAAAAGTTAGACATCATGACCAAGTGGGTTTATTCAAGAAAGCTCCATGTGGAACAAGGTCAAGTGTATTCACTGTGTTCTCATAGCCTGAAGACAAGGGTTTCCGACTGGAGAACAGAAAACAGAGGAGAGCTCCTGGAACGCGGAGAAAAAGAGGCGGGATGGGAAAGGATTCTGTCGGCTGGTAGAGAATTAAGTGGTCTTCGAGGTGCATTAAGACCACATTGCAGGAGGAACGTGGAATGATTCTCGCTTCCACAGACACTTAAACACAACCTAGTTGTCATGGAGGGAGTTTAGGCAAGATATGAAAAGCTAGATAATGGTGAAAGCTGAGAGAGAACAGAATGAATGCCCGAGGAGTGTGGCTGTGGGGCAAGGTTTGGAGGAGATGCACTCTGCGTGCTGTGTGACCCATCAGAGTTGACATAGAGATGAGGGTGGCAGATGAGTTTGGAGTCGTCTTTAGGGCATTACAAATGCCTCATTTCTCCCAGCAAATCATCTGACTTGCTCCCCATCCTCCGCTAAACATGTCAGAGTGGGGCTTTGTGATGTCAAAGCTCACCCAGGGCCACCATTGGCTGGGGAAGAGACTTGCTGACCTCATAAAGCATGAGGGTGAGGCTCCATGGGGACGGGTATATATAGGGGAGCTCAGGGGCTCTGAGCAGACCACTGTGAGTCCTCCAAATGACTGAGGTGACTAGGAAGCCACAAGGCTCCAGAGTAGTTATGGAACACACACCTCCTCTTACCCAGGAGAAGATGAAGACCTCCTATCAACTGAGGTCCAGAAAAAATGTCTAGGTGAGCTGAACCCAACCAAACTCTCTTGCCCATTGGCCCCACGCCAAAAGATCCCCTCCCCTGTCCTTGCCTGGCACATAACCCTTCCCTGCCCACACCTCTTCTCCTGAAGCCATCGTTCCCACCTGTCTTCACACTCTTCCCTAAACCAGTGCCATTCTTTACTCCCCCTCTTCTTTTCTCTAGGTGGCCAGGGTAAGCGTGAGGGTGAATAATCCCATTCCGGCAAAGCTGCCTAAGAAAACTCAGAAACCTCCCACCACCACAACGCTTCAGAAAATCAGATGCTCAAAGCTCTTTAGCCAGAGTTCCAAGGCAAATGAACAGCTGAATCAGAAGGAACCAGAGGAGGTCCCAGAGACCACAGCAACCCCTGCCATTCCAGCCACTCAGAACGAACCAGAGGAGGTCCCAGAGACCACAGAGACCCCTGCCATTCCAGTTAATCAGAACGAAACAGAGGAGGTCCCAGAGGCCATGGAGACCTGGGGCATGGCTATAGAGACTTCAGAAATGCTCGGGGGTCTCGCCGCTGAGTACCGGCAAACAGGACAGATGCTGAATATTCTAGCAACTGCATACATTGATAACGAAAATAAAATCAACCTGATGTGAAATTATGTTTGTCTCTGAGTTCTCTGATAGTGGGGGCAGAGAGGGCAGGGAAGGGATAAGTGTGTGAGGAGGGAGGGAGATGGTTTCTGTGGAGTTGTAGATGGGACCAGAAGGTCCAGGTCGCCAGAAAGTAGGGTGAAGAACTGGTTCCAGACTGAGCTTCAAAGACACACTTCCCACGGGAGAAGCAAAGAGGACTTGGTGTTTCTCTGTGTGAGTGCAGAGATGGATACTTAGCTGGGGAGCTGTGTGGTGTGTGGGGGGCCGTGCCATTTGCTAAAAAGGCATACAAAGGAGCTGCCCCATCAAAAGAATGGAATATTGGCATTTGCAGCAACATGGAAGGTAGAATATTGAGTCAAATAACTCACAGAGATAGACAAACACTGTATGATATGACTTATAGAATCTAAACATACCACAAAGTAGAGAATATGATAAAAATGGAGGCGCGCAGATATAGAGAAGCATCTACTGGTTACCAGCGGGGAGGGGAAGAGGGAGGGGCAATAGAGAGGTGCGGCAGTGGGAGGCACACAGTGTTAGTTAGGTGGAAGATGAGCTCAGGGAGGCATTGTACAACATGGGGAATAGAGCCAGGACTTTGCCATAACTATAAATGGAAAGCAAGCTTTAACAGTGGTATAATAAGAAAGAAAAGGAAAGAAAGTGGGGGGAGGAAGGAGGGAAGAAAAGAAGGAAAAGAATGGCTTTTTTGGAGGTCAAGCAGCCAATACTGATTAGGCCCTTTTTAGCAAAGGAATGTATTTTATTTTATTTTGTTTATTTTAATTGGTGGGTAATTACTTTACAATATTGTGGTGGTTTTTGCCATACATTAACATGATTCAGCCATGAGTGTACATGTGTTCCCCATCCTGATCCGCTCTCCCGACCTCCCTCCCAATCCCGTCCCTCTGGGTCATCTCAGTGCACTAGCCCTGAGCACCCTGTCTTATGCATCAAACATGGACTGGCTATCTCTTTCACATATGAGAATATACATGTTTCAATGCTATTCTCTCAGATCATCCCACCCTCGCCATCTCCCACAGACTCCAAAAGGCTGTTCTGTAAATCTGTGTCTCTTTTGCTGTCTCCCATATAGGGTTATCATTACCATCTTTCTAAATTCCATATATATGCCTTAGTAAAGTGTCTTGGTGTTTTTCTTTCTGACTTACTTCACTCTGTATAATAGGCTCCAGTTTCACCTACCTCATTAGAACGGATTCAAAAGTGTTTGTTTTAATGGCTGAGCAATATTCCATTGTGCCTATGTACCACATCTTTCTTTCCCATTTGCCTGCTGATGGACATCTGGGTTACTTCCATACCCAGGCTATTGTAAACAGTGCTGTGGTGAACATTGTGGCACACGTGTCATTTTCACTTCTGGGTGAATCACGATTTGAATGAGGAGAAACCATGATGACTATTAGCCTGTTAGTGGGAAACCCTGCACATGAGTTTGGTTGAAGGACTGGGACCAAAGTTGGTAATGGTTGTTTCCAACCTTCTGAGGGTGCACAGATGGACATGTGGGGTGCTGCCCTGCTGGGGGACATCACTGGTTGCTCTGTTCTCATCAGCAACAGAGGATCTTCTTTCCTTCCTTTCATTTCCCTTGTTTCCCTTTCTCCCTCTTTCCTCCCTACCTGCCTTTCTTTCACAAATATTCCATGTGCTGTGCTGTGCTGTATTTCATTGTTCAGCCGGGTCTAACTCTTTTTGACGCCATGGACTGTAGCCCACCAGGCTCCTCTGTCCATGGGGATTTTCCAGGCCGGCATACTGGAGCAGGCTGCCATTCCCCCCTCCAGGGGATCTTCCCAACCCAGGGATTGAATCCCGGTCTCCCATGTTGCAGGTGTTTTTTTTTTTTTTTTTTTTTTCTTTACTGTCTGAGCCACCAGGAAACCCTTAAAATGGGCTTCATCTGACACTATGTTTTTCATATCTGTAAGATCAAATGGGGTCTACTTTAGGATTTCCATGTCTCTCCTTACTTTGAGAACACACAAAACACAGTTTTTCCAAGTATCTTAATGTCTCTGTTTGCAATTTCTAAAATCTATGCCACTTCTGCCTGAGTTTCAGTTCTCAAGGGAATTTTAGTATGATTTTTCGTCCCTTCGTGAGATTTAATATGTTCTTAACGTGGTTTGGGCCTATTCCATACTCTTCTTGTGAATTGACTGCTCATGTCTTTAAACATGTCTTCATAAATTTAAAGGCCAGTGATACATCTTTCTTATAAAGCGTTGGCTCGTGCCTCTTGCCCATTTTTCTTTCAGGCTTTAAGATCTTTCTTCTCAAAATCATAAGCGTCATCTTTTGGGTTTGTTTATGGCGTGCTTTTTCTACCTCTTAAAATGTTCAGCAGTGTGATGGACCCTGGGTGAGTAAGTGACAAATGGACACCAGGATGTGAACACTTCACAGGAAGCGCAGGGAGACCCACTAAGCCAACAAACTGTCTCCAGGGGTGCACCTCAGGCTTGTTGAGCCGACGAGTCAATTGGAAAAACGAGGACTGAGGTGGAGCAGACAATCCATTCCCCTTTCCTCCAGAGCCAAGCAGCTCAATGAGAGACCGTGGGAACTAGATGCACAGGACAGGATGACTCTGTGTTTTATCAAGAAGCTGGAAGCTTGTGGCAGCTGCTCATGGAAATGAATTCCACCATGGTTTTGGCTGTGAGGTCAGCTCCAAGGGAGCTTCCAGCAAGAAAACAAGATGAGAAAAGAGATTTGTGAGGGCACGTGTTGAGAAGACCCTTGCACTCAAGGCTCACACAGCTCTGGGCAAGCTCCACCGCTTGCTGGGAATACTAATCAGCTGCAGGTGGTCATTTCCTGCATGGGATCCCCCAGCACAACCTGAAACAAGCATTTCTCTGCCCCATCCCCATCACCCTGTTGAAATGCAAGCCGGGGTAGTACTCCTAGGGAGGTGACCCTGAGTCCTAAACTTGAAACGAGACAGCTCCGTGTGGAGCAAGGGCAAGTGTATTCAATGCGTTCTCATAGCCTGAAGACAAGGGTTTCCGACTGGACACCAGAAAACAGAGGCGAGTTCCGGGAACACTGAGACAAGGAGGCGGGATGGAAAGGTTTCTGTCGGCTGGCCTAGAATTCAATCGGCTTCACGGTGCGTTAAGACCACACTGCAGAGGGAACGTGCAATGATGCTCCCTTCCACAGACACTTAAACACAGCCTAGTTGTCGTGGAGGGATTTCAGGCAAGATATTCAAAACTAGATAAAGGTGAAAGGTGAGAGAGAACAGAATGAATGCCCGAGGAGTGTGGCTGTGGGGAAGGTTTGTAGGAGATGCAGTCTGCCTGCCGTGTGACCCATGAGCTGACGTGGAGAGATGAGGGTGGCAGGTGAGTTTGGAGGCCTCTTTAGGGGAATTACAAATGCCTCATTTCTCCCACAAAATCATCTGAGTTGCTCCCCATCCTCCGCTAGACATGTCAGGATGGGTCTTTGTCATGTCAAGTCTCACCCGGGGCCACCATTGGCTGGGGAAGAGACGTGCTGATCTCATAAACCTTAACGGTGTGGCCCCCTGAAGATGGGTATATATAAGGGTGCTCAGGGGCTCTGGGGCAGACTACTGGGAGCCTTCAGAATGACTAAGGTCACTGGGAAGCCACAAGGCTTAGAGCAGTTACGTAACAACCATCTCCATATACCCAGGGGGAAAAGATGAAGACCTCCTATCAACTGAAGTCCAAAAGGTGAGCTGAACCCACCTAAGCTCCTCTTATCTTTCTCTGTTTGACTTACTTTGTATGGTCATCTCTAGGTGCATCCATGTTGACAAAATAGCATTGTTTCATTCTTTCTTATGGTTAATATTCCATTGTATGTATAAAATATCTTTCTTTATCCATTCACCTATGTATGGGCATTTAAGGTTGTTTCCATTTCTTTGCTACTGTACTTGGTACTACTATAAACACTGCTGTGCGTGTCTCTTTCCTGATGGGAGTTTTCATCTTTACTAGGATATATGCCCAGTAGTGGGGTTGCTGGATCATATGCTAACTCTATTTTTAGTTTGTTTCAAAAGCTGCATACTGGGGAGGGAGATGGGCAGGAGGTTCTAAAAGGAGGGGACATATGTGTACATATGGCTGATTCATGTTGAGGTTGGACAGAAAACAACAAAATTCTGTAAAGCAACTATCCATCAATAAGAAAATAAAAATTAATTTTAAAAGAACTGCTTACTGTTTCAATAGTGACAGCATCAGTTTCTTGACTTTCATGTATCGGATGTTGTTAATCTTGCTGCAGTGCATGGTCGACTTACACGTGTTTTCCAAAGTCTGTGTTTCTTTATCGTTTAAAGCACTTTGAGCTGTATTTAACTGTTGCTGTTTTCTTCCTGAGAGTGTTCTGGATTTTCTTTTTCACTTTTTTTCTTTTTCGGATGAATCACCCCTGACATGGTCAAGGGTAGGTCTCATGTTGAGTCCAGCGGCCTTGTGTATATCATATATCCATCAGCGATAGTTTGAAGGCTGCCATTACAGAGAAAACCCTCGACGCTGCAAGGCTTTATGATTCCCTCCTCTTTTGGGATGGCCTGCCCCATCTGAGAGTTTTTGTCAGGCCCGGTTGTACAGTAGAGTAGAACGAGCCAGAGGATGCCACAAAACCCGGTGTCTCCTCACTCTTGGATTTTTGAAGTAAATCTTCCTATTCTCTTTAAGTTGAAGACAAGGGGAGCTGGTGGTACGTGTACAGATTCCTGTTCCGTGACACTGAGACTACTCTATGTATTCAGCTGTGCTTGTTTTCACCTACATATTATTAGAAGGTGTTTCGACTACCACTCTTGCTGCAATAGCTTTACGTGGATTCTGTATTTTATATGTATCTGTGGGAAGAAATTAATGCCAAACTACAGATGTTTCCCTTCCATCCACCACGGTCCACCCATAGGTTTTTTGCCAGGTTGGATGTCCATGTCACCTTTGTGTGGGTGCTCACTGCAGTGGATTTTTGTATCCCACCTCTCTGTTGCATCACCTGATGTTTCTTGAATCGAACCTCCTTCACTCAGTGGGATGATCTCTGGGTTTATCTATCTCTGAAGTTGTCCTCCTTTCAGATTTCAATCCTTGATTCAAATTCATTCTAGACCTGTATCAATTTCCTTATACATTCCTCTGTGCAGGTATGCTATCTTAACTTTCATCTCTTTGATGTTTTGAATGGTTTCCATGGGACCTGGTTTGGGGTGTGTGGTGTTCGAAATCTGTTCATTTCTGAACTACTCCAGGAGAGGACTTGGTTTATCATACTGTCTCTGCCTCTTTGTTTATTTATTTATTTGTCTTTCATGGGAGTGCCCTTTTCTAATCATGCTCATAGTGCCTCTTATCAGGTCCATCCCACCAGTAACCTAAAGTGTCCACTGTACTAATGCTATTCTACCACTGATTCCATGTGCAGCTTTAGACAGTGGCCTTTTTTCGTGCTGAGGCAGAGGTGATCATATCCTCAAGAGCTTAGATGTTCGTATCTCTTAGATTTCATCCTATGTGCACATTGTCATCAGCTTTTTTCATGAGGCACGGAATTGTGTTTGCCCGTTCATATCCTCTACCTGTTAGCTTCCCCTGTGTTTATTTTTTCTCCTATGTGAGCCCTGGCAATTTGTAAAGAGTGGGTATGGGTTAGAGCTCAGCACCGTTGTGAACACTGGGTCCATCAGCATTCGAAGGTTGCTGTTATAGAAAATGTCCACAAGGCGGCAGCATTTCTTCATTCCCTCCTCTTGTTGCTATGGTAACAGCCCCCTCTGAGGTTCTCCCAGGCCTGGTTGTAAATGAGAGGAAAAGGAGACCCTGGAAGTCACCAAAAGCTTTTGACTCTTTAGCCTTTGAGGTTTTTTCTTTAAGTGAAACTTTTATTTCTCATTTAAGACAATTTACACCGTTGTAGTTGTTGCAGGGAACCAGTTTCTCCTTCCGTTCCAGAGATACCTGGAGGTGTTCAGCTGTGGTTACTGTCACAGCTGTTTTTAGAAACTGTTGAGCACATTTCTCTTGATGCAAGAAGTCCATATGGATTATGAATTGCATAGGCATTTGTGGGGATAAATTTATTCCAGCCTTCACCTTTCAGGCTCTCACCCACCAACACCATTTGCTAACCATAATTTTCTTACCAGGAGTGCAAGTCCATTTCACTTTTTTTTTTTTTTTCACTCTTCGCCGTCAATGTTTTCCTTTTAATCCCCTCTCGAAGGTATATGATATGATATCTCTTTAATCTGCCCTTCTTTACTTACTGTGATTAACTCTAGATGTTTGCGTATCTCTGAAAATGGAATTTTTTCCAATTTCATCATTTTGGCATCATATTTCATTGTGTATCTCTGTCACATTTCTTTCTCTTTTCATCTGCACCCAACAATTCTCTTTCCCTTCATCTCTTGGTCGTTGTGAATGCTGCTGCAGTGCATGTAACAGACAACACAGAAATACAAAGGATCACAAGAGACTACTATCAGCAGCTATATGAAAATAAAATGGAAAACTTGGAAGAAATGGACGAATTCTTAGAAAAGTATAACCTTCCAAAACTGAGCCAGGAAGAAATAGAAAATCTTACTAGACCAATCAAAAGCATGGAAATTGAAACTGCAATGAAAAATCTTTGAACAAACAAAAGCCACGGACCAGTTGGCTTCACAGGTGAATCCACCAAACAATTAAGGGATAACGCCTATCCTACTCAAACTCTTCCAAATTATTGCACAAGGTAAACCCCCAAAATCAATTGATGAGGCCCCCTTCACCCTAATCCCAAAACCAGCCAAAGATGCCGCCAGAAAAGAAAACTACAGGCCAAGATCACTGATGAACATATGTGAAAAATGTTCAAAAAATTCTAGCAAACAGAATCCAACGACATATTCAAAAAGTTAGACATCATGACCAAGAGGGTTTATTCAAGAAAGCTCCATGTGGAACAAGGTCAAGTGTATTCACTGTGTTCTCATAGCCTGAAGACAAGGGTTTCCGACTGGAGAACAGAAAACAGAGGAGAGCTCCTGGAACGCGGAGAAAAAGAGGCGGGATGGGAAAGGATTCTGTCGGCTGGTAGAGAATTAAGTGGTCTTCGAGGTGCATTAAGACCACATTGCAGGAGGAACGTGGAATGATTCTCGCTTCCACAGACACTTAAACACAACCTAGTTGTCATGGAGGGAGTTTAGGCAAGATATGAAAAGCTAGATAATGGTGAAAGCTGAGAGAGAACAGAATGAATGCCCGAGGAGTGTGGCTGTGGGGCAAGGTTTGGAGGAGACGCACTCTGCGTGCTGTGTGACCCATCAGAGTTGACATAGAGATGAGGGTGGCAGATGAGTTTGGAGTCGTCTTTAGGGCATTACAAATGCCTCATTTCTCCCAGCAAATCATCTGACTTGCTCCCCATCCTCCGCTAAACATGTCATAGTGGGGCTTTGTGATGTCAAAGCTCACCCAGGGCCACCATTGGCTGGGGAAGAGACTTGCTGACCTCATAAATCATGAGGGTGAGGCTCCATGGGGACGGGTATATATAGGGGAGCTCAGGGACTCTGAGCAGACCACTGTGAGTCCTCCAAATGACTGAGGTGACTAGGAAGCCACAAGGCTCCAGAGTAGTTATGGAACACACACCTCCTCTTACCCAGGAGAAGATGAAGACCTCCTATCAACTGAGGTCCAGAAAAAATGTCTAGGTGAGCTGAACCCAACCAAACTCTCTTGCCCATTGGCCCCACGCCAAAAGATCCCCTCCCCTGTCCTTGCCTGGCACATAACCCTTCCCTGCCCACACCTCTTCTCCTGAAGCCATCGTTCCCACCTGTCTTCACACTCTTCCCTAAACCAGTGCCATTCTTTACTCCCCCTCTTCTTTTCTCTAGGTGGCCAGGGTAAGCGTGAGGGTGAATAATCCCATTCCGGCAAAGCTGCCTAAGAAAACTCAGAAACCTCCCACCACCACAACGCTTCAGAAAATCAGATGCTCAAAGCTCTTTAGCCAGAGTTCCAAGGCAAATGAACAGCTGAATCAGAAGGAACCAGAGGAGGTCCCAGAGACCACAGCAACCCCTGCCATTCCAGCCACTCAGAACGAACCAGAGGAGGTCCCAGAGACCACAGAGACCCCTGCCATTCCAGTTAATCAGAACGAAACAGAGGAGGTCCCAGAGGCCATGGAGACCTGGGGCATGGCTATAGAGACTTCAGAAATGCTCGGGGGTCTCGCCGCTGAGTACTGGCCAACAGGACAGATGCTGAATATTCTAGCAACTGCATACATTGATAACGAAAATAAAATCAACCTGATGTGAAATTATGTTTGTCTCTGAGTTCTCTGATAGTGGAGGCAGAGAGGGCAGGGAAGGGATAAGTGTGTGAGGAGGGAGGGAGATGATTTCTGTGGAGTTGTAGATGGGACCAGAAGGTCCAGGTCGCCAGAAAGTAGGGTGAAGAACTGGTTCCAGACTGAGCTTCAAAGACACACTTCCCACGGGAGAAGCAAAGAGGACTTGGTGTTTCTCTGTGTGAGTGCAGAGATGCATACTTAGCTGGGGAGCTGTGTGGTGTGTGGGGGGCCGTGCCATTTGCTAAAAAGGCATACAAAGGAGCTGCCCCATCAAAAGAATGGAATATTGGCATTTGCAGCAACATGGAAGGTAGAATATTGAGTCAAATAACTCACAGAGATAGACAAACACTGTATGATATGACTTATAGAATCTAAACATACCACAAAGTAGAGAATATGATAAAAATGGAGGCGTGCAGATATAGAGAAGCATCTACTGGTTACCAGCGGGGAGGGGAAGAGGAAGGGGCAATAGAGAGGTGGGGGAGTGGGAGGCACGGAGTGTTAGTTAGGTGGAAGATGAGCTCAGGGATGCATTGTACAACACGGGGAATAGAGCCAGGAATTTGCCATAACTATAAATGGAAAGCAAGCTTTAACAGTGGTATAATAAGAAAGAAAAGGAAAGAAAGTGGGGGGAGGAAGGAGGGAAGAAAAGAAGGAAAAGAATGGCTTTTTTGGAGGTCAAGCAGCCAATACTGATTAGGCCCTTTTTAGCAAAGGAATGTATTTTATTTTATTTTGTTTATTTTAATTGGTGGGTAATTACTTTACAATATTGTGGTGGTTTTTGCCATACATTAACATGAATCAGCCATGAGTGTACATGTGTTCCCCATCCTGATCCGCTCTCCCGACCTCCCTCCCAATCCCGTCCCTCTGGGTCATCTCAGTGCACTAGCCCTGAGCACCCTGTCTTATGCATCAAACATGGACTGGCTATCTCTTTCACATATGAGAATATACATGTTTCAATGCTATTCTCTCAGATCATCCCACCCTCGCCATCTCCCACAGACTCCAAAAGGCTGTTCTGTAAATCTGTGTCTCTTTTGCTGTCTCCCATATAGGGTTATCATTACCATCTTTCTAAATTCCATATATATGCCTTAGTAAAGTGTCTTGGTGTTTTTCTTTCTGACTTACTTCACTCTGTATAATAGGCTCCAGTTTCACCTACCTCATTAGAACGGATTCAAAAGTGTTTGTTTTAATGGCTGAGCAATATTCCATTGTGCCTATGTACCACATCTTTCTTTCCCATTTGCCTGCTGATGGACATCTGGGTTACTTCCATACCCAGGCTATTGTAAACAGTGCTGTGGTGAACATTGTGGCACACGTGTCATTTTCACTTCTGGGTGAATCACGATTTGAATGAGGAGAAACCATGATGACTATTAGCCTGTTAGTGGGAAACCCTGCACATGAGTTTGGTTGAAGGACTGGGACCAAAGTTGGTAATGGTTGTTTCCAACCTTCTGAGGGTGCACAGATGGACATGTGGGGTGCTGCCCTGCTGGGGGACATCACTGGTTGCTCTGTTCTCACCAGCAACAGAGGATCTTCTTTCCTTCCTTTCATTTCCCTTGTTTCCCTTTCTCCCTCTTTCCTCCCTACCTGCCTTTCTTTCACAAATATTCCATGTGCTGTGCTGTGCTGTATTTCATTGTTCAGCCGGGTCTAACTCTTTTTGACGCCATGGACTGTAGCCCACCAGGCTCCTCTGTCCATGGGGATTTTCCAGGCCGGCATACTGGAGCAGGCTGCCATTCCCCCCTCCAGGGGATCTTCCCAACCCAGGGATTGAATCCCGGTCTCCCATGTTGCAGGTGTTTTTGTTTTTTTTTTTTTTTCTTTACTGTCTGAGCCACCAGGAAACCCTTAAAATGGGCTTCATCTGACACTATGTTTTTCATATCTGTAAGATCAAATGGGGTCTACTTTAGGATTTCCATGTCTCTCCTTACTTTTAGAACACACAAAACATAGTTTTTCCAAGTATCTTAATGTCTCTGTTTGCAATTTCTAAAATCTATGCCACTTCTGCCTGAGTTTCAGTTCTCAAGGGAATTTTAGTATGATTTTTCGTCCCTTCGTGAGATTTAATATGTTCTTAACGTGGTTTGGGCCTATTCCATACTCTTCTTGTGAATTGGCTGCTCATGTCTTTAAACATGTCTTCATAAATTTAAAGGCCAGTGATACGTCTTTCTTATAAAGTGTTGGCTCGTGCCTCTTGCCCATTTTTCTTTCAGGCTTTAAGATCTTTCTTCTCAAAATCGTAAGCGTCATCTTTTGGGTTTGTTTATGGCGTGCTTTTTCTACCTCTTAAAATGTTCAGCAGTGTGATGGACCCTGGGTGAGTAAGTGACAAATGGACACCAGGATGTGAACACTTCACAGGAAGCGCAGGGAGACCCACTAAGCCAACAAACTGTCTCCAGGGGTGCACCTCAGGCTTGTTGACCCGATGAGTCAATTGGAAAAACGAGGACTGAGGTGGAGCAGACAATCCATTCCCCTTTCCTCCAGAGCCAACCAGCTCAATGAGAGACCGTGGGAACTAGATGCACAGGACAGGATGACTCAGTGTTTTATCAAGAAGCTGGAAGCTTGTGGCAGCTGCTCATGGAAATGAATTCCACCATGGTTTTGGCTGTGAGGTCAGCTCCAAGGGAGCTTCCAGCAAGAAAACAAGATGAGAAAAGAGATTTGTGAGGGCACGTGTTGAGAAGACCCTTGCACTCAAGGCTCACACAGCTCTGGGCAAGCTCCACCGCTTGCTGGGAATACTAATCAGCTGCAGGTGGTCATTTCCTGCATGGGATCCCCCAGCACAACCTGAAACAAGCATTTCTCTGCCCCATCCCCATCACCCTGTTGAAATGCAAGCCGGGGTAGTACTCCTAGGGAGGTGACCCTGAGTCCTAAACTTGAAACGAGACAGCTCCGTGTGGAGCAAGGGCAAGTGTATTCAATGCGTTCTCATAGCCTGAAGACAAGGGTTTCCGACTGGACACCAGAAAACAGAGGCGAGTTCCGGGAACACTGAGACAAGGAGGCGGGATGGAAAGGTTTCTGTCGGCTGGCCTAGAATTCAATCGGCTTCACGGTGCGTTAAGACCACACTGCAGAGGGAACGTGCAATGATGCTCCCTTCCACAGACACTTAAACACAGCCTAGTTGTCGTGGAGGGATTTCAGGCAAGATATTCAAAACTAGATAAAGGTGAAAGGTGAGAGAGAACAGAATGAATGCCCGAGGAGTGTGGCTGTGGGGAAGCTTTGTAGGAGATGCAGTCTGCCTGTCGTGTGACCCATGAGCTGACGTGGAGAGATGAGGGTGGCAGGTGAGTTTGGAGGCCTCTTTAGGGGAATTACAAATGCCTCATTTCTCCCACAAAATCATCTGAGTTGCTCCCCATCCTCTGCTAGATATGTCAGGATGGGTCTTTGTCATGTCATGTCTCACCCGGGGCCACCATTGGCTGGGGAAGAGACGTGCTGATCTCATAAACCTTAACGGTGTGGCCCCCTGGAGATGGGTATATATAAGGGTGCTCAGGGGCTCTGGGGCAGACTACTGGGAGCCTTCAGAATGACTAAGGTCACTGGGAAGCCACAAGGCTTAGGGCAGTTATGTAACAACCATCTCCATATACCCAGGGGGAAAACATGAAGACCTCCTATCAACTGAAGTCCAAAAGGTGAGCTGAACCCACCTAAGCTCCTCTTATCTTTCTCTGTTTGACTTACTTTGTATGGTCATCTCTAGGTGCATCCATGTTGACAAAATAGCATTGTTTCATTCTTTCTTATGGTTAATATTCCATTGTATGTATAAAATATCTTTCTTTATCCATTCACCTATGTATGGACATTTAAGGTTGTTTCCATTTCTTTGCTACTGTACTTGGTACTACTATAAACACTGCTGTGCGTGTCTCTTTCCTGATGGGAGTTTTCATCTTTACTAGGATATATGCCCAGTAGTGGGATTGCTGGATCATATGCTAACTCTATTTTTAGTTTGTTTCAAAAGCTGCATACTGGGGAGGGAGATGGGCAGGAGGTTCTAAAATGAGGGGACATATGTGTACATATGGCTGATTCATGTTGAGGTTGGACAGAAAACAACAAAATTCTGTAAAGCAACTATCCATCAATAAGAAAATAAAAATTAATTTTAAAAGAACTGCTTACTGTTTCCATAGTGACAGCATCAGTTTCTTGACTTTCATGTATCGGATGTTGTTAATCTTGCTGCAGTGCATGGTCGACTTACACGTGTTTTCCAAAATCTGTGTTTCTTTATCGTTTAAAGCACTTTGAGCTGTATTTAACTGTTGCTGTTTTCTTCCTGAGAGTGTTCTGGATTTTCTTTTTCACTTTTTTTCTTTTTCGGATGAATCACCCCTGACATGGTCAAGGGTAGGTCTCATGTTGAGTCCAGCGGCCTTGTGTATATCATATATCCATCAGCGATAGTTTGAAGGCTGCCATTACAGAGAAAACCCTCTACGCTGCAAGGCTTTATGATTCCCTCCTCTTTTGGGATGGCCTGCCCCATCTGAGAGTTTTTGTCAGGCCCGGTTGTACAGTAGAGTAGAACGAGCCAGAGGATGCCACAAAACCCGTTGTCTCCTCACTCTTGGATTTTTGAAGTAAATCTTCCTATTCTCTTTAAGTTGAAGACAAGGGGAGCTGGTGGTACGTGTACAGATTCCTGTTCCGTGACACTGAGACTACTCTATGTATTCAGCTGTGCTTGTTTTCACCTACATATTATTAGAAGGTGTTTCGACTACCACTCTTGCTGCAATAGCTTTACGTGGATTCTGTATTTTATATGTATCTGTGGGAAGAAATTAATGCCAAACTACAGATGTATCCCTTCCATCCACCACGGTCCACCCATAGGTTTTTTGCCAGGTTGGATGTCCATGTCACCTTTGTGTGGGTGCTCACTGCAGTGGATTTTTGTATCCCACCTGTCTGTGGCATCACCTGATGTTTCTTGAATCGAACCTCCTTCACTCAGTGGGATGATCTCTGGGTTTATCTATCTCTGAAGTTGTCCTCCTTTCAGATTTCAATCCTTGATTCAAATTCATTCTAGACCTGTATCAATTTCCTTATACATTCCTCTGTGCAGGTATGCTATCTTAACTTTCATCTCTTTGATGTTTTGAGTGGTTTCCATGGGACCTGGTTTGGGGTGTGTGGTGTTCGAAATCTGTTCATTTCTGAACTACTCCAGGAGAGGACCTGGTTTATCATACTGTCTCTGCCTCTTTGTTTATTTATTTATTTGTCTTTCATGGGAGTGCACTTTTCTAATCATGCTCATAGTGCCTCTTATCAGGTCCATCCCACCAGTAACCTAAAGTGTCCACTGCACTAATGCTATTCTACCACTGATTCCATGTACAGCTTTAGACAGTGGCCTTTTTTCGTGCTGAGGCAGAGGTGATCATATCCTCAACAGCTTAGATGTTCGTATCTCTTAGATTTCATCCTATGTGCACATTGTCATCAGCTTTTTTCATGAGGCACGGAATTGTGTTTACCCGTTCATATCCTCTACCTGATAGCTTCCCCTGTGTTTATTTTTTCTCCTATGTGAGCCCTGGCAATTTGTAAAGAGTGGGTATGGGTTAGAGCTCAGCACCGTTGTGAACACTGGGTCCATCAGCATTCGAAGGTTGCCGTTATAGAAAATGTCCACAAGGCGGCAGCATTTCTTCATTCCCTCCTCTTGTTGCTATGGTAACAGCCCCCTCTGAGGTTCTCCCAGGCGTGGTTGTAAATGAGAGGAAAAGGAGACTCTGGAAGTCACCAAAAGCTTTTGACTCTTTAGCCTTTGAGGTTTTTTCTTTAAGTGAAACTTTTATTTCTCATTTAAGACAATTTACACCGTTGTAGTTGTTGCAGGGAACCAGTTTCTCCTTCCGTTCCAGAGATACCTGGAGGTGTTCAGCTGTGGTTACTGTCACAGCTGTTTTTAGAAACTGTTGAGCACATTTCTCTTGATGCAAGAAGTCCATATGGATTATGAATTGCATAGGCATTTGTGGGGATAAATTTATTCCAGCCTTCACCTTTCAGGCTCTCACCCACCAACACCATTTGCTAACCATAATTTTCTTACCAGGAGTGCAAGTCCATTTCACTTTTTTTTTTTTTTTTCACTCTTCGCCGTCAATGTTTTCTTTTTAATCCCCTCTCGAAGGTATATGATATGACATCTCTTTAATCTGCCCTTCTTTACTTACTGTGATTAACTCTAGATGTTTGCGTATCTCTGAAAATGGAATTTTTTCCAATTTCATCATTTTGGCATCATATTTCATTGTGTATCTCTGTCACATTTCTTTCTCTTTTCATCTGCACCCAACAATTCTCTTTCCCTTCATCTCTTGGTCGTTGTGAATGCTGCTGCAGTGCATGCAACAGACAACACAGAAATACAAAGGATCACAAGAGACTACTATCAGCAGCTATATGAAAATAAAATGGAAAACTTGGAAGAAATGGACGAATTCTTAGAAAAGTATAACCTTCCAAAACTGAGCCAGGAAGAAATAGAAAATCTTACTAGACCAATCAAAAGCATGGAAATTGAAACTGCAATGAAAAATCTTTGAACAAACAAAAGCCACGGACCAGTTGGCTTCACAGGTGAATCCACCAAACAATTAAGGGCTAACGCCTATCCTACTCAAACTCTTCCAAATTATTGCACAAGGTAAACCCCCAAAATCAATTGATGAGGCCCCCTTCACCCTAATCCCAAAACCAGCCAAAGATGCCGCCAGAAAAGAAAACTACAGGCCAAGATCACTGATGAACATATGTGAAAAATGTTCAACAAATTCTAGCAAACAGAATCCAACGACATATTCAAAAAGTTAGACATCATGACCAAGAGGGTTTATTCAAGAAAGCTCCATGTGGAACAAGGTCAAGTGTATTCACTGTGTTCTCATAGCCTGAAGACAAGGGTTTCCGACTGGAGAACAGAAAACAGAGGAGAGCTCCTGGAACGCGGAGAAAAAGAGGCGGGATGGGAAAGGATTCTGTCGGCTGGTAGAGAATTAAGTGGTCTTCGAGGTGCATTAAGACCACATTGCAGGAGGAACGTGGAATGATTCTCGCTTCCACAGACACTTAAACACAACCTAGTTGTCATGGAGGGAGTTTAGGCAAGATATGAAAAGCTAGATAATGGTGAAAGCTGAGAGAGAACAGAATGAATGCCCGAGGAGTGTGGCTGTGGGGCAAGGTTTGGAGGAGACGCACTCTGCGTGCTGTGTGACCCATCAGAGTTGACATAGAGATGAGGGTGGCAGATGAGTTTGGAGTCGTCTTTAGGGCATTACAAATGCCTCATTTCTCCCAGCAAATCATCTGACTTGCTCCCCATCCTCCGCTAAACATGTCAGAGTGGGGCTTTGTGATGTCAAAGCTCACCCAGGGCCACCATTGGCTGGGGAAGAGACTTGCTGACCTCATAAATCATGAGGGTGAGGCTCCATGGGGACGGGTATATATAGGGGAGCTCAGGGACTCTGAGCAGACCACTGTGAGTCCTCCAAATGACTGAGGTGACTAGGAAGCCACAAGGCTCCAGAGTAGTTATGGAACACACACCTCCTCTTACCCAGGAGAAGATGAAGACCTCCTATCAACTGAGGTCCAGAAAAAATGTCTAGGTGAGCTGAACCCAACCAAACTCTCTTGCCCATTGGCCCCACGCCAAAAGATCCCCTCCCCTGTCCTTGCCTGGCACATAACCCTTCCCTGCCCACACCTCTTCTCCTGAAGCCATCGTTCCCACCTGTCTTCACACTCTTCCCTAAACCAGTGCCATTCTTTACTCCCCCTCTTCTTTTCTCTAGGTGGCCAGGGTAAGCGTGAGGGTGAATAATCCCATTCCGGCAAAGCTGCCTAAGAAAACTCAGAAACCTCCCACCACCACAACGCTTCAGAAAATCAGATGCTCAAAGCTCTTTAGCCAGAGTTCCAAGGCAAATGAACAGCTGAATCAGAAGGAACCAGAGGAGGTCCCAGAGACCACAGCAACCCCTGCCATTCCAGCCACTCAGAACGAACCAGAGGAGGTCCCAGAGACCACAGAGACCCCTGCCATTCCAGTTAATCAGAACGAAACAGAGGAGGTCCCAGAGGCCATGGAGACCTGGGGCATGGCTATAGAGACTTCAGAAATGCTCGGGGGTCTCGCCGCTGAGTACTGGCCAACAGGACAGATGCTGAATATTCTAGCAACTGCATACATTGATAACGAAAATAAAATCAACCTGATGTGAAATTATGTTTGTCTCTGAGTTCTCTGATAGTGGGGGCAGAGAGGGCAGGGAAGGGATAAGTGTGTGAGGAGGGAGGGAGATGGTTTCTGTGGAGTTGTAGATGGGACCAGAAGGTCCAGGTCGCCAGAAAGTAGGGTGAAGAACTGGTTCCAGACTGAGCTTCAAAGACACACTTCCCACGGGAGAAGCAAAGAGGACTTGGTGTTTCTCTGTGTGAGTGCAGAGATGGATACTTAGCTGGGGAGCTGTGTGGTGTGTGGGGGGCCATGCCATTTGCTAAAAAGGCATACAAAGGAGCTGCCCCATCAAAAGAATGGAATATTGGCATTTGCAGCAACATGGAAGGTAGAATATTGAGTCAAATAACTCACAGAGATAGACAAACACTGTATGATATGACTTATAGAATCTAAACATACCACAAAGTAGAGAATATGATAAAAATGGAGGCGTGCAGATATAGAGAAGCATCTACTGGTTACCAGCGGGGAGGGGAAGAGGAAGGGGCAATAGAGAGGTGGGGGAGTGGGAGGCACGGAGTGTTAGTTAGGTGGAAGATGAGCTCAGGGATGCATTGTACAACATGGGGAATAGAGCCAGGACTTTGCCATAACTATAAATGGAAAGCAAGCTTTAACAGTGGTATAATAAGAAAGAAAAGGAAAGAAAGTGGGGGGAGGAAGGAGGGAAGAAAAGAAGGAAAAGAATGGCTTTTTTGGAGGTCAAGCAGCCAATACTGATTAGGCCCTTTTTAGCAAAGGAATGTATTTTATTTTATTTTGTTTATTTTAATTGGTGGGTAATTACTTTACAATATTGTGGTGGTTTTTGCCATACATTAACATGAATCAGCCATGAGTGTACATGTGTTCCCCATCCTGATCCGCTCTCCCGACTCCCTCCCAATCCCATCCCTCTGGGTCATCTCAGTGCACCAGCCCTGAGCACCCTGTCTTATGCATCAAACATGGACTGGCTATCTCTTTCACATATGAGAATATACATGTTTCAATGCTATTCTCTCAGATCATCCCACCCTTGCCATCTCCCACAGACTCCAAAAGGCTGTTCTGTAAATCTGTGTCTCTTTTGCTGTCTCCCATATAGGGTTATCATTACCATCTTTCTAAATTCCATATATATGCCTTAGTAAAGTGTCTTGGTGTTTTTCTTTCTGACTTAATTCACTCTGTATAATAGGCTCCAGTTTCACCTACCTCATTAGAACGGATTCAAAAGTGTTTGTTTTAATGGCTGAGCAATATTCCATTGTGCCTATGTACCACATCTTTCTTTCCCATTTGCCTGTTGATGGACATCTGGGTTACTTCCATACCCAGGCTATTGTAAACAGTGCTGTGGTGAACATTGTGGCACACATGTCGTTTTCACTTCTGGGTGAATCACGATTTGAATGAGGAGAAACCATGATGACTATTAGCCTGTTAGTGGGAAACCCTGCACATGAGTTTGGTTGAAGGACTGGGACCAAAGTTGGTAATGGTTGTTTCCAACCTTCTGAGGGTGCACAGATGGACATGTGGGGTGCTGCCCTGCTGGGGGACATCACTGGTTGCTCTGTTCTCACCAGCAACAGAGGATCTTCTTTCCTTCCTTTCATTTCCCTTGTTTCCCTTTCTCCCTCTTTCCTCCCTACCTGCCTTTCTTTCACAAATATTCCATGTGCTGTGCTGTGCTGTATTTCATTGTTCAGCCGGGTCTAACTCATTTTGACGCCATGGACTGTAGCCCACCAGGCTCCTCTGTCCATGGGGATTTTCCAGGCCGGCATACTGGAGCAGGCTGCCATTCCCCCCTCCAGGGGATCTTCCCAACCCAGGGATTGAATCCCGGTCTCCCATGTTGCAGGTGTTTTTTTTTTTTTTTTTTCTTTACTGTCTGAGCCACCAGGAAACCCTTAAAATGGGCTTCATCTGACACTATGTTTTTCATATCTGTAAGATCAAATGGGGTCTACTTTAGGATTTCCATGTCTCTCCTTACTTTGAGAACACACAAAACACAGTTTTTCCAAGTATCTTAATGTCTCTGTTTGCAATTTCTAAAATCTATGCCACTTCTGCCTGAGTTTCAGTTCTCAAGGGAATTTTAGTATGATTTTTCGTCCCTTCGTGAGATTTAATATGTTCTTAACGTGGTTTGGGCCTATTCCATACTCTTCTTGTGAATTGGCTGCTCATGTCTTTAAACATGTCTTCATAAATTTAAAGGCCAGTGATACGTCTTTCTTATAAAGTGTTGGCTCGTGCCTCTTGCCCATTTTTCTTTCAGGCTTTAAGATCTTTCTTCTCAAAATCGTAAGCGTCATCTTTTGGGTTTGTTTATGGCGTGCTTTTTCTACCTCTTAAAATGTTCAGCAGTGTGATGGACCCTGGGTGAGTAAGTGACAAATGGACACCAGGATGTGAACACTTCACAGGAAGCGCAGGGAGACCCACTAAGCCAACAAACTGTCTCCAGGGGTGCACCTCAGGCTTGTTGACCCGATGAGTCAATTGGAAAAACGAGGACTGAGGTGGAGCAGACAATCCATTCCCCTTTCCTCCAGAGCCAAGCAGCTCAATGAGAGACAGTGGGAACTAGATGCACAGGACAGGATGACTCAGTGTTTTATCAAGAAGCTGGAAGCTTGTGGCAGCTGCTCATGGAAATGAATTCCACCATGGTTTTGGCTGTGAGGTCAGCTCCAAGGGAGCTTCCAGCAAGAAAACAAGATGAGAAAAGAGATTTGTGAGGGCACGTGTTGAGAAGACCCTTGCACTCAAGGCTCACACAGCTCTGGGCAAGCTCCACCGCTTGCTGGGAATACTAATCAGCTGCAGGTGGTCATTTCCTGCATGGGATCCCCCAGCACAACCTGAAACAAGCATTTCTCTGCCCCATCCCCATCACCCTGTTGAAATGCAAGCCGGGGTAGTACTCCTAGGGAGGTGACCCTGAGTCCTAAACTTGAAACGAGACAGCTCCGTGTGGAGCAAGGGCAAGTGTATTCAATGCGTTCTCATAGCCTGAAGACAAGGGTTTCCGACTGGACACCAGAAAACAGAGGCGAGTTCCGGGAACACTGAGACAAGGAGGCGGGATGGAAAGGTTTCTGTCGGCTGGCCTAGAATTCAATCGGCTTCACGGTGCGTTAAGACCACACTGCAGAGGGAACGTGCAATGATGCTCCCTTCCACAGACACTTAAACACAGCCTAGTTGTCGTGGAGGGATTTCAGGCAAGATATTCAAAACTAGATAAAGGTGAAAGGTGAGAGAGAACAGAATGAATGCCCGAGGAGTGTGGCTGTGGGGAAGCTTTGTAGGAGATGCAGTCTGCCTGCCGTGTGACCCATGAGCTGACGTGGAGAGATGAGGGTGGCAGGTGAGTTTGGAGGCCTCTTTAGGGGAATTACAAATGCCTCATTTCTCCCACAAAATCATCTGAGTTGCTCCCCATCCTCTGCTAGACATGTCAGGATGGGTCTTTGTCATGTCAAGTCTCACCCGGGGCCACCATTGGCTGGGGAAGAGACGTGCTGATCTCATAAACCTTAACGGTGTGGCCCCCTGGAGATGGGTATATATAAGGGTGCTCAGGGGCTCTGGGGCAGACTAATGGGAGCCTTCAGAATGACTAAGGTCACTGGGAAGCCACAAGGCTTAGAGCAGTTATGTAACAACCATCTCCATATACCCAGGGGGAAAACATGAAGACCTCCTATCAACTGAAGTCCAAAAGGTGAGCTGAACCCACCTAAGCTCCTCTTATCTTTCTCTGTTTGACTTACTTTGTATGGTCATCTCTAGGTGCATCCATGTTGACAAAATAGCATTGTTTCATTCTTTCTTATGGTTAATATTCCATTGTATGTATAAAATATCTTTCTTTATCCATTCACCTATGTATGGGCATTTAAGGTTGTTTCCATTTCTTTGCTACTGTACTTGGTACTACTATAAACACTGCTGTGCGTGTCTCTTTCCTGATGGGAGTTTTCATCTTTACTAGGATATATGCCCAGTAGTGGGATTGCTGGATCATATGCTAACTCTATTTTTAGTTTGTTTCAAAAGCTGCATACTGGGGAGGGAGATGGGCAGGAGGTTCTAAAAGGAGGGGACATATGTGTACATATGGCTGATTCATGTTGAGGTTGGACAGAAAACAACAAAATTCTGTAAAGCAACTATCCATCAATAAGAAAATAAAAATTAATTTTAAAAGAACTGCTTACTGTTTCAATAGTGACAGCATCAGTTTCTTGACTTTCATGTATCGGATCTTGTTAATCTTGCTGCAGTGCATGGTCGACTTACACGTGTTTTCCAAAATCTGTGTTTCTTTATCGTTTAAAGCACTTTGAGCTGTATTTAACTGTTGCTGTTTTCTTCCTGAGAGTGTTCTGGATTTTCTTTTTCACTTTTTTTCTTTTTCGGATGAATCACCCCTGACATGGTCAAGGGTAGGTCTCATGTTGAGTCCAGCGGCCTTGTGTATATCATATATCCATCAGCGATAGTTTGAAGGCTGCCATTACAGAGAAAACCCTCTACGCTGCAAGGCTTTATGATTCCCTCCTCTTTTGGGATGGCCTGCCCCATCTGAGAGTTTTTGTCAGGCCCGGTTGTACAGTAGAGTAGAACGAGCCAGAGGATGCCACAAAACCCGTTGTCTCCTCACTCTTGGATTTTTGAAGTAAATCTTCCTATTCTCTTTAAGTTGAAGACAAGGGGAGCTGGTGGTACGTGTACAGATTCCTGTTCCGTGACACTGAGACTACTCTATGTATTCAGCTGTGCTTGTTTTCACCTACATATTATTAGAAGGTGTTTCGACTACCACTCTTGCTGCAATAGCTTTACGTGGATTCTGTATTTTATATGTATCTGTGGGAAGAAATTAATGCCAAACTACAGATGTATCCCTTCCATCCACCACGGTCCACCCATAGGTTTTTTGCCAGGTTGGATGTCCATGTCACCTTTGTGTGGGTGCTCACTGCAGTGGATTTTTGTATCCCACCTCTCTGTTGCATCACCTGATGTTTCTTGAATCGAACCTCCTTCACTCAGTGGGATGATCTCTGGGTTTATCTATCTCTGAAGTTGTCCTCCTTTCAGATTTCAATCCTTGATTCAAATTCATTCTAGACCTGTATCAATTTCCTTATACATTCCTCTGTGCAGGTATGCTATCTTAACTTTCATCTCTTTGATGTTTTAAATTGTTTCCATGGGACCTGGTTTGGGGTGTGTGGTGTTCGAAATCTGTTCATTTCTGAACTACTCCAGGAGAGGACCTGGTTTATCATACTGTCTCTGCCTCTTTGTTTATTTATTTATTTGTCTTTCATGGGAGTGCACTTTTCTAATCATGCTCATAGTGCCTCTTATCAGGTCCATCCCACCAGTAACCTAAAGTGTCCACTGTACTAATGCTATTCTACCACTGATTCCATGTACAGCTTTAGACAGTGGCCTTTTTTCGTGCTGAGGCAGAGGTGATCATATCCTCAACAGCTTAGATGTTCGTATCTCTTAGATTTCATCCTATGTGCACATTGTCATCAGCTTTTTTAATGAGGCACGGAATTGTGTTTACCCGTTCATATCCTCTACCTGTTAGCTTCCCCTGTGTTTATTTTTTCTCCTATGTGAGCCCTGGCAATTTGTAAAGAGTGGGTATGGGTTAGAGCTCAGCACCGTTGTGAACACTGGGTCCATCAGCATTCTAAGGTTGCCGTTATAGAAAATGTCCACAAGGCGGCAGCATTTCTTCATTCCCTCCTCTTGTTGCTATGGTAACAGCCCCCTCTGAGGTTCTCCCAGGCCTGGTTGTAAATGAGAGGAAAAGGAGACTCTGGAAGTCACCAAAAGCTTTTGACTCTTTAGCCTTTGAGGTTTTTTCTTTAAGTGAAACTTTTATTTCTCATTTAAGACAGTTTACACCGTTGTAGTTGTTGCAGGGAACCAGTTTCTCCTTCCGTTCCAGAGATACCTGGAGGTGTTCAGCTGTGGTTACTGTCACAGCTGTTTTTAGAAACTGTTGAGCACATTTCTCTTGATGCAAGAAGTCCATATGGATTATGAATTGCATAGGCATTTGTGGGGATAAATTTATTCCAGCCTTCACCTTTCAGGCTCTCACCCACCAACACCATTTGCTAACCATAATTTTCTTACCAGGAGTGCAAGTCCATTTCACTTTTTTTTTTTTTTCACTCTTCGCCGTCAATGTTTTCTTTTTAATCCCCTCTCGAAGGTATATGATATGACATCTCTTTAATCTGCCCTTCTTTACTTACTGTGATTAACTCTAGATGTTTGCGTATCTCTGAAAATGGAATTTTTTCCAATTTCATCATTTTGGCATCATATTTCATTGTGTATCTCTGTCACATTTCTTTCTCTTTTCATCTGCACCCAACAATTCTCTTTCCCTTCATCTCTTGGTCGTTGTGAATGCTGCTGCAGTGCATGCAACAGACAACACAGAAATACAAAGGATCACAAGAGACTACTATCAGCAGCTATATGAAAATAAAATGGAAAACTTGGAAGAAATGGACGAATTCTTAGAAAAGTATAACCTTCCAAAACTGAGACAGGAAGAAATAGAAAATCTTACTAGACCAATCAAAAGCATGGAAATTGAAACTGCAATGAAAAATCTTTGAACAAACAAAAGCCACGGACCAGTTGGCTTCACAGGTGAATCCACCAAACAATTAAGGGATAACGCCTATCCTACTCAAACTCTTCCAAATTATTGCACAAGGTAAACCCCCAAAATCAATTGATGAGGCCCCCTTCACCCTAATCCCAAAACCAGCCAAAGATGCCGCCAGAAAAGAAAACTACAGGCCAAGATCACTGATGAACATATGTGAAAAATGTTCAACAAATTCTAGCAAACAGAATCCAACGACATATTCAAAAAGTTAGACATCATGACCAAGAGGGTTTATTCAAGAAAGCTCCATGTGGAACAAGGTCAAGTGTATTCACTGTGTTCTCATAGCCTGAAGACAAGGGTTTCCGACTGGAGAACAGAAAACAGAGGAGAGCTCCTGGAACGCGGAGAAAAAGAGGCGGGATGGGAAAGGATTCTGTTGGCTGGTAGAGAATTAAGTGGTCTTCGAGGTGCATTAAGACCACATTGCAGGAGGAACGTGGAATGATTCTCGCTTCCACAGACACTTAAACACAACCTAGTTGTCATGGAGGGAGTTTAGGCAAGATATGAAAAGCTAGATAATGGTGAAAGCTGAGAGAGAACAGAATGAATGCCCGAGGAGTGTGGCTGTGGGGCAAGGTTTGGAGGAGACGCACTCTGCGTGCTGTGTGACCCATCAGAGTTGACATAGAGATGAGGGTGGCAGATGAGTTTGGAGTCGTCTTTAGGGCATTACAAATGCCTCATTTCTCCCAGCAAATCATCTGACTTGCTCCCCATCCTCCGCTAAACATGTCAGAGTGGGGCTTTGTGATGTCAAAGCTCACCCAGGGCCACCATTGGCTGGGGAAGAGACTTGCTGACCTCATAAAGCATGAGGGTGAGGCTCCATGGGGACGGGTATATATAGGAGAGCTCAGGGACTCTGAGCAGACCACTGTGAGTCCTCCAAATGACTGAGGTGACTAGGAAGCCACAAGGCTCCAGAGTAGTTATGGAACACACACCTCCTCTTACCCAGGAGAAGATGAAGACCTCCTATCAACTGAGGTCCAGAAAAAATGTCTAGGTGAGCTGAACCCAACCAAACTCTCTTGCCCATTGGCCCCACGCCAAAAGATCCCCTCCCCTGTCCTTGCCTGGCACATAACCCTTCCCTGCCCACACCTCTTCTCCTGAAGCCATCGTTCCCACCTGTCTTCACACTCTTCCCTAAACCAGTGCCATTCTTTACTCCCCCTCTTCTTTTCTCTAGGTGGCCAGGGTAAGCGTGAGGGTGAATAATCCCATTCCGGCAAAGCTGCCTAAGAAAACTCAGAAACCTCCCACCACCACAACGCTTCAGAAAATCAGATGCTCAAAGCTCTTTAGCCAGAGTTCCAAGGCAAATGAACAGCTGAATCAGAAGGAACCAGAGGAGGTCCCAGAGACCACAGCAACCCCTGCCATTCCAGCCACTCAGAACGAACCAGAGGAGGTCCCAGAGACCACAGAGACCCCTGCCATTCCAGTTAATCAGAACGAAACAGAGGAGGTCCCAGAGGCCATGGAGACCTGGGGCATGGCTATAGAGACTTCAGAAATGCTCGGGGGTCTCGCCGCTGAGTACTGGCCAACAGGACAGATGCTGAATATTCTAGCAACTGCATACATTGATAACGAAAATAAAATCAACCTGATGTGAAATTATGTTTGTCTCTGAGTTCTCTGATAGTGGGGGCAGAGAGGGCAGGGAAGGGATAAGTGTGTGAGGAGGGAGGGAGATGGTTTCTGTGGAGTTGTAGATGGGACCAGAAGGTCCAGGTCGCCAGAAAGTAGGGTGAAGAACTGGTTCCAGACTGAGCTTCAAAGACACACTTCCCACGGGAGAAGCAAAGAGGACTTGGTGTTTCTCTGTGTGAGTGCAGAGATGGATACTTAGCTGGGGAGCTGTGTGGTGTGTGGGGGGCCGTCCCATTTGCTAAAAAGGCATACAAAGGAGCTGCCCCATCAAAAGAATGGAATATTGGCATTTGCAGCAACATGGAAGGTAGAATATTGAGTCAAATAACTCACAGAGATAGACAAACACTGTATGATATGACTTATAGAATCTAAACATACCACAAAGTAGAGAATATGATAAAAAATGGAGGCGCGCAGATATAGAGAAGCATCTACTGGTTACCAGCGGGGAGGGGAAGAGGAAGGGGCAATAGAGAGGTGGGGGAGTGGGAGGCACGGAGTGTTAGTTAGGTGGAAGATGAGCTCAGGGATGCATTGTACAACATGGGGAATAGAGCCAGGACTTTGCCATAACTATAAATGGAAAGCAAGCTTTAACAGTGGTATAATAAGAAAGAAAAGGAAAGAAAGTGGGGGGAGGAAGGAGGGAAGAAAAGAAGGAAAAGAATGGCTTTTTTGGAGGTCAAGCAGCCAATACTGATTAGGCCCTTTTTAGCAAAGGAATGTATTTTATTTTATTTTGTTTATTTTAATTGGTGGGTAATTACTTTACAATATTGTGGTGGTTTTTGCCATACATTAACATGAATCAGCCATGAGTGTACATGTGTTCCCCATCCTGATCCGCTCTCCCGACCTCCCTCCCAATCCCGTCCCTCTGGGTCATCTCAGTGCACCAGCCCTGAGCACCCTGTCTTATGCATCAAACATGGACTGGCTATCTCTTTCACATATGAGAATATACATGTTTCAATGCTATTCTCTCAGATCATCCCACCCTCACCATCTCCCACAGACTCCAAAAGGCTGTTCTGTAAATCTGTGTCTCTTTTGCTGTCTCCCATATAGGGTTATCATTACCATCTTTCTAAATTCCATATATATGCCTTAGTAAAGTGTCTTGGTGTTTTTCTTTCTGACTTAATTCACTCTGTATAATAGGCTCCAGTTTCACCTACCTCATTAGAACGGATTCAAAAGTGTTTGTTTTAATGGCTGAGCAATATTCCATTGTGCCTATGTACCACATCTTTCTTTCCCATTTGCCTGCTGATGGACATCTGGGTTACTTCCATACCCAGGCTATTGTAAACAGTGCTGTGGTGAACATTGTGGCACACGTGTCGTTTTCACTTCTGGGTGAATCACGATTTGAATGAGGAGAAACCATGATGACTATTAGCCTGTTAGTGGGAAACCCTGCACATGAGTTTGGTTGAAGGACTGGGAACAAAATTGGTAATGGTTGTTTCCAACCTTCTGAGGGTGCACAGATGGACATGTGGGGTGCTGCCCTGCTGGGGGACATCTCTGGTTGCTCTGTTCTCACCAGCAACAGAGGATTTTCTTTCCTTCCTTTCATTTCCCTTGTTTCCCTTTCTCCCTCTTTCCTCCCTACCTGCCTTTCTTTCACAAATATTCCATGTGCTGTGCTGTGCTGTATTTCATTGCTCAGCCGGGTCTAACTCTTTTTGACGCCATGGACTGTAGCCCACCAGGCTCCTCTGTCCATGGGGATTTTCCAGGCCGGCATACTGGAGCAGGCTGCCATTCCCCCCTCCAGGGGATCTTCCCAACCCAGGGATTGAATCCCGGTCTCCCATGTTGCAGGTGTTTTTTTTTTTTTTTTTTTCTTTACTCTCTGAGCCACCAGGAAACCCTTAAAATGGGCTTCATCTGACACTATGTTTTTCATATCTGTAAGATCAAATGGGGTCTACTTTAGGATTTCCATGTCTCTCCTTACTTTGAGAACACACAAAACACAGTTTTTCCAAGTATCTTAATGTCTCTGTTTGCAATTTCTAAAATCTATGCCACTTCTGCCTGAGTTTCAGTTCTCAAGGGAATTTTAGTATGATTTTTCGTCCCTTCGTGAGATTTAATATGTTCTTAACGTGGTTTGGGCCTATTCCATACTCTTCTTGTGAATTGACTGCTCATGTCTTTAAACATGTCTTCATAAATTTAAAGGCCAGTGATACATCTTTCTTATAAAGTGTTGGCTCGTGCCTCTTGCCCATTTTTCTTTCAGGCTTTAAGATCTTTCTTCTCAAAATCGTAAGCGTCATCTTTTGGGTTTGTTTATGGCATGCTTTTTCTACCTCTTAAAATGTCCAGCAGTGTGATGGACCCTGGGTGAGTAAGTGACAAATGGACACCAGGATGTGAACACTTCACAGGAAACGCAGGGAGACCCACTAAGCCAACAAACTGTCTCCAGGGGTGCACCTCAGGCTTGTTGAGCCGACGAGTCAATTGGAAAAATGAGGACTGAGGTGGAGCAGACAATCCGTTCCCCTTTCCTCCAGAGCCAAGAAGCTCAATGAGAGACCGTGGGAACTAGATGCACAGGACAGGATGACTCAGTGTTTTATCAAGAAGCTGGAAGCTTGTGGCAGCTGCTCATGGAAATGAATTCCACCATGGTTTTGGCTGTGAGGTCAGCTCCAAGGGAGCTTCCAGCAAGAAAACAAGATGAGAAAAGAGATTTGTGAGGGCACGTGTTGAGAAGACCCTTGCACTCAAGGCTCACACAGCTCTGGGCAAGCTCCACCGCTTGCTGGGAATACTAATCAGCTGCAGGTGGTCATTTCCTGCATGGGATCCCCCAGCACAACCTGAAACAAGCATTTCTCTGCCCCATCCCCATCACCCTGTTGAAATGCAAGCCGGGGTAGTACTCCTAGGGAGGTGACCCTGAGTCCTAAACTTGAAACGAGACAGCTCCGTGTGGAGCAAGGGCAAGTGTATTCAATGCGTTCTCATAGCCTGAAGACAAGGGTTTCCGACTGGACACCAGAAAACAGAGGCGAGTTCTGGGAACACTGAGACAAGGAGGCGGGATGGAAAGGTTTCTGTCGGCTGGCCTAGAATTCAATCGGCTTCACGGTGCGTTAAGACCACACTGCAGAGGGAACGTGCAATGATGCTCCCTTCCACAGACACTTAAACACAGCCTAGTTGTCGTGGAGGGATTTCAGGCAAGATATTCAAAACTAGATAAAGGTGAAAGGTGAGAGAGAACAGAATGAATGCCCGAGGAGTGTGGCTGTGGGGAAGGTTTGTAGGAGAAGCAGTCTGCCTGTCGTGTGACCCATGAGCTGACGTGGAGAGATGAGGGTGGCAGGAGAGTTTGGAGGCCTCTTTAGGGGAATTACAAATGCCTCATTTCTCCCACAAAATCATCTGAGTTGCTCCCCATCCTCTGCTAGACATGTCAGGATGGGTCTTTGTCATGTCAAGTCTCACCCGGGGCCACCATTGGCTGGGGAAGAGACGTGCTGATCTCATAAAACTTAACGGTGTGGCCCCCTGGAGATGGGTATATATAAGGGTGCTCAGGGGCTCTGGGGCTGACTACTGGGAGCCTTCAGAATGACTAAGGTCACTGGGAAGCCTCAAGGCTTAGAGCAGTTATGTAACAACCATCTCCATATACCCAGGGGGAAAAGATGAAGACCTCCTATCAACTGAAGTCCAAAAGGTGAGCTGAACCCACCTAAGCTCCTCTTATCTTTCTCTGTTTGACTTACTTTGTATGGTCATCTCTAGGTGCATCCATGTTGACAAAATAGCATTGTTTCATTCTTTCTTATGGTTTATATTCCATTGTATGTATAAAATATCTTTCTTTATCCATTCACCTATGTATGGGCATTTAAGGTTGTTTCCATTTCTTTGCTACTGTACTTGGTACTACTATAAACACTGCTGTGCGTGTCTCTTTCCTGATGGGAGTTTTCATCTTTACTAGGATATATGCCCAGTAGTGGGATTGCTGGATCATATGCTAACTCTATTTTTAGTTTGTTTCAAAAGCTGCATACTGGGGAGGGAGATGGGCAGGAGGTTCTAAAAGGAGGGGACATATGTGTACATATGGCTGATTCATGTTGAGGTTGGACAGAAAACAACAAAATTCTGTAAAGCAACTATCCATCAATAAGAAAATAAAAATTAATTTTAAAAGAACTGCTTACTGTTTCAATAGTGACAGCATCAGTTTCTTGACTTTCATGTATCGGATCTTGTTAATCTTGCTGCAGTGCATGGTCGACTTACACGTGTTTTCCAAAATCTGTGTTTCTTTATCGTTTAAAGCACTTTGAGCTGTATTTAACTGTTGCTGTTTTCTTCCTGAGAGTGTTCTGGATTTTTTTTTCACTTTTTTTCTTTTTCGGATGAATCACCCCTGACATGGTCAAGGGTAGGTCTCATGTTGAGTCCAGCGGCCTTGTGTATATCATATATCCATCAGCGATAGTTTGAAGGCTGCCATTACAGAGAAAACCCTCGACGCTGCAAGGCTTTATGATTCCCTCCTCTTTTGGGATGGCCTGCCCCATCTGAGAGTTTTTGTCAGGCCCGGTTGTACAGTAGAGTAGAACGAGCCAGAGGATGCCACAAAACCCGTTGTCTCCTCACTCTTGGATTTTTGAAGTAAATCTTCCTATTCTCTTTAAGTTGAAGACAAGGGGAGCTGGTGGTACGTGTACAGATTCCTGTTCCGTGACACTGAGACTACTCTATGTATTCAGCTGTGCTTGTTTTCACCTACATATTATTAGAAGGTGTTTCGACTACCACTCTTGCTGCAATAGCTTTACGTGGATTCTGTATTTTATATGTATCTGTGGGAAGAAATTAATGCCAAACTACAGATGTTTCCCTTCCATCCACCACAGTCCACCCATAGGTTTTTTGCCAGGTTGGATGCCCATGTCACCTTTGTGTGGGTGCTCACTGCAGTGGATTTTTGTATCCCACCTCTCTGTTGCATCACCTGATGTTTCTTGAATCGAACCTCCTTCACTCAGTGGGATGATCTCTGGGTTTATCTATCTCTGAAGTTGTCCTCCTTTCAGATTTCAATCCTTGATTCAAATTCATTCTAGACCTGTATCAATTTCCTTATACATTCCTCTGTCCAGGTATGCTATCTTAACTTTCATCTCTTTGATGTTTTGAATGGTTACCATGGGACCTGCTTTGGGGTGTGTGGTGTTCGAAATCTGTTCATTTCTGAACTACTCCAGGAGAGGACCTGGTTTATCATACTGTCTCTGCCTCTTTGTTTATTTATTTATTTGTCTTTCATGGGAGTGCACTTTTCTAATCATGCTCATAGTGCCTCTTATCAGGTCCATCCCACCAGTAACCTAAAGTGTCCACTGTACTAATGCTATTCTACCACTGATTCCATGTACAGCTTTAGACAGTGGCCTTTTTTCGTGCTGAGGCAGAGGTGATCATATCCTCAAGAGCTTAGATGTTCGTATCTCTTAGATTTCATCCTATGTGCACATTGTCATCAGCTTTTTTCATGAGGCACGGAATTGTGTTTGCCCGTTCATATCCTCTACCTGTTAGCTTCCCCTGTGTTTATTTTTTCTCCTATGTGAGCCCTGGCAATTTGTAAAGAGTGGGTATGGCTTAGAGCTCAGCACCGTTGTGAACACTGGGTCCATCAGCATTCGAAGGTTGCCGTTATAGAAAATGTCCACAAGGCGGCAGCATTTCTTCAGTCCCTCCTCTTGTTGCTATGGTAACAGCCCCCTCTGAGGTTCTCCCAGGCCTGGTTGTAAATGAGAGGAAAAGGAGACCCTGGAAGTCACCAAAAGCTTTTGACTCTTTAGCCTTTGAGGTTTTTTCTTTAAGTGAAACTTTTATTTCTCATTTAAGACAGTTTACACCGTTGTAGTTGTTGCAGGGAACCAGTTTGTCCTTCCGTTCCAGAGATACCTGGAGGTGTTCAGCTGTGGTTACTGTCACAGCTGTTTTTAGAAACTGTTGAGCACATTTCTCTTGATGCAAGAAGTCCATATGGATTATGAATTGCATAGGCATTTGTGGGGATAAATTTATTCCAGCCTTCACCTTTCAGGCTCTCACCCACCAACACCTTTTGCTAACCGTAATTTTCTTACCAGGAGTGCAAGTCCATTTCACTTTTTTTTTTTTTTTTTTTTTTCACTCTTCGCCGTCAATGTTTTCTTTTTAATCCCCTCTCGAAGGTATATGATATGATATCTCTTTAATGTGCCCTTCTTTACTTACTGTGATTAACTCTAGATGTTTGCGTATCTCTGAAAATGGAATTTTTTCCAATTTCATCATTTTGGCATCATATTTCATTGTGTATCTCTGTCACATTTCTTTCTCTTTTCATCTGCACCCAACAATTCTCTTTCCCTTCATCTCTTGGTCGTTGTGAATGCTGCTGCAGTGCATGCAACAGACAACACAGAAATACAAAGGATCACAAGAGACTACTATCAGCAGCTATATGAAAATAAAATGGAAAACTTGGAAGAAATGGACGAATTCTTAGAAAAGTATAACCTTCCAAAACTGAGCCAGGAAGAAATAGAAAATCTTACTAGACCAATCAAAAGCATGGAAATTGAAACTGCAATGAAAAATCTTTGAACAAACAAAAGCCACGGACCAGTTGGCTTCACAGGTGAATCCACCAAACAATTAAGGGCTAACACCTATCCTACTCAAACTCTTCCAAATTATTGCACAAGGTAAACCCCCAAAATCAATTGATGAGGCCCCCTTCACCCTAATCCCAAAACCAGCCAAAGATGCCGCCAGAAAAGAAAACTACAGGCCAAGATCACTGATGAACATATGTGAAAAATGTTCAACAAATTCTAGCAAACAGAATCCAACGACATCTTCAAAAAGTTAGACATCATGACCAAGTGGGTTTATTCAAGAAAGCTCCATGTGGAACAAGGTCAAGTGTATTCACTGTGTTCTCATAGCCTGAAGACAAGGGTTTCCGACTGGAGAACAGAAAACAGAGGAGAGCTCCTGGAACGCGGAGAAAAAGAGGCGGGATGGGAAAGGATTCTGTCGGCTGGTAGAGAATTAAGTGGTCTTCGAGGTGCATTAAGACCACATTGCAGGAGGAACGTGGAATGATTCTCGCTTCCACAGACACTTAAACACAACCTAGTTGTCATGGAGGGAGTTTAGGCAAGATATGAAAAGCTAGATAATGGTGAAAGCTGAGAGAGAACAGAATGAATGCCCGAGGAGTGTGGCTGTGGGGCAAGGTTTGGAGGAGATGCACTCTGCGTGCTGTGTGACCCATCAGAGTTGACATAGAGATGAGGGTGGCAGATGAGTTTGGAGTCGTCTTTAGGGCATTACAAATGCCTCATTTCTCCCAGCAAATCATCTGACTTGCTCCCCATCCTCCGCTAAACATGTCAGAGTGGGGCTTTGTGATGTCAAAGCTCACCCAGGGCCACCATTGGCTGGGGAAGAGACTTGCTGACCTCATAAAGCATGAGGGTGAGGCTCCATGGGGACGGGTATATATAGGGGAGCTCAGGGGCTCTGAGCAGACCACTGTGAGTCCTCCAAATGACTGAGGTGACTAGGAAGCCACAAGGCTCCAGAGTAGTTATGGAACACACACCTCCTCTTACCCAGGAGAAGATGAAGACCTCCTATCAACTGAGGTCCAGAAAAAATGTCTAGGTGAGCTGAACCCAACCAAACTCTCTTGCCCATTGGCCCCACGCCAAAAGATCCCCTCCCCTGTCCTTGCCTGGCACATAACCCTTCCCTGCCCACACCTCTTCTCCTGAAGCCATCGTTCCCACCTGTCTTCACACTCTTCCCTAAACCAGTGCCATTCTTTACTCCCCCTCTTCTTTTCTCTAGGTGGCCAGGGTAAGCGTGAGGGTGAATAATCCCATTCCGGCAAAGCTGCCTAAGAAAACTCAGAAACCTCCCACCACCACAAAGCTTCAGAAAATCAGATGCTCAAAGCTCTTTAGCCAGAGTTCCAAGGCAAATGAACAGCTGAATCAGAAGGAACCAGAGGAGGTCCCAGAGACCACAGCAACCCCTGCCATTCCAGCCACTCAGAACGAACCAGAGGAGGTCCCAGAGACCACAGAGACCCCTGCCATTCCAGTTAATCAGAACGAAACAGAGGAGGTCCCAGAGGCCATGGAGACCTGGGGCATGGCTATAGAGACTTCAGAAATGCTCGGGGGTCTCGCCGCTGAGTACTGGCCAACAGGACAGATGCTGAATATTCTAGCAACTGCATACATTGATAACGAAAATAAAATCAACCTGATGTGAAATTATGTTTGTCTCTGAGTTCTCTGATAGTGGGGGCAGAGAGGGCAGGGAAGGGATAAGTGTGTGAGGAGGGAGGGAGATGGTTTCTGTGGAGTTGTAGATGGGACCAGAAGGTCCAGGTCGCCAGAAAGTAGGGTGAAGAACTGGTTCCAGACTGAGCTTCAAAGACACACTTCCCACGGGAGAAGCAAAGAGGACTTGGTGTTTCTCTGTGTGAGTGCAGAGATGGATACTTAGCTGGGGAGCTGTGTGGTGTGTGGGGGGCCGTGCCATTTGCTAAAAAGGCATACAAAGGAGCTGCCCCATCAAAAGAATGGAATATTGGCATTTGCAGCAACATGGAAGGTAGAATATTGAGTCAAATAACTCACAGAGATAGACAAACACTGTATGATATGACTTATAGAATCTAACCATACCACAAAGTAGAGAATATGATAAAAATGGAGGCGCGCAGATATAGAGAAGCATCTACTGGTTACCAGCGGGGAGGGGAAGAGGGAGGGGCAATAGAGAGGTGCGGCAGTGGGAGGCACACAGTGTTAGTTAGGTGGAAGATGAGCTCAGGGAGGCATTGTACAACATGGGGAATAGAGCCAGGACTTTGCCATAACTATAAATGGAAAGCAAGCTTTAACAGTGGTATAATAAGAAAGAAAAGGAAAGAAAGTGGGGGGAGGAAGGAGGGAAGAAAAGAAGGAAAAGAATGGCTTTTTTGGAGGTCAAGCAGCCAATACTGATTAGGCCCTTTTTAGCAAAGGAATGTATTTTATTTTATTTTGTTTATTTTAATTGGTGGGTAATTACTTTACAATATTGTGGTGGTTTTTGCCATACATTAACATGAATCAGCCATGAGTGTACATGTGTTCCCCATCCTGATCCGCTCTCCCGACTCCCTCCCAATCCCATCCCTCTGGGTCATCTCAGTGCACCAGCCCTGAGCACCCTGTCTTATGCATCAAACATGGACTGGCTATCTCTTTCACATATGAGAATATACATGTTTCAATGCTATTCTCTCAGATCATCCCACCCTCGCCATCTCCCACAGACTCCAAAAGGCTGTTCTGTAAATCTGTGTCTCTTTTGCTGTCTCCCATATAGGGTTATCATTACCATCTTTCTAAATTCCATATATATGCCTTAGTAAAGTGTCTTGGTGTTTTTCTTTCTGACTTACTTCACTCTGTATAATAGGCTCCAGTTTCATCTACCTCAGTAGAACGGATTCAACAGTGTTTGTTTTAATGGCTGAGCAATATTCCATTGTGCCTATGTACCACATCTTTCTTTCCCATTTGCCTGCTGATGGACATCTGGGTTACTTCCATACCCAGGCTATTGTAAACAGTGCTGTGGTGAACATTGTGGCACACGTGTCGTTTTCACTTCTGGGTGAATCACGATTTGAATGAGGAGAAACCATGATGACTATTAGCCTGTTAGTGGGAAACCCTGCACATGAGTTTGGTTGAAGGACTGGGACCAAAGTTGGTGATGGTTGTTTCCAACCTTCTGAGGATGCACAGATGGACATGTGGGGTGCTGCCCTGCTGGGGGACATCACTGGTTGCTCTGTTCTCACCAGCAACAGAGGATTTTCTTTCCTTCCTTTCATTTCCCTTGTTTCCCTTTCTCCCTCTTTCCTCCCTACCTGCCTTTCTTTCACAAATATTCCATGTGCTGTGCTGTGCTGTATTTCATTGCTCAGCCGGGTCTAACTCTTTTTGACGCCATGGACTGTAGCCCACCAGGCTCCTCTGTCCATGGGGATTTTCCAGGCCGGCATACTGGAGCAGGCTGCCATTCCCCCCTCCAGGGGATCTTCCCAACCCAGGGATTGAATCCCGGTCTCCCATGTTGCAGGTGTTTTTTTTTTTTTTTTTTTCTTTACTGTCTGAGCCACCAGGAAACCCTTAAAATGGGCTTCATCTGACACTATGATTTTCATATCTGTAAGATCAAATGGGGTCTACTTTAGGATTTCCATGTCTCTCCTTACTTTGAGAACACACAAAACACAGTTTTTCCAAGTATCTTAATGTCTCTGTTTGCAATTTCTAAAATCTATGCCACTTCTGCCTGAGTTTCAGTTCTCAAGGGAATTTTAGTATGATTTTTCGTCCCTTCGTGAGATTTAATATGTTCTTAACGTGGTTTGGGCCTATTCCATACTCTTCTTGTGAATTGACTGCTCATGTCTTTAAACATGTCTTCATAAATTTAAAGGCCAGTGATACATCTTTCTATAAAGTGTTGGCTCGTGCCTCTTGCCCATTTTTCTTTCAGGCTTTAAGATCTTTCTTCTCAAAATCGTAAGCGTCATCTTTTGGGTTTGTTTATGGCATGCTTTTTCTACCTCTTAAAATGTCCAGCAGTGTGATGGACCCTGGGTGAGTAAGTGACAAATGGACACCAGGATGTGAACACTTCACAGGAAACGCAGGGAGACCCACTAAGCCAACAAACTGTCTCCAGGGGTGCACCTCAGGCTTGTTGAGCCGACAAGTCAATTGGAAAAATGAGGACTGAGGTGGAGCAGACAATCCGTTCCCCTTTCCTCCAGAGCCAAGCAGCTCAATGAGAGACCGTGGGAACTAGATGCACAGGACAGGATGACTCAGTGTTTTATCAAGAAGCTGGAAGCTTGTGGCAGCTGCTCATGGAAATGAATTCCACCATGGTTTTGGCTGTGAGGTCAGCTCCAAGGGAGCTTCCAGCAAGAAAACAAGATGAGAAAAGAGATTTGTGAGGGCACGTGTTGAGAAGACCCTTGCACTCAAGGCTCACACAGCTCTGGGCAAGCTCCACCGCTTGCTGGGAATACTAATCAGCTGCAGGTGGTCATTTCCTGCATGGGATCCCCCAGCACAACCTGAAACAAGCATTTCTCTGCCCCATCCCCATCACCCTGTTGAAATGCAAGCCGGGGTAGTACTCCTAGGGAGGTGACCCTGAGTCCTAAACTTGAAACGAGACAGCTCCGTGTGGAGCAAGGGCAAGTGTATTCAATGCGTTCTCATAGCCTGAAGACAAGGGTTTCCGACTGGACACCAGAAAACAGAGGCGAGTTCCGGGAACACTGAGACAAGGAGGCGGGATGGAAAGGTTTCTGTCGGCTGGCCTAGAATTCAATCGGCTTCACGGTGCGTTAAGACCACACTGCAGAGGGAACGTGCAATGATGCTCCCTTCCACAGACACTTAAACACAGCCTAGTTGTCGTGGAGGGATTTCAGGCAAGATATTCAAAACTAGATAAAGGTGAAAGGTGAGAGAGAACAGAATGAATGCCCGAGGAGTGTGGCTGTGGGGAAGGTTTGTAGGAGAAGCAGTCTGCCTGTCGTGTGACCCATGAGCTGACGTGGAGAGATGAGGGTGGCAGGAGAGTTTGGAGGCCTCTTTAGGTGAATTACAAATGCCTCATTTCTCCCACAAAATCATCTGAGTTGCTCCCCATCCTCTGCTAGACATGTCAGGATGGGTTTTTGTGATGTCAAATCTCACCCGGGGCCACCATTGGCTGGGGAAGAGACGTGCTGATCTCATAAACCTTAACGGTGTGGCCCCCTGGAGATGGGTATATATAAGGGTGCTCAGGGGCTCTGGGGCTGACTACTGGGAGCCTTCAGAATGACTAAGGTCACTGGGAAGCCACAAGGCTTAGAGCAGTTACGTAACAACCATCTCCATATACCTAGGGGAAAAGATGAAGACCTCCTATCAACTGAAGTCCAAAAGGTGAGCTGAACCCACCTAAGCTCCTCTTATCTTTCTCTGTTTGACTTACTTTGTATGGTCATCTCTAGGTGCATCCATGTTGACAAAATAGCATTGTTTCATTCTTTCTTATGGTTAATATTCTATTGTATGTATAAAATATCTTTCTTTATCCATTCACCTATGTATGGGCATTTATGGTTGTTTCCATTTCTTTGCTACTGTACTTGGTACTACTATAAACACTGCTGTGCGTGTCTCTTTCCTGATGGGAGTTTTCATCTTTACTAGGATATATGCCCAGTAGTGGGATTGCTGGATCATATGCTAACTCTATTTTTAGTTTGTTTCAAAAGCTGCATACTGGGGAGGGAGATGGGCAGGAGGTTCTAAAAGGAGGGGACATATGTGTACATATGGCTGATTCATGTTGAGGTTGGACAGAAAACAACAAAATTTTGTAAAGCAACTATCCATCAATAAGAAAATAAAAATTAATTTTAAAAGAACTGCTTACTGTTTCAATAGTGACCGCATCAGTTTCTTGACTTTCATGTATCGGATCTTGTTAATCTTGCTGCAGTGCATGGTCGACTTACACGTGTTTTCCAAAATCTGTGTTTCTTTATCGTTTAAAGCACTTTGAGCTGTATTTAACTGTTGCTGTTTTCTTCCTGAGAGTGTTCTGGATTTTTTTTTCACTTTTTTTCTTTTTCGGATGAATCACCCCTGACATGGTCAAGGGTAGGTCTCATGTTGAGTCCAGCGGCCTTGTGTATATCATATATCCATCAGCGATAGTTTGAAGGCTGCCATTACAGAGAAAACCCTCGACGCTGCAAGGCTTTATGATTCCCTCCTCTTTTGGGATGGCCTGCCCCATCTGAGAGTTTTTGTCAGGCCCGGTTGTACAGTAGAGTAGAACGAGCCAGAGGATGCCACAAAACCCGTTGTCTCCTCACTCTTGGATTTTTGAAGTAAATCTTCCTATTCTCTTTAAGTTGAAGACAAGGGGAGCTGGTGGTACGTGTACAGATTCCTGTTCCGTGACACTGAGACTACTCTATGTATTCAGCTGTGCTTGTTTTCACCTACATATTATTAGAAGGTGTTTCGACTACCACTCTTGCTGCAATAGCTTTACGTGGATTCTGTATTTTATATGTATCTGTGGGAAGAAATTAATGCCAAACTACAGATGTTTCCCTTCCATCCACCACAGTCCACCCATAGGTTTGTTGCCAGGTTGGATGCCCATGTCACCTTTGTGTGGGTGCTCACTGCAGTGGATTTTTGTATCCCACCTCTCTGTTGCATCACCTGATGTTTCTTGAATCGAACCTCCTTCACTCAGTGGGATGATCTCTGGGTTTATCTATCTCTGAAGTTGTCCTCCTTTCAGATTTCAATCCTTGATTCAAATTCATTCTAGACCTGTATCAATTTCCTTATACATTCCTCTGTCCAGGTATGCTATCTTAACTTTCATCTCTTTGATGTTTTGAATGGTTTCCATGGGACCTGGTTTGGGGTGTGTGGTGTTCGAAATCTGTTCATTTCTGAACTACTCCAGGAGAGGACCTGGTTTATCATACTGTCTCTGCCTCTTTGTTTATTTATTTATTTGTCTTTCATGGGAGTGCCCTTTTCTAATCATGCTCATAATGCCTCTTATCAGGTCCATCCCACCAGTAACCTAAAGTGTCCACTGCACTAATGCTATTCTACCACTGATTCCATGTACAGCTTTAGACAGTGGCCTTTTTTCGTGCTGAGGCAGAGGTGATCATATCCTCAAGAGCTTAGATGTTCGTATCTCTTAGATTTCATCCTATGTGCACATTGTCATCAGCTTTTTTCATGAGGCACGGAATTGTGTTTGCCCGTTCATATCCTCTACCTGTTAGCTTCCCCTGTGTTTATTTTTTCTCCTATGTGAGCCCTGGCAATTTGTAAAGAGTGGGTATGGGTTAGAGCTCAGCACCGTTGTGAACACTGGGTCCATCAGCATTCGAAGGTTGCTGTTATAGAAAATGTCCACAAGGCGGCAGCATTTCTTCATTCCCTCCTCTTGTTGCTATGGTAACAGCCCCCTCTGAGGTTCTCCCAGGCCTGGTTGTAAATGAGAGGAAAAGGAGACCCTGGAAGTCACCAAAAGCTTTTGACTCTTTAGCCTTTGAGGTTTTTTCTTTAAGTGAAACTTTTATTTCTCATTTAAGACAGTTTACACCGTTGTAGTTGTTGCAGGGAACCAGTTTGTCCTTCCGTTCCAGAGATACCTGGAGGTGTTCAGCTGTGGTTACTGTCACAGCTGTTTTTAGAAACTGTTGAGCACATTTCTCTTGATGCAAGAAGTCCATATGGATTATGAATTGCATAGGCATTTGTGGGGATAAATTTATTCCAGCCTTCACCTTTCAGGCTCTCACCCACCAACACCTTTTGCTAACCGTAATTTTCTTACCAGGAGTGCAAGTCCATTTCACTTTTTTTTTTTTTTTTCACTCTTCGCCATCAATGTTTTCTTTTTAATCCCCTCTCGAAGGTATATGATATGATATCTCTTTAATGTGCCCTTCTTTACTTACTGTGATTAACTCTAGATGTTTGCGTATCTCTGAAAATGGAATTTTTTCCAATTTCATCATTTTGGCATCATATTTCATTGTGTATCTCTGTCACATTTCTTTCTCTTTTCATCTGCACCCAACAATTCTCTTTCCCTTCATCTCTTGGTCGTTGTAAATGCTGCTGCAGTGCATGCAACAGACAACACAGAAATACAAAGGATCACAAGAGACTACTATCAGCAGCTATATGAAAATAAAATGGAAAACTTGGAAGAAATGGACGAATTCTTAGAAAAGTATAACCTTCCAAAACTGAGCCAGGAAGAAATAGAAAATCTTACTAGACCAATCAAAAGCATGGAAATTGAAACTGCAATGAAAAATCTTTGAACAAACAAAAGCCACGGACCAGTTGGCTTCACAGGTGAATCCACCAAACAATTAAGGGCTAACACCTATCCTACTCAAACTCTTCCAAATTATTGCACAAGGTAAACCCCCAAAATCAATTGATGAGGCCCCCTTCACCCTAATCCCAAAACCAGCCAAAGATGCCGCCAGAAAAGAAAACTACAGGCCAAGATCACTGATGAACATATGTGAAAAATGTTCAACAAATTCTAGCAAACAGAATCCAACGACATCTTCAAAAAGTTAGACATCATGACCAAGTGGGTTTATTCAAGAAAGCTCCATGTGGAACAAGGTCAAGTGTATTCACTGTGTTCTCATAGCCTGAAGACAAGGGTTTCCGACTGGAGAACAGAAAACAGAGGAGAGCTCCTGGAACGCGGAGAAAAAGAGGCGGGATGGGAAAGGATTCTGTCGGCTGGTAGAGAATTAAGTGGTCTTCGAGGTGCATTAAGACCACATTGCAGGAGGAACGTGGAATGATTCTCGCTTCCACAGACACTTAAACACAACCTAGTTGTCATGGAGGGAGTTTAGGCAAGATATGAAAAGCTAGATAATGGTGAAAGCTGAGAGAGAACAGAATGAATGCCCGAGGAGTGTGGCTGTGGGGCAAGGTTTGGAGGAGATGCACTCTGCGTGCTGTGTGACCCATCAGAGTTGACATAGAGATGAGGGTGGCAGATGAGTTTGGAGTCGTCTTTAGGGCATTACAAATGCCTCATTTCTCCCAGCAAATCATCTGACTTGCTCCCCATCCTCCGCTAAACATGTCAGAGTGGGGCTTTGTGATGTCAAAGCTCACCCAGGGCCACCATTGGCTGGGGAAGAGACTTGCTGACCTCATAAAGCATGAGGGTGAGGCTCCATGGGGACGGGTATATATAGGGGAGCTCAGGGACTCTGAGCAGACCACTGTGAGTCCTCCAAATGACTGAGGTGACTAGGAAGCCACAAGGCTCCAGAGTAGTTATGGAACACACACCTCCTCTTACCCAGGAGAAGATGAAGACCTCCTATCAACTGAGGTCCAGAAAAAATGTCTAGGTGAGCTGAACCCAACCAAACTCTCTTGCCCATTGGCCCCACGCCAAAAGATCCCCTCCCCTGTCCTTGCCTGGCACATAACCCTTCCCTGCCCACACCTCTTCTCCTGAAGCCATCGTTCCCACCTGTCTTCACACTCTTCCCTAAACCAGTGCCATTCTTTACTCCCCCTCTTCTTTTCTCTAGGTGGCCAGGGTAAGCGTGAGGGTGAATAATCCCATTCCGGCAAAGCTGCCTAAGAAAACTCAGAAACCTCCCACCACCACAAAGCTTCAGAAAATCAGATGCTCAAAGCTCTTTAGCCAGAGTTCCAAGGCAAATGAACAGCTGAATCAGAAGGAACCAGAGGAGGTCCCAGAGACCACAGCAACCCCTGCCATTCCAGCCACTCAGAACGAACCAGAGGAGGTCCCAGAGACCACAGAGACCCCTGCCATTCCAGTTAATCAGAACGAAACAGAGGAGGTCCCAGAGGCCATGGAGACCTGGGGCATGGCTATAGAGACTTCAGAAATGCTCGGGGGTCTCGCCGCTGAGTACTGGCCAACAGGACAGATGCTGAATATTCTAGCAACTGCATACATTGATAACGAAAATAAAATCAACCTGATGTGAAATTATGTTTGTCTCTGAGTTCTCTGATAGTGGGGGCAGAGAGGGCAGGGAAGGGATAAGTGTGTGAGGAGGGAGGGAGATGGTTTCTGTGGAGTTGTAGATGGGACCAGAAGGTCCAGGTCGCCAGAAAGTAGGGTGAAGAACTGGTTCCAGACTGAGCTTCAAAGACACACTTCCCACGGGAGAAGCAAAGAGGACTTGGTGTTTCTCTGTGTGAGTGCAGAGATGGATACTTAGCTGGGGAGCTGTGTGGTGTGTGGGGGGCCGTCCCATTTGCTAAAAAGGCATACAAAGGAGGTGCCCCATCAAAAGAATGGAATATTGGCATTTGCAGCAACATGGAAGGTAGAATATTGAGTCAAATAACTCACAGAGATAGACAAACACTGTATGATATGACTTATAGAATCTAAACATACCACAAAGTAGAGAATATGATAAAAAATGGAGGCGCGCAGATATAGAGAAGCATCTACTGGTTACCAGCGGGGAGGGGAAGAGGAAGGGGCAATAGAGAGGTGGGGGAGTGGGAGGCACGGAGTGTTAGTTAGGTGGAAGATGAGCTCAGGGATGCATTGTACAACATGGGGAATAGAGCCAGGACTTTGCCATAACTATAAATGGAAAGCAAGCTTTAACAGTGGTATAATAAGAAAGAAAAGGAAAGAAAGTGGGGGGAGGAAGGAGGGAAGAAAAGAAGGAAAAGAATGGCTTTTTTGGAGGTCAAGCAGCCAATACTGATTAGGCCCTTTTTAGCAAAGGAATGTATTTTATTTTATTTTGTTTATTTTAATTGGTGGGTAATTACTTTACAATATTGTGGTGGTTTTTGCCATACATTAACATGAATCAGCCATGAGTGTACATGTGTTCCCCATCCTGATCCGCTCTCCCGACCTCCCTCCCAATCCCGTCCCTCTGGGTCATCTCAGTGCACCAGCCCTGAGCACCCTGTCTTATGCATCGAACATGGACTGGCTATCTCTTTCACATATGAGAATATACATGTTTCAATGCTATTCTCTCAGATCATCCCACCCTCGCCATCTCCCACAGACTCCAAAAGGCTGTTCTGTAAATCTGTGTCTCTTTTGCTGTCTCCCATATAGGGTTATCATTACCATCTTTCTAAATTCCATATATATGCCTTAGTAAAGTGTCTTGGTGTTTTTCTTTCTGACTTAATTCACTCTGTATAATAGGCTCCAGTTTCACCTACCTCATTAGAACGGATTCAAAAGTGTTTGTTTTAATGGCTGAGCAATATTCCATTGTGCCTATGTACCACATCTTTCTTTCCCATTTGCCTGCTGATGGACATCTGGGTTACTTCCATACCCAGGCTATTGTAAACAGTGCTGTGGTGAACATTGTGGCACACGTGTCGTTTTCACTTCTGGGTGAATCACGATTTGAATGAGGAGAAACCATGATGACTATTAGCCTGTTAGTGGGAAACCCTGCACATGAGTTTGGTTGAAGGACTGGGAACAAAATTGGTAATGGTTGTTTCCAACCTTCTGAGGGTGCACAGATGGACATGTGGGGTGCTGCCCTGCTGGGGGACATCACTGGTTGCTCTGTTCTCACCAGCAACAGAGGATCTTCTTTCCTTCCTTTCATTTCCCTTGTTTCCCTTTCTCCCTCTTTCCTCCCTACCTGCCTTTCTTTCACAAATATTCCATGTGCTGTGCTGTGCTGTATTTCATTGCTCAGCCGGGTCTAACTCTTTTTGACGCCATGGACTGTAGCCCACCAGGCTCCTCTGTCCATGGGGATTTTCCAGGCCGGCATACTGGAGCAGGCTGCCATTCCCCCCTCCAGGGGATCTTCCCAACCCAGGGATTGAATCCCGGTCTCCCATGTTGCAGGTGTTTTTTTTTTTTTTCTTTACTCTCTGAGCCACCAGGAAACCCTTAAAATGGGCTTCATCTGACACTATGTTTTTCATATCTGTAAGATCAAATGGGGTCTACTTTAGGATTTCCATGTCTCTCCTTACTTTGAGAACACACAAAACACAGTTTTTCCAAGTATCTTAATGTCTCTGTTTGCAATTTCTAAAATCTATGCCACTTCTGCCTGAGTTTCAGTTCTCAAGGGAATTTTAGTATGATTTTTCGTCCCTTCGTGAGATTTAATATGTTCTTAACGTGGTTTGGGCCTATTCCATACTCTTCTTGTGAATTGACTGCTCATGTCTTTAAACATGTCTTCATAAATTTAAAGGCCAGTGATACATCTTTCTTATAAAGTGTTGGCTCGTGCCTCTTGCCCATTTTTCTTTCAGGCTTTAAGATCTTTCTTCTCAAAATCGTAAGCGTCATCTTTTGGGTTTGTTTATGGCATGCTTTTTCTACCTCTTAAAATGTCCAGCAGTGTGATGGACCCTGGGTGAGTAAGTGACAAATGGACACCAGGATGTGAACACTTCACAGGAAACGCAGGGAGACCCACTAAGCCAACAAACTGTCTCCAGGGGTGCACCTCAGGCTTGTTGAGCCGACGAGTCAATTGGAAAAATGAGGACTGAGGTGGAGCAGACAATCCGTTCCCCTTTCCTCCAGAGCCAAGCAGCTCAATGAGAGACCGTGGGAACTAGATGCACAGGACAGGATGACTCAGTGTTTTATCAAGAAGCTGGAAGCTTGTGGCAGCTGCTCATGGAAATGAATTCCACCATGGTTTTGGCTGTGAGGTCAGCTCCAAGGGAGCTTCCAGCAAGAAAACAAGATGAGAAAAGAGATTTGTGAGGGCACGTGTTGAGAAGACCCTTGCACTCAAGGCTCACACAGCTCTGGGCAAGCTCCACCGCTTGCTGGGAATACTAATCAGCTGCAGGTGGTCATTTCCTGCATGGGATCCCCCAGCACAACCTGAAACAAGCATTTCTCTGCCCCATCCCCATCACCCTGTTGAAATGCAAGCCGGGGTAGTACTCCTAGGGAGGTGACCCTGAGTCCTAAACTTGAAACGAGACAGCTCCGTGTGGAGCAAGGGCAAGTGTATTCAATGCGTTCTCATAGCCTGAAGACAAGGGTTTCCGACTGGACACCAGAAAACAGAGGCGAGTTCCGGGAACACTGAGACAAGGAGGCGGGATGGAAAGGTTTCTGTCGGCTGGCCTAGAATTCAATCGGCTTCACGGTGCGTTAAGACCACACTGCAGAGGGAACGTGCAATGATGCTCCCTTCCACAGACACTTAAACACAGCCTAGTTGTCGTGGAGGGATTTCAGGCAAGATATTCAAAACTAGATAAAGGTGAAAGGTGAGAGAGAACAGAATGAATGCCCGAGGAGTGTGGCTGTGGGGAAGCTTTGTAGGAGATGCAGTCTGCCTGCCGTGTGACCCATGAGCTGACGTGGAGAGATGAGGGTGGCAGGAGAGTTTGGAGGCCTCTTTAGGGGAATTACAAATGCCTCATTTCTCCCACAAAATCATCTGAGTTGCTCCCCATCCTCTGCTAGACATGTCAGGATGGGTCTTTGTCATGTCAAGTCTCACCCGGGGCCACCATTGGCTGGGGAAGAGACGTGCTGATCTCATAAACCTTAACGGTGTGGCCCCCCTGGAGATGGGTATATATAAGGGTGCTCAGGGGCTCTGGGGCTGACTACTGGGAGCCTTCAGAATGACTAAGGTCACTGGGAAGCCTCAAGGCTTAGAGCAGTTACGTAACAACCATCTCCATATACCCAGGGGGAAAAGATGAAGACCTCCTATCAACTGAAGTCCAAAAGGTGAGCTGAACCCACCTAAGCTCCTCTTATCTTTCTCTGTTTGACTTACTTTGTATGGTCATCTCTAGGTGCATCCATGTTGACAAAATAGCATTGTTTCATTCTTTCTTATGGTTAATATTCTATTGTATGTATAAAATATCTTTCTTTATCCATTCACCTATGTATGGGCATTTAAGGTTGTTTCCATTTCTTTGCTACTGTACTTGGTACTACTATAAACACTGCTGTGCGTGTCTCTTTCCTGATGGGAGTTTTCATCTTTACTAGGATATATGCCCAGTAGTGGGATTGCTGGATCATATGCTAACTCTATTTTTAGTTTGTTTCAAAAGCTGCATACTGGGGAGGGAGATGGGCAGGAGGTTCTAAAAGGAGGGGACATATGTGTACATATGGCTGATTCATGTTGAGGTTGGACAGAAAACAACAAAATTCTGTAAAGCAACTATCCATCAATAAGAAAATAAAAATTAATTTTAAAAGAACTGCTTACTGTTTCAATAGTGACAGCATCAGTTTCTTGACTTTCATGTATCGGATCTTGTTAATCTTGCTGCAGTGCATGGTCGACTTACACGTGTTTTCCAAAATCTGTGTTTCTTTATCGTTTAAAGCACTTTGAGCTGTATTTAACTGTTGCTGTTTTCTTCCTGAGAGTGTTCTGGATTTTTTTTTCACTTTTTTTCTTTTTCGGATGAATCACCCCTGACATGGTCAAGGGTAGGTCTCATGTTGAGTCCAGCGGCCTTGTGTATATCATATATCCATCAGCGATAGTTTGAAGGCTGCCATTACAGAGAAAACCCTCGACGCTGCAAGGCTTTATGATTCCCTCCTCTTTTGGGATGGCCTGCCCCATCTGAGAGTTTTTGTCAGGCCCGGTTGTACAGTAGAGTAGAACGAGCCAGAGGATGCCACAAAACCCGTTGTCTCCTCACTCTTGGATTTTTGAAGTAAATCTTCCTATTCTCTTTAAGTTGAAGACAAGGGGAGCTGGTGGTACGTGTACAGATTCCTGTTCCGTGACACTGAGACTACTCTATGTATTCAGCTGTGCTTGTTTTCACCTACATATTATTAGAAGGTGTTTCGACTACCACTCTTGCTGCAATAGCTTTACGTGGATTCTGTATTTTATATGTATCTGTGGGAAGAAATTAATGCCAAACTACAGATGTTTCCCTTCCATCCACCACAGTCCACCCATAGGTTTTTTGCCAGGTTGGATGCCCATGTCACCTTTGTGTGGGTGCTCACTGCAGTGGATTTTTGTATCCCACCTCTCTGTTGCATCACCTGATGTTTCTTGAATCGAACCTCCTTCACTCAGTGGGATGATCTCTGGGTTTATCTATCTCTGAAGTTGTCCTCCTTTCAGATTTCAATCCTTGATTCAAATTCATTCTAGACCTGTATGAATTTCCTTATACATTCCTCTGTGCAGGTATGCTATCTTAACTTTCATCTCTTTCATGTTTTGAATGGTTTCCATGGGACCTGGTTTGGGGTGTGTGGTGTTCGAAATCTGTTCATTTCTGAACTACTCCAGGAGAGGACCTGGTTTATCATACTGTCTCTGCCTCTTTGTTTATTTATTTATTTGTCTTTCATGGGAGTGCACTTTTCTAATCATGCTCATAGTGCCTCTTATCAGGTCCATCCCACCAGTAACCTAAAGTGTCCACTGTACTAATGCTATTCTACCACTGATTCCATGTACAGCTTTAGACAGTGGCCTTTTTTCGTGCTGAGGCAGAGGTGATCATATCCTCAAGAGCTTAGATGTTCGTATCTCTTAGATTTCATCCTATGTGCACATTGTCATCAGCTTTTTTCATGAGGCACGGAATTGTGTTTGCCCGTTCATATCCTCTACCTGTTAGCTTCCCCTGTGTTTATTTTTTCTCCTATGTGAGCCCTGGCAATTTGTAAAGAGTGGGTATGGGTTAGAGCTCAGCACCGTTGTGAACACTGGGTCCATCAGCATTCGAAGGTTGCTGTTATAGAAAATGTCCACAAGGCGGCAGCATTTCTTCATTCCCTCCTCTTGTTGCTATGGTAACAGCCCCCTCTGAGGTTCTCCCAGGCCTGGTTGTAAATGAGAGGAAAAGGAGACCCTGGAAGTCACCAAAAGCTTTTGACTCTTTAGCCTTTGAGGTTTTTTCTTTAAGTGAAACTTTTATTTCTCATTTAAGACAGTTTACACCGTTGTAGTTGTTGCAGGGAACCAGTTTGTCCTTCCGTTCCAGAGATACCTGGAGGTGTTCAGCTGTGGTTACTGTCACAGCTGTTTTTAGAAACTGTTGAGCACATTTCTCTTGATGCAAGAAGTCCATATGGATTATGAATTGCATAGGCATTTGTGGGGATAAATTTATTCCAGCCTTCACCTTTCAGGCTCTCACCCACCAACACCTTTTGCTAACCGTAATTTTCTTACCAGGAGTGCAAGTCCATTTCACTTTTTTTTTTTTTTTTTTTCACTCTTCGCCGTCAATGTTTTCTTTTTAATCCCCTCTCGAAGGTATATGATATGATATCTCTTTAATGTGCCCTTCTTTACTTACTGTGATTAACTCTAGATGTTTGCGTATCTCTGAAAATGGAATTTTTTCCAATTTCATCATTTTGGCATCATATTTCATTGTGTATCTCTGTCACATTTCTTTCTCTTTTCATCTGCACCCAACAATTCTCTTTCCCTTCATCTCTTGGTCGTTGTGAATGCTGCTGCAGTGCATGCAACAGACAACACAGAAATACAAAGGATCACAAGAGACTACTATCAGCAGCTATATGAAAATAAAATGGAAAACTTGGAAGAAATGGACGAATTCTTAGAAAAGTATAACCTTCCAAAACTGAGCCAGGAAGAAATAGAAAATCTTACTAGACCAATCAAAAGCATGGAAATTGAAACTGCAATGAAAAATCTTTGAACAAACAAAAGCCACGGACCAGTTGGCTTCACAGGTGAATCCACCAAACAATTAAGGGCTAACACCTATCCTACTCAAACTCTTCCAAATTATTGCACAAGGTAAACCCCCAAAATCAATTGATGAGGCCCCCTTCACCCTAATCCCAAAACCAGCCAAAGATGCCGCCAGAAAAGAAAACTACAGGCCAAGATCACTGATGAACATATGTGAAAAATGTTCAACAAATTCTAGCAAACAGAATCCAACGACATCTTCAAAAAGTTAGACATCATGACCAAGTGGGTTTATTCAAGAAAGCTCCATGTGGAACAAGGTCAAGTGTATTCACTGTGTTCTCATAGCCTGAAGACAAGGGTTTCCGACTGGAGAACAGAAAACAGAGGAGAGCTCCTGGAACGCGGAGAAAAAGAGGCGGGATGGGAAAGGATTCTGTCGGCTGGTAGAGAATTAAGTGGTCTTCGAGGTGCATTAAGACCACATTGCAGGAGGAACGTGGAATGATTCTCGCTTCCACAGACACTTAAACACAACCTAGTTGTCATGGAGGGAGTTTAGGCAAGATATGAAAAGCTAGATAATGGTGAAAGCTGAGAGAGAACAGAATGAATGCCCGAGGAGTGTGGCTGTGGGGCAAGGTTTGGAGGAGATGCACTCTGCGTGCTGTGTGACCCATCAGAGTTGACATAGAGATGAGGGTGGCAGATGAGTTTGGAGTCGTCTTTAGGGCATTACAAATGCCTCATTTCTCCCAGCAAATCATCTGACTTGCTCCCCATCCTCCGCTAAACATGTCAGAGTGGGGCTTTGTGATGTCAAAGCTCACCCAGGGCCACCATTGGCTGGGGAAGAGACTTGCTGACCTCATAAAGCATGAGGGTGAGGCTCCATGGGGACGGGTATATATAGGGGAGCTCAGGGGCTCTGAGCAGACCACTGTGAGTCCTCCAAATGACTGAGGTGACTAGGAAGCCACAAGGCTCCAGAGTAGTTATGGAACACACACCTCCTCTTACCCAGGAGAAGATGAAGACCTCCTATCAACTGAGGTCCAGAAAAAATGTCTAGGTGAGCTGAACCCAACCAAACTCTCTTGCCCATTGGCCCCACGCCAAAAGATCCCCTCCCCTGTCCTTGCCTGGCACATAACCCTTCCCTGCCCACACCTCTTCTCCTGAAGCCATCGTTCCCACCTGTCTTCACACTCTTCCCTAAACCAGTGCCATTCTTTACTCCCCCTCTTCTTTTCTCTAGGTGGCCAGGGTAAGCGTGAGGGTGAATAATCCCATTCCGGCAAAGCTGCCTAAGAAAACTCAGAAACCTCCCACCACCACAACGCTTCAGAAAATCAGATGCTCAAAGCTCTTTAGCCAGAGTTCCAAGGCAAATGAACAGCTGAATCAGAAGGAACCAGAGGAGGTCCCAGAGACCACAGCAACCCCTGCCATTCCAGCCACTCAGAACGAACCAGAGGAGGTCCCAGAGACCACAGAGACCCCTGCCATTCCAGTTAATCAGAACGAAACAGAGGAGGTCCCAGAGGCCATGGAGACCTGGGGCATGGCTATAGAGACTTCAGAAATGCTCGGGGGTCTCGCCGCTGAGTACCGGCAAACAGGACAGATGCTGAATATTCTAGCAACTGCATACATTGATAACGAAAATAAAATCAACCTGATGTGAAATTATGTTTGTCTCTGAGTTCTCTGATAGTGGGGGCAGAGAGGGCAGGGAAGGGATAAGTGTGTGAGGAGGGAGGGAGATGGTTTCTTTGGAGTTGTAGATGGGACCAGAAGGTCCAGGTCGCCAGAAAGTAGGGTGAAGAACTGGTTCCAGACTGAGCTTCAAAGACACACTTCCCACGGGAGAAGCAAAGAGGACTTGGTGTTTCTCTGTGTGAGTGCAGAGATGGATACTTAGCTGGGGAGCTGTGTGGTGTGTGGGGGGCCGTGCCATTTGCTAAAAAGGCATACAAAGGAGCTGCCCCATCAAAAGAATGGAATATTGGCATTTGCAGCAACATGGAAGGTAGAATATTGAGTCAAATAACTCACAGAGATAGACAAACACTGTATGATATGACTTATAGAATCTAAACATACCACAAAGTAGAGAATATGATAAAAATGGAGGCGCGCAGATATAGAGAAGCATCTACTGGTTACCAGCGGGGAGGGGAAGAGGGAGGGGCAATAGAGAGGTGCGGCAGTGGGAGGCACACAGTGTTAGTTAGGTGGAAGATGAGCTCAGGGAGGCATTGTACAACATGGGGAATAGAGCCAGGACTTTGCCATAACTATAAATGGAAAGCAAGCTTTAACAGTGGTATAATAAGAAAGAAAAGGAAAGAAAGTGGGGGGAGGAAGGAGGGAAGAAAAGAAGGAAAAGAATGGCTTTTTTGGAGGTCAAGCAGCCAATACTGATTAGGCCCTTTTTAGCAAAGGAATGTATTTTATTTTATTTTGTTTATTTTAATTGGTGGGTAATTACTTTACAATATTGTGGTGGTTTTTGCCATACATTAACATGAATCAGCCATGAGTGTACATGTGTTCCCCATCCTGATCCGCTCTCCCGACCTCCCTCCCAATCCCGTCCCTCTGGGTCATCTCAGTGCACCAGCCCTGAGCACCCTGTCTTATGCATCGAACATGGACTGGCTATCTCTTTCACATATGAGAATATACATGTTTCAATGCTATTCTCTCAGATCATCCCACCCTCGCCATCTCCCACAGACTCCAAAAGGCTGTTCTGTAAATCTGTGTCTCTTTTGCTGTCTCCCATATAGGGTTATCATTACCATCTTTCTAAATTCCATATATATGCCTTAGTAAAGTGTCTTGGTGTTTTTCTTTCTGACTTAATTCACTCTGTATAATAGGCTCCAGTTTCACCTACCTCATTAGAACGGATTCAAAAGTGTTTGTTTTAATGGCTGAGCAATATTCCATTGTGCCTATGTACCACATCTTTCTTTCCCATTTGCCTGCTGATGGACATCTGGGTTACTTCCATACCCAGGCTATTGTAAACAGTGCTGTGGTGAACATTGTGGCACACGTGTCGTTTTCACTTCTGGGTGAATCACGATTTGAATGAGGAGAAACCATGATGACTATTAGCCTGTTAGTGGGAAACCCTGCACATGAGTTTGGTTGAAGGACTGGGAACAAAATTGGTAATGGTTGTTTCCAACCTTCTGAGGGTGCACAGATGGACATGTGGGGTGCTGCCCTGCTGGGGGACATCACTGGTTGCTCTGTTCTCACCAGCAACAGAGGATCTTCTTTCCTTCCTTTCATTTCCCTTGTTTCCCTTTCTCCCTCTTTCCTCCCTACCTGCCTTTCTTTCACAAATATTCCATGTGCTGTGCTGTGCTGTATTTCATTGCTCAGCCGGGTCTAACTCTTTTTGACGCCATGGACTGTAGCCCACCAGGCTCCTCTGTCCATGGGGATTTTCCAGGCCGGCATACTGGAGCAGGCTGCCATTCCCCCCTCCAGGGGATCTTCCCAACCCAGGGATTGAATCCCGGTCTCCCATGTTGCAGGTGTTTTTTTTTTTTTCTTTACTGTCTGAGCCACCAGGAAACCCTTAAAATGGGCTTCATCTGACACTATGTTTTTCATATCTGTAAGATCAAATGGGGTCTACTTTAGGATTTCCATGTCTCTCCTTACTTTGAGAACACACAAAACACAGTTTTTCCAAGTATCTTAATGTCTCTGTTTGCAATTTCTAAAATCTATGCCACTTCTGCCTGAGTTTCAGTTCTCAAGGGAATTTTAGTATGATTTTTCGTCCCTTCGTGAGATTTAATATGTTCTTAACGTGGTTTGGGCCTATTCCATACTCTTCTTGTGAATTGACTGCTCATGTCTTTAAACATGTCTTCATAAATTTAAAGGCCAGTGATACATCTTTCTTATAAAGTGTTGGCTCGTGCCTCTTGCCCATTTTTCTTTCAGGCTTTAAGATCTTTCTTCTCAAAATCGTAAGCGTCATCTTTTGGGTTTGTTTATGGCATGCTTTTTCTACCTCTTAAAATGTCCAGCAGTGTGATGGACCCTGGGTGAGTAAGTGACAAATGGACACCAGGATGTGAACACTTCACAGGAAACGCAGGGAGACCCACTAAGCCAACAAACTGTCTCCAGGGGTGCACCTCAGGCTTGTTGAGCCGACGAGTCAATTGGAAAAATGAGGACTGAGGTGGAGCAGACAATCCGTTCCCCTTTCCTCCAGAGCCAAGCAGCTCAATGAGAGACCGTGGGAACTAGATGCACAGGACAGGATGACTCAGTGTTTTATCAAGAAGCTGGAAGCTTGTGGCAGCTGCTCATGGAAATGAATTCCACCATGGTTTTGGCTGTGAGGTCAGCTCCAAGGGAGCTTCCAGCAAGAAAACAAGATGAGAAAAGAGATTTGTGAGGGCACGTGTTGAGAAGACCCTTGCACTCAAGGCTCACACAGCTCTGGGCAAGCTCCACCGCTTGCTGGGAATACTAATCAGCTGCAGGTGGTCATTTCCTGCATGGGATCCCCCAGCACAACCTGAAACAAGCATTTCTCTGCCCCATCCCCATCACCCTGTTGAAATGCAAGCCGGGGTAGTACTCCTAGGGAGGTGACCCTGAGTCCTAAACTTGAAACGAGACAGCTCCGTGTGGAGCAAGGGCAAGTGTATTCAATGCGTTCTCATAGCCTGAAGACAAGGGTTTCCGACTGGACACCAGAAAACAGAGGCGAGTTCCGGGAACACTGAGACAAGGAGGCGGGATGGAAAGGTTTCTGTCGGCTGGCCTAGAATTCAATCGGCTTCACGGTGCGTTAAGACCACACTGCAGAGGGAACGTGCAATGATGCTCCCTTCCACAGACACTTAAACACAGCCTAGTTGTCGTGGAGGGATTTCAGGCAAGATATTCAAAACTAGATAAAGGTGAAAGGTGAGAGAGAACAGAATGAATGCCCGAGGAGTGTGGCTGTGGGGAAGCTTTGTAGGAGATGCAGTCTGCCTGCCGTGTGACCCATGAGCTGACGTGGAGAGATGAGGGTGGCAGGAGAGTTTGGAGGCCTCTTTAGGGGAATTACAAATGCCTCATTTCTCCCACAAAATCATCTGAGTTGCTCCCCATCCTCTGCTAGACATGTCAGGATGGGTCTTTGTCATGTCAAGTCTCACCCGGGGCCACCATTGGCTGGGGAAGAGACGTGCTGATCTCATAAACCTTAACGGTGTGGCCCCCCTGGAGATGGGTATATATAAGGGTGCTCAGGGGCTCTGGGGCTGACTACTGGGAGCCTTCAGAATGACTAAGGTCACTGGGAAGCCTCAAGGCTTAGAGCAGTTACGTAACAACCATCTCCATATACCCAGGGGGAAAAGATGAAGACCTCCTATCAACTGAAGTCCAAAAGGTGAGCTGAACCCACCTAAGCTCCTCTTATCTTTCTCTGTTTGACTTACTTTGTATGGTCATCTCTAGGTGCATCCATGTTGACAAAATAGCATTGTTTCATTCTTTCTTATGGTTAATATTCTATTGTATGTATAAAATATCTTTCTTTATCCATTCACCTATGTATGGGCATTTAAGGTTGTTTCCATTTCTTTGCTACTGTACTTGGTACTACTATAAACACTGCTGTGCGTGTCTCTTTCCTGATGGGAGTTTTCATCTTTACTAGGATATATGCCCAGTAGTGGGATTGCTGGATCATATGCTAACTCTATTTTTAGTTTGTTTCAAAAGCTGCATACTGGGGAGGGAGATGGGCAGGAGGTTCTAAAAGGAGGGGACATATGTGTACATATGGCTGATTCATGTTGAGGTTGGACAGAAAACAACAAAATTCTGTAAAGCAACTATCCATCAATAAGAAAATAAAAATTAATTTTAAAAGAACTGCTTACTGTTTCAATAGTGACAGCATCAGTTTCTTGACTTTCATGTATCGGATGTTGTTAATCTTGCTGCAGTGCATGGTCGACTTACACGTGTTTTCCAAAATCTGTGTTTCTTTATCGTTTAAAGCACTTTGAGCTGTATTTAACTGTTGCTGTTTTCTTCCTGAGAGTGTTCTGGATTTTTTTTTCACTTTTTTTCTTTTTCGGATGAATCACCCCTGACATGGTCAAGGGTAGGTCTCATGTTGAGTCCAGCGGCCTTGTGTATATCATATATCCATCAGCGATAGTTTGAAGGCTGCCATTACAGAGAAAACCCTCGACGCTGCAAGGCTTTATGATTCCCTCCTCTTTTGGGATGGCCTGCCCCATCTGAGAGTTTTTGTCAGGCCCGGTTGTACAGTAGAGTAGAACGAGCCAGAGGATGCCACAAAACCCGTTGTCTCCTCACTCTTGGATTTTTGAAGTAAATCTTCCTATTCTCTTTAAGTTGAAGACAAGGGGAGCTGGTGGTACGTGTACAGATTCCTGTTCCGTGACACTGAGACTACTCTATGTATTCAGCTGTGCTTGTTTTCACCTACATATTATTAGAAGGTGTTTCGACTACCACTCTTGCTGCAATAGCTTTACGTGGATTCTGTATTTTATATGTATCTGTGGGAAGAAATTAATGCCAAACTACAGATGTTTCCCTTCCATCCACCACAGTCCACCCATAGGTTTTTTGCCAGGTTGGATGCCCATGTCACCTTTGTGTGGGTGCTCACTGCAGTGGATTTTTGTATCCCACCTCTCTGTTGCATCACCTGATGTTTCTTGAATCGAACCTCCTTCACTCAGTGGGATGATCTCTGGGTTTATCTATCTCTGAAGTTGTCCTCCTTTCAGATTTCAATCCTTGATTCAAATTCATTCTAGACCTGTATGAATTTCCTTATACATTCCTCTGTCCAGGTATGCTATCTTAACTTTCATCTCTTTCATGTTTTGAATGGTTTCCATGGGACCTGGTTTGGGGTGTGTGGTGTTCGAAATCTGTTCATTTCTGAACTACTCCAGGAGAGGACCTGGTTTATCATACTGTCTCTGCCTCTTTGTTTATTTATTTATTTGTCTTTCATGGGAGTGCACTTTTCTAATCATGCTCATAGTGCCTCTTATCAGGTCCATCCCACCAGTAACCTAAAGTGTCCACTGTACTAATGCTATTCTACCACTGATTCCATGTACAGCTTTAGACAGTGGCCTTTTTTCGTGCTGAGGCAGAGGTGATCATATCCTCAAGAGCTTAGATGTTCGTATCTCTTAGATTTCATCCTATGTGCACATTGTCATCAGCTTTTTTCATGAGGCACGGAATTGTGTTTGCCCGTTCATATCCTCTACCTGTTAGCTTCCCCTGTGTTTATTTTTTCTCCTATGTGAGCCCTGGCAATTTGTAAAGAGTGGGTATGGGTTAGAGCTCAGCACCGTTGTGAACACTGGGTCCATCAGCATTCGAAGGTTGCTGTTATAGAAAATGTCCACAAGGCGGCAGCATTTCTTCATTCCCTCCTCTTGTTGCTATGGTAACAGCCCCCTCTGAGGTTCTCCCAGGCCTGGTTGTAAATGAGAGGAAAAGGAGACCCTGGAAGTCACCAAAAGCTTTTGACTCTTTAGCCTTTGAGGTTTTTTCTTTAAGTGAAACTTTTATTTCTCATTTAAGACAGTTTACACCGTTGTAGTTGTTGCAGGGAACCAGTTTGTCCTTCCGTTCCAGAGATACCTGGAGGTGTTCAGCTGTGGTTACTGTCACAGCTGTTTTTAGAAACTGTTGAGCACATTTCTCTTGATGCAAGAAGTCCATATGGATTATGAATTGCATAGGCATTTGTGGGGATAAATTTATTCCAGCCTTCACCTTTCAGGCTCTCACCCACCAACACCTTTTGCTAACCGTAATTTTCTTACCAGGAGTGCAAGTCCATTTCACTTTTTTTTTTTTTTTTTTTTCACTCTTCGCCGTCAATGTTTTCTTTTTAATCCCCTCTCGAAGGTATATGATATGATATCTCTTTAATGTGCCCTTCTTTACTTACTGTGATTAACTCTAGATGTTTGCGTATCTCTGAAAATGGAATTTTTTCCAATTTCATCATTTTGGCATCATATTTCATTGTGTATCTCTGTCACATTTCTTTCTCTTTTCATCTGCACCCAACAATTCTCTTTCCCTTCATCTCTTGGTCGTTGTGAATGCTGCTGCAGTGCATGCAACAGACAACACAGAAATACAAAGGATCACAAGAGACTACTATCAGCAGCTATATGAAAATAAAATGGAAAACTTGGAAGAAATGGACGAATTCTTAGAAAAGTATAACCTTCCAAAACTGAGCCAGGAAGAAATAGAAAATCTTACTAGACCAATCAAAAGCATGGAAATTGAAACTGCAATGAAAAATCTTTGAACAAACAAAAGCCACGGACCAGTTGGCTTCACAGGTGAATCCACCAAACAATTAAGGGCTAACACCTATCCTACTCAAACTCTTCCAAATTATTGCACAAGGTAAACCCCCAAAATCAATTGATGAGGCCCCCTTCACCCTAATCCCAAAACCAGCCAAAGATGCCGCCAGAAAAGAAAACTACAGGCCAAGATCACTGATGAACATATGTGAAAAATGTTCAACAAATTCTAGCAAACAGAATCCAACGACATCTTCAAAAAGTTAGACATCATGACCAAGTGGGTTTATTCAAGAAAGCTCCATGTGGAACAAGGTCAAGTGTATTCACTGTGTTCTCATAGCCTGAAGACAAGGGTTTCCGACTGGAGAACAGAAAACAGAGGAGAGCTCCTGGAACGCGGAGAAAAAGAGGCGGGATGGGAAAGGATTCTGTCGGCTGGTAGAGAATTAAGTGGTCTTCGAGGTGCATTAAGACCACATTGCAGGAGGAACGTGGAATGATTCTCGCTTCCACAGACACTTAAACACAACCTAGTTGTCATGGAGGGAGTTTAGGCAAGATATGAAAAGCTAGATAATGGTGAAAGCTGAGAGAGAACAGAATGAATGCCCGAGGAGTGTGGCTGTGGGGCAAGGTTTGGAGGAGATGCACTCTGCGTGCTGTGTGACCCATCAGAGTTGACATAGAGATGAGGGTGGCAGATGAGTTTGGAGTCGTCTTTAGGGCATTACAAATGCCTCATTTCTCCCAGCAAATCATCTGACTTGCTCCCCATCCTCCGCTAAACATGTCAGAGTGGGGCTTTGTGATGTCAAAGCTCACCCAGGGCCACCATTGGCTGGGGAAGAGACTTGCTGACCTCATAAAGCATGAGGGTGAGGCTCCATGGGGACGGGTATATATAGGGGAGCTCAGGGGCTCTGAGCAGACCACTGTGAGTCCTCCAAATGACTGAGGTGACTAGGAAGCCACAAGGCTCCAGAGTAGTTATGGAACACACACCTCCTCTTACCCAGGAGAAGATGAAGACCTCCTATCAACTGAGGTCCAGAAAAAATGTCTAGGTGAGCTGAACCCAACCAAACTCTCTTGCCCATTGGCCCCACGCCAAAAGATCCCCTCCCCTGTCCTTGCCTGGCACATAACCCTTCCCTGCCCACACCTCTTCTCCTGAAGCCATCGTTCCCACCTGTCTTCACACTCTTCCCTAAACCAGTGCCATTCTTTACTCCCCCTCTTCTTTTCTCTAGGTGGCCAGGGTAAGCGTGAGGGTGAATAATCCCATTCCGGCAAAGCTGCCTAAGAAAACTCAGAAACCTCCCACCACCACAACGCTTCAGAAAATCAGATGCTCAAAGCTCTTTAGCCAGAGTTCCAAGGCAAATGAACAGCTGAATCAGAAGGAACCAGAGGAGGTCCCAGAGACCACAGCAACCCCTGCCATTCCAGCCACTCAGAACGAACCAGAGGAGGTCCCAGAGACCACAGAGACCCCTGCCATTCCAGTTAATCAGAACGAAACAGAGGAGGTCCCAGAGGCCATGGAGACCTGGGGCATGGCTATAGAGACTTCAGAAATGCTCGGGGGTCTCGCCGCTGAGTACCGGCAAACAGGACAGATGCTGAATATTCTAGCAACTGCATACATTGATAACGAAAATAAAATCAACCTGATGTGAAATTATGTTTGTCTCTGAGTTCTCTGATAGTGGGGGCAGAGAGGGCAGGGAAGGGATAAGTGTGTGAGGAGGGAGGGAGATGGTTTCTTTGGAGTTGTAGATGGGACCAGAAGGTCCAGGTCGCCAGAAAGTAGGGTGAAGAACTGGTTCCAGACTGAGCTTCAAAGACACACTTCCCACGGGAGAAGCAAAGAGGACTTGGTGTTTCTCTGTGTGAGTGCAGAGATGGATACTTAGCTGGGGAGCTGTGTGGTGTGTGGGGGGCCGTGCCATTTGCTAAAAAGGCATACAAAGGAGCTGCCCCATCAAAAGAATGGAATATTGGCATTTGCAGCAACATGGAAGGTAGAATATTGAGTCAAATAACTCACAGAGATAGACAAACACTGTATGATATGACTTATAGAATCTAAACATACCACAAAGTAGAGAATATGATAAAAATGGAGGCGCGCAGATATAGAGAAGCATCTACTGGTTACCAGCGGGGAGGGGAAGAGGGAGGGGCAATAGAGAGGTGCGGCAGTGGGAGGCACACAGTGTTAGTTAGGTGGAAGATGAGCTCAGGGAGGCATTGTACAACATGGGGAATAGAGCCAGGACTTTGCCATAACTATAAATGGAAAGCAAGCTTTAACAGTGGTATAATAAGAAAGAAAAGGAAAGAAAGTGGGGGGAGGAAGGAGGGAAGAAAAGAAGGAAAAGAATGGCTTTTTTGGAGGTCAAGCAGCCAATACTGATTAGGCCCTTTTTAGCAAAGGAATGTATTTTATTTTATTTTGTTTATTTTAATTGGTGGGTAATTACTTTACAATATTGTGGTGGTTTTTGCCATACATTAACATGAATCAGCCATGAGTGTACATGTGTTCCCCATCCTGATCCGCTCTCCCGACTCCCTCCCAATCCCATCCCTCTGGGTCATCTCAGTGCACCAGCCCTGAGCACCCTGTCTTATGCATCAAACATGGACTGGCTATCTCTTTCACATATGAGAATATACATGTTTCAATGCTATTCTCTCAGATCATCCCACCCTCGCCATCTCCCACAGACTCCAAAAGGCTGTTCTGTAAATCTGTGTCTCTTTTGCTGTCTCCCATATAGGGTTATCATTACCATCTTTCTAAATTCCATATATATGCCTTAGTAAAGTGTCTTGGTGTTTTTCTTTCTGACTTACTTCACTCTGTATAATAGGCTCCAGTTTCATCTACCTCAGTAGAACGGATTCAACAGTGTTTGTTTTAATGGCTGAGCAATATTCCATTGTGCCTATGTACCACATCTTTCTTTCCCATTTGCCTGCTGATGGACATCTGGGTTACTTCCATACCCAGGCTATTGTAAACAGTGCTGTGGTGAACATTGTGGCACACGTGTCGTTTTCACTTCTGGGTGAATCACGATTTGAATGAGGAGAAACCATGATGACTATTAGCCTGTTAGTGGGAAACCCTGCACATGAGTTTGGTTGAAGGACTGGGACCAAAGTTGGTGATGGTTGTTTCCAACCTTCTGAGGATGCACAGATGGACATGTGGGGTGCTGCCCTGCTGGGGGACATCTCTGGTTGCTCTGTTCTCACCAGCAACAGAGGATTTTCTTTCCTTCCTTTCATTTCCCTTGTTTCCCTTTCTCCCTCTTTCCTCCCTACCTGCCTTTCTTTCACAAATATTCCATGTGCTGTGCTGTGCTGTATTTCATTGCTCAGCCGGGTCTAACTCTTTTTGACGCCATGGACTGTAGCCCACCAGGCTCCTCTGTCCATGGGGATTTTCCAGGCCGGCATACTGGAGCAGGCTGCCATTCGCCCCTCCAGGGGATCTTCCCAACCCAGGGATTGAATCCCGGTCTCCCATGTTGCAGGTGTTTTTTTTTTTTTTTTTTTCTTTACTGTCTGAGCCACCAGGAAACCCTTAAAATGGGCTTCATCTGACACTATGATTTTCATATCTGTAAGATCAAATGGGGTCTACTTTAGGATTTCCATGTCTCTCCTTACTTTGAGAACACACAAAACACAGTTTTTCCAAGTATCTTAATGTCTCTGTTTGCAATTTCTAAAATCTATGCCACTTCTGCCTGAGTTTCAGTTCTCAAGGGAATTTTAGTATGATTTTTCGTCCCTTCGTGAGATTTAATATGTTCTTAACGTGGTTTGGGCCTATTCCATACTCTTCTTGTGAATTGACTGCTCATGTCTTTAAACATGTCTTCATAAATTTAAAGGCCAGTGATACATCTTTCTTATAAAGTGTTGGCTCGTGCCTCTTGCCCATTTTTCTTTCAGGCTTTAAGATCTTTCTTCTCAAAATCGTAAGCGTCATCTTTTGGGTTTGTTTATGGCATGCTTTTTCTACCTCTTAAAATGTCCAGCAGTGTGATGGACCCTGGGTGAGTAAGTGACAAATGGACACCAGGATGTGAACACTTCACAGGAAACGCAGGGAGACCCACTAAGCCAACAAACTGTCTCCAGGGGTGCACCTCAGGCTTGTTGAGCCGACGAGTCAATTGGAAAAATGAGGACTGAGGTGGAGCAGACAATCCGTTCCCCTTTCCTCCAGAGCCAAGCAGCTCAATGAGAGACCGTGGGAACTAGATGCACAGGACAGGATGACTCAGTGTTTTATCAAGAAGCTGGAAGCTTGTGGCAGCTGCTCATGGAAATGAATTCCACCATGGTTTTGGCTGTGAGGTCAGCTCCAAGGGAGCTTCCAGCAAGAAAACAAGATGAGAAAAGAGATTTGTGAGGGCACGTGTTGAGAAGACCCTTGCACTCAAGGCTCACACAGCTCTGGGCAAGCTCCACCGCTTGCTGGGAATACTAATCAGCTGCAGGTGGTCATTTCCTGCATGGGATCCCCCAGCACAACCTGAAACAAGCATTTCTCTGCCCCATCCCCATCACCCTGTTGAAATGCAAGCCGGGGTAGTACTCCTAGGGAGGTGACCCTGAGTCCTAAACTTGAAACGAGACAGCTCCGTGTGGAGCAAGGGCAAGTGTATTCAATGCGTTCTCATAGCCTGAAGACAAGGGTTTCCGACTGGACACCAGAAAACAGAGGCGAGTTCCGGGAACACTGAGACAAGGAGGCGGGATGGAAAGGTTTCTGTCGGCTGGCCTAGAATTCAATCGGCTTCACGGTGCGTTAAGACCACACTGCAGAGGGAACGTGCAATGATGCTCCCTTCCACAGACACTTAAACACAGCCTAGTTGTCGTGGAGGGATTTCAGGCAAGATATTCAAAACTAGATAAAGGTGAAAGGTGAGAGAGAACAGAATGAATGCCCGAGGAGTGTGGCTGTGGGGAAGGTTTGTAGGAGAAGCAGTCTGCCTGTCGTGTGACCCATGAGCTGACGTGGAGAGATGAGGGTGGCAGGAGAGTTTGGAGGCCTCTTTAGGTGAATTACAAATGCCTCATTTCTCCCACAAAATCATCTGAGTTGCTCCCCATCCTCTGCTAGACATGTCAGGATGGGTTTTTGTGATGTCAAATCTCACCCGGGGCCACCATTGGCTGGGGAAGAGACGTGCTGATCTCATAAACCTTAACGGTGTGGCCCCCTGGAGATGGGTATATATAAGGGTGCTCAGGGGCTCTGGGGCTGACTACTGGGAGCCTTCAGAATGACTAAGGTCACTGGGAAGCCACAAGGCTTAGAGCAGTTACGTAACAACCATCTCCATATACCCAGGGGAAAAGATGAAGACCTCCTATCAACTGAAGTCCAAAAGGTGAGCTGAACCCACCTAAGCTCCTCTTATCTTTCTCTGTTTGACTTACTTTGTATGGTCATCTCTAGGTGCATCCATGTTGACAAAATAGCATTGTTTCATTATTTCTTATGCTTAATATTCTATTGTATGTATAAAATATCTTTCTTTATCCATTCACCTATGTATGGGCATTTAAGGTTGTTTCCATTTCTTTGCTACTGTACTTGGTACTACTATAAACACTGCTGTGCGTGTCTCTTTCCTGATGGGAGTTTTCATCTTTACTAGGATATATGCCCAGTAGTGGGATTGCTGGATCATATGCTAACTCTATTTTTAGTTTGTTTCAAAAGCTGCATACTGGGGAGGGAGATGGGCAGGAGGTTCTAAAAGGAGGGGACATATGTGTACATATGGCTGATTCATGTTGAGGTTGGACAGAAAACAACAAAATTCTGTAAAGCAACTATCCATCAATAAGAAAATAAAAATTAATTTTAAAAGAACTGCTTACTGTTTCAATAGTGACAGCATCAGTTTCTTGACTTTCATGTATCGGATGTTGTTAATCTTGCTGCAGTGCATGGTCGACTTACACGTGTTTTCCAAAATCTGTGTTTCTTTATCGTTTAAAGCACTTTGAGCTGTATTTAACTGTTGCTGTTTTCTTCCTGAGAGTGTTCTGGATTTTTTTTTCACTTTTTTTCTTTTTCGGATGAATCACCCCTGACATGGTCAAGGGTAGGTCTCATGTTGAGTCCAGCGGCCTTGTGTATATCATATATCCATCAGCGATAGTTTGAAGGCTGCCATTACAGAGAAAACCCTCGACGCTGCCAGGCTTTATGATTCCCTCCTCTTTTGGGATGGCCTGCCCCATCTGAGAGTTTTTGTCAGGCCCGGTTGTACAGTAGAGTAGAACGAGCCAGAGGATGCCACAAAACCCGTTGTCTCCTCACTCTTGGATTTTTGAAGTAAATCTTCCTATTCTCTTTAAGTTGAAGACAAGGGGAGCTGGTGGTACGTGTACAGATTCCTGTTCCGTGACACTGAGACTACTCTATGTATTCAGCTGTGCTTGTTTTCACCTACATATTATTAGAAGGTGTTTTGACTACCACTCTTGCTGCAATAGTTTTACGTGGATTCTGTATTTTATATGTATCTGTGGGAAGAAATTAATGCCAAACTACAGATGTTTCCCTTCCATCCACCACGGTCCACCCATAGGTTTTTTGCCAGGTTGGATGTCCATGTCACCTTTGTGTGGGTGCTCACTGCAGTGGATTTTTGTATCACACCTCTCTGTTGCATCACCTGATGTTTCTTGAATCGAACCTCCTTCACTCAGTGGGATGATCTCTGGGTTTATCTATCTCTGAAGTTGTCCTCCTTTCAGATTTCAATCCTTGATTCAAATTCATTCTAGACCTGTATCAATTTCCTTATACATTCCTCTGTGCAGGTATGCTATCTTAACTTTCATCTCTTTGATGTTTTGAATGGTTTCCATGGGACCTGGTTTGGGGTGTGTGGTGTTCGAAATCTGTTCATTTCTGAACTACTCCAGGAGAGGACCTGGTTTATCATACTGTCTCTGCCTCTTTGTTTATTTATTTATTTGTCTTTCATGGGAGTGCCCTTTTCTAATCATGCTCATAATGCCTCTTATCAGGTCCATCCCACCAGTAACCTAAAGTGTCCACTGCACTAATGCTATTCTACCACTGATTCCATGTACAGCTTTAGACAGTGGCCTTTTTTCGTGCTGAGGCAGAGGTGATCATATCCTCAACAGCTTAGATGTTCGTATCTCTTAGATTTCATCCTATGTGCACATTGTCATCAGCTTTTTTCATGAGGCACGGAATTGTGTTTACCCGTTCATATCCTCTACCTGTTAGCTTCCCCTGTGTTTATTTTTTCTCCTATGTGAGCCCTGGCAATTTGTAAAGAGTGGGTATGGGTTAGAGCTCAGCACCGTTGTGAACACTGGGTCCATCAGCATTCGAAGGTTGCCGTTATAGAAAATGTCCACAAGGCGGCAGCATTTCTTCATTCCCTCCTCTTGTTGCTATGGTAACAGCCCCCTCTGAGGTTCTCCCAGGCCTGGTTGTAAATGAGAGGAAAAGGAGACCCTGGAAGTCACCAAAAGCTTTTGTCTCTTTAGCCTTTGAGGTTTTTTCTTTAAGTGAAACTTTTATTTCTCATTTAAGACAATTTACACCGTTGTAGTTGTTGCAGGGAACCAGTTTCTCCTTCCGTTCCAGATATACCTGGAGGTGTTCAGCTGTGGTTACTGTCACAGCTGTTTTTAGAAACTGTTGAGCACATTTCTCTCGATGCAAGAAGTCCATATGGATTATGAATTGCTTAGGCATTTGTGGGGATAAATTTATTCCAGCCTTCACCTTTCAGGCTCTCACCCACCAACACCTTTTGCTAACCGTAATTTTCTTACCAGGAGTGAAGTCCATTTCACTTTTTTTTTTTTTTTTTTTTCACTCTTCGCCATCAATGTTTTCTTTTTAATCCCCTCTCGAAGGTATATGATATGATATCTCTTTAATCTGCCCTTCTTTACTTACTGTGATTAACTCTAGATGTTTGCGTATCTCTGAAAATGGAATTTTTTCCAATTTCATCATTTTGGCATCATATTTCATTGTGTATCTCTGTCACATTTCTTTCTCTTTTCATCTGCACGCAACAATTCTCTTTCCCTTCATCTCTTGGTCGTTGTGAATGCTGCTGCAGTGCATGCAACAGACAACACAGAAATACAAAGGATTACAAGAGACTACTATCAGCAGCTATATGAAAATAAAATGGAAAACTTGGAAGAAATGGACGAATTCTTAGAAAAGTATAACCTTCCAAAACTGAGCCAGGAAGAAATAGAAAATCTTACTAGACCAATCAAAAGCATGGAAATTGAAACTGCAATGAAAAATCTTTGAACAAACAAAAGCCAAGGACCAGTTGGCTTCACAGGTGAATCCACTAAACAATTAAGGGCTAACACCTATCCTACTCAAACTCTTCCAAATTATTGCACAAGGTAAACCCCCAAAATCAATTGATGAGGCCCCCTTCACCCTAATCCCAAAACCAGCCAAAGATGCCGCCAGAAAAGAAAACTACAGGCCAAGATCACTGATGAACATATGTGAAAAATGTTCAACAAATTCTAGCAAACAGAATCCAACGACATCTTCAAAAAGTTAGACATCATGACCAAGTGGGTTTATTCAAGAAAGCTCCATGTGGAACAAGGTCAAGTGTATTCACTGTGTTCTCATAGCCTGAAGACAAGGGTTTCCGACTGGAGAACAGAAAACAGAGGAGAGCTCCTGGAACGCGGAGAAAAAGAGGCGGGATGGGAAAGGATTCTGTCGGCTGGTAGAGAATTAAGTGGTCTTCGAGGTGCATTAAGACCACATTGCAGGAGGAACGTGGAATGATTCTCGCTTCCACAGACACTTAAACACAACCTAGTTGTCATGGAGGGAGTTTAGGCAAGATATGAAAAGCTAGATAATGGTGAAAGCTGAGAGAGAACAGAATGAATGCCCGAGGAGTGTGGCTGTGGGGCAAGGTTTGGAGGAGATGCACTCTGCGTGCTGTGTGACCCATCAGAGTTGACATAGAGATGAGGGTGGCAGATGAGTTTGGAGTCGTCTTTAGGACATTACAAATGCCTCATTTCTCCCAGCAAATCATCTGACTTGCTCCCCATCCTCCGCTAAACATGTCAGAGTGGGGCTTTGTGATGTCAAAGCTCACCCAGGGCCACCATTGGCTGGGGAAGAGACTTGCTGACCTCATAAAGCATGAGGGTGAGGCTCCATGGGGACGGGTATATATAGGGGAGCTCAGGGGCTCTGAGCAGACCACTGTGAGTCCTCCAAATGACTGAGGTGACTAGGAAGCCACAAGGCTCCAGAGTAGTTATGGAACACACACCTCCTCTTACCCAGGAGAAGATGAAGACCTCCTATCAACTGAGGTCCAGAAAAAATGTCTAGGTGAGCTGAACCCAACCAAACTCTCTTGCCCATTGGCCCCACGCCAAAAGATCCCCTCCCCTGTCCTTGCCTGGCACATAACCCTTCCCTGCCCACACCTCTTCTCCTGAAGCCATCGTTCCCACCTGTCTTCACACTCTTCCCTAAACCAGTGCCATTCTTTACTCCCCCTCTTCTTTTCTCTAGGTGGCCAGGGTAAGCGTGAGGGTGAATAATCCCATTCCGGCAAAGCTGCCTAAGAAAACTCAGAAACCTCCCACCACCACAAAGCTTCAGAAAATCAGATGCTCAAAGCTCTTTAGCCAGAGTTCCAAGGCAAATGAACAGCTGAATCAGAAGGAACCAGAGGAGGTCCCAGAGACCACAGCAACCCCTGCCATTCCAGCCACTCAGAACGAACCAGAGGAGGTCCCAGAGACCACAGAGACCCCTGCCATTCCAGTTAATCAGAACGAAACAGAGGAGGTCCCAGAGGCCATGGAGACCTGGGGCATGGCTATAGAGACTTCAGAAATGCTCGGGGGTCTCGCCGCTGAGTACTGGCCAACAGGACAGATGCTGAATATTCTAGCAACTGCATACATTGATAACGAAAATAAAATCAACCTGATGTGAAATTATGTTTGTCTCTGAGTTCTCTGATAGTGGGGGCAGAGAGGGCAGGGAAGGGATAAGTGTGTGAGGAGGGAGGGAGATGGTTTCTGTGGAGTTGTAGATGGGACCAGAAGGTCCAGGTCGCCAGAAAGTAGGGTGAAGAACTGGTTCCAGACTGAGCTTCAAAGACACACTTCCCACGGGAGAAGCAAAGAGGACTTGGTGTTTCTCTGTGTGAGTGCAGAGATGCATACTTAGCTGGGGAGCTGTGTGGTGTGTGGGGGGCCGTGCCATTTGCTAAAAAGGCATACAAAGGAGCTGCCCCATCAAAAGAATGGAATATTGGCATTTGCAGCAACATGGAAGGTAGAATATTGAGTCAAATAACTCACAGAGATAGACAAACACTGTATGATATGACTTATAGAATCTAAACATACCACAAAGTAGAGAATATGATAAAAATGGAGGCGCGCAGATATAGAGAAGCATCTACTGGTTACCAGCGGGGAGGGGAAGAGGGAGGGGCAATAGAGAGGTGCGGCAGTGGGAGGCACGGAGTGTTAGTTAGGTGGAAGATGAGCTCAGGGATGCATTGTACAACATGGGGAATAGAGCCAGGACTTTGCCATAACTATAAATGGAAAGCAAGCTTTAACAGTGGTATAATAAGAAAGAAAAGGAAAGAAAGTGGGGGGAGGAAGGAGGGAAGAAAAGAAGGAAAAGAATGGCTTTTTTGGAGGTCAAGCAGCCAATACTGATTAGGCCCTTTTTAGCAAAGGAATGTATTTTATTTTATTTTGTTTATTTTAATTGGTGGGTAATTACTTTACAATATTGTGGTGGTTTTTGCCATACATTAACATGAATCAGCCATGAGTGTACATGTGTTCCCCATCCTGATCCGCTCTCCCGACTCCCTCCCAATCCCATCCCTCTGGGTCATCTCAGTGCACCAGCCCTGAGCACCCTGTCTTATGCATCAAACATGGACTGGCTATCTCTTTCACATATGAGAATATACATGTTTCAATGCTATTCTCTCAGATCATCCCACCCTCGCCATCTCCCACAGACTCCAAAAGGCTGTTCTGTAAATCTGTGTCTCTTTTGCTGTCTCCCATATAGGGTTATCATTACCATCTTTCTAAATTCCATATATATGCCTTAGTAAAGTGTCTTGGTGTTTTTCTTTCTGACTTACTTCACTCTGTATAATAGGCTCCAGTTTCATCTACCTCATTAGAACGGATTCAAAAGTGTTTGTTTTAATGGCTGAGCAATATTCCATTGTGCCTATGTACCACATCTTTCTTTCCCATTTGCCTGCTGATGGACATCTGGGTTACTTCCATACCCAGGCTATTGTAAACAGTGCTGTGGTGAACATTGTGGCACACGTGTCGTTTTCACTTCTGGGTGAATCACGATTTGAATGAGGAGAAACCATGATGACTATTAGCCTGTTAGTGGGAAACCCTGCACATGAGTTTGGTTGAAGGACTGGGACCAAAGTTGGTAATGGTTGTTTCCGACCTTCTGAGGGTGCACAGATGGACATGTGGGGTGCTGCCGTGCTGGGGGACATCTCTGGTTGCTCTGTTCTCACCAGCAACAGAGGATTTTCTTTCCTTCCTTTCATTTCCCTTGTTTCCCTTTCTCCCTCTTTCCTCCCTACCTGCCTTTCTTTCACAAATATTCCATGTGCTGTGCTGTGCTGTATTTCATTGATCAGCCGGGTCTAACTCTTTTTGACGCCATGGACTGTAGCCCACCAGGCTCCTCTGTCCATGGGGATTTTATAGGCTGGCATACTGGAGCAGGCTGCCCTTCCCCCCTCCAGGGGATCTTCCCAACCCAGGGATTGAATCCCGGTTTCCCATGTTGCAGGTGTTTTTTTTTTTTTCTTTACTGTCTGAGCCACCAGGAAACCCTTAAAATGGGCTTCATCTGACACTATGTTTTTCATATCTGTAAGATCAAATGGGGTCTACTTTAGGATTTCCATGTCTCTCCTTACTTTGAGAACACACAAAACACAGTTTTTCCAAGTATCTTAATGTCTCTGTTTGCAGTTTCTAAAATCTATGCCACTTCTGCCTGAGTTTCAGTTCTCAAGGGAATTTTAGTATGATTTTTCGTCCCTTCGTGAGATTTAATATGTTCTTAACGTGGTTTGGGCCTATTCCATACTCTTCTTGTGAATTGGCTGCTCATGTCTTTAAACATGTCTTCATAAATTTAAAGGCCAGTGATACATCTTTCTTATAAAGTGTTGGCTCGTGCCTCTTGCCCATTTTTCTTTCAGGCTTTAAGATCTTTCTTCTCAAAATCGTAAGCGTCATCTTTTGGGTTTGTTTATGGCGTGCTTTTTCTACCTCTTAAAATGTTCAGCAGTGTGATGGACCCTGGGTGAGTAAGTGACAAATGGACACCAGGATGTGAACACTTCACAGGAAACGCAGGGAGACCCACTAAGCCAACAAACTGTCTCCAGGGGTGCACCTCAGGCTTGTTGACCCGACGAGTCAATTGGAAAAACGAGGACTGAGGTGGAGCAGACAATCCGTTCCCCTTTCCTCCAGAGCCAAGCAGCTCAATGAGAGACCATGGGAACTAGATGCACAGGACAGGATGACTCAGTGTTTTATCAAGAAGCTGGAAGCTTGTGGCAGCTGCTCATGGAAATGAATTCCACCATGGTTTTGGCTGTGAGGTCAGCTCCAAGGGAGCTTCCAGCAAGAAAACAAGATGAGAAAAGAGATTTGTGAGGGCACGTGTTGAGAAGACCCTTGCACTCAAGGCTCACACAGCTCTGGGCAAGCTCCACCGCTTGCTGGGAATACTAATCAGCTGCAGGTGGTCATTTCCTGCATGGGATCCCCCAGCACAACCTGAAACAAGCATTTCTCTGCCCCATCCCCATCACCCTGTTGAAATGCAAGCTGGGGTAGTACTCCTAGGGAGGTGACCCTGAGTCCTAAACTTGAAACGAGACAGCTCCGTGTGGAGCAAGGGCAAGTGTATTCAATGCGTTCTCATAGCCTGAAGACAAGGGTTTCCGACTGGACACCAGAAAACAGAGGCGAGTTCCGGGAACACTGAGACAAGGAGGCGGGATGGAAAGGTTTCTGTCGGCTGGCCTAGAATTCAATCGGCTTCACGGTGCGTTAAGACCACACTGCAGAGGGAACGTGCAATGATGCTCCCTTCCACAGACACTTAAACACAGCCTAGTTGTCGTGGAGGGATTTCAGGCAAGATATTCAAAACTAGATAAAGGTGAAAGGTGAGAGAGAACAGAATGAATGCCCGAGGAGTGTGGCTGTGGGGAAGGTTTGTAGGAGATGCAGTCTGCCTGCCGTGTGACCCATGAGCTGACGTGGAGAGATGAGGGTGGCAGGTGAGTTTGGAGGCCTCTTTAGGGGAATTACAAATGCCTCATTTCTCCCACAAAATCATCTGAGTTGCTCCCCATCCTCCGCTAGACATGTCAGGATGGGTCTTTGTCATGTCAAGTCTCACCCGGGGCCACCATTGGCTGGGGAAGAGACGTGCTGATCTCATAAACCTTAACGGTGTGGCCCCCTGAAGATGGGTATATATAAGGGTGCTCAGGGGCTCTGGGGCAGACTACTGGGAGCCTTCAGAATGACTAAGGTCACTGGGAAGCCACAAGGCTTAGAGCAGTTACGTAACAACCATCTCCATATACCCAGGGGGAAAAGATGAAGACCTCCTATCAACTGAAGTCCAAAAGGTGAGCTGAACCCACCTAAGCTCCTCTTATCTTTCTCTGTTTGACTTACTTTGTATGGTCATCTCTAGGTGCATCCATGTTGACAAAATAGCATTGTTTCATTCTTTCTTATGGTTAATATTCCATTGTATGTATAAAATATCTTTCTTTATCCATTCACCTATGTATGGGCATTTAAGGTTGTTTCCATTTCTTTGCTACTGTACTTGGTACTACTATAAACACTGCTGTGCGTGTCTCTTTCCTGATGGGAGTTTTCATCTTTACTAGGATATATGCCCAGTAGTGGGGTTGCTGGATCATATGCTAACTCTATTTTTAGTTTGTTTCAAAAGCTGCATACTGGGGAGGGAGATGGGCAGGAGGTTCTAAAAGGAGGGGACATATGTGTACATATGGCTGATTCATGTTGAGGTTGGACAGAAAACAACAAAATTCTGTAAAGCAACTATCCATCAATAAGAAAATAAAAATTAATTTTAAAAGAACTGCTTACTGTTTCAATAGTGACAGCATCAGTTTCTTGACTTTCATGTATCGGATGTTGTTAATCTTGCTGCAGTGCATGGTCGACTTACACGTGTTTTCCAAAATCTGTGTTTCTTTATGTTTTAAAGCACTTTGAGCTGTATTTAACTGTTGCTGTTTTCTTCCTGAGAGTGTTCTGGATTTTCTTTTTCACTTTTTTTCTTTTTCGGATGAATCACCCCTGACATGGTCAAGGGTAGGTCTCATGTTGAGTCCAGCGGCCTTGTGTATATCATATATCCATCAGCGATAGTTTGAAGGCTGCCATTACAGAGAAAACCCTCGACGCTGCAAGGCTTTATGATTCCCTCCTCTTTTGGGATGGCCTGCCCCATCTGAGAGTTTTTGTCAGGCCCGGTTGTACAGTAGAGTAGAACGAGCCAGAGGATGCCACAAAACCCGGTGTCTCCTCACTCTTGGATTTTTGAAGTAAATCTTCCTATTCTCTTTAAGTTGAAGACAAGGGGAGCTGGTGGTACGTGTACAGATTCCTGTTCCGTGACACTGAGACTACTCTATGTATTCAGCTGTGCTTGTTTTCACCTACATATTATTAGAAGGTGTTTCGACTACCACTCTTGCTGCAATAGCTTTAAGTGGATTCTGTATTTTATATGTATCTGTGGGAAGAAATTAATGCCAAACTACAGATGTTTCCCTTCCATCCACCACGGTCCACCCATAGGTTTTTTGCCAGGTTGGATGTCCATGTCACCTTTGTGTGGGTGCTCACTGCAGTGGATTTTTGTATCCCACCTCTCTGTTGCATCACCTGATGTTTCTTGAATCGAACCTCCTTCACTCAGTGGGATGATCTCTGGGTTTATCTATCTCTGAAGTTGTCCTCCTTTCAGATTTCAATCCTTGATTCAAATTCATTCTAGACCTGTATCAATTTCCTTATACATTCCTCTGTGCAGGTATGCTATCTTAACTTTCATCTCTTTGATGTTTTGAATGGTTTCCATGGGACCTGGTTTGGGGTGTGTGGTGTTCGAAATCTGTTCATTTCTGAACTACTCCAGGAGAGGACCTGGTTTATCATACTGTCTCTGCCTCTTTGTTTATTTATTTATTTGTCTTTCATGGGAGTGCACTTTTCTAATCATGCTCATAATGCCTCTTATCAGGTCCATCCCACCAGTAACCTAAAGTGTCCACTGCACTAATGCTATTCTACCACTGATTCCATGTGCAGCTTTAGACAGTGGCCTTTTTTCGTGCTGAGGCAGAGGTGATCATATCCTCAAGAGCTTAGATGTTCGTATCTCTTAGATTTCATCCTATGTGCACATTGTCATCAGCTTTTTTCATGAGGCACGGAATTGTGTTTACCCGTTCATATCCTCTACCTGTTAGCTTCCCCTGTGTTTATTTTTTCTCCTATGTGAGCCCTGGCAATTTGTAAAGAGTGGGTATGGGTTAGAGCTCAGCACCGTTGTGAACACTGGGTCCATCAGCATTCGAAGGTTGCCGTTATAGAAAATGTCCACAAGGCGGCAGCATTTCTTCATTCCCTCCTCTTGTTGCTATGGTAACAGCCCCCTCTGAGGTTCTCCCAGGCCTGGTTGTAAATGAGAGGAAAAGGAGACCCTGGAAGTCACCAAAAGCTTTTGACTCTTTAGCCTTTGAGGTTTTTTCTTTAAGTGAAACTTTTATTTCTCATTTAAGACAATTTACACCGTTGTAGTTGTTGCAGGGAACCAGCTTCTCCTTCCGTTCCAGAGATACCTGGAGGTGTTCAGCTGTGGTTACTGTCACAGCTGTTTTTAGAAGCTGTTGAGCACATTTCTCTTGATGCAAGAAGTCCATATGGATTATGAATTGCATAGGCATTTGTGGGAATAAATTTATTCCAGCCTTCACCTTTCAGGCTCTCACCCACCAACACCTTTTGCTAACCGTAATTTTCTTACCAGGAGTGCAAGTCCATTTCACTTTTTTTTTTTTTTTTCACTCTTCGCCATCAATGTTTTCTTTTTAATCCCCTCTCGAAGGTATATGATATGATATCTCTTTAATCTGCCCTTCTTTACTTACTGTGATTAACTCTAGATGTTTGCGTATCTCTGAAAATGGAATTTTTTCCAATTTCATCATTTTGGCATCATATTTCATTGTGTATCTCTGTCACATTTCTTTCTCTTTTCATCTGCACGCAACAATTCTCTTTCCCTTCATCTCTTGGTCGTTGTGAATGCTGCTGCAGTGCATGCAACAGACAACACAGAAATACAAAGGATTACAAGAGACTACTATCAGCAGCTATATGAAAATAAAATGGAAAACTTGGAAGAAATGGACGAATTCTTAGAAAAGTATAACCTTCCAAAACTGAGCCAGGAAGAAATAGAAAATCTTACTAGACCAATCAAAAGCATGGAAATTGAAACTGCAATGAAAAATCTTTGAACAAACAAAAGCCAAGGACCAGTTGGCTTCACAGGTGAATCCACCAAACAATTAAGGGCTAACACCTATCCTACTCAAACTCTTCCAAATTATTGCACAAAGTAAACCCCCAAAATCAATTGATGAGGCCCCCTTCACCCTAATCCCAAAACCAGCCAAAGATGCCGCCAGAAAAGAAAACTACAGGCCAAGATCACTGATGAACATATGTGAAAAATGTTCAACAAATTCTAGCAAACAGAATCCAACGACATCTTCAAAAAGTTAGACATCATGACCAAGTGGGTTTATTCAAGAAAGCTCCATGTGGAACAAGGTCAAGTGTATTCACTGTGTTCTCATAGCCTGAAGACAAGGGTTTCCGACTGGAGAACAGAAAACAGAGGAGAGCTCCTGGAACGCGGAGAAAAAGAGGCGGGATGGGAAAGGATTCTGTCGGCTGGTAGAGAATTAAGTGGTCTTCGAGGTGCATTAAGACCACATTGCAGGAGGAACGTGGAATGATTCTCGCTTCCACAGACACTTAAACACAACCTAGTTGTCATGGAGGGAGTTTAGGCAAGATATGAAAAGCTAGATAATGGTGAAAGCTGAGAGAGAACAGAATGAATGCCCGAGGAGTGTGGCTGTGGGGCAAGGTTTGGAGGAGATGCACTCTGCGTGCTGTGTGACCCATCAGAGTTGACATAGAGATGAGGGTGGCAGATGAGTTTGGAGTCGTCTTTAGGGCATTACAAATGCCTCATTTCTCCCAGCAAATCATCTGACTTGCTCCCCATCCTCCGCTAAACATGTCAGAGTGGGGCTTTGTGATGTCAAAGCTCACCCAGGGCCACCATTGGCTGGGGAAGAGACTTGCTGACCTCATAAAGCATGAGGGTGAGGCTCCATGGGGACGGGTATATATAGGGGAGCTCAGGGGCTCTGAGCAGACCACTGTGAGTCCTCCAAATGACTGAGGTGACTAGGAAGCCACAAGGCTCCAGAGTAGTTATGGAACACACACCTCCTCTTACCCAGGAGAAGATGAAGACCTCCTATCAACTGAGGTCCAGAAAAAATGTCTAGGTGAGCTGAACCCAACCAAACTCTCTTGCCCATTGGCCCCACGCCAAAAGATCCCCTCCCCTGTCCTTGCCTGGCACATAACCCTTCCCTGCCCACACCTCTTCTCCTGAAGCCATCGTTCCCACCTGTCTTCACACTCTTCCCTAAACCAGTGCCATTCTTTACTCCCCCTCTTCTTTTCTCTAGGTGGCCAGGGTAAGCGTGAGGGTGAATAATCCCATTCCGGCAAAGCTGCCTAAGAAAACTCAGAAACCTCCCACCACCACAAAGCTTCAGAAAATCAGATGCTCAAAGCTCTTTAGCCAGAGTTCCAAGGCAAATGAACAGCTGAATCAGAAGGAACCAGAGGAGGTCCCAGAGACCACAGCAACCCCTGCCATTCCAGCCACTCAGAACGAACCAGAGGAGGTCCCAGAGACCACAGAGACCCCTGCCATTCCAGTTAATCAGAACGAAACAGAGGAGGTCCCAGAGGCCATGGAGACCTGGGGCATGGCTATAGAGACTTCAGAAATGCTCGGGGGTCTCGCTGCTGAGTACTGGCCAACAGGACAGATGCTGAATATTCTAGCAACTGCATACATTGATAACGAAAATAAAATCAACCTGATGTGAAATTATGTTTGTCTCTGAGTTCTCTGATAGTGGGGGCAGAGAGGGCAGGGAAGGGATAAGTGTGTGAGGAGGGAGGGAGATGGTTTCTGTGGAGTTGTAGATGGGACCAGAAGGTCCAGGTCGCCAGAAAGTAGGGTGAAGAACTGGTTCCAGACTGAGCTTCAAAGACACACTTCCCACGGGAGAAGCAAAGAGGACTTGGTGTTTCTCTGTGTGAGTGCAGAGATGCATACTTAGCTGGGGAGCTGTGTGGTGTGTGGGGGGCCGTGCCATTTGCTAAAAAGGCATACAAAGGAGCTGCCCCATCAAAAGAATGGAATATTGGCATTTGCAGCAACATGGAAGGTAGAATATTGAGTCAAATAACTCACAGAGATAGACAAACACTGTATGATATGACTTATAGAATCTAAACATACCACAAAGTAGAGAATATGATAAAAATGGAGGCGCGCAGATATAGAGAAGCATCTACTGGTTACCAGCGGGGAGGGGAAGAGGGAGGGGCAATAGAGAGGTGCGGCAGTGGGAGGCACGGAGTGTTAGTTAGGTGGAAGATGAGCTCAGGGATGCATTGTACAACATGGGGAATAGAGCCAGGACTTTGCCATAACTATAAATGGAAAGCAAGCTTTAACAGTGGTATAATAAGAAAGAAAAGGAAAGAAAGTGGGGGGAGGAAGGAGGGAAGAAAAGAAGGAAAAGAATGGCTTTTTTGGAGGTCAAGCAGCCAATACTGATTAGGCCCTTTTTAGCAAAGGAATGTATTTTATTTTATTTTGTTTATTTTAATTGGTGGGTAATTACTTTACAATATTGTGGTGGTTTTTGCCATACATTAACATGAATCAGCCATGAGTGTACATGTGTTCCCCATCCTGATCCGCTCTCCCGACTCCCTCCCAATCCCATCCCTCTGGGTCATCTCAGTGCACCAGCCCTGAGCACCCTGTCTTATGCATCAAACATGGACTGGCTATCTCTTTCACATATGAGAATATACATGTTTCAATGCTATTCTCTCAGATCATCCCACCCTCGCCATCTCCCACAGACTCCAAAAGGCTGTTCTGTAAATCTGTGTCTCTTTTGCTGTCTCCCATATAGGGTTATCATTACCATCTTTCTAAATTCCATATATATGCCTTAGTAAAGTGTCTTGGTGTTTTTCTTTCTGACTTACTTCACTCTGTATAATAGGCTCCAGTTTCATCTACCTCATTAGAACGGATTCAAAAGTGTTTGTTTTAATGGCTGAGCAATATTCCATTGTGCCTATGTACCACATCTTTCTTTCCCATTTGCCTGCTGATGGACATCTGGGTTACTTCCATACCCAGGCTATTGTAAACAGTGCTGTGGTGAACATTGTGGCACACGTGTCATTTTCACTTCTGGGTGAATCACGATTTGAATGAGGAGAAACCATGATGACTATTAGCCTGTTAGTGGGAAAACCTGCACATGAGTTTGGTTGAAGGACTGGGACCAAAGTTGGTAATGGTTGTTTCCAACCTTCTGAGGGTGCACAGATGGACATGTGGGGTGCTGCCCTGCTGGGGGACATCTCTGGTTGCTCTGTTCTCACCAGCAACAGAGGATTTTCTTTCCTTCCTTTCATTTCCCTTGTTTCCCTTTCTCCCTCTTTCCTCCCTACCTGCCTTTCTTTCACAAATATTCCATGTGCTGTGCTGTGCTGTATTTCATTGATCAGCCGGGTCTAACTCTTTTTGACGCCATGGACTGTAGCCCACCAGGCTCCTCTGTCCATGGGGATTTTATAGGCTGGCATACTGGAGTAGGCTGCCCTTCCCCCCTCCAGGGGATCTTCCCAACCCAGGGATTGAATCCCGGTCTCCCATGTTGCAGGTGTTTTTTTTTTTTTTTTTCTTTACTGTCTGAGCCACCAGGAAACCCTTAAAATGGGCTTCATCTGACACTATGTTTTTCATATCTGTAAGATCAAATGGGGTCTACTTTAGGATTTCCATGTCTCTCCTTACTTTGAGAACACACAAAACACAGTTTTTCCAAGTATCTTAATGTCTCTGTTTGCAGTTTCTAAAATCTATGCCACTTCTGCCTGAGTTTCAGTTCTCAAGGGAATTTTAGTATGATTTTTCGTCCCTTCGTGAGATTTAATATGTTCTTAACGTGGTTTGGGCCTATTCCATACTCTTCTTATGAATTGACTGCTCATGTCTTTAAACATGTCTTCATAAATTTAAAGGCCAGTGATACATCTTTCTTATAAAGTGTTGGCTCGTGCCTCTTGCCCATTTTTCTTTCAGGCTTTAAGATCTTTCTTCTCAAAATCGTAAGCGTCATCTTTTGGGTTTGTTTATGGCGTGCTTTTTCTACCTCTTAAAATGTTCAGCAGTGTGATGGACCCTGGGTGAGTAAGTGACAAATGGACACCAGGATGTGAACACTTCACAGGAAACGCAGGGAGACCCACTAAGCCAACAAACTGTCTCCAGGGGTGCACCTCAGGCTTGTTGACCCGACGAGTCAATTGGAAAAACGAGGACTGAGGTGGAGCAGACAATCCATTCCCCTTTCCTCCAGAGCCAACCAGCTCAATGAGAGACCGTGGGAACTAGATGCACAGGACAGGATGACTCAGTGTTTTATCAAGAAGCTGGAAGCTTGCGGCAGCTGCTCATGGAAATGAATTCCACCATGGTTTTGGCTGTGAGGTCAGCTCCAAGGGAGCTTCCAGCAAGAAAACAAGATGAGAAAAGAGATTTGTGAGGGCACGTGTTGAGAAGACCCATGCACTCAAGGCTCACACAGCTCTGGGCAAGCTCCACCGCTTGCTGGGAATACTAATCAGCTGCAGGTGGTCATTTCCTGCATGGGATCCCCCAGCACAACCTGAAACAAGCATTTCTCTGCCCCATCCCCATCACCCTGTTGAAATGCAAGCCGGGGTAGTACTCCTAGGGAGGTGACCCTGAGTCCTAAACTTGAAACGAGACAGCTCCGTGTGGAGCAAGGGCAAGTGTATTCAATGCGTTCTCATAGCCTGAAGACAAGGGTTTCCGACTGGACACCAGAAAACAGAGGCGAGTTCCGGGAACACTGAGACAAGGAGGCGGGATGGAAAGGTTTCTGTCGGCTGGCCTAGAATTCAATCGGCTTCACGGTGCGTTAAGACCACACTGCAGAGGGAACGTGCAATGATGCTCCCTTCCACAGACACTTAAACACAGCCTAGTTGTCGTGGAGGGATTTCAGGCAAGATATTCAAAACTAGATAAAGGTGAAAGGTGAGAGAGAACAGAATGAATGCCCGAGGAGTGTGGCTGTGGGGAAGGTTTGTAGGAGATGCAGTCTGCCTGCCGTGTGACCCATGAGCTGACGTGGAGAGATGAGGGTGGCAGGTGAGTTTGGAGGCCTCTTTAGGGGAATTACAAATGCCTCATTTCTCCCACAAAATCATCTGAGTTGCTCCCCATCCTCCGCTAGACATGTCAGGATGGGTCTTTGTCATGTCAAGTCTCACCCGGGGCCACCATTGGCTGGGGAAGAGACGTGCTGATCTCATAAACCTTAACGGTGTGGCCCCCTGAAGATGGGTATATATAAGGGTGCTCAGGGGCTCTGGGGCAGACTACTGGGAGCCTTCAGAATGACTAAGGTCACTGGGAAGCCACAAGGCTTAGAGCAGTTACGTAACAACCATCTCCATATACCCAGGGGGAAAAGATGAAGACCTCCTATCAACTGAAGTCCAAAAGGCGAGCTGAACCCACCTAAGCTCCTCTTATCTTTCTCTGTTTGACTTACTTTGTATGGTCATCTCTAGGTGCATCCATGTTGACAAAATAGCATTGTTTCATTCTTTCTTATGGTTAATATTCTATTGTATGTATAAAATATCTTTCTTTATCCATTCACCTATGTATGGACATTTAAGGTTGTTTCCATTTCTTTGCTACTGTACTTGGTACTACTATAAACACTGCTGTGCGTGTCTCTTTCCTGATGGGAGTTTTCATCTTTACTAGGATATATGCCCAGTAGTGGGGTTGCTGGATCATATGCTAACTCTATTTTTAGTTTGTTTCAAAAGCTGCATACTGGGGAGGGAGATGGGCAGGAGGTTCTAAAAGGAGGGGACATATGTGTACATATGGCTGATTCATGTTGAGGTTGGACAGAAAACAACAAAATTCTGTAAAGCAACTATCCATCAATAAGAAAATAAAAATTAATTTTAAAAGAACTGCTTACTGTTTCAATAGTGACAGCATCAGTTTCTTGACTTTCATGTATCGGATGTTGTTAATCTTGCTGCAGTGCATGGTCGACTTACACGTGTTTTCCAAAGTCTGTGTTTCTTTATCGTTTAAAGCACTTTGAGCTGTATTTAACTGTTGCTGTTTTCTTCCTGAGAGTGTTCTGGATTTTCTTTTTCACTTTTTTTCTTTTTCGGATGAATCACCCCTGACATGGTCAAGGGTAGGTCTCATGTTGATTCCAGCGGCCTTGTGTATATCATATATCCATCAGCGATAGTTTGAAGGCTGCCATTACAGAGAAAACCCTCGACGCTGCAAGGCTTTATGATTCCCTCCTCTTTTGGGATGGCCTGCCCCATCTGAGAGTTTTTGTCAGGCCCGGTTGTACAGTAGAGTAGAACGAGCCAGAGGATGCCACAAAACCCGGTGTCTCCTCACTCTTGGATTTTTGAAGTAAATCTTCCTATTCTCTTTAAGTTGAAGACAAGGGGAGCTGGTGGTACGTGTACAGATTCCTGTTCCGTGACACTGAGACTACTCTATGTATTCAGCTGTGCTTGTTTTCACCTACATATTATTAGAAGGTGTTTCGACTACCACTCTTGCTGCAATAGCTTTACGTGGATTCTGTATTTTACATGTATCTGTGGGAAGAAATTAATGCCAAACTACAGATGTTTCCCTTCCATCCACCACGGTCCACCCATAGGTTTTTTGCCAGGTTGGATGTCCATGTCACCTTTGTGTGGGTGCTCACTGCAGTGGATTTTTGTATCCCACCTCTCTGTTGCATCACCTGATGTTTCTTGAATCGAACCTCCTTCACTCAGTGGGATGATCTCTGGGTTTATCTATCTCTGAAGTTGCCCTCCTTTCAGATTTCAATCCTTGATTCAAATTCATTCTAGACCTGTATCAATTTCCTTATACATTCCTCTGTGCAGGTATGCTATCTTAACTTTCATCTCTTTGATGTTTTGAATGGTTTCCATGGGACCTGGTTTGGGGTGTGTGGTGTTCGAAATCTGTTCATTTCTGAACTACTCCAGGAGAGGACCTGGTTTATCATACTGTCTCTGCCAATTTGTTTATTTATTTATTTGTCTTTCATGGGAGTGCACTTTTCTAATCATGCTCATAGTGCCTCTTATCAGGTCCATCCCACCAGTAACCTAAAGTGTCCACTGCACTAATGCTATTCTACCACTGATTCCACGTACAGCTTTAGACAGTGGCCTTTTTTCGTGCTGAGGCAGAGGTGATCATATCCTCAAGAGCTTAGATGTTCGTATCTCTTAGATTTCATCCTATGTGCACATTGTCATCAGCTTTTTTCATGAGGCACGGAATTGTGTTTACCCGTTCATATCCTCTACCTGTTAGCTTCCCCTGTGTTTATTTTTTCGCCTATGTGAGCCCTGGTAATTTGTATAGAGTGGGTATGGGTTAGAGCTCAGCACCGTTGTGAACCCTGGGTCCATCAGCATTCGAAGGTTGCCGTTATAGAGAATGTCCAAGAGGCCGCAGCATTTCTTCATTCCCTCCTCTTGTTGCTATGGTAACAGCCCCCTCTGAGGTTCTCCCAGGCCTGGTTGTAAATGAGAGGAAAAGGAGACCCTGGAAGTCACCAAAAGCTTTTGACTCTTTAGCCTTTGAGGTTTTTTCTTTAAGTGAAACTTTTATTTCTCATTTAAGACAATTTACACCGTTGTAGTTGTTGCAGGGAACCAGCTTCTCCTTCCGTTCCAGAGATAACTGGAGGTGTTCAGCTGTGGTTACTGTCACAGCTGTTTTTAGAAACTGTTGAGCACATTTCTCTTGATGCAAGAAGTCCATATGGATTATGAATTGCATAGGCATTTGTGGGGATAAATTTATTCCAGCCTTCACCTTTCAGGCTCTCACCCACCAACACCTTTTGCTAACCGTAATTTTCTTACCAGGAGTGCAAGTCCATTTCACTTTTTTTTTTTTTTTTTTTTTCACTCTTCGCCGTCAATGTTTTCTTTTTAATCCCCTCTCGAAGGTATATGATATGATATCTCTTTAATCTGCCCTTCTTTACTTACTGTGATTAACTCTAGATGTTTGCGTATCTCTGAAAATGGAATTTTTTCCAATTTCATCATTTTGGCATCATATTTCATTGTGTATCTCTGTCACATTTCTTTCTCTTTTCATCTGCACGCAACAATTCTCTTTCCCTTCATCTCTTGGTCGTTGTGAATGCTGCTGCAGTGCATGCAACAGACAACACAGAAATACAAAGGATCACAAGAGACTACTATCAGCAGCTATATGAAAATAAAATGGAAAACTTGGAAGAAATGGACGAATTCTTAGAAAAGTATAACCTTCCAAAACTGAGCCAGGAAGAAATAGAAAATCTTACTAGACCAATCAAAAGCATGGAAATTGAAACTGCAATGAAAAATCTTTGAGCAAACAAAAGCCAAGGACCAGTTGGCTTCACAGGTGAATCCACCAAACAATTAAGGGCTAACACCTATCCTACTCAAACTCTTCCAAATTATTGCACAAGGTAAACCCCCAAAATCAATTGATGAGGCCCCCTTCACCCTAATCCCAAAACCAGCCAAAGATGCCGCCAGAAAAGAAAACTACAGGCCAAGATCACTGATGAACATATGTGAAAAATGTTCAACAAATTCTAGCAAACAGAATCCAACGACATCTTCAAAAAGTTAGACATCATGACCAAGTGGGTTTATTCAAGAAAGCTCCATGTGGAACAAGGTCAAGTGTATTCACTGTGTTCTCATAGCCTGAAGACAAGGGTTTCCGACTGGAGAACAGAAAACAGAGGAGAGCTCCTGGAACGCGGAGAAAAAGAGGCGGGATGGGAAAGGATTCTGTCGGCTGGTAGAGAATTAAGTGGTCTTCGAGGTGCATTAAGACCACATTGCAGGAGGAACGTGGAATGATTCTCGCTTCCACAGACACTTAAACACAACCTAGTTGTCATGGAGGGAGTTTAGGCAAGATATGAAAAGCTAGATAATGGTGAAAGCTGAGAGAGAACAGAATGAATGCCCGAGGAGTGTGGCTGTGGGGCAAGGTTTGGAGGAGATGCACTCTGCGTGCTGTGTGACCCATCAGAGTTGACATAGAGATGAGGGTGGCAGATGAGTTTGGAGTCGTCTTTAGGGCATTACAAATGCCTCATTTCTCCCAGCAAATCATCTGACTTGCTCCCCATCCTCCGCTAAACATGTCAGAGTGGGGCTTTGTGATGTCAAAGCTCACCCAGGGCCACCATTGGCTGGGGAAGAGACTTGCTGACCTCATAAAGCATGAGGGTGAGGCTCCATGGGGACGGGTATATATAGGGGAGCTCAGGGGCTCTGAGCAGACCACTGTGAGTCCTCCAAATGACTGAGGTGACTAGGAAGCCACAAGGCTCCAGAGTAGTTATGGAACACACACCTCCTCTTACCCAGGAGAAGATGAAGACCTCCTATCAACTGAGGTCCAGAAAAAATGTCTAGGTGAGCTGAACCCAACCAAACTCTCTTGCCCATTGGCCCCACGCCAAAAGATCCCCTCCCCTGTCCTTGCATGGCACATAACCCTTCCCTGCCCACACCTCTTCTCCTGAAGCCATCGTTCCCACCTGTCTTCACACTCTTCCCTAAACCAGTGCCATTCTTTACTCCCCCTCTTCTTTTCTCTAGGTGGCCAGGGTAAGCGTGAGGGTGAATAATCCCATTCCGGCAAAGCTGCCTAAGAAAACTCAGAAACCTCCCACCACCACAACGCTTCAGAAAATCAGATGCTCAAAGCTCTTTAGCCAGAGTTCCAAGGCAAATGAACAGCTGAATCAGAAGGAACCAGAGGAGGTCCCAGAGACCACAGCAACCCCTGCCATTCCAGCCACTCAGAACGAACCAGAGGAGGTCCCAGAGACCACAGAGACCCCTGCCATTCCAGTTAATCAGAACGAAACAGAGGAGGTCCCAGAGGCCATGGAGACCTGGGGCATGGCTATAGAGACTTCAGAAATGCTCGGGGGTCTCGCCGCTGAGTACCGGCAAACAGGACAGATGCTGAATATTCTAGCAACTGCATACATTGATAACGAAAATAAAATCAACCTGATGTGAAATTATGTTTGTCTCTGAGTTCTCTGATAGTGGGGGCAGAGAGGGCAGGGAAGGGATAAGTGTGTGAGGAGGGAGGGAGATGGTTTCTGTGGAGTTGTAGATGGGACCAGAAGGTCCAGGTCGCCAGAAAGTAGGGTGAAGAACTGGTTCCAGACTGAGCTTCAAAGACACACTTCCCACGGGAGAAGCAAAGAGGACTTGGTGTTTCTCTGTGTGAGTGCAGAGATGGATACTTAGCTGGGGAGCTGTGTGGTGTGTGGGGGGCCGTGCCATTTGCTAAAAAGGCATACAAAGGAGCTGCCCCATCAAAAGAATGGAATATTGGCATTTGCAGCAACATGGAAGGTAGAATATTGAGTCAAATAACTCACAGAGATAGACAAACACTGTATGATATGACTTATAGAATCTAAACATACCACAAAGTAGAGAATATGATAAAAATGGAGGCGCGCAGATATAGAGAAGCATCTACTGGTTACCAGCGGGGAGGGGAAGAGGGAGGGGCAATAGAGAGGTGCGGCAGTGGGAGGCACACAGTGTTAGTTAGGTGGAAGATGAGCTCAGGGAGGCATTGTACAACATGGGGAATAGAGCCAGGACTTTGCCATAACTATAAATGGAAAGCAAGCTTTAACAGTGGTATAATAAGAAAGAAAAGGAAAGAAAGTGGGGGGAGGAAGGAGGGAAGAAAAGAAGGAAAAGAATGGCTTTTTTGGAGGTCAAGCAGCCAATACTGATTAGGCCCTTTTTAGCAAAGGAATGTATTTTATTTTATTTTGTTTATTTTAATTGGTGGGTAATTACTTTACAATATTGTGGTGGTTTTTGCCATACATTAACATGATTCAGCCATGAGTGTACATGTGTTCCCCATCCTGATCCGCTCTCCCGACCTCCCTCCCAATCCCGTCCCTCTGGGTCATCTCAGTGCACTAGCCCTGAGCACCCTGTCTTATGCATCAAACATGGACTGGCTATCTCTTTCACATATGAGAATATACATGTTTCAATGCTATTCTCTCAGATCATCCCACCCTCGCCATCTCCCACAGACTCCAAAAGGCTGTTCTGTAAATCTGTGTCTCTTTTGCTGTCTCCCATATAGGGTTATCATTACCATCTTTCTAAATTCCATATATATGCCTTAGTAAAGTGTCTTGGTGTTTTTCTTTCTGACTTACTTCACTCTGTATAATAGGCTCCAGTTTCACCTACCTCATTAGAACGGATTCAAAAGTGTTTGTTTTAATGGCTGAGCAATATTCCATTGTGCCTATGTACCACATCTTTCTTTCCCATTTGCCTGCTGATGGACATCTGGGTTACTTCCATACCCAGGCTATTGTAAACAGTGCTGTGGTGAACATTGTGGCACACGTGTCATTTTCACTTCTGGGTGAATCACGATTTGAATGAGGAGAAACCATGATGACTATTAGCCTGTTAGTGGGAAACCCTGCACATGAGTTTGGTTGAAGGACTGGGACCAAAGTTGGTAATGGTTGTTTCCAACCTTCTGAGGGTGCACAGATGGACATGTGGGGTGCTGCCCTGCTGGGGGACATCACTGGTTGCTCTGTTCTCATCAGCAACAGAGGATCTTCTTTCCTTCCTTTCATTTCCCTTGTTTCCCTTTCTCCCTCTTTCCTCCCTACCTGCCTTTCTTTCACAAATATTCCATGTGCTGTGCTGTGCTGTATTTCATTGTTCAGCCGGGTCTAACTCTTTTTGACGCCATGGACTGTAGCCCACCAGGCTCCTCTGTCCATGGGGATTTTCCAGGCCGGCATACTGGAGCAGGCTGCCATTCCCCCCTCCAGGGGATCTTCCCAACCCAGGGATTGAATCCCGGTCTCCCATGTTGCAGGTGTTTTTTTTTTTTTTTTTTTTTTCTTTACTGTCTGAGCCACCAGGAAACCCTTAAAATGGGCTTCATCTGACACTATGTTTATCATATCTGTAAGATCAAATGGGGTCTACTTTAGGATTTCCATGTCTCTCCTTACTTTGAGAACACACTAAACACAGTTTTTCCAAGTATCTTAATGTCTCTGTTTGCAATTTCTAAAATCTATGCCACTTCTGCCTGAGTTTCAGTTCTCAAGGGAATTTTAGTATGATTTTTCGTCCCTTCGTGAGATTTAATATGTTCTTAACGTGGTTTGGGCCTATTCCATACTCTTCTTGTGAATTGACTGCTCATGTCTTTAAACATGTCTTCATAAATTTAAAGGCCAGTGATACATCTTTCTTATAAAGCGTTGGCTCGTGCCTCTTGCCCATTTTTCTTTCAGGCTTTAAGATCTTTCTTCTCAAAATCGTAAGCGTCATCTTTTGGGTTTGTTTATGGCGTGCTTTTTCTACCTCTTAAAATGTTCAGCAGTGTGATGGACCCTGGGTGAGTAAGTGACAAATGGACACCAGGATGTGAACACTTCACAGGAAGCGCAGGGAGACCCACTAAGCCAACAAACTGTCTCCAGGGGTGCACCTCAGGCTTGTTGAGCCGACGAGTCAATTGGAAAAACGAGGACTGAGGTGGAGCAGACAATCCATTCCCCTTTCCTCCAGAGCCAAGCAGCTCAATGAGAGACCGTGGGAACTAGATGCACAGGACAGGATGACTCTGTGTTTTATCAAGAAGCTGGAAGCTTGTGGCAGCTGCTCATGGAAATGAATTCCACCATGGTTTTGGCTGTGAGGTCAGCTCCAAGGGAGCTTCCAGCAAGAAAACAAGATGAGAAAAGAGATTTGTGAGGGCACGTGTTGAGAAGACCCTTGCACTCAAGGCTCACACAGCTCTGGGCAAGCTCCACCGCTTGCTGGGAATACTAATCAGCTGCAGGTGGTCATTTCCTGCATGGGATCCCCCAGCACAACCTGAAACAAGCATTTCTCTGCCCCATCCCCATCACCCTGTTGAAATGCAAGCCGGGGTAGTACTCCTAGGGAGGTGACCCTGAGTCCTAAACTTGAAACGAGACAGCTCCGTGTGGAGCAAGGGCAAGTGTATTCAATGCGTTCTCATAGCCTGAAGACAAGGGTTTCCGACTGGACACCAGAAAACAGAGGCGAGTTCCGGGAACACTGAGACAAGGAGGCGGGATGGAAAGGTTTCTGTCGGCTGGCCTAGAATTCAATCGGCTTCACGGTGCGTTAAGACCACACTGCAGAGGGAACGTGCAATGATGCTCCCTTCCACAGACACTTAAACACAGCCTAGTTGTCGTGGAGGGATTTCAGGCAAGATATTCAAAACTAGATAAAGGTGAAAGGTGAGAGAGAACAGAATGAATGCCCGAGGAGTGTGGCTGTGGGGAAGGTTTGTAGGAGATGCAGTCTGCCTGCCGTGTGACCCATGAGCTGACGTGGAGAGATGAGGGTGGCAGGTGAGTTTGGAGGCCTCTTTAGGGGAATTACAAATGCCTCATTTCTCCCACAAAATCATCTGAGTTGCTCCCCATCCTCCGCTAGACATGTCAGGATGGGTCTTTGTCATGTCAAGTCTCACCCGGGGCCACCATTGGCTGGGGAAGAGACGTGCTGATCTCATAAACCTTAACGGTGTGGCCCCCTGAAGATGGGTATATATAAGGGTGCTCAGGGGCTCTGGGGCAGACTACTGGGAGCCTTCAGAATGACTAAGGTCACTGGGAAGCCACAAGGCTTAGAGCAGTTACGTAACAACCATCTCCATATACCCAGGGGGAAAAGATGAAGACCTCCTATCAACTGAAGTCCAAAAGGTGAGCTGAACCCACCTAAGCTCCTCTTATCTTTCTCTGTTTGACTTACTTTGTATGGTCATCTCTAGGTGCATCCATGTTGACAAAATAGCATTGTTTCATTCTTTCTTATGGTTAATATTCCATTGTATGTATAAAATATCTTTCTTTATCCATTCACCTATGTATGGGCATTTAAGGTTGTTTCCATTTCTTTGCTACTGTACTTGGTACTACTATAAACACTGCTGTGCGTGTCTCTTTCCTGATGGGAGTTTTCATCTTTACTAGGATATATGCCCAGTAGTGGGGTTGCTGGATCATATGCTAACTCTATTTTTAGTTTGTTTCAAAAGCTGCATACTGGGGAGGGAGATGGGCAGGAGGTTCTAAAAGGAGGGGACATATGTGTACATATGGCTGATTCATGTTGAGGTTGGACAGAAAACAACAAAATTCTGTAAAGCAACTATCCATCAATAAGAAAATAAAAATTAATTTTAAAAGAACTGCTTACTGTTTCAATAGTGACAGCATCAGTTTCTTGACTTTCATGTATCGGATGTTGTTAATCTTGCTGCAGTGCATGGTCGACTTACACGTGTTTTCCAAAGTCTGTGTTTCTTTATCGTTTAAAGCACTTTGAGCTGTATTTAACTGTTGCTGTTTTCTTCCTGAGAGTGTTCTGGATTTTCTTTTTCACTTTTTTTCTTTTTCGGATGAATCACCCCTGACATGGTCAAGGGTAGGTCTCATGTTGAGTCCAGCGGCCTTGTGTATATCATATATCCATCAGCGATAGTTTGAAGGCTGCCATTACAGAGAAAACCCTCGACGCTGCAAGGCTTTATGATTCCCTCCTCTTTTGGGATGGCCTGCCCCATCTGAGAGTTTTTGTCAGGCCCGGTTGTACAGTAGAGTAGAACGAGCCAGAGGATGCCACAAAACCCGGTGTCTCCTCACTCTTGGATTTTTGAAGTAAATCTTCCTATTCTCTTTAAGTTGAAGACAAGGGGAGCTGGTGGTACGTGTACAGATTCCTGTTCCGTGACACTGAGACTACTCTATGTATTCAGCTGTGCTTGTTTTCACCTACATATTATTAGAAGGTGTTTCGACTACCACTCTTGCTGCAATAGCTTTACGTGGATTCTGTATTTTATATGTATCTGTGGGAAGAAATTAATGCCAAACTACAGATGTTTCCCTTCCATCCACCACGGTCCACCCATAGGTTTTTTGCCAGGTTGGATGTCCATGTCACCTTTGTGTGGGTGCTCACTGCAGTGGATTTTTGTATCCCACCTCTCTGTTGCATCACCTGATGTTTCTTGAATCGAACCTCCTTCACTCAGTGGGATGATCTCTGGGTTTATCTATCTCTGAAGTTGTCCTCCTTTCAGATTTCAATCCTTGATTCAAATTCATTCTAGACCTGTATCAATTTCCTTATACATTCCTCTGTGCAGGTATGCTATCTTAACTTTCATCTCTTTGATGTTTTGAATGGTTTCCATGGGACCTGGTTTGGGGTGTGTGGTGTTCGAAATCTGTTCATTTCTGAACTACTCCAGGAGAGGACTTGGTTTATCATACTGTCTCTGCCTCTTTGTTTATTTATTTATTTGTCTTTCATGGGAGTGCCCTTTTCTAATCATGCTCATAGTGCCTCTTATCAGGTCCATCCCACCAGTAACCTAAAGTGTCCACTGTACTAATGCTATTCTACCACTGATTCCATGTGCAGCTTTAGACAGTGGCCTTTTTTCGTGCTGAGGCGGAGGTGATCATATCCTCAAGAGCTTAGATGTTCGTATCTCTTAGATTTCATCCTATGTGCACATTGTCATCAGCTTTTTTCATGAGGCACGGAATTGTGTTTACCCGTTCATATCCTCTACCTGTTAGCTTCCCCTGTGTTTATTTTTTCTCCTATGTGAGCCCTGGCAATTTGTAAAGAGTGGGTATGGGTTAGAGCTCAACACCGTTGTGAACACTGGGTCCATCAGCATTCGAAGGTTGCCGTTATAGAAAATGTCCGCAAGGCGGCAGCATTTCTTCATTCCCTCCTCTTGTAGCTATGGTAACAGCCCCCTCTGAGGTTCTCCCAGGCCTGGTTGTAAATGAGAGGAAAAGGAGACCCTGGAAGTCACCAAAAGCTTTTGTCTCTTTAGCCTTTGAGGTTTTTTCTTTAAGTGAAACTTTTATTTCTCATTTAAGACAATTTACACCGTTGTAGTTGTTGCAGGGAACCAGTTTCTCCTTCCGTTCCAGAGATACCTGGAGGTGTTCAGCTGTGGTTACTGTCACAGCTGTTTTTAGAAACTGTTGAGCACATTTCTCTTGATGCAAGAAGTCCATATGGATTATGAATTGCATAGGCATTTGTGGGGATAAATTTATTCCAGCCTTCACCTTTCAGGCTCTCACCCACCAACACCATTTGCTAACCATAATTTTCTTACCAGGAGTGCAAGTCCATTTCACTTTTTTTTTTTTTTTTCACTCTTCGCCGTCAATGTTTTCCTTTTAATCCCCTCTCGAAGGTATATGATATGACATCTCTTTAATCTGCCCTTCTTTACTTACTGTGATTAACTCTAGATGTTTGCGTATCTCTGAAAATGGAATTTTTTCCAATTTCATCATTTTGGCATCATATTTCATTGTGTATCTCTGTCACATTTCTTTCTCTTTTCATCTGCACCCAACAATTCTCTTTCCCTTCATCTCTTGGTCGTTGTGAATGCTGCTGCAGTGCATGTAACAGACAACACAGAAATACAAAGGATCACAAGAGACTACTATCAGCAGCTATATGAAAATAAAATGGAAAACTTGGAAGAAATGGACGAATTCTTAGAAAAGTATAACCTTCCAAAACTGAGCCAGGAAGAAATAGAAAATCTTACTAGACCAATCAAAAGCATGGAAATTGAAACTGCAATGAAAAATCTTTGAACAAACAAAAGCCACGGACCAGTTGGCTTCACAGGTGAATCCACCAAACAATTAAGGGATAACGCCTATCCTACTCAAACTCTTCCAAATTATTGCACAAGGTAAACCCCCAAAATCAATTGATGAGGCCCCCTTCACCCTAATCCCAAAACCAGCCAAAGATGCCGCCAGAAAAGAAAACTACAGGCCAAGATCACTGATGAACATATGTGAAAAATGTTCAAAAAATTCTAGCAAACAGAATCCAACGACATATTCAAAAAGTTAGACATCATGACCAAGAGGGTTTATTCAAGAAAGCTCCATGTGGAACAAGGTCAAGTGTATTCACTGTGTTCTCATAGCCTGAAGACAAGGGTTTCCGACTGGAGAACAGAAAACAGAGGAGAGCTCCTTGAACGCGGAGAAAAAGAGGCGGGATGGGAAAGGATTCTGTCGGCTGGTAGAGAATTAAGTGGTCTTCGAGGTGCATTAAGACCACATTGCAGGAGGAACGTGGAATGATTCTCGCTTCCACAGACACTTAAACACAACCTAGTTGTCATGGAGGGAGTTTAGGCAAGATATGAAAAGCTAGATAATGGTGAAAGCTGAGAGAGAACAGAATGAATGCCCGAGGAGTGTGGCTGTGGGGCAAGGTTTGGAGGAGACGCACTCTGCGTGCTGTGTGACCCATCAGAGTTGACATAGAGATGAGGGTGGCAGATGAGTTTGGAGTCGTCTTTAGGGCATTACAAATGCCTCATTTCTCCCAGCAAATCATCTGACTTGCTCCCCATCCTCCGCTAAACATGTCAGAGTGGGGCTTTGTGATGTCAAAGCTCACCCAGGGCCACCATTGGCTGGGGAAGAGACTTGCTGACCTCATAAATCATGAGGGTGAGGCTCCATGGGGACGGGTATATATAGGGGAGCTCAGGGACTCTGAGCAGACCACTGTGAGTCCTCCAAATGACTGAGGTGACTAGGAAGCCACAAGGCTCCAGAGTAGTTATGGAACACACACCTCCTCTTACCCAGGAGAAGATGAAGACCTCCTATCAACTGAGGTCCAGAAAAAATGTCTAGGTGAGCTGAACCCAACCAAACTCTCTTGCCCATTGGCCCCACGCCAAAAGATCCCCTCCCCTGTCCTTGCCTGGCACATAACCCTTCCCTGCCCACACCTCTTCTCCTGAAGCCATCGTTCCCACCTGTCTTCACACTCTTCCCTAAACCAGTGCCATTCTTTACTCCCCCTCTTCTTTTCTCTAGGTGGCCAGGGTAAGCGTGAGGGTGAATAATCCCATTCCGGCAAAGCTGCCTAAGAAAACTCAGAAACCTCCCACCACCACAACGCTTCAGAAAATCAGATGCTCAAAGCTCTTTAGCCAGAGTTCCAAGGCAAATGAACAGCTGAATCAGAAGGAACCAGAGGAGGTCCCAGAGACCACAGCAACCCCTGCCATTCCAGCCACTCAGAACGAACCAGAGGAGGTCCCAGAGACCACAGAGACCCCTGCCATTCCAGTTAATCAGAACGAAACAGAGGAGGTCCCAGAGGCCATGGAGACCTGGGGCATGGCTATAGAGACTTCAGAAATGCTCGGGGGTCTCGCCGCTGAGTACTGGCCAACAGGACAGATGCTGAATATTCTAGCAACTGCATACATTGATAACGAAAATAAAATCAACCTGATGTGAAATTATGTTTGTCTCTGAGTTCTCTGATAGTGGGGGCAGAGAGGGCAGGGAAGGGATAAGTGTGTGAGGAGGGAGGGAGATGATTTCTGTGGAGTTGTAGATGGGACCAGAAGGTCCAGGTCGCCAGAAAGTAGGGTGAAGAACTGGTTCCAGACTGAGCTTCAAAGACACACTTCCCACGGGAGAAGCAAAGAGGACTTGGTGTTTCTCTGTGTGAGTGCAGAGATGCATACTTAGCTGGGGAGCTGTGTGGTGTGTGGGGGGCCGTGCCATTTGCTAAAAAGGCATACAAAGGAGCTGCCCCATCAAAAGAATGGAATATTGGCATTTGCAGCAACATGGAAGGTAGAATATTGAGTCAAATAACTCACAGAGATAGACAAACACTGTATGATATGACTTATAGAATCTAAACATACCACAAAGTAGAGAATATGATAAAAATGGAGGCGTGCAGATATAGAGAAGCATCTACTGGTTACCAGCGGGGAGGGGAAGAGGAAGGGGCAATAGAGAGGTGGGGGAGTGGGAGGCACGGAGTGTTAGTTAGGTGGAAGATGAGCTCAGGGATGCATTGTACAACACGGGGAATAGAGCCAGGAATTTGCCATAACTATAAATGGAAAGCAAGCTTTAACAGTGGTATAATAAGAAAGAAAAGGAAAGAAAGTGGGGGGAGGAAGGAGGGAAGAAAAGAAGGAAAAGAATGGCTTTTTTGGAGGTCAAGCAGCCAATACTGATTAGGCCCTTTTTAGCAAAGGAATGTATTTTATTTTATTTTGTTTATTTTAATTGGTGGGTAATTACTTTACAATATTGTGGTGGTTTTTGCCATACATTAACATGAATCAGCCATGAGTGTACATGTGTTCCCCATCCTGATCCGCTCTCCCGACCTCCCTCCCAATCCCGTCCCTCTGGGTCATCTCAGTGCACTAGCCCTGAGCACCCTGTCTTATGCATCAAACATGGACTGGCTATCTCTTTCACATATGAGAATATACATGTTTCAATGCTATTCTCTCAGATCATCCCACCCTCGCCATCTCCCACAGACTCCAAAAGGCTGTTCTGTAAATCTGTGTCTCTTTTGCTGTCTCCCATATAGGGTTATCATTACCATCTTTCTAAATTCCATATATATGCCTTAGTAAAGTGTCTTGGTGTTTTTCTTTCTGACTTACTTCACTCTGTATAATAGGCTCCAGTTTCACCTACCTCATTAGAACGGATTCAAAAGTGTTTGTTTTAATGGCTGAGCAATATTCCATTGTGCCTATGTACCACATCTTTCTTTCCCATTTGCCTGCTGATGGACATCTGGGTTACTTCCATACCCAGGCTATTGTAAACAGTGCTGTGGTGAACATTGTGGCACACGTGTCATTTTCACTTCTGGGTGAATCACGATTTGAATGAGGAGAAACCATGATGACTATTAGCCTGTTAGTGGGAAACCCTGCACATGAGTTTGGTTGAAGGACTGGGACCAAAGTTGGTAATGGTTGTTTCCAACCTTCTGAGGGTGCACAGATGGACATGTGGGGTGCTGCCCTGCTGGGGGACATCACTGGTTGCTCTGTTCTCACCAGCAACAGAGGATCTTCTTTCCTTCCTTTCATTTCCCTTGTTTCCCTTTCTCCCTCTTTCCTCCCTACCTGCCTTTCTTTCACAAATATTCCATGTGCTGTGCTGTGCTGTATTTCATTGTTCAGCCGGGTCTAACTCTTTTTGACGCCATGGACTGTAGCCCACCAGGCTCCTCTGTCCATGGGGATTTTCCAGGCCGGCATACTGGAGCAGGCTGCCATTCCCCCCTCCAGGGGATCTTCCCAACCCAGGGATTGAATCCCGGTCTCCCATGTTGCAGGTGTTTTTGTTTTTTTTTTTTTTTCTTTACTGTCTGAGCCACCAGGAAACCCTTAAAATGGGCTTCATCTGACACTATGTTTTTCATATCTGTAAGATCAAATGGGGTCTACTTTAGGATTTCCATGTCTCTCCTTACTTTGAGAACACACAAAACACAGTTTTTCCAAGTATCTTAATGTCTCTGTTTGCAATTTCTAAAATCTATGCCACTTCTGCCTGAGTTTCAGTTCTCAAGGGAATTTTAGTATGATTTTTCGTCCCTTCGTGAGATTTAATATGTTCTTAACGTGGTTTGGGCCTATTCCATACTCTTCTTGTGAATTGGCTGCTCATGTCTTTAAACATGTCTTCATAAATTTAAAGGCCAGTGATACGTCTTTCTTATAAAGTGTTGGCTCGTGCCTCTTGCCCATTTTTCTTTCAGGCTTTAAGATCTTTCTTCTCAAAATCGTAAGCGTCATCTTTTGGGTTTGTTTATGGCGTGCTTTTTCTACCTCTTAAAATGTTCAGCAGTGTGATGGACCCTGGGTGAGTAAGTGACAAATGGACACCAGGATGTGAACACTTCACAGGAAGCGCAGGGAGACCCACTAAGCCAACAAACTGTCTCCAGGGGTGCACCTCAGGCTTGTTGACCCGATGAGTCAATTGGAAAAACGAGGACTGAGGTGGAGCAGACAATCCATTCCCCTTTCCTCCAGAGCCAAGCAGCTTAATGAGAGACCGTGGGAACTAGATGCACAGGACAGGATGACTCAGTGTTTTATCAAGAAGCTGGAAGCTTGTGGCAGCTGCTCATGGAAATGAATTCCACCATGGTTTTGGCTGTGAGGTCAGCTCCAAGGGAGCTTCCAGCAAGAAAACAAGATGAGAAAAGAGATTTGTGAGGGCACGTGTTGAGAAGACCCTTGCACTCAAGGCTCACACAGCTCTGGGCAAGCTCCACCGCTTGCTGGGAATACTAATCAGCTGCAGGTGGTCATTTCCTGCATGGGATCCCCCAGCACAACCTGAAACAAGCATTTCTCTGCCCCATCCCCATCACCCTGTTGAAATGCAAGCCGGGGTAGTACTCCTAGGGAGGTGACCCTGAGTCCTAAACTTGAAACGAGACAGCTCCGTGTGGAGCAAGGGCAAGTGTATTCAATGCGTTCTCATAGCCTGAAGACAAGGGTTTCCGACTGGACACCAGAAAACAGAGGCGAGTTCCGGGAACACTGAGACAAGGAGGCGGGATGGAAAGGTTTCTGTCGGCTGGCCTAGAATTCAATCGGCTTCACGGTGCGTTAAGACCACACTGCAGAGGGAACGTGCAATGATGCTCCCTTCCACAGACACTTAAACACAGCCTAGTTGTCGTGGAGGGATTTCAGGCAAGATATTCAAAACTAGATAAAGGTGAAAGGTGAGAGAGAACAGAATGAATGCCCGAGGAGTGTGGCTGTGGGGAAGCTTTGTAGGAGATGCAGTCTGCCTGTCGTGTGACCCATGAGCTGACGTGGAGAGATGAGGGTGGCAGGTGAGTTTGGAGGCCTCTTTAGGGGAATTACAAATGCCTCATTTCTCCCACAAAATCATCTGAGTTGCTCCCCATCCTCTGCTAGATATGTCAGGATGGGTCTTTGTCATGTCATGTCTCACCCGGGGCCACCATTGGCTGGGGAAGAGACGTGCTGATCTCATAAACCTTAACGGTGTGGCCCCCTGGAGATGGGTATATATAAGGGTGCTCAGGGGCTCTGGGGCAGACTACTGGGAGCCTTCAGAATGACTAAGGTCACTGGGAAGCCACAAGGCTTAGAGCAGTTATGTAACAACCATCTCCATATACCCAGGGGGAAAAGATGAAGACCTCCTATCAACTGAAGTCCAAAAGGTGAGCTGAACCCACCTAAGCTCCTCTTATCTTTCTCTGTTTGACTTACTTTGTATGGTCATCTCTAGGTGCATCCATGTTGACAAAATAGCATTGTTTCATTCTTTCTTATGGTTAATATTCCATTGTATGTATAAAATATCTTTCTTTATCCATTCACCTATGTATGGACATTTAAGGTTGTTTCCATTTCTTTGCTACTGTACTTGGTACTACTATAAACACTGCTGTGCGTGTCTCTTTCCTGATGGGAGTTTTCATCTTTACTAGGATATATGCCCAGTAGTGGGATTGCTGGATCATATGCTAACTCTATTTTTAGTTTGTTTCAAAAGCTGCATACTGGGGAGGGAGATGGGCAGGAGGTTCTAAAATGAGGGGACATATGTGTACATATGGCTGATTCATGTTGAGGTTGGACAGAAAACAACAAAATTCTGTAAAGCAACTATCCATCAATAAGAAAATAAAAATTAATTTTAAAAGAACTGCTTACTGTTTCCATAGTGACAGCATCAGTTTCTTGACTTTCATGTATCGGATGTTGTTAATCTTGCTGCAGTGCATGGTCGACTTACACGTGTTTTCCAAAATCTGTGTTTCTTTATCGTTTAAAGCACTTTGAGCTGTATTTAACTGTTGCTGTTTTCTTCCTGAGAGTGTTCTGGATTTTCTTTTTCACTTTTTTTCTTTTTCGGATGAATCACCCCTGACATGGTCAAGGGTAGGTCTCATGTTGAGTCCAGCGGCCTTGTGTATATCATATATCCATCAGCGATAGTTTGAAGGCTGCCATTACAGAGAAAACCCTCTACGCTGCAAGGCTTTATGATTCCCTCCTCTTTTGGGATGGCCTGCCCCATCTGAGAGTTTTTGTCAGGCCCGGTTGTACAGTAGAGTAGAACGAGCCAGAGGATGCCACAAAACCCGGTGTCTCCTCACTCTTGGATTTTTGAAGTAAATCTTCCTATTCTCTTTAAGTTGAAGACAAGGGGAGCTGGTGGTACGTGTACAGATTCCTGTTCCGTGACACTGAGACTACTCTATGTATTCAGCTGTGCTTGTTTTCACCTACATATTATTAGAAGGTGTTTCGACTACCACTCTTGCTGCAATAGCTTTACGTGGATTCTGTATTTTATATGTATCTGTGGGAAGAAATTAATGCCAAACTACAGATGTATCCCTTCCATCCACCACGGTCCACCCATAGGTTTTTTGCCAGGTTGGATGTCCATGTCACCTTTGTGTGGGTGCTCACTGCAGTGGATTTTTGTATCCCACCTCTCTGTGGCATCACCTGATGTTTCTTGAATCGAACCTCCTTCACTCAGTGGGATGATCTCTGGGTTTATCTATCTCTGAAGTTGTCCTCCTTTCAGATTTCAATCCTTGATTCAAATTCATTCTAGACCTGTATCAATTTCCTTATACATTCCTCTGTGCAGGTATGCTATCTTAACTTTCATCTCTTTGATGTTTTGAATGGTTTCCATGGGACCTGGTTTGGGGTGTGTGGTGTTCGAAATCTGTTCATTTCTGAACTACTCCAGGAGAGGACCTGGTTTATCATACTGTCTCTGCCTCTTTGTTTATTTATTTATTTGACTTTCATGGGAGCGCACTTTTCTAATCATGCTCATAGTGCCTCTTATCAGGTCCATCCCACCAGTAACCTAAAGTGTCCACTGCACTAATGCTATTCTACCACTGATTCCATGTACAGCTTTAGACAGTGGCCTTTTTTCGTGCTGAGGCAGAGGTGATCATATCCTCAAGAGCTTAGATGTTCGTATCTCTTAGATTTCATCCTATGTGCACATTGTCATCAGCTTTTTTCATGAGGCACGGAATTGTGTTTACCCGTTCATATCCTCTACCTGACAGCTTCCCCTGTGTTTATTTTTTCTCCTATGTGAGCCCTGGCAATTTGTAAAGAGTGGGTATGGGTTAGAGCTCAGCACCGTTGTGAACACTGGGTCCATCAGCATTCGAAGGTTGCCGTTATAGAAAATGTCCACAAGGCGGCAGCATTTCTTCATTCCCTCCTCTTGTTGCTATGGTAACAGCCCCCTCTTAGGTTCTCCCAGGCGTGGTTGTAAATGAGAGGAAAAGGAGACTCTGGAAGTCACCAAAAGCTTTTGACTCTTTAGCCTTTGAGGTTTTTTCTTTAAGTGAAACTTTTATTTCTCATTTAAGACAATTTACACCGTTGTAGTTGTTGCAGGGAACCAGTTTCTCCTTCCGTTCCAGAGATACCTGGAGGTGTTCAGCTGTGGTTACTGTCACAGCTGTTTTTAGAAACTGTTGAGCACATTTCTCTTGATGCAAGAAGTCCATATGGATTATGAATTGCATAGGCATTTGTGGGGATAAATTTATTCCAGCCTTCACCTTTCAGGCTCTCACCCACCAACACCATTTGCTAACCATAATTTTCTTACCAGGAGTGCAAGTCCATTTCACTTTTTTTTTTTTTTTTTCACTCTTCGCCGTCAATGTTTTCTTTTTAATCCCCTCTCGAAGGTATATGATATGACATCTCTTTAATCTGCCCTTCTTTACTTACTGTGATTAACTCTAGATGTTTGCGTATCTCTGAAAATGGAATTTTTTCCAATTTCATCATTTTGGCATCATATTTCATTGTGTATCTCTGTCACATTTCTTTCTCTTTTCATCTGCACCCAACAATTCTCTTTCCCTTCATCTCTTGGTCGTTGTGAATGCTGCTGCAGTGCATGCAACAGACAACACAGAAATACAAAGGATCACAAGAGACTACTATCAGCAGCTATATGAAAATAAAATGGAAAACTTGGAAGAAATGGACGAATTCTTAGAAAAGTATAACCTTCCAAAACTGAGCCAGGAAGAAATAGAAAATCTTACTAGACCAATCAAAAGCATGGAAATTGAAACTGCAATGAAAAATCTTTGAACAAACAAAAGCCACGGACCAGTTGGCTTCACAGGTGAATCCACCAAACAATTAAGGGCTAACGCCTATCCTACTCAAACTCTTCCAAATTATTGCACAAGGTAAACCCCCAAAATCAATTGATGAGGCCCCCTTCACCCTAATCCCAAAACCAGCCAAAGATGCCGCCAGAAAAGAAAACTACAGGCCAAGATCACTGATGAACATATGTGAAAAATGTTCAACAAATTCTAGCAAACAGAATCCAACGACATATTCAAAAAGTTAGACATCATGACCAAGAGGGTTTATTCAAGAAAGCTCCATGTGGAACAAGGTCAAGTGTATTCACTGTGTTCTCATAGCCTGAAGACAAGGGTTTCCGACTGGAGAACAGAAAACAGAGGAGAGCTCCTGGAACGCGGAGAAAAAGAGGCGGGATGGGAAAGGATTCTGTCGGCTGGTAGAGAATTAAGTGGTCTTCGAGGTGCATTAAGACCACATTGCAGGAGGAACGTGGAATGATTCTCGCTTCCACAGACACTTAAACACAACCTAGTTGTCATGGAGGGAGTTTAGGCAAGATATGAAAAGCTAGATAATGGTGAAAGCTGAGAGAGAACAGAATGAATGCCCGAGGAGTGTGGCTGTGGGGCAAGGTTTGGAGGAGACGCACTCTGCGTGCTGTGTGACCCATCAGAGTTGACATAGAGATGAGGGTGGCAGATGAGTTTGGAGTCGTCTTTAGGGCATTACAAATGCCTCATTTCTCCCAGCAAATCATCTGACTTGCTCCCCATCCTCCGCTAAACATGTCAGAGTGGGGCTTTGTGATGTCAAAGCTCACCCAGGGCCACCATTGGCTGGGGAAGAGACTTGCTGACCTCATAAATCATGAGGGTGAGGCTCCATGGGGACGGGTATATATAGGGGAGCTCAGGGACTCTGAGCAGACCACTGTGAGTCCTCCAAATGACTGAGGTGACTAGGAAGCCACAAGGCTCCAGAGTAGTTATGGAACACACACCTCCTCTTACCCAGGAGAAGATGAAGACCTCCTATCAACTGAGGTCCAGAAAAAATGTCTAGGTGAGCTGAACCCAACCAAACTCTCTTGCCCATTGGCCCCACGCCAAAAGATCCCCTCCCCTGTCCTTGCCTGGCACATAACCCTTCCCTGCCCACACCTCTTCTCCTGAAGCCATCGTTCCCACCTGTCTTCACACTCTTCCCTAAACCAGTGCCATTCTTTACTCCCCCTCTTCTTTTCTCTAGGTGGCCAGGGTAAGCGTGAGGGTGAATAATCCCATTCCGGCAAAGCTGCCTAAGAAAACTCAGAAACCTCCCACCACCACAACGCTTCAGAAAATCAGATGCTCAAAGCTCTTTAGCCAGAGTTCCAAGGCAAATGAACAGCTGAATCAGAAGGAACCAGAGGAGGTCCCAGAGACCACAGCAACCCCTGCCATTCCAGCCACTCAGAACGAACCAGAGGAGGTCCCAGAGACCACAGAGACCCCTGCCATTCCAGTTAATCAGAACGAAACAGAGGAGGTCCCAGAGGCCATGGAGACCTGGGGCATGGCTATAGAGACTTCAGAAATGCTCGGGGGTCTCGCCGCTGAGTACTGGCCAACAGGACAGATGCTGAATATTCTAGCAACTGCATACATTGATAACGAAAATAAAATCAACCTGATGTGAAATTATGTTTGTCTCTGAGTTCTCTGATAGTGGGGGCAGAGAGGGCAGGGAAGGGATAAGTGTGTGAGGAGGGAGGGAGATGGTTTCTGTGGAGTTGTAGATGGGACCAGAAGGTCCAGGTCGCCAGAAAGTAGGGTGAAGAACTGGTTCCAGACTGAGCTTCAAAGACACACTTCCCACGGGAGAAGCAAAGAGGACTTGGTGTTTCTCTGTGTGAGTGCAGAGATGGATACTTAGCTGGGGAGCTGTGTGGTGTGTGGGGGGCCATGCCATTTGCTAAAAAGGCATACAAAGGAGCTGCCCCATCAAAAGAATGGAATATTGGCATTTGCAGCAACATGGAAGGTAGAATATTGAGTCAAATAACTCACAGAGATAGACAAACACTGTATGATATGACTTATAGAATCTAAACATACCACAAAGTAGAGAATATGATAAAAATGGAGGCGTGCAGATATAGAGAAGCATCTATTGGTTACCAGCGGGGAGGGGAAGAGGAAGGGGCAATAGAGAGGTGGGGGAGTGGGAGGCACGGAGTGTTAGTTAGGTGGAAGATGAGCTCAGGGATGCATTGTACAACACGGGGAATAGAGCCAGGAATTTGCCATAACTATAAATGGAAAGCAAGCTTTAACAGTGGTATAATAAGAAAGAAAAGGAAAGAAAGTGGGGGGAGGAAGGAGGGAAGAAAAGAAGGAAAAGAATGGCTTTTTTGGAGGTCAAGCAGCCAATACTGATTAGGCCCTTTTTAGCAAAGGAATGTATTTTATTTTATTTTGTTTATTTTAATTGGTGGGTAATTACTTTACAATATTGTGGTGGTTTTTGCCATACATTAACATGAATCAGCCATGAGTGTACATGTGTTCCCCATCCTGATCCGCTCTCCCGACCTCCCTCCCAATCCCGTCCCTCTGGGTCATCTCAGTGCACTAGCCCTGAGCACCCTGTCTTATGCATCAAACATGGACTGGCTATCTCTTTCACATATGAGAATATACATGTTTCAATGCTATTCTCTCAGATCATCCCACCCTTGCCATCTCCCACAGACTCCAAAAGGCTGTTCTGTAAATCTGTGTCTCTTTTGCTGTCTCCCATATAGGGTTATCATTACCATCTTTCTAAATTCCATATATATGCCTTAGTAAAGTGTCTTGGTGTTTTTCTTTCTGACTTAATTCACTCTGTATAATAGGCTCCAGTTTCACCTACCTCATTAGAACGGATTCAAAAGTGTTTGTTTTAATGGCTGAGCAATATTCCATTGTGCCTATGTACCACATCTTTCTTTCCCGTTTGCCTGCTGATGGACATCTGGGTTACTTCCATAACCAGGCTATTGTAAACAGTGCTGTGGTGAACATTGTGGCACACGTGTCGTTTTCACTTCTGGGTGAATCACGATTTGAATGAGGAGAAACCATGATGACTATTAGCCTGTTAGTGGGAAACCCTGCACATGAGTTTGGTTGAAGGACTGGGAACAAAATTGGTAATGGTTGTTTCCAACCTTCTGAGGGTGCACAGATGGACATGTGGGGTGCTGCCCTGCTGGGGGACATCACTGGTTGCTCTGTTCTCACCAGCAACAGAGGATCTTCTTTCCTTCCTTTCATTTCCCTTGTTTCCCTTTCTCCCTCTTTCCTCCCTACCTGCCTTTCTTTCACAAATATTCCATGTGCTGTGCTGTGCTGTATTTCATTGCTCAGCCGGGTCTAACTCTTTTTGACGCCATGGACTGTAGCCCACCAGGCTCCTCTGTCCATGGGGATTTTCCAGGCCGGCATACTGGAGCAGGCTGCCATTCCCCCCTCCAGGGGATCTTCCCAACCCAGGGATTGAATCCCGGTCTCCCATGTTGCAGGTGATTTTTTTTTTTTCTTTACTGTCTGAGCCACCAGGAAACCCTTAAAATGGGCTTCATCTGACACTATGTTTTTCATATCTGTAAGATCAAATGGGGTCTACTTTAGGATTTCCATGTCTCTCCTTACTTTGAGAACACACAAAACACAGTTTTTCCAAGTATCTTAATGTCTCTGTTTGCAATTTCTAAAATCTATGCCACTTCTGCCTGAGTTTCAGTTCTCAAGGGAATTTTAGTATGATTTTTCGTCCCTTCGTGAGATTTAATATGTTCTTAACGTGGTTTGGGCCTATTCCATACTCTTCTTGTGAATTGGCTGCTCATGTCTTTAAACATGTCTTCATAAATTTAAAGGCCAGTGATACGTCTTTCTTATAAAGTGTTGGCTCGTGCCTCTTGCCCATTTTTCTTTCAGGCTTTAAGATCTTTCTTCTCAAAATCGTAAGCGTCATCTTTTGGGTTTGTTTATGGCGTGCTTTTTCTACCTCTTAAAATGTTCAGCAGTGTGATGGACCCTGGGTGAGTAAGTGACAAATGGACACCAGGATGTGAACACTTCACAGGAAGCGCAGGGAGACCCACTAAGCCAACAAACTGTCTCCAGGGGTGCACCTCAGGCTTGTTGACCCGATGAGTCAATTGGAAAAACGAGGACTGAGGTGGAGCAGACAATCCATTCCCCTTTCCTCCAGAGCCAAGCAGCTCAATGAGAGACAGTGGGAACTAGATGCACAGGACAGGATGACTCAGTGTTTTATCAAGAAGCTGGAAGCTTGTGGCAGCTGCTCATGGAAATGAATTCCACCATGGTTTTGGCTGTGAGGTCAGCTCCAAGGGAGCTTCCAGCAAGAAAACAAGATGAGAAAAGAGATTTGTGAGGGCACGTGTTGAGAAGACCCTTGCACTCAAGGCTCACACAGCTCTGGGCAAGCTCCACCGCTTGCTGGGAATACTAATCAGCTGCAGGTGGTCATTTCCTGCATGGGATCCCCCAGCACAACCTGAAACAAGCATTTCTCTGCCCCATCCCCATCACCCTGTTGAAATGCAAGCCGGGGTAGTACTCCTAGGGAGGTGACCCTGAGTCCTAAACTTGAAACGAGACAGCTCCGTGTGGAGCAAGGGCAAGTGTATTCAATGCGTTCTCATAGCCTGAAGACAAGGGTTTCCGACTGGACACCAGAAAACAGAGGCGAGTTCCGGGAACACTGAGACAAGGAGGCGGGATGGAAAGGTTTCTGTCGGCTGGCCTAGAATTCAATCGGCTTCACGGTGCGTTAAGACCACACTGCAGAGGGAACGTGCAATGATGCTCCCTTCCACAGACACTTAAACACAGCCTAGTTGTCGTGGAGGGATTTCAGGCAAGATATTCAAAACTAGATAAAGGTGAAAGGTGAGAGAGAACAGAATGAATGCCCGAGGAGTGTGGCTGTGGGGAAGCTTTGTAGGAGATGCAGTCTGCCTGCCGTGTGACCCATGAGCTGACGTGGAGAGATGAGGGTGGCAGGTGAGTTTGGAGGCCTCTTTAGGGGAATTACAAATGCCTCATTTCTCCCACAAAATCATCTGAGTTGCTCCCCATCCTCTGCTAGACATGTCAGGATGGGTCTTTGTCATGTCAAGTCTCACCCGGGGCCACCATTGGCTGGGGAAGAGACGTGCTGATCTCATAAACCTTAACGGTGTGGCCCCCTGGAGATGGGTATATATAAGGGTGCTCAGGGGCTCTGGGGCAGACTAATGGGAGCCTTCAGAATGACTAAGGTCACTGGGAAGCCACAAGGCTTAGAGCAGTTATGTAACAACCATCTCCATATACCCAGGGGGAAAACATGAAGACCTCCTATCAACTGAAGTCCAAAAGGTGAGCTGAACCCACCTAAGCTCCTCTTATCTTTCTCTGTTTGACTTACTTTGTATGGTCATCTCTAGGTGCATCCATGTTGACAAAATAGCATTGTTTCATTCTTTCTTATGGTTAATATTCCATTGTATGTATAAAATATCTTTCTTTATCCATTCACCTATGTATGGGCATTTAAGGTTGTTTCCATTTCTTTGCTACTGTACTTGGTACTACTATAAACACTGCTGTGCGTGTCTCTTTCCTGATGGGAGTTTTCATCTTTACTAGGATATATGCCCAGTAGTGGGATTGCTGGATCATATGCTAACTCTATTTTTAGTTTGTTTCAAAAGCTGCATACTGGGGAGGGAGATGGGCAGGAGGTTCTAAAAGGAGGGGACATATGTGTACATATGGCTGATTCATGTTGAGGTTGGACAGAAAACAACAAAATTCTGTAAAGCAACTATCCATCAATAAGAAAATAAAAATTAATTTTAAAAGAACTGCTTACTGTTTCAATAGTGACAGCATCAGTTTCTTGACTTTCATGTATCGGATGTTGTTAATCTTGCTGCAGTGCATGGTCGACTTACACGTGTTTTCCAAAATCTGTGTTTCTTTATCGTTTAAAGCACTTTGAGCTGTATTTAACTGTTGCTGTTTTCTTCCTGAGAGTGTTCTGGATTTTCTTTTTCACTTTTTTTCTTTTTCGGATGAATCACCCCTGACATGGTCAAGGGTAGGTCTCATGTTGAGTCCAGCGGCCTTGTGTATATCATATATCCATCAGCGATAGTTTGAAGGCTGCCATTACAGAGAAAACCCTCTACGCTGCAAGGCTTTATGATTCCCTCCTCTTTTGGGATGGCCTGCCCCATCTGAGAGTTTTTGTCAGGCCCGGTTGTACAGTAGAGTAGAACGAGCCAGAGGATGCCACAAAACCCGTTGTCTCCTCACTCTTGGATTTTTGAAGTAAATCTTCCTATTCTCTTTAAGTTGAAGACAAGGGGAGCTGGTGGTACGTGTACAGATTCCTGTTCCGTGACACTGAGACTACTCTATGTATTCAGCTGTGCTTGTTTTCACCTACATATTATTAGAAGGTGTTTCGACTACCACTCTTGCTGCAATAGCTTTACGTGGATTCTGTATTTTATATGTATCTGTGGGAAGAAATTAATGCCAAACTACAGATGTATCCCTTCCATCCACCACGGTCCACCCATAGGTTTTTTGCCAGGTTGGATGTCCATGTCACCTTTGTGTGGGTGCTCACTGCAGTGGATTTTTGTATCCCACCTCTCTGTTGCATCACCTGATGTTTCTTGAATCGAACCTCCTTCACTCAGTGGGATGATCTCTGGGTTTATCTATCTCTGAAGTTGTCCTCCTTTCAGATTTCAATCCTTGATTCAAATTCATTCTAGACCTGTATCAATTTCCTTATACATTCCTCTGTGCAGGTATGCTATCTTAACTTTCATCTCTTTGATGTTTTAAATTGTTTCCATGGGACCTGGTTTGGGGTGTGTGGTGTTCGAAATCTGTTCATTTCTGAACTACTCCAGGAGAGGACCTGGTTTATCATACTGTCTCTGCCTCTTTGTTTATTTATTTATTTGTCTTTCATGGGAGCACACTTTTCTAATCATGCTCATAGTGCCTCTTATCAGGTCCATCCCACCAGTAACCTAAAGTGTCCACTGCACTAATGCTATTCTACCACTGATTCCATGTACAGCTTTAGACAGTGGCCTTTTTTCGTGCTGAGGCAGAGGTGATCATATCCTCAACAGCTTAGATGTTCGTATCTCTTAGATTTCATCCTATGTGCACATTGTCATCAGCTTTTTTAATGAGGCACGGAATTGTGTTTACCCGTTCATATCCTCTACCTGTTAGCTTCCCCTGTGTTTATTTTTTCTCCTATGTGAGCCCTGGCAATTTGTAAAGAGTGGGTATGGGTTAGAGCTCAGCACCGTTGTGAACACTGGGTCCATCAGCATTCTAAGGTTGCCGTTATAGAAAATGTCCACAAGGCGGCAGCATTTCTTCAGTCCCTCCTCTTGTTGCTATGGTAACAGCCCCCTCTGAGGTTCTCCCAGGCCTGGTTGTAAATGAGAGGAAAAGGAGACTCTGGAAGTCACCAAAAGCTTTTGACTCTTTAGCCTTTGAGGTTTTTTCTTTAAGTGAAACTTTTATTTCTCATTTAAGACAGTTTACACCGTTGTAGTTGTTGCAGGGAACCAGTTTCTCCTTCCGTTCCAGAGATACCTGGAGGTGTTCAGCTGTGGTTACTGTCACAGCTGTTTTTAGAAACTGTTGAGCACATTTCTCTTGATGCAAGAAGTCCATATGGATTATGAATTGCATAGGCATTTGTGGGGATAAATTTATTCCAGCCTTCACCTTTCAGGCTCTCACCCACCAACACCATTTGCTAACCATAATTTTCTTACCAGGAGTGCAAGTCCATTTCACTTTTTTTTTTTTTTTCACTCTTCGCCGTCAATGTTTTCTTTTTAATCCCCTCTCGAAGGTATATGATATGACATCTCTTTAATCTGCCCTTCTTTACTTACTGTGATTAACTCTAGATGTTTGCGTATCTCTGAAAATGGAATTTTTTCCAATTTCATCATTTTGGCATCATATTTCATTGTGTATCTCTGTCACATTTCTTTCTCTTTTCATCTGCACCCAACAATTCTCTTTCCCTTCATCTCTTGGTCGTTGTGAATGCTGCTGCAGTGCATGCAACAGACAACACAGAAATACAAAGGATCACAAGAGACTACTATCAGCAGCTATATGAAAATAAAATGGAAAACTTGGAAGAAATGGACGAATTCTTAGAAAAGTATAACCTTCCAAAACTGAGCCAGGAAGAAATAGAAAATCTTACTAGACCAATCAAAAGCATGGAAATTGAAACTGCAATGAAAAATCTTTGAACAAACAAAAGCCACGGACCAGTTGGCTTCACAGGTGAATCCACCAAACAATTAAGGGCTAACGCCTATCCTACTCAAACTCTTCCAAATTATTGCACAAGGTAAACCCCCAAAATCAATTGATGAGGCCCCCTTCACCCTAATCCCAAAACCAGCCAAAGATGCCGCCAGAAAAGAAAACTACAGGCCAAGATCACTGATGAACATATGTGAAAAATGTTCAACAAATTCTAGCAAACAGAATCCAACGACATATTCAAAAAGTTAGACATCATGACCAAGAGGGTTTATTCAAGAAAGCTCCATGTGGAACAAGGTCAAGTGTATTCACTGTGTTCTCATAGCCTGAAGACAAGGGTTTCCGACTGGAGAACAGAAAACAGAGGAGAGCTCCTGGAACGCGGAGAAAAAGAGGCGGGATGGGAAAGGATTCTGTTGGCTGGTAGAGAATTAAGTGGTCTTCGAGGTGCATTAAGACCACATTGCAGGAGGAACGTGGAATGATTCTCGCTTCCACAGACACTTAAACACAACCTAGTTGTCATGGAGGGAGTTTAGGCAAGATATGAAAAGCTAGATAATGGTGAAAGCTGAGAGAGAACAGAATGAATGCCCGAGGAGTGTGGCTGTGGGGCAAGGTTTGGAGGAGACGCACTCTGCGTGCTGTGTGACCCATCAGAGTTGACATAGAGATGAGGGTGGCAGATGAGTTTGGAGTCGTCTTTAGGGCATTACAAATGCCTCATTTCTCCCAGCAAATCATCTGACTTGCTCCCCATCCTCCGCTAAACATGTCAGAGTGGGGCTTTGTGATGTCAAAGCTCACCCAGGGCCACCATTGGCTGGGGAAGAGACTTGCTGACCTCATAAAGCATGAGGGTGAGGCTCCATGGGGACGGGTATATATAGGAGAGCTCAGGGACTCTGAGCAGACCACTGTGAGTCCTCCAAATGACTGAGGTGACTAGGAAGCCACAAGGCTCCAGAGTAGTTATGGAACACACACCTCCTCTTACCCAGGAGAAGATGAAGACCTCCTATCAACTGAGGTCCAGAAAAAATGTCTAGGTGAGCTGAACCCAACCAAACTCTCTTGCCCATTGGCCCCACGCCAAAAGATCCCCTCCCCTGTCCTTGCCTGGCACATAACCCTTCCCTGCCCACACCTCTTCTCCTGAAGCCATCGTTCCCACCTGTCTTCACACTCTTCCCTAAACCAGTGCCATTCTTTACTCCCCCTCTTCTTTTCTCTAGGTGGCCAGGGTAAGCGTGAGGGTGAATAATCCCATTCCGGCAAAGCTGCCTAAGAAAACTCAGAAACCTCCCACCACCACAAAGCTTCAGAAAATCAGATGCTCAAAGCTCTTTAGCCAGAGTTCCAAGGCAAATGAACAGCTGAATCAGAAGGAACCAGAGGAGGTCCCAGAGACCACAGCAACCCCTGCCATTCCAGCCACTCAGAACGAACCAGAGGAGGTCCCAGAGACCACAGAGACCCCTGCCATTCCAGTTAATCAGAACGAAACAGAGGAGGTCCCAGAGGCCATGGAGACCTGGGGCATGGCTATAGAGACTTCAGAAATGCTCGGGGGTCTCGCCGCTGAGTACTGGCCAACAGGACAGATGCTGAATATTCTAGCAACTGCATACATTGATAACGAAAATAAAATCAACCTGATGTGAAATTATGTTTGTCTCTGAGTTCTCTGATAGTGGGGGCAGAGAGGGCAGGGAAGGGATAAGTGTGTGAGGAGGGAGGGAGATGGTTTCTGTGGAGTTGTAGATGGGACCAGAAGGTCCAGGTCGCCAGAAAGTAGGGTGAAGAACTGGTTCCAGACTGAGCTTCAAAGACACACTTCCCACGGGAGAAGCAAAGAGGACTTGGTGTTTCTCTGTGTGAGTGCAGAGATGGATACTTAGCTGGGGAGCTGTGTGGTGTGTGGGGGGCCGTCCCATTTGCTAAAAAGGCATACAAAGGAGCTGCCCCATCAAAAGAATGGAATATTGGCATTTGCAGCAACATGGAAGGTAGAATATTGAGTCAAATAACTCACAGAGATAGACAAACACTGTATGATATGACTTATAGAATCTAAACATACCACAAAGTAGAGAATATGATAAAAAATGGAGGCGCGCAGATATAGAGAAGCATCTACTGGTTACCAGCGGGGAGGGGAAGAGGAAGGGGCAATAGAGAGGTGGGGGAGTGGGAGGCACGGAGTGTTAGTTAGGTGGAAGATGAGCTCAGGGATGCATTGTACAACATGGGGAATAGAGCCAGGACTTTGCCATAACTATAAATGGAAAGCAAGCTTTAACAGTGGTATAATAAGAAAGAAAAGGAAAGAAAGTGGGGGGAGGAAGGAGGGAAGAAAAGAAGGAAAAGAATGGCTTTTTTGGAGGTCAAGCAGCCAATACTGATTAGGCCCTTTTTAGCAAAGGAATGTATTTTATTTTATTTTGTTTATTTTAATTGGTGGGTAATTACTTTACAATATTGTGGTGGTTTTTGCCATACATTAACATGAATCAGCCATGAGTGTACATGTGTTCCCCATCCTGATCCGCTCTCCCGACCTCCCTCCCAATCCCGTCCCTCTGGGTCATCTCAGTGCACCAGCCCTGAGCACCCTGTCTTATGCATCGAACATGGACTGGCTATCTCTTTCACATATGAGAATATACATGTTTCAATGCTATTCTCTCAGATCATCCCACCCTCACCATCTCCCACAGACTCCAAAAGGCTGTTCTGTAAATCTGTGTCTCTTTTGCTGTCTCCCATATAGGGTTATCATTACCATCTTTCTAAATTCCATATATATGCCTTAGTAAAGTGTCTTGGTGTTTTTCTTTCTGACTTAATTCACTCTGTATAATAGGCTCCAGTTTCACCTACCTCATTAGAACGGATTCAAAAGTGTTTGTTTTAATGGCTGAGCAATATTCCATTGTGCCTATGTACCACATCTTTCTTTCCCATTTGCCTGCTGATGGACATCTGGGTTACTTCCATACCCAGGCTATTGTAAACAGTGCTGTGGTGAACATTGTGGCACACGTGTCGTTTTCACTTCTGGGTGAATCACGATTTGAATGAGGAGAAACCATGATGACTATTAGCCTGTTAGTGGGAAACCCTGCACATGAGTTTGGTTGAAGGACTGGGACCAAAGTTGGTAATGGTTGTTTCCAACCTTCTGAGGGTGCACAGATGGACATGTGGGGTGCTGCCCTGCTGGGGGACATCACTGGTTGCTCTGTTCTCACCAGCAACAGAGGATCTTCTTTCCTTCCTTTCATTTCCCTTGTTTCCCTTTCTCCCTCTTTCCTCCCTACCTGCCTTTCTTTCACAAATATTCCATGTGCTGTGCTGTGCTGTATTTCATTGCTCAGCCGGGTCTAACTCTTTTTGACGCCATGGACTGTAGCCCACCAGGCTCCTCTGTCCATGGGGATTTTCCAGGCCGGCATACTGGAGCAGGCTGCCATTCCCCCCTCCAGGGGATCTTCCCAACCCAGGGATTGAATCCCGGTCTCCCATGTTGCAGGTGTTTTTTTTTTTTTTTTTTTTTCTTTACTCTCTGAGCCACCAGGAAACCCTTAAAATGGGCTTCATCTGACACTATGTTTTTCATATCTGTAAGATCAAATGGGGTCTACTTTAGGATTTCCATGTCTCTCCTTACTTTGAGAACACACAAAACACAGTTTTTCCAAGTATCTTAATGTCTCTGTTTGCAGTTTCTAAAATCTATGCCACTTCTGCCTGAGTTTCAGTTCTCAAGGGAATTTTAGTATGATTTTTCGTCCCTTCGTGAGATTTAATATGTTCTTAACGTGGTTTGGGCCTATTCCATACTCTTCTTGTGAATTGACTGCTCATGTCTTTAAACATGTCTTCATAAATTTAAAGGCCAGTGATACATCTTTCTTATAAAGTGTTGGCTCGTGCCTCTTGCCCATTTTTCTTTCAGGCTTTAAGATCTTTCTTCTCAAAATCGTAAGCGTCATCTTTTGGGTTTGTTTATGGCATGCTTTTTCTACCTCTTAAAATGTCCAGCAGTGTGATGGACCCTGGGTGAGTAAGTGACAAATGGACACCAGGATGTGAACACTTCACAGGAAACACAGGGAGACCCACTAAGCCAACAAACTGTCTCCAGGGGTGCACCTCAGGCTTGTTGAGCCGACGAGTCAATTGGAAAAATGAGGACTGAGGTGGAGCAGACAATCCGTTCCCCTTTCCTCCAGAGCCAAGCAGCTCAATGAGAGACCGTGGGAACTAGATGCACAGGACAGGATGACTCAGTGTTTTATCAAGAAGCTGGAAGCTTGTGGCAGCTGCTCATGGAAATGAATTCCACCATGGTTTTGGCTGTGAGGTCAGCTCCAAGGGAGCTTCCAGCAAGAAAACAAGATGAGAAAAGAGATTTGTGAGGGCACGTGTTGAGAAGACCCTTGCACTCAAGGCTCACACAGCTCTGGGCAAGCTCCACCGCTTGCTGGGAATACTAATCAGCTGCAGGTGGTCATTTCCTGCATGGGATCCCCCAGCACAACCTGAAACAAGCATTTCTCTGCCCCATCCCCATCACCCTGTTGAAATGCAAGCCGGGGTAGTACTCCTAGGGAGGTGACCCTGAGTCCTAAACTTGAAACGAGACAGCTCCGTGTGGAGCAAGGGCAAGTGTATTCAATGCGTTCTCATAGCCTGAAGACAAGGGTTTCCGACTGGACACCAGAAAACAGAGGCGAGTTCTGGGAACACTGAGACAAGGAGGCGGGATGGAAAGGTTTCTGTCGGCTGGCCTAGAATTCAATCGGCTTCACGGTGCATTAAGACCACACTGCAGAGGGAACGTGCAATGATGCTCCCTTCCACAGACACTTAAACACAGCCTAGTTGTCGTGGAGGGATTTCAGGCAAGATATTCAAAACTAGATAAAGGTGAAAGGTGAGAGAGAACAGAATGAATGCCCGAGGAGTGTGGCTGTGGGGAAGCTTTGTAGGAGATGCAGTCTGCCTGCCGTGTGACCCATGAGCTGACGTGGAGAGATGAGGGTGGCAGGTGAGTTTGGAGGCCTCTTTAGGGGAATTACAAATGCCTCATTTCTCCCACAAAATCATCTGAGTTGCTCCCCATCCTCTGCTAGACATGTCAGGATGGGTCTTTGTGATGTCAAGTCTCACCCGGGGCCACCATTGGCTGGGGAAGAGACGTGCTGATCTCATAAACCTTAACGGTGTGGCCCCCTGGAGATGGGTATATATAAGGGTGCTCAGGGGCTCTGGGGCTGACTACTGGGAGCCTTCAGAATGACTAAGGTCACTGGGAAGCCTCAAGGCTTAGAGCAGTTATGTAACAACCATCTCCATATACCCAGGGGGAAAAGATGAAGACCTCCTATCAACTGAAGTCCAAAAGGTGAGCTGAACCCACCTAAGCTCCTCTTATCTTTCTCTGTTTGACTTACTTTGTATGGTCATCTCTAGGTGCATCCATGTTGACAAAATAGCATTGTTTCATTCTTTCTTATGGTTAATATTCCATTGTATGTATAAAATATCTTTCTTTATCCATTCACCTATGTATGGGCATTTAAGGTTGTTTCCATTTCTTTGCTACTGTACTTGGTACTACTATAAACACTGCTGTGCGTGTCTCTTTCCTGATGGGAGTTTTCATCTTTACTAGGATATATGCCCAGTAGTGGGATTGCTGGATCATATGCTAACTCTATTTTTAGTTTGTTTCAAAAGCTGCATACTGGGGAGGGAGATGGGCAGGAGGTTCTAAAAGGAGGGGACATATGTGTACATATGGCTGATTCATGTTGAGGTTGGACAGAAAACAACAAAATTCTGTAAAGCAACTATCCATCAATAAGAAAATAAAAATTAATTTTAAAAGAACTGCTTACTGTTTCAATAGTGACAGCATCAGTTTCTTGACTTTCATGTATCGGATCTTGTTAATCTTGCTGCAGTGCATGGTCGACTTACACGTGTTTTCCAAAATCTGTGTTTCTTTATCGTTTAAAGCACTTTGAGCTGTATTTAACTGTTGCTGTTTTCTTCCTGAGAGTGTTCTGGATTTTTTTTTCACTTTTTTTCTTTTTCGGATGAATCACCCCTGACATGGTCAAGGGTAGGTCTCATGTTGAGTCCAGCGGCCTTGTGTATATCATATATCCATCAGCGATAGTTTGAAGGCTGCCATTACAGAGAAAACCCTCGACGCTGCAAGGCTTTATGATTCCCTCCTCTTTTGGGATGGCCTGCCCCATCTGAGAGTTTTTGTCAGGCCCGGTTGTACAGTAGAGTAGAACGAGCCAGAGGATGCCACAAAACCCGTTGTCTCCTCACTCTTGGATTTTTGAAGTAAATCTTCCTATTCTCTTTAAGTTGAAGACAAGGGGAGCTGGTGGTACGTGTACAGATTCCTGTTCCGTGACACTGAGACTACTCTATGTATTCAGCTGTGCTTGTTTTCACCTACATATTATTAGAAGGTGTTTCGACTACCACTCTTGCTGCAATAGCTTTACGTGGATTCTGTATTTTATATGTATCTGTGGGAAGAAATTAATGCCAAACTACAGATGTTTCCCTTCCATCCACCACAGTCCACCCATAGGTTTTTTGCCAGGTTGGATGCCCATGTCACCTTTGTGTGGGTGCTCACTGCAGTGGATTTTTGTATCCCACCTCTCTGTTGCATCACCTGATGTTTCTTGAATCGAACCTCCTTCACTCAGTGGGATGATCTCTGGGTTTATCTATCTCTGAAGTTGTCCTCCTTTCAGATTTCAATCCTTGATTCAAATTCATTCTAGACCTGTATCAATTTCCTTATACATTCCTCTGTCCAGGTATGCTATCTTAACTTTCATCTCTTTGATGTTTTGAATGGTTACCATGGGACCTGCTTTGGGGTGTGTGGTGTTCGAAATCTGTTCATTTCTGAACTACTCCAGGAGAGGACCTGGTTTATCATACTGTCTCTGCCTCTTTGTTTATTTATTTATTTGTCTTTCATGGGAGTGCACTTTTCTAATCATGCTCATAGTGCCTCTTATCAGGTCCATCCCACCAGTAACCTAAAGTGTCCACTGTACTAATGCTATTCTACCACTGATTCCATGTACAGCTTTAGACAGTGGCCTTTTTTCGTGCTGAGGCAGAGGTGATCATATCCTCAAGAGCTTAGATGTTCGTATCTCTTAGATTTCATCCTATGTGCACATTGTCATCAGCTTTTTTCATGAGGCACGGAATTGTGTTTGCCCGTTCATATCCTCTACCTGTTAGCTTCCCCTGTGTTTATTTTTTCTCCTATGTGAGCCCTGGCAATTTGTAAAGAGTGGGTATGGCTTAGAGCTCAGCACCGTTGTGAACACTGGGTCCATCAGCATTCGAAGGTTGCCGTTATAGAAAATGTCCACAAGGCGGCAGCATTTCTTCAGTCCCTCCTCTTGTTGCTATGGTAACAGCCCCCTGAGGTTCTCCCAGGCCTGGTTGTAAATGAGAGGAAAAGGAGACCCTGGAAGTCACCAAAAGCTTTTGACTCTTTAGCCTTTGAGGTTTTTTCTTTAAGTGAAACTTTTATTTCTCATTTAAGACAGTTTACACCGTTGTAGTTGTTGCAGGGAACCAGTTTGTCCTTCCGTTCCAGAGATACCTGGAGGTGTTCAGCTGTGGTTACTGTCACAGCTGTTTTTAGAAACTGTTGAGCACATTTCTCTTGATGCAAGAAGTCCATATGGATTATGAATTGCATAGGCATTTGTGGGGATAAATTTATTCCAGCCTTCACCTTTCAGGCTCTCACCCACCAACACCTTTTGCTAACCGTAATTTTCTTACCAGGAGTGCAAGTCCATTTCACTTTTTTTTTTTTTTTTTTTTTTCACTCTTCGCCGTCAATGTTTTCTTTTTAATCCCCTCTCGAAGGTATATGATATGATATCTCTTTAATGTGCCCTTCTTTACTTACTGTGATTAACTCTAGATGTTTGCGTATCTCTGAAAATGGAATTTTTTCCAATTTCATCATTTTGGCATCATATTTCATTGTGTATCTCTGTCACATTTCTTTCTCTTTTCATCTGCACCCAACAATTCTCTTTCCCTTCATCTCTTGGTCGTTGTGAATGCTGCTGCAGTGCATGCAACAGACAACACAGAAATACAAAGGATCACAAGAGACTACTATCAGCAGCTATATGAAAATAAAATGGAAAACTTGGAAGAAATGGACGAATTCTTAGAAAAGTATAACCTTCCAAAACTGAGCCAGGAAGAAATAGAAAATCTTACTAGACCAATCAAAAGCATGGAAATTGAAACTGCAATGAAAAATCTTTGAACAAACAAAAGCCACGGACCAGTTGGCTTCACAGGTGAATCCACCAAACAATTAAGGGCTAACACCTATCCTACTCAAACTCTTCCAAATTATTGCACAAGGTAAACCCCCAAAATCAATTGATGAGGCCCCCTTCACCCTAATCCCAAAACCAGCCAAAGATGCCGCCAGAAAAGAAAACTACAGGCCAAGATCACTGATGAACATATGTGAAAAATGTTCAACAAATTCTAGCAAACAGAATCCAACGACATCTTCAAAAAGTTAGACATCATGACCAAGTGGGTTTATTCAAGAAAGCTCCATGTGGAACAAGGTCAAGTGTATTCACTGTGTTCTCATAGCCTGAAGACAAGGGTTTCCGACTGGAGAACAGAAAACAGAGGAGAGCTCCTGGAACGCGGAGAAAAAGAGGCGGGATGGGAAAGGATTCTGTCGGCTGGTAGAGAATTAAGTGGTCTTCGAGGTGCATTAAGACCACATTGCAGGAGGAACGTGGAATGATTCTCGCTTCCACAGACACTTAAACACAACCTAGTTGTCATGGAGGGAGTTTAGGCAAGATATGAAAAGCTAGATAATGGTGAAAGCTGAGAGAGAACAGAATGAATGCCCGAGGAGTGTGGCTGTGGGGCAAGGTTTGGAGGAGATGCACTCTGCGTGCTGTGTGACCCATCAGAGTTGACATAGAGATGAGGGTGGCAGATGAGTTTGGAGTCGTCTTTAGGGCATTACAAATGCCTCATTTCTCCCAGCAAATCATCTGACTTGCTCCCCATCCTCCGCTAAACATGTCAGAGTGGGGCTTTGTGATGTCAAAGCTCACCCAGGGCCACCATTGGCTGGGGAAGAGACTTGCTGACCTCATAAAGCATGAGGGTGAGGCTCCATGGGGACGGGTATATATAGGGGAGCTCAGGGGCTCTGAGCAGACCACTGTGAGTCCTCCAAATGACTGAGGTGACTAGGAAGCCACAAGGCTCCAGAGTAGTTATGGAACACACACCTCCTCTTACCCAGGAGAAGATGAAGACCTCCTATCAACTGAGGTCCAGAAAAAATGTCTAGGTGAGCTGAACCCAACCAAACTCTCTTGCCCATTGGCCCCACGCCAAAAGATCCCCTCCCCTGTCCTTGCCTGGCACATAACCCTTCCCTGCCCACACCTCTTCTCCTGAAGCCATCGTTCCCACCTGTCTTCACACTCTTCCCTAAACCAGTGCCATTCTTTACTCCCCCTCTTCTTTTCTCTAGGTGGCCAGGGTAAGCGTGAGGGTGAATAATCCCATTCCGGCAAAGCTGCCTAAGAAAACTCAGAAACCTCCCACCACCACAAAGCTTCAGAAAATCAGATGCTCAAAGCTCTTTAGCCAGAGTTCCAAGGCAAATGAACAGCTGAATCAGAAGGAACCAGAGGAGGTCCCAGAGACCACAGCAACCCCTGCCATTCCAGCCACTCAGAACGAACCAGAGGAGGTCCCAGAGACCACAGAGACCCCTGCCATTCCAGTTAATCAGAACGAAACAGAGGAGGTCCCAGAGGCCATGGAGACCTGGGGCATGGCTATAGAGACTTCAGAAATGCTCGGGGGTCTCGCCGCTGAGTACTGGCCAACAGGACAGATGCTGAATATTCTAGCAACTGCATACATTGATAACGAAAATAAAATCAACCTGATGTGAAATTATGTTTGTCTCTGAGTTCTCTGATAGTGGGGGCAGAGAGGGCAGGGAAGGGATAAGTGTGTGAGGAGGGAGGGAGATGGTTTCTGTGGAGTTGTAGATGGGACCAGAAGGTCCAGGTCGCCAGAAAGTAGGGTGAAGAACTGGTTCCAGACTGAGCTTCAAAGACACACTTCCCACGGGAGAAGCAAAGAGGACTTGGTGTTTCTCTGTGTGAGTGCAGAGATGGATACTTAGCTGGGGAGCTGTGTGGTGTGTGGGGGGCCGTGCCATTTGCTAAAAAGGCATACAAAGGAGCTGCCCCATCAAAAGAATGGAATATTGGCATTTGCAGCAACATGGAAGGTAGAATATTGAGTCAAATAACTCACAGAGATAGACAAACACTGTATGATATGACTTATAGAATCTAACCATACCACAAAGTAGAGAATATGATAAAAATGGAGGCGCGCAGATATAGAGAAGCATCTACTGGTTACCAGCGGGGAGGGGAAGAGGGAGGGGCAATAGAGAGGTGCGGCAGTGGGAGGCACACAGTGTTAGTTAGGTGGAAGATGAGCTCAGGGAGGCATTGTACAACATGGGGAATAGAGCCAGGACTTTGCCATAACTATAAATGGAAAGCAAGCTTTAACAGTGGTATAATAAGAAAGAAAAGGAAAGAAAGTGGGGGGAGGAAGGAGGGAAGAAAAGAAGGAAAAGAATGGCTTTTTTGGAGGTCAAGCAGCCAATACTGATTAGGCCCTTTTTAGCAAAGGAATGTATTTTATTTTATTTTGTTTATTTTAATTGGTGGGTAATTACTTTACAATATTGTGGTGGTTTTTGCCATACATTAACATGAATCAGCCATGAGTGTACATGTGTTCCCCATCCTGATCCGCTCTCCCGACTCCCTCCCAATCCCATCCCTCTGGGTCATCTCAGTGCACCAGCCCTGAGCACCCTGTCTTATGCATCAAACATGGACTGGCTATCTCTTTCACATATGAGAATATACATGTTTCAATGCTATTCTCTCAGATCATCCCACCCTCGCCATCTCCCACAGACTCCAAAAGGCTGTTCTGTAAATCTGTGTCTCTTTTGCTGTCTCCCATATAGGGTTATCATTACCATCTTTCTAAATTCCATATATATGCCTTAGTAAAGTGTCTTGGTGTTTTTCTTTCTGACTTACTTCACTCTGTATAATAGGCTCCAGTTTCATCTACCTCAGTAGAACGGATTCAACAGTGTTTGTTTTAATGGCTGAGCAATATTCCATTGTGCCTATGTACCACATCTTTCTTTCCCATTTGCCTGCTGATGGACATCTGGGTTACTTCCATACCCAGGCTATTGTAAACAGTGCTGTGGTGAACATTGTGGCACACGTGTCGTTTTCACTTCTGGGTGAATCACGATTTGAATGAGGAGAAACCATGATGACTATTAGCCTGTTAGTGGGAAACCCTGCACATGAGTTTGGTTGAAGGACTGGGACCAAAGTTGGTGATGGTTGTTTCCAACCTTCTGAGGATGCACAGATGGACATGTGGGGTGCTGCCCTGCTGGGGGACATCTCTGGTTGCTCTGTTCTCACCAGCAACAGAGGATTTTCTTTCCTTCCTTTCATTTCCCTTGTTTCCCTTTCTCCCTCTTTCCTCCCTACCTGCCTTTCTTTCACAAATATTCCATGTGCTGTGCTGTGCTGTATTTCATTGCTCAGCCGGGTCTAACTCTTTTTGACGCCATGGACTGTAGCCCACCAGGCTCCTCTGTCCATGGGGATTTTCCAGGCCGGCATACTGGAGCAGGCTGCCATTCGCCCCTCCAGGGGATCTTCCCAACCCAGGGATTGAATCCCGGTCTCCCATGTTACAGGTGTTTTTTTTTTTTTTTTTTTTTTCTTTACTGTCTGAGCCACCAGGAAACCCTTAAAATGGGCTTCATCTGACACTATGATTTTCATATCTGTAAGATCAAATGGGGTCTACTTTAGGATTTCCATGTCTCTCCTTACTTTGAGAACACACAAAACACAGTTTTTCCAAGTATCTTAATGTCTCTGTTTGCAATTTCTAAAATCTATGCCACTTCTGCCTGAGTTTCAGTTCTCAAGGGAATTTTAGTATGATTTTTCGTCCCTTCGTGAGATTTAATATGTTCTTAACGTGGTTTGGGCCTATTCCATACTCTTCTTGTGAATTGACTGCTCATGTCTTTAAACATGTCTTCATAAATTTAAAGGCCAGTGATACATCTTTCTATAAAGTGTTGGCTCGTGCCTCTTGCCCATTTTTCTTTCAGGCTTTAAGATCTTTCTTCTCAAAATCGTAAGCGTCATCTTTTGGGTTTGTTTATGGCATGCTTTTTCTACCTCTTAAAATGTCCAGCAGTGTGATGGACCCTGGGTGAGTAAGTGACAAATGGACACCAGGATGTGAACACTTCACAGGAAACGCAGGGAGACCCACTAAGCCAACAAACTGTCTCCAGGGGTGCACCTCAGGCTTGTTGAGCCGACAAGTCAATTGGAAAAATGAGGACTGAGGTGGAGCAGACAATCCGTTCCCCTTTCCTCCAGAGCCAACCAGCTCAATGAGAGACCGTGGGAACTAGATGCACAGGACAGGATGACTCAGTGTTTTATCAAGAAGCTGGAAGCTTGTGGCAGCTGCTCATGGAAATGAATTCCACCATGGTTTTGGCTGTGAGGTCAGCTCCAAGGGAGCTTCCAGCAAGAAAACAAGATGAGAAAAGAGATTTGTGAGGGCACGTGTTGAGAAGACCCTTGCACTCAAGGCTCACACAGCTCTGGGCAAGCTCCACCGCTTGCTGGGAATACTAATCAGCTGCAGGTGGTCATTTCCTGCATGGGATCCCCCAGCACAACCTGAAACAAGCATTTCTCTGCCCCATCCCCATCACCCTGTTGAAATGCAAGCCGGGGTAGTACTCCTAGGGAGGTGACCCTGAGTCCTAAACTTGAAACGAGACAGCTCCGTGTGGAGCAAGGGCAAGTGTATTCAATGCGTTCTCATAGCCTGAAGACAAGGGTTTCCGACTGGACACCAGAAAACAGAGGCGAGTTCCGGGAACACTGAGACAAGGAGGCGGGATGGAAAGGTTTCTGTCGGCTGGCCTAGAATTCAATCGGCTTCACGGTGCGTTAAGACCACACTGCAGAGGGAACGTGCAATGATGCTCCCTTCCACAGACACTTAAACACAGCCTAGTTGTCGTGGAGGGATTTCAGGCAAGATATTCAAAACTAGATAAAGGTGAAAGGTGAGAGAGAACAGAATGAATGCCCGAGGAGTGTGGCTGTGGGGAAGGTTTGTAGGAGAAGCAGTCTGCCTGTCGTGTGACCCATGAGCTGACGTGGAGAGATGAGGGTGGCAGGAGAGTTTGGAGGCCTCTTTAGGTGAATTACAAATGCCTCATTTCTCCCACAAAATCATCTGAGTTGCTCCCCATCCTCTGCTAGACATGTCAGGATGGGTTTTTGTGATGTCAAATCTCACCCGGGGCCACCATTGGCTGGGGAAGAGACGTGCTGATCTCATAAACCTTAACGGTGTGGCCCCCTGGAGATGGGTATATATAAGGGTGCTCAGGGGCTCTGGGGCTGACTACTGGGAGCCTTCAGAATGACTAAGGTCACTGGGAAGCCACAAGGCTTAGAGCAGTTACGTAACAACCATCTCCATATACCCAGGGGAAAAGATGAAGACCTCCTATCAACTGAAGTCCAAAAGGTGAGCTGAACCCACCTAAGCTCCTCTTATCTTTCTCTGTTTGACTTACTTTGTATGGTCATCTCTAGGTGCATCCATGTTGACAAAATAGCATTGTTTCATTCTTTCTTATGGTTAATATTCTATTGTATGTATAAAATATCTTTCTTTATCCATTCACCTATGTATGGGCATTTAAGGTTGTTTCCATTTCTTTGCTACTGTACTTGGTACTACTATAAACACTGCTGTGCGTGTCTCTTTCCTGATGGGAGTTTTCATCTTTACTAGGATATATGCCCAGTAGTGGGATTGCTGGATCATATGCTAACTCTATTTTTAGTTTGTTTCAAAAGCTGCATACTGGGGAGGGAGATGGGCAGGAGGTTCTAAAAGGAGGGGACATATGTGTACATATGGCTGATTCATGTTGAGGTTGGACAGAAAACAACAAAATTCTGTAAAGCAACTATCCATCAATAAGAAAATAAAAATTAATTTTAAAAGAACTGCTTACTGTTTCAATAGTGACCGCATCAGTTTCTTGACTTTCATGTATCGGATCTTGTTAATCTTGCTGCAGTGCATGGTCGACTTACACGTGTTTTCCAAAATCTGTGTTTCTTTATCGTTTAAAGCACTTTGAGCTGTATTTAACTGTTGCTGTTTTCTTCCTGAGAGTGTTCTGGATTTTTTTTTCACTTTTTTTCTTTTTCGGATGAATCACCCCTGACATGGTCAAGGGTAGGTCTCATGTTGAGTCCAGCGGCCTTGTGTATATCATATATCCATCAGCGATAGTTTGAAGGCTGCCATTACAGAGAAAACCCTCGACGCTGCAAGGCTTTATGATTCCCTCCTCTTTTGGGATGGCCTGCCCCATCTGAGAGTTTTTGTCAGGCCCGGTTGTACAGTAGAGTAGAACGAGCCAGAGGATGCCACAAAACCCGGTGTCTCCTCACTCTTGGATTTTTGAAGTAAATCTTCCTATTCTCTTTAAGTTGAAGACAAGGGGAGCTGGTGGTACGTGTACAGATTCCTGTTCCGTGACACTGAGACTACTCTATGTATTCAGCTGTGCTTGTTTTCACCTACATATTATTAGAAGGTGTTTCGACTACCACTCTTGCTGCAATAGCTTTACGTGGATTCTGTATTTTATATGTATCTGTGGGAAGAAATTAATGCCAAACTACAGATGTTTCCCTTCCATCCACCACAGTCCACCCATAGGTTTGTTGCCAGGTTGGATGCCCATGTCACCTTTGTGTGGGTGCTCACTGCAGTGGATTTTTGTATCCCACCTCTCTGTTGCATCACCTGATGTTTCTTGAATCGAACCTCCTTCACTCAGTGGGATGATCTCTGGGTTTATCTATCTCTGAAGTTGTCCTCCTTTCAGATTTCAATCCTTGATTCAAATTCATTCTAGACCTGTATCAATTTCCTTATACATTCCTCTGTCCAGGTATGCTATCTTAACTTTCATCTCTTTGATGTTTTGAATGGTTTCCATGGGACCTGGTTTGGGGTGTGTGGTGTTCGAAATCTGTTCATTTCTGAACTACTCCAGGAGAGGACCTGGTTTATCATACTGTCTCTGCCTCTTTGTTTATTTATTTATTTGTCTTTCATGGGAGTGCCCTTTTCTAATCATGCTCATAATGCCTCTTATCAGGTCCATCCCACCAGTAACCTAAAGTGTCCACTGCACTAATGCTATTCTACCACTGATTCCATGTACAGCTTTAGACAGTGGCCTTTTTTCGTGCTGAGGCAGAGGTGATCATATCCTCAAGAGCTTAGATGTTCGTATCTCTTAGATTTCATCCTATGTGCACATTGTCATCAGCTTTTTTCATGAGGCACGGAATTGTGTTTGCCCGTTCATATCCTCTACCTGTTAGCTTCCCCTGTGTTTATTTTTTCTCCTATGTGAGCCCTGGCAATTTGTAAAGAGTGGGTATGGGTTAGAGCTCAGCACCGTTGTGAACACTGGGTCCATCAGCATTCGAAGGTTGCTGTTATAGAAAATGTCCACAAGGCGGCAGCATTTCTTCATTCCCTCCTCTTGTTGCTATGGTAACAGCCCCCTCTGAGGTTCTCCCAGGCCTGGTTGTAAATGAGAGGAAAAGGAGACCCTGGAAGTCACCAAAAGCTTTTGACTCTTTAGCCTTTGAGGTTTTTTCTTTAAGTGAAACTTTTATTTCTCATTTAAGACAGTTTACACCGTTGTAGTTGTTGCAGGGAACCAGTTTGTCCTTCCGTTCCAGAGATACCTGGAGGTGTTCAGCTGTGGTTACTGTCACAGCTGTTTTTAGAAACTGTTGAGCACATTTCTCTTGATGCAAGAAGTCCATATGGATTATGAATTGCATAGGCATTTGTGGGGATAAATTTATTCCAGCCTTCACCTTTCAGGCTCTCACCCACCAACACCTTTTGCTAACCGTAATTTTCTTACCAGGAGTGCAAGTCCATTTCACTTTTTTTTTTTTTTTTCACTCTTCGCCATCAATGTTTTCTTTTTAATCCCCTCTCGAAGGTATATGATATGATATCTCTTTAATGTGCCCTTCTTTACTTACTGTGATTAACTCTAGATGTTTGCGTATCTCTGAAAATGGAATTTTTTCCAATTTCATCATTTTGGCATCATATTTCATTGTGTATCTCTGTCACATTTCTTTCTCTTTTCATCTGCACCCAACAATTCTCTTTCCCTTCATCTCTTGGTCGTTGTAAATGCTGCTGCAGTGCATGCAACAGACAACACAGAAATACAAAGGATCACAAGAGACTACTATCAGCAGCTATATGAAAATAAAATGGAAAACTTGGAAGAAATGGACGAATTCTTAGAAAAGTATAACCTTCCAAAACTGAGCCAGGAAGAAATAGAAAATCTTACTAGACCAATCAAAAGCATGGAAATTGAAACTGCAATGAAAAATCTTTGAACAAACAAAAGCCACGGACCAGTTGGCTTCACAGGTGAATCCACCAAACAATTAAGGGCTAACACCTATCCTACTCAAACTCTTCCAAATTATTGCACAAGGTAAACCCCCAAAATCAATTGATGAGGCCCCCTTCACCCTAATCCCAAAACCAGCCAAAGATGCCGCCAGAAAAGAAAACTACAGGCCAAGATCACTGATGAACATATGTGAAAAATGTTCAACAAATTCTAGCAAACAGAATCCAACGACATATTCAAAAAGTTAGACATCATGACCAAGTGGGTTTATTCAAGAAAGCTCCATGTGGAACAAGGTCAAGTGTATTCACTGTGTTCTCATAGCCTGAAGACAAGGGTTTCCGACTGGAGAACAGAAAACAGAGGAGAGCTCCTGGAACACGGAGAAAAAGAGGCGGGATGGGAAAGGATTCTGTCGGCTGGTAGAGAATTAAGTGGTCTTCGAGGTGCATTAAGACCACATTGCAGGAGGAACGTGGAATGATTCTCGCTTCCACAGACACTTAAACACAACCTAGTTGTCATGGAGGGAGTTTAGGCAAGATATGAAAAGCTAGATAATGGTGAAAGCTGAGAGAGAACAGAATGAATGCCCGAGGAGTGTGGCTGTGGGGCAAGGTTTGGAGGAGATGCACTCTGCGTGCTGTGTGACCCATCAGAGTTGACATAGAGATGAGGGTGGCAGATGAGTTTGGAGTCGTCTTTAGGGCATTACAAATGCCTCATTTCTCCCAGCAAATCATCTGACTTGCTCCCCATCCTCCGCTAAACATGTCAGAGTGGGGCTTTGTGATGTCAAAGCTCACCCAGGGCCACCACTGGCTGGGGAAGAGACTTGCTGACCTCATAAAGCATGAGGGTGAGGCTCCATGGGGACGGGTATATATAGGGGAGCTCAGGGGCTCTGAGCAGACCACTGTGAGTCCTCCAAATGACTGAGGTGACTAGGAAGCCACAAGGCTCCAGAGTAGTTATGGAACACACACCTCCTCTTACCCAGGAGAAGATGAAGACCTCCTATCAACTGAGGTCCAGAAAAAATGTCTAGGTGAGCTGAACCCAACCAAACTCTCTTGCCCATTGGCCCCACGCCAAAAGATCCCCTCCCCTGTCCTTGCCTGGCACATAACCCTTCCCTGCCCACACCTCTTCTCCTGAAGCCATCGTTCCCACCTGTCTTCACACTCTTCCCTAAACCAGTGCCATTCTTTACTCCCCCTCTTCTTTTCTCTAGGTGGCCAGGGTAAGCGTGAGGGTGAATAATCCCATTCCGGCAAAGCTGCCTAAGAAAACTCAGAAACCTCCCACCACCACAACGCTTCAGAAAATCAGATGCTCAAAGCTCTTTAGCCAGAGTTCCAAGGCAAATGAACAGCTGAATCAGAAGGAACCAGAGGAGGTCCCAGAGACCACAGCAACCCCTGCCATTCCAGCCACTCAGAACGAACCAGAGGAGGTCCCAGAGACCACAGAGACCCCTGCCATTCCAGTTAATCAGAACGAAACAGAGGAGGTCCCAGAGGCCATGGAGACCTGGGGCATGGCTATAGAGACTTCAGAAATGCTCGGGGGTCTCGCCGCTGAGTACTGGCCAACAGGACAGATGCTGAATATTCTAGCAACTGCATACATTGATAACGAAAATAAAATCAACCTGATGTGAAATTATGTTTGTCTCTGAGTTCTCTGATAGTGGGGGCAGAGAGGGCAGGGAAGGGATAAGTGTGTGAGGAGGGAGGGAGATGGTTTCTGTGGAGTTGTAGATGGGACCAGAAGGTCCAGGTCGCCAGAAAGTAGGGTGAAGAACTGGTTCCAGACTGAGCTTCAAAGACACACTTCCCACGGGAGAAGCAAAGAGGACTTGGTGTTTCTCTGTGTGAGTGCAGAGATGGATACTTAGCTGGGGAGCTGTGTGGTGTGTGGGGGGCCGTCCCATTTGCTAAAAAGGCATACAAAGGAGGTGCCCCATCAAAAGAATGGAATATTGGCATTTGCAGCAACATGGAAGGTAGAATATTGAGTCAAATAACTCACAGAGATAGACAAACACTGTATGATATGACTTATAGAATCTAAACATACCACAAAGTAGAGAATATGATAAAAATGGAGGCGCGCAGATATAGAGAAGCATCTACTGGTTACCAGCGGGGAGGGGAAGAGGGAGGGGCAATAGAGAGGTGCGGCAGTGGGAGGCACACAGTGTTAGTTAGGTGGAAGATGAGCTCAGGGATGCATTGTACAACATGGGGAATAGAGCCAGGACTTTGCCATAACTATAAATGGAAAGCAAGCTTTAACAGTGGTATAATAAGAAAGAAAAGGAAAGAAAGTGGGGGGAGGAAGGAGGGAAGAAAAGAAGGAAAAGAATGGCTTTTTTGGAGGTCAAGCAGCCAATACTGATTAGGCCCTTTTTAGCAAAGGAATGTATTTTATTTTATTTTGTTTATTTTAATTGGTGGGTAATTACTTTACAATATTGTGGTGGTTTTTGCCATACATTAACATGAATCAGCCATGAGTGTACATGTGTTCCCCATCCTGATCCGCTCTCCCGACCTCCCTCCCAATCCCGTCCCTCTGGGTCATCTCAGTGCACCAGCCCTGAGCACCCTGTCTTATGCATCGAACATGGACTGGCTATCTCTTTCACATATGAGAATATACATGTTTCAATGCTATTCTCTCAGATCATCCCACCCTCGCCATCTCCCACAGACTCCAAAAGGCTGTTCTGTAAATCTGTGTCTCTTTTGCTGTCTCCCATATAGGGTTATCATTACCATCTTTCTAAATTCCATATATATGCCTTAGTAAAGTGTCTTGGTGTTTTTCTTTCTGACTTAATTCACTCTGTATAATAGGCTCCAGTTTCACCTACCTCATTAGAACGGATTCAAAAGTGTTTGTTTTAATGGCTGAGCAATATTCCATTGTGCCTATGTACCACATCTTTCTTTCCCGTTTGCCTGCTGATGGACATCTGGGTTACTTCCATACCCAGGCTATTGTAAACAGTGCTGTGGTGAACATTGTGGCACACGTGTCGTTTTCACTTCTGGGTGAATCACGATTTGAATGAGGAGAAACCATGATGACTATTAGCCTGTTAGTGGGAAACCCTGCACATGAGTTTGGTTGAAGGACTGGGAACAAAATTGGTAATGGTTGTTTCCAACCTTCTGAGGGTGCACAGATGGACATGTGGGGTGCTGCCCTGCTGGGGGACATCACTGGTTGCTCTGTTCTCACCAGCAACAGAGGATCTTCTTTCCTTCCTTTCATTTCCCTTGTTTCCCTTTCTCCCTCTTTCCTCCCTACCTGCCTTTCTTTCACAAATATTCCATGTGCTGTGCTGTGCTGTATTTCATTGCTCAGCCGGGTCTAACTCTTTTTGACGCCATGGACTGTAGCCCACCAGGCTCCTCTGTCCATGGGGATTTTCCAGGCCGGCATACTGGAGCAGGCTGCCATTCCCCCCTCCAGGGGATCTTCCCAACCCAGGGATTGAATCCCGGTCTCCCATGTTGCAGGTGTTTTTTTTTTTTTCTTTACTGTCTGAGCCACCAGGAAACCCTTAAAATGGGCTTCATCTGACACTATGTTTTTCATATCTGTAAGATCAAATGGGGTCTACTTTAGGATTTCCATGTCTCTCCTTACTTTGAGAACACACAAAACACAGTTTTTCCAAGTATCTTAATGTCTCTGTTTGCAATTTCTAAAATCTATGCCACTTCTGCCTGAGTTTCAGTTCTCAAGGGAATTTTAGTATGATTTTTCGTCCCTTCGTGAGATTTAATATGTTCTTAACGTGGTTTGGGCCTATTCCATACTCTTCTTGTGAATTGACTGCTCATGTCTTTAAACATGTCTTCATAAATTTAAAGGCCAGTGATACATCTTTCTTATAAAGTGTTGGCTCGTGCCTCTTGCCCATTTTTCTTTCAGGCTTTAAGATCTTTCTTCTCAAAATCGTAAGCGTCATCTTTTGGGTTTGTTTATGGCATGCTTTTTCTACCTCTTAAAATGTCCAGCAGTGTGATGGACCCTGGGTGAGTAAGTGACAAATGGACACCAGGATGTGAACACTTCACAGGAAACGCAGGGAGACCCACTAAGCCAACAAACTGTCTCCAGGGGTGCACCTCAGGCTTGTTGAGCCGACGAGTCAATTGGAAAAATGAGGACTGAGGTGGAGCAGACAATCCGTTCCCCTTTCCTCCAGAGCCAAGCAGCTCAATGAGAGACCGTGGGAACTAGATGCACAGGACAGGATGACTCAGTGTTTTATCAAGAAGCTGGAAGCTTGTGGCAGCTGCTCATGGAAATGAATTCCACCATGGTTTTGGCTGTGAGGTCAGCTCCAAGGGAGCTTCCAGCAAGAAAACAAGATGAGAAAAGAGATTTGTGAGGGCACGTGTTGAGAAGACCCTTGCACTCAAGGCTCACACAGCTCTGGGCAAGCTCCACCGCTTGCTGGGAATACTAATCAGCTGCAGGTGGTCATTTCCTGCATGGGATCCCCCAGCACAACCTGAAACAAGCATTTCTCTGCCCCATCCCCATCACCCTGTTGAAATGCAAGCCGGGGTAGTACTCCTAGGGAGGTGACCCTGAGTCCTAAACTTGAAACGAGACAGCTCCGTGTGGAGCAAGGGCAAGTGTATTCAATGCGTTCTCATAGCCTGAAGACAAGGGTTTCCGACTGGACACCAGAAAACAGAGGCGAGTTCCGGGAACACTGAGACAAGGAGGCGGGATGGAAAGGTTTCTGTCGGCTGGCCTAGAATTCAATCGGCTTCACGGTGCGTTAAGACCACACTGCAGAGGGAACGTGCAATGATGCTCCCTTCCACAGACACTTAAACACAGCCTAGTTGTCGTGGAGGGATTTCAGGCAAGATATTCAAAACTAGATAAAGGTGAAAGGTGAGAGAGAACAGAATGAATGCCCGAGGAGTGTGGCTGTGGGGAAGCTTTGTAGGAGATGCAGTCTGCCTGCCGTGTGACCCATGAGCTGACGTGGAGAGATGAGGGTGGCAGGAGAGTTTGGAGGCCTCTTTAGGGGAATTACAAATGCCTCATTTCTCCCACAAAATCATCTGAGTTGCTCCCCATCCTCTGCTAGACATGTCAGGATGGGTCTTTGTCATGTCAAGTCTCACCCGGGGCCACCATTGGCTGGGGAAGAGACGTGCTGATCTCATAAACCTTAACGGTGTGGCCCCCCTGGAGATGGGTATATATAAGGGTGCTCAGGGGCTCTGGGGCTGACTACTGGGAGCCTTCAGAATGACTAAGGTCACTGGGAAGCCTCAAGGCTTAGAGCAGTTACGTAACAACCATCTCCATATACCCAGGGGGAAAAGATGAAGACCTCCTATCAACTGAAGTCCAAAAGGTGAGCTGAACCCACCTAAGCTCCTCTTATCTTTCTCTGTTTGACTTACTTTGTATGGTCATCTCTAGGTGCATCCATGTTGACAAAATAGCATTGTTTCATTCTTTCTTATGCTTAATATTCTATTGTATGTATAAAATATCTTTCTTTATCCATTCACCTATGTATGGGCATTTAAGGTTGTTTCCATTTCTTTGCTACTGTACTTGGTACTACTATAAACACTGCTGTGCGTGTCTCTTTCCTGATGGGAGTTTTCATCTTTACTAGGATATATGCCCAGTAGTGGGATTGCTGGATCATATGCTAACTCTATTTTTAGTTTGTTTCAAAAGCTGCATACTGGGGAGGGAGATGGGCAGGAGGTTCTAAAAGGAGGGGACATATGTGTACATATGGCTGATTCATGTTGAGGTTGGACAGAAAACAACAAAATTCTGTAAAGCAACTATCCATCAATAAGAAAATAAAAATTAATTTTAAAAGAACTGCTTACTGTTTCAATAGTGACCGCATCAGTTTCTTGACTTTCATGTATCGGATCTTGTTAATCTTGCTGCAGTGCATGGTCGACTTACACGTGTTTTCCAAAGTCTGTGTTTCTTTAGCGTTTAAAGCACTTTGAGCTGTATTTAACTGTTGCTGTTTTCTTCCTGAGAGTGTTCTGGATTTTTTTTTCACTTTTTTTCTTTTTCGGATGAATCACCCCTGACATGGTCAAGGGTAGGTCTCATGTTGAGTCCAGCGGCCTTGTGTATATCATATATCCATCAGCGATAGTTTGAAGGCTGCCATTACAGAGAAAACCCTCGACGCTGCAAGGCTTTATGATTCCCTCCTCTTTTGGGATGGCCTGCCCCATCTGAGAGTTTTTGTCAGGCCCGGTTGTACAGTAGAGTAGAACGAGCCAGAGGATGCCACAAAACCCGTTGTCTCCTCACTCTTGGATTTTTGAAGTAAATCTTCCTATTCTCTTTAAGTTGAAGACAAGGGGAGCTGGTGGTACGTGTACAGATTCCTGTTCCGTGACACTGAGACTACTCTATGTATTCAGCTGTGCTTGTTTTCACCTACATATTATTAGAAGGTGTTTCGACTACCACTCTTGCTGCAATAGCTTTACGTGGATTCTGTATTTTATATGTATCTGTGGGAAGAAATTAATGCCAAACTACAGATGTTTCCCTTCCATCCACCACAGTCCACCCATAGGTTTTTTGCCAGGTTGGATGCCCATGTCACCTTTGTGTGGGTGCTCACTGCAGTGGATTTTTGTATCCCACCTCTCTGTTGCATCACCTGATGTTTCTTGAATCGAACCTCCTTCACTCAGTGGGATGATCTCTGGGTTTATCTATCTCTGAAGTTGTCCTCCTTTCAGATTTCAATCCTTGATTCAAATTCATTCTAGACCTGTATGAATTTCCTTATACATTCCTCTGTCCAGGTATGCTATCTTAACTTTCATCTCTTTGATGTTTTGAATGGTTTCCATGGGACCTGGTTTGGGGTGTGTGGTGTTCGAAATCTGTTCATTTCTGAACTACTCCAGGAGAGGACCTGGTTTATCATACTGTCTCTGCCTCTTTGTTTATTTATTTATTTGTCTTTCATGGGAGTGCACTTTTCTAATCATGCTCATAGTGCCTCTTATCAGGTCCATCCCACCAGTAACCTAAAGTGTCCACTGTACTAATGCTATTCTACCACTGATTCCATGTACAGCTTTAGACAGTGGCCTTTTTTCGTGCTGAGGCAGAGGTGATCATATCCTCAAGAGCTTAGATGTTCGTATCTCTTAGATTTCATCCTATGTGCACATTGTCATCAGCTTTTTTCATGAGGCACGGAATTGTGTTTGCCCGTTCATATCCTCTACCTGTTAGCTTCCCCTGTGTTTATTTTTTCTCCTATGTGAGCCCTGGCAATTTGTAAAGAGTGGGTATGGGTTAGAGCTCAGCACCGTTGTGAACACTGGGTCCATCAGCATTCGAAGGTTGCTGTTATAGAAAATGTCCACAAGGCGGCAGCATTTCTTCATTCCCTCCTCTTGTTGCTATGGTAACAGCCCCCTCTGAGGTTCTCCCAGGCCTGGTTGTAAATGAGAGGAAAAGGAGACCCTGGAAGTCACCAAAAGCTTTTGACTCTTTAGCCTTTGAGGTTTTTTCTTTAAGTGAAACTTTTATTTCTCATTTAAGACAGTTTACACCGTTGTAGTTGTTGCAGGGAACCAGTTTGTCCTTCCGTTCCAGAGATACCTGGAGGTGTTCAGCTGTGGTTACTGTCACAGCTGTTTTTAGAAACTGTTGAGCACATTTCTCTTGATGCAAGAAGTCCATATGGATTATGAATTGCATAGGCATTTGTGGGGATAAATTTATTCCAGCCTTCACCTTTCAGGCTCTCACCCACCAACACCTTTTGCTAACCGTAATTTTCTTACCAGGAGTGCAAGTCCATTTCACTTTTTTTTTTTTTTTTTTTTTTCACTCTTCGCCGTCAATGTTTTCTTTTTAATCCCCTCTCGAAGGTATATGATATGATATCTCTTTAATGTGCCCTTCTTTACTTACTGTGATTAACTCTAGATGTTTGCGTATCTCTGAAAATGGAATTTTTTCCAATTTCATCATTTTGGCATCATATTTCATTGTGTATCTCTGTCACATTTCTTTCTCTTTTCATCTGCACCCAACAATTCTCTTTCCCTTCATCTCTTGGTCGTTGTGAATGCTGCTGCAGTGCATGCAACAGACAACACAGAAATACAAAGGATCACAAGAGACTACTATCAGCAGCTATATGAAAATAAAATGGAAAACTTGGAAGAAATGGACGAATTCTTAGAAAAGTATAACCTTCCAAAACTGAGCCAGGAAGAAATAGAAAATCTTACTAGACCAATCAAAAGCATGGAAATTGAAACTGCAATGAAAAATCTTTGAACAAACAAAAGCCACGGACCAGTTGGCTTCACAGGTGAATCCACCAAACAATTAAGGGCTAACACCTATCCTACTCAAACTCTTCCAAATTATTGCACAAGGTAAACCCCCAAAATCAATTGATGAGGCCCCCTTCACCCTAATCCCAAAACCAGCCAAAGATGCCGCCAGAAAAGAAAACTACAGGCCAAGATCACTGATGAACATATGTGAAAAATGTTCAACAAATTCTAGCAAACAGAATCCAACGACATCTTCAAAAAGTTAGACATCATGACCAAGTGGGTTTATTCAAGAAAGCTCCATGTGGAACAAGGTCAAGTGTATTCACTGTGTTCTCATAGCCTGAAGACAAGGGTTTCCGACTGGAGAACAGAAAACAGAGGAGAGCTCCTGGAACGCGGAGAAAAAGAGGCGGGATGGGAAAGGATTCTGTCGGCTGGTAGAGAATTAAGTGGTCTTCGAGGTGCATTAAGACCACATTGCAGGAGGAACGTGGAATGATTCTCGCTTCCACAGACACTTAAACACAACCTAGTTGTCATGGAGGGAGTTTAGGCAAGATATGAAAAGCTAGATAATGGTGAAAGCTGAGAGAGAACAGAATGAATGCCCGAGGAGTGTGGCTGTGGGGCAAGGTTTGGAGGAGATGCACTCTGCGTGCTGTGTGACCCATCAGAGTTGACATAGAGATGAGGGTGGCAGATGAGTTTGGAGTCGTCTTTAGGGCATTACAAATGCCTCATTTCTCCCAGCAAATCATCTGACTTGCTCCCCATCCTCCGCTAAACATGTCAGAGTGGGGCTTTGTGATGTCAAAGCTCACCCAGGGCCACCATTGGCTGGGGAAGAGACTTGCTGACCTCATAAAGCATGAGGGTGAGGCTCCATGGGGACGGGTATATATAGGGGAGCTCAGGGGCTCTGAGCAGACCACTGTGAGTCCTCCAAATGACTGAGGTGACTAGGAAGCCACAAGGCTCCAGAGTAGTTATGGAACACACACCTCCTCTTACCCAGGAGAAGATGAAGACCTCCTATCAACTGAGGTCCAGAAAAAATGTCTAGGTGAGCTGAACCCAACCAAACTCTCTTGCCCATTGGCCCCACGCCAAAAGATCCCCTCCCCTGTCCTTGCCTGGCACATAACCCTTCCCTGCCCACACCTCTTCTCCTGAAGCCATCGTTCCCACCTGTCTTCACACTCTTCCCTAAACCAGTGCCATTCTTTACTCCCCCTCTTCTTTTCTCTAGGTGGCCAGGGTAAGCGTGAGGGTGAATAATCCCATTCCGGCAAAGCTGCCTAAGAAAACTCAGAAACCTCCCACCACCACAACGCTTCAGAAAATCAGATGCTCAAAGCTCTTTAGCCAGAGTTCCAAGGCAAATGAACAGCTGAATCAGAAGGAACCAGAGGAGGTCCCAGAGACCACAGCAACCCCTGCCATTCCAGCCACTCAGAACGAACCAGAGGAGGTCCCAGAGACCACAGAGACCCCTGCCATTCCAGTTAATCAGAACGAAACAGAGGAGGTCCCAGAGGCCATGGAGACCTGGGGCATGGCTATAGAGACTTCAGAAATGCTCGGGGGTCTCGCCGCTGAGTACCGGCAAACAGGACAGATGCTGAATATTCTAGCAACTGCATACATTGATAACGAAAATAAAATCAACCTGATGTGAAATTATGTTTGTCTCTGAGTTCTCTGATAGTGGGGGCAGAGAGGGCAGGGAAGGGATAAGTGTGTGAGGAGGGAGGGAGATGGTTTCTTTGGAGTTGTAGATGGGACCAGAAGGTCCAGGTCGCCAGAAAGTAGGGTGAAGAACTGGTTCCAGACTGAGCTTCAAAGACACACTTCCCACGGGAGAAGCAAAGAGGACTTGGTGTTTCTCTGTGTGAGTGCAGAGATGGATACTTAGCTGGGGAGCTGTGTGGTGTGTGGGGGGCCGTGCCATTTGCTAAAAAGGCATACAAAGGAGCTGCCCCATCAAAAGAATGGAATATTGGCATTTGCAGCAACATGGAAGGTAGAATATTGAGTCAAATAACTCACAGAGATAGACAAACACTGTATGATATGACTTATAGAATCTAAACATACCACAAAGTAGAGAATATGATAAAAATGGAGGCGCGCAGATATAGAGAAGCATCTACTGGTTACCAGCGGGGAGGGGAAGAGGGAGGGGCAATAGAGAGGTGCGGCAGTGGGAGGCACACAGTGTTAGTTAGGTGGAAGATGAGCTCAGGGAGGCATTGTACAACATGGGGAATAGAGCCAGGACTTTGCCATAACTATAAATGGAAAGCAAGCTTTAACAGTGGTATAATAAGAAAGAAAAGGAAAGAAAGTGGGGGGAGGAAGGAGGGAAGAAAAGAAGGAAAAGAATGGCTTTTTTGGAGGTCAAGCAGCCAATACTGATTAGGCCCTTTTTAGCAAAGGAATGTATTTTATTTTATTTTGTTTATTTTAATTGGTGGGTAATTACTTTACAATATTGTGGTGGTTTTTGCCATACATTAACATGAATCAGCCATGAGTGTACATGTGTTCCCCATCCTGATCCGCTCTCCCGACTCCCTCCCAATCCCATCCCTCTGGGTCATCTCAGTGCACCAGCCCTGAGCACCCTGTCTTATGCATCAAACATGGACTGGCTATCTCTTTCACATATGAGAATATACATGTTTCAATGCTATTCTCTCAGATCATCCCACCCTCGCCATCTCCCACAGACTCCAAAAGGCTGTTCTGTAAATCTGTGTCTCTTTTGCTGTCTCCCATATAGGGTTATCATTACCATCTTTCTAAATTCCATATATATGCCTTAGTAAAGTGTCTTGGTGTTTTTCTTTCTGACTTACTTCACTCTGTATAATAGGCTCCAGTTTCATCTACCTCAGTAGAACGGATTCAACAGTGTTTGTTTTAATGGCTGAGCAATATTCCATTGTGCCTATGTACCACATCTTTCTTTCCCATTTGCCTGCTGATGGACATCTGGGTTACTTCCATACCCAGGCTATTGTAAACAGTGCTGTGGTGAACATTGTGGCACACGTGTCGTTTTCACTTCTGGGTGAATCACGATTTGAATGAGGAGAAACCATGATGACTATTAGCCTGTTAGTGGGAAACCCTGCACATGAGTTTGGTTGAAGGACTGGGACCAAAGTTGGTGATGGTTGTTTCCAACCTTCTGAGGATGCACAGATGGACATGTGGGGTGCTGCCCTGCTGGGGGACATCTCTGGTTGCTCTGTTCTCACCAGCAACAGAGGATTTTCTTTCCTTCCTTTCATTTCCCTTGTTTCCCTTTCTCCCTCTTTCCTCCCTACCTGCCTTTCTTTCACAAATATTCCATGTGCTGTGCTGTGCTGTATTTCATTGCTCAGCCGGGTCTAACTCTTTTTGACGCCATGGACTGTAGCCCACCAGGCTCCTCTGTCCATGGGGATTTTCCAGGCCGGCATACTGGAGCAGGCTGCCATTCGCCCCTCCAGGGGATCTTCCCAACCCAGGGATTGAATCCCGGTCTCCCATGTTGCAGGTGTTTTTTTTTTTTTTTTTTCATTACTGTCTGAGCCACCAGGAAACCCTTAAAATGGGCTTCATCTGACACTATGATTTTCATATCTGTAAGATCAAATGGGGTCTACTTTAGGATTTCCATGTCTCTCCTTACTTTGAGAACACACAAAACACAGTTTTTCCAAGTATCTTAATGTCTCTGTTTGCAATTTCTAAAATCTATGCCACTTCTGCCTGAGTTTCAGTTCTCAAGGGAATTTTAGTATGATTTTTCGTCCCTTCGTGAGATTTAATATGTTCTTAACGTGGTTTGGGCCTATTCCATACTCTTCTTGTGAATTGACTGCTCATGTCTTTAAACATGTCTTCATAAATTTAAAGGCCAGTGATACATCTTTCTTATAAAGTGTTGGCTCGTGCCTCTTGCCCATTTTTCTTTCAGGCTTTAAGATCTTTCTTCTCAAAATCGTAAGCGTCATCTTTTGGGTTTGTTTATGGCATGCTTTTTCTACCTCTTAAAATGTCCAGCAGTGTGATGGACCCTGGGTGAGTAAGTGACAAATGGACACCAGGATGTGAACACTTCACAGGAAACGCAGGGAGACCCACTAAGCCAACAAACTGTCTCCAGGGGTGCACCTCAGGCTTGTTGAGCCGACGAGTCAATTGGAAAAATGAGGACTGAGGTGGAGCAGACAATCCGTTCCCCTTTCCTCCAGAGCCAACCAGCTCAATGAGAGACCGTGGGAACTAGATGCACAGGACAGGATGACTCAGTGTTTTATCAAGAAGCTGGAAGCTTGTGGCAGCTGCTCATGGAAATGAATTCCACCATGGTTTTGGCTGTGAGGTCAGCTCCAAGGGAGCTTCCAGCAAGAAAACAAGATGAGAAAAGAGATTTGTGAGGGCACGTGTTGAGAAGACCCTTGCACTCAAGGCTCACACAGCTCTGGGCAAGCTCCACCGCTTGCTGGGAATACTAATCAGCTGCAGGTGGTCATTTCCTGCATGGGATCCCCCAGCACAACCTGAAACAAGCATTTCTCTGCCCCATCCCCATCACCCTGTTGAAATGCAAGCCGGGGTAGTACTCCTAGGGAGGTGACCCTGAGTCCTAAACTTGAAACGAGACAGCTCCGTGTGGAGCAAGGGCAAGTGTATTCAATGCGTTCTCATAGCCTGAAGACAAGGGTTTCCGACTGGACACCAGAAAACAGAGGCGAGTTCCGGGAACACTGAGACAAGGAGGCGGGATGGAAAGGTTTCTGTCGGCTGGCCTAGAATTCAATCGGCTTCACGGTGCGTTAAGACCACACTGCAGAGGGAACGTGCAATGATGCTCCCTTCCACAGACACTTAAACACAGCCTAGTTGTCGTGGAGGGATTTCAGGCAAGATATTCAAAACTAGATAAAGGTGAAAGGTGAGAGAGAACAGAATGAATGCCCGAGGAGTGTGGCTGTGGGGAAGGTTTGTAGGAGAAGCAGTCTGCCTGTCGTGTGACCCATGAGCTGACGTGGAGAGATGAGGGTGGCAGGAGAGTTTGGAGGCCTCTTTAGGTGAATTACAAATGCCTCATTTCTCCCACAAAATCATCTGAGTTGCTCCCCATCCTCTGCTAGACATGTCAGGATGGGTTTTTGTGATGTCAAATCTCACCCGGGGCCACCATTGGCTGGGGAAGAGACGTGCTGATCTCATAAACCTTAACGGTGTGGCCCCCTGGAGATGGGTATATATAAGGGTGCTCAGGGGCTCTGGGGCTGACTACTGGGAGCCTTCAGAATGACTAAGGTCACTGGGAAGCCACAAGGCTTAGAGCAGTTACGTAACAACCATCTCCATATACCCAGGGGAAAAGATGAAGACCTCCTATCAACTGAAGTCCAAAAGGTGAGCTGAACCCACCTAAGCTCCTCTTATCTTTCTCTGTTTGACTTACTTTGTATGGTCATCTCTAGGTGCATCCATGTTGACAAAATAGCATTGTTTCATTCTTTCTTATGCTTAATATTCTATTGTATGTATAAAATATCTTTCTTTATCCATTCACCTATGTATGGGCATTTAAGGTTGTTTCCATTTCTTTGCTACTGTACTTGGTACTACTATAAACACTGCTGTGCGTGTCTCTTTCCTGATGGGAGTTTTCATCTTTACTAGGATATATGCCCAGTAGTGGGATTGCTGGATCATATGCTAACTCTATTTTTAGTTTGTTTCAAAAGCTGCATACTGGGGAGGGAGATGGGCAGGAGGTTCTAAAAGGAGGGGACATATGTGTACATATGGCTGATTCATGTTGAGGTTGGACAGAAAACAACAAAATTCTGTAAAGCAACTATCCATCAATAAGAAAATAAAAATTAATTTTAAAAGAACTGCTTACTGTTTCAATAGTGACAGCATCAGTTTCTTGACTTTCATGTATCGGATCTTGTTAATCTTGCTGCAGTGCATGGTCGACTTACACGTGTTTTCCAAAATCTGTGTTTCTTTATCGTTTAAAGCACTTTGAGCTGTATTTAACTGTTGCTGTTTTCTTCCTGAGAGTGTTCTGGATTTTTTTTTCACTTTTTTTCTTTTTCGGATGAATCACCCCTGACATGGTCAAGGGTAGGTCTCATGTTGAGTCCAGCGGCCTTGTGTATATCATATATCCATCAGCGATAGTTTGAAGGCTGCCATTACAGAGAAAACCCTCGACGCTGCCAGGCTTTATGATTCCCTCCTCTTTTGGGATGGCCTGCCCCATCTGAGAGTTTTTGTCAGGCCCGGTTGTACAGTAGAGTAGAACGAGCCAGAGGATGCCACAAAACCCGTTGTCTCCTCACTCTTGGATTTTTGAAGTAAATCTTCCTATTCTCTTTAAGTTGAAGACAAGGGGAGCTGGTGGTACGTGTACAGATTCCTGTTCCGTGACACTGAGACTACTCTATGTATTCAGCTGTGCTTGTTTTCACCTACATATTATTAGAAGGTGTTTTGACTACCACTCTTGCTGCAATAGTTTTACGTGGATTCTGTATTTTATATGTATCTGTGGGAAGAAATTAATGCCAAACTACAGATGTTTCCCTTCCATCCACCACGGTCCACCCATAGGTTTTTTGCCAGGTTGGATGTCCATGTCACCTTTGTGTGGGTGCTCACTGCAGTGGATTTTTGTATCCCACCTCTCTGTTGCATCACCTGATGTTTCTTGAATCGAACCTCCTTCACTCAGTGGGATGATCTCTGGGTTTATCTATCTCTGAAGTTGTCCTCCTTTCAGATTTCAATCCTTGATTCAAATTCATTCTAGACCTGTATCAATTTCCTTATACATTCCTCTGTGCAGGTATGCTATCTTAACTTTCATCTCTTTGATGTTTTGAATGGTTTCCATGGGACCTGGTTTGGGGTGTGTGGTGTTCGAAATCTGTTCATTTCTGAACTACTCCAGGAGAGGACCTGGTTTATCATACTGTCTCTGCCTCTTTGTTTATTTATTTATTTGTCTTTCATGGGAGTGCCCTTTTCTAATCATGCTCATAATGCCTCTTATCAGGTCCATCCCACCAGTAACCTAAAGTGTCCACTGCACTAATGCTATTCTACCACTGATTCCATGTACAGCTTTAGACAGTGGCCTTTTTTCGTGCTGAGGCAGAGGTGATCATATCCTCAAGAGCTTAGATGTTCGTATCTCTTAGATTTCATCCTATGTGCACATTGTCATCAGCTTTTTTCATGAGGCACGGAATTGTGTTTGCCCGTTCATATCCTCTACCTGTTAGCTTCCCCTGTGTTTATTTTTTCTCCTATGTGAGCCCTGGCAATTTGTAAAGAGTGGGTATGGGTTAGAGCTCAGCACCATTGTGAACACTGGGTCCATTGTGAACACTGGGTCCATCAGCATTCGAAGGTTGCCGTTATAGAAAATGTCCACAAGGCGGCAGCATTTCTTCATTCCCTCCTCTTGTTGCTATGGTAACAGCCCCCTCTGAGGTTCTCCCAGGCCTGGTTGTAAATGAGAGGAAAAGGAGACCCTGGAAGTCACCAAAAGCTTTTGACTCTTTAGCCTTTGAGGTTTTTTCTTTAAGTGAAACTTTTATTTCTCATTTAAGACAGTTTACACCGTTGTAGTTGTTGCAGGGAACCAGTTTCTCCTTCCGTTCCAGAGATACCTGGAGGTGTTCAGCTGTGGTTACTGTCACAGCTGTTTTTAGAAACTGTTGAGCACATTTCTCTTGATGCAAGAAGTCCATATGGATTATGAATTGCATAGGCATTTGTGGGGATAAATTTATTCCAGCCTTCACCTTTCAGGCTCTCACCCACCAACACCTTTTGCTAACCGTAATTTTCTTACCAGGAGTGCAAGTCCATTTCACTTTTTTTTTTTTTTTTCACTCTTCGCCATCAATGTTTTCTTTTTAATCCCCTCTCGAAGGTATATGATATGATATCTCTTTAATGTGCCCTTCTTTACTTACTGTGATTAACTCTAGATGTTTGCGTATCTCTGAAAATGGAATTTTTTCCAATTTCATCATTTTGGCATCATATTTCATTGTGTATCTCTGTCACATTTCTTTCTCTTTTCATCTGCACCCAACAATTCTCTTTCCCTTCATCTCTTGGTCGTTGTGAATGCTGCTGCAGTGCATGCAACAGACAACACAGAAATACAAAGGATCACAAGAGACTACTATCAGCAGCTATATGAAAATAAAATGGAAAACTTGGAAGAAATGGACGAATTCTTAGAAAAGTATAACCTTCCAAAACTGAGCCAGGAAGAAATAGAAAATCTTACTAGACCAATCAAAAGCATGGAAATTGAAACTGCAATGAAAAATCTTTGAACAAACAAAAGCCACGGACCAGTTGGCTTCACAGGTGAATCCACCAAACAATTAAGGGCTAACACCTATCCTACTCAAACTCTTCCAAATTATTGCACAAGGTAAACCCCCAAAATCAATTGATGAGGCCCCCTTCACCCTAATCCCAAAACCAGCCAAAGATGCCGCCAGAAAAGAAAACTACAGGCCAAGATCACTGATGAACATATGTGAAAAATGTTCAACAAATTCTAGCAAACAGAATCCAACGACATCTTCAAAAAGTTAGACATCATGACCAAGTGGGTTTATTCAAGAAAGCTCCATGTGGAACAAGGTCAAGTGTATTCACTGTGTTCTCATAGCCTGAAGACAAGGGTTTCCGACTGGAGAACAGAAAACAGAGGAGAGCTCCTGGAACGCGGAGAAAAAGAGGCGGGATGGGAAAGGATTCTGTCGGCTGGTAGAGAATTAAGTGGTCTTCGAGGTGCATTAAGACCACATTGCAGGAGGAACGTGGAATGATTCTCGCTTCCACAGACACTTAAACACAACCTAGTTGTCATGGAGGGAGTTTAGGCAAGATATGAAAAGCTAGATAATGGTGAAAGCTGAGAGAGAACAGAATGAATGCCCGAGGAGTGTGGCTGTGGGGCAAGGTTTGGAGGAGATGCACTCTGCGTGCTGTGTGACCCATCAGAGTTGACATAGAGATGAGGGTGGCAGATGAGTTTGGAGTCGTCTTTAGGGCATTACAAATGCCTCATTTCTCCCAGCAAATCATCTGACTTGCTCCCCATCCTCCGCTAAACATGTCAGAGTGGGGCTTTGTGATGTCAAAGCTCACCCAGGGCCACCATTGGCTGGGGAAGAGACTTGCTGACCTCATAAAGCATGAGGGTGAGGCTCCATGGGGACGGGTATATATAGGGGAGCTCAGGGGCTCTGAGCAGACCACTGTGAGTCCTCCAAATGACTGAGGTGACTAGGAAGCCACAAGGCTCCAGAGTAGTTATGGAACACACACCTCCTCTTACCCAGGAGAAGATGAAGACCTCCTATCAACTGAGGTCCAGAAAAAATGTCTAGGTGAGCTGAACCCAACCAAACTCTCTTGCCCATTGGCCCCACGCCAAAAGATCCCCTCCCCTGTCCTTGCATGGCACATAACCCTTCCCTGCCCACACCTCTTCTCCTGAAGCCATCGTTCCCACCTGTCTTCACACTCTTCCCTAAACCAGTGCCATTCTTTACTCCCCCTCTTCTTTTCTCTAGGTGGCCAGGGTAAGCGTGAGGGTGAATAATCCCATTCCGGCAAAGCTGCCTAAGAAAACTCAGAAACCTCCCACCACCACAAAGCTTCAGAAAATCAGATGCTCAAAGCTCTTTAGCCAGAGTTCCAAGGCAAATGAACAGCTGAATCAGAAGGAACCAGAGGAGGTCCCAGAGACCACAGCAACCCCTGCCATTCCAGCCACTCAGAACGAACCAGAGGAGGTCCCAGAGACCACAGAGACCCCTGCCATTCCAGTTAATCAGAACGAAACAGAGGAGGTCCCAGAGGCCATGGAGACCTGGGGCATGGCTATAGAGACTTCAGAAATGCTCGGGGGTCTCGCCGCTGAGTACTGGCCAACAGGACAGATGCTGAATATTCTAGCAACTGCATACATTGATAACGAAAATAAAATCAACCTGATGTGAAATTATGTTTGTCTCTGAGTTCTCTGATAGTGGGGGCAGAGAGGGCAGGGAAGGGATAAGTGTGTGAGGAGGGAGGGAGATGGTTTCTGTGGAGTTGTAGATGGGACCAGAAGGTCCAGGTCGCCAGAAAGTAGGGTGAAGAACTGGTTCCAGACTGAGCTTCAAAGACACACTTCCCACGGGAGAAGCAAAGAGGACTTGGTGTTTCTCTGTGTGAGTGCAGAGATGGATACTTAGCTGGGGAGCTGTGTGGTGTGTGGGGGGCCGTGCCATTTGCTAAAAAGGCATACAAAGGAGCTGCCCCATCAAAAGAATGGAATATTGGCATTTGCAGCAACATGGAAGGTAGAATATTGAGTCAAATAACTCACAGAGATAGACAAACACTGTATGATATGACTTATAGAATCTAAACATACCACAAAGTAGAGAATATGATAAAAATGGAGGCGCGCAGATATAGAGAAGCATCTACTGGTTACCAGCGGGGAGGGGAAGAGGGAGGGGCAATAGAGAGGTGCGGCAGTGGGAGGCACACAGTGTTAGTTAGGTGGAAGATGAGCTCAGGGAGGCATTGTACAACATGGGGAATAGAGCCAGGACTTTGCCATAACTATAAATGGAAAGCAAGCTTTAACAGTGGTATAATAAGAAAGAAAAGGAAAGAAAGTGGGGGGAGGAAGGAGGGAAGAAAAGAAGGAAAAGAATGGCTTTTTTGGAGGTCAAGCAGCCAATACTGATTAGGCCCTTTTTAGCAAAGGAATGTATTTTATTTTATTTTGTTTATTTTAATTGGTGGGTAATTACTTTACAATATTGTGGTGGTTTTTGCCATACATTAACATGAATCAGCCATGAGTGTACATGTGTTCCCCATCCTGATCCGCTCTCCCGACTCCCTCCCAATCCCATCCCTCTGGGTCATCTCAGTGCACCAGCCCTGAGCACCCTGTCTTATGCATCAAACATGGACTGGCTATCTCTTTCACATATGAGAATATACATGTTTCAATGCTATTCTCTCAGATCATCCCACCCTCGCCATCTCCCACAGACTCCAAAAGGCTGTTCTGTAAATCTGTGTCTCTTTTGCTGTCTCCCATATAGGGTTATCATTACCATCTTTCTAAATTCCATATATATGCCTTAGTAAAGTGTCTTGGTGTTTTTCTTTCTGACTTACTTCACTCTGTATAATAGGCTCCAGTTTCATCTACCTCAGTAGAACGGATTCAACAGTGTTTGTTTTAATGGCTGAGCAATATTCCATTGTGCCTATGTACCACATCTTTCTTTCCCATTTGCCTGCTGATGGACATCTGGGTTACTTCCATACCCAGGCTATTGTAAACAGTGCTGTGGTGAACATTGTGGCACACGTGTCGTTTTCACTTCTGGGTGAATCACGATTTGAATGAGGAGAAACCATGATGACTATTAGCCTGTTAGTGGGAAACCCTGCACATGAGTTTGGTTGAAGGACTGGGACCAAAGTTGGTGATGGTTGTTTCCAACCTTCTGAGGATGCACAGATGGACATGTGGGGTGCTGCCCTGCTGGGGGACATCTCTGGTTGCTCTGTTCTCACCAGCAACAGAGGATTTTCTTTCCTTCCTTTCATTTCCCTTGTTTCCCTTTCTCCCTCTTTCCTCCCTACCTGCCTTTCTTTCACAAATATTCCATGTGCTGTGCTGTGCTGTATTTCATTGCTCAGCCGGGTCTAACTCTTTTTGACGCCATGGACTGTAGCCCACCAGGCTCCTCTGTCCATGGGGATTTTCCAGGCCGGCATACTGGAGCAGGCTGCCATTCGCCCCTCCAGGGGATCTTCCCAACCCAGGGATTGAATCCCGGTCTCCCATGTTGCAGGTGTTTTTTTTTTTTTTTTTTTCTTTACTGTCTGAGCCACCAGGAAACCCTTAAAATGGGCTTCATCTGACACTATGATTTTCATATCTGTAAGATCAAATGGGGTCTACTTTAGGATTTCCATGTCTCTCCTTACTTTGAGAACACACAAAACACAGTTTTTCCAAGTATCTTAATGTCTCTGTTTGCAATTTCTAAAATCTATGCCACTTCTGCCTGAGTTTCAGTTCTCAAGGGAATTTTAGTATGATTTTTCGTCCCTTCGTGAGATTTAATATGTTCTTAACGTGGTTTGGGCCTATTCCATACTCTTCTTGTGAATTGACTGCTCATGTCTTTAAACATGTCTTCATAAATTTAAAGGCCAGTGATACATCTTTCTATAAAGTGTTGGCTCGTGCCTCTTGCCCATTTTTCTTTCAGGCTTTAAGATCTTTCTTCTCAAAATCGTAAGCGTCATCTTTTGGGTTTGTTTATGGCATGCTTTTTCTACCTCTTAAAATGTCCAGCAGTGTGATGGACCCTGGGTGAGTAAGTGACAAATGGACACCAGGATGTGAACACTTCACAGGAAACGCAGGGAGACCCACTAAGCCAACAAACTGTCTCCAGGGGTGCACCTCAGGCTTGTTGAGCTGACAAGTCAATTGGAAAAATGAGGACTGAGGTGGAGCAGACAATCCGTTCCCCTTTCCTCCAGAGCCAAGCAGCTCAATGAGAGACCGTGGGAACTAGATGCACAGGACAGGATGACTCAGTGTTTTATCAAGAAGCTGGAAGCTTGTGGCAGCTGCTCATGGAAATGAATTCCACCATGGTTTTGGCTGTGAGGTCAGCTCCAAGGGAGCTTCCAGCAAGAAAACAAGATGAGAAAAGAGATTTGTGAGGGCACGTGTTGAGAAGACCCTTGCACTCAAGGCTCACACAGCTCTGGGCAAGCTCCACCGCTTGCTGGGAATACTAATCAGCTGCAGGTGGTCATTTCCTGCATGGGATCCCCCAGCACAACCTGAAACAAGCATTTCTCTGCCCCATCCCCATCACCCTGTTGAAATGCAAGCCGGGGTAGTACTCCTAGGGAGGTGACCCTGAGTCCTAAACTTGAAACGAGACAGCTCCGTGTGGAGCAAGGGCAAGTGTATTCAATGCGTTCTCATAGCCTGAAGACAAGGGTTTCCGACTGGACACCAGAAAACAGAGGCGAGTTCCGGGAACACTGAGACAAGGAGGCGGGATGGAAAGGTTTCTGTCGGCTGGCCTAGAATTCAATCGGCTTCACGGTGCGTTAAGACCACACTGCAGAGGGAACGTGCAATGATGCTCCCTTCCACAGACACTTAAACACAGCCTAGTTGTCGTGGAGGGATTTCAGGCAAGATATTCAAAACTAGATAAAGGTGAAAGGTGAGAGAGAACAGAATGAATGCCCGAGGAGTGTGGCTGTGGGGAAGGTTTGTAGGAGAAGCAGTCTGCCTGTCGTGTGACCCATGAGCTGACGTGGAGAGATGAGGGTGGCAGGAGAGTTTGGAGGCCTCTTTAGGTGAATTACAAATGCCTCATTTCTCCCACAAAATCATCTGAGTTGCTCCCCATCCTCTGCTAGACATGTCAGGATGGGTTTTTGTGATGTCAAATCTCACCCGGGGCCACCATTGGCTGGGGAAGAGACGTGCTGATCTCATAAACCTTAACGGTGTGGCCCCCTGGAGATGGGTATATATAAGGGTGCTCAGGGGCTCTGGGGCTGACTACTGGGAGCCTTCAGAATGACTAAGGTCACTGGGAAGCCACAAGGCTTAGAGCAGTTACGTAACAACCATCTCCATATACCCAGGGGAAAAGATGAAGACCTCCTATCAACTGAAGTCCAAAAGGTGAGCTGAACCCACCTAAGCTCCTCTTATCTTTCTCTGTTTGACTTACTTTGTATGGTCATCTCTAGGTGCATCCATGTTGACAAAATAGCATTGTTTCATTCTTTCTTATGGTTAATATTCTATTGTATGTATAAAATATCTTTCTTTATCCATTCACCTATGTATGGGCATTTAAGGTTGTTTCCATTTCTTTGCTACTGTACTTGGTACTACTATAAACACTGCTGTGCGTGTCTCTTTCCTGATGGGAGTTTTCATCTTTACTAGGATATATGCCCAGTAGTGGGATTGCTGGATCATATGCTAACTCTATTTTTAGTTTGTTTCAAAAGCTGCATACTGGGGAGGGAGATGGGCAGGAGGTTCTAAAAGGAGGGGACATATGTGTACATATGGCTGATTCATGTTGAGGTTGGACAGAAAACAACAAAATTCTGTAAAGCAACTATCCATCAATAAGAAAATAAAAATTAATTTTAAAAGAACTGCTTACTGTTTCAATAGTGACCGCATCAGTTTCTTGACTTTCATGTATCGGATCTTGTTAATCTTGCTGCAGTGCATGGTCGACTTACACGTGTTTTCCAAAATCTGTGTTTCTTTATCGTTTAAAGCACTTTGAGCTGTATTTAACTGTTGCTGTTTTCTTCCTGAGAGTGTTCTGGATTTTTTTTTCACTTTTTTTCTTTTTCGGATGAATCACCCCTGACATGGTCAAGGGTAGGTCTCATGTTGAGTCCAGCGGCCTTGTGTATATCATATATCCATCAGCGATAGTTTGAAGGCTGCCATTACAGAGAAAACCCTCGACGCTGCAAGGCTTTATGATTCCCTCCTCTTTTGGGATGGCCTGCCCCATCTGAGAGTTTTTGTCAGGCCCGGTTGTACAGTAGAGTAGAACGAGCCAGAGGATGCCACAAAACCCGTTGTCTCCTCACTCTTGGATTTTTGAAGTAAATCTTCCTATTCTCTTTAAGTTGAAGACAAGGGGAGCTGGTGGTACGTGTACAGATTCCTGTTCCGTGACACTGAGACTACTCTATGTATTCAGCTGTGCTTGTTTTCACCTACATATTATTAGAAGGTGTTTCGACTACCACTCTTGCTGCAATAGCTTTACGTGGATTCTGTATTTTATATGTATCTGTGGGAAGAAATTAATGCCAAACTACAGATGTTTCCCTTCCATCCACCACAGTCCACCCATAGGTTTTTTGCCAGGTTGGATGCCCATGTCACCTTTGTGTGGGTGCTCACTGCAGTGGATTTTTGTATCCCACCTCTCTGTTGCATCACCTGATGTTTCTTGAATCGAACCTCCTTCACTCAGTGGGATGATCTCTGGGTTTATCTATCTCTGAAGTTGTCCTCCTTTCAGATTTCAATCCTTGATTCAAATTCATTCTAGACCTGTATGAATTTCCTTATACATTCCTCTGTCCAGGTATGCTATCTTAACTTTCATCTCTTTGATGTTTTGAATGGTTTCCATGGGACCTGGTTTGGGGTGTGTGGTGTTCGAAATCTGTTCATTTCTGAACTACTCCAGGAGAGGACCTGGTTTATCATACTGTCTCTGCCTCTTTGTTTATTTATTTATTTGTCTTTCATGGGAGTGCCCTTTTCTAATCATGCTCATAATGCCTCTTATCAGGTCCATCCCACCAGTAACCTAAAGTGTCCACTGCACTAATGCTATTCTACCACTGATTCCATGTACAGCTTTAGACAGTGGCCTTTTTTCGTGCTGAGGCAGAGGTGATCATATCCTCAAGAGCTTAGATGTTCGTATCTCTTAGATTTCATCCTATGTGCACATTGTCATCAGCTTTTTTCATGAGGCACGGAATTGTGTTTGCCCGTTCATATCCTCTACCTGTTAGCTTCCCCTGTGTTTATTTTTTCTCCTATGTGAGCCCTGGCAATTTGTAAAGAGTGGGTATGGGTTAGAGCTCAGCACCGTTGTGAACACTGGGTCCATCAGCATTCGAAGGTTGCTGTTATAGAAAATGTCCACAAGGCGGCAGCATTTCTTCATTCCCTCCTCTTGTTGCTATGGTAACAGCCCCCTCTGAGGTTCTCCCAGGCCTGGTTGTAAATGAGAGGAAAAGGAGACCCTGGAAGTCACCAAAAGCTTTTGACTCTTTAGCCTTTGAGGTTTTTTCTTTAAGTGAAACTTTTATTTCTCATTTAAGACAGTTTACACCGTTGTAGTTGTTGCAGGGAACCAGTTTGTCCTTCCGTTCCAGAGATACCTGGAGGTGTTCAGCTGTGGTTACTGTCACAGCTGTTTTTAGAAACTGTTGAGCACATTTCTCTTGATGCAAGAAGTCCATATGGATTATGAATTGCATAGGCATTTGTGGGGATAAATTTATTCCAGCCTTCACCTTTCAGGCTCTCACCCACCAACACCTTTTGCTAACCGTAATTTTCTTACCAGGAGTGCAAGTCCATTTCACTTTTTTTTTTTTTTTTCACTCTTCGCCATCAATGTTTTCTTTTTAATCCCCTCTCGAAGGTATATGATATGATATCTCTTTAATGTGCCCTTCTTTACTTACTGTGATTAACTCTAGATGTTTGCGTATCTCTGAAAATGGAATTTTTTCCAATTTCATCATTTTGGCATCATATTTCATTGTGTATCTCTGTCACATTTCTTTCTCTTTTCATCTGCACCCAACAATTCTCTTTCCCTTCATCTCTTGGTCGTTGTAAATGCTGCTGCAGTGCATGCAACAGACAACACAGAAATACAAAGGATCACAAGAGACTACTATCAGCAGCTATATGAAAATAAAATGGAAAACTTGGAAGAAATGGACGAATTCTTAGAAAAGTATAACCTTCCAAAACTGAGCCAGGAAGAAATAGAAAATCTTACTAGACCAATCAAAAGCATGGAAATTGAAACTGCAATGAAAAATCTTTGAACAAACAAAAGCCACGGACCAGTTGGCTTCACAGGTGAATCCACCAAACAATTAAGGGCTAACACCTATCCTACTCAAACTCTTCCAAATTATTGCACAAGGTAAACCCCCAAAATCAATTGATGAGGCCCCCTTCACCCTAATCCCAAAACCAGCCAAAGATGCCGCCAGAAAAGAAAACTACAGGCCAAGATCACTGATGAACATATGTGAAAAATGTTCAACAAATTCTAGCAAACAGAATCCAACGACATCTTCAAAAAGTTAGACATCATGACCAAGTGGGTTTATTCAAGAAAGCTCCATGTGGAACAAGGTCAAGTGTATTCACTGTGTTCTCATAGCCTGAAGACAAGGGTTTCCGACTGGAGAACAGAAAACAGAGGAGAGCTCCTGGAACGCGGAGAAAAAGAGGCGGGATGGGAAAGGATTCTGTCGGCTGGTAGAGAATTAAGTGGTCTTCGAGGTGCATTAAGACCACATTGCAGGAGGAACGTGGAATGATTCTCGCTTCCACAGACACTTAAACACAACCTAGTTGTCATGGAGGGAGTTTAGGCAAGATATGAAAAGCTAGATAATGGTGAAAGCTGAGAGAGAACAGAATGAATGCCCGAGGAGTGTGGCTGTGGGGCAAGGTTTGGAGGAGATGCACTCTGCGTGCTGTGTGACCCATCAGAGTTGACATAGAGATGAGGGTGGCAGATGAGTTTGGAGTCGTCTTTAGGGCATTACAAATGCCTCATTTCTCCCAGCAAATCATCTGACTTGCTCCCCATCCTCCGCTAAACATGTCAGAGTGGGGCTTTGTGATGTCAAAGCTCACCCAGGGCCACCATTGGCTGGGGAAGAGACTTGCTGACCTCATAAAGCATGAGGGTGAGGCTCCATGGGGACGGGTATATATAGGGGAGCTCAGGGACTCTGAGCAGACCACTGTGAGTCCTCCAAATGACTGAGGTGACTAGGAAGCCACAAGGCTCCAGAGTAGTTATGGAACACACACCTCCTCTTACCCAGGAGAAGATGAAGACCTCCTATCAACTGAGGTCCAGAAAAAATGTCTAGGTGAGCTGAACCCAACCAAACTCTCTTGCCCATTGGCCCCACGCCAAAAGATCCCCTCCCCTGTCCTTGCCTGGCACATAACCCTTCCCTGCCCACACCTCTTCTCCTGAAGCCATCGTTCCCACCTGTCTTCACACTCTTCCCTAAACCAGTGCCATTCTTTACTCCCCCTCTTCTTTTCTCTAGGTGGCCAGGGTAAGCGTGAGGGTGAATAATCCCATTCCGGCAAAGCTGCCTAAGAAAACTCAGAAACCTCCCACCACCACAAAGCTTCAGAAAATCAGATGCTCAAAGCTCTTTAGCCAGAGTTCCAAGGCAAATGAACAGCTGAATCAGAAGGAACCAGAGGAGGTCCCAGAGACCACAGCAACCCCTGCCATTCCAGCCACTCAGAACGAACCAGAGGAGGTCCCAGAGACCACAGAGACCCCTGCCATTCCAGTTAATCAGAACGAAACAGAGGAGGTCCCAGAGGCCATGGAGACCTGGGGCATGGCTATAGAGACTTCAGAAATGCTCGGGGGTCTCGCCGCTGAGTACTGGCCAACAGGACAGATGCTGAATATTCTAGCAACTGCATACATTGATAACGAAAATAAAATCAACCTGATGTGAAATTATGTTTGTCTCTGAGTTCTCTGATAGTGGGGGCAGAGAGGGCAGGGAAGGGATAAGTGTGTGAGGAGGGAGGGAGATGGTTTCTGTGGAGTTGTAGATGGGACCAGAAGGTCCAGGTCGCCAGAAAGTAGGGTGAAGAACTGGTTCCAGACTGAGCTTCAAAGACACACTTCCCACGGGAGAAGCAAAGAGGACTTGGTGTTTCTCTGTGTGAGTGCAGAGATGGATACTTAGCTGGGGAGCTGTGTGGTGTGTGGGGGGCCGTCCCATTTGCTAAAAAGGCATACAAAGGAGGTGCCCCATCAAAAGAATGGAATATTGGCATTTGCAGCAACATGGAAGGTAGAATATTGAGTCAAATAACTCACAGAGATAGACAAACACTGTATGATATGACTTATAGAATCTAAACATACCACAAAGTAGAGAATATGATAAAAAATGGAGGCGCGCAGATATAGAGAAGCATCTACTGGTTACCAGCGGGGAGGGGAAGAGGAAGGGGCAATAGAGAGGTGGGGGAGTGGGAGGCACGGAGTGTTAGTTAGGTGGAAGATGAGCTCAGGGATGCATTGTACAACATGGGGAATAGAGCCAGGACTTTGCCATAACTATAAATGGAAAGCAAGCTTTAACAGTGGTATAATAAGAAAGAAAAGGAAAGAAAGTGGGGGGAGGAAGGAGGGAAGAAAAGAAGGAAAAGAATGGCTTTTTTGGAGGTCAAGCAGCCAATACTGATTAGGCCCTTTTTAGCAAAGGAATGTATTTTATTTTATTTTGTTTATTTTAATTGGTGGGTAATTACTTTACAATATTGTGGTGGTTTTTGCCATACATTAACATGAATCAGCCATGAGTGTACATGTGTTCCCCATCCTGATCCGCTCTCCCGACCTCCCTCCCAATCCCGTCCCTCTGGGTCATCTCAGTGCACCAGCCCTGAGCACCCTGTCTTATGCATCGAACATGGACTGGCTATCTCTTTCACATATGAGAATATACATGTTTCAATGCTATTCTCTCAGATCATCCCACCCTCGCCATCTCCCACAGACTCCAAAAGGCTGTTCTGTAAATCTGTGTCTCTTTTGCTGTCTCCCATATAGGGTTATCATTACCATCTTTCTAAATTCCATATATATGCCTTAGTAAAGTGTCTTGGTGTTTTTCTTTCTGACTTAATTCACTCTGTATAATAGGCTCCAGTTTCACCTACCTCATTAGAACGGATTCAAAAGTGTTTGTTTTAATGGCTGAGCAATATTCCATTGTGCCTATGTACCACATCTTTCTTTCCCATTTGCCTGCTGATGGACATCTGGGTTACTTCCATACCCAGGCTATTGTAAACAGTGCTGTGGTGAACATTGTGGCACACGTGTCGTTTTCACTTCTGGGTGAATCACGATTTGAATGAGGAGAAACCATGATGACTATTAGCCTGTTAGTGGGAAACCCTGCACATGAGTTTGGTTGAAGGACTGGGAACAAAATTGGTAATGGTTGTTTCCAACCTTCTGAGGGTGCACAGATGGACATGTGGGGTGCTGCCCTGCTGGGGGACATCACTGGTTGCTCTGTTCTCACCAGCAACAGAGGATCTTCTTTCCTTCCTTTCATTTCCCTTGTTTCCCTTTCTCCCTCTTTCCTCCCTACCTGCCTTTCTTTCACAAATATTCCATGTGCTGTGCTGTGCTGTATTTCATTGCTCAGCCGGGTCTAACTCTTTTTGACGCCATGGACTGTAGCCCACCAGGCTCCTCTGTCCATGGGGATTTTCCAGGGAGGCATACTGGAGCAGGCTGCCATTCCCCCCTCCAGGGGATCTTCCCAACCCAGGGATTGAATCCCGGTCTCCCATGTTGCAGGTGTTTTTTTTTTTTTCTTTACTGTCTGAGCCACCAGGAAACCCTTAAAATGGGCTTCATCTGACACTATGTTTTTCATATCTGTAAGATCAAATGGGGTCTACTTTAGGATTTCCATGTCTCTCCTTACTTTGAGAACACACAAAACACAGTTTTTCCAAGTATCTTAATGTCTCTGTTTGCAATTTCTAAAATCTATGCCACTTCTGCCTGAGTTTCAGTTCTCAAGGGAATTTTAGTATGATTTTTCGTCCCTTCGTGAGATTTAATATGTTCTTAACGTGGTTTGGGCCTATTCCATACTCTTCTTGTGAATTGACTGCTCATGTCTTTAAACATGTCTTCATAAATTTAAAGGCCAGTGATACATCTTTCTTATAAAGTGTTGGCTCGTGCCTCTTGCCCATTTTTCTTTCAGGCTTTAAGATCTTTCTTCTCAAAATCGTAAGCGTCATCTTTTGGGTTTGTTTATGGCATGCTTTTTCTACCTCTTAAAATGTCCAGCAGTGTGATGGACCCTGGGTGAGTAAGTGACAAATGGACACCAGGATGTGAACACTTCACAGGAAACGCAGGGAGACCCACTAAGCCAACAAACTGTCTCCAGGGGTGCACCTCAGGCTTGTTGAGCCGACGAGTCAATTGGAAAAATGAGGACTGAGGTGGAGCAGACAATCCGTTCCCCTTTCCTCCAGAGCCAAGCAGCTCAATGAGAGACCGTGGGAACTAGATGCACAGGACAGGATGACTCAGTGTTTTATCAAGAAGCTGGAAGCTTGTGGCAGCTGCTCATGGAAATGAATTCCACCATGGTTTTGGCTGTGAGGTCAGCTCCAAGGGAGCTTCCAGCAAGAAAACAAGATGAGAAAAGAGATTTGTGAGGGCACGTGTTGAGAAGACCCTTGCACTCAAGGCTCACACAGCTCTGGGCAAGCTCCACCGCTTGCTGGGAATACTAATCAGCTGCAGGTGGTCATTTCCTGCATGGGATCCCCCAGCACAACCTGAAACAAGCATTTCTCTGCCCCATCCCCATCACCCTGTTGAAATGCAAGCCGGGGTAGTACTCCTAGGGAGGTGACCCTGAGTCCTAAACTTGAAACGAGACAGCTCCGTGTGGAGCAAGGGCAAGTGTATTCAATGCGTTCTCATAGCCTGAAGACAAGGGTTTCCGACTGGACACCAGAAAACAGAGGCGAGTTCCGGGAACACTGAGACAAGGAGGCGGGATGGAAAGGTTTCTGTCGGCTGGCCTAGAATTCAATCGGCTTCACGGTGCGTTAAGACCACACTGCAGAGGGAACGTGCAATGATGCTCCCTTCCACAGACACTTAAACACAGCCTAGTTGTCGTGGAGGGATTTCAGGCAAGATATTCAAAACTAGATAAAGGTGAAAGGTGAGAGAGAACAGAATGAATGCCCGAGGAGTGTGGCTGTGGGGAAGCTTTGTAGGAGATGCAGTCTGCCTGCCGTGTGACCCATGAGCTGACGTGGAGAGATGAGGGTGGCAGGAGAGTTTGGAGGCCTCTTTAGGGGAATTACAAATGCCTCATTTCTCCCACAAAATCATCTGAGTTGCTCCCCATCCTCTGCTAGACATGTCAGGATGGGTCTTTGTCATGTCAAGTCTCACCCGGGGCCACCATTGGCTGGGGAAGAGACGTGCTGATCTCATAAACCTTAACGGTGTGGCCCCCCTGGAGATGGGTATATATAAGGGTGCTCAGGGGCTCTGGGGCTGACTACTGGGAGCCTTCAGAATGACTAAGGTCACTGGGAAGCCTCAAGGCTTAGAGCAGTTACGTAACAACCATCTCCATATACCCAGGGGGAAAAGATGAAGACCTCCTATCAACTGAAGTCCAAAAGGTGAGCTGAACCCACCTAAGCTCCTCTTATCTTTCTCTGTTTGACTTACTTTGTATGGTCATCTCTAGGTGCATCCATGTTGACAAAATAGCATTGTTTCATTCTTTCTTATGGTTAATATTCTATTGTATGTATAAAATATCTTTCTTTATCCATTCACCTATGTATGGGCATTTAAGGTTGTTTCCATTTCTTTGCTACTGTACTTGGTACTACTATAAACACTGCTGTGCGTGTCTCTTTCCTGATGGGAGTTTTCATCTTTACTAGGATATATGCCCAGTAGTGGGATTGCTGGATCATATGCTAACTCTATTTTTAGTTTGTTTCAAAAGCTGCATACTGGGGAGGGAGATGGGCAGGAGGTTCTAAAAGGAGGGGACATATGTGTACATATGGCTGATTCATGTTGAGGTTGGACAGAAAACAACAAAATTCTGTAAAGCAACTATCCATCAATAAGAAAATAAAAATTAATTTTAAAAGAACTGCTTACTGTTTCAATAGTGACAGCATCAGTTTCTTGACTTTCATGTATCGGATCTTGTTAATCTTGCTGCAGTGCATGGTCGACTTACACGTGTTTTCCAAAATCTGTGTTTCTTTATCGTTTAAAGCACTTTGAGCTGTATTTAACTGTTGCTGTTTTCTTCCTGAGAGTGTTCTGGATTTTTTTTTCACTTTTTTTCTTTTTCGGATGAATCACCCCTGACATGGTCAAGGGTAGGTCTCATGTTGAGTCCAGCGGCCTTGTGTATATCATATATCCATCAGCGATAGTTTGAAGGCTGCCATTACAGAGAAAACCCTCGACGCTGCAAGGCTTTATGATTCCCTCCTCTTTTGGGATGGCCTGCCCCATCTGAGAGTTTTTGTCAGGCCCGGTTGTACAGTAGAGTAGAACGAGCCAGAGGATGCCACAAAACCCGTTGTCTCCTCACTCTTGGATTTTTGAAGTAAATCTTCCTATTCTCTTTAAGTTGAAGACAAGGGGAGCTGGTGGTACGTGTACAGATTCCTGTTCCGTGACACTGAGACTACTCTATGTATTCAGCTGTGCTTGTTTTCACCTACATATTATTAGAAGGTGTTTCGACTACCACTCTTGCTGCAATAGCTTTACGTGGATTCTGTATTTTATATGTATCTGTGGGAAGAAATTAATGCCAAACTACAGATGTTTCCCTTCCATCCACCACAGTCCACCCATAGGTTTTTTGCCAGGTTGGATGCCCATGTCACCTTTGTGTGGGTGCTCACTGCAGTGGATTTTTGTATCCCACCTCTCTGTTGCATCACCTGATGTTTCTTGAATCGAACCTCCTTCACTCAGTGGGATGATCTCTGGGTTTATCTATCTCTGAAGTTGTCCTCCTTTCAGATTTCAATCCTTGATTCAAATTCATTCTAGACCTGTATGAATTTCCTTATACATTCCTCTGTCCAGGTATGCTATCTTAACTTTCATCTCTTTGATGTTTTGAATGGTTTCCATGGGACCTGGTTTGGGGTGTGTGGTGTTCGAAATCTGTTCATTTCTGAACTACTCCAGGAGAGGACCTGGTTTATCATACTGTCTCTGCCTCTTTGTTTATTTATTTATTTGTCTTCCATGGGAGTGCACTTTTCTAATCATGCTCATAGTGCCTCTTATCAGGTCCATCCCACCAGTAACCTAAAGTGTCCACTGTACTAATGCTATTCTACCACTGATTCCATGTACAGCTTTAGACAGTGGCCTTTTTTCGTGCTGAGGCAGAGGTGATCATATCCTCAAGAGCTTAGATGTTCGTATCTCTTAGATTTCATCCTATGTGCACATTGTCATCAGCTTTTTTCATGAGGCACGGAATTGTGTTTGCCCGTTCATATCCTCTACCTGTTAGCTTCCCCTGTGTTTATTTTTTCTCCTATGTGAGCCCTGGCAATTTGTAAAGAGTGGGTATGGGTTAGAGCTCAGCACCGTTGTGAACACTGGGTCCATCAGCATTCGAAGGTTGCTGTTATAGAAAATGTCCACAAGGCGGCAGCATTTCTTCAGTCCCTCCTCTTGTTGCTATGGTAACAGCCCCCTCTGAGGTTCTCCCAGGCCTGGTTGTAAATGAGAGGAAAAGGAGACCCTGGAAGTCACCAAAAGCTTTTGACTCTTTAGCCTTTGAGGTTTTTTCTTTAAGTGAAACTTTTATTTCTCATTTAAGACAGTTTACACCGTTGTAGTTGTTGCAGGGAACCAGCTTCTCCTTCCGTTCCAGAGATACCTGGAGGTGTTCAGCTGTGGTTACTGTCACAGCTGTTTTTAGAAACTGTTGATCACATTTCTCTTGATGCAAGAAGTCCATATGGATTATGAATTGCATAGGCATTTGTGGGGATAAATTTATTCCAGCCTTCACCTTTCAGGCTCTCACCCACCAACACCTTTTGCTAACCGTAATTTTCTTACCAGGAGTGCAAGTCCATTTCACTTTTTTTTTTTTTTTTTTTTCACTCTTCGCCGTCAATGTTTTCTTTTTAATCCCCTCTCGAAGGTATATGATATGATATCTCTTTAATGTGCCCTTCTTTACTTACTGTGATTAACTCTAGATGTTTGCGTATCTCTGAAAATGGAATTTTTTCCAATTTCATCATTTTGGCATCATATTTCATTGTGTATCTCTGTCACATTTCTTTCTCTTTTCATCTGCACCCAACAATTCTCTTTCCCTTCATCTCTTGGTCGTTGTGAATGCTGCTGCAGTGCATGCAACAGACAACACAGAAATACAAAGGATCACAAGAGACTACTATCAGCAGCTATATGAAAATAAAATGGAAAACTTGGAAGAAATGGACGAATTCTTAGAAAAGTATAACCTTCCAAAACTGAGCCAGGAAGAAATAGAAAATCTTACTAGACCAATCAAAAGCATGGAAATTGAAACTGCAATGAAAAATCTTTGAACAAACAAAAGCCACGGACCAGTTGGCTTCACAGGTGAATCCACCAAACAATTAAGGGCTAACACCTATCCTACTCAAACTCTTCCAAATTATTGCACAAGGTAAACCCCCAAAATCAATTGATGAGGCCCCCTTCACCCTAATCCCAAAACCAGCCAAAGATGCCGCCAGAAAAGAAAACTACAGGCCAAGATCACTGATGAACATATGTGAAAAATGTTCAACAAATTCTAGCAAACAGAATCCAACGACATCTTCAAAAAGTTAGACATCATGACCAAGTGGGTTTATTCAAGAAAGCTCCATGTGGAACAAGGTCAAGTGTATTCACTGTGTTCTCATAGCCTGAAGACAAGGGTTTCCGACTGGAGAACAGAAAACAGAGGAGAGCTCCTGGAACGCGGAGAAAAAGAGGCGGGATGGGAAAGGATTCTGTCGGCTGGTAGAGAATTAAGTGGTCTTCGAGGTGCATTAAGACCACATTGCAGGAGGAACGTGGAATGATTCTCGCTTCCACAGACACTTAAACACAACCTAGTTGTCATGGAGGGAGTTTAGGCAAGATATGAAAAGCTAGATAATGGTGAAAGCTGAGAGAGAACAGAATGAATGCCCGAGGAGTGTGGCTGTGGGGCAAGGTTTGGAGGAGATGCACTCTGCGTGCTGTGTGACCCATCAGAGTTGACATAGAGATGAGGGTGGCAGATGAGTTTGGAGTCGTCTTTAGGGCATTACAAATGCCTCATTTCTCCCAGCAAATCATCTGACTTGCTCCCCATCCTCCGCTAAACATGTCAGAGTGGGGCTTTGTGATGTCAAAGCTCACCCAGGGCCACCATTGGCTGGGGAAGAGACTTGCTGACCTCATAAAGCATGAGGGTGAGGCTCCATGGGGACGGGTATATATAGGGGAGCTCAGGGGCTCTGAGCAGACCACTGTGAGTCCTCCAAATGACTGAGGTGACTAGGAAGCCACAAGGCTCCAGAGTAGTTATGGAACACACACCTCCTCTTACCCAGGAGAAGATGAAGACCTCCTATCAACTGAGGTCCAGAAAAAATGTCTAGGTGAGCTGAACCCAACCAAACTCTCTTGCCCATTGGCCCCACGCCAAAAGATCCCCTCCCCTGTCCTTGCCTGGCACATAACCCTTCCCTGCCCACACCTCTTCTCCTGAAGCCATCGTTCCCACCTGTCTTCACACTCTTCCCTAAACCAGTGCCATTCTTTACTCCCCCTCTTCTTTTCTCTAGGTGGCCAGGGTAAGCGTGAGGGTGAATAATCCCATTCCGGCAAAGCTGCCTAAGAAAACTCAGAAACCTCCCACCACCACAACGCTTCAGAAAATCAGATGCTCAAAGCTCTTTAGCCAGAGTTCCAAGGCAAATGAACAGCTGAATCAGAAGGAACCAGAGGAGGTCCCAGAGACCACAGCAACCCCTGCCATTCCAGCCACTCAGAACGAACCAGAGGAGGTCCCAGAGACCACAGAGACCCCTGCCATTCCAGTTAATCAGAACGAAACAGAGGAGGTCCCAGAGGCCATGGAGACCTGGGGCATGGCTATAGAGACTTCAGAAATGCTCGGGGGTCTCGCCGCTGAGTACCGGCAAACAGGACAGATGCTGAATATTCTAGCAACTGCATACATTGATAACGAAAATAAAATCAACCTGATGTGAAATTATGTTTGTCTCTGAGTTCTCTGATAGTGGGGGCAGAGAGGGCAGGGAAGGGATAAGTGTGTGAGGAGGGAGGGAGATGGTTTCTTTGGAGTTGTAGATGGGACCAGAAGGTCCAGGTCGCCAGAAAGTAGGGTGAAGAACTGGTTCCAGACTGAGCTTCAAAGACACACTTCCCACGGGAGAAGCAAAGAGGACTTGGTGTTTCTCTGTGTGAGTGCAGAGATGGATACTTAGCTGGGGAGCTGTGTGGTGTGTGGGGGGCCGTGCCATTTGCTAAAAAGGCATACAAAGGAGCTGCCCCATCAAAAGAATGGAATATTGGCATTTGCAGCAACATGGAAGGTAGAATATTGAGTCAAATAACTCACAGAGATAGACAAACACTGTATGATATGACTTATAGAATCTAAACATACCACAAAGTAGAGAATATGATAAAAATGGAGGCGCGCAGATATAGAGAAGCATCTACTGGTTACCAGCGGGGAGGGGAAGAGGGAGGGGCAATAGAGAGGTGCGGCAGTGGGAGGCACACAGTGTTAGTTAGGTGGAAGATGAGCTCAGGGAGGCATTGTACAACATGGGGAATAGAGCCAGGACTTTGCCATAACTATAAATGGAAAGCAAGCTTTAACAGTGGTATAATAAGAAAGAAAAGGAAAGAAAGTGGGGGGAGGAAGGAGGGAAGAAAAGAAGGAAAAGAATGGCTTTTTTGGAGGTCAAGCAGCCAATACTGATTAGGCCCTTTTTAGCAAAGGAATGTATTTTATTTTATTTTGTTTATTTTAATTGGTGGGTAATTACTTTACAATATTGTGGTGGTTTTTGCCATACATTAACATGAATCAGCCATGAGTGTACATGTGTTCCCCATCCTGATCCGCTCTCCCGACTCCCTCCCAATCCCATCCCTCTGGGTCATCTCAGTGCACCAGCCCTGAGCACCCTGTCTTATGCATCAAACATGGACTGGCTATCTCTTTCACATATGAGAATATACATGTTTCAATGCTATTCTCTCAGATCATCCCACCCTCGCCATCTCCCACAGACTCCAAAAGGCTGTTCTGTAAATCTGTGTCTCTTTTGCTGTCTCCCATATAGGGTTATCATTACCATCTTTCTAAATTCCATATATATGCCTTAGTAAAGTGTCTTGGTGTTTTTCTTTCTGACTTACTTCACTCTGTATAATAGGCTCCAGTTTCATCTACCTCAGTAGAACGGATTCAACAGTGTTTGTTTTAATGGCTGAGCAATATTCCATTGTGCCTATGTACCACATCTTTCTTTCCCATTTGCCTGCTGATGGACATCTGGGTTACTTCCATACCCAGGCTATTGTAAACAGTGCTGTGGTGAACATTGTGGCACACGTGTCGTTTTCACTTCTGGGTGAATCACGATTTGAATGAGGAGAAACCATGATGACTATTAGCCTGTTAGTGGGAAACCCTGCACATGAGTTTGGTTGAAGGACTGGGACCAAAGTTGGTGATGGTTGTTTCCAACCTTCTGAGGATGCACAGATGGACATGTGGGGTGCTGCCCTGCTGGGGGACATCTCTGGTTGCTCTGTTCTCACCAGCAACAGAGGATTTTCTTTCCTTCCTTTCATTTCCCTTGTTTCCCTTTCTCCCTCTTTCCTCCCTACCTGCCTTTCTTTCACAAATATTCCATGTGCTGTGCTGTGCTGTATTTCATTGCTCAGCCGGGTCTAACTCTTTTTGACGCCATGGACTGTAGCCCACCAGGCTCCTCTGTCCATGGGGATTTTCCAGGCCGGCATACTGGAGCAGGCTGCCATTCGCCCCTCCAGGGGATCTTCCCAACCCAGGGATTGAATCCCGGTCTCCCATGTTGCAGGTGTTTTTTTTTTTTTTTTTTTCTTTACTGTCTGAGCCACCAGGAAACCCTTAAAATGGGCTTCATCTGACACTATGATTTTCATATCTGTAAGATCAAATGGGGTCTACTTTAGGATTTCCATGTCTCTCCTTACTTTGAGAACACACAAAACACAGTTTTTCCAAGTATCTTAATGTCTCTGTTTGCAATTTCTAAAATCTATGCCACTTCTGCCTGAGTTTCAGTTCTCAAGGGAATTTTAGTATGATTTTTCGTCCCTTCGTGAGATTTAATATGTTCTTAACGTGGTTTGGGCCTATTCCATACTCTTCTTGTGAATTGACTGCTCATGTCTTTAAACATGTCTTCATAAATTTAAAGGCCAGTGATACATCTTTCTTATAAAGTGTTGGCTCGTGCCTCTTGCCCATTTTTCTTTCAGGCTTTAAGATCTTTCTTCTCAAAATCGTAAGCGTCATCTTTTGGGTTTGTTTATGGCGTGCTTTTTCTACCTCTTAAAATGTTCAGCAGTGTGATGGACCCTGGGTGAGTAAGTGACAAATGGACACCAGGATGTGAACACTTCACAGGAAACGCAGGGAGACCCACTAAGCCAACAAACTGTCTCCAGGGGTGCACCTCAGGCTTGTTGACCCGATGAGTCAATTGGAAAAATGAGGACTGAGGTGGAGCAGACAATCCGTTCCCCTTTCCTCCAGAGCCAAGCAGCTCAATGAGAGACCGTGGGAACTAGATGCACAGGACAGGATGACTCAGTGTTTTATCAAGAAGCTGGAAGCTTGTGGCAGCTGCTCATGGAAATGAATTCCACCATGGTTTTGGCTGTGAGGTCAGCTCCAAGGGAGCTTCCAGCAAGAAAACAAGATGAGAAAAGAGATTTGTGAGGGCACGTGTTGAGAAGACCCTTGCACTCAAGGCTCACACAGCTCTGGGCAAGCTCCACCGCTTGCTGGGAATACTAATCAGCTGCAGGTGGTCATTTCCTGCATGGGATCCCCCAGCACAACCTGAAACAAGCATTTCTCTGCCCCATCCCCATCACCCTGTTGAAATGCAAGCCGGGGTAGTACTCCTAGGGAGGTGACCCTGAGTCCTAAACTTGAAACGAGACAGCTCCGTGTGGAGCAAGGGCAAGTGTATTCAATGCGTTCTCATAGCCTGAAGACAAGGGTTTCCGACTGGACACCAGAAAACAGAGGCGAGTTCCGGGAACACTGAGACAAGGAGGCGGGATGGAAAGGTTTCTGTCGGCTGGCCTAGAATTCAATCGGCTTCACGGTGCGTTAAGACCACACTGCAGAGGGAACGTGCAATGATGCTCCCTTCCACAGACACTTAAACACAGCCTAGTTGTCGTGGAGGGATTTCAGGCAAGATATTCAAAACTAGATAAAGGTGAAAGGTGAGAGAGAACAGAATGAATGCCCGAGGAGTGTGGCTGTGGGGAAGGTTTGTAGGAGAAGCAGTCTGCCTGTCGTGTGACCCATGAGCTGACGTGGAGAGATGAGGGTGGCAGGAGAGTTTGGAGGCCTCTTTAGGTGAATTACAAATGCCTCATTTCTCCCACAAAATCATCTGAGTTGCTCCCCATCCTCTGCTAGACATGTCAGGATGGGTTTTTGTGATGTCAAATCTCACCCGGGGCCACCATTGGCTGGGGAAGAGACGTGCTGATCTCATAAACCTTAACGGTGTGGCCCCCTGGAGATGGGTATATATAAGGGTGCTCAGGGGCTCTGGGGCTGACTACTGGGAGCCTTCAGAATGACTAAGGTCACTGGGAAGCCACAAGGCTTAGAGCAGTTACGTAACAACCATCTCCATATACCCAGGGGAAAAGATGAAGACCTCCTATCAACTGAAGTCCAAAAGGTGAGCTGAACCCACCTAAGCTCCTCTTATCTTTCTCTGTTTGACTTACTTTGTATGGTCATCTCTAGGTGCATCCATGTTGACAAAATAGCATTGTTTCATTCTTTCTTATGCTTAATATTCTATTGTATGTATAAAATATCTTTCTTTATCCATTCACCTATGTATGGGCATTTAAGGTTGTTTCCATTTCTTTGCTACTGTACTTGGTACTACTATAAACACTGCTGTGCGTGTCTCTTTCCTGATGGGAGTTTTCATCTTTACTAGGATATATGCCCAGTAGTGGGATTGCTGGATCATATGCTAACTCTATTTTTAGTTTGTTTCAAAAGCTGCATACTGGGGAGGGAGATGGGCAGGAGGTTCTAAAAGGAGGGGACATATGTGTACATATGGCTGATTCATGTTGAGGTTGGACAGAAAACAACAAAATTCTGTAAAGCAACTATCCATCAATAAGAAAATAAAAATTAATTTTAAAAGAACTGCTTACTGTTTCAATAGTGACAGCATCAGTTTCTTGACTTTCATGTATCGGATCTTGTTAATCTTGCTGCAGTGCATGGTCGACTTACACGTGTTTTCCAAAATCTGTGTTTCTTTATCGTTTAAAGCACTTTGAGCTGTATTTAACTGTTGCTGTTTTCTTCCTGAGAGTGTTCTGGATTTTTTTTTCACTTTTTTTCTTTTTCGGATGAATCACCCCTGACATGGTCAAGGGTAGGTCTCATGTTGAGTCCAGCGGCCTTGTGTATATCATATATCCATCAGCGATAGTTTGAAGGCTGCCATTACAGAGAAAACCCTCGACGCTGCAAGGCTTTATGATTCCCTCCTCTTTTGGGATGGCCTGCCCCATCTGAGAGTTTTTGTCAGGCCCGGTTGTACAGTAGAGTAGAACGAGCCAGAGGATGCCACAAAACCCGTTGTCTCCTCACTCTTGGATTTTTGAAGTAAATCTTCCTATTCTCTTTAAGTTGAAGACAAGGGGAGCTGGTGGTACGTGTACAGATTCCTGTTCCGTGACACTGAGACTACTCTATGTATTCAGCTGTGCTTGTTTTCACCTACATATTATTAGAAGGTGTTTTGACTACCACTCTTGCTGCAATAGTTTTACGTGGATTCTGTATTTTATATGTATCTGTGGGAAGAAATTAATGCCAAACTACAGATGTTTCCCTTCCATCCACCACGGTCCACCCATAGGTTTTTTGCCAGGTTGGATGTCCATGTCACCTTTGTGTGGGTGCTCACTGCAGTGGATTTTTGTATCACACCTCTCTGTTGCATCACCTGATGTTTCTTGAATCGAACCTCCTTCACTCAGTGGGATGATCTCTGGGTTTATCTATCTCTGAAGTTGTCCTCCTTTCAGATTTCAATCCTTGATTCAAATTCATTCTAGACCTGTATCAATTTCCTTATACATTCCTCTGTGCAGGTATGCTATCTTAACTTTCATCTCTTTGATGTTTTGAATGGTTTCCATGGGACCTGGTTTGGGGTGTGTGGTGTTCGAAATCTGTTCATTTCTGAACTACTCCAGGAGAGGACCTGGTTTATCATACTGTCTCTGCCTCTTTGTTTATTTATTTATTTGTCTTTCATGGGAGTGCCCTTTTCTAATCATGCTCATAATGCCTCTTATCAGGTCCATCCCACCAGTAACCTAAAGTGTCCACTGCACTAATGCTATTCTACCACTGATTCCATGTACAGCTTTAGACAGTGGCCTTTTTTCGTGCTGAGGCAGAGGTGATCATATCCTCAAGAGCTTAGATGTTCGTATCTCTTAGATTTCATCCTATGTGCACATTGTCATCAGCTTTTTTCATGAGGCACGGAATTGTGTTTGCCCGTTCATATCCTCTACCTGTTAGCTTCCCCTGTGTTTATTTTTTCTCCTATGTGAGCCCTGGCAATTTGTAAAGAGTGGGTATGGGTTAGAGCTCAGCACCATTGTGAACACTGGGTCCATTGTGAACACTGGGTCCATCAGCATTCGAAGGTTGCCGTTATAGAAAATGTCCACAAGGCGGCAGCATTTCTTCATTCCCTCCTCTTGTTGCTATGGTAACAGCCCCCTCTGAGGTTCTCCCAGGCCTGGTTGTAAATGAGAGGAAAAGGAGACCCTGGAAGTCACCAAAAGCTTTTGACTCTTTAGCCTTTGAGGTTTTTTCTTTAAGTGAAACTTTTATTTCTCATTTAAGACAGTTTACACCGTTGTAGTTGTTGCAGGGAATAGTTTCTCCTTCCGTTCCAGAGATACCTGGAGGTGTTCAGCTGTGGTTACTGTCACAGCTGTTTTTAGAAACTGTTGAGCACATTTCTCTTGATGCAAGAAGTCCATATGGATTATGAATTGCATAGGCATTTGTGGGGATAAATTTATTCCAGCCTTCACCTTTCAGGCTCTCACCCACCAACACCTTTTGCTAACCGTAATTTTCTTACCAGGAGTGCAAGTCCATTTCACTTTTTTTTTTTTTTTTCACTCTTCGCCATCAATGTTTTCTTTTTAATCCCCTCTCGAAGGTATATGATATGATATCTCTTTAATGTGCCCTTCTTTACTTACTGTGATTAACTCTAGATGTTTGCGTATCTCTGAAAATGGAATTTTTTCCAATTTCATCATTTTGGCATCATATTTCATTGTGTATCTCTGTCACATTTCTTTCTCTTTTCATCTGCACCCAACAATTCTCTTTCCCTTCATCTCTTGGTCGTTGTGAATGCTGCTGCAGTGCATGCAACAGACAACACAGAAATACAAAGGATCACAAGAGACTACTATCAGCAGCTATATGAAAATAAAATGGAAAACTTGGAAGAAATGGACGAATTCTTAGAAAAGTATAACCTTCCAAAACTGAGCCAGGAAGAAATAGAAAATCTTACTAGACCAATCAAAAGCATGGAAATTGAAACTGCAATGAAAAATCTTTGAACAAACAAAAGCCACGGACCAGTTGGCTTCACAGGTGAATCCACCAAACAATTAAGGGCTAACACCTATCCTACTCAAACTCTTCCAAATTATTGCACAAGGTAAACCCCCAAAATCAATTGATGAGGCCCCCTTCACCCTAATCCCAAAACCAGCCAAAGATGCCGCCAGAAAAGAAAACTACAGGCCAAGATCACTGATGAACATATGTGAAAAATGTTCAACAAATTCTAGCAAACAGAATCCAACGACATCTTCAAAAAGTTAGACATCATGACCAAGTGGGTTTATTCAAGAAAGCTCCATGTGGAACAAGGTCAAGTGTATTCACTGTGTTCTCATAGCCTGAAGACAAGGGTTTCCGACTGGAGAACAGAAAACAGAGGAGAGCTCCTGGAACGCGGAGAAAAAGAGGCGGGATGGGAAAGGATTCTGTCGGCTGGTAGAGAATTAAGTGGTCTTCGAGGTGCATTAAGACCACATTGCAGGAGGAACGTGGAATGATTCTCGCTTCCACAGACACTTAAACACAACCTAGTTGTCATGGAGGGAGTTTAGGCAAGATATGAAAAGCTAGATAATGGTGAAAGCTGAGAGAGAACAGAATGAATGCCCGAGGAGTGTGGCTGTGGGGCAAGGTTTGGAGGAGATGCACTCTGCGTGCTGTGTGACCCATCAGAGTTGACATAGAGATGAGGGTGGCAGATGAGTTTGGAGTCGTCTTTAGGGCATTACAAATGCCTCATTTCTCCCAGCAAATCATCTGACTTGCTCCCCATCCTCCGCTAAACATGTCAGAGTGGGGCTTTGTGATGTCAAAGCTCACCCAGGGCCACCATTGGCTGGGGAAGAGACTTGCTGACCTCATAAAGCATGAGGGTGAGGCTCCATGGGGACGGGTATATATAGGGGAGCTCAGGGGCTCTGAGCAGACCACTGTGAGTCCTCCAAATGACTGAGGTGACTAGGAAGCCACAAGGCTCCAGAGTAGTTATGGAACACACACCTCCTCTTACCCAGGAGAAGATGAAGACCTCCTATCAACTGAGGTCCAGAAAAAATGTCTAGGTGAGCTGAACCCAACCAAACTCTCTTGCCCATTGGCCCCACGCCAAAAGATCCCCTCCCCTGTCCTTGCATGGCACATAACCCTTCCCTGCCCACACCTCTTCTCCTGAAGCCATCGTTCCCACCTGTCTTCACACTCTTCCCTAAACCAGTGCCATTCTTTACTCCCCCTCTTCTTTTCTCTAGGTGGCCAGGGTAAGCGTGAGGGTGAATAATCCCATTCCGGCAAAGCTGCCTAAGAAAACTCAGAAACCTCCCACCACCACAACGCTTCAGAAAATCAGATGCTCAAAGCTCTTTAGCCAGAGTTCCAAGGCAAATGAACAGCTGAATCAGAAGGAACCAGAGGAGGTCCCAGAGACCACAGCAACCCCTGCCATTCCAGCCACTCAGAACGAACCAGAGGAGGTCCCAGAGACCACAGAGACCCCTGCCATTCCAGTTAATCAGAATGAAACAGAGGAGGTCCCAGAGGCCATGGAGACCTGGGGCATGGCTATAGAGACTTCAGAAATGCTCGGGGGTCTCGCCGCTGAGTACTGGCCAACAGGACAGATGCTGAATATTCTAGCAACTGCATACATTGATAACGAAAATAAAATCAACCTGATGTGAAATTATGTTTGTCTCTGAGTTCTCTGATAGTGGGGGCAGAGAGGGCAGGGAAGGGATAAGTGTGTGAGGAGGGAGGGAGATGGTTTCTGTGGAGTTGTAGATGGGACCAGAAGGTCCAGGTCGCCAGAAAGTAGGGTGAAGAACTGGTTCCAGACTGAGCTTCAAAGACACACTTCCCACGGGAGAAGCAAAGAGGACTTGGTGTTTCTCTGTGTGAGTGCAGAGATGGATACTTAGCTGGGGAGCTGTGTGGTGTGTGGGGGGCCGTGCCATTTGCTAAAAAGGCATACAAAGGAGCTGCCCCATCAAAAGAATGGAATATTGGCATTTGCAGCAACATGGAAGGTAGAATATTGAGTCAAATAACTCACAGAGATAGACAAACACTGTATGATATGACTTATAGAATCTAAACATACCACAAAGTAGAGAATATGATAAAAATGGAGGCGCGCAGATATAGAGAAGCATCTACTGGTTACCAGCGGGGAGGGGAAGAGGGAGGGGCAATAGAGAGGTGCGGCAGTGGGAGGCACACAGTGTTAGTTAGGTGGAAGATGAGCTCAGGGAGGCATTGTACAACATGGGGAATAGAGCCAGGACTTTGCCATAACTATAAATGGAAAGCAAGCTTTAACAGTGGTATAATAAGAAAGAAAAGGAAAGAAAGTGGGGGGAGGAAGGAGGGAAGAAAAGAAGGAAAAGAATGGCTTTTTTGGAGGTCAAGCAGCCAATACTGATTAGGCCCTTTTTAGCAAAGGAATGTATTTTATTTTATTTTGTTTATTTTAATTGGTGGGTAATTACTTTACAATATTGTGGTGGTTTTTGCCATACATTAACATGAATCAGCCATGAGTGTACATGTGTTCCCCATCCTGATCCGCTCTCCCGACTCCCTCCCAATCCCATCCCTCTGGGTCATCTCAGTGCACCAGCCCTGAGCACCCTGTCTTATGCATCAAACATGGACTGGCTATCTCTTTCACATATGAGAATATACATGTTTCAATGCTATTCTCTCAGATCATCCCACCCTCGCCATCTCCCACAGACTCCAAAAGGCTGTTCTGTAAATCTGTGTCTCTTTTGCTGTCTCCCATATAGGGTTATCATTACCATCTTTCTAAATTCCATATATATGCCTTAGTAAAGTGTCTTGGTGTTTTTCTTTCTGACTTACTTCACTCTGTATAATAGGCTCCAGTTTCATCTACCTCAGTAGAACGGATTCAACAGTGTTTGTTTTAATGGCTGAGCAATATTCCATTGTGCCTATGTACCACATCTTTCTTTCCCATTTGCCTGCTGATGGACATCTGGGTTACTTCCATACCCAGGCTATTGTAAACAGTGCTGTGGTGAACATTGTGGCACACGTGTCGTTTTCACTTCTGGGTGAATCACGATTTGAATGAGGAGAAACCATGATGACTATTAGCCTGTTAGTGGGAAACCCTGCACATGAGTTTGGTTGAAGGACTGGGACCAAAGTTGGTGATGGTTGTTTCCAACCTTCTGAGGATGCACAGATGGACATGTGGGGTGCTGCCCTGCTGGGGGACATCTCTGGTTGCTCTGTTCTCACCAGCAACAGAGGATTTTCTTTCCTTCCTTTCATTTCCCTTGTTTCCCTTTCTCCCTCTTTCCTCCCTACCTGCCTTTCTTTCACAAATATTCCATGTGCTGTGCTGTGCTGTATTTCATTGCTCAGCCGGGTCTAACTCTTTTTGACGCCATGGACTGTAGCCCACCAGGCTCCTCTGTCCATGGGGATTTTCCAGGCCGGCATACTGGAGCAGGCTGCCATTCGCCCCTCCAGGGGATCTTCCCAACCCAGGGATTGAATCCCGGTCTCCCATGTTGCAGGTGTTTTTTTTTTTTTTTTTTCTTTACTGTCTGAGCCACCAGGAAACCCTTAAAATGGGCTTCATCTGACACTATGATTTTCATATCTGTAAGATCAAATGGGGTCTACTTTAGGATTTCCATGTCTCTCCTTACTTTGAGAACACACAAAACACAGTTTTTCCAAGTATCTTAATGTCTCTGTTTGCAATTTCTAAAATCTATGCCACTTCTGCCTGAGTTTCAGTTCTCAAGGGAATTTTAGTATGATTTTTCGTCCCTTCGTGAGATTTAATATGTTCTTAACGTGGTTTGGGCCTATTCCATACTCTTCTTGTGAATTGACTGCTCATGTCTTTAAACATGTCTTCATAAATTTAAAGGCCAGTGATACATCTTTCTTATAAAGTGTTGGCTCGTGCCTCTTGCCCATTTTTCTTTCAGGCTTTAAGATCTTTCTTCTCAAAATCGTAAGCGTCATCTTTTGGGTTTGTTTATGGCATGCTTTTTCTACCTCTTAAAATGTCCAGCAGTGTGATGGACCCTGGGTGAGTAAGTGACAAATGGACACCAGGATGTGAACACTTCACAGGAAACGCAGGGAGACCCACTAAGCCAACAAACTGTCTCCAGGGGTGCACCTCAGGCTTGTTGAGCCGACGAGTCAATTGGAAAAATGAGGACTGAGGTGGAGCAGACAATCCGTTCCCCTTTCCTCCAGAGCCAAGCAGCTCAATGAGAGACCGTGGGAACTAGATGCACAGGACAGGATGACTCAGTGTTTTATCAAGAAGCTGGAAGCTTGTGGCAGCTGCTCATGGAAATGAATTCCACCATGGTTTTGGCTGTGAGGTCAGCTCCAAGGGAGCTTCCAGCAAGAAAACAAGATGAGAAAAGAGATTTGTGAGGGCACGTGTTGAGAAGACCCTTGCACTCAAGGCTCACACAGCTCTGGGCAAGCTCCACCGCTTGCTGGGAATACTAATCAGCTGCAGGTGGTCATTTCCTGCATGGGATCCCCCAGCACAACCTGAAACAAGCATTTCTCTGCCCCATCCCCATCACCCTGTTGAAATGCAAGCCGGGGTAGTACTCCTAGGGAGGTGACCCTGAGTCCTAAACTTGAAACGAGACAGCTCCGTGTGGAGCAAGGGCAAGTGTATTCAATGCGTTCTCATAGCCTGAAGACAAGGGTTTCCGACTGGACACCAGAAAACAGAGGCGAGTTCCGGGAACACTGAGACAAGGAGGCGGGATGGAAAGGTTTCTGTCGGCTGGCCTAGAATTCAATCGGCTTCACGGTGCGTTAAGACCACACTGCAGAGGGAACGTGCAATGATGCTCCCTTCCACAGACACTTAAACACAGCCTAGTTGTCGTGGAGGGATTTCAGGCAAGATATTCAAAACTAGATAAAGGTGAAAGGTGAGAGAGAACAGAATGAATGCCCGAGGAGTGTGGCTGTGGGGAAGGTTTGTAGGAGAAGCAGTCTGCCTGTCGTGTGACCCATGAGCTGACGTGGAGAGATGAGGGTGGCAGGAGAGTTTGGAGGCCTCTTTAGGTGAATTACAAATGCCTCATTTCTCCCACAAAATCATCTGAGTTGCTCCCCATCCTCTGCTAGACATGTCAGGATGGGTTTTTGTGATGTCAAATCTCACCCGGGGCCACCATTGGCTGGGGAAGAGACGTGCTGATCTCATAAACCTTAACGGTGTGGCCCCCTGGAGATGGGTATATATAAGGGTGCTCAGGGGCTCTGGGGCTGACTACTGGGAGCCTTCAGAATGACTAAGGTCACTGGGAAGCCACAAGGCTTAGAGCAGTTACGTAACAACCATCTCCATATACCCAGGGGAAAAGATGAAGACCTCCTATCAACTGAAGTCCAAAAGGTGAGCTGAACCCACCTAAGCTCCTCTTATCTTTCTCTGTTTGACTTACTTTGTATGGTCATCTCTAGGTGCATCCATGTTGACAAAATAGCATTGTTTCATTCTTTCTTATGGTTAATATTCTATTGTATGTATAAAATATCTTTCTTTATCCATTCACCTATGTATGGGCATTTAAGGTTGTTTCCATTTCTTTGCTACTGTACTTGGTACTACTATAAACACTGCTGTGCGTGTCTCTTTCCTGATGGGAGTTTTCATCTTTACTAGGATATATGCCCAGTAGTGGGATTGCTGGATCATATGCTAACTCTATTTTTAGTTTGTTTCAAAAGCTGCATACTGGGGAGGGAGATGGGCAGGAGGTTCTAAAAGGAGGGGACATATGTGTACATATGGCTGATTCATGTTGAGGTTGGACAGAAAACAACAAAATTCTGTAAAGCAACTATCCATCAATAAGAAAATAAAAATTAATTTTAAAAGAACTGCTTACAGTTTCAATAGTGACAGCATCAGTTTCTTGACTTTCATGTATCGGATCTTGTTAATCTTGCTGCAGTGCATGGTCGACTTACACGTGTTTTCCAAAATCTGTGTTTCTTTATCGTTTAAAGCACTTTGAGCTGTATTTAACTGTTGCTGTTTTCTTCCTGAGAGTGTTCTGGATTTTTTTTTCACTTTTTTTCTTTTTCGGATGAATCACCCCTGACATGGTCAAGGGTAGGTCTCATGTTGAGTCCAGCGGCCTTGTGTATATCATATATCCATCAGCGATAGTTTGAAGGCTGCCATTACAGAGAAAACCCTCGACGCTGCAAGGCTTTATGATTCCCTCCTCTTTTGGGATGGCCTGCCCCATCTGAGAGTTTTTGTCAGGCCCGGTTGTACAGTAGAGTAGAACGAGCCAGAGGATGCCACAAAACCCGTTGTCTCCTCACTCTTGGATTTTTGAAGTAAATCTTCCTATTCTCTTTAAGTTGAAGACAAGGGGAGCTGGTGGTACGTGTACAGATTCCTGTTCCGTGACACTGAGACTACTCTATGTATTCAGCTGTGCTTGTTTTCACCTACATATTATTAGAAGGTGTTTCGACTACCACTCTTGCTGCAATAGCTTTACGTGGATTCTGTATTTTATATGTATCTGTGGGAAGAAATTAATGCCAAACTACAGATGTTTCCCTTCCATCCACCACAGTCCACCCATAGGTTTTTTGCCAGGTTGGATGCCCATGTCACCTTTGTGTGGGTGCTCACTGCAGTGGATTTTTGTATCCCACCTCTCTGTTGCATCACCTGATGTTTCTTGAATCGAACCTCCTTCACTCAGTGGGATGATCTCTGGGTTTATCTATCTCTGAAGTTGTCCTCCTTTCAGATTTCAATCCTTGATTCAAATTCATTCTAGACCTGTATGAATTTCCTTATACATTCCTCTGTGCAGGTATGCTATCTTAACTTTCATCTCTTTGATGTTTTCAATGGTTTCCATGGGACCTGGTTTGGGGTGTGTGGTGTTCGAAATCTGTTCATTTCTGAACTACTCCAGGAGAGGACCTGGTTTATCATACTGTCTCTGCCTCTTTGTTTATTTATTTATTTGTCTTTCATGGGAGTGCACTTTTCTAATCATGCTCATAGTGCCTCTTATCAGGTCCATCCCACCAGTAACCTAAAGTGTCCACTGCACTAATGCTATTCTACCACTGATTCCATGTACAGCTTTAGACAGTGGCTTTTTTTCGTGCTGAGGCAGAGGTGATCATATCCTCAAGAGCTTAGATGTTCGTATCTCTTAGATTTCATCCTATGTGCACATTGTCATCAGCTTTTTTCATGAGGCACGGAATTGTGTTTGCCCGTTCATATCCTCTACCTGTTAGCTTCCCCTGTGTTTATTTTTTCTCCTATGTGAGCCCTGGCAATTTGTAAAGAGTGGGTATAGGTTAGAGCTCAGCACCGTTGTGAACACTGGGTCCATCAGCATTCGAAGGTTGCTGTTATAGAAAATGTCCACAAGGCGGCAGCATTTCTTCATTCCCTCCTCTTGTTGCTATGGTAACAGCCCCCTCTGAGGTTCTCCCAGGCCTGGTTGTAAATGAGAGGAAAAGGAGACCCTGGAAGTCACCAAAAGCTTTTGACTCTTTAGCCTTTGAGGTTTTTTCTTTAAGTGAAACTTTTATTTCTCATTTAAGACAGTTTACACCGTTGTAGTTGTTGCAGGGAACCAGTTTGTCCTTCCGTTCCAGAGATACCTGGAGGTGTTCAGCTGTGGTTACTGTCACAGCTGTTTTTAGAAACTGTTGAGCACATTTCTCTTGATGCAAGAAGTCCATATGGATTATGAATTGCATAGGCATTTGTGGGGATAAATTTATTCCAGCCTTCACCTTTCAGGCTCTCACCCACCAACACCTTTTGCTAACCGTAATTTTCTTACCAGGAGTGCAAGTCCATTTCACTTTTTTTTTTTTTTTTTTTTCACTCTTCGCCATCAATGTTTTCTTTTTAATCCCCTCTCGAAGGTATATGATATGATATCTCTTTAATGTGCCCTTCTTTACTTACTGTGATTAACTCTAGATGTTTGCGTATCTCTGAAAATGGAATTTTTTCCAATTTCATCATTTTGGCATCATATTTCATTGTGTATCTCTGTCACATTTCTTTCTCTTTTCATCTGCACCCAACAATTCTCTTTCCCTTCATCTCTTGGTCGTTGTGAATGCTGCTGCAGTGCATGCAACAGACAACACAGAAATACAAAGGATCACAAGAGACTACTATCAGCAACTATATGAAAATAAAATGGAAAACTTGGAAGAAATGGACGAATTCTTAGAAAAGTATAACCTTCCAAAACTGAGCCAGGAAGAAATAGAAAATCTTACTAGACCAATCAAAAGCATGGAAATTGAAACTGCAATGAAAAATCTTTGAACAAACAAAAGCCACGGACCAGTTGGCTTCACAGGTGAATCCACCAAACAATTAAGGGCTAACACCTATCCTACTCAAACTCTTCCAAATTATTGCACAAGGTAAACCCCCAAAATCAATTGATGAGGCCCCCTTCACCCTAATCCCAAAACCAGCCAAAGATGCTGCCAGAAAAGAAAACTACAGGCCAAGATCACTGATGAACATATGTGAAAAATGTTCAACAAATTCTAGCAAACAGAATCCAACGACATCTTCAAAAAGTTAGACATCATGACCAAGTGGGTTTATTCAAGAAAGCTCCATGTGGAACAAGGTCAAGTGTATTCACTGTGTTCTCATAGCCTGAAGACAAGGGTTTCCGACTGGAGAACAGAAAACAGAGGAGAGCTCCTGGAACGCGGAGAAAAAGAGGCGGGATGGGAAAGGATTCTGTCGGCTGGTAGAGAATTAAGTGGTCTTCGAGGTGCATTAAGACCACATTGCAGGAGGAACGTGGAATGATTCTCGCTTCCACAGACACTTAAACACAACCTAGTTGTCATGGAGGGAGTTTAGGCAAGATATGAAAAGCTAGATAATGGTGAAAGCTGAGAGAGAACAGAATGAATGCCCGAGGAGTGTGGCTGTGGGGCAAGGTTTGGAGGAGATGCACTCTGCGTGCTGTGTGACCCATCAGAGTTGACATAGAGATGAGGGTGGCAGATGAGTTTGGAGTCGTCTTTAGGGCATTACAAATGCCTCATTTCTCCCAGCAAATCATCTGACTTGCTCCCCATCCTCCGCTAAACATGTCAGAGTGGGGCTTTGTGATGTCAAAGCTCACCCAGGGCCACCATTGGCTGGGGAAGAGACTTGCTGACCTCATAAAGCATGAGGGTGAGGCTCCATGGGGACGGGTATATATAGGGGAGCTCAGGGGCTCTGAGCAGACCACTGTGAGTCCTCCAAATGACTGAGGTGACTAGGAAGCCACAAGGCTCCAGAGTAGTTATGGAACACACACCTCCTCTTACCCAGGAGAAGATGAAGACCTCCTATCAACTGAGGTCCAGAAAAAATGTCTAGGTGAGCTGAACCCAACCAAACTCTCTTGCCCATTGGCCCCACGCCAAAAGATCCCCTCCCCTGTCCTTGCATGGCACATAACCCTTCCCTGCCCACACCTCTTCTCCTGAAGCCATCGTTCCCACCTGTCTTCACACTCTTCCCTAAACCAGTGCCATTCTTTACTCCCCCTCTTCTTTTCTCTAGGTGGCCAGGGTAAGCGTGAGGGTGAATAATCCCATTCCGGCAAAGCTGCCTAAGAAAACTCAGAAACCTCCCACCACCACAACGCTTCAGAAAATCAGATGCTCAAAGCTCTTTAGCCAGAGTTCCAAGGCAAATGAACAGCTGAATCAGAAGGAACCAGAGGAGGTCCCAGAGACCACAGCAACCCCTGCCATTCCAGCCACTCAGAACGAACCAGAGGAGGTCCCAGAGACCACAGAGACCCCTGCCATTCCAGTTAATCAGAATGAAACAGAGGAGGTCCCAGAGGCCATGGAGACCTGGGGCATGGCTATAGAGACTTCAGAAATGCTCGGGGGTCTCGCCGCTGAGTACTGGCCAACAGGACAGATGCTGAATATTCTAGCAACTGCATACATTGATAACGAAAATAAAATCAACCTGATGTGAAATTATGTTTGTCTCTGAGTTCTCTGATAGTGGGGGCAGAGAGGGCAGGGAAGGGATAAGTGTGTGAGGAGGGAGGGAGATGGTTTCTGTGGAGTTGTAGATGGGACCAGAAGGTCCAGGTCGCCAGAAAGTAGGGTGAAGAACTGGTTCCAGACTGAGCTTCAAAGACACACTTCCCACGGGAGAAGCAAAGAGGACTTGGTGTTTCTCTGTGTGAGTGCAGAGATGGATACTTAGCTGGGGAGCTGTGTGGTGTGTGGGGGGCCGTGCCATTTGCTAAAAAGGCATACAAAGGAGCTGCCCCATCAAAAGAATGGAATATTGGCATTTGCAGCAACATGGAAGGTAGAATATTGAGTCAAATAACTCACAGAGATAGACAAACACTGTATGATATGACTTATAGAATCTAAACATACCACAAAGTAGAGAATATGATAAAAATGGAGGCGCGCAGATATAGAGAAGCATCTACTGGTTACCAGCGGGGAGGGGAAGAGGGAGGGGCAATAGAGAGGTGCGGCAGTGGGAGGCACACAGTGTTAGTTAGGTGGAAGATGAGCTCAGGGAGGCATTGTACAACATGGGGAATAGAGCCAGGACTTTGCCATAACTATAAATGGAAAGCAAGCTTTAACAGTGGTATAATAAGAAAGAAAAGGAAAGAAAGTGGGGGGAGGAAGGAGGGAAGAAAAGAAGGAAAAGAATGGCTTTTTTGGAGGTCAAGCAGCCAATACTGATTAGGCCCTTTTTAGCAAAGGAATGTATTTTATTTTATTTTGTTTATTTTAATTGGTGGGTAATTACTTTACAATATTGTGGTGGTTTTTGCCATACATTAACATGAATCAGCCATGAGTGTACATGTGTTCCCCATCCTGATCCGCTCTCCCGACTCCCTCCCAATCCCATCCCTCTGGGTCATCTCAGTGCACCAGCCCTGAGCACCCTGTCTTATGCATCAAACATGGACTGGCTATCTCTTTCACATATGAGAATATACATGTTTCAATGCTATTCTCTCAGATCATCCCACCCTCGCCATCTCCCACAGACTCCAAAAGGCTGTTCTGTAAATCTGTGTCTCTTTTGCTGTCTCCCATATAGGGTTATCATTACCATCTTTCTAAATTCCATATATATGCCTTAGTAAAGTGTCTTGGTGTTTTTCTTTCTGACTTACTTCACTCTGTATAATAGGCTCCAGTTTCATCTACCTCAGTAGAACGGATTCAACAGTGTTTGTTTTAATGGCTGAGCAATATTCCATTGTGCCTATGTACCACATCTTTCTTTCCCATTTGCCTGCTGATGGACATCTGGGTTACTTCCATACCCAGGCTATTGTAAACAGTGCTGTGGTGAACATTGTGGCACACGTGTCATTTTCACTTCTGGGTGAATCACGATTTGAATGAGGAGAAACCATGATGACTATTAGCCTGTTAGTGGGAAACCCTGCACATGAGTTTGGTTGAAGGACTGGGACCAAAGTTGGTGATGGTTGTTTCCAACCTTCTGAGGATGCACAGATGGACATGTGGGGTGCTGCCCTGCTGGGGGACATCTCTGGTTGCTCTGTTCTCACCAGCAACAGAGGATTTTCTTTCCTTCCTTTCATTTCCCTTGTTTCCCTTTCTCCCTCTTTCCTCCCTACCTGCCTTTCTTTCACAAATATTCCATGTGCTGTGCTGTGCTGTATTTCATTGCTCAGCCGGGTCTAACTCTTTTTGACGCCATGGACTGTAGCCCACCAGGCTCCTCTGTCCATGGGGATTTTCCAGGCCGGCATACTGGAGCAGGCTGCCATTCGCCCCTCCAGGGGATCTTCCCAACCCAGGGATTGAATCCCGGTCTCCCATGTTGCAGGTGTTTTTTTTTTTTTTTTTTCTTTACTGTCTGAGCCACCAGGAAACCCTTAAAATGGGCTTCATCTGACACTATGATTTTCATATCTGTAAGATCAAATGGGGTCTACTTTAGGATTTCCATGTCTCTCCTTACTTTGAGAACACACAAAACACAGTTTTTCCAAGTATCTTAATGTCTCTGTTTGCAATTTCTAAAATCTATGCCACTTCTGCCTGAGTTTCAGTTCTCAAGGGAATTTTAGTATGATTTTTCGTCCCTTCGTGAGATTTAATATGTTCTTAACGTGGTTTGGGCCTATTCCATACTCTTCTTGTGAATTGACTGCTCATGTCTTTAAACATGTCTTCATAAATTTAAAGGCCAGTGATACATCTTTCTTATAAAGTGTTGGCTCGTGCCTCTTGCCCATTTTTCTTTCAGGCTTTAAGATCTTTCTTCTCAAAATCGTAAGCGTCATCTTTTGGGTTTGTTTATGGCATGCTTTTTCTACCTCTTAAAATGTCCAGCAGTGTGATGGACCCTGGGTGAGTAAGTGACAAATGGACACCAGGATGTGAACACTTCACAGGAAACGCAGGGAGACCCACTAAGCCAACAAACTGTCTCCAGGGGTGCACCTCAGGCTTGTTGAGCCGACGAGTCAATTGGAAAAATGAGGACTGAGGTGGAGCAGACAATCCGTTCCCCTTTCCTCCAGAGCCAAGCAGCTCAATGAGAGACCGTGGGAACTAGATGCACAGGACAGGATGACTCAGTGTTTTATCAAGAAGCTGGAAGCTTGTGGCAGCTGCTCATGGAAATGAATTCCACCATGGTTTTGGCTGTGAGGTCAGCTCCAAGGGAGCTTCCAGCAAGAAAACAAGATGAGAAAAGAGATTTGTGAGGGCACGTGTTGAGAAGACCCTTGCACTCAAGGCTCACACAGCTCTGGGCAAGCTCCACCGCTTGCTGGGAATACTAATCAGCTGCAGGTGGTCATTTCCTGCATGGGATCCCCCAGCACAACCTGAAACAAGCATTTCTCTGCCCCATCCCCATCACCCTGTTGAAATGCAAGCCGGGGTAGTACTCCTAGGGAGGTGACCCTGAGTCCTAAACTTGAAACGAGACAGCTCCGTGTGGAGCAAGGGCAAGTGTATTCAATGCGTTCTCATAGCCTGAAGACAAGGGTTTCCGACTGGACACCAGAAAACAGAGGCGAGTTCCGGGAACACTGAGACAAGGAGGCGGGATGGAAAGGTTTCTGTCGGCTGGCCTAGAATTCAATCGGCTTCACGGTGCGTTAAGACCACACTGCAGAGGGAACGTGCAATGATGCTCCCTTCCACAGACACTTAAACACAGCCTAGTTGTCGTGGAGGGATTTCAGGCAAGATATTCAAAACTAGATAAAGGTGAAAGGTGAGAGAGAACAGAATGAATGCCCGAGGAGTGTGGCTGTGGGGAAGGTTTGTAGGAGAAGCAGTCTGCCTGTCGTGTGACCCATGAGCTGACGTGGAGAGATGAGGGTGGCAGGAGAGTTTGGAGGCCTCTTTAGGTGAATTACAAATGCCTCATTTCTCCCACAAAATCATCTGAGTTGCTCCCCATCCTCTGCTAGACATGTCACGATGGGTTTTTGTGATGTCAAGTCTCACCCGGGGCCACCATTGGCTGGGGAAGAGACGTGCTGATCTCATAAACCTTAACGGTGTGGCCCCCTGGAGATGGGTATATATAAGGGTGCTCAGGGGCTCTGGGGCTGACTACTGGGAGCCTTCAGAATGACTAAGGTCACTGGGAAGCCACAAGGCTTAGAGCAGTTACGTAACAACCATCTCCATATACCCAGGGGAAAAGATGAAGACCTCCTATCAACTGAAGTCCAAAAGGTGAGCTGAACCCACCTAAGCTCCTCTTATCTTTCTCTGTTTGACTTACTTTGTATGGTCATCTCTAGGTGCATCCATGTTGACAAAATAGCATTGTTTCATTCTTTCTTATGGTTAATATTCTATTGTATGTATAAAATATCTTTCTTTATCCATTCACCTATGTATGGGCATTTAAGGTTGTTTCCATTTCTTTGCTACTGTACTTGGTACTACTATAAACACTGCTGTGCGTGTCTCTTTCCTGATGGGAGTTTTCATCTTTACTAGGATATATGCCCAGTAGTGGGATTGCTGGATCATATGCTAACTCTATTTTTAGTTTGTTTCAAAAGCTGCATACTGGGGAGGGAGATGGGCAGGAGGTTCTAAAAGGAGGGGACATATGTGTACATATGGCTGATTCATGTTGAGGTTGGACAGAAAACAACAAAATTCTGTAAAGCAACTATCCATCAATAAGAAAATAAAAATTAATTTTAAAAGAACTGCTTACAGTTTCAATAGTGACAGCATCAGTTTCTTGACTTTCATGTATCGGATCTTGTTAATCTTGCTGCAGTGCATGGTCGACTTACACGTGTTTTCCAAAATCTGTGTTTCTTTATCGTTTAAAGCACTTTGAGCTGTATTTAACTGTTGCTGTTTTCTTCCTGAGAGTGTTCTGGATTTTTTTTTCACTTTTTTTCTTTTTCGGATGAATCACCCCTGACATGGTCAAGGGTAGGTCTCATGTTGAGTCCAGCGGCCTTGTGTATATCATATATCCATCAGCGATAGTTTGAAGGCTGCCATTACAGAGAAAACCCTCGACGCTGCAAGGCTTTATGATTCCCTCCTCTTTTGGGATGGCCTGCCCCATCTGAGAGTTTTTGTCAGGCCCGGTTGTACAGTAGAGTAGAACGAGCCAGAGGATGCCACAAAACCCGTTGTCTCCTCACTCTTGGATTTTTGAAGTAAATCTTCCTATTCTCTTTAAGTTGAAGACAAGGGGAGCTGGTGGTACGTGTACAGATTCCTGTTCCGTGACACTGAGACTACTCTATGTATTCAGCTGTGCTTGTTTTCACCTACATATTATTAGAAGGTGTTTCGACTACCACTCTTGCTGCAATAGCTTTACGTGGATTCTGTATTTTATATGTATCTGTGGGAAGAAATTAATGCCAAACTACAGATGTTTCCCTTCCATCCACCACAGTCCACCCATAGGTTTTTTGCCAGGTTGGATGCCCATGTCACCTTTGTGTGGGTGCTCACTGCAGTGGATTTTTGTATCCCACCTCTCTGTTGCATCACCTGATGTTTCTTGAATCGAACCTCCTTCACTCAGTGGGATGATCTCTGGGTTTATCTATCTCTGAAGTTGTCCTCCTTTCAGATTTCAATCCTTGATTCAAATTCATTCTAGACCTGTATGAATTTCCTTATACATTCCTCTGTGCAGGTATGCTATCTTAACTTTCATCTCTTTGATGTTTTGAATGGTTACCATGGGACCTGCTTTGGGGTGTGTGGTGTTCGAAATCTGTTCATTTCTGAACTACTCCAGGAGAGGACCTGGTTTATCATACTGTCTCTGCCTCTTTGTTTATTTATTTATTTGTCTTTCATGGGAGTGCACTTTTCTAATCATGCTCATAGTGCCTCTTATCAGGTCCATCCCACCAGTAACCTAAAGTGTCCACTGTACTAATGCTATTCTACCACTGATTCCATGTACAGCTTTAGACAGTGGCCTTTTTTCGTGCTGAGGCAGAGGTGATCATATCCTCAAGAGCTTAGATGTTCGTATCTCTTAGATTTCATCCTATGTGCACATTGTCATCAGCTTTTTTCATGAGGCACGGAATTGTGTTTGCCCGTTCATATCCTCTACCTGTTAGCTTCCCCTGTGTTTATTTTTTCTCCTATGTGAGCCCTGGCAATTTGTAAAGAGTGGGTATGGGTTAGAGCTCAGCACCGTTGTGAACACTGGGTCCATCAGCATTCGAAGGTTGCTGTTATAGAAAATGTCCACAAGGCGGCAGCATTTCTTCATTCCCTCCTCTTGTTGCTATGGTAACAGCCCCCTCTGAGGTTCTCCCAGGCCTGGTTGTAAATGAGAGGAAAAGGAGACCCTGGAAGTCACCAAAAGCTTTTGACTCTTTAGCCTTTGAGGTTTTTTCTTTAAGTGAAACTTTTATTTCTCATTTAAGACAGTTTACACCGTTGTAGTTGTTGCAGGGAACCAGTTTGTCCTTCCGTTCCAGAGATACCTGGAGGTGTTCAGCTGTGGTTACTGTCACAGCTGTTTTTAGAAACTGTTGAGCACATTTCTCTTGATGCAAGAAGTCCATATGGATTATGAATTGCATAGGCATTTGTGGGGATAAATTTATTCCAGCCTTCACCTTTCAGGCTCTCACCCACCAACACCTTTTGCTAACCGTAATTTTCTTACCAGGAGTGCAAGTCCATTTCACTTTTTTTTTTTTTTTTTTCACTCTTCGCCATCAATGTTTTCTTTTTAATCCCCTCTCGAAGGTATATGATATGATATCTCTTTAATGTGCCCTTCTTTACTTACTGTGATTAACTCTAGATGTTTGCGTATCTCTGAAAATGGAATTTTTTCCAATTTCATCATTTTGGCATCATATTTCATTGTGTATCTCTGTCACATTTCTTTCTCTTTTCATCTGCACCCAACAATTCTCTTTCCCTTCATCTCTTGGTCGTTGTGAATGCTGCTGCAGTGCATGCAACAGACAACACAGAAATACAAAGGATCACAAGAGACTACTATCAGCAGCTATATGAAAATAAAATGGAAAACTTGGAAGAAATGGACGAATTCTTAGAAAAGTATAACCTTCCAAAACTGAGCCAGGAAGAAATAGAAAATCTTACTAGACCAATCAAAAGCATGGAAATTGAAACTGCAATGAAAAATCTTTGAACAAACAAAAGCCACGGACCAGTTGGCTTCACAGGTGAATCCACCAAACAATTAAGGGCTAACACCTATCCTACTCAAACTCTTCCAAATTATTGCACAAGGTAAACCCCCAAAATCAATTGATGAGGCCCCCTTCACCCTAATCCCAAAACCAGCCAAAGATGCCGCCAGAAAAGAAAACTACAGGCCAAGATCACTGATGAACATATGTGAAAAATGTTCAACAAATTCTAGCAAACAGAATCCAACGACATCTTCAAAAAGTTAGACATCATGACCAAGTGGGTTTATTCAAGAAAGCTCCATGTGGAACAAGGTCAAGTGTATTCACTGTGTTCTCATAGCCTGAAGACAAGGGTTTCCGACTGGAGAACAGAAAACAGAGGAGAGCTCCTGGAACGCGGAGAAAAAGAGGCGGGATGGGAAAGGATTCTGTCGGCTGGTAGAGAATTAAGTGGTCTTCGAGGTGCATTAAGACCACATTGCAGGAGGAACGTGGAATGATTCTCGCTTCCACAGACACTTAAACACAACCTAGTTGTCATGGAGGGAGTTTAGGCAAGATATGAAAAGCTAGATAATGGTGAAAGCTGAGAGAGAACAGAATGAATGCCCGAGGAGTGTGGCTGTGGGGCAAGGTTTGGAGGAGATGCACTCTGCGTGCTGTGTGACCCATCAGAGTTGACATAGAGATGAGGGTGGCAGATGAGTTTGGAGTCGTCTTTAGGGCATTACAAATGCCTCATTTCTCCCAGCAAATCATCTGACTTGCTCCCCATCCTCCGCTAAACATGTCAGAGTGGGGCTTTGTGATGTCAAAGCTCACCCAGGGCCACCATTGGCTGGGGAAGAGACTTGCTGACCTCATAAAGCATGAGGGTGAGGCTCCATGGGGACGGGTATATATAGGGGAGCTCAGGGGCTCTGAGCAGACCACTGTGAGTCCTCCAAATGACTGAGGTGACTAGGAAGCCACAAGGCTCCAGAGTAGTTATGGAACACACACCTCCTCTTACCCAGGAGAAGATGAAGACCTCCTATCAACTGAGGTCCAGAAAAAATGTCTAGGTGAGCTGAACCCAACCAAACTCTCTTGCCCATTGGCCCCACGCCAAAAGATCCCCTCCCCTGTCCTTGCATGGCACATAACCCTTCCCTGCCCACACCTCTTCTCCTGAAGCCATCGTTCCCACCTGTCTTCACACTCTTCCCTAAACCAGTGCCATTCTTTACTCCCCCTCTTCTTTTCTCTAGGTGGCCAGGGTAAGCGTGAGGGTGAATAATCCCATTCCGGCAAAGCTGCCTAAGAAAACTCAGAAACCTCCCACCACCACAACGCTTCAGAAAATCAGATGCTCAAAGCTCTTTAGCCAGAGTTCCAAGGCAAATGAACAGCTGAATCAGAAGGAACCAGAGGAGGTCCCAGAGACCACAGCAACCCCTGCCATTCCAGCCACTCAGAACGAACCAGAGGAGGTCCCAGAGACCACAGAGACCCCTGCCATTCCAGTTAATCAGAACGAAACAGAGGAGGTCCCAGAGGCCATGGAGACCTGGGGCATGGCTATAGAGACTTCAGAAATGCTCGGGGGTCTCGCCGCTGAGTACCGGCAAACAGGACAGATGCTGAATATTCTAGCAACTGCATACATTGATAACGAAAATAAAATCAACCTGATGTGAAATTATGTTTGTCTCTGAGTTCTCTGATAGTGGGGGCAGAGAGGGCAGGGAAGGGATAAGTGTGTGAGGAGGGAGGGAGATGGTTTCTGTGGAGTTGTAGATGGGACCAGAAGGTCCAGGTCGCCAGAAAGTAGGGTGAAGAACTGGTTCCAGACTGAGCTTCAAAGACACACTTCCCACGGGAGAAGCAAAGAGGACTTGGTGTTTCTCTGTGTGAGTGCAGAGATGGATACTTAGCTGGGGAGCTGTGTGGTGTGTGGGGGGCCGTGCCATTTGCTAAAAAGGCATACAAAGGAGCTGCCCCATCAAAAGAATGGAATATTGGCATTTGCAGCAACATGGAAGGTAGAATATTGAGTCAAATAACTCACAGAGATAGACAAACACTGTATGATATGACTTATAGAATCTAACCATACCACAAAGTAGAGAATATGATAAAAATGGAGGCGCGCAGATATAGAGAAGCATCTACTGGTTACCAGCGGGGAGGTGAAGAGGGAGGGGCAATAGAGAGGTGCGGCAGTGGGAGGCACACAGTGTTAGTTAGGTGGAAGATGAGCTCAGGGAGGCATTGTACAACATGGGGAATAGAGCCAGGACTTTGCCATAACTATAAATGGAAAGCAAGCTTTAACAGTGGTATAATAAGAAAGAAAAGGAAAGAAAGTGGGGGGAGGAAGGAGGGAAGAAAAGAAGGAAAAGAATGGCTTTTTTGGAGGTCAAGCAGCCAATACTGATTAGGCCCTTTTTAGCAAAGGAATGTATTTTATTTTATTTTGTTTATTTTAATTGGTGGGTAATTACTTTACAATATTGTGGTGGTTTTTGCCATACATTAACATGAATCAGCCATGAGTGTACATGTGTTCCCCATCCTGATCCGCTCTCCCGACTCCCTCCCAATCCCATCCCTCTGGGTCATCTCAGTGCACCAGCCCTGAGCACCCTGTCTTATGCATCAAACATGGACTGGCTATCTCTTTCACATATGAGAATATACATGTTTCAATGCTATTCTCTCAGATCATCCCACCCTCGCCATCTCCCACAGACTCCAAAAGGCTGTTCTGTAAATCTGTGTCTCTTTTGCTGTCTCCCATATAGGGTTATCATTACCATCTTTCTAAATTCCATATATATGCCTTAGTAAAGTGTCTTGGTGTTTTTCTTTCTGACTTACTTCACTCTGTATAATAGGCTCCAGTTTCATCTACCTCAGTAGAACGGATTCAACAGTGTTTGTTTTAATGGCTGAGCAATATTCCATTGTGCCTATGTACCACATCTTTCTTTCCCATTTGCCTGCTGATGGACATCTGGGTTACTTCCATACCCAGCCTATTGTAAACAGTGCTGTGGTGAACATTGTGGCACACGTGTCGTTTTCACTTCTGGGTGAATCACGATTTGAATGAGGAGAAACCATGATGACTATTAGCCTGTTAGTGGGAAACCCTGCACATGAGTTTGGTTGAAGGACTGGGACCAAAGTTGGTAATGGTTGTTTCCAACCTTCTGAGGGTGCACAGATGGACATGTGGGGTGCTGCCCTGCTGGGGGACATCTCTGGTTGCTCTGTTCTCACCAGCAACAGAGGATTTTCTTTCCTTCCTTTCATTTCCCTTGTTTCCCTTTCTCCCTCTTTCCTCCCTACCTGCCTTTCTTTCACAAATATTCCATGTGCTGTGCTGTGCTGTATTTCATTGCTCAGCCGGGTCTAACTCTTTTTGACGCCATGGACTGTAGCCCACCAGGCTCCTCTGTCCATGGGGATTTTCCAGGCCGGCATACTGGAGCAGGCTGCCATTCGCCCCTCCAGGGGATCTTCCCAACCCAGGGATTGAATCCCGGTCTCCCATGTTGCAGGTGTTTTTTTTTTTTTTTTTTTCTTTACTGTCTGAGCCACCAGGAAACCCTTAAAATGGGCTTCATCTGACACTATGATTTTCATATCTGTAAGATCAAATGGGGTCTACTTTAGGATTTCCATGTCTCTCCTTACTTTGAGAACACACAAAACACAGTTTTTCCAAGTATCTTAATGTCTCTGTTTGCAATTTCTAAAATCTATGCCACTTCTGCCTGAGTTTCAGTTCTCAAGGGAATTTTAGTATGATTTTTCGTCCCTTCGTGAGATTTAATATGTTCTTAACGTGGTTTGGGCCTATTCCATACTCTTCTTGTGAATTGACTGCTCATGTCTTTAAACATGTCTTCATAAATTTAAAGGCCAGTGATACATCTTTCTTATAAAGTGTTGGCTCGTGCCTCTTGCCCATTTTTCTTTCAGGCTTTAAGATCTTTCTTCTCAAAATCGTAAGCGTCATCTTTTGGGTTTGTTTATGGCATGCTTTTTCTACCTCTTAAAATGTCCAGCAGTGTGATGGACCCTGGGTGAGTAAGTGACAAATGGACACCAGGATGTGAACACTTCACAGGAAACGCAGGGAGACCCACTAAGCCAACAAACTGTCTCCAGGGGTGCACCTCAGGCTTGTTGAGCCGACGAGTCAATTGGAAAAATGAGGACTGAGGTGGAGCAGACAATCCGTTCCCCTTTCCTCCAGAGCCAACCAGCTCAATGAGAGACCGTGGGAACTAGATGCACAGGACAGGATGACTCAGTGTTTTATCAAGAAGCTGGAAGCTTGTGGCAGCTGCTCATGGAAATGAATTCCACCATGGTTTTGGCTGTGAGGTCAGCTCCAAGGGAGCTTCCAGCAAGAAAACAAGATGAGAAAAGAGATTTGTGAGGGCACGTGTTGAGAAGACCCTTGCACTCAAGGCTCACACAGCTCTGGGCAAGCTCCACCGCTTGCTGGGAATACTAATCAGCTGCAGGTGGTCATTTCCTGCATGGGATCCCCCAGCACAACCTGAAACAAGCATTTCTCTGCCCCATCCCCATCACCCTGTTGAAATGCAAGCCGGGGTAGTACTCCTAGGGAGGTGACCCTGAGTCCTAAACTTGAAACGAGACAGCTCCGTGTGGAGCAAGGGCAAGTGTATTCAATGCGTTCTCATAGCCTGAAGACAAGGGTTTCCGACTGGACACCAGAAAACAGAGGCGAGTTCCGGGAACACTGAGACAAGGAGGCGGGATGGAAAGGTTTCTGTCGGCTGGCCTAGAATTCAATCGGCTTCACGGTGCGTTAAGACCACACTGCAGAGGGAACGTGCAATGATGCTCCCTTCCACAGACACTTAAACACAGCCTAGTTGTCGTGGAGGGATTTCAGGCAAGATATTCAAAACTAGATAAAGGTGAAAGGTGAGAGAGAACAGAATGAATGCCCGAGGAGTGTGGCTGTGGGGAAGGTTTGTAGGAGAAGCAGTCTGCCTGTCGTGTGACCCATGAGCTGACGTGGAGAGATGAGGGTGGCAGGAGAGTTTGGAGGCCTCTTTAGGTGAATTACAAATGCCTCATTTCTCCCACAAAATCATCTGAGTTGCTCCCCATCCTCTGCTAGACATGTCACGATGGGTTTTTGTGATGTCAAGTCTCACCCGGGGCCACCATTGGCTGGGGAAGAGACGTGCTGATCTCATAAACCTTAACGGTGTGGCCCCCTGGAGATGGGTATATATAAGGGTGCTCAGGGGCTCTGGGGCTGACTACTGGGAGCCTTCAGAATGACTAAGGTCACTGGGAAGCCACAAGGCTTAGAGCAGTTACGTAACAACCATCTCCATATACCCAGGGGAAAAGATGAAGACCTCCTATCAACTGAAGTCCAAAAGGTGAGCTGAACCCACCTAAGCTCCTCTTATCTTTCTCTGTTTGACTTACTTTGTATGGTCATCTCTAGGTGCATCCATGTTGACAAAATAGCATTGTTTCATTCTTTCTTATGGTTAATATTCTATTGTATGTATAAAATATCTTTCTTTATCCATTCACCTATGTATGGGCATTTAAGGTTGTTTCCATTTCTTTGCTACTGTACTTGGTACTACTATAAACACTGCTGTGCGTGTCTCTTTCCTGATGGGAGTTTTCATCTTTACTAGGATATATGCCCAGTAGTGGGATTGCTGGATCATATGCTAACTCTATTTTTAGTTTGTTTCAAAAGCTGCATACTGGGGAGGGAGATGGGCAGGAGGTTCTAAAAGGAGGGGACATATGTGTACATATGGCTGATTCATGTTGAGGTTGGACAGAAAACAACAAAATTCTGTAAAGCAACTATCCATCAATAAGAAAATAAAAATTAATTTTAAAAGAACTGCTTACTGTTTCAATAGTGACAGCATCAGTTTCTTGACTTTCATGTATCGGATCTTGTTAATCTTGCTGCAGTGCATGGTCGACTTACACGTGTTTTCCAAAATCTGTGTTTCTTTATCGTTTAAAGCACTTTGAGCTGTATTTAACTGTTGCTGTTTTCTTCCTGAGAGTGTTCTGGATTTTTTTTTCACTTTTTTTCTTTTTCGGATGAATCACCCCTGACATGGTCAAGGGTAGGTCTCATGTTGAGTCCAGCGGCCTTGTGTATATCATATATCCATCAGCGATAGTTTGAAGGCTGCCATTACAGAGAAAACCCTCGACGCTGCAAGGCTTTATGATTCCCTCCTCTTTTGGGATGGCCTGCCCCATCTGAGAGTTTTTGTCAGGCCCGGTTGTACAGTAGAGTAGAACGAGCCAGAGGATGCCACAAAACCCGTTGTCTCCTCACTCTTGGATTTTTGAAGTAAATCTTCCTATTCTCTTTAAGTTGAAGACAAGGGGAGCTGGTGGTACGTGTACAGATTCCTGTTCCGTGACACTGAGACTACTCTATGTATTCAGCTGTGCTTGTTTTCACCTACATATTATTAGAAGGTGTTTCGACTACCACTCTTGCTGCAATAGCTTTACGTGGATTCTGTATTTTATATGTATCTGTGGGAAGAAATTAATGCCAAACTACAGATGTTTCCCTTCCATCCACCACAGTCCACCCATAGGTTTGTTGCCAGGTTGGATGCCCATGTCACCTTTGTGTGGGTGCTCACTGCAGTGGATTTTTGTATCCCACCTCTCTGTTGCATCACCTGATGTTTCTTGAATCGAACCTCCTTCACTCAGTGGGATGATCTCTGGGTTTATCTATCTCTGAAGTTGTCCTCCTTTCAGATTTCAATCCTTGATTCAAATTCATTCTAGACCTGTATCAATTTCCTTATACATTCCTCTGTGCAGGTATGCTATCTTAACTTTCATCTCTTTGATGTTTTGAGTGGTTTCCATGGGACCTGGTTTGGGGGGTGTGGTGTTCGAAATCTGTTCATTTCTGAACTACTCCAGGAGAGGACCTGGTTTATCATACTGTCTCTGCCTCTTTGTTTATTTATTTATTTGTCTTTCATGGGAGTGCACTTTTCTAATCATGCTCATAATGCCTCTTATCAGGTCCATCCCACCAGTAACCTAAAGTGTCCACTGTACTAATGCTATTCTACCACTGATTCCATGTACAGCTTTAGACAGTGGCCTTTTTTCGTGCTGAGGCAGAGGTGATCATATCCTCAACAGCTTAGATGTTCGTATCTCTTAGATTTCATCCTATGTGCACATTGTCATCAGCTTTTTTCATGAGGCACGGAATTGTGTTTGCCCGTTCATATCCTCTACCTGTTAGCTTCCCCTGTGTTTATTTTTTCACCTATGTGAGCCCTGGCAATTTGTAAAGAGTGGGTATGGGTTAGAGCTCAGCACCGTTGTGAACACTGGGTCCATCAGCATTCGAAGGTTGCTGTTATAGAAAATGTCCACAAGGCGGCAGCATTTCTTCATTCCCTCCTCTTGTTGCTATGGTAACAGCCCCCTCTGAGGTTCTCCCAGGCCTGGTTGTAAATGAGAGGAAAAGGAGACCCTGGAAGTCACCAAAAGCTTTTGACTCTTTAGCCTTTGAGGTTTTTTCTTTAAGTGAAACTTTTATTTCTCATTTAAGACAGTTTACACCGTTGTAGTTGTTGCAGGGAACCAGTTTCTCCTTCCGTTCCAGAGATACCTGGAGGTGTTCAGCTGTGGTTACTGTCACAGCTGTTTTTAGAAACTGTTGAGCACATTTCTCTTGATACAAGAAGTCCATGTGGATTATGAATTGCTTAGGCATTTGTGGGAATAAATTTATTCCAGCCTTCAGCTTTCAGGCTCTCACCCACCAACACCTTTTGCTAACCGTAATTTTCTTACCAGGAGTGCAAGTCCATTTCACTTTTTTTTTTTTTTTTTTTCACTCTTCGCCATCAATGTTTTCTTTTTAATCCCCTCTCGAAGGTATATGATATGATATCTCTTTAATGTGCCCTTCTTTACTTACTGTGTTTAACTCTAGATGTTTGCGTATCTCTGAAAATGGAATTTTTTCCAATTTCATCATTTTGGCATCATATTTCATTGTGTATCTCTGTCACATTTCTTTCTCTTTTCATCTGCACCCAACAATTCTCTTTCCCTTCATCTCTTGGTCGTTGTGAATGCTGCTGCAGTGCATGCAACAGACAACACAGAAATACAAAGGATCACAAGAGACTACTATCAGCAGCTATATGAAAATAAAATGGAAAACTTGGAAGAAATGGACGAATTCTTAGAAAAGTATAACCTTCCAAAACTGAGCCAGGAAGAAATAGAAAATCTTACTAGACCAATCAAAAGCATGGAAATTGAAACTGCAATGAAAAATCTTTGAACAAACAAAAGCCACGGACCAGTTGGCTTCACAGGTGAATCCACCAAACAATTAAGGGCTAACACCTATCCTACTCAAACTCTTCCAAATTATTGCACAAGGTAAACCCCCAAAATCAATTGATGAGGCCCCCTTCACCCTAATCCCAAAACCAGCCAAAGATGCCGCCAGAAAAGAAAACTACAGGCCAAGATCACTGATGAACATATGTGAAAAATGTTCAACAAATTCTAGCAAACAGAATCCAACGACATCTTCAAAAAGTTAGACATCATGACCAAGTGGGTTTATTCAAGAAAGCTCCATGTGGAACAAGGTCAAGTGTATTCACTGTGTTCTCATAGCCTGAAGACAAGGGTTTCCGACTGGAGAACAGAAAACAGAGGAGAGCTCCTGGAACGCGGAGAAAAAGAGGCGGGATGGGAAAGGATTCTGTCGGCTGGTAGAGAATTAAGTGGTCTTCGAGGTGCATTAAGACCACATTGCAGGAGGAACGTGGAATGATTCTCGCTTCCACAGACACTTAAACACAACCTAGTTGTCATGGAGGGAGTTTAGGCAAGATATGAAAAGCTAGATAATGGTGAAAGCTGAGAGAGAACAGAATGAATGCCCGAGGAGTGTGGCTGTGGGGCAAGGTTTGGAGGAGATGCACTCTGCGTGCTGTGTGACCCATCAGAGTTGACATAGAGATGAGGGTGGCAGATGAGTTTGGAGTCGTCTTTAGGGCATTACAAATGCCTCATTTCTCCCAGCAAATCATCTGACTTGCTCCCCATCCTCCGCTAAACATGTCAGAGTGGGGCTTTGTGATGTCAAAGCTCACCCAGGGCCACCATTGGCTGGGGAAGAGACTTGCTGACCTCATAAAGCATGAGGGTGAGGCTCCATGGGGACGGGTATATATAGGGGAGCTCAGGGGCTCTGAGCAGACCACTGTGAGTCCTCCAAATGACTGAGGTGACTAGGAAGCCACAAGGCTCCAGAGTAGTTATGGAACACACACCTCCTCTTACCCAGGAGAAGATGAAGACCTCCTATCAACTGAGGTCCAGAAAAAATGTCTAGGTGAGCTGAACCCAACCAAACTCTCTTGCCCATTGGCCCCACGCCAAAAGATCCCCTCCCCTGTCCTTGCCTGGCACATAACCCTTCCCTGCCCACACCTATTCTCCTGAAGCCATCGTTCCCACCTGTCTTCACACTCTTCCCTAAACCAGTGCCATTCTTTACTCCCCCTCTTCTTTTCTCTAGGTGGCCAGGGTAAGCGTGAGGGTGAATAATCCCATTCCGGCAAGGCTGCCTAAGAAAACTCAGAAACCTCCCACCACCACAACGCTTCAGAAAATCAGATGCTCAAAGCTCTTTAGCCAGAGTTCCAAGGCAAATGAACAGCTGAATCAGAAGGAACCAGAGGAGGTCCCAGAGACCACAGCAACCCCTGCCATTCCAGCCACTCAGAACGAACCAGAGGAGGTCCCAGAGACCACAGAGACCCCTGCCATTCCAGTTAATCAGAACGAAACAGAGGAGGTCCCAGAGGCCATGGAGACCTGGGGCATGGCTATAGAGACTTCAGAAATGCTCGGGGGTCTCGCCGCTGAGTACCGGCAAACAGGACAGATGCTGAATATTCTAGCAACTGCATACATTGATAACGAAAATAAAATCAACCTGATGTGAAATTATGTTTGTCTCTGAGTTCTCTGATAGTGGGGGCAGAGAGGGCAGGGAAGGGATAAGTGTGTGAGGAGGGAGGGAGATGGTTTCTGTGGAGTTGTAGATGGGACCAGAAGGTCCAGGTCGCCAGAAAGTAGGGTGAAGAACTGGTTCCAGACTGAGCTTCAAAGACACACTTCCCACGGGAGAAGCAAAGAGGACTTGGTGTTTCTCTGTGTGAGTGCAGAGATGGATACTTAGCTGGGGAGCTGTGTGGTGTGTGGGGGGCCGTGCCATTTGCTAAAAAGGCATACAAAGGAGCTGCCCCATCAAAAGAATGGAATATTGGCATTTGCAGCAACATGGAAGGTAGAATATTGAGTCAAATAACTCACAGAGATAGACAAACACTGTATGATATGACTTATAGAATCTAAACATACCACAAAGTAGAGAATATGATAAAAATGGAGGCGCGCAGATATAGAGAAGCATCTACTGGTTACCAGCGGGGAGGGGAAGAGGGAGGGGCAATAGAGAGGTGCGGCAGTGGGAGGCACGGAGTGTTAGTTAGGTGGAAGATGAGCTCAGGGAGGCATTGTACAACATGGGGAATAGAGCCAGGACTTTGCCATAACTATAAATGGAAAGCAAGCTTTAACAGTGGTATAATAAGAAAGAAAAGGAAAGAAAGTGGGGGGAGGAAGGAGGGAAGAAAAGAAGGAAAAGAATGGCTTTTTTGGAGGTCAAGCAGCCAATACTGATTAGGCCCTTTTTAGCAAAGGAATGTATTTTATTTTATTTTGTTTATTTTAATTGGTGGGTAATTACTTTACAATATTGTGGTGGTTTTTGCCATACATTAACATGAATCAGCCATGAGTGTACATGTGTTCCCCATCCTGATCCGCTCTCCTGACTCCCTCCCAATCCCATCCCTCTGGGTCATCTCAGTGCACCAGCCCTGAGCACCCTGTCTTATGCATCAAACATGGACTGGCTATCTCTTTCACATATGAGAATATACATGTTTCAATGCTATTCTCTCAGATCATCCCACCCTCGCCATCTCCCACAGACTCCAAAAGGCTGTTCTGTAAATCTGTGTCTCTTTTGCTGTCTCCCATATAGGGTTATCATTACCATCTTTCTAAATTCCATATATATGCCTTAGTAAAGTGTCTTGGTGTTTTTCTTTCTGACTTACTTCACTCTGTATAATAGGCTCCAGTTTCATCTACCTCAGTAGAACGGATTCAACAGTGTTTGTTTTAATGGCTGAGCAATATTCCATTGTGCCTATGTACCACATCTTTCTTTCCCATTTGCCTGCTGATGGACATCTGGGTTACTTCCATACCCAGGCTATTGTAAACAGTGCTGTGGTGAACATTGTGGCACACGTGTCGTTTTCACTTCTGGGTGAATCACGATTTGAATGAGGAGAAACCATGATGACTATTAGCCTGTTAGTGGGAAACCCTGCACATGAGTTTGGTTGAAGGACTGGGACCAAAGTTGGTGATGGTTGTTTCCAACCTTCTGAGGATGCACAGATGGACATGTGGGGTGCTGCCCTGCTGGGGGACATCTCTGGTTGCTCTGTTCTCACCAGCAACAGAGGATTTTCTTTCCTTCCTTTCATTTCCCTTGTTTCCCTTTCTCCCTCTTTCCTCCCTACCTGCCTTTCTTTCACAAATATTCCATGTGCTGTGCTGTGCTGTATTTCATTGCTCAGCCGGGTCTAACTCTTTTTGACGCCATGGACTGTAGCCCACCAGGCTCCTCTGTCCATGGGGATTTTCCAGGCCGGCATACTGGAGCAGGCTGCCATTCGCCCCTCCAGGGGATCTTCCCAACCCAGGGATTGAATCCCGGTCTCCCATGTTGCAGGTGTTTTTTTTTTTTTTTTTTTCTTTACTGTCTGAGCCACCAGGAAACCCTTAAAATGGGCTTCATCTGACACTATGATTTTCATATCTGTAAGATCAAATGGGGTCTACTTTAGGATTTCCATGTCTCTCCTTACTTTGAGAACACACAAAACACAGTTTTTCCAAGTATCTTAATGTCTCTGTTTGCAATTTCTAAAATCTATGCCACTTCTGCCTGAGTTTCAGTTCTCAAGGGAATTTTAGTATGATTTTTCGTCCCTTCGTGAGATTTAATATGTTCTTAACGTGGTTTGGGCCTATTCCATACTCTTCTTGTGAATTGACTGCTCATGTCTTTAAACATGTCTTCATAAATTTAAAGGCCAGTGATACATCTTTCTTATAAAGTGTTGGCTCGTGCCTCTTGCCCATTTTTCTTTCAGGCTTTAAGATCTTTCTTCTCAAAATCGTAAGCGTCATCTTTTGGGTTTGTTTATGGCATGCTTTTTCTACCTCTTAAAATGTCCAGCAGTGTGATGGACCCTGGGTGAGTAAGTGACAAATGGACACCAGGATGTGAACACTTCACAGGAAACGCAGGGAGACCCACTAAGCCAACAAACTGTCTCCAGGGGTGCACCTCAGGCTTGTTGAGCCGACGAGTCAATTGGAAAAATGAGGACTGAGGTGGAGCAGACAATCCGTTCCCCTTTCCTCCAGAGCCAAGCAGCTCAATGAGAGACCATGGGAACTAGATGCACAGGACAGGATGACTCAGTGTTTTATCAAGAAGCTGGAAGCTTGTGGCAGCTGCTCATGGAAATGAATTCCACCATGGTTTTGGCTGTGAGGTCAGCTCCAAGGGAGCTTCCAGCAAGAAAACAAGATGAGAAAAGAGATTTGTGAGGGCACGTGTTGAGAAGACCCTTGCACTCAAGGCTCACACAGCTCTGGGCAAGCTCCACCGCTTGCTGGGAATACTAATCAGCTGCAGGTGGTCATTTCCTGCATGGGATCCCCCAGCACAACCTGAAACAAGCATTTCTCTGCCCCATCCCCATCACCCTGTTGAAATGCAAGCCGGGGTAGTACTCCTAGGGAGGTGACCCTGAGTCCTAAACTTGAAACGAGACAGCTCCGTGTGGAGCAAGGGCAAGTGTATTCAATGCGTTCTCATAGCCTGAAGACAAGGGTTTCCGACTGGACACCAGAAAACAGAGGCGAGTTCCGGGAACACTGAGACAAGGAGGCGGGATGGAAAGGTTTCTGTCGGCTGGCCTAGAATTCAATCGGCTTCACGGTGCGTTAAGACCACACTGCAGAGGGAACGTGCAATGATGCTCCCTTCCACAGACACTTAAACACAGCCTAGTTGTCGTGGAGGGATTTCAGGCAAGATATTCAAAACTAGATAAAGGTGAAAGGTGAGAGAGAACAGAATGAATGCCCGAGGAGTGTGGCTGTGGGGAAGGTTTGTAGGAGAAGCAGTCTGCCTGTCGTGTGACCCATGAGCTGACGTGGAGAGATGAGGGTGGCAGGAGAGTTTGGAGGCCTCTTTAGGTGAATTACAAATGCCTCATTTCTCCCACAAAATCATCTGAGTTGCTCCCCATCCTCTGCTAGACATGTCACGATGGGTTTTTGTGATGTCAAGTCTCACCCGGGGCCACCATTGGCTGGGGAAGAGACGTGCTGATCTCATAAACCTTAACGGTGTGGCCCCCTGGAGATGGGTATATATAAGGGTGCTCAGGGGCTCTGGGGCTGACTACTGGGAGCCTTCAGAATGACTAAGGTCACTGGGAAGCCACAAGGCTTAGAGCAGTTACGTAACAACCATCTCCATATACCCAGGGGAAAAGATGAAGACCTCCTATCAACTGAAGTCCAAAAGGTGAGCTGAACCCACCTAAGCTCCTCTTATCTTTCTCTGTTTGACTTACTTTGTATGGTCATCTCTAGGTGCATCCATGTTGACAAAATAGCATTGTTTCATTCTTTCTTATGGTTAATATTCTATTGTATGTATAAAATATCTTTCTTTATCCATTCACCTATGTATGGGCATTTAAGGTTGTTTCCGTTTCTTTGCTACTGTACTTGGTACTACTATAAACACTGCTGTGCGTGTCTCTTTCCTGATGGGAGTTTTCATCTTTACTAGGATATATGCCCAGTAGTGGGATTGCTGGATCATATGCTAACTCTATTTTTAGTTTGTTTCAAAAGCTGCATACTGGGGAGGGAGATGGGCAGGAGGTTCTAAAAGGAGGGGACATATGTGTACATATGGCTGATTCATGTTGAGGTTGGACAGAAAACAACAAAATTCTGTAAAGCAACTATCCATCAATAAGAAAATAAAAATTAATTTTAAAAGAACTGCTTACTGTTTCAATAGTGACAGCATCAGTTTCTTGACTTTCATGTATCGGATCTTGTTAATCTTGCTGCAGTGCATGGTCGACTTACACGTGTTTTCCAAAATCTGTGTTTCTTTATCGTTTAAAGCACTTTGAGCTGTATTTAACTGTTGCTGTTTTCTTCCTGAGAGTGTTCTGGATTTTTTTTTCACTTTTTTTCTTTTTCGGATGAATCACCCCTGACATGGTCAAGGGTAGGTCTCATGTTGAGTCCAGCGGCCTTGTGTATATCATATATCCATCAGCGATAGTTTGAAGGCTGCCATTACAGAGAAAACCCTCGACGCTGCAAGGCTTTATGATTCCCTCCTCTTTTGGGATGGCCTGCCCCATCTGAGAGTTTTTGTCAGGCCCGGTTGTACAGTAGAGTAGAACGAGCCAGAGGATGCCACAAAACCCGTTGTCTCCTCACTCTTGGATTTTTGAAGTAAATCTTCCTATTCTCTTTAAGTTGAAGACAAGGGGAGCTGGTGGTACGTGTACAGATTCCTGTTCCGTGACACTGAGACTACTCTATGTATTCAGCTGTGCTTGTTTTCACCTACATATTATTAGAAGGTGTTTCGACTACCACTCTTGCTGCAATAGCTTTACGTGGATTCTGTATTTTATATGTATCTGTGGGAAGAAATTAATGCCAAACTACAGATGTTTCCCTTCCATCCACCACAGTCCACCCATAGGTTTGTTGCCAGGTTGGATGCCCATGTCACCTTTGTGTGGGTGCTCACTGCAGTGGATTTTTGTATCCCACCTCTCTGTTGCATCACCTGATGTTTCTTGAATCGAACCTCCTTCACTCAGTGGGATGATCTCTGGGTTTATCTATCTCTGAAGTTGTCCTCCTTTCAGATTTCAATCCTTGATTCAAATTCATTCTAGACCTGTATGAATTTCCTTATACATTCCTCTGTGCAGGTATGCTATCTTAACTTTCATCTCTTTGATGTTTTGAGTGGTTTCCATGGGACCTGGTTTGGGGGGTGTGGTGTTCGAAATCTGTTCATTTCTGAACTACTCCAGGAGAGGACCTGGTTTATCATACTGTCTCTGCCTCTTTGTTTATTTATTTATTTGTCTTTCATGGGAGTGCACTTTTCTAATCATGCTCATAATGCCTCTTATCAGGTCCATCCCACCAGTAACCTAAAGTGTCCACTGTACTAATGCTATTCTACCACTGATTCCATGTACAGCTTTAGACAGTGGCCTTTTTTCGTGCTGAGGCAGAGGTGATCATATCCTCAACAGCTTAGATGTTCGTATCTCTTAGATTTCATCCTATGTGCACATTGTCATCAGCTTTTTTCATGAGGCACGGAATTGTGTTTGCCCGTTCATATCCTCTACCTGTTAGCTTCCCCTGTGTTTATTTTTTCACCTATGTGAGCCCTGGCAATTTGTAAAGAGTGGGTATGGGTTAGAGCTCAGCACCGTTGTGAACACTGGGTCCATCAGCATTCGAAGGTTGCTATTATAGAAAATGTCCACAAGGCGGCAGCATTTCTTCATTCCCTCCTCTTGTTGCTATGGTAACAGCCCCCTCTGAGGTTCTCCCAGGCCTGGTTGTAAATGAGAGGAAAAGGAGACCCTGGAAGTCACCAAAAGCTTTTGACTCTTTAGCCTTTGAGGTTTTTTCTTTAAGTGAAACTTTTATTTCTCATTTAAGACAGTTTACACCGTTGTAGTTGTTGCAGGGAATCAGTTTGTCCTTCCGTTCCAGAGATACCTGGAGGTGTTCAGCTGTGGTTACTGTCACAGCTGTTTTTAGAAACTGTTGAGCACATTTCTCTTGATGCAAGAAGTCCATATGGATTATGAATTGCTTAGGCATTTGTGGGGATAAATTTATTCCAGCCTTCACCTTTCAGGCTCTCACCCACCAACACCTTTTGCTAACCGTAATTTTCTTACCAGGAGTGCAAGTCCATTTCACTTTTTTTTTTTTTTTTTTCACTCTTCGCCATCAATGTTTTCTTTTTAATCCCCTCTCGAAGGTATATGATATGATATCTCTTTAATGTGCCCTTCTTTACTTACTGTGTTTAACTCTAGATGTTTGCGTATCGCTGAAAATGGAATTTTTTCCAATTTCATCATTTTGGCATCATATTTCATTGTGTATCTCTGTCACATTTCTTTCTCTTTTCATCTGCACCCAACAATTCTCTTTCCCTTCATCTCTTGGTCGTTGTGAATGCTGCTGCAGTGCATGCAACAGACAACACAGAAATACAAAGGATCACAAGAGACTACTATCAGCAGCTATATGAAAATAAAATGGAAAACTTGGAAGAAATGGACGAATTCTTAGAAAAGTATAACCTTCCAAAACTGAGCCAGGAAGAAATAGAAAATCTTACTAGACCAATCAAAAGCATGGAAATTGAAACTGCAATGAAAAATCTTTGAACAAACAAAAGCCACGGACCAGTTGGCTTCACAGGTGAATCCACCAAACAATTAAGGGCTAACACCTATCCTACTCAAACTCTTCCAAATTATTGCACAAGGTAAACCCCCAAAATCAATTGATGAGGCCCCCTTCACCCTAATCCCAAAACCAGCCAAAGATGCCGCCAGAAAAGAAAACTACAGGCCAAGATCACTGATGAACATATGTGAAAAATGTTCAACAAATTCTAGCAAACAGAATCCAACGACATATTCAAAAAGTTAGACATCATGACCAAGTGGGTTTATTCAAGAAAGCTCCATGTGGAACAAGGTCAAGTGTATTCACTGTGTTCTCATAGCCTGAAGACAAGGGTTTCCGACTGGAGAACAGAAAACAGAGGAGAGCTCCTGGAACGCGGAGAAAAAGAGGCGGGATGGGAAAGGATTCTGTCGGCTGGTAGAGAATTAAGTGGTCTTCGAGGTGCATTAAGACCACATTGCAGGAGGAACGTGGAATGATTCTCGCTTCCACAGACACTTAAACACAACCTAGTTGTCATGGAGGGAGTTTAGGCAAGATATGAAAAGCTAGATAATGGTGAAAGCTGAGAGAGAACAGAATGAATGCCCGAGGAGTGTGGCTGTGGGGCAAGGTTTGGAGGAGATGCACTCTGCGTGCTGTGTGACCCATCAGAGTTGACATAGAGATGAGGGTGGCAGATGAGTTTGGAGTCGTCTTTAGGGCATTACAAATGCCTCATTTCTCCCAGCAAATCATCTGACTTGCTCCCCATCCTCCGCTAAACATGTCAGAGTGGGGCTTTGTGATGTCAAAGCTCACCCAGGGCCACCATTGGCTGGGGAAGAGACTTGCTGACCTCATAAAGCATGAGGGTGAGGCTCCATGGGGACGGGTATATATAGGGGAGCTCAGGGGCTCTGAGCAGACCACTGTGAGTCCTCCAAATGACTGAGGTGACTAGGAAGCCACAAGGCTCCAGAGTAGTTATGGAACACACACCTCCTCTTACCCAGGAGAAGATGAAGACCTCCTATCAACTGAGGTCCAGAAAAAATGTCTAGGTGAGCTGAACCCAACCAAACTCTCTTGCCCATTGGCCCCACGCCAAAAGATCCCCTCCCCTGTCCTTGCCTGGCACATAACCCTTCCCTGCCCACACCTATTCTCCTGAAGCCATCGTTCCCACCTGTCTTCACACTCTTCCCTAAACCAGTGCCATTCTTTACTCCCCCTCTTCTTTTCTCTAGGTGGCCAGGGTAAGCGTGAGGGTGAATAATCCCATTCCGGCAAGGCTGCCTAAGAAAACTCAGAAACCTCCCACCACCACAACGCTTCAGAAAATCAGATGCTCAAAGCTCTTTAGCCAGAGTTCCAAGGCAAATGAACAGCTGAATCAGAAGGAACCAGAGGAGGTCCCAGAGACCACAGCAACCCCTGCCATTCCAGCCACTCAGAACGAACCAGAGGAGGTCCCAGAGACCACAGAGACCCCTGCCATTCCAGTTAATCAGAACGAAACAGAGGAGGTCCCAGAGGCCATGGAGACCTGGGGCATGGCTATAGAGACTTCAGAAATGCTCGGGGGTCTCGCCGCTGAGTACCGGCAAACAGGACAGATGCTGAATATTCTAGCAACTGCATACATTGATAACGAAAATAAAATCAACCTGATGTGAAATTATGTTTGTCTCTGAGTTCTCTGATAGTGGGGGCAGAGAGGGCAGGGAAGGGATAAGTGTGTGAGGAGGGAGGGAGATGGTTTCTGTGGAGTTGTAGATGGGACCAGAAGGTCCAGGTCGCCAGAAAGTAGGGTGAAGAACTGGTTCCAGACTGAGCTTCAAAGACACACTTCCCACGGGAGAAGCAAAGAGGACTTGGTGTTTCTCTGTGTGAGTGCAGAGATGGATACTTAGCTGGGGAGCTGTGTGGTGTGTGGGGGGCCGTGCCATTTGCTAAAAAGGCATACAAAGGAGCTGCCCCATCAAAAGAATGGAATATTGGCATTTGCAGCAACATGGAAGGTAGAATATTGAGTCAAATAACTCACAGAGATAGACAAACACTGTATGATATGACTTATAGAATCTAAACATACCACAAAGTAGAGAATATGATAAAAATGGAGGCGCGCAGATATAGAGAAGCATCTACTGGTTACCAGCGGGGAGGGGAAGAGGGAGGGGCAATAGAGAGGTGCGGCAGTGGGAGGCACGGAGTGTTAGTTAGGTGGAAGATGAGCTCAGGGATGCATTGTACAACATGGGGAATAGAGCCAGGACTTTGTCATAACTATAAATGGAAAGCAAGCTTTAACAGTGGTATAATAAGAAAGAAAAGGAAAGAAAGTGGGGGGAGGAAGGAGGGAAGAAAAGAAGGAAAAGAATGGCTTTTTTGGAGGTCAAGCAGCCAATACTGATTAGGCCCTTTTTAGCAAAGGAATGTATTTTATTTTATTTTGTTTATTTTAATTGGTGGGTAATTACTTTACAATATTGTGGTGGTTTTTGCCATACATTAACATGAATCAGCCATGAGTGTACATGTGTTCCCCATCCTGATCCGCTCTCCTGACTCCCTCCCAATCCCATCCCTCTGGGTCATCTCAGTGCACCAGCCCTGAACACCCTGTCTTATGCATCAAACATGGACTGGCTATCTCTTTCACATATGAGAATATACATGTTTCAATGCTATTCTCTCAGATCATCCCACCCTCGCCATCTCCCACAGACTCCAAAAGGCTGTTCTGTAAATCTGTGTCTCTTTTGCTGTCTCCCATATAGGGTTATCATTACCATCTTTCTAAATTCCATATATATGCCTTAGTAAAGTGTCTTGGTGTTTTTCTTTCTGACTTACTTCACTCTGTATAATAGGCTCCAGTTTCATCTACCTCAGTAGAACGGATTCAACAGTGTTTGTTTTAATGGCTGAGCAATATTCCATTGTGCCTATGTACCACATCTTTCTTTCCCATTTGCCTGCTGATGGACATCTGGGTTACTTCCATACCAAGCCTATTGTAAACAGTGCTGTGGTGAACATTGTGGCACACGTGTCGTTTTCACTTCTGGGTGAATCACGATTTGAATGAGGAGAAACCATGATGACTATTAGCCTGTTAGTGGGAAACCCTGCACATGAGTTTGGTTGAAGGACTGGGACCAAAGTTGGTGATGGTTGTTTCCAACCTTCTGAGGATGCACAGATGGACATGTGGGGTGCTGCCCTGCTGGGGGACATCTCTGGTTGCTCTGTTCTCACCAGCAACAGAGGATTTTCTTTCCTTCCTTTCATTTCCCTTGTTTCCCTTTCTCCCTCTTTCCTCCCTACCTGCCTTTCTTTCACAAATATTCCATGTGCTGTGCTGTGCTGTATTTCATTGCTCAGCCGGGTCTAACTCTTTTTGACGCCATGGACTGTAGCCCACCAGGCTCCTCTGTCCATGGGGATTTTCCAGGCCGGCATACTGGAGCAGGCTGCCATTCGCCCCTCCAGGGGATCTTCCCAACCCAGGGATTGAATCCCGGTCTCCCATGTTGCAGGTGTTTTTTTTTTTTTTTTTTTCTTTACTGTCTGAGCCACCAGGAAACCCTTAAAATGGGCTTCATCTGACACTATGATTTTCATATCTGTAAGATCAAATGGGGTCTACTTTAGGATTTCCATGTCTCTCCTTACTTTGAGAACACACAAAACACAGTTTTTCCAAGTATCTTAATGTCTCTGTTTGCAATTTCTAAAATCTATGCCACTTCTGCCTGAGTTTCAGTTCTCAAGGGAATTTTAGTATGATTTTTCGTCCCTTCGTGAGATTTAATATGTTCTTAACGTGGTTTGGGCCTATTCCATACTCTTCTTGTGAATTGACTGCTCATGTCTTTAAACATGTCTTCATAAATTTAAAGGCCAGTGATACATCTTTCTTATAAAGTGTTGGCTCGTGCCTCTTGCCCATTTTTCTTTCAGGCTTTAAGATCTTTCTTCTCAAAATCGTAAGCGTCATCTTTTGGGTTTGTTTATGGCATGCTTTTTCTACCTCTTAAAATGTCCAGCAGTGTGATGGACCCTGGGTGAGTAAGTGACAAATGGACACCAGGATGTGAACACTTCACAGGAAACGCAGGGAGACCCACTAAGCCAACAAACTGTCTCCAGGGGTGCACCTCAGGCTTGTTGAGCCGACGAGTCAATTGGAAAAATGAGGACTGAGGTGGAGCAGACAATCCATTCCCCTTTCCTCCAGAGCCAACCAGCTCAATGAGAGACCGTGGGAACTAGATGCACAGGACAGGATGACTCAGTGTTTTATCAAGAAGCTGGAAGCTTGTGGCAGCTGCTCATGGAAATGAATTCCACCATGGTTTTGGCTGTGAGGTCAGCTCCAAGGGAGCTTCCAGCAAGAAAACAAGATGAGAAAAGAGATTTGTGAGGGCACGTGTTGAGAAGACCCTTGCACTCAAGGCTCACACAGCTCTGGGCAAGCTCCACCGCTTGCTGGGAATACTAATCAGCTGCAGGTGGTCATTTCCTGCATGGGATCCCCCAGCACAACCTGAAACAAGCATTTCTCTGCCCCATCCCCATCACCCTGTTGAAATGCAAGCCGGGGTAGTACTCCTAGGGAGGTGACCCTGAGTCCTAAACTTGAAACGAGACAGCTCCGTGTGGAGCAAGGGCAAGTGTATTCAATGCGTTCTCATAGCCTGAAGACAAGGGTTTCCGACTGGACACCAGAAAACAGAGGCGAGTTCCGGGAACACTGAGACAAGGAGGCGGGATGGAAAGGTTTCTGTCGGCTGGCCTAGAATTCAATCGGCTTCACGGTGCGTTAAGACCACACTGCAGAGGGAACGTGCAATGATGCTCCCTTCCACAGACACTTAAACACAGCCTAGTTGTCGTGGAGGGATTTCAGGCAAGATATTCAAAACTAGATAAAGGTGAAAGGTGAGAGAGAACAGAATGAATGCCCGAGGAGTGTGGCTGTGGGGAAGGTTTGTAGGAGAAGCAGTCTGCCTGTCGTGTGACCCATGAGCTGACGTGGAGAGATGAGGGTGGCAGGAGAGTTTGGAGGCCTCTTTAGGTGAATTACAAATGCCTCATTTCTCCCACAAAATCATCTGAGTTGCTCCCCATCCTCTGCTAGACATGTCACGATGGGTTTTTGTGATGTCAAGTCTCACCCGGGGCCACCATTGGCTGGGGAAGAGACGTGCTGATCTCATAAACCTTAACGGTGTGGCCCCCTGGAGATGGGTATATATAAGGGTGCTCAGGGGCTCTGGGGCTGACTACTGGGAGCCTTCAGAATGACTAAGGTCACTGGGAAGCCACAAGGCTTAGAGCAGTTACGTAACAACCATCTCCATATACCCAGGGGAAAAGATGAAGACCTCCTATCAACTGAAGTCCAAAAGGTGAGCTGAACCCACCTAAGCTCCTCTTATCTTTCTCTGTTTGACTTACTTTGTATGGTCATCTCTAGGTGCATCCATGTTGACAAAATAGCATTGTTTCATTCTTTCTTATGGTTAATATTCTATTGTATGTATAAAATATCTTTCTTTATCCATTCACCTATGTATGGGCATTTAAGGTTGTTTCCATTTCTTTGCTACTGTACTTGGTACTACTATAAACACTGCTGTGCGTGTCTCTTTCCTGATGGGAGTTTTCATCTTTACTAGGATATATGCCCAGTAGTGGGATTGCTGGATCATATGCTAACTCTATTTTTAGTTTGTTTCAAAAGCTGCATACTGGGGAGGGAGATGGGCAGGAGGTTCTAAAAGGAGGGGACATATGTGTACATATGGCTGATTCATGTTGAGGTTGGACAGAAAACAACAAAATTCTGTAAAGCAACTATCCATCAATAAGAAAATAAAAATTAATTTTAAAAGAACTGCTTACTGTTTCAATAGTGACAGCATCAGTTTCTTGACTTTCATGTATCGGATCTTGTTAATCTTGCTGCAGTGCATGGTCGACTTACACGTGTTTTCCAAAATCTGTGTTTCTTTATCGTTTAAAGCACTTTGAGCTGTATTTAACTGTTGCTGTTTTCTTCCTGAGAGTGTTCTGGATTTTTTTTTCACTTTTTTTCTTTTTCGGATGAATCACCCCTGACATGGTCAAGGGTAGGTCTCATGTTGAGTCCAGCGGCCTTGTGTATATCATATATCCATCAGCGATAGTTTGAAGGCTGCCATTACAGAGAAAACCCTCGACGCTGCAAGGCTTTATGATTCCCTCCTCTTTTGGGATGGCCTGCCCCATCTGAGAGTTTTTGTCAGGCCCGGTTGTACAGTAGAGTAGAACGAGCCAGAGGATGCCACAAAACCCGTTGTCTCCTCACTCTTGGATTTTTGAAGTAAATCTTCCTATTCTCTTTAAGTTGAAGACAAGGGGAGCTGGTGGTACGTGTACAGATTCCTGTTCCGTGACACTGAGACTACTCTATGTATTCAGCTGTGCTTGTTTTCACCTACATATTATTAGAAGGTGTTTCGACTACCACTCTTGCTGCAATAGCTTTACGTGGATTCTGTATTTTATATGTATCTGTGGGAAGAAATTAATGCCAAACTACAGATGTTTCCCTTCCATCCACCACAGTCCACCCATAGGTTTGTTGCCAGGTTGGATGCCCATGTCACCTTTGTGTGGGTGCTCACTGCAGTGGATTTTTGTATCCCACCTCTCTGTTGCATCACCTGATGTTTCTTGAATCGAACCTCCTTCACTCAGTGGGATGATCTCTGGGTTTATCTATCTCTGAAGTTGTCCTCCTTTCAGATTTCAATCCTTGATTCAAATTCATTCTAGACCTGTATCAATTTCCTTATACATTCCTCTGTGCAGGTATGCTATCTTAACTTTCATCTCTTTGATGTTTTGAGTGGTTTCCATGGGACCTGGTTTGGGGGGTGTGGTGTTCGAAATCTGTTCATTTCTGAACTACTCCAGGAGAGGACCTGGTTTATCATACTGTCTCTGCCTCTTTGTTTATTTATTTATTTGTCTTTCATGGGAGTGCCCTTTTCTAATCATGCTCATAATGCCTCTTATCAGGTCCATCCCACCAGTAACCTAAAGTGTCCACTGTACTAATGCTATTCTACCACTGATTCCATGTACAGCTTTAGACAGTGGCCTTTTTTCGTGCTGAGGCAGAGGTGATCATATCCTCAACAGCTTAGATGTTCGTATCTCTTAGATTTCATCCTATGTGCACATTGTCATCAGCTTTTTTCATGAGGCACGGAATTGTGTTTGCCCGTTCATATCCTCTACCTGTTAGCTTCCCCTGTGTTTATTTTTTCACCTATGTGAGCCCTGGCAATTTGTAAAGAGTGGGTATGGGTTAGAGCTCAGCACCGTTGTGAACACTGGGTCCATCAGCATTCGAAGGTTGCTATTATAGAAAATGTCCACAAGGCGGCAGCATTTCTTCATTCCCTCCTCTTGTTGCTATGGTAACAGCCCCCTCTGAGGTTCTCCCAGGCCTGGTTGTAAATGAGAGGAAAAGGAGACCCTGGAAGTCACCAAAAGCTTTTGACTCTTTAGCCTTTGAGGTTTTTTCTTTAAGTGAAACTTTTATTTCTCATTTAAGACAGTTTACACCGTTGTAGTTGTTGCAGGGAACCAGTTTGTCCTTCCGTTCCAGAGATACCTGGAGGTGTTCAGCTGTGGTTACTGTCACAGCTGTTTTTAGAAACTGTTGAGCACATTTCTCTTGATACAAGAAGTCCATATGGATTATGAATTGCATAGGCATTTGTGGGGATAAATTTATTCCAGCCTTCACCTTTCAGGCTCTCACCCACCAACACCTTTTGCTAACCGTAATTTTCTTACCAGGAGTGCAAGTCCATTTCACTTTTTTTTTTTTTTTTTTTCACTCTTCGCCATCAATGTTTTCTTTTTAATCCCCTCTCGAAGGTATATGATATGATATCTCTTTAATGTGCCCTTCTTTACTTACTGTGTTTAACTCTAGATGTTTGCGTATCGCTGAAAATGGAATTTTTTCCAATTTCATCATTTTGGCATCATATTTCATTGTGTATCTCTGTCACATTTCTTTCTCTTTTCATCTGCACCCAACAATTCTCTTTCCCTTCATCTCTTGGTCGTTGTGAATGCTGCTGCAGTGCATGCAACAGACAACACAGAAATACAAAGGATCACAAGAGACTACTATCAGCAGCTATATGAAAATAAAATGGAAAACTTGGAAGAAATGGACGAATTCTTAGAAAAGTATAACCTTCCAAAACTGAGCCAGGAAGAAATAGAAAATCTTACTAGACCAATCAAAAGCATGGAAATTGAAACTGCAATGAAAAATCTTTGAACAAACAAAAGCCACGGACCAGTTGGCTTCACAGGTGAATCCACCAAACAATTAAGGGCTAACACCTATCCTACTCAAACTCTTCCAAATTATTGCACAAGGTAAACCCCCAAAATCAATTGATGAGGCCCCCTTCACCCTAATCCCAAAACCAGCCAAAGATGCCGCCAGAAAAGAAAACTACAGGCCAAGATCACTGATGAACATATGTGAAAAATGTTCAACAAATTCTAGCAAACAGAATCCAACGACATATTCAAAAAGTTAGACATCATGACCAAGTGGGTTTATTCAAGAAAGCTCCATGTGGAACAAGGTCAAGTGTATTCACTGTGTTCTCATAGCCTGAAGACAAGGGTTTCCGACTGGAGAACAGAAAACAGAGGAGAGCTCCTGGAACGCGGAGAAAAAGAGGCGGGATGGGAAAGGATTCTGTCGGCTGGTAGAGAATTAAGTGGTCTTCGAGGTGCATTAAGACCACATTGCAGGAGGAACGTGGAATGATTCTCGCTTCCACAGACACTTAAACACAACCTAGTTGTCATGGAGGGAGTTTAGGCAAGATATGAAAAGCTAGATAATGGTGAAAGCTGAGAGAGAACAGAATGAATGCCCGAGGAGTGTGGCTGTGGGGCAAGGTTTGGAGGAGATGCACTCTGCGTGCTGTGTGACCCATCAGAGTTGACATAGAGATGAGGGTGGCAGATGAGTTTGGAGTCGTCTTTAGGGCATTACAAATGCCTCATTTCTCCCAGCAAATCATCTGACTTGCTCCCCATCCTCCGCTAAACATGTCAGAGTGGGGCTTTGTGATGTCAAAGCTCACCCAGGGCCACCATTGGCTGGGGAAGAGACTTGCTGACCTCATAAAGCATGAGGGTGAGGCTCCATGGGGACGGGTATATATAGGGGAGCTCAGGGGCTCTGAGCAGACCACTGTGAGTCCTCCAAATGACTGAGGTGACTAGGAAGCCACAAGGCTCCAGAGTAGTTATGGAACACACACCTCCTCTTACCCAGGAGAAGATGAAGACCTCCTATCAACTGAGGTCCAGAAAAAATGTCTAGGTGAGCTGAACCCAACCAAACTCTCTTGCCCATTGGCCCCAGGCCAAAAGATCCCCTCCCCTGTCCTTGCCTGGCACATAACCCTTCCCTGCCCACACCTCTTCTCCTGAAGCCATCGTTCCCACCTGTCTTCACACTCTTCCCTAAACCAGTGCCATTCTTTACTCCCCCTCTTCTTTTCTCTAGGTGGCCAGGGTAAGCGTGAGGGTGAATAATCCCATTCCGGCAAGGCTGCCTAAGAAAACTCAGAAACCTCCCACCACCACAACGCTTCAGAAAATCAGATGCTCAAAGCTCTTTAGCCAGAGTTCCAAGGCAAATGAACAGCTGAATCAGAAGGAACCAGAGGAGGTCCCAGAGACCACAGCAACCCCTGCCATTCCAGCCACTCAGAACGAACCAGAGGAGGTCCCAGAGACCACAGAGACCCCTGCCATTCCAGTTAATCAGAACGAAACAGAGGAGGTCCCAGAGGCCATGGAGACCTGGGGCATGGCTATAGAGACTTCAGAAATGCTCGGGGGTCTCGCCGCTGAGTACCGGCAAACAGGACAGATGCTGAATATTCTAGCAACTGCATACATTGATAACGAAAATAAAATCAACCTGATGTGAAATTATGTTTGTCTCTGAGTTCTCTGATAGTGGGGGCAGAGAGGGCAGGGAAGGGATAAGTGTGTGAGGAGGGAGGGAGATGGTTTCTGTGGAGTTGTAGATGGGACCAGAAGGTCCAGGTCGCCAGAAAGTAGGGTGAAGAACTGGTTCCAGACTGAGCTTCAAAGACACACTTCCCACGGGAGAAGCAAAGAGGACTTGGTGTTTCTCTGTGTGAGTGCAGAGATGGATACTTAGCTGGGGAGCTGTGTGGTGTGTGGGGGGCCGTGCCATTTGCTAAAAAGGCATACAAAGGAGCTGCCCCATCAAAAGAATGGAATATTGGCATTTGCAGCAACATGGAAGGTAGAATATTGAGTCAAATAACTCACAGAGATAGACAAACACTGTATGATATGACTTATAGAATCTAACCATACCACAAAGTAGAGAATATGATAAAAATGGAGGCGCGCAGATATAGAGAAGCATCTACTGGTTACCAGCGGGGAGGGGAAGAGGGAGGGGCAATAGAGAGGTGCGGCAGTGGGAGGCACACAGTGTTAGTTAGGTGGAAGATGAGCTCAGGGAGGCATTGTACAACATGGGGAATAGAGCCAGGACTTTGCCATAACTATAAATGGAAAGCAAGCTTTAACAGTGGTATAATAAGAAAGAAAAGGAAAGAAAGTGGGGGGAGGAAGGAGGGAAGAAAAGAAGGAAAAGAATGGCTTTTTTGGAGGTCAAGCAGCCAATACTGATTAGGCCCTTTTTAGCAAAGGAATGTATTTTATTTTATTTTGTTTATTTTAATTGGTGGGTAATTACTTTACAATATTGTGGTGGTTTTTGCCATACATTAACATGAATCAGCCATGAGTGTACATGTGTTCCCCATCCTGATCCGCTCTCCCGACTCCCTCCCAATCCCGTCCCTCTGGGTCATCTCAGTGCACCAGCCCTGAGCACCCTGTCTTATGCATCAAACATGGACTGGCTATCTCTTTCACATATGAGAATATACATGTTTCAATGCTATTCTCTCAGATCATCCCACCCTCGCCATCTCCCACAGACTCCAAAAGGCTGTTCTGTAAATCTGTGTCTCTTTTGCTGTCTCCCATATAGGGTTATCATTACCATCTTTCTAAATTCCATATATATGCCTTAGTAAAGTGTCTTGGTGTTTTTCTTTCTGACTTACTTCACTCTGTATAATAGGTTCCAGTTTCATCTACCTCAGTAGAACGGATTCAAAAGTGTTTGTTTTAATGGCTGAGCAATATTCCATTGTGCCTATGTACCACATCTTTCTTTCCCATTTGCCTGCTGATGGACATCTGGGTTACTTCCATACCCAGCCTATTGTAAACAGTGCTGTGGTGAACATTGTGGCACACGTGTCGTTTTCACTTCTGGGTGAATCACGATTTGAATGAGGAGAAACCATGATGACTATTAGCCTGTTAGTGGGAAACCCTGCACATGAGTTTGGTTGAAGGACTGGGACCAAAGTTGGTGATGGTTGTTTCCAACCTTCTGAGGATGCACAGATGGACATGTGGGGTGCTGCCCTGCTGGGGGACATCTCTGGTTGCTCTGTTCTCACCAGCAACAGAGGATTTTCTTTCCTTCCTTTCATTTCCCTTGTTTCCCTTTCTCCCTCTTTCCTCCCTACCTGCCTTTCTTTCACAAACATTCAATGTGCTGTGCTGTGCTGTATTTCATTGCTCAGCCGGGTCTAACTCTTTTTGACGCCATGGACTGTAGCCCACCAGGCTCCTCTGTCCATGGGGATTTTCCAGGCCGGCATACTGGAGCAGGCTGCCATTCCCCCCTCCAGGGGATCTTCCCAACCCAGGGATTGAATCCCGGTCTCCCATGTTGCAGGTCGTTTTTTTTTTTTTTTTTTTTTTTTTCCTTTACTGTCTGAGCCACCAGGAAACCCTTAAAATGGGCTTCATCTGACACTATGTTTTTCATATCTGTAAGATCAAATGGGGTCTACTTTAGGATTTCCATGTCTCTCCTTACTTTGAGAACACACAAAACACAGTTTTTCCAAGTATCTTAATGTCTCTGTTTGCAATTTCTAAAATCTATGCCACTTCTGCCTGAGTTTCAGTTCTCAAGGGAATTTTAGTATGATTTTTCGTCCCTTCGTGAGATTTAATATGTTCTTAACGTGGTTTGGGCCTATTCCATACTCTTCTTGTGAATTGGCTGCTCATGTCTTTAAACATGTCTTCATAAATTTAAAGGCCAGTGATACGTCTTTCTTATAAAGTGTTGGCTCGTGCCTCTTGCCCATTTTTCTTTCAGGCTTTAAGATCTTTCTTCTCAAAATCGTAAGCCTCATCTTTTGGGTTTGTTTATGGCGTGCTTTTTCTACCTCTTAAAATGTCCAGCAGTGTGATGGACCCTGGGTGAGTAAGTGACAAATGGACACCAGGATGTGAACACTTCACAGGAAACGCAGGGAGACCCACTAAGCCAACAAACTGTCTCCAGGGGTGCACCTCAGGCTTGTTGACCCGATGAGTCAATTGGAAAAACGAGGAATGAGGTGGAGCAGACAATCCATTCCCCTTTCCTCCAGAGCCAACCAGCTCAATGAGAGACCGTGGGAACTAGATGCACAGGACAGGATGACTCAGTGTTTTATCAAGAAGCTGGAAGCTTGTGGCAGCTGCTCATGGAAATGAATTCCACCATGGTTTTGGCTGTGAGGTCAGCTCCAAGGGAGCTTCCAGCAAGAAAACAAGATGAGAAAAGAGATTTGTGAGGGCACGTGTTGAGAAGACCCTTGCACTCAAGGCTCACTCAGATCTGGGCAAGCTCCACCGCTTGCTGGGAATACTAATCAGCTGCAGGTGGTCATTTCCTGCATGGGATCCCCCAGCACAACCTGAAACAAGCATTTCTCTGCCCCATCCCCATCACCCTGTTGAAATGCAAGCCGGGGTAGTACTCCTAGGGAGGTGACACTGAGTCCTAAACTTGAAACGAGACAGCTCCTTGTGGAGCAAGGGCAAGTGTATTCAATGCGTTCTCATAGCCTGAAGACAAGGGTTTCCGACTGGACACCAGAAAACAGAGGCGAGTTCCGGGAACACTGAGACAAGGAGGCGGGATGGAAAGGTTTCTGTCGGCTGGCCTAGAATTCAATCGGCTTCACGGTGCGTTAAGACCACACTGCAGAGGGAACGTGCAATGATGCTCCCTTCCACAGACACTTAAACACAGCCTAGTTGTCGTGGAGGGATTTCAGGCAAGATATTCAAAACTAGATAAAGGTGAAAGGTGAGAGAGAACAGAATGAATGCCCGAGGAGTGTGGCTGTGGGGAAGGTTTGTAGGAGAAGCAGTCTGCCTGTCGTGTGACCCATGAGCTGACGTGGAGAGATGAGGGTGGCAGGAGAGTTTGGAGGCCTCTTTAGGTGAATTACAAATGCCTCATTTCTCCCACAAAATCATCTGAGTTGCTCCCCATCCTCTGCTAGACATGTCAGGACGGGTCTTTGTGATGTCAAGTCTCACCCGGGGCCACCATTGGCTGGGGAAGAGACGTGCTGATCTCATAAACCTTAACGGTGTGGCCCCCTGGAGATGGGTATATATAAGGGTGCTCAGGGGCTCTGGGGCTGACTACTGGGAGCCTTCAGAATGACTAAGGTCACTGGGAAGCCACAAGGCTTAGAGCAGTTACGTAACAACCATCTCCATATACCCAGGGGAAAAGATGAAGACCTCCTATCAACTGAAGTCCAAAAGGTGAGCTGAACCCACCTAAGCTCCTCTTATCTTTCTCTGTTTGACTTACTTTGTATGGTCATCTCTAGGTGCATCCATGTTGACAAAATAGCATTGTTTCATTCTTTCTTATGGTTAATATTCTATTGTATGTATAAAATATCTTTCTTTATCCATTCACCTATGTATGGGCATTTAAGGTTGTTTCCATTTCTTTGCTACTGTACTTGGTACTACTATAAACACTGCTGTGCGTGTCTCTTTCCTGATGGGAGTTTTCATCTTTACTAGGATATATGCCCAGTAGTGGGATTGCTGGATCATATGCTAACTCTATTTTTAGTTTGTTTCAAAAGCTGCATACTGGGGAGGGAAATGGGCAGGAGGTTCTAAAAGGAAGGAACATATGTGTACATATGGCTGATTCATGTTGAGGTTGGACAGAAAACAACAAAATTCTGTAAAGCAACTATCCATCAATAAGAAAATAAAAATTAATTTTAAAAGAACTGCTTACTGTTTCAATAGTGACAGCATCAGTTTCTTGACTTTCATGTATCGGATGTTGTTAATCTTGCTGCAGTGCATGGTCGACTTACACGTGTTTTCCAAAATCTGTGTTTCTTTATCGTTTAAAGCACTTTGAGCTGTATTTAACTGTTGCTGTTTTCTTCCTGAGAGTGTTCTGGATTTTTTTTTCACTTTTTTTCTTTTTCGGATGAATCACCCCTGACATGGTCAAGGGTAGGTCTCATGTTGAGTCCAGCGGCCTTGTGTATATCATATATCCATCAGCGATAGTTTGAAGGTTGCCATTACAGAGAAAACCCTCGACGCTGCAAGGCTTTATGATTCCCTCCTCTTTTGGGATGGCCTGCCCCATCTGAGAGTTTTTGTCAGGCCCGGTTGTACAGTAGAGTAGAACGAGCCAGAGGATGCCACAAAACCCGGTGTCTCCTCACTCTTGGATTTTTGAAGTAAATCTTCCTATTCTCTTTAAGTTGAAGACAAGGGGAGCTGGTGGTACGTGTACAGATTCCTGTTCCGTGACACTGAGACTACTCTATGTATTCAGCTGTGCTTGTTTTCACCTACATATTATTAGAAGGTGTTTCGACTACCACTCTTGCTGCAATAGCTTTACGTGGATTCTGTATTTTATATGTATCTGTGGGAAGAAATTAATGCCAAACTACAGATGTTTCCCTTCCATCCACCACAGTCCACCCATAGGTTTGTTGCCAGGTTGGATGCCCATGTCACCTTTGTGTGGGTGCTCACTGCAGTGGATTTTTGTATCCCACCTCTCTGTTGCATCACCTGATGTTTCTTGAATCGAACCTCCTTCACTCAGTGGGATGATCTCTGGGTTTATCTATCTCTGAAGTTGTCCTCCTTTCAGATTTCAATCCTTGATTCAAATTCATTCTAGACCTGTATGAATTTCCTTATACATTCCTCTGTGCAGGTATGCTATCTTAACTTTCATCTCTTTCATGTTTTGAATGGTTTCCATGGGACCTGGTTTGGGGTGTGTGGTGTTCGAAATCTGTTCATTTCTGAACTACTCCAGGAGAGGACCTGGTTTATCATACTGTCTCTGCCTCTTTGTTTATTTATTTATTTGTCTTTCATGGGAGTGCCCTTTTCTAATCATGCTCATAGTGCCTCTTATCAGGTCCATCCCACCAGTAACCTAAAGTGTCCACTGCACTAATGCTATTCTACCACTGATTCCATGTACAGCTTTAGACAGTGGCCTTTTTTCGTGCTGAGGCAGAGGTGATCATATCCTCAAGAGCTTAGATGTTCGTATCTCTTAGATTTCATCCTATGTGCACATTGTCATCAGCTTTTTTCATGAGGCACGGAATTGTGTTTGCCCGTTCATATCCTCTACCTGTTAGCTTCCCCTCTGTTTATTTTTTCTCCTATGTGAGCCCTGGCAATTTGTAAAGAGTGGGTATGGGTTAGAGCTCAGCACCGTTGTGAACACTGGGTCCATCAGCATTCGAAGGTTGCCGTTATAGAAAATGTCCACAAGGCGGCAGCATTTCTTCAGTCCCTCCTCTTGTTGCTATGGTAACAGCCCCCTCTGAGGTTCTCCCAGGCCTGGTTGTAAATGAGAGGAAAAGGAGACCCTGGAAGTCACCAAAAGCTTTTGACTCTTTAGCCTTTGAGGTTTTTTCTTTAAGTGAAACTTTTATTTCTCATTTAAGACAGTTTACACCGTTGTAGTTGTTGCAGGGAACCAGTTTGTCCTTCCGTTCCAGAGATACCTGGAGGTGTTCAGCTGTGGTTACTGTCACAGCTGTTTTTAGAAACTGTTGAGCACATTTCTCTTGATGCAAGAAGTCCATATGGATTATGAATTGCATAGGCATTTGTGGGGATAAATTTATTCCAGCCTTCACCTTTCAGGCTCTCACCCACCAACACCTTTTGCTAACCGTAATTTTCTTACCAGGAGTGCAAGTCCATTTCACTTTTTTTTTTTTTTTTTTCACTCTTCGCCATCAATGTTTTCTTTTTAATCCCCTCTCGAAGGTATATGATATGACATCTCTTTAATCTGCCCTTCTTTACTTACTGTGATTAACTCTAGATGTTTGCGTATCTCTGAAAATGGAATTTTTTCCAATTTCATCATTTTGGCATCATATTTCATTGTGTATCTCTGTCACATTTCTTTCTCTTTTCATCTGCACCCAACAATTCTCTTTCCCTTCATCTCTTGGTCGTTGTGAATGCTGCTGCAGTGCATGCAACAGACAACACAGAAATACAAAGGATCACAAGAGACTACTATCAGCAGCTATATGAAAATAAAATGGAAAACTTGGAAGAAATGGACGAATTCTTAGAAAAGTATAACCTTCCAAAACTGAGCCAGGAAGAAATAGAAAATCTTACTAGACCAATCAAAAGCATGGAAATTGAAACTGCAATGAAAAATCTTTGAACAAACAAAAGCCACGGACCAGTTGGCTTCACAGGTGAATCCACCAAACAATTAAGGGCTAACACCTATCCTACTCAAACTCTTCCAAATTATTCCACAAGGTAAACCCCCAAAATCAATTGATGAGGCCCCCTTCACCCTAATCCCAAAACCAGCCAAAGATGCCGCCAGAAAAGAAAACTACAGGCCAAGATCACTGATGAACATATGTGAAAAATGTTCAACAAATTCTAGCAAACAGAATCCAACGACATATTCAAAAAGTTAGACATCATGACCAAGTGGGTTTATTCAAGAAAGCTCCATGTGGAACAAGGTCAAGTGTATTCACTGTGTTCTCATAGCCTGAAGACAAGGGTTTCCGACTGGAGAACAGAAAACAGAGGAGAGCTCCTGGAACGCGGAGAAAAAGAGGCGGGATGGGAAAGGATTCTGTCGGCTGGTAGAGAATTAAGTGGTCTTCGAGGTGCATTAAGACCACATTGCAGGAGGAACGTGGAATGATTCTCGCTTCCACAGACACTTAAACACAACCTAGTTGTCATGGAGGGAGTTTAGGCAAGATATGAAAAGCTAGATAATGGTGAAAGCTGAGAGAGAACAGAATGAATGCCCGAGGAGTGTGGCTGTGGGGCAAGGTTTGGAGGAGATGCACTCTGCGTGCTGTGTGACCCATCAGAGTTGACATAGAGATGAGGGTGGCAGATGAGTTTGGAGTCGTCTTTAGGGCATTACAAATGCCTCATTTCTCCCAGCAAATCATCTGACTTGCTCCCCATCCTCCGCTAAACATGTCAGAGTGGGGCTTTGTGATGTCAAAGCTCACCCAGGGCCACCATTGGCTGGGGAAGAGACTTGCTGACCTCATAAAGCATGAGGGTGAGGCTCCATGGGGACGGGTATATATAGGGGAGCTCAGGGGCTCTGAGCAGACCACTGTGAGTCCTCCAAATGACTGAGGTGACTAGGAAGCCACAAGGCTCCAGAGTAGTTATGGAACACACACCTCCTCTTACCCAGGAGAAGATGAAGACCTCCTATCAACTGAGGTCCAGAAAAAATGTCTAGGTGAGCTGAACCCAACCAAACTCTCTTGCCCATTGGCCCCACGCCAAAAGATCCCCTCCCCTGTCCTTGCCTGGCACATAACCCTTCCCTGCCCACACCTCTTCTCCTGAAGCCATCGTTCCCACCTGTCTTCACACTCTTCCCTAAACCAGTGCCATTCTTTACTCCCCCTCTTCTTTTCTCTAGGTGGCCAGGGTAAGCGTGAGGGTGAATAATCCCATTCCGGCAAAGCTGCCTAAGAAAACTCAGAAACCTCCCACCACCACAACGCTTCAGAAAATCAGATGCTCAAAGCTCTTTAGCCAGAGTTCCAAGGCAAATGAACAGCTGAATCAGAAGGAACCAGAGGAGGTCCCAGAGACCACAGCAACCCCTGCCATTCCAGCCACTCAGAACGAACCAGAGGAGGTCCCAGAGACCACAGAGACCCCTGCCATTCCAGTTAATCAGAACGAAACAGAGGAGGTCCCAGAGGCCATGGAGACCTGGGGCATGGCTATAGAGACTTCAGAAATGCTCGGGGGTCTCGCCGCTGAGTACCGGCAAACAGGACAGATGCTGAATATTCTAGCAACTGCATACATTGATAACGAAAATAAAATCAACCTGATGTGAAATTATGTTTGTCTCTGAGTTCTCTGATAGTGGGGGCAGAGAGGGCAGGGAAGGGATAAGTGTGTGAGGAGGGAGGGAGATGGTTTCTGTGGAGTTGTAGATGGGACCAGAAGGTCCAGGTCGCCAGAAAGTAGGGTGAAGAACTGGTTCCAGACTGAGCTTCAAAGACACACTTCCCACGGGAGAAGCAAAGAGGACTTGGTGTTTCTCTGTGTGAGTGCAGAGATGGATACTTAGCTGGGGAGCTGTGTGGTGTGTGGGGGGCCGTGCCATTTGCTAAAAAGGCATACAAAGGAGCTGCCCCATCAAAAGAATGGAATATTGGCATTTGCAGCAACATGGAAGGTAGAATATTGAGTCAAATAACTCACAGAGATAGACAAACACTGTATGATATGACTTATAGAATCTAACCATACCACAAAGTAGAGAATATGATAAAAATGGAGGCGCGCAGATATAGAGAAGCATCTACTGGTTACCAGCGGGGAGGGGAAGAGGGAGGGGCAATAGAGAGGTGCGGCAGTGGGAGGCACACAGTGTTAGTTAGGTGGAAGATGAGCTCAGGGAGGCATTGTACAACATGGGGAATAGAGCCAGGACTTTGCCATAACTATAAATGGAAAGCAAGCTTTAACAGTGGTATAATAAGAAAGAAAAGGAAAGAAAGTGGGGGGAGGAAGGAGGGAAGAAAAGAAGGAAAAGAATGGCTTTTTTGGAGGTCAAGCAGCCAATACTGATTAGGCCCTTTTTAGCAAAGGAATGTATTTTATTTTATTTTGTTTATTTTAATTGGTGGGTAATTACTTTACAATATTGTGGTGGTTTTTGCCATACATTAACATGAATCAGCCATGAGTGTACATGTGTTCCCCATCCTGATCCGCTCTCCCGACTCCCTCCCAATCCCATCCCTCTGGGTCATCTCAGTGCACCAGCCCTGAGCACCCTGTCTTATGCATCAAACATGGACTGGCTATCTCTTTCACATATGAGAATATACATGTTTCAATGCTATTCTCTCAGATCATCCCACCCTCGCCATCTCCCACAGACTCCAAAAGGCTGTTCTGTAAATCTGTGTCTCTTTTGCTGTCTCCCATATAGGGTTATCATTACCATCTTTCTAAATTCCATATATATGCCTTAGTAAAGTGTCTTGGTGTTTTTCTTTCTGACTTACTTCACTCTGTATAATAGGTTCCAGTTTCATCTACCTCAGTAGAACGGATTCAAAAGTGTTTGTTTTAATGGCTGAGCAATATTCCATTGTGCCTATGTACCACATCTTTCTTTCCCATTTGCCTGCTGATGGACATCTGGGTTACTTCCATACCCAGGCTATTGTAAACAGTGCTGTGGTGAACATTGTGGCACACGTGTCGTTTTCACTTCTGGGTGAATCACGATTTGAATGAGGAGAAACCATGATGACTATTAGCCTGTTAGTGGGAAACCCTGCACATGAGTTTGGTTGAAGGACTGGGACCAAAGTTGGTGATGGTTGTTTCCAACCTTCTGAGGATGCACAGATGGACATGTGGGGTGCTGCCCTGCTGGGGGACATCTCTGGTTGCTCTGTTCTCACCAGCAACAGAGGATCTTCTTTCCTTCCTTTCATTTCCCTTGTTTCCCTTTCTCCCTCTTTCCTCCCTACCTGCCTTTCTTTCACAAATATTCCATGTGCTGTGCTGTGCTGTATTTCATTGCTCAGCCGGGTCTAACTCTTTTTGACGCCATGGACTGTAGCCCACCAGGCTCCTCTGTCCATGGGGATTTTCCAGGCCGGCATACTGGAGCAGGCTGCCATTCCCCCCTCCAGGGGATCTTCCCAACCCAGGGATTGAATCCCGGTCTCCCATGTTGCAGGTCGTTTTTTTTTTTTTTTTTTTTTTTTCCTTTACTGTCTGAGCCACCAGGAAACCCTTAAAATGGGCTTCATCTGACACTATGTTTTTCATATCTGTAAGATCAAATGGGGTCTACTTTAGGATTTCCATGTCTCTCCTTACTTTGAGAACACACAAAACACAGTTTTTCCAAGTATCTTAATGTCTCTGTTTGCAATTTCTAAAATCTATGCCACTTCTGCCTGAGTTTCAGTTCTCAAGGGAATTTTAGTATGATTTTTCGTCCCTTCGTGAGATTTAATATGTTCTTAACGTGGTTTGGGCCTATTCCATACTCTTCTTGTGAATTGGCTGCTCATGTCTTTAAACATGTCTTCATAAATTTAAAGGCCAGTGATACGTCTTTCTTATAAAGTGTTGGCTCGTGCCTCTTGCCCATTTTTCTTTCAGGCTTTAAGATCTTTCTTCTCAAAATCGTAAGCCTCATCTTTTGGGTTTGTTTATGGCGTGCTTTTTCTACCTCTTAAAATGTCCAGCAGTGTGATGGACCCTGGGTGAGTAAGTGACAAATGGACACCAGGATGTGAACACTTCACAGGAAACGCAGGGAGACCCACTAAGCCAACAAACTGTCTCCAGGGGTGCACCTCAGGCTTGTTGACCCGATGAGTCAATTGGAAAAACGAGGACTGAGGTGGAGCAGACAATCCATTCCCCTTTCCTCCAGAGCCAACCAGCTCAATGAGAGACCGTGGGAACTAGATGCACAGGACAGGATGACTCAGTGTTTTATCAAGAAGCTGGAAGCTTGTGGCAGCTGCTCATGGAAATGAATTCCACCATGGTTTTGGCTGTGAGGTCAGCTCCAAGGGAGCTTCCAGCAAGAAAACAAGATGAGAAAAGAGATTTGTGAGGGCACGTGTTGAGAAGACCCTTGCACTCAAGGCTCACTCAGATCTGGGCAAGCTCCACCGCTTGCTGGGAATACTAATCAGCTGCAGGTGGTCATTTCCTGCATGGGATCCCCCAGCACAACCTGAAACAAGCATTTCTCTGCCCCATCCCCATCACCCTGTTGAAATGCAAGCCGGGGTAGTACTCCTAGGGAGGTGACCCTGAGTCCTAAACTTGAAACGAGACAGCTCCGTGTGGAGCAAGGGCAAGTGTATTCAATGCGTTCTCATAGCCTGAAGACAAGGGTTTCCGACTGGACACCAGAAAACAGAGGCGAGTTCCGGGAACACTGAGACAAGGAGGCGGGATGGAAAGGTTTCTGTCGGCTGGCCTAGAATTCAATCGGCTTCACGGTGCCTTAAGACCACACTGCAGAGGGAACGTGCAATGATGCTCCCTTCCACAGACACTTAAACACAGCCTAGTTGTCGTGGAGGGATTTCAGGCAAGATATTCAAAACTAGATAAAGGTGAAAGGTGAGAGAGAACAGAATGAATGCCCGAGGAGTGTGGCTGTGGGGAAGCTTTGTAGGAGATGCAGTCTGCCTGCCGTGTGACCCATGAGCTGACGTGGAGAGATGAGGGTGGCAGGTGAGTTTGGAGGCCTCTTTAGGGGAATTACAAATGCCTCATTTCTCCCACAAAATCATCTGAGTTGCTCCCCATCCTCTGCTAGACATGTCAGGATGGGTCTTTGTGATGTCAAGTCTCACCCGGGGCCACCATTGGCTGGGGAAGAGACGTGCTGATCTCATAAACCTTAACGGTGTGGCCCCCTGGAGATGGGTATATATAAGGGTGCTCAGGGGCTCTGGGGCAGACTACTGGGAGCCTTCAGAATGACTAAGGTCACTGGGAAGCCACAAGGCTTAGAGCAGTTACGTAACAACCATCTCCATATACCCAGGGGGAAAAGATGAAGACCTCCTATCAACTGAAGTCCAAAAGGTGAGCTGAACCCACCTAAGCTCCTCTTATCTTTCTCTGTTTGACTTACTTTGTATGGTCATCTCTAGGTGCATCCATGTTGACAAAATAGCATTGTTTCATTCTTTCTTATGCTTAATGTTCTATTGTATGTATAAAATATCTTTCTTTATCCATTCACCTATGTATGGGCATTTAAGGTTGTTTCCATTTCTTTGCTACTGTACTTGGTACTACTATAAACACTGCTGTGCGTGTCTCTTTCCTGATGGGAGTTTTCATCTTTACTAGGATATATGCCCAGGAGTGGGATTGCTGGATCATATGTTAACTCTATTTTTAGTTTGTTTCAAAAGCTGCATACTGGGGAGGGAGATGGGCAGGAGGTTCTAAAAGGAAGGGACATATGTGTACATATGGCTGATTCATGTTGAGGTTGGACAGGAAACAACAAAATTCTGTAAAGCAACTATCCATCAATAAGAAAATAAAAATTAATTTTAAAAGAACTGCTTACTGTTTCAATAGTGACAGCATCAGTTTCTTGACTTTCATGTATCGGATGTTGTTAATCTTGCTGCAGTGCATGGTCGACTTACACGTGTTTTCCAAAATCTGTGTTTCTTTATCGTTTAAAGCACTTTGAGCTGTATTTAACTGTTGCTGTTTTCTTCCTGAGAGTGTTCTGGATTTTCTTTTTCACTTTTTTTCTTTTTCGGATGAATCACCCCTGACATGGTCAAGGGTAGGTCTCATGTTGAGTCCAGCGGCCTTGTGTATATCATATATCCATCAGCGATAGTTTGAAGGCTGCCATTACAGAGAAAACCCTCGACGCTGCCAGGCTTTATGATTCCCTCCTCTTTTGGGATGGCCTGCCCCATCTGAGAGTTTTTGTCAGGCCCGGTTGTACAGTAGAGTAGAACGAGCCAGAGGATGCCACAAAACCCGGTGTCTCCTCACTCTTGGATTTTTGAAGTAAATCTTCCTATTCTCTTTAAGTTGAAGACAAGGGGAGCTGGTGGTACGTGTACAGATTCCTGTTCCGTGACACTGAGACTACTCTATGTATTCAGCTGTGCTTGTTTTCACCTACATATTATTAGAAGGTGTTTCGACTACCACTCTTGCTGCAATAGCTTTACGTGGATTCTGTATTTTACATGTATCTGTGGGAAGAAATTAATTCCAAACTACAGATGTTTCCCTTCCATCCACCACGGTCCACCCATAGGTTTCTTGCCAGGTTGGATGCCCATGTCACCTTTGTGTGGGTGCTCACTGCAGTGGATTTTTGTATCCCACCTCTCTGTTGCATCACCTGATGTTTCTTGAATCGAACCTCCTTCACTCAGTGGGATGATCTCTGGGTTTATCTATCTCTGAAGTTGTCCTCCTTTCAGATTTCAATCCTTGATTCAAATTCATTCTAGACCTGTATGAATTTCCTTATACATTCCTCTGTGCAGGTATGCTATCTTAACTTTCATCTCTTTGATGTTTTGAATGGTTTCCATGGGACCTGGTTTGGGGGGTGTGGTGTTCGAAATCTGTTCATTTCTGAACTACTCCAGGAGAGGACCTGGTTTATCATACTGTCTCTGCCTCTTTGTTTATTTATTTATTTGTCTTTCATGGGAGTTCACTTTTCTAATCATGCTCATAGTGCCTCTTATCAGGTCCATCCCACCAGTAACCTAAAGTGTCCACTGCACTAATGCTATTCTACCACTGATTCCATGTACAGCTTTAGACAGTGGCCTTTTTTCGTGCTGAGGCAGAGGTGATCATATCCTCAAGAGCTTAGATGTTGGTGTCTCTTAGATTTCATCCTATGTGCACATTGTCATCAGCTTTTTTCATGAGGCACGGAATTGTGTTTACCCGTTCATATCCTCTACCTGTTAGCTTCCCCTGTGTTTATTTTTTCTCCTATGTGAGCCCTGGCAATTTGTAAAGAGTGGGTATGGGTTAGAGCTCAGCACCGTTGTGAACACTGGGTCCATCAGCATTCGAAGGTTGCTGTTATAGAAAATGTCCACAAGGCGGCAGCATTTCTTCAGTCCCTCCTCTTGTTGCTATGGTAACAGCCCCCTCTGAGGTTCTCCCAGGCCTGGTTGTAAATGAGAGGAAAAGGAGACCCTGGAAGTCACCAAAAGCTTTTGACTCTTTAGCCTTTGAGGTTTTTTCTTTAAGTGAAACTTTTATTTCTCATTTAAGACAGTTTACACCGTTGTAGTTGTTGCAGGGAACCAGTTTGTCCTTCCGTTCCAGAGATACCTGGAGGTGTTCAGCTGTGGTTACTGTCACAGCTGTTTTTAGAAACTGTTGAGCACATTTCTCTTGATGCAAGAAGTCCATGTGGATTATGAATTGCATAGGCATTTGTGGGAATAAATTTATTCCAGCCTTCACCTTTCAGGCTCTCACCCACCAACACCTTTTGCTAACCGTAATTTTCTTACCAGGAGTGCAAGTCCATTTCACTTTTTTTTTTTTTTTTTTTCACTCTTCGCCATCAATGTTTTCTTTTTAATCCCCTCTCGAAGGTATATGATATGATATCTCTTTAATCTGCCCTTCTTTACTTACTGTGATTAACTCTAGATGTTTGCGTATCTCTGAAAATGGAATTTTTTCCAATTTCATCATTTTGGCATCATATTTCATTGTGTATCTCTGTCACATTTCTTTCTCTTTTCATCTGCACCCAACAATTCTCTTTCCCTTCATCTCTTGGTCGTTGTGAATGCTGCTGCAGTGCATGCAACAGACAACACAGAAATACAAAGGATCACAAGAGACTACTATCAGCAGCTATATGAAAATAAAATGGAAAACTTGGAAGAAATGGACGAATTCTTAGAAAAGTATAACTTTCCAAAACTGAGCCAGGAAGAAATAGAAAATCTTACTAGACCAATCAAAAGCATGGAAATTGAAACTGCAATGAAAAATCTTTGAACAAACAAAAGCCACGGACCAGTTGGCTTCACAGGTGAATCCACCAAACAATTAAGGGCTAACACCTATCCTACTCAAACTCTTCCAAATTATTGCACAAGGTAAACCCCCAAAATCAATTGATGAGGCCCCCTTCACCCTAATCCCAAAACCAGCCAAAGATGCCCCCAGAAAAGAAAACTACAGGCCAAGATCACTGATGAACATATGTGAAAAATGTTCAACAAATTCTAGCAAACAGAATCCAACGACATATTCAAAAAGTTAGACATCATGACCAAGTGGGTTTATTCAAGAAAGCTCCATGTGGAACAAGGTCAAGTGTATTCATTGTGTTCTCATAGCCTGAAGACAAGGGTTTCCGACTGGAGAACAGAAAACAGAGGAGAGCTCCTGGAACGCGGAGAAAAAGAGGCGGGATGGGAAAGGATTCTGTCGGCTGGTAGAGAATTAAGTGGTCTTCGAGGTGCATTAAGACCACATTGCAGGAGGAACGTGGAATGATTCTCGCTTCCACAGACACTTAAACACAACCTAGTTGTCATGGAGGGAGTTTAGGCAAGATATGAAAAGCTAGATAATGGTGAAAGCTGAGAGAGAACAGAATGAATGCCCGAGGAGTGTGGCTGTGGGGCAAGGTTTGGAGGAGATGCACTCTGCGTGCTGTGTGACCCATCAGAGTTGACATAGAGATGAGGGTGGCAGATGAGTTTGGAGTCGTCTTTAGGGCATTACAAATGCCTCATTTCTCCCAGCAAATCATCTGACTTGCTCCCCATCCTCCGCTAAACATGTCAGAGTGGGGCTTTGTGATGTCAAAGCTCACCCAGGGCCACCACTGGCTGGGGAAGAGACTTGCTGACCTCATAAAGCATGAGGGTGAGGCTCCATGGGGACGGGTATATATAGGGGAGCTCAGGGGCTCTGAGCAGACCACTGTGAGTCCTCCAAATGACTGAGGTGACTAGGAAGCCACAAGGCTCCAGAGTAGTTATGGAACACACACCTCCTCTTACCCAGGAGAAGATGAAGACCTCCTATCAACTGAGGTCCAGAAAAAATGTCTAGGTGAGCTGAACCCAACCAAACTCTCTTGCCCATTGGCCCCACGCCAAAAGATCCCCTCCCCTGTCCTTGCCTGGCACATAACCCTTCCCTGCCCACACCTCTTCTTCTGAAGCCATCGTTCCCACCTGTCTTCACACTCTTCCCTAAACCAGTGCCATTCTTTACTCCCCCTCTTCTTTTCTCTAGGTGGCCAGGGTAAGCGTGAGGGTGAATAATCCCATTCCGGCAAAGCTGCCTAAGAAAACTCAGAAACCTCCCACCACCACAACGCTTCAGAAAATCAGATGCTCAAAGCTCTTTAGCCAGAGTTCCAAGGCAAATGAACAGCTGAATCAGAAGGAACCAGAGGAGGTCCCAGAGACCACAGCAACCCCTGCCATTCCAGCCACTCAGAACGAACCAGAGGAGGTCCCAGAGACCACAGAGACCCCTGCCATTCCAGTTAATCAGAACGAAACAGAGGAGGTCCCAGAGGCCATGGAGACCTGGGGCATGGCTATAGAGACTTCAGAAATGCTCGGGGGTCTCGCCGCTGAGTACTGGCCAACAGGACAGATGCTGAATATTCTAGCAACTGCATACATTGATAACGAAAATAAAATCAACCTGATGTGAAATTATGTTTGTCTCTGAGTTCTCTGATAGTGGGGGCAGAGAGGGCAGGGAAGGGATAAGTGTGTGAGGAGGGAGGGAGATGGTTTCTGTGGAGTTGTAGATGGGACCAGAAGGTCCAGGTCGCCAGAAAGTAGGGTGAAGAACTGGTTCCAGACTGAGCTTCAAAGACACACTTCCCACGGGAGAAGCAAAGAGGACTTGGTGTTTCTCTGTGTGAGTGCAGAGATGGATACTTAGCTGGGGAGCTGTGTGGTGTGTGGGGGGCCGTGCCATTTGCTAAAAAGGCATACAAAGGAGCTGCCCCATCAAAAGAATGGAATATTGGCATTTGCAGCAACATGGAAGGTAGAATATTGAGTCAAATAACTCACAGAGATAGACAAACACTGTATGATATGACTTATAGAATCTAAACATACCACAAAGTAGAGAATATGATAAAAATGGAGGCGCGCAGATATAGAGAAGCATCTACTGGTTACCAGCGGGGAGGTGAAGAGGGAGGGGCAATAGAGAGGTGTGGCAGTGGGAGGCACACAGTGTTAGTTAGGTGGAAGATGAGCTCAGGGAGGCATTGTACAACATGGGGAATAGAGCCAGGACTTTGCCATAACTATAAATGGAAAGCAAGCTTTAACAGTGGTATAATAAGAAAGAAAAGGAAAGAAAGTGGGGGGAGGAAGGAGGGAAGAAAAGAAGGAAAAGAATGGCTTTTTTGGAGGTCAAGCAGCCAATACTGATTAGGCCCTTTTTAGCAAAGGAATGTATTTTATTTTATTTTGTTTATTTTAATTGGTGGGTAATTACTTTACAATATTGTGGTGGTTTTTGCCATACATTAACATGAATCAGCCATGAGTGTACATGTGTTCCCCATCCTGATCCACTCTCCCGACTCCCTCCCAATCCCATCCCTCTGGGTCATCTCAGTGCACCAGCCCTGAGCACCCTGTCTTATGCATCAAACATGGACTGGCTATCTCTTTCACATATGAGAATATACATGTTTCAATGCTATTCTCTCAGATCATCCCACCCTCGCCATCTCCCACAGACTCCAAAAGGCTGTTCTGTAAATCTGTGTCTCTTTTGCTGTCTCCCATATAGGGTTATCATTACCATCTTTCTAAATTCCATATATATGCCTTAGTAAAGTGTCTTGGTGTTTTTCTTTCTGACTTACTTCACTCTGTATAATAGGCTCCAGTTTCATCTACCTCAGTAGAACGGATTCAACAGTGTTTGTTTTAATGGCTGAGCAATATTCCATTGTGCCTATGTACCACATCTTTCTTTCCCATTTGCCTGGTGATGGACATCTGGGTTACTTCCATACCCAGGCTATTGTAAACAGTGCTGTGGTGAACATTGTGGCACACGTGTCGTTTTCACTTCTGGGTGAATCACGATTTGAATGAGGAGAAACCATGATGACTATTAGCCTGTTAGTGGGAAAACCTGCACATGAGTTTGGTTGAAGGACTGGGACCAAAGTTGGTAATGGTTGTTTCCAACCTTCTGAGGGTGCACAGATGGACATGTGGGGTGCTGCCCTGCTGGGGGACATCTCTGGTTGCTCTGTTCTCACCAGCAACAGAGGATTTTCTTTCCTTCCTTTCATTTCCCTTGTTTCCCTTTCTCCCTCTTTCCTCCCTACCTGCCTTTCTTTCACAAATATTCCATGTGCTGTGCTGTGCTGTATTTCATTGCTCAGCCGGGTCTAACTCTTTTTGACGCCATGGACTGTAGCCCACCAGGCTCCTCTGTCCATGGGGATTTTCCAGGCCGGCATACTGGAGCAGGCTGCCATTCGCCCCTCCAGGGGATCTTCCCAACCCAGGGATTGAATCCCGGTCTCCCATGTTGCAGGTGTTTTCTTTCTTTTTTTTTTTTTTTTTTTCTTTACTGTCTGAGCCACCAGGAAACCCTTAAAATGGGCTTCATCTGACACTATGTTTTTCATATCTGTAAGATCAAATGGGGTCTACTTTAGGATTTCCATATCTCTCCTTACTTTTAGAACACACAAAACACAGTTTTTCCAAGTATCTTAATGTCTCTGTTTGCAATTTCTAAAATCTATGCCACTTCTGCCTGAGTTTCAGTTCTCAAGGGAATTTTAGTATGATTTTTCGTCCCTTCGTGAGATTTAATATGTTCTTAACGTGGTTTGGGCCTATTCCATACTCTTCTTGTGAATTGACTGCTCATGTCTTTAAACATGTCTTCATAAATTTAAAGGCCAGTGATACATCTTTCTTATAAAGTGTTGGCTCGTGCCTCTTGCCCATTTTTCTTTCAGGCTTTAAGATCTTTCTTCTCAAAATCGTAAGCGTCATCTTTTGGGTTTGTTTATGGCGTGCTTTTTCTACCTCTTAAAATGTTCAGCAGTGTGATGGACCCTGGGTGAGTAAGTGACAAATGGACACCAGGATGTGAACACTTCACAGGAAACGCAGGGAGACCCACTAAGCCAACAAACTGTCTCCAGGGGTGCACCTCAGGCTTGTTGACCCGACGAGTCAATTGGAAAAACGAGGACTGAGGTGGAGCAGACAATCCGTTCCCCTTTCCTCCAGAGCCAAGCAGCTCAATGAGAGACCGTGGGAACTAGATGCACAGGACAGGATGACTCAGTGTTTTATCAAGAAGCTGGAAGCTTGTGGCAGCTGCTCATGGAAATGAATTCCACCATGGTTTTGGCTGTGAGTCAGCTCCAAGGGAGCTTCCAGCAAGAAAACAAGATTAGAAAAGAGATTTGTGAGGGCACGTGTTGAGAAGACCCTTGCACTCAAGGCTCACACAGCTCTGGGCAAGCTCCACCGCTTGCTGGGAATACTAATCAGCTGCAGGTGGTCATTTCCTGCATGGGATCCCCCAGCACAACCTGAAACAAGCATTTCTCTGCCCCATCCCCATCACCCTGTTGAAATGCAAGCCGGGGTAGTACTCCTAGGGAGGGGACTCTGAGTCCTAAACTTGAAACGAGACAGCTCCGTGTGGAGCAAGGGCAAGTGTATTCAATGCGTTCTCATAGCCTGAAGACAAGGGTTTCCGACTGGACACCAGAAAACAGAGGCGAGTTCCGGGAACACTGAGACAAGGAGGCGGGATGGAAAGGTTTCTGTCGGCTGGCCTAGAATTCAATCGGCTTCACGGTGCCTTAAGACCACACTGCAGAGGGAACGTGCAATGATGCTCCCTTCCACAGACACTTAAACACAGCCTAGTTGTCGTGGAGGGATTTCAGGCAAGATATTCAAAACTAGATAAAGGTGAAAGGTGAGAGAGAACAGAATGAATGCCCGAGGAGTGTGGCTGTGGGGAAGCTTTGTAGGAGATGCAGTCTGCCTGCCGTGTGACCCATGAGCTGACGTGGAGAGATGAGGGTGGCAGGTGAGTTTGGAGGCCTCTTTAGGGGAATTACAAATGCCTCATTTCTCCCACAAAATCATCTGAGTTGCTCCCCATCCTCTGCTAGACATGTCAGGATGGGTCTTTGTGATGTCAAGTCTCACCCGGGGCCACCATTGGCTGGGGAAGAGACGTGCTGATCTCATAAACCTTAACGGTGTGGCCCCCTGGAGATGGGTATATATAAGGGTGCTCAGGGGCTCTGGGGCAGACTACTGGGAGCCTTCAGAATGACTAAGGTCACTGGGAAGCCACAAGGCTTAGAGCAGTTACGTAACAACCATCTCCATATACCCAGGGGGAAAAGATGAAGACCTCCTATCAACTGAAGTCCAAAAGGTGAGCTGAACCCACCTAAGCTCCTCTTATTTTCTCTGGTTGACATACTTTGTATGGTCATCTCTAGGTGCATCCATGTTGACAAAATAGCATTGTTTCATTCTTTCTTATGGTTAATATTCCATTGTATGTATAAAATATCTTTCTTTATCCATTCACCTATGTATGGGCATTTAAGGTTGTTTCCATTTCTTTGCTACTGTACTTGGTACTACTATAAACACTGCTGTGCGTGTCTCTTTCCTGATGGGAGTTTTCATCTTTACTAGGATATATGTCCAGTAGTGGGATTGCTGGATCATATGCTAACTCTATTTTTAGTTTGTTTCAAAAGCTGCATACTGGGGAGGGAGATGGGCAGGAGGTTCTAAAAGGAGGGGACATATGTGTACATATGGCTGATTCATGTTGAGGTTGGACAGAAAACAACAAAATTCTGTAAAGCAACTATCCATCAATAAGAAAATAAAAATTAATTTTAAAAGAACTGCTTACTGTTTCAATAGTGACAGCATCAGTTTCTTGACTTTCATGTATCGGATGTTGTTAATCTTGCTGCAGTGCATGGTCGACTTACACGTGTTTTCCAAAATCTGTGTTTCTTTATCGTTTAAAGCACTTTGAGCTGTATTTAACTGTTGCTGTTTTCTTCCTGAGAGTGTTCTGGATTTTCTTTTTCACTTTTTTTCTTTTTCGGATGAATCACCCCTGACATGGTCAAGGGTAGGTCTCATGTTGAGTCCAGCGGCCTTGTGTATATCATATATCCATCAGCGATAGTTTGAATGCTGCCATTACAGAGAAAACCCTCTACGCTGCCAGGCTTTATGATTTCCTCCTCTTTTGGGATGGCCTGCCCCATCTGAGAGTTTTTGTCAGGCCCGGTTGTACAGTAGAGTAGAACGAGCCAGAGGATGCCACAAAACCCGGTGTCTCCTCACTCTTGGATTTTTGAAGTAAATCTTCCTATTCTCTTTAAGTTGAAGACAAGGGGAGCTGGTGGTACGTGTACAGATTCCTGTTCCGTGACACTGAGACTACTCTATGTATTCAGCTGTGCTTGTTTTCACCTACATATTATTAGAAGGTGTTTCGACTACCACTCTTGCTGCAATAGCTTTACGTGGATTCTGTATTTTATATGTATCTGTGGGAAGAAATTAATGCCAAACTACAGATGTTTCCCTTCCATCCACCACGGTCCACCCATAGGTTTTTTGCCAGGTTGGATGTCCATGTCACCTTTGTGTGGGTGCTCACTGCAGTGGATTTTTGTATCCCACCTCTCTGTTGCATCACCTGATGTTTCTTGAATCGAACCTCCTTCACTCAGTGGGATGATCTCTGGGTTTATCTATCTCTGAAGTTGTCCTCCTTTCAGATTTCAATCCTTGATTCAAATTCATTCTAGACCTGTATCAATTTCCTTATACATTCCTCTGTGCAGGTATGCTATCTTAACTTTCATCTCTTTGATGTTTTGAATGGTTTCCATGGGACCTGGTTTGGGGTGTGTGGTGTTCGAAATCTGTTCATTTCTGAACTACTCCAGGAGAGGACCTGGTTTATCATACTGTCTCTGCCTCTTTGTTTATTTATTTATTTGTCTTTCATGGGAGTGCACTTTTCTAATCATGCTCATAGTGCCTCTTATCAGGTCCATCCCACCAGTAACCTAAAGTGTCCACTGCACTAATGCTATTCTACCACTGATTCCATGTACAGCTTTAGACAGTGGCCTTTTTTCGTGCTGAGGCAGAGGTGATCATATCCTCAAGAGCTTAGATGTTGGTATCTCTTAGATTTCATCCTATGTGCACATTGTCATCAGCTTTTTTCATGAGGCACGGAATTGTGTTTACCCGTTCATATCCTCTACCTGTTAGCTTCCCCTGTGTTTATTTTTATCCTATGTGAGCCCTGGCAATTTGTAAAGAGTGGGTATGGGTTAGAGCTCAGCACCGTTGTGAACACTGGGTCCATCAGCATTCGAAGGTTGCCGTTATAGAAAATGTCCACAAGGCGGCAGCATTTCTTCATTCCCTCCTCTTGTTGCTATGGTAACAGCCCCCTCTGAGGTTCTCCCAGGCCTGGTTGTAAATGAGAGGGAAAGGAGACCCTGGAAGTCACCAAAAGCTTTTGACTCTTTAGCCTTTGAGGTTTTTTCTTTAAGTGAAACTTTTATTTCTCATTTAAGACAGTTTACACCGTTGTAGTTGTTGCAGGGAACCAGTTTGTCCTTCCGTTCCAGAGATACCTGGAGGTGTTCAGCTGTGGTTACTGTCACAGCTGTTTTTAGAAACTGTTGAGCACATTTCTCTTAATGCAAGAAGTCCATATGGATTATGAATTGCATAGGCATTTGTGGGGATAAATTTATTCCAGCCTTCACCTTTCAGGCTCTCACCCACCAACACCTTTTGCTAACCGTAATTTTCTTAACAGGAGTGCAAGTCCATTTCACTTTTTTTTTTTTTTTTTTCACTCTTCGCCATCAATGTTTTCTTTTTAATCCCCTCTCGAAGGTATATGATATGATATCTCTTTAATCTGCCCTTCTTTACTTACTGTGATTAACTCTAGATGTTTGCGTATCTCTGAAAATGGAATTTTTTCCAATTTCATCATTTTGGCATCATATTTCATTGTGTATCTCTGTCACATTTCTTTCTCTTTTCATCTGCACCCAACAATTCTCTTTCCCTTCATCTCTTGGTCGTTGTGAATGCTGCTGCAGTGCATGCAACAGACAACACAGAAATACAAAGGATCACAAGAGACTACTATCAGCAGCTATATGAAAATAAAATGGAAAACTTGGAAGAAATGGACGAATTCTTAGAAAAGTATAACCTTCCAAAACTGAGCCAGGAAGAAATAGAAAATCTTACTAGACCAATCAAAAGCATGGAAATTGAAACTGCAATGAAAAATCTTTGAACAAACAAAAGCCACGGACCAGTTGGCTTCACAGGTGAATCCACCAAACAATTAAGGGCTAACACCTATCCTACTCAAACTCTTCCAAATTATTGCACAAGGTAAACCCCCAAAATCAATTGATGAGGCCCCCTTCACCCTAATCCCAAAACCAGCCAAAGATGCCGCCAGAAAAGAAAACTACAGGCCAAGATCACTGATGAACATATGTGAAAAATGTTCAACAAATTCTAGCAAACAGAATCCAACGACATATTCAAAAAGTTAGACATCATGACCAAGTGGGTTTATTCAAGAAAGCTCCATGTGGAACAAGGTCAAGTGTATTCACTGTGTTCTCATAGCCTGAAGACAAGGGTTTCCGACTGGAGAACAGAAAACAGAGGAGAGCTCCTGGAACACGGAGAAAAAGAGGCGGGATGGGAAAGGATTCTGTCGGCTGGTAGAGAATTAAGTGGTCTTCGAGGTGCATTAAGACCACATTGCAGGAGGAACGTGGAATGATTCTCGCTTCCACAGACACTTAAACACAACCTAGTTGTCATGGAGGGAGTTTAGGCAAGATATGAAAAGCTAGATAATGGTGAAAGCTGAGAGAGAACAGAATGAATGCCCGAGGAGTGTGGCTGTGGGGCAAGGTTTGGAGGAGATGCACTCTGCGTGCTGTGTGACCCATCAGAGTTGACATAGAGATGAGGGTGGCAGATGAGTTTGGAGTCGTCTTTAGGGCATTACAAATGCCTCATTTCTCCCAGCAAATCATCTGACTTGCTCCCCATCCTCCGCTAAACATGTCAGAGTGGGGCTTTGTGATGTCAAAGCTCACCCAGGGCCACCACTGGCTGGGGAAGAGACTTGCTGACCTCATAAAGCATGAGGGTGAGGCTCCATGGGGACGGGTATATATAGGGGAGCTCAGGGGCTCTGAGCAGACCACTGTGAGTCCTCCAAATGACTGAGGTGACTAGGAAGCCACAAGGCTCCAGAGTAGTTATGGAACACACACCTCCTCTTACCCAGGAGAAGATGAAGACCTCCTATCAACTGAGGTCCAGAAAAAATGTCTAGGTGAGCTGAACCCAACCAAACTCTCTTGCCCATTGGCCCCACGCCAAAAGATCCCCTCCCCTGTCCTTGCCTGGCACATAACCCTTCCCTGCCCACACCTCTTCTCCTGAAGCCATCGTTCCCACCTGTCTTCACACTCTTCCCTAAACCAGTGCCATTCTTTACTCCCCCTCTTCTTTTCTCTAGGTGGCCAGGGTAAGCGTGAGGGTGAATAATCCCATTCCGGCAAAGCTGCCTAAGAAAACTCAGAAACCTCCCACCACCACAACGCTTCAGAAAATCAGATGCTCAAAGCTCTTTAGCCAGAGTTCCAAGGCAAATGAACAGCTGAATCAGAAGGAACCAGAGGAGGTCCCAGAGACCACAGCAACCCCTGCCATTCCAGCCACTCAGAACGAACCAGAGGAGGTCCCAGAGACCACAGAGACCCCTGCCATTCCAGTTAATCAGAACGAAACAGAGGAGGTCCCAGAGGCCATGGAGACCTGGGGCATGGCTATAGAGACTTCAGAAATGCTCGGGGGTCTCGCCGCTGAGTACTGGCCAACAGGACAGATGCTGAATATTCTAGCAACTGCATACATTGATAACGAAAATAAAATCAACCTGATGTGAAATTATGTTTGTCTCTGAGTTCTCTGATAGTGGGGGCAGAGAGGGCAGGGAAGGGATAAGTGTGTGAGGAGGGAGGGAGATGGTTTCTGTGGAGTTGTAGATGGGACCAGAAGGTCCAGGTCGCCAGAAAGTAGGGTGAAGAACTGGTTCCAGACTGAGCTTCAAAGACACACTTCCCACGGGAGAAGCAAAGAGGACTTGGTGTTTCTCTGTGTGAGTGCAGAGATGGATACTTAGCTGGGGAGCTGTGTGGTGTGTGGGGGGCCGTGCCATTTGCTAAAAAGGCATACAAAGGAGCTGCCCCATCAAAAGAATGGAATATTGGCATTTGCAGCAACATGGAAGGTAGAATATTGAGTCAAATAACTCACAGAGATAGACAAACACTGTATGATATGACTTATAGAATCTAAACATACCACAAAGTAGAGAATATGATAAAAATGGAGGCGCGCAGATATAGAGAAGCATCTACTGGTTACCAGCGGGGAGGTGAAGAGGGAGGGGCAATAGAGAGGTGTGGCAGTGGGAGGCACACAGTGTTAGTTAGGTGGAAGATGAGCTCAGGGAGGCATTGTACAACATGGGGAATAGAGCCAGGACTTTGCCATAACTATAAATGGAAAGCAAGCTTTAACAGTGGTATAATAAGAAAGAAAAGGAAAGAAAGTGGGGGGAGGAAGGAGGGAAGAAAAGAAGGAAAAGAATGGCTTTTTTGGAGGTCAAGCAGCCAATACTGATTAGGCCCTTTTTAGCAAAGGAATGTATTTTATTTTATTTTGTTTATTTTAATTGGTGGGTAATTACTTTACAATATTGTGGTGGTTTTTGCCATACATTAACATGAATCAGCCATGAGTGTACATGTGTTCCCCATCCTGATCCGCTCTCCCGACTCCCTCCCAATCCCATCCCTCTGGGTCATCTCAGTGCACCAGCCCTGAGCACCCTGTCTTATGCATCAAACATGGACTGGCTATCTCTTTCACATATGAGAATATACATGTTTCAATGCTATTCTCTCAGATCATCCCACCCTCGCCATCTCTCACAGACTCCAAAAGGCTGTTCTGTAAATCTGTGTCTCTTTTGCTGTCTCCCATATAGGGTTATCATTACCATCTTTCTAAATTCCATATATATGCCTTAGTAAAGTGTCTTGGTGTTTTTCTTTCTGACTTACTTCACTCTGTATAATAGGCTCCAGTTTCATCTACCTCAGTAGAACGGATTCGAAAGTGTTTGTTTTAATGGCTGAGCAATATTCCATTGTGCCTATGTACCACATCTTTCTTTCCCATTTGCCTGCTGATGGACATCTGGGTTACTTCCATACCCAGGCTATTGTAAACAGTGCTGTGGTGAACATTGTGGCACACGTGTCGTTTTCACTTCTGGGTGAATCACGATTTGAATGAGGAGAAACCATGATGACTATTAGCCTGTTAGTGGGAAACCCTGCACATGAGTTTGGTTGAAGGACTGGGACCAAAGTTGGTGATGGTTGTTTCCAACCTTCTGAGGGTGCACAGATGGACATGTGGGGTGCTGCCCTGCTGGGGGACATCTCTGGTTGCTCTGTTCTCACCAGCAACAGAGGATTTTCTTTCCTTCCTTTCATTTCCCTTGTTTCCCTTTCTCCCTCTTTCCTCCCTACCTGCCTTTCTTTCACAAATATTCCATGTGCTGTGCTGTGCTGTATTTCATTGCTCAGCCGGGTCTAACTCTTTTTGACGCCATGGACTGTAGCCCACCAGGCTCCTCTGTCCATGGGGATTTTCCAGGCCGGCATACTGGAGCAGGCTGCCATTCCCCCCTCCAGGGGATCTTCCCAACCCAGGGATTGAATCCCGGTCTCCCATGTTGCAGGTGTTTTCTTTTCTTTTTTTTTTTTTTTCTTTACTGTCTGAGCCACCAGGAAACCCTTAAAATGGGCTTCATCTGACACTATGTTTTTCATATCTGTAAGATCAAATGGGGTCTACTTTAGGATTTCCATGTCTCTCCTTACTTTGAGAACACACAAAACACAGTTTTTCCAAGTATCTTAATGTCTCTGTTTGCAATTTCTAAAATCTATGCCACTTCTGCCTGAGTTTCAGTTCTCAAGGGAATTTTAGTATGATTTTTCGTCCCTTCGTGAGATTTAATATGTTCTTAACGTGGTTTGGGCCTATTCCATACTCTTCTTGTGAATTGACTGCTCATGTCTTTAAACATGTCTTCATAAATTTAAAGGCCAGTGATACATCTTTCTTATGAAGTGTTGGCTCGTGCCTCTTGCCCATTTTTCTTTCAGGCTTTAAGATCTTTCTTCTCAAAATCGTAAGCGTCATCTTTTGGGTTTGTTTATGGCGTGCTTTTTCTACCTCTTAAAATGTTCAGCAGTGTGATGGACCCTGGGTGAGTAAGTGACAAATGGACACCAGGATGTGAACACTTCACAGGAAGCGCAGGGAGACCCACTAAGCCAACAAACTGTCTCCAGGGGTGCACCTCAGGCTTGTTGAGCCGACGAGTCAATTGGAAAAACGAGGACTGAGGTGGAGCAGACAATCCGTTCCCCTTTCCTCCAGAGCCAAGCAGCTCAATGAGAGACCGTGGGAACTAGATGCACAGGACAGGATGACTCAGTGTTTTATCAAGAAGCTGGAAGCTTGTGGCAGCTGCTCATGGAAATGAATTCCACCATGGTTTTGGCTGTGAGGTCAGCTCCAAGGGAGCTTCCAGCAAGAAAACAAGATGAGAAAAGAGATTTGTGAGGGCACGTGTTGAGAAGACCCTTGCACTCAAGGCTCACACAGCTCTGGGCAAGCTCCACCGCTTGCTGGGAATACTAATCAGCTGCAGGTGGTCATTTCCTGCATGGGATCCCCCAGCACAACCTGAAACAAGCATTTCTCTGCCCCATCCCCATCACCCTGTTGAAATGCAAGCCGGGGTAGTACTCCTAGGGAGGTGACCCTGAGTCCTAAACTTGAAACGAGACAGCTCCGTGTGGAGCAAGGGCAAGTGTATTCAATGCGTTCTCATAGCCTGAAGACAAGGGTTTCCGACTGGACACCAGAAAACAGAGGTGAGTTCCGGGAACACTGAGACAAGGAGGCGGGATGGAAAGGTTTCTGTCGGCTGGCCTAGAATTCAATCGGCTTCACGGTGCGTTAAGACCACACTGCAGAGGGAACGTGCAATGATGCTCCCTTCCACAGACACTTAAACACAGCCTAGTTGTCGTGGAGGGATTTCAGGCAAGATATTCAAAACTAGATAAAGGTGAAAGGTGAGAGAGAACAGAATGAATGCCCGAGGAGTGTGGCTGTGGGGAAGCTTTGTAGGAGATGCAGTCTGCCTGCCGTGTGACCCATGAGCTGACGTGGAGAGATGAGGGTGGCAGGTGAGTTTGGAGGCCTCTTTAGGGGAATTACAAATGCCTCATTTCTCCCACAAAATCATCTGAGTTGCTCCCCATCCTCTGCTAGACATGTCAGGATGGGTCTTTGTGATGTCAAGTCTCACCCGGGGCCACCATTGGCTGGGGAAGAGACGTGCTGATCTCATAAACCTTAACGGTGTGGCCCCCTGGAGATGGGTATATATAAGGGTGCTCAGGGGCTCTGGGGCAGACTACTGGGAGCCTTCAGAATGACTAAGGTCACTGGGAAGCCACAAGGCTTAGAGCAGTTACGTAACAACCATCTCCATATACCCAGGGGGAAAAGATGAAGACCTCCTATCAACTGAAGTCCAAAAGGTGAGCTGAACCCACCTAAGCTCCTCTTATCTTTCTCTGTTTGACTTACTTTGTATGGTCATCTCTAGGTGCATCCATGTTGACAAAATAGCATTGTTTCATTCTTTCTTATGGTTAATATTCCATTGTATGTATAAAATATCTTTCTTTATCCATTCACCTATGTATGGGCATTTAAGGTTGTTTCCATTTCTTTGCTACTGTACTTGGTACTACTATAAACACTGCTGTGCGTGTCTCTTTCCTGATGGGAGTTTTCATCTTTACTAGGATGTATGCCCAGTAGTGGGATTGCTGGATCATATGCTAACTCTATTTTTAGTTTGTTTCAAAAGCTGCATACTGGGGAGGGAGATGGGCAGGAGGTTCTAAAAGGAAGGGACATATGTGTACATATGGCTGATTCATGTTGAGGTTGGACAGGAAACAACAAAATTCTGTAAAGCAACTATCCATCAATAAGAAAATAAAAATTAATTTTAAAAGAACTGCTTACTGTTTCAATAGTGACAGCATCAGTTTCTTGACTTTCATGTATCGGATGTTGTTAATCTTGCTGCAGTGCATGGTCGACTTACACGTGTTTTCCAAAGTCTGTGTTTCTTTATCGTTTAAAGCACTTTGAGCTGTTTTCTTCCTGAGAGTGTTCTGGATTTTCTTTTTCACTTTTTTTCTTTTTCGGATGAATCACCCCTGACATGGTCAAGGGTAGGTCTCATGTTGAGTCCAGCGGCCTTGTGTATATCATATATCCATCAGCGATAGTTTGAAGGCTGCCATTACAGAGAAAACCCTCGACGCTGCCAGGCTTTATGATTCCCTCCTCTTTTGGGATGGCCTGCCCCATCTGAGAGTTTTTGTCAGGCCCGGTTGTACAGTAGAGTAGAACGAGCCAGAGGATGCCACAAAACCCGTTGTCTCCTCACTCTTGGATTTTTGAAGTAAATCTTCCTATTCTCTTTAAGTTGAAGACAAGGGGAGCTGGTGGTACGTGTACAGATTCCTGTTCCGTGACACTGAGACTACTCTATGTATTCAGCTGTGCTTGTTTTCACCTACATATTATTAGAAGGTGTTTCGACTACCACTCTTGCTGCAATAGTTTTACGTGGATTCTGTATTTTATATGTATCTGTGGGAAGAAATTAATGCCAAACTACAGATGTTTCCCTTCCATCCACCACGGTCCACCCATAGGTTTTTTGCCAGGTTGGATGTCCATGTCACCTTTGTGTGGGTGCTCACTGCAGTGGATTTTTGTATCCCACCTCTCTGTTGCATCACCTGATGTTTCTTGAATCGAACCTCCTTCACTCAGTGGGATGATCTCTGGGTTTATCTATCTCTGAAGTTGTCCTCCTTTCAGATTTCAATCCTTGATTCAAATTCATTCTAGACCTGTATCAATTTCCTTATACATTCCTCTGTGCAGGTATGCTATCTTAACTTTCATCTCTTTGATGTTTTGAATGGTTTCCATGGGACCTGGTTTGGGGTGTGTGGTGTTCGAAATCTGTTCATTTCTGAACTACTCCAGGAGAGGACCTGGTTTATCATACTGTCTCTGCCTCTTTGTTTATTTATTTATTTGTCTTTCATGGGAGTGCACTTTTCTAATCATGCTCATAGTGCCTCTTATCAGGTCCATCCCACCAGTAACCTAAAGTGTCCACTGCACTAATGCTATTCTACCACTGATTCCATGTACAGCTTTAGACAGTGGCCTTTTTTCGTGCTGAGGCAGAGGTGATCATATCCTCAAGAGCTTAGATGTTGGTATCTCTTAGATTTCATCCTATGTGCACATTGTCATCAGCTTTTTTCATGAGGCACGGAATTGTGTTTACCCGTTCATATCCTCTACCTGTTAGCTTCCCCTGTGTTTATTTTTATCCTATGTGAGCCCTGGCAATTTGTAAAGAGTGGGTATGGGTTAGAGCTCAGCACCGTTGTGAACACTGGGTCCATCAGCATTCGAAGGTTGCCGTTATAGAAAATGTCCACAAGGCGGCAGCATTTCTTCATTCCCTCCTCTTGTTGCTATGGTAACAGCCCCCTCTGAGGTTCTCCCAGGCCTGGTTGTAAATGAGAGGGAAAGGAGACCCTGGAAGTCACCAAAAGCTTTTGACTCTTTAGCCTTTGAGGTTTTTTCTTTAAGTGAAACTTTTATTTCTCATTTAAGACAGTTTACACCGTTGTAGTTGTTGCAGGGAACCAGTTTGTCCTTCCGTTCCAGAGATACCTGGAGGTGTTCAGCTGTGGTTACTGTCACAGCTGTTTTTAGAAACTGTTGAGCACATTTCTCTTAATGCAAGAAGTCCATATGGATTATGAATTGCATAGGCATTTGTGGGGATAAATTTATTCCAGCCTTCACCTTTCAGGCTCTCACCCACCAACACCTTTTGCTAACCGTAATTTTCTTAACAGGAGTGCAAGTCCATTTCACTTTTTTTTTTTTTTTTTTCACTCTTCGCCATCAATGTTTTCTTTTTAATCCCCTCTCGAAGGTATATGATATGATATCTCTTTAATCTGCCCTTCTTTACTTACTGTGATTAACTCTAGATGTTTGCGTATCTCTGAAAATGGAATTTTTTCCAATTTCATCATTTTGGCATCATATTTCATTGTGTATCTCTGTCACATTTCTTTCTCTTTTCATCTGCACCCAACAATTCTCTTTCCCTTCATCTCTTGGTCGTTGTGAATGCTGCTGCAGTGCATGCAACAGACAACACAGAAATACAAAGGATCACAAGAGACTACTATCAGCAGCTATATGAAAATAAAATGGAAAACTTGGAAGAAATGGACGAATTCTTAGAAAAGTATAACCTTCCAAAACTGAGCCAGGAAGAAATAGAAAATCTTACTAGACCAATCAAAAGCATGGAAATTGAAACTGCAATGAAAAATCTTTGAACAAACAAAAGCCACGGACCAGTTGGCTTCACAGGTGAATCCACCAAACAATTAAGGGCTAACACCTATCCTACTCAAACTCTTCCAAATTATTGCACAAGGTAAACCCCCAAAATCAATTGATGAGGCCCCCTTCACCCTAATCCCAAAACCAGCCAAAGATGCCGCCAGAAAAGAAAACTACAGGCCAAGATCACTGATGAACATATGTGAAAAATGTTCAACAAATTCTAGCAAACAGAATCCAACGACATATTCAAAAAGTTAGACATCATGACCAAGTGGGTTTATTCAAGAAAGCTCCATGTGGAACAAGGTCAAGTGTATTCACTGTGTTCTCATAGCCTGAAGACAAGGGTTTCCGACTGGAGAACAGAAAACAGAGGAGAGCTCCTGGAACACGGAGAAAAAGAGGCGGGATGGGAAAGGATTCTGTCGGCTGGTAGAGAATTAAGTGGTCTTCGAGGTGCATTAAGACCACATTGCAGGAGGAACGTGGAATGATTCTCGCTTCCACAGACACTTAAACACAACCTAGTTGTCATGGAGGGAGTTTAGGCAAGATATGAAAAGCTAGATAATGGTGAAAGCTGAGAGAGAACAGAATGAATGCCCGAGGAGTGTGGCTGTGGGGCAAGGTTTGGAGGAGATGCACTCTGCGTGCTGTGTGACCCATCAGAGTTGACATAGAGATGAGGGTGGCAGATGAGTTTGGAGTCGTCTTTAGGGCATTACAAATGCCTCATTTCTCCCAGCAAATCATCTGACTTGCTCCCCATCCTCCGCTAAACATGTCAGAGTGGGGCTTTGTGATGTCAAAGCTCACCCAGGGCCACCACTGGCTGGGGAAGAGACTTGCTGACCTCATAAAGCATGAGGGTGAGGCTCCATGGGGACGGGTATATATAGGGGAGCTCAGGGGCTCTGAGCAGACCACTGTGAGTCCTCCAAATGACTGAGGTGACTAGGAAGCCACAAGGCTCCAGAGTAGTTATGGAACACACACCTCCTCTTACCCAGGAGAAGATGAAGACCTCCTATCAACTGAGGTCCAGAAAAAATGTCTAGGTGAGCTGAACCCAACCAAACTCTCTTGCCCATTGGCCCCACGCCAAAAGATCCCCTCCCCTGTCCTTGCCTGGCACATAACCCTTCCCTGCCCACACCTCTTCTCCTGAAGCCATCGTTCCCACCTGTCTTCACACTCTTCCCTAAACCAGTGCCATTCTTTACTCCCCCTCTTCTTTTCTCTAGGTGGCCAGGGTAAGCGTGAGGGTGAATAATCCCATTCCGGCAAAGCTGCCTAAGAAAACTCAGAAACCTCCCACCACCACAACGCTTCAGAAAATCAGATGCTCAAAGCTCTTTAGCCAGAGTTCCAAGGCAAATGAACAGCTGAATCAGAAGGAACCAGAGGAGGTCCCAGAGACCACAGCAACCCCTGCCATTCCAGCCACTCAGAACGAACCAGAGGAGGTCCCAGAGACCACAGAGACCCCTGCCATTCCAGTTAATCAGAACGAAACAGAGGAGGTCCCAGAGGCCATGGAGACCTGGGGCATGGCTATAGAGACTTCAGAAATGCTCGGGGGTCTCGCCGCTGAGTACTGGCCAACAGGACAGATGCTGAATATTCTAGCAACTGCATACATTGATAACGAAAATAAAATCAACCTGATGTGAAATTATGTTTGTCTCTGAGTTCTCTGATAGTGGGGGCAGAGAGGGCAGGGAAGGGATAAGTGTGTGAGGAGGGAGGGAGATGGTTTCTGTGGAGTTGTAGATGGGACCAGAAGGTCCAGGTCGCCAGAAAGTAGGGTGAAGAACTGGTTCCAGACTGAGCTTCAAAGACACACTTCCCACGGGAGAAGCAAAGAGGACTTGGTGTTTCTCTGTGTGAGTGCAGAGATGGATACTTAGCTGGGGAGCTGTGTGGTGTGTGGGGGGCCGTGCCATTTGCTAAAAAGGCATACAAAGGAGCTGCCCCATCAAAAGAATGGAATATTGGCATTTGCAGCAACATGGAAGGTAGAATATTGAGTCAAATAACTCACAGAGATAGACAAACACTGTATGATATGACTTATAGAATCTAAACATACCACAAAGTAGAGAATATGATAAAAATGGAGGCGCGCAGATATAGAGAAGCATCTACTGGTTACCAGCGGGGAGGTGAAGAGGGAGGGGCAATAGAGAGGTGTGGCAGTGGGAGGCACACAGTGTTAGTTAGGTGGAAGATGAGCTCAGGGAGGCATTGTACAACATGGGGAATAGAGCCAGGACTTTGCCATAACTATAAATGGAAAGCAAGCTTTAACAGTGGTATAATAAGAAAGAAAAGGAAAGAAAGTGGGGGGAGGAAGGAGGGAAGAAAAGAAGGAAAAGAATGGCTTTTTTGGAGGTCAAGCAGCCAATACTGATTAGGCCCTTTTTAGCAAAGGAATGTATTTTATTTTATTTTGTTTATTTTAATTGGTGGGTAATTACTTTACAATATTGTGGTGGTTTTTGCCATACATTAACATGAATCAGCCATGAGTGTACATGTGTTCCCCATCCTGATCCGCTCTCCCGACTCCCTCCCAATCCCATCCCTCTGGGTCATCTCAGTGCACCAGCCCTGAGCACCCTGTCTTATGCATCAAACATGGACTGGCTATCTCTTTCACATATGAGAATATACATGTTTCAATGCTATTCTCTCAGATCATCCCACCCTCGCCATCTCTCACAGACTCCAAAAGGCTGTTCTGTAAATCTGTGTCTCTTTTGCTGTCTCCCATATAGGGTTATCATTACCATCTTTCTAAATTCCATATATATGCCTTAGTAAAGTGTCTTGGTGTTTTTCTTTCTGACTTACTTCACTCTGTATAATAGGCTCCAGTTTCATCTACCTCAGTAGAACGGATTCGAAAGTGTTTGTTTTAATGGCTGAGCAATATTCCATTGTGCCTATGTACCACATCTTTCTTTCCCATTTGCCTGCTGATGGACATCTGGGTTACTTCCATACCCAGGCTATTGTAAACAGTGCTGTGGTGAACATTGTGGCACACGTGTCGTTTTCACTTCTGGGTGAATCACGATTTGAATGAGGAGAAACCATGATGACTATTAGCCTGTTAGTGGGAAACCCTGCACATGAGTTTGGTTGAAGGACTGGGACCAAAGTTGGTGATGGTTGTTTCCAACCTTCTGAGGGTGCACAGATGGACATGTGGGGTGCTGCCCTGCTGGGGGACATCTCTGGTTGCTCTGTTCTCACCAGCAACAGAGGATTTTCTTTCCTTCCTTTCATTTCCCTTGTTTCCCTTTCTCCCTCTTTCCTCCCTACCTGCCTTTCTTTCACAAATATTCCATGTGCTGTGCTGTGCTGTATTTCATTGCTCAGCCGGGTCTAACTCTTTTTGACGCCATGGACTGTAGCCCACCAGGCTCCTCTGTCCATGGGGATTTTCCAGGCCGGCATACTGGAGCAGGCTGCCATTCCCCCCTCCAGGGGATCTTCCCAACCCAGGGATTGAATCCCGGTCTCCCATGTTGCAGGTGTTTTCTTTTTTTTTTTTTTTTTTTTCTTTACTGTCTGAGCCACCAGGAAACCCTTAAAATGGGCTTCATCTGACACTATGTTTTTCATATCTGTAAGATCAAATGGGGTCTACTTTAGGATTTCCATGTCTCTCCTTACTTTGAGAACACACAAAACACAGTTTTTCCAAGTATCTTAATGTCTCTGTTTGCAATTTCTAAAATCTATGCCACTTCTGCCTGAGTTTCAGTTCTCAAGGGAATTTTAGTATGATTTTTCGTCCCTTCGTGAGATTTAATATGTTCTTAACGTGGTTTGGGCCTATTCCATACTCTTCTTGTGAATTGACTGCTCATGTCTTTAAACATGTCTTCATAAATTTAAAGGCCAGTGATACATCTTTCTTATGAAGTGTTGGCTCGTGCCTCTTGCCCATTTTTCTTTCAGGCTTTAAGATCTTTCTTCTCAAAATCGTAAGCGTCATCTTTTGGGTTTGTTTATGGCGTGCTTTTTCTACCTCTTAAAATGTTCAGCAGTGTGATGGACCCTGGGTGAGTAAGTGACAAATGGACACCAGGATGTGAACACTTCACAGGAAGCGCAGGGAGACCCACTAAGCCAACAAACTGTCTCCAGGGGTGCACCTCAGGCTTGTTGAGCCGACGAGTCAATTGGAAAAACGAGGACTGAGGTGGAGCAGACAATCCGTTCCCCTTTCCTCCAGAGCCAAGCAGCTCAATGAGAGACCGTGGGAACTAGATGCACAGGACAGGATGACTCAGTGTTTTATCAAGAAGCTGGAAGCTTGTGGCAGCTGCTCATGGAAATGAATTCCACCATGGTTTTGGCTGTGAGGTCAGCTCCAAGGGAGCTTCCAGCAAGAAAACAAGATGAGAAAAGAGATTTGTGAGGGCACGTGTTGAGAAGACCCTTGCACTCAAGGCTCACACAGCTCTGGGCAAGCTCCACCGCTTGCTGGGAATACTAATCAGCTGCAGGTGGTCATTTCCTGCATGGGATCCCCCAGCACAACCTGAAACAAGCATTTCTCTGCCCCATCCCCATCACCCTGTTGAAATGCAAGCCGGGGTAGTACTCCTAGGGAGGTGACCCTGAGTCCTAAACTTGAAACGAGACAGCTCCGTGTGGAGCAAGGGCAAGTGTATTCAATGCGTTCTCATAGCCTGAAGACAAGGGTTTCCGACTGGACACCAGAAAACAGAGGTGAGTTCCGGGAACACTGAGACAAGGAGGCGGGATGGAAAGGTTTCTGTCGGCTGGCCTAGAATTCAATCGGCTTCACGGTGCGTTAAGACCACACTGCAGAGGGAACGTGCAATGATGCTCCCTTCCACAGACACTTAAACACAGCCTAGTTGTCGTGGAGGGATTTCAGGCAAGATATTCAAAACTAGATAAAGGTGAAAGGTGAGAGAGAACAGAATGAATGCCCGAGGAGTGTGGCTGTGGGGAAGCTTTGTAGGAGATGCAGTCTGCCTGCCGTGTGACCCATGAGCTGACGTGGAGAGATGAGGGTGGCAGGTGAGTTTGGAGGCCTCTTTAGGGGAATTACAAATGCCTCATTTCTCCCACAAAATCATCTGAGTTGCTCCCCATCCTCTGCTAGACATGTCAGGATGGGTCTTTGTGATGTCAAGTCTCACCCGGGGCCACCATTGGCTGGGGAAGAGACGTGCTGATCTCATAAACCTTAACGGTGTGGCCCCCTGGAGATGGGTATATATAAGGGTGCTCAGGGGCTCTGGGGCAGACTACTGGGAGCCTTCAGAATGACTAAGGTCACTGGGAAGCCACAAGGCTTAGAGCAGTTACGTAACAACCATCTCCATATACCCAGGGGGAAAAGATGAAGACCTCCTATCAACTGAAGTCCAAAAGGTGAGCTGAACCCACCTAAGCTCCTCTTATCTTTCTCTGTTTGACTTACTTTGTATGGTCATCTCTAGGTGCATCCATGTTGACAAAATAGCATTGTTTCATTCTTTCTTATGGTTAATATTCCATTGTATGTATAAAATATCTTTCTTTATCCATTCACCTATGTATGGGCATTTAAGGTTGTTTCCATTTCTTTGCTACTGTACTTGGTACTACTATAAACACTGCTGTGCGTGTCTCTTTCCTGATGGGAGTTTTCATCTTTACTAGGATGTATGCCCAGTAGTGGGATTGCTGGATCATATGCTAACTCTATTTTTAGTTTGTTTCAAAAGCTGCATACTGGGGAGGGAGATGGGCAGGAGGTTCTAAAAGGAAGGGACATATGTGTACATATGGCTGATTCATGTTGAGGTTGGACAGGAAACAACAAAATTCTGTAAAGCAACTATCCATCAATAAGAAAATAAAAATTAATTTTAAAAGAACTGCTTACTGTTTCAATAGTGACAGCATCAGTTTCTTGACTTTCATGTATCGGATGTTGTTAATCTTGCTGCAGTGCATGGTCGACTTACACGTGTTTTCCAAAGTCTGTGTTTCTTTATCGTTTAAAGCACTTTGAGCTGTATTTAACTGTTGCTGTTTTCTTCCTGAGAGTGTTCTGGATTTTCTTTTTCACTTTTTTTCTTTTTCGGATGAATCACCCCTGACATGGTCAAGGGTAGGTCTCATGTTGAGTCCAGCGGCCTTGTGTATATCATATATCCATCAGCGATAGTTTGAAGGCTGCCATTACAGAGAAAACCCTCGACGCTGCCAGGCTTTATGATTCCCTCCTCTTTTGGGATGGCCTGCCCCATCTGAGAGTTTTTGTCAGGCCCGGTTGTACAGTAGAGTAGAACGAGCCAGAGGATGCCACAAAACCCGTTGTCTCCTCACTCTTGGATTTTTGAAGTAAATCTTCCTATTCTCTTTAAGTTGAAGACAAGGGGAGCTGGTGGTACGTGTACAGATTCCTGTTCCGTGACACTGAGACTACTCTATGTATTCAGCTGTGCTTGTTTTCACCTACATATTATTAGAAGGTGTTTCGACTACCACTCTTGCTGCAATAGTTTTACGTGGATTCTGTATTTTATATGTATCTGTGGGAAGAAATTAATGCCAAACTACAGATGTTTCCCTTCCATCCACCACGGTCCACCCATAGGTTTTTTGCCAGGTTGGATGTCCATGTCACCTTTGTGTGGGTGCTCACTGCAGTGGATTTTTGTATCCCACCTCTCTGTTGCATCACCTGATGTTTCTTGAATCGAACCTCCTTCACTCAGTGGGATGATCTCTGGGTTTATCTATCTCTGAAGTTGTCCTCCTTTCAGATTTCAATCCTTGATTCAAATTCATTCTAGACCTGTATCAATTTCCTTATACATTCCTCTGTGCAGGTATGCTATCTTAACTTTCATCTCTTTGATGTTTTGAATGGTTTCCATGGGACCTGGTTTGGGGTGTGTGGTGTTCGAAATCTGTTCATTTCTGAACTACTCCAGGAGAGGACCTGGTTTATCATACTGTCTCTGCCTCTTTGTTTATTTATTTATTTGTCTTTCATGGGAGTGCACTTTTCTAATCATGCTCATAGTGCCTCTTATCAGGTCCATCCCACCAGTAACCTAAAGTGTCCACTGCACTAATGCTATTCTACCACTGATTCCATGTACAGCTTTAGACAGTGGCCTTTTTTCGTGCTGAGGCAGAGGTGATCATATCCTCAACAGCTTAGATGTTGGTATCTCTTAGATTTCATCCTATGTGCACATTGTCATCAGCTTTTTTCATGAGGCACGGAATTGTGTTTACCCGTTCATATCCTCTACCTGTTAGCTTCCCCTGTGTTTATTTTTACTCCTATGTGAGCCCTGGCAATTTGTAAAGAGTGGGTATGGGTTAGAGCTCAGCACCGTTGTGAACACTGGGTCCATCAGCATTCGAAGGTTGCCGTTATAGAAAATGTCCACAAGGCGGCAGCATTTCTTCATTCCCTCCTCTTGTTGCTATGGTAACAGCCCCCTCTGAGGTTCTCCCAGGCCTGGTTGTAAATGAGAGGAAAAGGAGACCCTGGAAGTCACCAAAAGCTTTTGACTCTTTAGCCTTTGAGGTTTTTTCTTTAAGTGAAACTTTTATTTCTCATTTAAGACAATTTACACCGTTGTAGTTGTTGCAGGGAACCAGTTTCTCCTTCCGTTCCAGAGATACCTGGAGGTGTTCAGCTGTGGTTACTGTCACAGCTGTTTTTAGAAACTGTTGAGCACATTTCTCTTGATGCAAGAAGTCCATATGGATTATGAATTGCATAGGCATTTGTGGGGATAAATTTATTCCAGCCTTCACCTTTCAGGCTCTCACCCACCAACACCTTTTGCTAACCGTAATTTTCTTACCAGGAGTGCAAGTCCATTTCACTTTTTTTTTTTTTTTTTCACTCTTCGCCATCAATGTTTTCTTTTTAATCCCCTCTCGAAGGTATATGATATGATATCTCTTTAATCTGCCCTTCTTTACTTACTGTGATTAACTCTAGATGTTTGCGTATCTCTGAAAATGGAATTTTTTCCAATTTCATCATTTTGGCATCATATTTCATTGTGTATCTCTGTCACATTTCTTTCTCTTTTCATCTGCACCCAACAATTCTCTTTCCCTTCATCTCTTGGTCGTTGTGAATGCTGCTGCAGTGCATGCAACAGACAACACAGAAATACAAAGGATCACAAGAGACTACTATCAGCAGCTATATGAAAATAAAATGGAAAACTTGGAAGAAATGGACGAATTCTTAGAAAAGTATAACCTTCCAAAACTGAGCCAGGAAGAAATAGAAAATCTTACTAGACCAATCAAAAGCATGGAAATTGAAACTGCAATGAAAAATCTTTGAACAAACAAAAGCCACGGACCAGTTGGCTTCACAGGTGAATCCACCAAACAATTAAGGGCTAACACCTATCCTACTCAAACTCTTCCAAATTATTGCACAAGGTAAACCCCCAAAATCAATTGATGAGGCCCCCTTCACCCTAATCCCAAAACCAGCCAAAGATGCCGCCAGAAAAGAAAACTACAGGCCAAGATCACTGATGAACATATGTGAAAAATGTTCAACAAATTCTAGCAAACAGAATCCAACGACATATTCAAAAAGTTAGACATCATGACCAAGTGGGTTTATTCAAGAAAGCTCCATGTGGAACAAGGTCAAGTGTATTCACTGTGTTCTCATAGCCTGAAGACAAGGGTTTCCGACTGGAGAACAGAAAACAGAGGAGAGCTCCTGGAACACGGAGAAAAAGAGGCGGGATGGGAAAGGATTCTGTCGGCTGGTAGAGAATTAAGTGGTCTTCGAGGTGCATTAAGACCACATTGCAGGAGGAACGTGGAATGATTCTCGCTTCCACAGACACTTAAACACAACCTAGTTGTCATGGAGGGAGTTTAGGCAAGATATGAAAAGCTAGATAATGGTGAAAGCTGAGAGAGAACAGAATGAATGCCCGAGGAGTGTGGCTGTGGGGCAAGGTTTGGAGGAGATGCACTCTGCGTGCTGTGTGACCCATCAGAGTTGACATAGAGATGAGGGTGGCAGATGAGTTTGGAGTCGTCTTTAGGGCATTACAAATGCCTCATTTCTCCCAGCAAATCATCTGACTTGCTCCCCATCCTCCGCTAAACATGTCAGAGTGGGGCTTTGTGATGTCAAAGCTCACCCAGGGCCACCACTGGCTGGGGAAGAGACTTGCTGACCTCATAAAGCATGAGGGTGAGGCTCCATGGGGACGGGTATATATAGGGGAGCTCAGGGGCTCTGAGCAGACCACTGTGAGTCCTCCAAATGACTGAGGTGACTAGGAAGCCACAAGGCTCCAGAGTAGTTATGGAACACACACCTCCTCTTACCCAGGAGAAGATGAAGACCTCCTATCAACTGAGGTCCAGAAAAAATGTCTAGGTGAGCTGAACCCAACCAAACTCTCTTGCCCATTGGCCCCACGCCAAAAGATCCCCTCCCCTGTCCTTGCCTGGCACATAACCCTTCCCTGCCCACACCTCTTCTCCTGAAGCCATCGTTCCCACCTGTCTTCACACTCTTCCCTAAACCAGTGCCATTCTTTACTCCCCCTCTTCTTTTCTCTAGGTGGCCAGGGTAAGCGTGAGGGTGAATAATCCCATTCCGGCAAAGCTGCCTAAGAAAACTCAGAAACCTCCCACCACCACAACGCTTCAGAAAATCAGATGCTCAAAGCTCTTTAGCCAGAGTTCCAAGGCAAATGAACAGCTGAATCAGAAGGAACCAGAGGAGGTCCCAGAGACCACAGCAACCCCTGCCATTCCAGCCACTCAGAACGAACCAGAGGAGGTCCCAGAGACCACAGAGACCCCTGCCATTCCAGTTAATCAGAACGAAACAGAGGAGGTCCCAGAGGCCATGGAGACCTGGGGCATGGCTATAGAGACTTCAGAAATGCTCGGGGGTCTCGCCGCTGAGTACTGGCCAACAGGACAGATGCTGAATATTCTAGCAACTGCATACATTGATAACGAAAATAAAATCAACCTGATGTGAAATTATGTTTGTCTCTGAGTTCTCTGATAGTGGGGGCAGAGAGGGCAGGGAAGGGATAAGTGTGTGAGGAGGGAGGGAGATGGTTTCTGTGGAGTTGTAGATGGGACCAGAAGGTCCAGGTCGCCAGAAAGTAGGGTGAAGAACTGGTTCCAGACTGAGCTTCAAAGACACACTTCCCACGGGAGAAGCAAAGAGGACTTGGTGTTTCTCTGTGTGAGTGCAGAGATGGATACTTAGCTGGGGAGCTGTGTGGTGTGTGGGGGGCCGTGCCATTTGCTAAAAAGGCATACAAAGGAGCTGCCCCATCAAAAGAATGGAATATTGGCATTTGCAGCAACATGGAAGGTAGAATATTGAGTCAAATAACTCACAGAGATAGACAAACACTGTATGATATGACTTATAGAATCTAAACATACCACAAAGTAGAGAATATGATAAAAATGGAGGCGCGCAGATATAGAGAAGCATCTACTGGTTACCAGCGGGGAGGTGAAGAGGGAGGGGCAATAGAGAGGTGTGGCAGTGGGAGGCACACAGTGTTAGTTAGGTGGAAGATGAGCTCAGGGAGGCATTGTACAACATGGGGAATAGAGCCAGGACTTTGCCATAACTATAAATGGAAAGCAAGCTTTAACAGTGGTATAATAAGAAAGAAAAGGAAAGAAAGTGGGGGGAGGAAGGAGGGAAGAAAAGAAGGAAAAGAATGGCTTTTTTGGAGGTCAAGCAGCCAATACTGATTAGGCCCTTTTTAGCAAAGGAATGTATTTTATTTTATTTTGTTTATTTTAATTGGTGGGTAATTACTTTACAATATTGTGGTGGTTTTTGCCATACATTAACATGAATCAGCCATGAGTGTACATGTGTTCCCCATCCTGATCCGCTCTCCCGACTCCCTCCCAATCCCATCCCTCTGGGTCATCTCAGTGCACCAGCCCTGAGCACCCTGTCTTATGCATCAAACATGGACTGGCTATCTCTTTCACATATGAGAATATACATGTTTCAATGCTATTCTCTCAGATCATCCCACCCTCGCCATCTCTCACAGACTCCAAAAGGCTGTTCTGTAAATCTGTGTCTCTTTTGCTGTCTCCCATATAGGGTTATCATTACCATCTTTCTAAATTCCATATATATGCCTTAGTAAAGTGTCTTGGTGTTTTTCTTTCTGACTTACTTCACTCTGTATAATAGGCTCCAGTTTCATCTACCTCAGTAGAACGGATTCGAAAGTGTTTGTTTTAATGGCTGAGCAATATTCCATTGTGCCTATGTACCACATCTTTCTTTCCCATTTGCCTGCTGATGGACATCTGGGTTACTTCCATACCCAGGCTATTGTAAACAGTGCTGTGGTGAACATTGTGGCACACGTGTCGTTTTCACTTCTGGGTGAATCACGATTTGAATGAGGAGAAACCATGATGACTATTAGCCTGTTAGTGGGAAACCCTGCACATGAGTTTGGTTGAAGGACTGGGACCAAAGTTGGTGATGGTTGTTTCCAACCTTCTGAGGGTGCACAGATGGACATGTGGGGTGCTGCCCTGCTGGGGGACATCTCTGGTTGCTCTGTTCTCACCAGCAACAGAGGATTTTCTTTCCTTCCTTTCATTTCCCTTGTTTCCCTTTCTCCCTCTTTCCTCCCTACCTGCCTTTCTTTCACAAATATTCCATGTGCTGTGCTGTGCTGTATTTCATTGCTCAGCCGGGTCTAACTCTTTTTGACGCCATGGACTGTAGCCCACCAGGCTCCTCTGTCCATGGGGATTTTCCAGGCCGGCATACTGGAGCAGGCTGCCATTCCCCCCTCCAGGGGATCTTCCCAACCCAGGGATTGAATCCCGGTCTCCCATGTTGCAGGTGTTTTCTTTTTTTTTTTTTTTTTTTTCTTTACTGTCTGAGCCACCAGGAAACCCTTAAAATGGGCTTCATCTGACACTATGTTTTTCATATCTGTAAGATCAAATGGGGTCTACTTTAGGATTTCCATGTCTCTCCTTACTTTGAGAACACACAAAACACAGTTTTTCCAAGTATCTTAATGTCTCTGTTTGCAATTTCTAAAATCTATGCCACTTCTGCCTGAGTTTCAGTTCTCAAGGGAATTTTAGTATGATTTTTCGTCCCTTCGTGAGATTTAATATGTTCTTAACGTGGTTTGGGCCTATTCCATACTCTTCTTGTGAATTGACTGCTCATGTCTTTAAACATGTCTTCATAAATTTAAAGGCCAGTGATACATCTTTCTTATAAAGTGTTGGCTCGTGCCTCTTGCCCATTTTTCTTTCAGGCTTTAAGATCTTTCTTCTCAAAATCGTAAGCGTCATCTTTTGGGTTTGTTTATGGCGTGCTTTTTCTACCTCTTAAAATGTTCAGCAGTGTGATGGACCCTGGGTGAGTAAGTGACAAATGGACACCAAGATGTGAACACTTCACAGGAAACGCAGGGAGACCCACTAAGCCAACAAACTGTCTCCAGGGGTGCACCTCAGGCTTGTTGACCCGACGAGTCAATTGGAAAAACGAGGACTGAGGTGGAGCAGACAATCCGTTCCCCTTTCCTCCAGAGCCAAGCAGCTCAATGAGAGACCGTGGGAACTAGATGCACAGGACAGGATGACTCAGTGTTTTATCAAGAAGCTGGAAGCTTGTGGCAGCTGCTCATGGAAATGAATTCCACCATGGTTTTGGCTGTGAGGTCAGCTCCAAGGGAGCTTCCAGCAAGAAAACAAGATTAGAAAAGAGATTTGTGAGGGCACGTGTTGAGAAGACCCTTGCACTCAAGGCTCACACAGCTCTGGGCAAGCTCCACCGCTTGCTGGGAATACTAATCAGCTGCAGGTGGTCATTTCCTGCATGGGATCCCCCAGCACAACCTGAAACAAGCATTTCTCTGCCCCATCCCCATCACCCTGTTGAAATGCAAGCCGGGGTAGTACTCCTAGGGAGGTGACCCTGAGTCCTAAACTTGAAACGAGACAGCTCCGTGTGGAGCAAGGGCAAGTGTATTCAATGCGTTCTCATAGCCTGAAGACAAGGGTTTCCGACTGGACACCAGAAAACAGAGGTGAGTTCCGGGAACACTGAGACAAGGAGGCGGGATGGAAAGGTTTCTGTCGGCTGGCCTAGAATTCAATCGGCTTCACGGTGCGTTAAGACCACACTGCAGAGGGAACGTGCAATGATGCTCCCTTCCACAGACACTTAAACACAGCCTAGTTGTCGTGGAGGGATTTCAGGCAAGATATTCAAAACTAGATAAAGGTGAAAGGTGAGAGAGAACAGAATGAATGCCCGAGGAGTGTGGCTGTGGGGAAGCTTTGTAGGAGATGCAGTCTGCCTGCCGTGTGACCCATGAGCTGACGTGGAGAGATGAGGGTGGCAGGTGAGTTTGGAGGCCTCTTTAGGGGAATTACAAATGCCTCATTTCTCCCACAAAATCATCTGAGTTGCTCCCCATCCTCTGCTAGACATGTCAGGATGGGTCTTTGTCATGTCAAGTCTCACCCGGGGCCACCATTGGCTGGGGAAGAGACGTGCTGATCTCATAAACCTTAACGGTGTGGCCCCCTGGAGATGGGTATATATAAGGGTGCTCAGGGGCTCTGGGGCAGACTACTGGGAGCCTTCAGAATGACTAAGGTCACTGGGAAGCCACAAGGCTTAGAGCAGTTACGTAACAACCATCTCCATATACCCAGGGGGAAAAGATGAAGACCTCCTATCAACTGAAGTCCAAAAGGTGAGCTGAACCCACCTAAGCTCCTCTTATCTTTCTCTGTTTGACTTACTTTGTATGGTCATCTCTAGGTGCATCCATGTTGACAAAATAGCATTGTTTCATTCTTTCTTATGGTTAATATTCCATTGTATGTATAAAATATCTTTCTTTATCCATTCACCTATGTATGGGCATTTAAGGTTGTTTCCATTTCTTTGCTACTGTACTTGGTACTACTATAAACACTGCTGTGCGTGTCTCTTTCCTGATGGGAGTTTTCATCTTTACTAGGATATATGCCCAGTAGTGGGATTGCTGGATCATATGCTAACTCTATTTTTAGTTTGTTTCAAAAGCTGCATACTGGGGAGGGAGATGGGCAGGAGGTTCTAAAAGGAAGGGACATATGTGTACATATGGCTGATTCATGTTGAGGTTGGACAGGAAACAACAAAATTCTGTAAAGCAACTATCCATCAATAAGAAAATAAAAATTAATTTTAAAAGAACTGCTTACTGTTTCAATAGTGACAGCATCAGTTTCTTGACTTTCATGTATCGGATGTTGTTAATCTTGCTGCAGTGCATGGTCGACTTACACGTGTTTTCCAAAATCTGTGTTTCTTTATCGTTTAAAGCACTTTGAGCTGTATTTAACTGTTGCTGTTTTCTTCCTGAGAGTGTTCTGGATTTTCTTTTTCACTTTTTTTCTTTTTCGGATGAATCACCCCTGACATGGTCAAGGGTAGGTCTCATGTTGAGTCCAGCGGCCTTGTGTATATCATATATCCATCAGCGATAGTTTGAAGGCTGCCATTACAGAGAAAACCCTCGACGCTGCCAGGCTTTATGATTCCCTCCTCTTTTGGGATGGCCTGCCCCATCTGAGAGTTTTTGTCAGGCCCGGTTGTACAGTAGAGTAGAACGAGCCAGAGGATGCCACAAAACCCGTTGTCTCCTCACTCTTGGATTTTTGAAGTAAATCTTCCTATTCTCTTTAAGTTGAAGACAAGGGGAGCTGGTGGTACGTGTACAGATTCCTGTTCCGTGACACTGAGACTACTCTATGTATTCAGCTGTGCTTGTTTTCACCTACATATTATTAGAAGGTGTTTCGACTACCACTCTTGCTGCAATAGTTTTACGTGGATTCTGTATTTTATATGTATCTGTGGGAAGAAATTAATGCCAAACTACAGATGTTTCCCTTCCATCCACCACGGTCCACCCATAGGTTTTTTGCCAGGTTGGATGTCCATGTCACCTTTGTGTGGGTGCTCACTGCAGTGGATTTTTGTATCCCACCTCTCTGTTGCATCACCTGATGTTTCTTGAATCGAACCTCCTTCACTCAGTGGGATGATCTCTGGGTTTATCTATCTCTGAAGTTGTCCTCCTTTCAGATTTCAATCCTTGATTCAAATTCATTCTAGACCTGTATCAATTTCCTTATACATTCCTCTGTGCAGGTATGCTATCTTAACTTTCATCTCTTTGATGTTTTGAATGGTTTCCATGGGACCTGGTTTGGGGTGTGTGGTGTTCGAAATCTGTTCATTTCTGAACTACTCCAGGAGAGGACCTGGTTTATCATACTGTCTCTGCCTCTTTGTTTATTTATTTATTTGTCTTTCATGGGAGTGCTCTTTTCTAATCATGCTCATAGTGCCTCTTATCAGGTCCATCCCACCAGTAACCTAAAGTGTCCACTGCACTAATGCTATTCTACCACTGATTCCATGTACAGCTTTAGACAGTGGCCTTTTTTCGTGCTGAGGCAGAGGTGATCATATCCTCAACAGCTTAGATGTTGGTATCTCTTAGATTTCATCCTATGTGCACATTGTCATCAGCTTTTTTCATGAGGCACGGAATTGTGTTTACCCGTTCATATCCTCTACCTGTTAGCTTCCCCTGTGTTTATTTTTACTCCTATGTGAGCCCTGGCAATTTGTAAAGAGTGGGTATGGGTTAGAGCTCAGCACCGTTGTGAACACTGGGTCCATCAGCATTCGAAGGTTGCCGTTATAGAAAATGTCCACAAGGCGGCAGCATTTCTTCATTCCCTCCTCTTGTTGCTATGGTAACAGCCCCCTCTGAGGTTCTCCCAGGCCTGGTTGTAAATGAGAGGAAAAGGAGACCCTGGAAGTCACCAAAAGCTTTTGACTCTTTAGCCTTTGAGGTTTTTTCTTTAAGTGAAACTTTTATTTCTCATTTAAGACAATTTACACCGTTGTAGTTGTTGCAGGGAACCAGTTTCTCCTTCCGTTCCAGAGATACCTGGAGGTGTTCAGCTGTGGTTACTGTCACAGCTGTTTTTAGAAACTGTTGAGCACATTTCTCTTGATGCAAGAAGTCCATATGGATTATGAATTGCATAGGCATTTGTGGGGATAAATTTATTCCAGCCTTCACCTTTCAGGCTCTCACCCACCAACACCTTTTGCTAACCGTAATTTTCTTACCAGGAGTGCAAGTCCATTTCACTTTTTTTTTTTTTTTTCACTCTTCGCCATCAATGTTTTCTTTTTAATCCCCTCTCGAAGGTATATGATATGATATCTCTTTAATGTGCCCTTCTTTACTTACTGTGATTAACTCTAGATGTTTGCGTATCTCTGAAAATGGAATTTTTTCCAATTTCATCATTTTGGCATCATATTTCATTGTGTATCTCTGTCACATTTCTTTCTCTTTTCATCTGCACCCAACAATTCTCTTTCCCTTCATCTCTTGGTCGTTGTGAATGCTGCTGCAGTGCATGCAACAGACAACACAGAAATACAAAGGATCACAAGAGACTACTATCAGCAGCTATATGAAAATAAAATGGAAAACTTGGAAGAAATGGACGAATTCTTAGAAAAGTATAACCTTCCAAAACTGAGCCAGGAAGAAATAGAAAATCTTACTAGACCAATCAAAAGCATGGAAATTGAAACTGCAATGAAAAATCTTTGAACAAACAAAAGCCACGGACCAGTTGGCTTCACAGGTGAATCCACCAAACAATTAAGGGCTAACACCTATCCTACTCAAACTCTTCCAAATTATTGCACAAGGTAAACCCCCAAAATCAATTGATGAGGCCCCCTTCACCCTAATCCCAAAACCAGCCAAAGATGCCGCCAGAAAAGAAAACTACAGGCCAAGATCACTGATGAACATATGTGAAAAATGTTCAACAAATTCTAGCAAACAGAATCCAACGACATCTTCAAAAAGTTAGACATCATGACCAAGTGGGTTTATTCAAGAAAGCTCCATGTGGAACAAGGTCAAGTGTATTCACTGTGTTCTCATAGCCTGAAGACAAGGGTTTCCGACTGGAGAACAGAAAACAGAGGAGAGCTCCTGGAACGCGGAGAAAAAGAGGCGGGATGGGAAAGGATTCTGTCGGCTGGTAGAGAATTAAGTGGTCTTCGAGGTGCATTAAGACCACATTGCAGGAGGAACGTGGAATGATTCTCGCTTCCACAGACACTTAAACACAACCTAGTTGTCATGGAGGGAGTTTAGGCAAGATATGAAAAGCTAGATAATGGTGAAAGCTGAGAGAGAACAGAATGAATGCCCGAGGAGTGTGGCTGTGGGGCAAGGTTTGGAGGAGATGCACTCTGCGTGCTGTGTGACCCATCAGAGTTGACATAGAGATGAGGGTGGCAGATGAGTTTGGAGTCGTCTTTAGGGCATTACAAATGCCTCATTTCTCCCAGCAAATCATCTGACTTGCTCCCCATCCTCCGCTAAACATGTCAGAGTGGGGCTTTGTGATGTCAAAGCTCACCCAGGGCCACCACTGGCTGGGGAAGAGACTTGCTGACCTCATAAAGCATGAGGGTGAGGCTCCATGGGGACGGGTATATATAGGGGAGCTCAGGGGCTCTGAGCAGACCACTGTGAGTCCTCCAAATGACTGAGGTGACTAGGAAGCCACAAGGCTCCAGAGTAGTTATGGAACACACACCTCCTCTTACCCAGGAGAAGATGAAGACCTCCTATCAACTGAGGTCCAGAAAAAATGTCTAGGTGAGCTGAACCCAACCAAACTCTCTTGCCCATTGGCCCCACGCCAAAAGATCCCCTCCCCTGTCCTTGCCTGGCACATAACCCTTCCCTGCCCACACCTCTTCTCCTGAAGCCATCGTTCCCACCTGTCTTCACACTCCTCCCTAAACCAGTGCCATTCTTTACTCCCCCTCTTCTTTTCTCTAGGTGGCCAGGGTAAGCGTGAGGGTGAATAATCCCATTCCGGCAAAGCTGCCTAAGAAAACTCAGAAACCTCCCACCACCACAAAGCTTCAGAAAATCAGATGCTCAAAGCTCTTTAGCCAGAGTTCCAAGGCAAATGAACAGCTGAATCAGAAGGAACCAGAGGAGGTCCCAGAGACCACAGCAACCCCTGCCATTCCAGCCACTCAGAACGAACCAGAGGAGGTCCCAGAGACCACAGAGACCCCTGCCATTCCAGTTAATCAGAACGAAACAGAGGAGGTCCCAGAGGCCATGGAGACCTGGGGCATGGCTATAGAGACTTCAGAAATGCTCGGGGGTCTCGCCGCTGAGTACCGGCCAACAGGACAGATGCTGAATATTCTAGCAACTGCATACATTGATAACGAAAATAAAATCAACCTGATGTGAAATTATGTTTGTCTCTGAGTTCTCTGATAGTGGGGGCAGAGAGGGCAGGGAAGGGATAAGTGTGTGAGGAGGGAGGGAGATGGTTTCTGTGGAGTTGTAGATGGGACCAGAAGGTCCAGGTCGCCAGAAAGCAGGGTGAAGAACTGCTTCCAGACTGAGCTTCAAAGACACACTTCCCACGGGAGAAGCAAAGAGGACTTGGTGTTTCTCTGTGTGAGTGCAGAGATGGATACTTAGCTGGGGAGCTGTGTGGTGTGTGGGGGGCCGTGCCATTTGCTAAAAAGGCATACAAAGGAGCTGCCCCATCAAAAGAATGGAATATTGGCATTTGCAGCAACATGGAAGGTAGAATATTGAGTCAAATAACTCACAGAGATAGACAAACACTGTATGATATGACTTATAGAATCTAAACATACCACAAAGTAGAGAATATGATAAAAATGGAGGCGCGCAGATATAGAGAAGCATCTACTGGTTACCAGCGGGGAGGGGAAGAGGGAGGGGCAATAGAGAGGTGCGGCAGTGGGAGGCACACAGTGTTAGTTAGGTGGAAGATGAGCTCAGGGAGGCATTGTACAACATGGGGAATAGAGCCAGGACTTTGCCATAACTATAAATGGAAAGCAAGCTTTAACAGTGGTATAATAAGAAAGAAAAGGAAAGAAAGTGGGGGGAGGAAGGAGGGAAGAAAAGAAGGAAAAGAATGGCTTTTTTGGAGGTCAAGCAGCCAATACTGATTAGGCCCTTTTTAGCAAAGGAATGTATTTTATTTTATTTTGTTTATTTTAATTGGTGGGTAATTACTTTACAATATTGTGGTGGTTTTTGCCATACATTAACATGAATCAGCCATGAGTGTACATGTGTTCCCCATCCTGATCCGCTCTCCCGACTCCCTCCCAATCCCATCCCTCTGGGTCATCTCAGTGCACCAGCCCTGAGCACCCTGTCTTATGCATCAAACATGGACTGGCTATCTCTTTCACATATGAGAATATACATGTTTCAATGCTATTCTCTCAGATCATCCCACCCTCGCCATCTCCCACAGACTCCAAAAGGCTGTTCTGTCAATCTGTGTCTCTTTTGCTGTCTCCCATATAGGGTTATCATTACCATCTTTCTAAATTCCATATATATGCCTTAGTAAAGTGTCTTGGTGTTTTTCTTTCTGACTTACTTCACTCTGTATAATAGGCTCCAGTTTCATCTACCTCAGTAGAACGGATTCAAAAGTGTTTGTTTTAATGGCTGAGCAATATTCCATTGTGCCTATGTACCACATCTTTCTTTCCCATTTGCCTGCTGATGGACATCTGGGTTACTTCCATACCCAGCCTATTGTAAACAGTGCTGTGGTGAACATTGTGGCACACGTGTCGTTTTCACTTCTGGGGGAATCACGATTTGAATGAGGAGAAACCATGATGACTATTAGCCTGTTAGTGGGAAACCCTGCACATGAGTTTGGTTGAAGGACTGGGACCAAAGTTGGTAATGGTTGTTTCCAACCTTCTGAGGGTGCACAGATGGACATGTGGGGTGCTGCCCTGCTGGGGGACATCTCTGGTTGCTCTGTTCTCACCAGCAACAGAGGATTTTCTTTCCTTCCTTTCATTTCCCTTGTTTCCCTTTCTCCCTCTTTCCTCCGTACCTGCCTTTCTTTCACAAATATTCCATGTGCTGTGCTGTGCTGTATTTCATTGCTCAGCCGGGTCTAACTCTTTTTGACGCCATGGACTGTAGCCCACCAGGCTCCTCTGTCCATGGGGATTTTCCAGGCCGGCATACTGGAGCAGGCTGCCATTCCCCCCTCCAGGGGATCTTCCCAACCCAGGGATTGAATCCCGGTCTCCCATGTTGCAGGTGGTTTTTTTTTTTTTCCATTACTGTCTGAGCCACCAGGAAACCCTTAAAATGGGCTTCATCTGACACTATGTTTTTCATATCTGTAAGATCAAATGGGGTCTACTTTAGGATTTCCATGTCTCTCCTTACTTTTAGAACACACAAAACACAGTTTTTCCAAGTATCTTAATGTCTCTGTTTGCAATTTCTAAAATCTATGCCACTTCTGCCTGAGTTTCAGTTCTCAAGGGAATTTTAGTATGATTTTTCGTCCCTTCGTGAGATTTAATATGTTCTTAACGTGGTTTGGGCCTATTCCATACTCTTCTTGTGAATTGACTGCTCATGTCTTTAAACATGTCTTCATAAATTTAAAGGCCAGTGATACATCTTTCTTATAAAGTGTTGGCTCGTGCCTCTTGCCCATTTTTCTTTCAGGCTTTAAGATCTTTCTTCTCAAAATCGTAAGCGTCATCTTTTGGGTTTGTTTATGGCATGCTTTTTCTACCTCTTAAAATGTCCAGCAGTGTGATGGACCCTGGGTGAGTAAGTGACAAATGGACACCAGGATGTGAACACTTCACAGGAAACGCAGGGAGACCCACTAAGCCAACAAACTGTCTCCAGGGGTACACCTCAGGCTTGTTGACCCGATGAGTCAATTGGAAAAACGAGGACTGAGGTGGAGCAGACAATCCATTCCCCTTTCCTCCAGAGCCAAGCAGCTCAATGAGAGACCGTGGGAACTAGATGCACAGGACAGGATGACTCAGTGTTTTATCAAGAAGCTGGAAGCTTGTGGCAGCTGCTCATGGAAATGAATTCCACCATGGTTTTGGCTGTGAGGTCAGCTCCAAGGGAGCTTCCAGCAAGAAAACAAGATGAGAAAAGAGATTTGTGAGGGCACGTGTTGAGAAGACCCTTGCACTCAAGGCTCACACAGATCTGGGCAAGCTCCACCGCTTGCTGGGAATACTAATCAGCTGCAGGTGGTCATTTCCTGCATGGGATCCCCCAGCACAACCTGAAACAAGCATTTCTCTGCCCCATCCCCATCACCCTGTTGAAATGCAAGCCGGGGTAGTACTCCTAGGGAGGTGACCCTGAGTCCTAAACTTGAAACGAGACAGCTCCGTGTGGAGCAAGGGCAAGTGTATTCAATGCGTTCTCATAGCCTGAAGACAAGGGTTTCCGACTGGACACCAGAAAACAGAGGCGAGTTCCGGGAACACTGAGACAAGGAGGCGGGATGGAAAGGTTTCTGTCGGCTGGCCTAGAATTCAATCGGCTTCACGGTGCGTTAAGACCACACTGCAGAGGGAACGTGCAATGATGCTCCCTTCCACAGACACTTAAACACAGCCTAGTTGTCGTGGAGGGATTTCAGGCAAGATATTCAAAACTAGATAAAGGTGAAAGGTGAGAGAGAACAGAATGAATGCCCGAGGAGTGTGGCTGTGGGGAAGCTTTGTAGGAGATGCAGTCTGCCTGCCGTGTGACCCATGAGCTGACGTGGAGAGATGAGGGTGGCAGGTGAGTTTGGAGGCCTCTTTAGGGGAATTACAAATGCCTCATTTCTCCCACAAAATCATCTGAGTTGCTCCCCATCCTCTGCTAGACATGTCAGGATGGGTCTTTGTGATGTCAAGTCTCACCCGGGGCCACCATTGGCTGGGGAAGAGACGTGCTGATCTCATAAACCTTAACGGTGTGGCCCCCTGGAGATGGGTATATATAAGGGTGCTCAGGGGCTCTGGGGCAGACTACTGGGAGCCTTCAGAATGACTAAGGTCACTGGGAAGCCACAAGGCTTAGAGCAGTTACGTAACAACCATCTCCATATACCCAGGGGGAAAAGATGAAGACCTCCTATCAACTGAAGTCCAAAAGGTGAGCTGAACCCACCTAAGCTCCTCTTATCTTTCTCTGTTTGACTTACTTTGTATGGTCATCTCTAGGTGCATCCATGTTGACAAAATAGCATTGTTTCATTCTTTCTTATGGTTAATATTCCATTGTATGTATAAAATATCTTTCTTTATCCATTCACCTATGTATGGGCATTTAAGGTTGTTTCCATTTCTTTGCTACTGTACTTGGTACTACTATAAACACTGCTGTGCGTGTCTCTTTCCTGATGGGAGTTTTCATCTTTACTAGGATATATGCCCAGTAGTGGGATTGCTGGATCATATGCTAACTCTATTTTTAGTTTGTTTCAAAAGCTGCATACTGGGGAGGGAGATGGGCAGGAGGTTCTAAAAGGAAGGGACATATGTGTACATATGGCTGATTCATGTTGAGGTTGGACAGAAAACAACAAAATTCTGTAAAGCAACTATCCATCAATAAGAAAATAAAAATTAATTTTAAAAGAACTGCTTACTGTTTCAATAGTGACAGCATCAGTTTCTTGACTTTCATGTATCGGATGTTGTTAATCTTGCTGCAGTGCATGGTCGACTTACACGTGTTTTCCAAAATCTGTGTTTCTTTATCGTTTAAAGCACTTTGAGCTGTATTTAACTGTTGCTGTTTTCTTCCTGAGAGTGTTCTGGATTTTCTTTTTCACTTTTTTTCTTTTTCGGATGAATCACCCCTGACATGGTCAAGGGTAGGTCTCATGTTGAGTCCAGCGGCCTTGTGTATATCATATATCCATCAGCGATAGTTTGAAGGCTGCCATTACAGAGAAAACCCTCGACGCTGCCAGGCTTTATGATTCCCTCCTCTTTTGGGATGGCCTGCCCCATCTGAGAGTTTTTGTCAGGCCCGGTTGTACAGTAGAGTAGAACGAGCCAGAGGATGCCACAAAACCCGTTGTCTCCTCACTCTTGGATTTTTGAAGTAAATCTTCCTATTCTCTTTAAGTTGAAGACAAGGGGAGCTGGTGGTACGTGTACAGATTCCTGTTCCGTGACACTGAGACTACTCTATGTATTCAGCTGTGCTTGTTTTCACCTACATATTATTAGAAGGTGTTTTGACTACCACTCTTGCTGCAATAGTTTTACGTGGATTCTGTATTTTATATGTATCTGTGGGAAGAAATTAATGCCAAACTACAGATGTTTCCCTTCCATCCACCACGGTCCACCCATAGGTTTTTTGCCAGGTTGGATGTCCATGTCACCTTTGTGTGGGTGCTCACTGCAGTGGATTTTTGTATCACACCTCTCTGTTGCATCACCTGATGTTTCTTGAATCGAACCTCCTTCACTCAGTGGGATGATCTCTGGGTTTATCTATCTCTGAAATTGTCCTCCTTTCAGATTTCAATCCTTGATTCAAATTCATTCTAGACCTGTATCAATTTCCTTATACATTCCTCTGTGCAGGTATGCTATCTTAACTTTCATCTCTTTGATGTTTTGAATGGTTTCCATGGGACCTGGTTTGGGGTGTGTGGTGTTCGAAATCTGTTCATTTCTGAACTACTCCAGGAGAGGACCTGGTTTATCATACTGTCTCTGCCTCTTTGTTTATTTATTTATTTGTCTTTCATGGGAGCACACTTTTCTAATCATGCTCATAGTGCCTCTTATCAGGTCCATCCCACCAGTAACCTAAAGTGTCCACTGCACTAATGCTATTCTACCACTGATTCCACGTACAGCTTTAGACAGTGGCCTTTTTTCGTGCTGAGGCAGAGGTGATCATATCCTCAAGAGCTTAGATGTTCGTATCTCTTAGATTTCATCCTATGTGCACATTGTCATCAGCTTTTTTAATGAGGCACGGAATTGTGTTTGCCCGTTCATATCCTCTACCTGTTAGCTTCCCCTGTGTTTATTTTTTCTCCTATGTGAGCCCTGGCAATTTGTAAAGAGTGGGTATGGGTTAGAGCTCAGCACCGTTGTGAACACTGGGTCCATCAGCATTCGAAGGTTGCCGTTATAGAAAATGTCCACAAGGCGGCAGCATTTCTTCATTCCCTCCTCTTGTTGCTATGGTAACAGCCCCCTCTGAGGTTCTCCCAGGCCTGGTTGTAAATGAGAGGAAAAGGAGACCCTGGAAGTCACCAAAAGCTTTTGACTCTTTAGCCTTTGAGGTTTTTTCTTTAAGTGAAACTTTTATTTCTCATTTAAGACAATTTACACCGTTGTAGTTGTTGCAGGGAACCAGTTTCTCCTTCCGTTCCAGAGATACCTGGAGGTGTTCAGCTGTGGTTACTGTCACAGCTGTTTTTAGAAACTGTTGAGCACATTTCTCTTGATGCAAGAAGTCCATGTGGATTATGAATTGCATAGGCATTTGTGGGGATAAATTTATTCCAGCCTTCACCTTTCAGGCTCTCACCCACCAACACCTTTTGCTAACCGTAATTTTCTTAACAGGAGTGCAAGTCCATTTCACTTTTTTTTTTTTTTTTTCACTCTTCGCCATCAATGTTTTCTTTTTAATCCCCTCTCGAAGGTATATGATATGATATCTCTTTAATCTGCCCTTCTTTACTTACTGTGATTAACTCTAGATGTTTGCGTATCTCTGAAAATGGAATTTTTTCCAATTTCATCATTTTGGCATCATATTTCATTGTGTATCTCTGTCACATTTCTTTCTCTTTTCATCTGCACCCAACAATTCTCTTTCCCTTCATCTCTTGGTCGTTGTGAATGCTGCTGCAGTGCATGCAACAGACAACACAGAAATACAAAGGATCACAAGAGACTACTATCAGCAGCTATATGAAAATAAAATGGAAAACTTGGAAGAAATGGACGAATTCTTAGAAAAGTATAACCTTCCAAAACTGAGCCAGGAAGAAATAGAAAATCTTACTAGACCAATCAAAAGCATGGAAATTGAAACTGCAATGAAAAATCTTTGAACAAACAAAAGCCACGGACCAGTTGGCTTCACAGGTGAATCCACCAAACAATTAAGGGCTAACACCTATCCTACTCAAACTCTTCCAAATTATTGCACAAGGTAAACCCCCAAAATCAATTGATGAGGCCCCCTTCACCCTAATCCCAAAACCAGCCAAAGATGCCGCCAGAAAAGAAAACTACAGGCCAAGATCACTGATGAACATATGTGAAAAATGTTCAACAAATTCTAGCAAACAGAATCCAACGACATATTCAAAAAGTTAGACATCATGACCAAGTGGGTTTATTCAAGAAAGCTCCATGTGGAACAAGGTCAAGTGTATTCACTGTGTTCTCATAGCCTGAAGACAAGGGTTTCCGACTGGAGAACAGAAAACAGAGGAGAGCTCCTGGAACGCGGAGAAAAAGAGGCGGGATGGGAAAGGATTCTGTCGGCTGGTAGAGAATTAAGTGGTCTTCGAGGTGCATTAAGACCACATTGCAGGAGGAACGTGGAATGATTCTCGCTTCCACAGACACTTAAACACAACCTAGTTGTCATGGAGGGAGTTTAGGCAAGATATGAAAAGCTAGATAATGGTGAAAGCTGAGAGAGAACAGAATGAATGCCCGAGGAGTGTGGCTGTGGGGCAAGGTTTGGAGGAGATGCACTCTGCGTGCTGTGTGACCCATCAGAGTTGACATAGAGATGAGGGTGGCAGATGAGTTTGGAGTCGTCTTTAGGGCATTACAAATGCCTCATTTCTCCCAGCAAATCATCTGACTTGCTCCCCATCCTCCGCTAAACATGTCAGAGTGGGGCTTTGTGATGTCAAAGCTCACCCAGGGCCACCACTGGCTGGGGAAGAGACTTGCTGACCTCATAAAGCATGAGGGTGAGGCTCCATGGGGACGGGTATATATAGGGGAGCTCAGGGGCTCTGAGCAGACCACTGTGAGTCCTCCAAATGACTGAGGTGACTAGGAAGCCACAAGGCTCCAGAGTAGTTATGGAACACACACCTCCTCTTACCCAGGAGAAGATGAAGACCTCCTATCAACTGAGGTCCAGAAAAAATGTCTAGGTGAGCTGAACCCAACCAAACTCTCTTGCCCATTGGCCCCACGCCAAAAGATCCCCTCCCCTGTCCTTGCCTGGCACATAACCCTTCCCTGCCCACACCTCTTCTCCTGAAGCCATCGTTCCCACCTGTCTTCACACTCTTCCCTAAACCAGTGCCATTCTTTACTCCCCCTCTTCTTTTCTCTAGGTGGCCAGGGTAAGCGTGAGGGTGAATAATCCCATTCCGGCAAAGCTGCCTAAGAAAACTCAGAAACCTCCCACCACCACAAAGCTTCAGAAAATCAGATGCTCAAAGCTCTTTAGCCAGAGTTCCAAGGCAAATGAACAGCTGAATCAGAAGGAACCAGAGGAGGTCCCAGAGACCACAGCAACCCCTGCCATTCCAGCCACTCAGAACGAACCAGAGGAGGTCCCAGAGACCACAGAGACCCCTGCCATTCCAGTTAATCAGAACGAAACAGAGGAGGTCCCAGAGGCCATGGAGACCTGGGGCATGGCTATAGAGACTTCAGAAATGCTCGGGGGTCTCGCCGCTGAGTACCGGCCAACAGGACAGATGCTGAATATTCTAGCAACTGCATACATTGATAACGAAAATAAAATCAACCTGATGTGAAATTATGTTTGTCTCTGAGTTCTCTGATAGTGGGGGCAGAGAGGGCAGGGAAGGGATAAGTGTGTGAGGAGGGAGGGAGATGGTTTCTGTGGAGTTGTAGATGGGACCAGAAGGTCCAGGTCGCCAGAAAGCAGGGTGAAGAACTGCTTCCAGACTGAGCTTCAAAGACACACTTCCCACGGGAGAAGCAAAGAGGACTTGGTGTTTCTCTGTGTGAGTGCAGAGATGGATACTTAGCTGGGGAGCTGTGTGGTGTGTGGGGGGCCGTGCCATTTGCTAAAAAGGCATACAAAGGAGCTGCCCCATCAAAAGAATGGAATATTGGCATTTGCAGCAACATGGAAGGTAGAATATTGAGTCAAATAACTCACAGAGATAGACAAACACTGTATGATATGACTTATAGAATCTAAACATACCACAAAGTAGAGAATATGATAAAAATGGAGGCGCGCAGATATAGAGAAGCATCTACTGGTTACCAGCGGGGAGGTGAAGAGGGAGGGGCAATAGAGAGGTGCGGCAGTGGGAGGCACACAGTGTTAGTTAGGTGGAAGATGAGCTCAGGGAGGCATTGTACAACATGGGGAATAGAGCCAGGACTTTGCCATAACTATAAATGGAAAGCAAGCTTTAACAGTGGTATAATAAGAAAGAAAAGGAAAGAAAGTGGGGGGAGGAAGCTGGGAAGAAAAGAAGGAAAAGAATGGCTTTTTTGGAGGTCAAGCAGCCAATACTGATTAGGCCCTTTTTAGCAAAGGAATGTATTTTATTTTATTTTGTTTATTTTAATTGGTGGGTAATTACTTTACAATATTGTGGTGGTTTTTGCCATACATTAACATGAATCAGCCATGAGTGTACATGTGTTCCCCATCCTGATCCGCTCTCCCGACTCCCTCCCAATCCCATCCCTCTGGGTCATCTCAGTGCACCAGCCCTGAGCACCCTGTCTTATGCATCAAACATGGACTGGCTATCTCTTTCACATATGAGAATATACATGTTTCAATGCTATTCTCTCAGATCATCCCACCCTCGCCATCTCCCACAGACTCCAAAAGGCTGTTCTGTAAATCTGTGTCTCTTTTGCTGTCTCCCATATAGGGTTATCATTACCATCTTTCTAAATTCCATATATATGCCTTAGTAAAGTGTCTTGGTGTTTTTCTTTCTGACTTACTTCACTCTGTATAATAGGCTCCAGTTTCATCTACCTCAGTAGAACGGATTCAACAGTGTTTGTTTTAATGGCTGAGCAATATTCCATTGTGCCTATGTACCACATCTTTCTTTCCCATTTGCCTGCTGATGGACATCTACGTCACTTTCATGCCCTGGCTATTGTAAACAGTGCTGTGGTGAACATTGTGGCACACGTGTCGTTTTCACTTCTGGGTGAATCACGATTTGGATGAGGAGAAACCATGATGACTATTAGCCTGTTAGTGGGAAACCCTGCACATGAGTTTGGTTGAAGGACTGGGACCAAAGTTGGTAATGGTTGTTTCCAACCTTCTGAGGGTGCACAGATGGACATGTGGGGTGCTGCCCTGCTGGGGGACATCTCTGGTTGCTCTGTTCTCACCAGCAACAGAGGATTTTCTTTCCTTCCTTTCATTTCCCTTGTTTCCCTTTCTCCCTCTTTCCTCCCTACCTGCCTTTCTTTCACAAACATTCAATGTGCTCTGCTGTGCTGTATTTCATTGCTCAGCCGGGTCTAACTCTTTTTGACGCCATGGACTGTAGCCCACCAGGCTCCTCTGTCCATGGGGATTTTCCAGGCCGGCATACTGGAGCAGGCTGCCATTCCCCCCTCCAGGGGATCTTCCCAACCCAGGGATTGAATCCCGGTCTCCCATGTTGCAGGTGGTTTTTTTTTTTTTTTCCATTACTGTCTGAGCCACCAGGAAACCCTTAAAATGGGCTTCATCTGACACTATGTTTTTCATATCTGTAAGATCAAATGGGGTCTACTTTAGGATTTCCATGTCTCTCCTTACTTTTAGAACACACAAAACACAGTTTTTCCAAGTATCTTAATGTCTCTGTTTGCAATTTCTAAAATCTATGCCACTTCTGCCTGAGTTTCAGTTCTCAAGGGAATTTTAGTATGATTTTTCGTCCCTTCGTGAGATTTAATATGTTCTTAACGTGGTTTGGGCCTATTCAATACTCTTCTTGTGAATTGACTGCTCATGTCTTTAAACATGTCTTCATAAATTTAAAGGCCAGTGATACATCTTTCTTATAAAGTGTTGGCTCGTGCCTCTTGCCCATTTTTCTTTCAGGCTTTAAGATCTTTCTTCTCAAAATCGTAAGCGTCATCTTTTGGGTTTGTTTATGGCATGCTTTTTCTACCTCTTAAAATGTCCAGCAGTGTGATGGACCCTGGGTGAGTAAGTGACAAATGGACACCAGGATATGAACACTTCACAGGAAACGCAGGGAGACCCACTAAGCCAACAAACTGTCTCCAGGGGTACACCTCAGGCTTGTTGACCCGATGAGTCAATTGGAAAAACGAGGACTGAGGTGGAGCAGACAATCCATTCCCCTTTCCTCCAGAGCCAAGCAGCTCAATGAGAGACCGTGGGAACTAGATGCACAGGACAGGATGACTCAGTGTTTTATCAAGAAGCTGGAAGCTTGTGGCAGCTGCTCATGGAAATGAATTCCACCATGGTTTTGGCTGTGAGGTCAGCTCCAAGGGAGCTTCCAGCAAGAAAACAAGATGAGAAAAGAGATTTGTGAGGGCACGTGTTGAGAAGACCCTTGCACTCAAGGCTCACACAGATCTGGGCAAGCTCCACCGCTTGCTGGGAATACTAATCAGCTGCAGGTGGTCATTTCCTGCATGGGATCCCCCAGCACAACCTGAAACAAGCATTTCTCTGCCCCATCCCCATCACCCTGTTGAAATGCAAGCCGGGGTAGTACTCCTAGGGAGGTGACCCTGAGTCCTAAACTTGAAACGAGACAGCTCCGTGTGGAGCAAGGGCAAGTGTATTCAATGCGTTCTCATAGCCTGAAGACAAGGGTTTCCGACTGGACACCAGAAAACAGAGGCGAGTTCCGGGAACACTGAGACAAGGAGGCGGGATGGAAAGGTTTCTGTCGGCTGGCCTAGAATTCAATCGGCTTCACGGTGCGTTAAGACCACACTGCAGAGGGAATGTGCAATGATGCTCCCTTCCACAGACACTTAAACACAGCCTAGTTGTCGTGGAGGGATTTCAGGCAAGATATTCAAAACTAGATAAAGGTGAAAGGTGAGAGAGAACAGAATGAATGCCCGAGGAGTGTGGCTGTGGGGAAGCTTTGTAGGAGATGCAGTCTGCCTGCCGTGTGACCCATGAGCTGACGTGGAGAGATGAGGGTGGCAGGTGAGTTTGGAGGCCTCTTTAGGGGAATTACAAATGCCTCATTTCTCCCACAAAATCATCTGAGTTGCTCCCCATCCTCTGCTAGACATGTCAGGATGGGTCTTTGTGATGTCAAGTCTCACCCGGGGCCACCATTGGCTGGGGAAGAGACGTGCTGATCTCATAAACCTTAACGGTGTGGCCCCCTGGAGATGGGTATATATAAGGGTGCTCAGGGGCTCTGGGGCAGACTACTGGGAGCCTTCAGAATGACTAAGGTCACTGGGAAGCCACAAGGCTTAGAGCAGTTACGTAACAACCATCTCCATATACCCAGGGGGAAAAGATGAAGACCTCCTATCAACTGAAGTCCAAAAGGTGAGCTGAACCCACCCAAGCTCCTCTTATCTTTCTCTGTTTGACTTACTTTGTATGGTCATCTCTAGGTGCATCCATGTTGACAAAATAGCATTGTTTCATTCTTTCTTATGGTTAATATTCCATTGTATGTATAAAATATCTTTCTTTATCCATTCACCTATGTATGGGCATTTAAGGTTGTTTCCATTTCTTTGCTACTGTACTTGGTACTACTATAAACACTGCTGTGCGTGTCTCTTTCCTGATGGGAGTTTTCATCTTTACTAGGATATATGCCCAGTAGTGGGATTGCTGGATCATATGCTAACTCTATTTTTAGTTTGTTTCAAAAGCTGCATACTGGGGAGGGAGATGGGCAGGAGGTTCTAAAAGGAAGGGACATATGTGTACATATGGCTGATTCATGTTGAGGTTGGACAGAAAACAACAAAATTCTGTAAAGCAACTATCCATCAATAAGAAAATAAAAATTAATTTTAAAAGAACTGCTTACTGTTTCAATAGTGACAGCATCAGTTTCTTGACTTTCATGTATCGGATGTTGTTAATCTTGCTGCAGTGCATGGTCGACTTACACGTGTTTTCCAAAATCTGTGTTTCTTTATCGTTTAAAGCACTTTGAGCTGTATTTAACTGTTGCTGTTTTCTTCCTGAGAGTGTTCTGGATTTTCTTTTTCACTTTTTTTCTTTTTCGGATGAATCACCCCTGACATGGTCAAGGGTAGGTCTCATGTTGAGTCCAGCGGCCTTGTGTATATCATATATCCATCAGCGATAGTTTGAAGGCTGCCATTACAGAGAAAACCCTCGACGCTGCAAGGCTTTATGATTCCCTCCTCTTTTGGGATGGCCTGCCCCATCTGAGAGTTTTTGTCAGGCCCGGTTGTACAGTAGAGTAGAACGAGCCAGAGGATGCCACAAAACCCGGTGTCTCCTCACTCTTGGATTTTTGAAGTAAATCTTCCTATTCTCTTTAAGTTGAAGACAAGGGGAGCTGGTGGTACGTGTACAGATTCCTGTTCCGTGACACTGAGACTACTCTATGTATTCAGCTGTGCTTGTTTTCACCTACATATTATTAGAAGGTGTTTCGACTACCACTCTTGCTGCAATAGTTTTACGTGGATTCTGTATTTTATATGTATCTGTGGGAAGAAATTAATGCCAAACTACAGATGTTTCCCTTCCATCCACCACGGTCCACCCATAGGTTTTTTGCCAGGTTGGATGTCCATGTCACCTTTGTGTGGGTGCTCACTGCAGTGGATTTTTGTATCCCACCTCTCTGTTGCATCACCTGATGTTTCTTGAATCGAACCTCCTTCACTCAGTGGGATGATCTCCGGGTTTATCTATCTCTGAAGTTGTCCTCCTTTCAGATTTCAATCCTTGATTCAAATTCATTCTAGACCTGTATCAATTTCCTTATACATTCCTCTGTGAAGGTATGCTATCTTATCTTTCATCTATTTGATGTTTTGAATGGTTTCCATGGGACCTGGTTTGGGGTGTGTGGTGTTCGAAATCTGTTCATTTCTGAACTACTCCAGGAGAGGACCTGGTTTATCATACTGTCTCTGCCTCTTTGTTTATTTATTTATTTGTCTTTCATGGGAGTGCACTTTTCTAATCATGCTCATAGTGCCTCTTATCAGGTCCATCCCACCAGTAACCTAAAGTGTCCACTGCACTAATGCTATTCTACCACTGATTCCACGTACAGCTTTAGACAGTGGCCTTTTTTCGTGCTGAGGCAGAGGTGATCATATCCTCAAGAGCTTAGATGTTCGTATCTCTTAGATTTCATCCTATGTGCACATTGTCATCAGCTTTTTTAATGAGGCACGGAATTGTGTTTGCCCGTTCATATCCTCTACCTGTTAGCTTCCCCTGTGTTTATTTTTTCTCCTATGTGAGCCCTGGCAATTTGTAAAGAGTGGGTATGGGTTAGAGCTCAGCACCGTTGTGAACACTGGGTCCATCAGCATTCGAAGGTTGCCGTTATAGAAAATGTCCACAAGGCGGCAGCATTTCTTCATTCCCTCCTCTTGTTGCTATGGTAACAGCCCCCTCTGAGGTTCTCCCAGGCCTGGTTGTAAATGAGAGGAAAAGGAGACCCTGGAAGTCACCAAAAGCTTTTGACTCTTTAGCCTTTGAGGTTTTTTCTTTAAGTGAAACTTTTATTTCTCATTTAAGCCAATTTACACCGTTGTAGTTGTTGCAGGGAACCAGTTTCTCCTTCCGTTCCAGAGATACCTGGAGGTGTTCAGCTGTGGTTACTGTCACAGCTGTTTTTAGAAACTGTTGAGCACATTTCTCTTGATGCAAGAAGTCCATATGGATTATGAATTGCATAGGCATTTGTGGGGATAAATTTATTCCAGCCTTCACCTTTCAGGCTCTCACCCACCAACACCTTTTGCTAACCGTAATTTTCTTACCAGGAGTGCAAGTCCATTTCACTTTTTTTTTTTTTTTTTCACTCTTCGCCATCAATGTTTTCTTTTTAATCCCCTCTCGAAGGTATATGATATGATATCTCTTTAATGTGCCCTTCTTTACTTACTGTGATTAACTCTAGATGTTTGCGTATCTCTGAAAATGGAATTTTTTCCAATTTCATCATTTTGGCATCATATTTCATTGTGTATCTCTGTCACATTTCTTTCTCTTTTCATCTGCACCCAACAATTCTCTTTCCCTTCATCTCTTGGTCGTTGTGAATGCTGCTGCAGTGCATGCAACAGACAACACAGAAATACAAAGGATCACAAGAGACTACTATCAGCAGCTATATGAAAATAAAATGGAAAACTTGGAAGAAATGGACGAATTCTTAGAAAAGTATAACCTTCCAAAACTGAGCCAGGAAGAAATAGAAAATCTTACTAGACCAATCAAAAGCATGGAAATTGAAACTGCAATGAAAAATCTTTGAACAAACAAAAGCCACGGACCAGTTGGCTTCACAGGTGAATCCACCAAACAATTAAGGGCTAACACCTATCCTACTCAAACTCTTCCAAATTATTGCACAAGGTAAACCCCCAAAATCAATTGATGAGGCCCCCTTCACCCTAATCCCAAAACCAGCCAAAGATGCCGCCAGAAAAGAAAACTACAGGCCAAGATCACTGATGAACATATGTGAAAAATGTTCAACAAATTCTAGCAAACAGAATCCAACGACATATTCAAAAAGTTAGACATCATGACCAAGTGGGTTTATTCAAGAAAGCTCCATGTGGAACAAGGTCAAGTGTATTCACTGTGTTCTCATAGCCTGAAGACAAGGGTTTCCGACTGGAGAACAGAAAACAGAGGAGAGCTCCTGGAACGCGGAGAAAAAGAGGCGGGATGGGAAAGGATTCTGTCGGCTGGTAGAGAATTAAGTGGTCTTCGAGGTGCATTAAGACCACATTGCAGGAGGAACGTGGAATGATTCTCGCTTCCACAGACACTTAAACACAACCTAGTTGTCATGGAGGGAGTTTAGGCAAGATATGAAAAGCTAGATAATGGTGAAAGCTGAGAGAGAACAGAATGAATGCCCGAGGAGTGTGGCTGTGGGGCAAGGTTTGGAGGAGATGCACTCTGCGTGCTGTGTGACCCATCAGAGTTGACATAGAGATGAGGGTGGCAGATGAGTTTGGAGTCGTCTTTAGGGCATTACAAATGCCTCATTTCTCCCAGCAAATCATCTGACTTGCTCCCCATCCTCCGCTAAACATGTCAGAGTGGGGCTTTGTGATGTCAAAGCTCACCCAGGGCCACCATTGGCTGGGGAAGAGACTTGCTGACCTCATAAAGCATGAGGGTGAGGCTCCATGGGGACGGGTATATATAGGGGAGCTCAGGGGCTCTGAGCAGACCACTGTGAGTCCTCCAAATGACTGAGGTGACTAGGAAGCCACAAGGCTCCAGAGTAGTTATGGAACACACACCTCCTCTTACCCAGGAGAAGATGAAGACCTCCTATCAACTGAGGTCCAGAAAAAATGTCTAGGTGAGCTGAACCCAACCAAACTCTCTTGCCCATTGGCCCCACGCCAAAAGATCCCCTCCCCTGTCCTTGCCTGGCACATAACCCTTCCCTGCCCACACCTCTTCTCCTGAAGCCATCGTTCCCACCTGTCTTCACACTCTTCCCTAAACCAGTGCCATTCTTTACTCCCCCTCTTCTTTTCTCTAGGTGGCCAGGGTAAGCGTGAGGGTGAATAATCCCATTCCGGCAAAGCTGCCTAAGAAAACTCAGAAACCTCCCACCACCACAAAGCTTCAGAAAATCAGATGCTCAAAGCTCTTTAGCCAGAGTTCCAAGGCAAATGAACAGCTGAATCAGAAGGAACCAGAGGAGGTCCCAGAGACCACAGCAACCCCTGCCATTCCAGCCACTCAGAACGAACCAGAGGAGGTCCCAGAGACCACAGAGACCCCTGCCATTCCAGTTAATCAGAACGAAACAGAGGAGGTCCCAGAGGCCATGGAGACCTGGGGCATGGCTATAGAGACTTCAGAAATGCTCGGGGGTCTCGCCGCTGAGTACTGGCCAACAGGACAGATGCTGAATATTCTAGCAACTGCATACATTGATAACGAAAATAAAATCAACCTGATGTGAAATTATGTTTGTCTCTGAGTTCTCTGATAGTGGGGGCAGAGAGGGCAGGGAAGGGATAAGTGTGTGAGGAGGGAGGGAGATGGTTTCTGTGGAGTTGTAGATGGGACCAGAAGGTCCAGGTCGCCAGAAAGTAGGGTGAAGAACTGGTTCCAGACTGAGCTTCAAAGACACACTTCCCACGGGAGAAGCAAAGAGGACTTGGTGTTTCTCTGTGTGAGTGCAGAGATGGATACTTAGCTGGGGAGCTGTGTGGTGTGTGGGGGGCCGTGCCATTTGCTAAAAAGGCATACTAAAGGAGCTGCCCCATCAAAAGAATGGAATATTGGCATTTGCAGCAACATGGAAGGTAGAATATTGAGTCAAATAACTCACAGAGATAGACAAACACTGTATGATATGACTTATAGAATCTAAACATACCACAAAGTAGAGAATATGATAAAAATGGAGGCGCGCAGATATAGAGAAGCATCTACTGGTTACCAGCGGGGAGGGGAAGAGGGAGGGGCAATAGAGAGGTGCGGCAGTGGGAGGCACGGAGTGTTAGTTAGGTGGAAGATGAGCTCAGGGATGCATTGTACAACATGGGGAATAGAGCCAGGACTTTGCCATAACTATAAATGGAAAGCAAGCTTTAACAGTGGTATAATAAGAAAGAAAAGGAAAGAAAGTGGGGGGAGGAAGGAGGGAAGAAAAGAAGGAAAAGAATGGCTTTTTTGGAGGTCAAGCAGCCAATACTGATTAGGCCCTTTTTAGCAAAGGAATGTATTTTATTTTATTTTGTTTATTTTAATTGGTGGGTAATTACTTTACAATATTGTGGTGGTTTTTGCCATACATTAACATGAATCAGCCATGAGTGTACATGTGTTCCCCATCCTGATCCGCTCTCCCGACTCCCTCCCAATCCCATCCCTCTGGGTCATCTCAGTGCACCAGCCCTGAGCACCCTGTCTTATGCATCAAACATGGACTGGCTATCTCTTTCACATATGAGAATATACATGTTTCAATGCTATTCTCTCAGATCATCCCACCCTCGCCATCTCCCACAGACTCCAAAAGGCTGTTCTGTAAATCTGTGTCTCTTTTGCTGTCTCCCATATAGGGTTATCATTACCATCTTTCTAAATTCCATATATATGCCTTAGTAAAGTGTCTTGGTGTTTTTCTTTCTGACTTACTTCACTCTGTATAATAGGCTCCAGTTTCATCTACCTCAGTAGAACGGATTCAACAGTGTTTGTTTTAATGGCTGAGCAATATTCCATTGTGCCTATGTACCACATCTTTCTTTCCCATTTGCCTGCTGATGGACATCTACGTCACTTTCATGCCCTGGCTATTGTAAACAGTGCTGTGGTGAACATTGTGGCACACGTGTCGTTTTCACTTCTGGGTGAATCACGATTTGAATGAGGAGAAACCATGATGACTATTAGCCTGTTAGTGGGAAACCCTGCACATGAGTTTGGTTGAAGGACTGGGACCAAAGTTGGTAATGGTTGTTTCCAACCTTCTGAGGGTGCACAGATGGACATGTGGGGTGCTGCCCTGCTGGGGGACATCTCTGGTTGCTCTGTTCTCACCAGCAACAGAGGATTTTCTTTCCTTCCTTTCATTTCCCTTGTTTCCCTTTCTCCCTCTTTCCTCCCTACCTGCCTTTCTTTCACAAACATTCAATGTGCTCTGCTGTGCTGTATTTCATTGCTCAGCCGGGTCTAACTCTTTTTGACGCCATGGACTGTAGCCCACCAGGCTCCTCTGTCCATGGGGATTTTCCAGGCCGGCATACTGGAGCAGGCTGCCATTCCCCCCTCCAGGGGATCTTCCCAACCCAGGGATTGAATCCCGGTCTCCCATGTTGCAGGTGGTTTTTTTTTTTTTTTTTTTTTTTTTTCCTTTACTGTCTGAGCCACCAGGAAACCCTTAAAATGGGCTTCATCTGACACTATGTTTTTCATATCTGTAAGATCAAATGGGGTCTACTTTAGGATTTCCATGTCTCTCCTTACTTTGAGAACACACAAAACACAGTTTTTCCAAGTATCTTAATGTCTCTGTTTGCAATTTCTAAAATCTATGCCACTTCTGCCTGAGTTTCAGTTCTCAAGGGAATTTTAGTATGATTTTTCGTCCCTTCGTGAGATTTAATATGTTCTTAACGTGGTTTGGGCCTATTCCATACTCTTCTTGTGAATTGACTGCTCATGTCTTTAAACATGTCTTCATAAATTTAAAGGCCAGTGATACATCTTTCTTATAAAGTGTTGGCTCGTGCCTCTTGCCCATTTTTCTTTCAGGCTTTAAGATCTTTCTTCTCAAAATCGTAAGCGTCATTTTTTGGGTTTGTTTATGGCATGCTTTTTCTACCTCTTAAAATGTCCAGCAGTGTGATGGACCCTGGGTGAGTAAGTGACAAATGGACACCAGGATGTGAACACTTCACAGGAAACGCAGGGAGACCCACTAAGCCAACAAACTGTCTCCAGGGGTGCACCTCAGGCTTGTTGACCCGATGAGTCAATTGGAAAAACGAGGACTGAGGTGGAGCAGACAATCCGTTCCCCTTTCCTCCAGAGCCAAGCAGCTCAATGAGAGACCGTGGGAACTAGATGCACAGGACAGGATGACTCAGTGTTTTATCAAGAAGCTGGAAGCTTGTGGCAGCTGCTCATGGAAATGAATTCCACCATGGTTTTGGCTGTGAGGTCAGCTCCAAGGGAGCTTCCAGCAAGAAAACAAGATGAGAAAAGAGATTTGTGAGGGCACGTGTTGAGAAGACCCTTGCACTCAAGGCTCACACAGATCTGGGCAAGCTCCACCGCTTGCTGGGAATACTAATCAGCTGCAGGTGGTCATTTCCTGCATGGGATCCCCCAGCACAACCTGAAACAAGCATTTCTCTGCCCCATCCCCATCACCCTGTTGAAATGCAAGCCGGGGTAGTACTCCTAGGGAGGTGACCCTGAGTCCTAAACTTGAAACGAGACAGCTCCGTGTGGAGCAAGGGCAAGTGTATTCAATGCGTTCTCATAGCCTGAAGACAAGGGTTTCCGACTGGACACCAGAAAACAGAGGCGAGTTCCGGGAACACTGAGACAAGGAGGCGGGATGGAAAGGTTTCTGTCGGCTGGCCTAGAATTCAATCGGCTTCACGGTGCGTTAAGACCACACTGCAGAGGGAACGTGCAATGATGCTCCCTTCCACAGACACTTAAACACAGCCTAGTTGTCGTGGAGGGATTTCAGGCAAGATATTCAAAACTAGATAAAGGTGAAAGGTGAGAGAGAACAGAATGAATGCCCGAGGAGTGTGGCTGTGGGGAAGCTTTGTAGGAGATGCAGTCTGCCTGCCGTGTGACCCATGAGCTGACGTGGAGAGATGAGGGTGGCAGGTGAGTTTGGAGGCCTCTTTAGGGGAATTACAAATGCCTCATTTCTCCCACAAAATCATCTGAGTTGCTCCCCATCCTCTGCTAGACATGTCAGGATGGGTCTTTGTGATGTCAAGTCTCACCCGGGGCCACCATTGGCTGGGGAAGAGACGTGCTGATCTCATAAACCTTAACGGTGTGGCCCCCTGGAGATGGGTATATATAAGGGTGCTCAGGGGCTCTGGGGCAGACTACTGGGAGCCTTCAGAATGACTAAGGTCACTGGGAAGCCACAAGGCTTAGAGCAGTTACGTAACAACCATCTCCATATACCCAGGGGGAAAAGATGAAGACCTCCTATCAACTGAAGTCCAAAAGGTGAGCTGAACCCACCTAAGCTCCTCTTATCTTTCTCTGTTTGACTTACTTTGTATGGTCATCTCTAGGTGCATCCATGTTGACAAAATAGCATTGTTTCATTCTTTCTTATGGTTAATATTCCATTGTATGTATAAAATATCTTTCTTTATCCATTCACCTATGTATGGGCATTTAAGGATGTTTCCATTTCTTTGCTACTGTACTTGGTACTATTATAAACACTGCTGTGCGTGTCTCTTTCCTGATGGGAGTTTTCATCTTTACTAGGATATATGCCCAGTAGTGGGATTGCTGGATCATATGCTAACTCTATTTTTAGTTTGTTTCAAAAGCTGCATACTGGGGAGGGAGATGGGCAGGAGGTTCTAAAAGGAAGGGACATATGTGTACATATGGCTGATTCATGTTGAGGTTGGACAGAAAACAACAAAATTCTGTAAAGCAACTATCCATCAATAAGAAAATAAAAATTAATTTTAAAAGAACTGCTTACTGTTTCAATAGTGACAGCATCAGTTTCTTGACTTTCATGTATCGGATCTTGTTAATCTTGCTGCAGTGCATGGTCGACTTACACGTGTTTTCCAAAATCTGTGTTTCTTTATCGTTTAAAGCACTTTGAGCTGTATTTAACTGTTGCTGTTTTCTTCCTGAGAGTGTTCTGGATTTTCTTTTTCACTTTTTTTCTTTTTCGGATGAATCACCCCTGACATGGTCAAGGGTAGGTCTCATGTTGAGTCCAGCGGCCTTGTGTATATCATATATCCATCAGCGATAGTTTGAAGGCTGCCATTACAGAGAAAACCCTCGACGCTGCCAGGCTTTATGATTCCCTCCTCTTTTGGGATGGCCTGCCCCATCTGAGAGTTTTTGTCAGGCCCGGTTGTACAGTAGAGTAGAACGAGCCAGAGGATGCCACAAAACCCGTTGTCTCCTCACTCTTGGATTTTTGAAGTAAATCTTCCTATTCTCTTTAAGTTGAAGACAAGGGGAGCTGGTGGTACGTGTACAGATTCCTGTTCCGTGACACTGAGACTACTCTATGTATTCAGCTGTGCTTGTTTTCACCTACATATTATTAGAAGGTGTTTTGACTACCACTCTTGCTGCAATAGTTTTACGTGGATTCTGTATTTTATATGTATCTGTGGGAAGAAATTAACGCCAAACTACAGATGTTTCCCTTCCATCCACCACGGTCCACCCATAGGTTTTTTGCCAGGTTGGATGTCCATGTCACCTTTGTGTGGGTGCTCACTGCAGTGGATTTTTGTATCCCACCTCTCTGTTGCATCACCTGATGTTTCTTGAATCGAACCTCCTTCACTCAGTGGGATGATCTCTGGGTTTATCTATCTCTGAAGTTGTCCTCCTTTCAGATTTCAATCCTTGATTCAAATTCATTCTAGACCTGTATGAATTTCCTTATACATTCCTCTGTGTAGGTATGCTATCTTAACTTTCATCTCTTTGATGTTTGAATGGTTTCCATGGGACCTGGTTTGGGGTGTGTGGTGTTCGAAATCTGTTCATTTCTGAACTACTCCAGGAGAGGACCTGGTTTATCATACTGTCTCTGCCTCTTTGTTTATTTATTTATTTGTCTTTCATGGGAGTGCACTTTTCTAATCATGCTCATAGTGCCTCTTATCAGGTCCATCCCACCAGTAACCTAAAGTGTCCACTGCACTAATGCTATTCTACCACTGATTCCATGTACAGCTTTAGACAGTGGCCTTTTTTCGTGCTGAGGCAGAGGTGATCATATCCTCAAGAGCTTAGATGTTCGTATCTCTTAGATTTCATCCTATGTGCACATTGTCATCAGCTTTTTTCATGAGGCACGGAATTGTGTTTACCCGTTCATATCCTCTACCTGTTAGCTTCCCCTGTGTTTATTTTTTCTCCTATGTGAGCCCTGGCAATTTGTAAAGAGTGGGTATGGGTTAGAGCTCAGCACCGTTGTGAACACTGGGTCCATCAGCATTCGAAGGTTGCCGTTATAGAAAATGTCCACAAGGCGGCAGCATTTCTTCATTCCCTCCTCTTGTTGCTATGGTAACAGCCCCCTCTGAGGTTCTCCCAGGCCTGGTTGTAAATGAGAGCGAAAGGAGACCCTGGAAGTCACCAAAAGCTTTTGACTCTTTAGCCTTTGAGGTTTTTTCTTTAAGTGAAACTTTTATTTCTCATTTAAGACAATTTACACCGTTGTAGTTGTTGCAGGGAACCAGTTTCTCCTTCCGTTCCAGAGATACCTGGAGGTGTTCAGCTGTGGTTACTGTCACAGCTGTTTTTAGAAACTGTTGAGCACATTTCTCTTGATGCAAGAAGTCCATATGGATTATGAATTGCATAGGCATTTGTGGGGATAAATTTATTCCAGCCTTCACCTTTCAGGCTCTCACCCACCAACACCTTTTGCTAACCGTAATTTTCTTACCAGGAATGCAAGTCCATTTCACTTTTTTTTTTTTTTTTTTTTTCACTCTTCGCCATCAATGTTTTCTTTTTAATCCCCTCTCGAAGGTATATGATATGATATCTCTTTAATGTGCCCTTCTTTACTTACTGTGATTAACTCTAGATGTTTGCGTATCTCTGAAAATGGAATTTTTTCCAATTTCATCATTTTGGCATCATATTTCATTGTGTATCTCTGTCACATTTCTTTCTCTTTTCATCTGCACCCAACAATTCTCTTTCCCTTCATCTCTTGGTCGTTGTGAATGCTGCTGCAGTGCATGCAACAGACAACACAGAAATACAAAGGATCACAAGAGACTACTATCAGCAGCTATATGAAAATAAAATGGAAAACTTGGAAGAAATGGACGAATTCTTAGAAAAGTATAACCTTCCAAAACTGAGCCAGGAAGAAATAGAAAATCTTACTAGACCAATCAAAAGCATGGAAATTGAAACTGCAATGAAAAATCTTTGAACAAACAAAAGCCACGGACCAGTTGGCTTCACAGGTGAATCCACCAAACAATTAAGGGCTAACACCTATCCTACTCAAACTCTTCCAAATTATTGCACAAGGTAAACCCCCAAAATCAATTGATGAGGCCCCCTTCACCCTAATCCCAAAACCAGCCAAAGATGCCGCCAGAAAAGAAAACTACAGGCCAAGATCACTGATGAACATATGTGAAAAATGTTCAACAAATTCTAGCAAACAGAATCCAACGACATCTTCAAAAAGTTAGACATCATGACCAAGTGGGTTTATTCAAGAAAGCTCCATGTGGAACAAGGTCAAGTGTATTCACTGTGTTCTCATAGCCTGAAGACAAGGGTTTCCGACTGGAGAACAGAAAACAGAGGAGAGCTCCTGGAACGCGGAGAAAAAGAGGCGGGATGGGAAAGGATTCTGTCGGCTGGTAGAGAATTAAGTGGTCTTCGAGGTGCATTAAGACCACATTGCAGGAGGAACGTGGAATGATTCTCGCTTCCACAGACACTTAAACACAACCTAGTTGTCATGGAGGGAGTTTAGGCAAGATATGAAAAGCTAGATAATGGTGAAAGCTGAGAGAGAACAGAATGAATGCCCCAGGAGTGTGGCTGTGGGGCAAGGTTTGGAGGAGATGCACTCTGCGTGCTGTGTGACCCATCAGAGTTGACATAGAGATGAGGGTGGCAGATGAGTTTGGAGTCGTCTTTAGGGCATTACAAATGCCTCATTTCTCCCAGCAAATCATCTGACTTGCTCCCCATCCTCCGCTAAACATGTCAGAGTGGGGCTTTGTGATGTCAAAGCTCACCCAGGGCCACCACTGGCTGGGGAAGAGACTTGCTGACCTCATAAAGCATGAGGGTGAGGCTCCATGGGGACGGGTATATATAGGGGAGCTCAGGGGCTCTGAGCAGACCACTGTGAGTCCTCCAAATGACTGAGGTGACTAGGAAGCCACAAGGCTCCAGAGTAGTTATGGAACACACACCTCCTCTTACCCAGGAGAAGATGAAGACCTCCTATCAACTGAGGTCCAGAAAAAATGTCTAGGTGAGCTGAACCCAACCAAACTCTCTTGCCCATTGGCCCCACGCCAAAAGATCCCCTCCCCTGTCCTTGCCTGGCACATAACCCTTCCCTGCCCACACCTCTTCTCCTGAAGCCATCGTTCCCACCTGTCTTCACACTCTTCCCTAAACCAGTGCCATTCTTTACTCCCCCTCTTCTTTTCTCTAGGTGGCCAGGGTAAGCGTGAGGGTGAATAATCCCATTCCGGCAAAGCTGCCTAAGAAAACTCAGAAACCTCCCACCACCACAAAGCTTCAGAAAATCAGATGCTCAAAGCTCTTTAGCCAGAGTTCCAAGGCAAATGAACAGCTGAATCAGAAGGAACCAGAGGAGGTCCCAGAGACCACAGCAACCCCTGCCATTCCAGCCACTCAGAACGAACCAGAGGAGGTCCCAGAGACCACAGAGACCCCTGCCATTCCAGTTAATCAGAACGAAACAGAGGAGGTCCCAGAGGCCATGGAGACCTGGGGCATGGCTATAGAGACTTCAGAAATGCTCGGGGGTCTCGCCGCTGAGTACTGGCCAACAGGACAGATGCTGAATATTCTAGCAACTGCATACATTGATAACGAAAATAAAATCAACCTGATGTGAAATTATGTTTGTCTCTGAGTTCTCTGATAGTGGGGGCAGAGAGGGCAGGGAAGGGAAAAGTGTGTGAGGAGGGAGGGAGATGGTTTCTGTGGAGTTGTAGATGGGACCAGAAGGTCCAGGTCGCCAGAAAGCAGGGTGAAGAACTGCTTCCAGACTGAGCTTCAAAGACACACTTCCCACGGGAGAAGCAAAGAGGACTTGGTGTTTCTCTGTGTGAGTGCAGAGATGGATACTTAGCTGGGGAGCTGTGTGGTGTGTGGGGGGCCGTGCCATTTGCTAAAAAGGCATACAAAGGAGCTGCCCCATCAAAAGAATGGAATATTGGCATTTGCAGCAACATGGAAGGTAGAATATTGAGTCAAATAACTCACAGAGATAGACAAACACTGTATGATATGACTTATAGAATCTAAACATACCACAAAGTAGAGAATATGATAAAAATGGAGGCGCGCAGATATAGAGAAGCATCTACTGGTTACCAGCGGGGAGGGGAAGAGGGAGGGGCAATAGAGAGGTGCGGCAGTGGGAGGCACACAGTGTTAGTTAGGTGGAAGATGAGCTCAGGGAGGCATTGTACAACATGGGGAATAGAGCCAGGACTTTGCCATAACTATAAATGGAAAGCAAGCTTTAACAGTGGTATAATAAGAAAGAAAAGGAAAGAAAGTGGGGGGAGGAAGGAGGGAAGAAAAGAAGGAAAAGAATGGCTTTTTTGGAGGTCAAGCAGCCAATACTGATTAGGCCCTTTTTAGCAAAGGAATGTATTTTATTTTATTTTGTTTATTTTAATTGGTGGGTAATTACTTTACAATATTGTGGTGGTTTTTGCCATACATTAACATGAATCAGCCATGAGTGTACATGTGTTCCCCATCCTGATCCGCTCTCCCGACTCCCTCCCAATCCCATCCCTCTGGGTCATCTCAGTGCACCAGCCCTGAGCACCCTGTCTTATGCATCAAACATGGACTGGCTATCTCTTTCACATATGAGAATATACATGTTTCAATGCTATTCTCTCAGATCATCCCACCCTCGCCATCTCCCACAGACTCCAAAAGGCTGTTCTGTAAATCTGTGTCTCTTTTGCTGTCTCCCATATAGGGTTATCATTACCATCTTTCTAAATTCCATATATATGCCTTAGTAAAGTGTCTTGGTGTTTTTCTTTCTGACTTACTTCACTCTGTATAATAGGCTCCAGTTTCATCTACCTCAGTAGAACGGATTCAACAGTGTTTGTTTTAATGGCTGAGCAATATTCCATTGTGCCTATGTACCACATCTTTCTTTCCCATTTGCCTGCTGATGGACATCTACGTCACTTTCATGCCCTGGCTATTGTAAACAGTGCTGTGGTGAACATTGTGGCACACGTGTCGTTTTCACTTCTGGGTGAATCACGATTTGAATGAGGAGAAACCATGATGACTATTAGCCTGTTAGTGGGAAACCCTGCACATGAGTTTGGTTGAAGGACTGGGACCAAAGTTGGTAATGGTTGTTTCCAACCTTCTGAGAGTGCTCAGATGGACATGTGGGTTGCTGCCCTGCTGGGGGACATCTCTGGTTGCTCTGTTCTCACCAGCAACAGAGGATTTTCTTTCCTTCCTTTCATTTCCCTTGTTTCCCTTTCTCCCTCTTTCCTCCCTACCTGCCTTTCTTTCACAAATATTCAATGTGCTGTGCTGTGCTGTATTTCATTTCTCATCCGAGTCCAACTCTTTTTGACCCCATGGACTGTAGCCCACCAGGCTCCTCTGTCCATGGGGTTCTCCATGCAAGCCTAGTGGAGCAGGCTGCCATTCCCCCCTCCAGGGGATCTTCCAAACTCAGGGATTGAATCCTGGTCTCCCATGTTGCACGTTTTTTTTTTTTTTTTTCTTTACTGTCTGAGCCACCAGGAAACCCTTAAAATGGGCATCATCTGACACTATGTTTTTCATATCTGTAAGATCTAATGGGGTCTATTTTAGGATTTCCATGTCTCTCCTTACTTTTGGAACGCACAAAACACAGTTATTCCAAGTATCTTAATGTCTCTGTCTGCAATTTCTAAAATCTATGCCACTTCTGCCTGAGTTTTAGTTCTCAAGGAAGTTTTAGTATGATTTTTCTTCCCGTTGTGTGATTTAATATCTTGTTTATGTGGTTCGGAGTTAATTCCATACTCTTCTTGTGAATTGGCTGCTCATGTCTTTAAACATGTCTTCATAAATTTAAATGCTAGTGATTCATCTTTCTTATAAAGTGTTTGCTCATGCCTCTTGCCGATTTTTCTATCAGGTTTTAAAATCTTCTAACAATTGTAAGAGTCATCTTTTGGGTTTGTTTACGGGATGTTTTATCTACTGCTTAAAATGTTCAATGGTGTGATAGACCCTGGGTGACTAAGCAACAAATGGACAACAGGATGTGAACACTTCACAGGAAACCCAGGAAGACCCACTAAGACAACAAACTGTCCCTAGGGGTGCACCTCAGGCGGCTTGCCCCTACGAGTCATTTGGAAAAGTAAGGACTGAGGTGGAGCACACAATCCATTCCCCTTTCCTCCAGAGCCAACCAGCTCAATGAGAGACCGTGGGAATTAGCTGCACAGGGCAGAATGTCTCAGTGTTTCGACCAAGAAGCTGGAAGCTTGTAGCAGCTGCTCATGGAAATAAATTCCACCATGGTTTTGGCTGTGAGGTAAGCTCCAAGGGAGTTTCCAGCATGAAAACAACATGAGAAAAGAGATTTGTGTGGGCACATGTTGAGAAGTCCTTTGCACTCAAGGCTCACACAGTTCTGGGCAAGTTCCACCCCTTGTTGGGAATACTCATCTTTCGCAGGTGTACATTTGCTGCATTGGATCCCCCAGCACAACTTGAAACATGCATTTCTCTGCCCCTTGCGTATCACCCTGTTCAAACCCAAGCCTGGGGAGTACTCCGAGTAAGGTGACCCTGAGTCCTAGGCTTGAAACGAGACAGCTACGTGTGGAGCAAGGGCAAGTGTATTCACTGCATTCTCACAGCCTGAAGACAAGTGTTTCCAACTGGAGTCCAGAAAATGGAGGCGAGCTCTGGGAACATTGAGACAAGGAGGCAGGATCGAAAGATTTCTGTCAGCTGGCCAAGAATTCAATGAGCTTCAAGCTGCATTAAGACCCCATTGCAGGATGAACGTGCAATGATTCTTGTTTCCTCAGATACTTAAACACAACCTAGTTGTCATGGAGGAACTTCAGGCAAGATATGAAAAGCTGGATAATGGTGAAAGCTGAGAGAGAACAGAATGAATGCCTGAGGAGTGTGGTTGCGGGGCAAGGTTTGGAGGAGATGCCCTCTGCCTGCTGTGTGACCCATCAGAGTTGACATAGAGGTGATGGTGGCAGGCGAGTTTGGAGTCCTCTTTAGGGCATTACAAATGCCTCATTTCTAGCAGCAAATCATTTGAATTGCTACTCATCCTCCGCTAGACACGTCAGGATGGGGCTTTGTGATGTCAAACTCACCCAGGGCCACCATTGGCTCGGAAAGAGATTTGTTGACCTCATAAATCATGAGGGTGAGGCTCCATGGGGACATGTATATATAGGGGTTCTCAGGGGTTCTGAGCAGACCACTGTGAGTCTCCCTAATGACTGAGGTGATTGGGAAAGCCACAAGTCTCCAGAGCAGTTATGGAACACACACCTCCTGTTACCCAGGAGAAGATGAAGACCTCTTATAAACTGAGGTCCAGAAAAAATGTCTAGGTGAGCTGAACCCAGCCAAACTCTCTTGCCCATTGACCCCACCCCAAAAGACCCCCTCCTCTGTCCTTGCCTGGCACATAACCCTTCTCTGCCCACACCCCTTCTCCTGAAGCCATTGTTCCTCCTGTCTTCACACTGTTCCCTTAACCAGTGCCATTTTTGCTCCCTGTATTGTTTTCTCCAGGTGACCAGGGTAACCATGAGTGTGAATAATCCCATTCCGGCAAAGTTGCCCGAGAAAACTTCTCTGAAAACTCCCACCACTTAAAAGCTTAAGTTAATTAAATGCCCAAAGCTCTGTATTCAGAGTTCCAAGGCGAATGAACAGCTGAATCAGAGGGAACCAGAGGAGGTCCCAGAGACCATGGAGACCCCTGCCATTCCAGGTAATCAGAAGGAACCCGAAGAGGTCCCAGACACCATGGCGAGCGTTCCATTCCAGCTAATCAGAATGAATCAGAGAAGATCCCAGAGACCATGGAGACCCCTGCATTTCCAGCTAATCAGAAGGAACCAGAGGAGGTCCCAACGTCCATGGAGACCCCTGCCTTCCAGCAAATCATAATGAACTAGAGAACGTCTCAGCAACCTTGGAGGCCCCTGCCATTTCAGCTTATTAGAATGAACCAGCGGAGGTCCCAGAGTCCATGGTGACCCCTGCAATTCCAGCTGGACCAGTGGACAGCCAGTGGCCATGGCTAGACTACTCAGAAAAGCTTGCAGGTCTGGCCGCTTAGTACTGGCCAAAAATGCAGATGCTGAATATTATAGCAACTGCCTACACTAATAACGAAAATAAAATAAAAGAAAGCCTATGTGAAATTATGTTTGTCTCTGAGTTCTCTGATAGTGGGGAGCAGAGAGGGCAAGGAACGGATAAGTGTGTTAGGAGGGAGGGAGATGGATAATGTGGAGTAGGACATGGGAATAGAAGGTCCAGCTGACCAGAAAGTTGTGGGAAGAACTGGTTCCAGACTGAGCTTCAAAGACACAATTCCCAATGGAGACGAGGAAAAGGACTTGGAGTTTCTCTGTGTGAATGCAGAGATGGACACTTAGCTCGGGAGCTGTGTCGTGGGGGGAGGGGAGCAGTTCCATTTGTTCCAAAAGGCATACAAAGGAGCTGCCCCATCAAAAGAATGGAATATTGACATTTGCAGCAACATGGAACGTAGAATATTGAGTAAAATACCTCAGACAGAGATTGACAAATACTGTATGATATTACTTATAGAATGTAAACATACCACAAAGTAGAGAATATGATAATAATGGAGGTGCACAAATATAGAGAAGCATCTACTGGTTACCAGCTGGGAGGGGTAGAGGCCAGGGCAAAACAGATTTGGGGCTGTGGGAGGTATGCAGTGCTAGTTAGGTGGAAGATGAGCTCAGGGATGCCTTTGTCATAACTATGACTTTGTCATAACTATAAATGGAAATGAAGCTTTAACAGTTGTATAATCAGAAATAAAAGGAAAGAAAGAGGGGGGAGGAAGGAGGAATGAAAGGAAGGAAAAGAAGGGCGTTTTTGGAGGTCAAAAACTCAATACTGATAAGGCCCTTTTTAGCAAAGGGATGTATTTTATTTTATTTTATTTATTTTAATTGGTGGGTATTTACTTTACAATAATGTGGTGATTTTTGCCATATGTTGACATGAATCAGCAATTGGAGTACATGTATTCTCCATCCTGATTCCCCCTCATAACTTCCTCCAAATTCATTCCCTCTGGGTCAGCGCAGTGAAGCAGTCCTGGGCACCCTCTTTTATGTATCGAACATGGACTCGCTGTCCCTTTCACGTAGGATAATATACTTGTTTCAACACCATTCTCTCAGATCATCCCACCCTCACCGTCTCCCACAGAGTCCAAAAGACTGTTCTGTAAATCTGTGTCTCTTTTGCTGTCTCCCATATAGGGTTATCATCTCCATCTTCCTCAATTCAATACATATGCCTTAGTATAGTGTATTGGTGTTTCTCTTTCTAACTTATTTCGCTCTATAAAATAGGCTTCAGTTTCATCCACTTCATTAGAATGTATTCACATGTGTTCTTTTCAATGGCTGAGCAATATTCCATTGTGTCTATGTACCACAGCTTTCTTAGCCATTTGTCTGCTGGTGGACATCTAGGTTGCTTCCATGCTCTGGTTATTGTAAATAGTGCTGTGATGAACATTGGGGCACACGTGTCTTTTTCACTTCTGGATGAATCACGATTTGAATGAGGAGACACCATGATGACTATTAGCCTGTTAATTGTAAACCCGGCACATGAGTTTGGTTGAAGGAGTGGGTCCAAAGTTGAAGATGGTTGTTTCAAACCGCCGGAGAGTGCTCAGATGGACAGGTGGGGTGCTGTCCTGCTTGGGGACATCTCTGGTTGCTCTGTTGTCAGCAACAACGGGGGATGTTCTTTCCTTCCTTTCATTTCCCTTGTTTCCCTTTCTCCCTCTTCCCTACATGAATTTCTTTCAAAAACATTCAATGTGTTGCACTGTGCTATGCTTCGTTGTTCAGCCATGTCCAACTCTTTGTGATCCCATGGACTGTAGCCCACCAGGCTCCTCTGTCCATGGGGATTCTCCAGGCAAGCTTACTGGAGCAGGCTGCCATTCCCCCCTCCAGGAGATCTGCCCAACCAAGGGATTGATTCCTGGTGTCCCATGTTGCAGGTGGGTTTTTTTTTTTTTTTTCTATCTGAGTCATCAGGAAACCCTTAAAATGGGCTTCATCTGACACTATGTTTTCATATCTGTAAGATCAAATGGGGTTTCTCTTATGATTTCCATGACTCTCAATTTTAGAACACACAAAACACATTGTTTCCAAGTATCGTAATGTCTCTGTCTGCAATTATTAATACCTATGCCACTTCTGCTGAGTTTCAGTTCTCAAGGGAATTTTAGTATGATTTTTCTTACCTTCGTGAGATTTAATATGTTCTTAACGTGGTTTGGGGCTAGTTCCATTCTCTTCTTGTGAATTGGCTCCTCATGTCTTTAAACATGTCTTCATAAATTTAAAGGCCAGTGATACATCTTTCTTATGAAGTGTCGGCTTGAGCCTCTTGCCCATTTCTCTATCAGGTTTTAAGATCTTTTAAAAATTCTAAGAGATATTTTTTGGGTTTGATTATGGCATGCTCTTTCTACCTCTTAAAATGTTCAGCAGTGTGATGGACCCTGGGTGAATAAGCAACAAATTGACAACAGGATGTGAACACTTCACAGGACCCCAGGAAGACCCACTAAGCCAACCAACTGTTCCCAGGGGTGCTCCTCAAGCTGGTGAACCTTACGAGTCAATTGGACAAACAAGGACTGAGGTGGAGCACACAATCCATTCCCCTTTTCTCCAGAGCCAACCAGTTCAATGAGAGACCATGGGAACTAGATGCACACGACAGGATGACTCAGTGTTTCATCCAAGAAGCTGGAAGCTTGAGGCAGCTGCTCATGGAAATGAATTCCACCTTGGTTATGGCTGAGAGGTAAGCTCCAAGGGAGCTTCCAGCAAGAAAACAAGATGAGAAAAGAGATTTGTGAGGGCACGTGTTGAGAAGACCTTTGCACACAAGGCTCACACAGCTCTGGGCAAGCTCCACCCCTTGCTGGGAATACGAATCAGACACAGGTAGGAATTTCCTGCATGGGATCCCCCAGCACAACCTGAAACATGCATTTCTCTGCCCATCCCCATCACCCTGTTGAAACACAAGCCTGGGTAGTACTCCTAGTGAGGTGACCCTGAGTCCTAAACTTGAAACTAGACAGCTCCGTGTGGAGCAAGGGCAAGTGTACTCACTGCATTCTCTCAGGCTGAAGACAAGGGTTCCGACTGGAGACCAGAAAATGGAGGCGAGCTCCGCGAACGCTGAGACAAGGAGGTGGAATGGAAAGGTTTCTGTCTGCTGGCCCAGAATTCAATGGGCTTCAAGGTGCATTAAGACCACATTGCAGGACGAACGAGCAATGATTCTCACTTCCACAGATACTTAAACACAACCTAGTTGTCATAGAGGGAGTTTAGGCAAGATATGAAAAGCTAGATAATGGTGAAAGCTGAGAGAGAACAGAATGAATGCCCGAGGAGTGTGGCGTTGGGGCAAGGATTGGAGGAGATGCACTCTGCCTGCTGTGTGATCCATCAGAGTTGTCATAGAGGTGAGGGTGGCAGTTGAGTTTGGAGGCCTCTTTAAGGCATTACTAATGCCTCATTTCTCCCATAAATATCATCTGAGTTGCTCCCCATCCTCTGCTAGATATGTCAGGATGGGGCTTTGCGATGTCAAAGGTCACCCAGGGCAACCACTGGCTGGGAAAGAGACTTGCTGACCTCATAAAGCATGAGCGTGAGGCTCCATGGAGTCGGGTATATATAGGGTTGCTCATGGGCTCTGAGCGACTACTGTGAGTCCTCTACATGAATGAGGTGACTGGAAAGCCACAAGGCTCCAGAGCAGTTATGGAACACCCACCTCCTGTTATCCAGGAAAAGATGAAGACCTCCTATCAATTGAGGTCCAGAAAAAAAATGTCTAGGTGAACTGAACCCAGCCAAACTCCTCTTGTCCATCGACCCCACCCCAAAAGACACCTTCCCCTGTCCTTGCCTAGCATATAACCCTTCTCTGCCCACAACCCTTCTCCTGAAGCCATTGTTCCCACCAATCTTCACACGCTTCCCTAAACCAGTGCCAATCATTTTCCCTGTCTTGTTTTGTCCAGTTGGCCAGGGTAACCGTGAGGGTGAATAATCCCATTCCAGCAAAGCTGCCCAAGAAAACTTATCTGAAATCGCCCACCACACAAAAGCTTAAGTAATCCAGATGTTCAAAGCTCTGTAGCCAGAGATTAAAGGCAAATGAACAGCGGAATCAGAAGGAACAAAAGGACTTCCCTGAGACCATGGAGACCCCTGTTATTCCAGGTAATCAGAATGAACCAGAGGAGGTCCCAGAGACCATGGAGACCCCTGTTATTCCAGGTAATCAGAATGAACCAGAGGAGGTCCCAGAGACCATGGAGACCACTACATTTCCAGCTAAAGAGAATGAACCAGAGAAGGTCCCAGAGACCATGGTGACCACTGCTACTCAAGCTGGACCAGTGGACAGCCAGTGACTTCGGGCCATGGCTAGAGTACTCAGAAATGCTTGGGGGTTTGGCCGCTGACTACTGGCCAAAAGTGCAGATGCTGAATATTTTATCAACTGCCCACACTAATAACGAAAATAAAATAAAATCAAGCTGATGTGAAATTATGTTTGTCTCTGAGTTATCTAATAATGGGGGCAGAGAGGGCAGGGAACGGATAAGTGTGTTAGGAGGGAGGGAGATGGTTTCTGTTGAGTTGGAGATGGGACCAGAAGGTTCAGCTTGCCAGAAAGTAGTGGGAAGAACTGGTTCCAGACTGAGCTTCAAAGACACACTTCTCATGGGAGAAGAGGAAGAGGACTTGAAGTTTCTCTGTGTGAGTGCAGAGATGGACACTTAGCTGGGGAGCTGTGTCGTGTGTTGGGGGGCAGTGCCATTTCTTCCAAAAGGCATACAAAGGAGCTGTCACATCAAAAGAATGGAATATTGACATTTGCAGCAACATGGAACGTAGAATATTGAGTAAAATACCTCAGACAGAGATTGACAAGTACTGTATGATATCACTTATAGAATGTAAACATACCGCAAAGTAGAGAATATGATAATAATGGAGGTGCACAAATATAGCGAAGCATCTACTGGTTACCAGCGGGGAGGGGAAGAGGGCGGGACAATACAGAGGTCGGGGAGTGGGAGGCACGCAGTGATAGTTCGGTGGAAGATGAGCTCAGCGATGCATTGTACAACATGGGGAATAGGGCCAGGACTTTGTCATAACTATAAATGGAAATGAAGCTTTAACAGTTGTATAAACAGAAAGAAAAGGAAGGAAAGAGGTGGGAGTAAGGAGGGAAGAAAGGATGGAAAAGAAGGGTGTTTTCGGTAGTCAAAAAGTCAATACTGATTAGGTCCTTTTTATAAAGGATTTTATTTTATTTTATTTTATTTTATTTTATTTATTTTAATTGGTGGGTATTTACTTTAAAGTATTGTGGTGGTTTTTTGCCATACATAGACATGAATCAGACATGGGAGAACATGTATTCTCCATCCTGATTCCACCTCACAACTTCCTTCCAATCCAATCCCTCTGGGTCAGCCCAGTGAACCAGTCCTGGGCACCCTGTCTTATGCATTGAACATCGACTGGCTGTCCCTTTCACATATGATATTATACTTGCTTCAACGCTATTCTCTCAGATCATCCCACCCTCACTGTCTCCCACAGAGTCCAAAAGAGTGTTCTGTAAATCTGTGTCTCTTTTGCTGTCTCCCATATAGGGTTATCATCTCCATCTTCCTCAATTCAATATATATGCCTTAGTATAGTGTATTGGTGTTTTTCTTTCTGACTTACTTCACTCTGTGCAATAGGCTCCAGTAACATACACCTCATTAGAATGTATTCATATGTGTTCTTTTCAATGGCTGAACAATATTCCATTGTGTCTATGTACCCCAGCTTTCTTACCCATTTGTCTGCTGAGGGACATCTAGGTTGCTTCCATGCCCTGGTTATTGTAAACAGTGCTGTGATGAACATTGGGAAACACGTGTCTTTTTCACTTTTCGATGAATCACGATTTGAATGAGGAGATACCATGATGACTATTAGCCTGTTAGTGGTAAGCCCTGCACATGAGTTTGGTTGAAGGAGTGGGTCCAAAGTTGGAGATGGTTGTTTCAATCCGGCTGAAAGTGCTCAGATGGATATGTGGGGTGCTGTCCTGCTCGGGGACATCTCTGGTTGCTCTGTTCTCACGAGCAACAGAGGATTTTCTTTCTTTCCTTTCATTTCCCTTGTTTCCTTTTCTCCCTCTTTCCTCCCTACCTGAATTTCTTTCACAAACATTCAATGTGCTGCACTGTGTTATGCCTCGTTGTTCAGCCGTGTCCAACTCTTTGTGACCCCATGGACTGTAACCCACCAGGCTCCTCTGTCCATGGGGATTCTCCAGGCAAGCTTACTGGAGCAGGCTGCCATTCCCCCCTCCTGGGGATCTCCCCAACCCAGGGATTGAATCCTGGTCTCCCATGTTGCAGATAGGTTTTTTTTTTTTTTTTTTTTTTTACTATCTGAGCCATCAGGAAACCCTTAAAATGGGCTTCATCTGACACTATGTTTTCATATCTGTAAGATAAATTGCGGTACTTTTTATGATTTCCACGACTCTCCTTATTTTGAGAACACACAAAACACATTTATTCCAAGTATCCTAATGTTCCTGTCTGCAATTATTAAAACCTATGCCACTCCTGCCTGAGTTTCAGTTCTCAAGGGAATTTAAGTATGATGTTTCACAACTTTGTTAGATTTAATATGTTCTTAACTTGGTTCGGGTCTAGTTCCATACTCTTCTTGTGAATTGGCTGTTCATGTCTTTAAACATGTCTTCATAAATTTAAAGGCCAGTGATACATCTTTCTTATAAAGTGTTGGCTCCTGCCTCTTGACCATTTTCTTCCAGGTTTTAAGATCTTGTAAAAATTCTAAGGGTCATCTTTGAGTTTGATTACCGCATGCTATTTCTACCTTTTCAAATGACCAGCAGTGTGATGGACCCTTGGTGAGTAAGCAACAAATGGACAACAGGATGTGAACACTTCACAGAAATCCCAGGAAGACCCACTAAGCCAACCAACTGTCCCCAGGGGTGTACCTCAGGCTGGTTGACCCTACGAGTCAATTGGACGAACGAGGACTGAGGTGGAGCACACTATCCATTCCCCTTTCCTCCAGAGCCAACCAGCTCAATGAGAGACCATGGGAACTAGATTCACAGGACAGGATGACTCTGTATTTCGTCTAAGAAGTTGGAAGCTTGTGTCAGCTGCTCATGGAAATGAATTCCACCTTGTGGCTCTGAGGTAAGCTCCAAGGGAGCTTGCAGCAAGAAAACAATGAGAAAAGTGATTTGTGAGTGCATGTGTTGAGAAGACCTTTGCACACAAGGCTCACACAGCTCTAGCCAAGTTCCACCCCTTGCTGGGTTTAAGAATCAGCCGAAGGTGGGCATTTCCTGCATCGGATCCCCCAGCAAAACCTGAAACACGCATTTCTCTGCCCCTTCCCCATCACCCTGTTGAAACGCAAGCCTGGGGAGTACTCCTAGTGAGGTGACCCTGAGTCCCAGACTTGAAACGAGAAAGCTCCGTGTGGAGAAGGGGAAAGTGTATTCACTGCATTCTCACAGCCTGAAGACAAGGGTTTCCGACTGGAGACCAGTAAATGGAGGCGAGCTCCGGGAACACTGAGACAAGGAGTCGGGATGGAAAGGTTTCTGTTGGCTGGCCCAGAATTCAATGGGCTTCAAGGTGCATTAAGACCACATTGCAGGACGAATGAAAATGCTTCTCGCTTTCACAGACACTTAAACACAATCTAGTTGTCATGGAGGGAGTTTAGGCAAGATATAAAAGCTAGATAATGGTGAAAGCTGAGAGAGAACAGAATGAATGCCCGAGGAGCGTGGCTGTTGGACAAGGTTGGGAGGAGATGCCCTCTGCCTGCTGTGTGACCCATCAGAGTTGACATCGAGGTGAGGGTGGCAGGTGAGTTTGGAGGCCTCTTTCAGGCATTACAAATGCCTCCTTTCTCCCAGCAAATCATCTGAATTTCTCCCCATCCTCCGCTAGACGTATCAGGATGGGGCTTTGTGATGTCAAGCTCACCCAGGGCCACCATTGGCTAGGGAAGAGACTTGCTGACCTCATAAAGCATGAGGGTGAGGCTCCATGGGGACGGGTATATGTAGGGGTTCTCAGTGGCTTTGAGCGGACCACTGTGAGTCCTCCAAACGAATGAGGTGATTGGGAGAGAAGGCTCCAGAGTAGTTATGGAACACCCACCTCCTATTACCCAGGAGAAGATGAAGACCTCCTATCATTTGAGATCCAGAAAAAAATGTCTAGGTGAACTGTACCCAGCCAAACTCCTCCTGCCCATTGACTCCACTCCAGAAGACACACTCCCCTGTCCTTGCTTGGCACATAACCCTTCTCTGCCCACACCCCTTCTCCTGACGCCATTTTTCCCACCTGTCTTCACACTCTTCCCTAAACCAGTGCCATTCATGCTCCCTGTCTTCTTTTCTACAGGTGGCCAGGGTAATCGTGAGGGTTAATAATCCCATGCCAGCAAAGCTGCTCACGAATATTTCTCTGAAAACTCCCACCACAAAAAAGCTTAAGAAAATCTGATGCTCAAAAGTTCTGTAGCCAGAGATCCAAGGTGAATGAGCAGCCGAATCAGAAGGAACCAGAGGAGGACCCAGAGACAACGGAGACCCCTGCCATTCCAGATAATCAGAAGGAACCAGAAGAGGTCCCAGATATCATGGAGACCCCTACCATTCCAGGTAATCAGAATAAACCAGAGGAGGTCCCAGAGACCATTGAGACCCCTGCATTTCCAGCTAATCAGAATGAACCAGAGGAGGTCCCATAGACCATGGAGACCCCTGCCTTTCCAGCTAATCAGAATGAATCAGAGGAGTTCCCAGAGACCATGGAGACCCCTGCATTTCCAGCTGATCAGAATGAAACAGAGGAGGTCCCAGAGACCATGGGGATCCCAGTCTTTCCAGCTAATCAGAATGAATCAGAGGAGCTCCCAGAGACAATGGAGACCCCTGTATTTCCAGCTAATCAGTATGAACCAGAAGAGGTCCCAGAGACCATGGAGACCCCTGCCTTTCCAACTAATCAGACTGAATCAGAGGAGTTCCCAGAGACCATGGAGACCCCTGCATTTCCAGCTAATGACAATGAACCAGAATAGGTCCCAGATACCATGGAGACCCCTACCATTCCAGCTAATTAGAATGAACCAGCGGAGGTCCCAGAGACCATGGAGACCTCTGCCATTCCAGCTGGACAAGTAGACAGCTGGTGACTTCGGGGTATGGCTAGACACCTCTGAAATGCTTGGGTGTCCAACCGCTGAGTACTGGCCCAAACTACAGATGCTGAATATTATAGCAACAGCCTACACTAATAACGAAAATAAAAATAAAATCAAGCTGATTTGAAATTATGTTTGTCTCTGAGTTCTCTGATAGTGCGGGGCAGAGAGGGCAGGAAAGGGATAAGTGTGTGAGTAAGGAGGCAGATAGCTTCTGTGGAGTTGGTGATGGGACCAGAAGGTCCAGGTTGCCAGAAAGTAGGGGGAGGAACTGGATCCAGGCTGAGCTTCAAAGACACACTTCCCATGGGAGAAGAGAAGAGGACTTGGTGTTTCTCTGTGCGAGTGCAGAGATGGACAATTAGCTGTGGAGCTGTGTTGTGTGTGGGGCAGCAATGCCATTTGTTCAAAAGGCATACAAAGGAGCTGCCCCATCAAAAGAATGGAATATTGACATTTGCAGCAACATGGAAGGTAGAATGTTGAGTAAAATAACTCAGACAGTGATAGACAAATACTGTATGATATCACTTATAGATGTTTTGCCTGTAGTCCAGATCCCTGATCGGGAAAGGTGACTCCACGAGACAATGCAACTTGCAGTAGGGGAATTTATACTGACTAGAGCCAGGGCCTCGTGCCCTCACCAAGGATGTGAGGATGAAAAGGCCCTGAGTCCCAGTTCTCTCGGGTCTTTATTGGGTACAATCAAGTAGTTGGTCAAGCGGATTGGTTACACAGTTGCAAGGCAATTTTTGTTCGCCCAATCCTTGTGGGCTTTCAGCTTTCCCCTGATAGGTTCCCTTTTTCTTGCTAGGCACATGTTGATTGGCTGGCTCTAGGTGGCCTGATAATTATGTTACTCCAGGAAGCCAGGCCTACTGCTAATCTAGGCTGCCTGTCATGTCGTTAGCCATGACAGCATCACATTTCCCCCCTGTCTTTGTACTTTTTGTAGAGGAATCTTTCTCTCTACCCTGTGAAATTGGCTGATATTGTTGTCTCAATACCATAATTTGGATGGTATTTTGGTGCTCTCTAATAAATGAGACCAGACGGTTTTAAATGCATGGACCAAAGGTCAGTAACAATGTTAATATTATGAATGGACCCAGGAGGGTGGAAATCAAAGTGGTAAACCAGGGGGAGCGCTGAAACCAAGATTCAACTACCCTTGTTGGGCTTTTCCTTCTCTCTTCTGCTGGGCTAGTCCCTCTCTTACTTTCTGGAGTGATTTTTGTACCACCCCTGAATGGTCGATAGAGAAACAGCATTCTTCTCCCAGTGCTGCACATAATCCTGTTTGTTGCAGAAACAACAAATCGAAACCTCTCTTTTTCTGTAACACTACTTCAGCCAAGGAGCTCAATATCTCCATCTATTGCAGCCCTTAGTTGATTATACTGTTTACCTTGCAACGTTTAGGCTGCAATCTCACTTCCCATTTTTATAGCACCCAATAGGACTGCCAAAGTCAGGGCAGTGATTGGTTCTCGTTTTACCCTATATTGACCCGATGGGTCTAACCTTGGTTGCAGCTCTTCCTTTGAGTAATAATTTAGCCGGGGGATCAGGTGGACTAGGACACAGAAATCTTGGGAGGCATTAAGTGCTGCCTAATGGACACATGGGGTTTGTCCGGCGGAGCTAGTCTACCACCCGTTTTCTGGCGGAAGTACCCACTGGTGAGTAGAATTGGGGAGGCTAGTCCTAGGGACTGAATTATTATCACCAAGGTGGTGATAAGTCTTAGGGATAGTTCCTATACAGGTGCCTACCCCGTAATGGAGCCTACTGTCAACTGGCCTGACCCAGGTTGTTGCTGCCGTCTGCAGGCCGAGACATATTATAGCAAAGCCAGCAACCATTTGTTAAGTCCGGACGAGAGGCATTTAGGGTGAGATAGGCCGAGGAGATCATTTTCATAAGGGGGTCTGTTGGTGGGGACATGTTAACCATGGGGGGTACCACGGTGCATGGAGTCAAACCATTAGGGAGTCTTTGGGGTTGCTCTGTCACCTGGTTTGGTCCTAAGGCTACTTTGGGTGCCAAATACAGCGGTCCCTGTTTTAATTTAAGCTCAAACCAGAATCCTGTGTCATAGCCAGTCTTGTAAAGAAAGAGGCCCCAAGCTCGGCCAACATCCCATCTGGTAAATTTTTTTCCTTTGTCTGTGAATTTGATCTGTAATGGGAAACATAGCCCGGGACTCTCTTAGTTGGACATTTCTGGGAATTCGGGGGTGATTTTACCTGAATGAGGTCCTTGTCGGAGTTAGTGAGCCAATGGACTGTTCCTGTGGTTTCGCAAACCCAAGCGGCGCAATAAAAAAGAGTCAACTCACCCACATTTTTCAATTTGGTTCTGATCCCTTCCTCCCCCCAGGCAGACATAGAGAGGCACCTTTTCTTAGTACTGTGGGCCTTTTCGCTCACACTTACGGGTGAACAGACTGAAAGAGCCGTGGGCAAAGAACTTGGTCAGTTGGTGGGGACCAAACCCATTACCGTCAGCTGCCAGCAGGCAAAAATCAAAGGTCAGTACTGGCCACCATGTCCCTTTGGGGGCCACGTTGGAGTTCGAATTAAGCACTTCTCCAGTCTCAGGATTGTAGATCACCCAAGTCAGGTTAGCTGGCTGATGGGGGTTGTGGCTGGTTGCTCCTGGGCCTATGAAAACTGTTATCAGCAGGAGAGTTAAGAGTGCTCCCGTCGTACGAGTTTCTGTTTCAAAGGATTTGACGGGTGAGGTCTTGCCTCCCATTCTGCTTGCACCTTCTCTTGTTCTTCAGAGGTGGCTTGCCGCACGTGATTGCAGTGAACCCAGGGCCTGATCCCGTCGACCTTAACAGCAGTAGGAGAGGTAAGGAGAACAACATAAGGGCCTTTTCATCTAGGTTCTAATGCTTTAGATTGGTGTCGTTTTACCCCAGCCCAATCATCCGGGCCAATATTACGTGAGTGGATGGTCCCCTTGCTTGGAACCCCGTGTATCTCTCGAATTAATTTCCAAACATGTCTATGCACCTTACTTAATGCCATCAGTGTTGGCTGGAATTGTCCCAAGGTAAGGGGTGGTAGGCATTTTTTCTCAAATATAGGACACACAGGAGGGTGTCTTCTATACAGAATCTCAAAAGGGGTAAGATTCAGCTTATAAGGGGTGTTACACGCTCGAAAGAGCGCAAAGGGAAGGAGGGTCACCCAGTCCCCGCCAGTCTCTATTGCCAACTTTGTCAAAGTTTTTTTTAGCGTCTGATTCATTCTCTCAACCTGTCCTGAGCTCTGGGGGTTATATTCACAATGTAACTTCCATTTTGTCCCCTGTTGTACAATCTGGCTCACTAAAGCAGGTCCGTTATCAGAGCCCATAGTCACTGGCAGCCTGTGCCTAGGCACTATCTCTCCTAAGATCTTTTTAGCAACCACTATTGCTGTCTCTCCCTTAGTGGGGAATGCTTCTACCCACCCCGAGAAGGTATCTACCAGAACCAATGGATAGCGATACCTGTAGTTGCCTGGTCTTACCTCAGTGAAATCTATCTCCCAGTGTTGACCTGGCTCTTCCCCTCGGTACCTCTTTCCAGTGTGCTGCCTTTTCCCTGTCCTCATCAGCTGGCACTCTTTGCAAGCCTGGATTATCTCTCGTACAGTTGCATTTTGTCAAGGGAAACTCAGGCAGGCTGTCTGGAGAACTGTCAAGGTATTTTTCTCCCCCAAGTGTATAGTTGTGTTCAGGTGTTCATATAGGTGATGACCCAGGGTGGCAGGCAATATCAGGTTATTGTTTTGATCTCGGTACCATCCATCTTTGTCATCCTTCTGGAGGGTGGTATCCTCGTTAATCCAAACGAGGTCAGGGATGGAATAGTCGGGAACTGGCGGCAGAGTCTGCATACCAGGAGGTGGAAGTCATATGGCTAATATGGGGGCGGCGTAGTCCCGGCTGGCCGCTTCTTGTGCGGCCGCATCAGCAGCCCGATTGCCCCGTGTCCTAGGGTCTTTTCCTTTCTGGTGACCAGGAACATGTACAATTGTTACTGCCCGCGGCAGTTGAACAGCTTTCAGGAGCCTGCGGATCTCGGGCAAATTCTTGACTTTTTTTCCCTCCGCTGTTCTAAATCCCCTTTCCTGGTTTATCGGACCTTGAATATGGACAGTGCTAAAAGCATATCGGCTGCCCGTAAAAATGGTGACTCTCTTTCCTTTTGCTTGTTCCAGAGCCTGTATTAGGGCAATCCATTTTGCTTTTTGCGCAGACGTGTTTGGGGGAAGTGTCTCAGCCCATCTTGTCAGTCCTGAATTATCATCTAGAGCAGCTCCTGCCTTCCTTTGTCCATCTTTTACATAGCTGCTCTCATCAGTGAACCATACTAGCTCACTGTTGTTTAGCGGCACATCAGTTGTCTTTTCGAGCCGCCAGGGCCTCAGCCAGTATCTCACTGCAATTATGGAGAGGGCAGTCCTTCTCTGGGTTAGGTAGAAGCGTGGCTGGATTCAGGAAGCAAGGGGTCTGAAAACCCACCGGTGGGGCATCAAGCAGCAGGGCCTGGTAATGTGTCAAACGGGCATTGGAGATCCACTTACCCGGCGACTGCTTTAAAACTCCTTCGATGGCTTGGGGTGTGTAAACCCAGAGTTGCTGTCCATATGTCAACCTGTCGGCATCGCGGTCGAGGAGGGTAGTGGCTGCAATGATGTGGAGGCTTGGGGGCCACCCAGTGGCCACCGGGTCCAATCGCTTTGAAAGGTTTGCCACTGGCTGCTTCCATGGTCCCCATTGTTGCGTCAAGACCCTCTTTCCTATTCCTTGCTGTTCATCTACAAACAGCTGGAATGGCTTATTTGGGTGAGGCAGGGCAAGGGCTGGGGCTTCTAGTAAGCCCCGTCTGAGTGTCTGGAAAGCCTGTTTCATTGGCTCAGTCCAAGTCCAGTCTGGGGTCTCTTTACTTCCCTCATACAAGGGCCAGGCCTTCTCAGCAAACCCCATGATCCACAGTCTACAATATCCAACAGTCCCCAAACACTCTCACCTGGCACGGGGTCTTGGGCTCTGGTATCTGCAATATTGTTTCCTTCATGGCCTGAGTTAGCCACCTTTGCCCCTGCCTGATCTTATACCCGAAATAGGTGACCTCTTGCCGGGATATTTGCACCTTTTTTGAGCTAGCACCATATCCCAAGGTGCCTAAAGTCTGTAAGAGGTCACAGGTGGCATGGCTGCATGCCTCCTCTGTGGTTCCAGCCAACATAAGGTCATCCACATATTGCAGCAGGATGACCTCTGGGTGGCAAGTCCGATATTCATAGAGGTCCTCACTCAAAGCCTCATTAAACAAGGTAGGGGAGTTTTTGAACAATTGTGGGAGGTGGGTCCAAGTTAGTTGTACTACCAGTTGGCCTTCCCCCTCAGTCCACTCAAAGGCAAATATTTCCTGGCTCTGGGCGACCAGGGGTAGGCTGAAAAAAGCATCTTTCAAGTCCAACACAGTGTACCAAGTGTACTCAGGCAGCAGACTGCTCAGGAGGGTGTACGGGTTGGGGACAGTAGGGTGTATGTCACTCACCAGCTTGTTGACTTCTCTTAGGTCCTGGACAGGTCTGTAATCCGTACTCCCTGGCTTCTTCACCGGTAGTAAGGGGGTGTTCCAAAGGGATTGGCACCTCTTGAGAATTCCGGCATCGACGAGCCATCAAATGTGGGGAGTGATCCCCCGCCGAGCCTCCTGGCTCATAGGGTATTGCCTCACCCTCACAGGAGTCACCTCGGCTTTTAGTTCAATGACGACCGGATGTCTCTGTTTAGCCAGTACCATACCTGCTGTTTCTGCCCATGACAATGGGTATTTGTGGACCCACGGTTGTATATCTGGTGCTATAACCTCTGAGGGCTTAGGCACAAAAAGTCTGTATTCATCTCTTAAATCTAGAGACAAGACATGTATCGGCTCTCCAAGTCCATCTGTGACTGACATTGCCCCAGGGTCAAAATGGATCTTAGCACTAACTTTAGTCAACAAGTCCCGTTCAAGTAGAGGGGCTATGCCTTCTGGTATCACCAAAAACGAATGGGACACCTGATGGGTCCCCAGATTTACTTTCCGTTCCGTGGTCCAACAATATCTTTTTGTCCCCGTGGCACCCTGCACCAAGCTGGTTTTCTTAGACATTGGTCCTAGTTTTTGATTTAAAACAGAGTGTTGGGTGCCAGTGCCCACCATGAAGCCAACGGGTTTCCCCTCCACATGTATGGTTACCCAGGACTCGGGGAGGGGTGCTGAGTCTTGACTCCCCTAGGAGTGTTCAATGCATAAGACAGGGTTTTCAGGACTAGTGCCCTGGGCAGACCCAGAGAGATGGGATGGCGAGGGAGGTGGGTGGGGTGATCAGGATGGGGAATACAGGATGGGGAACTCGAGTTCCAAGGGAAATTCTCTCTCTCTGGGTTGTTCCTTTCTTCAGGTCCCTCTTAGGGCACTCATTTTTCCAGTGCCCCTGTTCTTTGCAGTAAGTGCACTGTTCTTTCCCTAGGGCCTGCCTTTTTGGTCTCTCTTTTTTTTTCTCCTGGCTGGGGGCCTCGAGACTCCCTCAATTCTGTTCCGGCCTTCATCCCCGCAAAATGAATCTTGGCTAGCTCTCTCTGGTTCCTCCAGTTTTCCTTTGCCCTATGTTCCCTATCTTCTTTCCTGATCTTCTCAGCTAGTTCTCTTTCCTCCCAGCGAAGTCCTTCCTCCCTTTCTTCTAGGGTCTCCCTATTATTAAATACCTTTTCAGCTGCTTTCAGCAAGTCATGTATTTTCTGTTCTCTTAACCCCTCTATCTTTTGTAATTTTCTCTTAATATCTGGGGCTGCCTGATTCACAAACGCTAGTAGAACTGCATCGTGTGATTCCTCAGCCTGGGGGTCTATAGGTGTATATTGCCTAAAGGCTTCCATTACCCTCTCTAGGAAGGCTGACGGGCTCTCAGTGGGCTCTTGCCTTACTAAACTTACCTTCACCAAATTTGTCGGCTTCCTAGCTGCAGCCCGCAGGCCAGCCATTAGAGTCTGGTGGTATACTCGGAGAGACTCCCTACCTTCCGCTCACTCAAAATACCAGTTAGGCCGCAACAGAGGAAACCCCTCGTCCACGAGATGAGGCTGGGCGGTTGGTCTCCCGTCGACCCCCAGGACCCATTTCTGCGCCTCTGCCAGGATTCGCTCCCATTCTTCCTTGGTGAAGAACACCTGCAACAGCTGCTGGCAACCATCCCAGGTGGGGTTATGAGTGAACAAAATGGAATCGAAGAAGTCAATGAGGCCTTGGGGTTTCTCTGAAAAGGTGGATTTTGGGTTTTCCAATTATACAGATCACTCGTGGAAAAGGGCCAGTACTGATAGGTTCACTTTCTGTCCAGGTGAGCTGTCTCCATCCCGCTCGGACGGGGAGTGCCTGTACAGTAGATGAAGGTAACTCTGGGTTCCCATGACCTTGCTCACCCCTATTTCCTCTATTTCTTCTCCGGGATCGGGGTTCCCTTATCCCTTCTGATTTATTGGGGGGGGGGGCTCTTCCCCAGGGGGAACTGCAACAGAGCTGGGGCATAGGGTGGGGGCGTAATTTCCATCTCTATGTCAATCAGGTTCGGGTACGAGGATTCCTGCAAGACCGGTTTTGGGCCCTTGTTCTTCTCGGCTTCTTCTGGGGGAGTGGGGGTTTCCATAACCAGGGCTTGTACATTAGGAGAATCAGGGAGTTTGTGAACAAAAGGTTTTTAACCATTCGGGCGGATTTTCTACTAGATCTTGCCAGACCATAACATATGGGACTTGGCCCGGGTGGCCCCAGGGATCAGGAGCCATAATTTTCTCTTTTACTGCCCGAATAATAGAAGGTTGAAAAGTTCCCTCTGGAGACCATCCAACCTGGAAGTCGGACCACTCTGCAGAGCAAAAGGTCATCAATTTACTCTTTTTAACCAGTAGCAACAGCTCACACGCTCTAGCCCTGACATCTGAGAAATGATCAGTCATGAGAGAGAGTGGGGTAGATTTTCCTTGCCCCATAGCGAGAGTCAAAAGAAGGTCACTGAGAATTACCACCAAAAAATCCTATTGGGAGTGGTGGCAGCCAGGAGGTTGGGCTTGTGGTATGCTTCGTGGAACTATTTGAGTGCCTTAGTCATTGCACGGAAGTTTTCTTGTTGGGGCGAGCACCCTAAGGGTTTTTAGCCCGTTCTCTGACCCCCTTATCCTTTTACGGGAGTCTTCCAGTGGCAGGCACCCTATTGGCTCTTAAGTGCCTCTCCCGTGCCCACAAAGACAGGTTTTCATTTGGCCAGATTTTCGGTTTAGAACACGAGAAAAAAGAAAAGAGTTTCACCCTCTCGGGCTCCCATTACTGGGGCTGACTTGTTGGAAGGCTTTCAGAATCCGCCAGAGAGTAGCCCTGGCCGGGACTCGTCGGTTGCCCTGACAACTGTCTGCCTGTTCACTGAAACTCTCAGAAACAGAAATGTGGCTCCAATGCTTTATAGGAGGAAGTAGACAACAGCACACCAGAGAACAACGAGACAGAAGACAATGCCGGTAGTTATACAGATGTGAAAGGGCATAGAAAAACACATAGACAGCACACATTGGCTGACAACACAGAATTGGGGGGTGGGACCCCCTGAGTCTCCCTATCCTCTGGAACAAGGGTCACCTTACCAAATGGCATCCACTGTTCCCCAGATCCGGGCTTAGGAGAGGAGGTCTTTTTCCCACAGAGCCAGCTGCTTTCCAGCGTGCTCGCTGGCCTCAGCCTCACACCGGCTGGAACTGCCAATCCATTCCCTCATGGAAAGCTTTCCCTCATGCCAGACACTTTACTGCCTTTTAGCCGGGCCTTGGATTTACACTGGACTTTTCCAGACCTCCCTGAGCACCAGTGCTATTACCTGTCCTTTTCCCGCTTTGTTCCAAAGAGCGTTCTTCCCTGGTTAAGGGATCCCGGACGAGCCCCCAAATGTTCTGCCCATAGTCTGAATCCCCGATCGGGAAAGAAGACTCCTCGAGACAATGCAACTTGCAGTAGGGGAATTTATTACTGACTCGAACCAGGGTCTCCCGCCCTCACCAAGGGTGTGAGGACAAAAAGTCCCCGAGCCCCAGTTCTCTCAGGTATTTATTGGGTACAAGAGTAGTTGGTGCAAGCAGATTGGTTCCACAGTTACAAGGCACTTTTTGTTGGCCCAATCCTTGTGGGCTTACAGCTTTCCAATGATAGGTTCCCTTTTTCTTGCTAGGCACATGTTGATTGGCTGGCTCTAAGTGGCCTGATAATTATGTTACTCTGGGAAACCAGGCCTATTCCTAATCTAGGCTGTCTGTAATGGCGTTAGTCGTGACAGCCTCACAATAGAATCTAAACATACCAAAAAGTAGAGAATATGATAAAAAATGGAGGCGCATAGATATAGAGAAGCATCTACTGGTTAGAGGCGGGAAGGGGAAGAGGGAGGGGCAATACAGACGTGGGGGAGTGGGAGGACAACAGTGTTAGTTAGGTGGAGGATGAGCTCAGGGATGCATTGTACAACATGGGGAATAGAGCTAGGACATTGTCATAACTATAAATGGAAAGAAAGCTTTAACAGTTGTATAATAAGAAAGAAAAGGAAAGAAAGGGGGGGAGGAAGGAGGGAAGAAAGTAAGGAAAGGAATGGCGTTTTTGGAGGTCAAATAGCAAACACTGAATAGGCCATTTTTCGCAAAAGAATATATTTTGTTTTCTTTAATTATTTTTTTTCGTGGGTAATTACTTTAAAATATTGTGGTGGTTTTTGCCACACATTGACATGAATCAGCCATGCGTGTACATGTGTTCCCCATCCTGATCACCCCACCCCCTCCCTCGCCATCCCATCTCTTTGGGTCTGCCCAGGGCACTAGTCCTGAAAACCCTGTTTTATGCATCGACCATGGACTGGATATACCTTTCACATATGATAATATACATGTTTCAATGCTATTCTCTGATCATCCAAGCCTCGCCGTCTCCCACAGAGTCCAAAAGACTGTTCTGTAAATCTGTGTCTCTTTTGCTATCTCCCAAATAGGGTTATCATCTCCATCTTCCTAAATTCAATATATATGCCTTAGTATAGTGTAAAGGTGTTTTTCTTTTTGACTTACTTTGCTCTGGATAATAGGCTCCAGTTTGATCCACCTCATTAGAATGGATACACATGTGTCCTTTTTAATGTCTGAGCAATATTCCATTGTGTCTATGTACCACAGCTTTCTTACCCATTTGTCTGCTGATGGACATCTAGGTTGCATCCATGCACTGGTTATTGTAAACAGTGTTGTGATGAACATTGGGGCACACGTGTCTTTTTCACTTCTGGGTGAATCAGGATTTGAATGAGGAGAAACCATGATGACTATTAGCCTGTTAGTGGTAAACCCTGCACATGAGTTTGGTTGAAGGAGTGGGACCAAAGTTGGTGATGGTTGTTTCAAACCGTCTGAGAGTGCTCAGATGGACATGTGTGGTGCTGTCCTGCTGGGGGACATCTCTGTTCTGTTCTCACCAGCAACGGAGGATTTTCTTTCCTTCCTTTCATTTCCCTTGTTTCCCTTTCTCCCTCTTTCCTCCTTACCTGCCTTTCTTTCACAAATATTCAATGTGCTGCGCTGCGCTGTGCTTTGTTGTTCAGTCATATCCAACTCTTTGTGACCCCATGGACTGTAGCCCGTCAGGCTCCTCTGTCCATGGGGATTCTCTAGGCAAGCATACTGGAGCAGGCTGCCATTCCCCCCTCCAGGGGATCTTCCCAACCCAGTGATTGAATCCTGGTCTCCCATGTTGCAGCCGTTTTTTTTTTTTTTTTTTTTTTTTTGCTATCTGAGCCATCAGGAAACCCTTTAAATGGGCTTCATCTGACACTATGATTTTCATAACTGTAACATAAATGGGGTCTATTTTATGATTTCCATGACTCTCCTTATTTTTAGAACACACAAAACATATTTATTCCAAGTATCCTAATGTCTCTGTCTGCAATTACTAAAATATATGCCACTTCTGCCTGAGTTTCAATTCTCAAGGGAATTTAATATGATTTTTCATACCTCCGCTAGATTTAATATGTTCTTAACGTGGTTCGGGGCTAGTTCCACACTTTCTTGAGAATTGGCTGCTCATGTCTTTAAACATGTCTTCATAAATTTAAAGGTCCGTGATATATGTTTCTTATAAAGTGTTGGCTCTGGCCTCTTGCCCATTTTTCTATTAGGTTTTAAGATCTTCTAAAAATTCTAAGAGTCATCCTTTGGGTTTGTTTATGGCGTGCTTTTTACCTCTATAAATGTTCAGCAGTGCAATGGACCATGGGTGAGTAAGCAACAAATGGACGACAGGATGTGAACACTTCCCAGGAAACCCAGGAAGACCCACTAAGCCAACAAACTGTCCGCAGGGTTGCACCTCAGGCTTGTTGACCCTACGAGTCAATTGGGCAAATGAGGACTGAGGTGGGGCACACAATCCATTCCCCTTTCCTCCAGAACCAACCAGCTCAATGAGAGACCATGGGAACTAGATACACAGGACAGGATGACTCAGTGTTTCGTCCAAGAAGCTGGAAACTTGTGGCAGCTTCTCATGGAAATGAATTCCACCTTGGTTTTGGCTGTGAGGTAAACTCCAAGGGAGCTTCCAACAAGAAAACAAGATGAGAAAAGAGATTTGTGAGGGCACGTGTTGAGAAGACCTTTGCAAATACGGCTAACACAGCTCTGGGCAAACTCCACCCCTTGCTGGGAATACTAATCAGCCGCAGGTGGGCATTTTCTGCGTGGGATCCCCCAACACAACCGGAAGCATGCATTTCTCTACCCCTTTCCCATCACCCTGTTCAAACCCAAGCCTGGGGAGTACTCCTAGTGAGGTGAACCTGAGTCCTAGACTTGAGACGAGACAGCTCCGTGTGGAGAAAGGGCAAGTGTATTCACTTCATTCTCACAGCCTGAAGACAAGGGTTTCCAACTGGAGAACAGAACATGGAAGTGATCTCCTGGAACACTGAGACAAGGAGGCAGGATGTAAATGTTTGTGTTTGCTGGCCAAGAATTCCATGTGCTTCAAGGTGCATTAAGACCACATTGCAGGATGAACGAGCAATGCTTCTGGCTTCCAAAGACAGGGAAACAGAACCTAGTTGTCATGGAGGGAGTTTAGGCAAGATATGAAAAGCTAGATAATGGTGAAAGCTGAGAGAGAACAGAATGAATGCCCGAGGAGTGTGGCTGTGGGGCAAGGTTTGGAGGAGATGCACTCGGCCTGCAGTGTGATCCATCAGATTTGACATAGAGGTGACTGTGGCAGGTGAGTGTGGAGGCCTCTTTACGGCATTATTAATGCCTCATTTCTCCCAGCAAATCACCTGAATTGCTCCCCATCCTCCGCTAGACATGTCAGAGTGGGGCTTTGTGATGTCAAAGCTCACCCAGGGCCACCATTGGCTGGGGAAGAGACTTGCTGACCACATAAAGCATGAGGGTGAGGCTCCATGGGGACAGGTATATATTGGGTGCTCAGGGGCTCTGAGCACACCACTGTGAGTACTCTAAATGACTGACGTGACTGGGAAGCCACAAGGTTCCAGAGTAGTTATGGAACACCCACCTCCTGTTACCCAGGAGAAGTAGAAGAACTCCTATCAACTGAGGTCTAGAAGAAAAATGTCAAGGTGAACTGAACCCAGCAAAACTCTTCTTGCCCATCCTCCGTACCCCAGAAGAAACCCTCCACTTCCTTGCCTGGCACATAACCCTTTTCTGCCCAAAACCCTTCTCCTGAAGCCATCGTTCCCACCTGTCTTCACACTCTTCCCTAAACCAGTGCCATTCTTGTTCCCTGTCTTGTTTTCTCCAGGTGGCCAGGGTAACCGTGAGGGTGAATAATCCCATTCTGGCAAAGCTACACAAGAAAATTTCTCTGAAAAATCCCACCAAAAAAAAAGCTTCAGAAAATCAGATGCTCAAAGCTCTGTAGCCAGATTTCCAAGGCGAATGAACAGCTGAATCAGAAGGAACCATAGGAGGTCCCAGAGACCATGGAGACCCCTGCTATTCCAGGTAATAAGAGGGAACCAGAGGAGGTCCCAGAGACCATGGAGACCCCTGCCATTCCAGCTAATCAGAATGAATCAGAGCAGGTCCCAGGGACAATGGAGAATCCTGCATTTGCAGCTAATCAAAATGAACGAGAGGAGGTCCTAGACACCATGGAGACCCCTGACATTCCAGCTGATCAGAAAGAACCAAATGAGGTCCCAGAGAACATGAAGAACCCTGTCATTCCAGCTGGACCAGTGGGCAGCCAGTGACTTTGGGGCATTGTTAGACACCTCAGAAATGTTTTGTTGTCTAGTCACTGAGGACTGGCCAAAAGTACAGATGCTGAATATTATAGCAACTGCATACACTAATAACAAAAATGAACTAAAATCAAGTTGATATGAAATTGAGTTTGTCTCTGAGTTCTCTGATAGTGGGGACCAGAGGGGCAGGGAAGGGATAAGTGTGTGAGAAGGGAGGAAGATGGCTTCTGTGGAGTTGGAGATGGGACAAGAAAGTCCAGGTTGCCAGATAGGAGGGGTAAGAACTGTTTCCAGACTGAGCTTCAAAGACACATTTCCCATAAGAGAAGAGGAAGAGGACTTGGAGTTTCTCTGTGTGAGTGCTGTGATGGACACCTAGCTGGGCAGCTCTGCCGTGTGTGGGGGAGCAGTGCCATTTGTTGAAAAGGCATACAAAGGAACTGCCTCATCAAAAGAATGAAATATTGACATTTGCAGCAACATGGAAGGTAGAATATTGAGTAAAATAACTCAGACAGAGATTGACAAATACTGTACGATATCACTTATAGAATGTAAACATACCGCAAAGTAGAGAATATGATAACAATGGAGGTGCACAAATATAGAGAAACATCTACTGGTTACCAGCGGGTAGGGGAAGAGGCCGGGGCAATACCGGGGTGGGGGAGTGGGAGGCACCCAGTGATAGTTAGGTGGAAGATGAGTTCAGCGCTGCAATGTAGAACATGGGGAATAGAGCCAGGACATTTTCATTACTATAAATGGAAAGCAAGCTTTAGCAGGTGTATAATCAGAAAGAAAAGGAAAGAAAGAGGGGAGAGGAAGGAGGGAAGAAAGGAAGGAAAAGAAGGGCGTTTTTGGTGGTCAAAAATTTAATACTGATTAGGCCCTTTTAATCAAAGGATTCTATTTTATTTTATTTTATTTATTTTAATTGGTGGGTATTTACTTTACAATATTGTGGTGGTGCTTGCCATACATTAACATGAATCAGCCAGGGGAGTAAATGTATTCCCCATCCTGATTCCCCCTCACATCTTCCTCCCTATCCAATCCCTCTGGGTCAGCCCAGTGAACCAGTCCTGGGCACCCTGTCATATGCATCGAACATGGACTGGCTATCCCTTTCACATAGGATAATAGAAATGTTTCAGTGCTATTCTCTCAAATCATTCCACCCTTGCTTTCTCACGCAGAGTCCAACAGACTGTTCTGTAAATCTGTGTCTCTTTTCTGGTCTCCCATATAGGGTTATCATCTCAATCTTTCTAAATTCAATATATATGCCTTAGTATAGTGTAATGGTGTTTTTCTTTCTGACTTACTTCGCTCTTTATAATAGGCTCCAGTTTCATCAACCTCATTTGAATGGATTCACATGTGTCCTTTTTAATGGCTGAGCAATATTCCATTGTGTCTATGTACCACAGCTTTCTTACCCATTTGTCTGCTGATGGACATCTAGGTTGCTTGCATGCCCTTGTTATTGTAAACAGTGTTCTGGTGAACACTGGGGCACACGTGTCTTTTTCACTTCTGGGTGAATGAGGATTTGAATGAGGAGAAACCATGATGACTATCAGAATGTTAGTGGTAAACCCTGCACATGAGTTTGGTTGAAGGAGTAGGACCGAAATTGGAGATGGTTGTTTCAAAACGCCTGAGAGTGCTCAGATGGACATGTGTGGTGCTTTCCTGCTGGGGGACTCTTCTGGTTGCTCTGTTCTCACTAGCAACAGAGGATTTTCTTTCCTTCCTTTCATTTCCCTTGTTTTCTTTTCTCTCTCTTTTCCCCCAACCTGAATTTGTTCCAGAAACCTTCAATGTGCTGTGCCGTGCCGTGCTTCGTTGTTCAACATGACCAACTCTTTGTGACCCCATGGACTGTAGTCCACCAGGCTCCTCCGTCAATTGGGATTCTTCAGGCAAGCTTACTGGAGCAAGCTGCCATTCCCCTCTCCAGGGGACTTTCCAATCCACGGACTGAATCCTGGTCTCCCATGTTGCAGGTGCATTTTTTTTTTTTTTATTACTATCTGAACCATCAGGAAACCCTTAAAATGTTCTTCAAGTGACACTATGTTTTTCATGTCTGTATGATCAAATGGAGTCTATTTTAAGATTTCCATGACTCTCCTTATTTTTAGGACACACAAACCACATTTATTCCAAGTATCCTAATGTCTCTGTCTGCAATTACTAAAATTTATGCCATTTCTGACTGAGATTCAGTTCTCAATGAAATTTAATATGATTTTTCATACCTTCTTTAGATTTAATATGTTCTTAAAGTGGATCGGGGCTAGTTCCATATTCTTCTTGTGAATTGGCTACTAATGTCTTTGAACATGTCTTCATAAATTTAAAGGTCCGTGATATATGTTTCTTATAAAGTGTTGGCTCATGCCTCTTGCCCATATTTCTATCAGGTTTTAAGATCTTCTAAGAATTTTAAGAGTTATCTTTTGGGTTTGTTTACAGCGTGATTTTTCTACCTCAAAAATGTTCAGCAGGGTGATGGACCCAGCGTGAGTAAGCAACAAATGGACGACAGGATGTGAACACTTCCGAGGAAACCCAGGAAGACACACTAAGCAAACAAACTGTCGCCAGTTGTGCAACTCAGGCTGGTTGACCCTACGAGTCAACTGGACCAATGAAGACTGAGGTGGACAACACAATCCAATCCCCTTTCCTCCAGAGTCAACCAGCTCAATAAGAGACCATGGGAACTAGATGCACAGGACAGGATGACCCAGTGTTTCATCCAAGAAGCTGGAAGCTTGTGGCAGCTACTCATGGAAATGAATTCCACCTTGGTTTTGGCTGTGAGGTAAGCTCCAAGGGAGCTTCCAGCAAGACAACAAGATGAGAAAAGAGATTTGAGGAGGCATCTGTTGCGAAGACCTTTGCACACAAGTTTCACACAGTTCTGGGCAAGCTCCAACCCTTGCTGGGAATATTAATCATCTGCAGGTGGGCAATTCCTGCATGGGATCCCCCAGCACAGCCAGAAACATGATTTCTCTGCACCTTCCCCATCACCCTGTTCAAACCCAAGCCTGGGGGGTACTCCTAGTGAGGGGACACTGAGTCCTAGACTTGAAACGAGACAGCTCCGTGTGGAGCAAGGGCAAGTGTATTCACTGCATTCTCACAGCTTGAACACAAGCCTTTCCGACTGGAGACCAGAACATTGAGGCGAGCTCCTGGAACACTGAAACAAGGAGGCGCGAAGGAAAGGTTTCTGTATGCTGACCCAGAATTCAATGGGATCCAAGGTGCATTAATTCCACATTGCAGGACGAACGAGCAATGATTCTCGCTTCCACAGAAACTTAACACAACCTGTTGTCATGGAGGGAGTTTAGGCAAGATATGAAAAGCTAGATAATGGTGAAATCTGAGAGAGAAAAGAATGAATGCTCGAGGAGTGTGGCTGTAGGGCAAGGTTGGGAGGAGATGCACTCTCCCTGCTGTGTGATCCATCAGAGTTGACAAAGAGATGAGGGTGGCAGGTGAGTTTGGAGGCCTCTTTAGGGCATTACTAATGCCTCATTTCTCCCAGCAAATCATCTGAATTGCTCCCCATTCTCCTCTAGACATATCAGGATTGGGCTTTGTGATGTCAAAGCTCACCCAGGGCCACCATTGGCTGGGGAAGAGACTTGCTGACCACATAAAGCATGAGGGTGAGGCTTCATGGGGACAGGTATATATAGCGGTGCTCAGGGGCTCTGAGCAGAACACTGTGAGTCCTCCAAATGACTGAGGTGACTGGGAAGACACAAGGCTCCAAAGTAGTTATGGAATACCCACCTCCTGTTACCCAGGAGAAGATGAAGACCTCCTATCAATTGAGGTCCAGAAAAAGTGTCAACATGAACTGAACCCAGCCAAATTCCTCTTTCCCATCGGCCCAACCCGAGAAGACTCCCTCCCTTGTCCTTGCCTGGCACATAACCCTTCTCGGCCCACAACCCTTCTCCTGAAGCCATCGTTCCCACCTGTCTTCACACTCTTCCCTAAACCAGTGCCATTCTTGCTCCTTGTCTTGTTTTCTCCAGGTGGCCAGGGTAACCGTTAGGGTGAAGAATCCCATTCGGGCAAAGCTACCCAAGAAAATTTCTCTGAATACTCCCACCACAAAAAAAGCTTAAGAAAATTCGATTCTCAAATCTCTGGAGCCATAGTTCCAAGGCAAATGAGCAGGTGAATCAGAAGGAACTAGAGGAGGTCCCAAAGATGATGGAGACCCCTGCCATTCCAGTTAAACAGAATGAATCAGAGGAGGTCCCAGAGACAATGGAGACCCCTGCCATTCCAGCTCAGCAGAAGGAACCAGAGGAAGTCCCGGAAACCATGGGGAGCCCAGCGATTCCATCTAATCAGAATGAATCAGAGGAGGTCCCAGAGACCATGGAGACCCCTGCCTTTCCAGCTAATCAGAACGAACCAGAGGAGGTCCCAGAGAACATGGAGACAACTGCCATTCCAGCTGGACCAGTGGGTAGCCAGTGACATCGGGGCCTGGCTAAACAACTCAGAAATGCTTGGGGGTCTGGCCGCTGAGTAGTGGCCAAAAGTACAGATGCTGAATATTATAGCAACTGCATACACTAATAACTAAAGTAAAATAAAATCAAGCTGAAGTGAAATAATGTTTGTCTCTGAGTTCTCTGATCATTGGGAGCAGAGAGGGCAGGGAAAGGATAAGTGTGTGAGGAGGGAGGGAGATGGCTTCTGTGGAGATGGAGATGGGACCAGAAGGTTCATGTTGCCAGAAAGTAGGGGGAATAATTGGTTCCAAACTGTGCTTCAAAGACACACTTCCCATGAGAGAAGAGGATGAGGACTTGGAGTTTCTCTGTGCGAGTGCAGAGATGGACAGTTAGGTGGGGAGCTGTGTCATATCTGGTGGGGCAGTGCCATTGGTTTAAAGGAATACAAAGGAACTGCCCCATCAAAAGAATGGAATACGGACATTTGCAGCAACATGGAAGGTGGAATATTGAGTACAATAACTCAGACAGAGATTGACAAATACTGTGTGATATCAATTATAAAATGTAAACATACCTCAAAGTAGAGAATATGATAATAATGGAGGTGCACAAATATAGAGAAGCATTTCCTGGTTACAGCGGGGAGGGAAGAGGGTGGGGCAAAACAGAGGTGGGGGAGTGGGAAGCACGCACTGATAGTTAGGTGGAAGATGAGCTCAGGGATGCCTTGTACAACATGGGGAAAAGAGCCAGGATATCGTCATATCTATAAATGGAAACAAGCTTTAACATTTGTATAATCAGAAAGAGAAGAAAAGAAAGAGCGGGGAGGAAGAAGGGAAGAAAGGAAGGAAAAGAAGGGCGTTTCTGGAGGTCAAAAATTTAATACTGATTAGGCCCTTTTTATCAAAGGATTGTATTTAATTTTATTTATTTTAATACGTAGGTATTTACTCTACAATACTGTGGTGGTTTTTTCCATACATTGACATGAACCAACCATGGGAGTACATGTATTCCCCATCCTGATTCCCCCTCACATCTTCCTCCCAATCCAATTCCTCTGGGTCAGCCCAGTGAAACATTCATAGGCACCCTCTCTTATGCATCGAACATGGACTGGCTATCCCTTTCACATAGGATAATGTAAATGTTTCAGTGCTATTCTCTCAGATCATCCCACCCTCGCAGTCTCCCACAGAGTCCAAAAGATTGTTCTGTAATTCTGTGTCTCTTTTGCTGTCCCCCTTATAGGGTTATCATCTCCGTCTTCCTAAACTCAATATATATGCCTTAGTATAGTGTAATGATGTTTTTCTTTCTGACTTACTTCGCTCTCTGTAATAGGCTCCAGTTTCATCCACCTGATTAGTATGCATTCACATGTCTTCTTTTTAATGGCTGAGCAATATTCCATTGTGTCTATGTACCACAGCTTTCCTACCCGTTTATCTGCTAATGGACATCTAGGTTGCTTCCTTGCCCTTGTTATTGTAAACAGGGCTCTGATGAACATTGGAGCACATGGGTCCTTTTCACTTCTGGGTATATCAGTATTTGAATGTAGAGAAACAATGATGACTATTAACCTGTTAGTGGTAAACACTGCACATGAGTTTGGTTGAAGGAGTGGGACCAAAGTTGGAGATGGTTGTTTCAAACCGGTGAGAGTGCTCAGATGGTCATGTGTGGTGCTGTCCTTCTGGGGGACATCTCTGGTTGCTGTGTTCCCAACAGCATCAGAGGATTTTCTTTCCTTCCTTTCATTTCCCTTGTTTCGCTTTCACACTCTTTCCTCCCTACATGAATTTCTTTCACAAATATTCAATGTGCTGCGCTGTGCTGTGCTTCTTTGTTCAGCCATGTCCAGCTCCTTGTGACCCCATGGACTCTAGCCCGCCAGGCTCCTCTGTCCATGAGGATTTTCCAGGCAAGCATACTGGAGCAATCTGCCGTTCCTCCCTCAAGAAGATATTCCCAACCCAGGGATTGAATCCTGGTTTCCCATGTTACAGGTGTTTTTTTTTTTTTTTTTTAACTATATGAGCCATCAGGAAACCCTAAAAATGGGCTTCATCTGACACTAAGTTTTTCATATCTATAAAATCAAATGGGGTCTATTTTAAGATTTCCATGACTCTCCTTATTTTTAGAACACATAAAACAAATTTATTCCAAGTATCCTAATGTCTCTGTCTGCAATAACTAAAATCTCTGCCACTTCTGCCTGAGTTTCAGTACTCAATGGAATTTTAGTATGATTATCTTTCCCTTCCTTAGATTTAATTTGTTCTTAAAGTGGTTTGGGGATAGTTCCATATTCTTCCTGTGAATTTGCTGCTCATGTCTTTAAACATGTCTTCATAAATTTAAAGGCCAGTGATACATCTTTCTTATAATGTGTTGGCTCGTGCCACTTGCCCATTTTCTATCAGGTTTTAAGATCTTTTAAAAATTCTAAGAGTCATCCTTTGGGTTTGTTTATGGCGTGCTTTTTCTACCTTTAAAAATGTTCAGCAATGTAATGGACAGTGGGTGAGTAAGCAATAAATGGACGACAGGATGTGAACACTTCACAGGAAACCCAGGAGGACCCACTAAGCCAAAAACTGTCCCCAGGGGTGCACGTCAGGCTGGTTTACCCTATGAGTCAATTGGACAAGTGAGGACTGAGGTGGAGCACAAAATACATTTCCTTTTCCTCCAAAGCCAACCAGCTCAATGAGAGACCATGGGAACTAGATGCACAGGACAGGATGACTCAGCGTTTCATCCAAGAAGCTGGAAGCTTGTGGCAGCTACTCATGGAAATGAATTCCAACATGGTTTTGGCTGTGAGATAAGCTCCAAGGGAGCTTCCAGCAAGAAAACAAGATGAGAAAAGTGATTTGAGAACGCACGTGTTGCGAAGACCTTTGCACACAAGGCTCACTCAGCTCTGGGCAAGCTCCACCACTTGCTGGGAATACTAATCAGCCGCAGGTGGGAATTTCCTGCATGGGATCCCCCAGCACAACCAGAAACATGCATTTCTCTGACCCTTCACCATCACCCTGTTCAAACTCAAGCCTGGGGAGTACTCCTAGTGAGGGTACCCTGAGTTCTAGACTTGAAACGAGACAGCTCCGTGTGGAGTAAGGGCAAGTGTATTCACTGCATTCTCACAGCCTGAAGACAAGGTTTTCCGACTGGAGACCAGAACATTGAGGCGAGCTCCCGGAACACTGAGACAAGGAGGGACGAGGGAAAGGTTTCTGTCGCCTGGCCCAGAATTCAATGGGATTCAACGTGCATTAATTCCACATTACAGGACGAACGAGCAATGATTCTCGCTTCCACAGACACTTAAACACAACCTAGTTGTCATGGAGGGTGTTTAGGCAAGATATGAAAAGGTAGATAATGATGAAAGCTGAGAGAGAACAGAATGAATGCCTGAGAAGTGTGGCTGTATGGCAAGGTTGGGAGGAGATGCACTCTGCCTGCTGTGTGACCCATCAGAGTTGACATAGAGATGAGGGTGCCAGGTGAGTTTGGAGGCCTCTTTAGGGCGTTACTAATGCCTCATTTCTCCCAGCAAATCATCTGAATTGCTCCCCATCCTCCGCTAGACATTTCAGGATTGGGCTTTCTGATGTCAAACTCACCCAGGCCACCATTGGCTGAGGAAGAGACTTGCTGACCTCATAAAACATGAAGGTGAGGCTCCAGGGGAACGGGTATATGTAGCGGTGCTCAGGGGTTCTGAGCAGACCACTGTGAGTCCTCCAAATGACTGAGGTGACTGGGAAGCCACAAGGCTCCAGAGTAGTTATGGAATACCCACCTCCTCTTACCCTGGAGAAGATGAAGCCCTCTTATCAATTGAGGTCCAGAAAAAAGTCAAGGTGAACTGAACCCAGCGAAACTCCTCTAGCCCATTTACCCCTCCCCAGAAGACACCCTCCCATGTTCTTTCCTGGCACGTAACCTTTCTCTGCCCACAACCCTTCTCCTGAAGCCATCGTTCCCACCTGTCTTCACACTCTTCCCTAAACCAGTGTCATTCTTGCTCCCTGTCTTGTTTTTTCCAAGTGGCCAGTGTAACCGTGACTATGAATAATCCCATTGCGGCAAAGATGCCCAAGAAAACTTCTCTGAATACTCCAACCACAAAAAAAAAGCTTAACAAAATCAGATGCTCAAATCTCTGGAGCCAGAGTTCCAAGGCAAATGAGAAGCTGACTCAGAAGGAACTAGAGGAGTTCCCAGAGACCATGGAGACCCCTGCCATTCCAGCTAATCAGAAGGAACCAGAGGAGGTCCCGGCACCCATGCAGACCCCAGCCATTCCAGCAAATGAGAATGAATCAGAGGAGGTCCCAGAGACAATGGAGGCCCCTGGATTTCCAGCTAATCAGAATGAACCAGAGGAGGTCCCAGAGACCATGGCGACCCCTGCCATTCCAGCTAATCAGAACGAACCAGATGAGGTCCCAGAGGACATGGAGACCCCTGCCATTCCAGCTGGACCAGTGGGCAGCCAGTGACATCGGGGCCTGGTTAGACAACTCAGAAATGCTTGGCGGTCTGGCCGCTGATACTGGCCAAAAGTAAAGATGCAGATTACTATAGCAACTGCATACACTAATAATGAAAATAAAATAAAATCAAGCTGATGTGAAATAATGTTTGTCTTTGAGTTCTCTGATCGTGGGGAGCAGACAGGGCAAGGAAGGGATAAGTGTGTGAGGAGGGAGGGAGATGGCTTCTGTGGAGTTGGAGATGGGACCAGAAGTCCCAGGTTGCCAGAAAGTAGGGGGAAGAATTGGTTCCAAACTGTGCTTCAAAGACACACTTCCCATGAGAGAAGAGGAAGAGGACTTGGAGTTTCTCTGTGCGAGTGCTGAGATGGACACTTAGCTGGGGAGCTGTGTCATATGTGGTGGGGCAGTGCCATTGGTTTAAAGGCATACAAAGGAAGTGCCCCATCAAAAGAATGGAATATGGACATTTCAGCAACATGGAAGGTAGAATATTGAGTACAATACCTCAGACAGAGATTGACAAATACTCTATGATATCACTTATAGAAGGATAACATACCGCAAAATAGAGAATATGATAATAATGGAGGTGCACAAATATAGAGAAGCATCTTCTGGTTACCAGCGGGGAGGGGAAGAGGGCGGGGCAATACAGAGGTGGGGGAGTGGGAAGCTCGCACTGACAGTTATTTGGAAGATGAGCTCAAGGATGCATTGTAGAACATGGGGAATGGAGCCAGGTCTTTGTCATAACTATAAATGGAAAGCAAGCTTTAACAGTTGTATAATCAGAAAGAAAAGGAAAGAAAGAGGGGGGAGGAAGGAGGGAAGAAAGTAAGGAAAAGATGGGCGTTTTTGGAGGTCAAAATTTGATACTGATTAGGCCCTTTTTATCAATGGATTCTATTTAATTTTATATATTTAAATTGGTGGTTATTTACTCTACAATATTGAGGTGGTTTTTGCCATACATTGACATCAATCAGCCATGGGAGTACATGTATTCCTCATCCTGATTCACCCTCACATCTTCCTTCCAATCTAATCCCTCTGGGTCAGCCCAGTGAATCAGTCCGGGGCACCCTGTCTTATGCATCGAACATGGACTGGCTATCCCTTTCACATAGGATAATATACATGTTTCAGTGCTATTCTCTCAGTTCATGCCACCCTCGCCATCTCCCACAGAGTCCAAAAGATTGTTCTGTAAATCTCTGCCTCTTTTGCACAGATAGGGTTATCAATTCCATCTTCCTAAATTCAATATATATGAACTAGTGTAGTGTAATGGTGTTTTTCTTTCTGACTTACTTTGCTCTGTGTCATAGGCTCCAATTTCATCCACCTCATTAGTATGGATTCACATGTGTTCATTTTAATGGCTCAGCAATATTCCATTGTGTCTATGTACCACAGCTTTCCTACCCATTTGTCTGGTGATGGACATCTACGTTGCTTCCATGCCCTGGTTATTGTAAACAGTGCTGTGATGAACATTGGGTCACAGTGTCTTTTTCCTTCTGTGTGGATCAGTATTTGAATGTAGAGAAAGCATGATGACTATTAGCCTGTTAGTGGTAAACACTGCACATGAGTTTGGTTGAAGGAGTGGGACCAAAGTTGGAGATGGTTGTTTCAAACTGGCTGAGAGTGCTCAGATGGTCATGTGTGGTGCTGTCCTTCTGGGGGACATCTCTGGTTGCTCTCTTCTCACCAGCAATGGAGGATATTCTTTACTTCCTTTCATTTCCCTTTATTCCCTTTCACCCTCTATCCTGCCTACATGAGTTTCTTTCACAAATATTCAATGTGCTGCACTGTGCTGTGCTTCTTTGTTCAGCCATGTCCAACTCCTTGTGACCCCATGGACTGTAGCCCTCCAGGCTCCTCTGCCCATGGGGATTCTCCAGGAAAGCATACTGGAGCAATCTGCCATTCCCCCCTCCAGAAGATCTTCCCAACCCAGGGATTGAATCCTGGTCTCCCATGTTACAGGTGGGTTTTTTTTTTTTTTTTTTAACTATCAGATCCATCAGGAAACCCTATATTGGGCTTCATCTGACACGATGTTTTTCACATCTGTAAGATCAAATGGGATATATTGTATGCATTCCATGACTCTCCTTATTTTTAGAACACATAAAACAAATTTATTCCACGTATCCTAATGTCTCTGTCTGCAATTACTGAAATCTCTGCCACTTCTGCCTGAGTTTCAGTTCTCAATGGAATTTTAGTATGATTATCTTTCCCTTCCTGAGATTTAATATGTTCTTAAAGTAGTTTGGGGCTAGTTCCATACTCTTCTTGTGAGTTGGCTGCTCATGTCTTTAAACATGTCTTCATAAATTTAAAGGTCAGTGATATATCTTTCTTATAATGTGTTGGATCGTGCCACTTGCCCATTTTCTATCAGGTTTCCAGATCTTCTAAAAATTCTAAGAGTCATCCTTTGGGTTTGTTTATGGTGTGCTTTTTATACCACTAAATATGTTCAGCAGTGTGATGGACTGTGGGTGAGTAAGCAACAAATGGATGGCAGGATGTGAACACTTCACAGGAAACCCTGGAAGACCCACTAAGCCAACAAACTGTCCCCAGGGGTGCACCTCAGGCTGGTTGAACCTACGAGACAATTGGTCAAATGAGGACTGAGGTGGAGCACACAATCATTCCCCTTTCCTTCACAGCCAACCAGCTCAATGGGAGACCATGGGAACTAGATGCACAGGACAGGATGACTCAGTGTTTCATCCAAGAAGCTGGAAACTTGTGGCAGCTACTCATGGAAATGAATTCCACCTTGTTGTTGGCTGTGAGGTAAGCTCCAAGGGAGCTTCCAGCAAGAAAACAAGATGAGAAGAGAGATTTGTGAGGGCACGTGTTGAGAAGACCCTTGCACACAAGGCTCACACAGCTCTGGTCAAGCTCCACCCCTTGCTGGGAATACTAATCAGGCGCAGGTGGGCATTTCCTGTGTGGGATTCCCCAGCACAACCTGAAAAATGCATTTCTCTGCGCCTTCCAAATCCTCCTGTTCAAACCCAAGCCTGGGTAGTACTCCTAGTAAGGATACCCTGAGTTCTAGACTTGAAACGAAACAGCTCCGTGTGGAGCAAAGGCAAGAGTATTCACTGCATTCTCACAGCCTGAAGACAAGTGTTACCAACTAGAGACCCGAACATTGAGGCGAGCTCCGGGAACTCTGAGACAAGGAGACGGGATGGAAAGGTTTCTGTCAGCTGGCCCAGAAATCAATGGGCTTCAAGGTGCATTAAGACCACATTGAAGGATGAGCGAGCAATGATTTTGGCTTCCACAGACACTGAAACACAAACTAGTTGTCTAGGAGAAAGTTTAGGCAAGATATGAAAAGCTAGATAATGGTGAAAGCTGACAGAGAACAGAATGAATGCCCGTGGAGTGTAGCTGCGGGGAAAGGTTTGGAGGAGATGCACTTTGCCTTCTGTGTGACCCATCAGAATTGACATAGAGGTGAGTGTGGCAGGTGAGCTGGAGGCCTATTTAGGGCATTACTAATGCCACATTTCTCACAGCAAATCATCTGAATTGCTCCCCATCCTCCGCTAGACATATCAGAATGGGGCTTTGTGATGTCAAATCTCACCCAGTGCCAACATTGGCTGGGGACGAGACTTGCTGACTTCATAGAGCATGAGGGTGAGGCTCCATGGGGACGGTATACATAGGGGTGATCAGGGGCTCAGAGCAGAAAACTGTCAGTCCTCCAAATGACTGAGGTGACTGGAAAGCCAATATGATCCAGAGAAATTATGGAACACCCACCTCCAATTATCCAGAAGAAGATGGAGATCTCCTATCAACTGAGGTGCAGAGAAAAATGTCGAGGTGAACTGAACTCAGCCAAATTCCACTTGCCCATTTACCGTACCCCAGAAGACACCCTCGCCTTTCTTTGCGTGGCACGTAACCCTTCTCTGCCACACCCCTACTCCTGAAACCATTTTTCCTACCTGTCTTCAGACTCTTCCCTAAACCAGTGCCATTCTTGCTCCCTGTCTTGTTTTCTCCAGGTGGCCAGGGTAACCGTGAGGGTGAATAATCTCATTGGGACAAAGCTGCCCAAGAAACTTCTCTCAATACTCCCACCACAAAAAAGCTTAAGAAAATCAGATGCTCAAAGCTCTGTAGCCAGAGTTTCAAGGCGAATGAGCAGCTGAATAAGAAGGAACTGCAGGAGGTCCCAGAGACCATGAGACACCTGCCATTCCAGTTAATCAGAATGAATCAGAGGAAGTTCCAGAGACCATGGAGACCCCTGACATTCCAGCTAATCAGAAGGAACCACAGGAGGTCCCAGAATCCATGGAGACACCAGCCATTCCACCTAATCAGAATGAATTAGAGGAGGTCCCAGAGACCAAGGAGACCCCTGCCTTCCAGCTAATCCGAAGGAACCAGAGGAGGTCCCAGACACAATGGAGACACCAGCAATTCCAGGTAATCAGAATGAATCAGAGGAGGTCCCAGGAACCATGGAGACACCAGCCATTCCCGCTAATCAGAATGAAACAGAGGACGTCCCAGAGACCATGGAGACCACTGCATTTCCAGCTAATCAGAATGAACCGGAGGAGGGCCCAGAGACCATGGAGACCCCTGCCATTCCAGCTAATCAGAACGAACCAGAGAAGGTCCCAAAGAAAATGGAGACACCTGCCATTCAAGCTGGACCAGCGGGCAGCCAGTGAGTTCGGGGCATGGCTAGACAACTCAAAATGCTTGGGGGTCTGGCCACTGAGTACTGGCCAAAAGCACAGATGCTGAATATTATAGCAACTGCATACACTAAAAACAAAAGTAAAATAAAATCAAGCTGATGTGAAATAATGTTTGTCTTTGAGTTCTCTGATCGTGGGGGGCTGAGAAGGCAAGGAAGCGATAAGTGTGTGAGGAGGGAGGGAGATGGCTTATGTGGAGTTAGAGATGGGACCAGAAGTCCCAGGTTGCCAGAAAGTAGGGGGAAGAATTGGTTGCAAACTGTGCTTCAAAGACACACTTCCCATGGGGGAAGAGGAAGAGGACGTGGAGTTTCTCTGTGTGAGTGCACAGATGGACACTTAGCTGGGGAGCTGTGTCGTATGTGGTGGGGCAGTGCCATTGGTTTAAAGGCATGCAAAGGAGATGCCCCATCAAAAGAATGGAATGTTGACATTTGCAGAAACATGAAAGGTAGAATATTGAGCAAAATAACTCAGACAGAGATTGACAAACACTGTATGATATCACTTATAGAATGTAAACATCCCGCAAAGTACAGAATATGATAATAAGGGAGGTGCAGAAATATAGAGAAGCATCTCCTGGTTACCAGCGGGTAGGGGAAGAGGGAGGGGCAATACCGAGGTTTAGGAGCGGGAAGCACGCATTGATAGGTGGAAGATGAGCTCAGGGCTGCTTTGTACAACATGGGGAAGAGAGCCAGGACTTTGTCATAACTATCAATGGAAAGCAAGCTTTAACAGTTGTATAATCAGAAAGAAAAGGAAAGAAAGAGGGGGGAGGAAGTAGGAAAGAAAGGAAAGAAAAGAAGGGCGTTTCTGGAGGTCAAAAATTTAATACTGATTAGGCCCTTTTTGTCAAAGGATTCTATTTAATTTTATTTATTTTAATTGGTGTGTATTTACTCTACAATATTGTGGTGTTTTTTGCCATACATCGACATGAATCAGCCATGGAAGTACATGTATTCCCCATCCGGATTCCCCCTCACATCTTCCTCCTAATTCAATCCCTCTGGCTCAGCCCAGTGAAACAGTCCTGGGCACCCTGTCTTATGCATCGAACATGGACTGGCTATCCCTTTCACATAGGATAATATACATGTTTCAATGCTATTCTCTCAGATCATACTACTCTCCCCATCTCCCACAGAGTTCAAAGATTGTACTGTAAATCTGTGCCTCTTTTGCTGTCTCCCATATAGGGTTATCATCTTCATCTTCCTAAATTCAATATATATGCCTTAGTATAGTGTAAAGGTGTTTTTCTTTCTGACTTGCTTTGCTCTGTGTAATAGGCTCCTGTTTCATCAGCCTCATTAGTATGGATTCACATGTGTTCTTTCTAAGGGCTGAGCAATATTCCATTGTGTCTATGTACCACAGCTTTCCTACCCATTTGTCTGGTGATGGACATCTACGTGCTTCCATGCCCTGGTTATTGTAAACAGTGCTGTGATGAACATTGGGTCACAGTGTCTTTTTCCTTCTGTGTGGATCAGTATTTGAATGTAGAGAAAGCATGATGACTATTAGCCTGTTAGTGGTAAGCACTGCACATGAGTTTGGTTGAAGGAGTGGGACCAAATTTGGAGATGGTTGTTTCAAACTGGCTGAGAGTGCTCAGATGGTCATGTGTGGTGCTGTCCTTCTGGGGGACATCTCTGGTTGCTCTCTTCTCACCAGCAATGGAGGATATTCTTTACTTCCTTTCATTTCCCTTTTTTCCCTTTCACCCTCTATCCTCCCTACATGAGTTTCTTTCACAAATATTCAGTGTGCTGCGCTGTGCTGTGCTTCTTTGTTCAGCCATGTCCAACTCCTTGTGACCCCATGGACTGTAGCCCTCCGGGCTCCTCTGCCCATGGGGATTCTCCAGGAAAGCATACTGGAGCAATCTGCCATTCCCCCCTCCAGAAGATCTTCCCAACCCAGGGATTGAATCCTGGTCTCCCATGTTACAGGTGGGTTTTTATTATTTTTTTTTTTTTTAACTATCAAATCCATCAGGAAACCCTATATTGGGCTTCATCTGACACGATGTTTTTCATATCTGTAAGATCAAATGGGATATATTGTATGCTTTCCATGACTCTCGTTATTTTTATAACACATAAAACACATTTATTCCACATATCCTAATGTCTCTGTCTGCAATTACTGAAGTCTCTGCCACTTCTGCCTGAATTTCAGTTCTCAATGGAATTTTAGTATGATTATCTTTCCCTTCCTGAGATTTAATATGTTCTTAAAGTAGTTTGGGGCTAGTTCCATACTCTTCTTGTGAGTTGGCTGCTCATGTCTTTAAACATGTCTTCATAAATTTAAAGGCCAGTGATATATCTTTCTTATAATGTGTTGAGTCGTGCCACTTGCCCATTTTCTATCAGGTTTTCAGATCTTCTAAAAATTCTAAGAGTCATCCTTTGGGTTTGTTTATGGCGTGCTTTTTATACCACTAAATATGTTCAGCAGTGTGATGGACTGTGGGTGAGTAAGCAACAAATGGATGGCAGGATGTGAACACTTCACAGGAAACCCTGGAAGACCCACTAAGCCAACAAACTGTCCCCAGGGGTGCACCTCAGGCTGGTTGACCCTACGAGACAATTGGTCAAATGAGGACTGAGGTGGAGCACACAATCATTCCCCTTTCCTTCACAGCCAACCAGCTCAATGGGAGACCATGGGAACTAGATGCACAGGACAGGATGACTCAGTGTTTCCTCCAAGAAGCTGGAAGCTTGTGGCAGCTACTCATGGAAATGAATTCCACCTTGTTGTTGGCTGTGAGGTAAGCTCCAAGGGAGCTTCCAGCAAGAAAACAAGATGAGAAGAGAGATTTGTGAGGGCACGTGTTGAGAAGACCCTTGCACACAAGGCTCACACAGCTCTGGTCAAGCTCCACCCCTTGCTGGGAATACTAATCAGCCGCAGGTGGGCATTTCCTGCGTGGGATCCCTCAGCACAACCTGAAAAATGCATTTCTCTGCGCCTTCCAAATCCTCCTTTTCAAACTCAAGCCTGGGTAGTACTCCTAGTAAGGATACCCTGAGTTCTAGACTTGAAACGAAACAGCTCCGTGTGGAGCAAAGGCAAGAGTATTCACTGCATTCTCACAGCCTGAAGACAAGTGTTACCAACTAGAGACCCAAACATTGAGGCGAGCTCCGGGAACTCTGAGACAAGGAGGCGGGATGGAATGGTTTCTGTCAGCTGGCCCAGAAATCAATGGGCTTCAAGGTGCATTAAGACCACATTGAAGGATGAGCGAGCAATGATTTTGGCTTCCACTGACACTGAAACACAAACTAGTTGTCTAGAAGAAAGTTTAGGCAAGATATGAAAAGCTAGATAATGGTGAAAGCTGACAGAGAACAGAATGAAGGCCCGTGGAGTGTAGCTGCAGGGAAAGGTTTGGAGGAGATGCACTTTGCCTTCTGTGTGACCCATCAGAATTGACATAGAGGTGAGTGTGGCAGGTGAGCTGAAGGCCTATTTAGGGCATTACTAATGCCACATTTCTCACAGCAAATCATTTGAATTGCTCCCCATCCTCCGCTAGACATATCAGAATGGGGCTTTGTGATGTCAAATCTCACCCAGTGCCAACATTGGCTGGGGACGAGAATTGCTGACATCATAGAGCATGAGGGTGAGGCTCCATGGGGACGGTATACATAGGGGTGATCAGGGGCTCAGAGCAGAAAACTGTCAGTCCTCCAAATGACTGAGGTGACTGGAAAGCCAATATGATCTAGAGAAATTATGGAACACCCACCTCCAATTATCCAGCAGAAGATGGAGATCTCCTATCAATTAAGGTGTTGAGAAAAATATCGAGGTGAACTGAACTCAGGCAAATTCCACTTGCCCATTTACCGTACCCCAGAAGACACTCTCGCCTTTCTTTGCGTGGCACGTAACCCTTCTCTGCCACACCCCTACTCCTGAAACCATTGTTGCAACCTGTCTTCAGACGCTTCCCTAAACCAGTGCCATTCTTGCTCCCTGTCTTGTTTTCTCCAGGTGGCCAGGGTAACCGTGAGGGTGAATAATCTCATTCGGACAAAGCTGCCCAAGAAACTTCTCTCAATACTCCCACCACAAAAAAGCTTAAGAAAATCAGATGCTCAAAGCTCTGTAGCCAGAGTTTCAAGGTGAATGAGCAGCTGAATAAGAAGGAACTGCAGGAGGTCCCAGAGAACATGACACACCTGCCATTCCAGTTAATCAGAATGAATCAGAGGAAGTTCCAGAGACCTTGGAGACCCCTGACATTCCAGCTAATCAGAAGGAACCACAGGAGGTCCCAGAATCCATGGAGACCCCAGCCATTCCACCTAATCAGAATGAATCAGAGGAGGTCCCAGAGACCAAGGAGACCCCTGCCTTCCAGCTAATCCGAAGGAACCAGAGGAGGTCCCAGACACCATGGAAACACCAGCCATTCCCGCTAATCAGAATGAAACAGAGAACGTCCCAGAGACCATGGAGACCCCTGCATTTCCAGCTAATCAGAAGGAACCACAGGAGGTCCCAGAATCCATGGAGACCCCAGCCATTCCACCTAATCAGAATGAATCAGAGGAAGTCCCAGAGACCAAGGAGACCCCTGCCTTCCAGCTAATCAGAATGAATCAGAGGAGGTCCCAGAAACCATGGAGACACCAGCCATTCCCGCTAATCAGAATGAAACAGAGGCCGTCCCAGAGACCATGGAGACCCCTGCATTTCCAGCTAATCAGAATGAACCGGAGGAGGTCCCAGAGACCATGGAGACCCCTGCCATTCCAGCTAATCAGAATGAACCGGAGGAGGGCCCAGAGACCATGGAGACCCCTGCCATTCCAGCTAATCAGAACGAACCAGAGAAGGTCCCAGAGAAAATGGAGACCCCTGCCATTCCAGCTGGACCAGCGGGCAGCCAGTGAGTTCGGGGCATGGCTAGACAACTCAAAATGCTTGGGGGTCTGGCCACTGAGTACTGGCCAAAAGCACAGATGCTGAATATTATAGCAACTGCATACACTAATAACAAAAGTAAAATAAAATCAAGCTGATGTGAAATAAGGTTTGTCTCTGAGTTCTCTGATCGTGGTGGGCTGAGAAGGCAAGGAAGCGATAAGTGTGTGAGGAGGGAGGGAGATGGCTTATGTGGAGTTAGAGATGGGACCAGAAGTCCCAGGTTGCCAGAAATTAGGGGGAAGAATTGGTTGCAAACTGTGCTTCAAAGACACACTTCCCATGGGGGAAGAGAAAGAGGAAGTGGAGTTTCTCTGTGTGAGTGCACAGATGGACACTTAGCTGGGGAGCTGTGTGTTATGTGGTGGGGCAGTGCCATTGCTTTAAAGACATGCAAAGGAGATGCCCCATCAAAAGAATGGAATGTTGACATTTGCAGAAACATGAAAGGTAGAATATTGAGCAAAATAACTCAGACAGAGATTGACAAACACTGTATGATATCACTTATAGAATGTAAACATCCCGCAAAGTACAGAATATGATAATAAGGGAGGTGCAGAAATATAGAGAAGCATCTCCTGGTTACCAGCGGGTAGGGGAAGAGGGAGGGGCAATACCGAGGTTTAGGAGCGGGAAGCACGCATTGATAGGTGGAAGATGAGCTCAGGGCTGCTTTGTACAACATGGGGAAGAGAGCCAGGACTTTGTCATAACTATCAATGGAAAGCAAGCTTTAACAGTTGTATAATCAGAAAGAAAAGGAAAGAAAGAGGGGGGAGGAAGTAGGAAAGAAAGGAAGGAAAAGAAGGGCGTTTCTGGAGGTCAAACATTTAATACTGATTAGGCCCTTTTTGTCAAAGGATTCTATTTAATTTTATTTATTTTAATTGGTGTGTATTGACTCTACAATATTGAGGTGTTTTTTGCCATACATCGACATGAATCAGCCATGGAAGTACATGTATTCCCCATCCTGATTCCCCCTCACATCTTCCTCCCAATTCAATCCCTCTGGCTCAGCCCAGTGAAACAGTCCTGGGCACCCTGTCTTATGCATCGAACATGGACTGGCTATCCCTTTTACATAGGATAATATACAAGTTTCAATGCTATTCTCTCAGATCATACTACTCTCCCCATCTCCCACAGAGTTCAAAGATTGTACTGTAAATCTGTGCCTCTTTTGATGTCTCCCATATAGGGTTATCATCTTCATTTTCCTAAATTCAATATATATGCCTTAGTATAGTGTAAAGGTGTTTTTCTGTCTGACTTGATTTGCTCTGTGTAATAGGCTCCTGTTTCATCAGCCTCATTAGTATGGATTCACATGTGTTCTTTTTAAGGGCTGAGCAATATTCCATTGTGTCTATGTACCACAGCTTTCCTACCCATTTGTCTGGTGATGGACATCTACGTTGCTTCCATGCCCTGGTTATTGTAAACAGTGCTGTGATGAACATTGGGTCACAGTGTCTTTTTCCTTCTGTGTGGATCAGTATTTGAATGTAGAGAAAGCATGATGACTATTAGCCTGTTAGTGGTAAACACTGCACATGAGTTTGGTTGAAGGAGTGGGACCAAAGTTGGAGATGGTTGTTTCAAACTGGCTGAGAGTGCTCAGATGGTCATGTGTGGTGCTGTCCTTCTGGGGGACATCTCTGGTTGCTCTCTTCTCACCAGCAATGGAGGATATTCTTTACTTCCTTTCATTTCCCTTTTTTCCCTTTCACCCTCTATCCTCCCTACATGAGTTTCTTTCACAAATATTCAATGTGCTGCGCTGTGCTGTGCTTCTTTGTTCAGCCATGTCCAACTCCTTGTGACCCCATGGACTGTAGCCCTCCAGGCTCCTCTGCCCATGGGGATTCTCCAGGAAAGCATACTGGAGCAATCTGCCATTCCCCCCTCCAGAAGATCTTCCCAACCCAGGGATTGAATCCTGGTCTCCCATGTTACAGGTGGGTTTTTATTATTTTTTTTTTTTTAACTATCAGATCCATCAGGAAACCCTATATTGGGCTTCATCTGACACGATGTTTTTCATATCTGTAAGATCAAATGGGATATATTTTATGCTCTCCATGACTCTCCTTATTTTTAGAACACATAAAACACATTTATTCCACGTATCCTAATGTCTCTGTCTGCAATTACTGAAATCTCTGCCACTTCTGCCTGAGTTTCAGTTCTCAATGGAATTTTAGTATGATTATCTTTCCCTTCCTGAGATTTAATATGTTCTTAAAGTAGTTTGGGGCTAGTTCCATACTCTTCTTGTGACTTGGCTGCTCATGTGTTTAAACATGTCTTCATAAATTTAAAGGCCAGTGATATATCTTTCTTATAATGTGTTGGATCGTGCCACTTGCCCATTTTCTATCAGGTTTTCAGATCTTCTAAAAATTCTAAGAGTCATCCTTTGGGTTTGTTTATGGCGTGCTTTTTATACCACTAAATATGTTCAGCAGTGTGATGGACTGTGGGTGAGTAAACAACAAATGGATGGCAGGATGTGAACACTTCACAGGAAACCCTGGAAGACCCACTAAGCCAACAAACTGTCCCCAGGGGTGCACCTCAGTCTGGTTGACCCTACGAGACAATTGGTCAAATGAGGACTGAGGTGGAGCACACAATCATTCCCCTTTCCTTCACAGCCAACCAGCTCAATGGGAGACCATGGGAACTAGATGCACAGGACAGGATGACTCAGTGTTTCCTCCAGGAAGCTGGAAGCTTGTGGCAGCTACTCATGGAAATGAATTCCACCTTGTTGTTGGCTGTGAGGTAAGCTCCAAGGGAGCTTCCAGCAAGAAAACAAGATGAGAAGAGAGATTGGTGAGGGCACGTGTTGATAAGACCCTTGCACACAAGGCTCACACAGCTCTGGTCAAGCTCCACCCCTTGCTGGGAATACTAATCAGCCGCAGGTGGGCATTTCCTGCGTGGGATCCCCCAGCGCAACCTGAAACATGCATTTCTCTGCGCCTTCCAAATCCTCCTGTTCAAACCCAAGCCTGGGTAGTACTCCTAGTAAGGATACCCTGAGTTCTAGACTTGAAACGAGACAGCTCCGTGTGGAGCAAAGGCAAGAGTATTCACTGCATTCTCACAGCCTGAAGACAAGTGTTACCAACTAGAGACCCGAACATTGAGGCGAGCTCCGGGAACTCTGAGACAAGGAGGCGGGATGGAAAGGTTTCTGTCAGCTGGCCCAGAAATCAATGGGCTTCAAGGTGCATTAAGACCACAATGAAGGATGAGCGAGCAATGATTTTGGCTTCCACAGACACTGAAACAAAAACTAGTTGTCTAGGAGAAAGTTTAGGCAAGATATGCAAAGCTAGATAATGGTGAAAGCTGACAGAGAACACAATGAATGCCCGTGGAGTGTAGCTGCGGGGAAAGGTTTGGAGGAGATGCACTTTGCCTTCTGTGTGACCCATCAGAATTGACATAGAGGTGAGTGTGGCAGGTGAGCTGGAGGCCTCTTTAGGGCATTACTAATGCCTCATTTCTCACAGCAAATCATCTGAATTGCTCCCCATCCTCCGCTAGACATATCAGAATGGGGCTTTGTGATGTCAAATCTCACCCAGTGCCAACATTGGCTGGGGACGAGACTTGCTGACTTCATAGAACATGAGGGTGAGGCTCCATGGGGACGGTATACATAGGGGTGATCAGGGGCTCAGAGCAGAAAACTGTCAGCCCTCCAAATGACTGAGGTGACTGGAAAGCCAATATGATCCAGAGAAATTATGGAACACCCACCTCCAATTATCCAGAAGAAGATGGAGATCTCCTATCAATTGAGGTGCAGAGAAAAATGTCGAGGTGAACTGATCTCAGCCAAATTCCACTTGCCCATTTACCGTACCCCAGAAGACACCCTCGCCTTTCTTTGCGTGGCAAGTAACCCTACTCTGCCACACCCCTACTCCTGAAACCATTGTTCCAACCTGTCTTCAGACTCTTCCCTAAACCAGTGCCATTCTTGCTCCCTGTCTTGTTTTCTCCAGGTGGCCAGGGTATCCGTGAGGGTGAATAATCTCATTCGGACAAAGCTGCCCAAGAAACTTCTCTCAATACTCCCACCACACAAAATCTTAAGAAAATCAGATGCTCAAAGCTCTGTAGACAGAGTTTCAAGGCGAATGAGCAGCTGAATAAGAAGGAACTGCAGGAGGTCTCAGAGACCATGACACACGTTCCATTCCAGTTAATCAGAATGAATCAGAGGAAGTTCCAGAGACCATGGAGACCCCTGACATTCCAGCTAATCCGAAGGAACCAGAGGAGGTCCCAGACACCATGGAGACACCAGCAATTCCAGCTAATCAGAATGAATCAGAGGAGGTCCCAGAAACCATGGAGACACCAGCCATTCCCGCTAATCAGAATGAAACAGACGACGTCCCAGAGACCATGGAGACCTCTGCATTTCCAGCTAATCAGAATGAACCGGAGGAGGACCCAGAGACCATGGAAACCCCTGCCATTCCAGCTAATCAGAATGAAACGGAGGAGGTTCCAGAGACCATGGAGACCCCTGCCATTCCAGCTAATCAGAACGAACCAGAGAAGGTCCCAGAGAAAATGGAGACCCCTGCCTTTCCAGCTGGACCAGCGGGCAGCCAGTGAGTTCGGGGCATGGCTAGACAACTCAAAATGCTTGGGGGTCTGACCATTGAGTACTGGCCAGAAGCACAGATGCTGAATATTATAGCAACTGCATACACTAATAACAAAAGTAAAATAAAATCAAGCTGATGTGAAATAATGTTTGTCTCTGAGTTCTCTGATCGTGGGGGGCTGAGAAGGCAAGGAAACGATAAGTGTGTGAGGAGGGAGGGAGATGGCTTATGTGGAGTTAGAGATGGGACCAGAAGTCCCAGGTTGCCAGAAAGTAGGGGGAAGAATTGGTTGCAAACTGTGCTTCAAAGACACACTTCCCATGGGGGAAGAGGAAGAGGAAGTGGAGTTTCTCTGTGTGAGTGCACAGATGGACACTTAGCTGGGGAGCTGTGTCATATGTGGTGGGGCAGTGCCCTTGCTTTAAAGGCATGCAAAGGAGATGCGCCATCAAAAGAATGGAATGTTGACATTTGCAGAAACATGAAAGGTAGAATATTGAGCAAAATAACTCAGACAGAGATTGACAAACACTGTATGATATCACTTATAGAATGTAAACATCCCGCAAAGTACAGAATATGATAATAAGGGAGGTGCAGAAATATAGAGAAGCATCTCCTGGTTACCAGCGGGTAGGGGAAGAGGGAGGGGCAATACCGAGGTTTAGGAGCGGGAAGCACGCATTGATAGGTGGAAGATGAGCTCAGGGCTGCTTTGTACAACATGGGGAAGAGAGCCAGGACTTTGTCATAACTATCAATGGAAAGCAAGCTTTAACAGTTGTATAATCAGAAAGAAAAGGAAAGAAAGAGGGGGGAGGAAGTAGGAAAGAAAGGAAGGAAAAGAAGGGCGTTTCTGGAGGTCAAACATTTAATACTGATTAGGCCCTTTTTGTCAAAGGATTCTATTTAATTTTATTTATTTTAATTGGTGTGTATTGACTCTACAATATTGAGGTGTTTTTTGCCATACATCGACATGAATCAGCCATGGAAGTACATGTATTCCCCATCCTGATTCCCCCTCACATCTTCCTCCCAATTCAATCCCTCTGGCTCAGCCCAGTGAAACAGTCCTGGGCACCCTGTCTTATGCATCGAACATGGACTGGCTATCCCTTTCACATAGGATAATATACATGTTTCAATGCTATTCTCTCAGATCATACTACTCTCCCCATCTCCCACAGAGTTCAAAGATTGTACTGTAAATCTGTGTCTCTTTTGCTGTCTCCCATATAGGGTTATCATCTTCATCTTCCTAAATTCAATATATATGCCTTAGTATAGTGTAAAGGTGTTTTTCTTTCTGACTTGCTTTGCTCTGTGTAATAGGCTCCTGTTTCATCAGCCTCATTAGTATGGATTCACATGTGTTCTTTTTAAGGGCTGAGCAATATTCCATTGTGTCTATGTACCACAGCTTTCCTACCCATTTGTCTGGTGATGGACATCTACGTTGCTTCCATGCCCTGGTTATTGTAAACAGTGCTGTGATGAACATTGGGTCACAGTGTCTTTTTCCTTCTGTGTGGATCAGTATTTGAATGTAGAGAAAGCATGATGACTATTAGCCTGTTAGTGGTAAACACTGCACATGAGTTTGGTTGAAGGAGTGGGACCAAAGTTGGAGATGGTTGTTTCAAACTGGCTGAGAGTGCTCAGATGGTCATGTGTGGTGCTGTCCTTCTGGGGGACATCTCTGGTTGTTCTCTTCTCACCAGCAATGGAGGATATTCTTTACTTCCTTTCATTTCCCTTTTTTCCCTTTCACCCTCTATCCTCCCTACAGGAGTTTCTTTCACAAATATTCAATGTGCTGCGCTGTGCTGTGCTTCTTTGTTCAGCCATGTCCAACTCCTTGTGACCCCATGGACTGTAGCCCTCCAGGCTCCTCTGCCCATGGGGATTCTCCAGGAAAGCATACTGGAGCAATCTGCCATTCCCCCCTCCAGAAGATCTTCCCAACCCAGGGATTGAATCCTGGTCTCCCATGTTACAGGTGGGTTTTTATTATTATTTTTTTTTTTTAACTATCAGATCCATCAGGAAACCCTATATTGGGCTTCATCTGACACGATGTTTTTCATATCTGTAAGATCAAATGGGATATATTTTATGCTCTCCATGACTCTCCTTATTTTTAGAACACATAAAACACATTTATTTCACGTATCCTAATGTCTCTGTCTGCAATTACTGAAATCTCTGCCACTTCTGCCTGAGTTTCAGTTCTCAATGGAATTTTAGTATGATTATCTTTCCCTTCCTGAGATTTAATATGTTCTTAAAGTAGTTTGGGGCTAGTTCCATACTCTTCTTGTGAGTTGGCTGCTCATGTCTTTAAACATGTCTTCATAAATTTAAAGGCCAGTGATATATCTTTCTTATAATGTGTTGGATCGTGCCACTTGCCCATTTTCTATCAGGTTTTCAGATCTTCTAAAAATTCTAAGAGTCATCCTTTGGGTTTGTTTATGGCGTGCTTTTTATACCACTAAATATGTTCAGCAGTGTGATGGACTGTGGGTGAGTAAACAACAAATGGATGGCAGGATGTGAACACTTCACAGGAAACCCTGGAAGACCCACTAAGCCAACAAACTGTCCCCAGGGGTGCACCTCAGGCTGGTTGACCCTACGAGACAATTGGTCAAATGAGGACTGAGGTGGAGCACACAATCATTCCCCTTTCCTTCACAGCCAACCAGCTCAATGGGAGACCATGGGAACTAGATGCACAGGACAGGATGACTCAGTGTTTCCTCCAAGAAGCTGGAAGCTTGTGGCAGCTACTCATGGAAATGAATTCCACCTTGTTGTTGGCTGTGAGGTAAGCTCCAAGGGAGCTTCCAGCAAGAAAACAAGATGAGAAGAGAGATTGGTGAGGGCACGTGTTGAGAAGACCCTTGCACACAAGGCTCACACAGCTCTGGTCAAGCTCCACCCCTTGCTGGGAATACTAATCAGCCGCAGGTGGGCATTTCCTGCGTGGGATCCCCCAGCACAACCTGAAACATGCATTTCTCTGCGCCTTCCAAATCCTCCTGTTCAAACCCAAGCCTGGGTAGTACTCCTAGTAAGGATACCCTGAGTTCTAGACTTGAAACGAGACAGCTCCGTGTGGAGCAAAGGCAAGAGTATTCACTGCATTCTCACAGCCTGAAGACAAGTGTTACCAACTAGAGACCCGAACATTGAGGCGAGCTCCGGGAACTCTGAGACAAGGAGGCGGGATGGAAAGGTTTCTGTCAGCTGGCCCAGAAATCAATGGGCTTCAAGGTGCATTAAGACCACATTGAAGGATGAGCGAGCAATGATTTTGGCTTCCACAGACACTGAAACACAAACTAGTTGTCTAGGAGAAAGTTTAGGCAAGATATGAAAAGCTAGGTAAAGGTGAAAGCTGACAGAGAACAGAATGAATGCCCGTGGAGTGTAGCTGCGGCGAAAGGTTTGGAGGAGATGCACTTTGCCTTCTGTGTGACCCATCAGAATTGACATAGAGGTGAGTGTGGCAGGTGAGCTGGAGGCCTCTTTAGGGCATTACTAATGCCTCATTTCTCACAGCAAATCATCTGAATTGCTCCCCATCCTCCGCTAGACATATCAGAATGGGGCTTTGTGATGTCAAATCTCACCCAGTGCCAACATTGGCTGGGGACGAGACTTGCTGACTTCATAGAACATGAGGGTGAGGCTCCATGGGGACGGTATACATAGGGGTGATCAGGGGCTCAGAGCAGAAAACTGTCAGCCCTCCAAATGACTGAGGTGACTGGAAAGCCAATATGATCCAGAGAAATTATGGAACACCCACCTCCAATTATCCAGAAGAAGATGGAGATCTCCTATCAATTGAGGTGCAGAGAAAAATGTCGAGGTGAACTGAACTCAGCCAAATTCCACTTGCCCATTTACCGTACCCCAGAAGACACCCTCGCCTTTCTTTGCGTGGCACGTAACCCTCCTCTGCCACACCCCTACTCCTGAAACCATTGTTCCAACCTGTCTTCAGACTCTTCCCTAAACCAGTGCCATTCTTGCTCCCTGTCTTGTTTTCTCCAGGTGGCCAGGGTAACCGTGAGGGTGAATAATCTCATTCGGAAAAAGCTGCCCAAGAAACTTCTCTCAATACTCCCACCACACAAAATCTTAAGAAATTCAGATGCTCAAAGCTCTGTAGACAGAGTTTCAAGGCGAATGAGCAGCTGAATAAGAAGGAACTGCAGGAGGTCCCAGAGACCATGACACACGTTCCATTCCAGTTAATCAGAATGAATCAGAGGAAGTTCCAGAGACCATGGAGATCCCTGACATTCCAGCTAATCCGAAGGAACCAGAGGAGGTCCCAGACACCATGGAGACACCAGCAATTCCAGCTCATCAGAATGAATCAGAGGAGGTCCCAGAAACCATGGAGACACCAGCCATTCCCGCTAATCAGAATGAAACAGACGATGTCCCAGAGACCATGGAGACCCCTGCATTTCCAGCTAATCAGAATGAACCTTAGGAGGACCCAGAGACCATGGAAACCCCTGCCATTCCAGCTAATCAGAATGAACCGGAGGAGGTTCCAGAGACCATGGAGACCCCTGCCATTCCAGCTAATCAGAACGAACCAGAGAAGTTCCCAGAGAAAATGGAGACCCCTGCCTTTCCAGCTGGACCAGCGGGCAGCCAGTGAGTTCGGGGCATGGCTAGACAACTCAAAATGCTTGGGGGTCTGACCACTGAGTACTGGCCAAAAGCACAGATGCTGAATATTATAGCAACTGCATACACTAATAACAAAAGTAAAATAAAATCAAGCTGATGTGAAATAATGTTTGTCTCTGAGTTCTCTGATCGTGGGGGGCTGAGAAGGCAAGGAAGCGATAAGTGTGTGAGGAGGGAGGGAGATGGCTTATGTGGAGTTAGAGATGGGACCAGAAGTCCCAGGTTGCCAGAAAGTAGGGGGAAGAATTGGTTGCAAACTGTGCTTCAAAGACACACTTCCCATGGGGGAAGAGGAAGAGGAAGTGGAGTTTCTCTGTGTGAGTGCACAGATGGACACTTAGCTGGGGAGCTGTGTCGTATGTGGTGGGGCAGTGCCCTTGCTTTAAAGGCATGCAAAGGAGATGCCCCATCAAAAGAATGGAATGTTGACATTTGCAGAAACATGAAAGGTAGAATATTGAGCAAAATAACTCAGACAGAGATTGACAAACACTGTATGATATCACTTATAGAATGTAAACATCCCGCAAAGTACAGAATATGATAATAAGGGAGGTGCAGATATATAGAGAAGCATCTCCTGGTTACCAGCGGGTAGGGGAAGAGGGAGGGGCAATACCGAAGTTTAGGAGCGGGAAGCACGCATTGATAGGTGGAAGATGAGCTCAGGGCTGCTTTGTACAACATGGGGAAGAGAGCCAGGACTTTGTCATAACTATCAATGGAAAGCAAGCTTTAACAGTTGTATAATCAGAAAGAAAAGGAAAGAAAGAGGGGGGAGGAAGTAGGAAAGAAAGGAAGGAAAAGAAGGGCGTTTCTGGAGGTCAAACATTTAATACTGATTAGGCCCTTTTTGTCAAAGGATTCTATTTAATTTTATTTATTTTAATTGGTGTGTATTTACTCTACAATATTGTGGTGTTTTTTGCCATACATCGATATGAATCAGCCACGGAAGTACATGTATTCCCCATCCTGATTCCCCCTCACATCTTCCTCCCAATTCAATCCCTCTGGCTCAGCCCAGTGAAACAGTCCTGGGCACCCTGTCTTATGCATCGAACATGGACTGGCTATCCCTTTCACATAGGATAATATACATGTTTCAATGCTATTCTCTCAGATCATACTACTCTCCCCATCTCCCACAGAGTTCAAAGATTGTACTGTAAATCTGTGTCTCTTTTGCTGTCTCCCATATAGGGTTATCATCTTCATCTTCCTAAATTCAATATATATGCCTTAGTATAGTGTAAAGGTGTTTTTCTTTCTGACTTGCTTTGCTCTGTGTAATAGGCTCCTGTTTCATCAGCCTCATTAGTATGGATTCACATGTGTTCTTTTTAAGGGCTGAGCAATATTCCATTGTGTCTATGTACCACAGCTTTCCTACCCATTTGTCTGGTGATGGACATCTACGTTGCTTCCATGCCCTGGTTATTGTAAACAGTGCTGTGATGAACATTGGGTCACAGTGTCTTTTTCCTTCTGTGTGGATCAGTATTTGAATGTAGAGAAAGCATGATGACTATTAGCCTGTTAGTGGTAAACACTGCACATGAGTTTGGTTGAAGGAGTGGGACCAAAGTTGGAGATGGTTGTTTCAAACTGGCTGAGAGTGCTCAGATGGTCATGTGTGGTGCTGTCCTTCTGGGGGACATCTCTGGTTGCTCTCTTCTCACCAGCAATGGAGGATATTCTTTACTTCCTTTCATTTCCCTTTTTTCCCTTTCACCCTCTATCCTCCCTACATGAGTTTCTTTCACAAATATTCAATGTGCTGCACTGTGCTGTGCTTCTTTGTTCAGCCATGTCCAACTCCTTGTGACCCCATGGACTGTAGCCCTCCAGGCTCCTCTGCCCATCGGGATTCTCCATTAAAGCATACTGGAGCAATCTGCCATTCCCCCCTCCAGAAGATCTTCCCAACCCAGGGATTGAATCCTGGTCTCCCATGTTACAGGTGGGTTTTTATTATTATTATTTTTTTTAACTATCAGATCCATCAGGAAACCCTATATTGGGCTTCATCTGACACGATGTTTTTCATATCTGTAAGATCAAATGGGATATATTTTATGCTTTCCATGACTCTCCTTATTTTTAGAACACAGAAAACACATTTATTCCACGTATCCTAATGTCTCTGTCTGCAATTACTGAAATCTCTGCCACTTCTGCCTGAGTTTCAGTTCTCAATGGAATTTTAGTATGATTATCTTTCCCTTCCTGAGATTTAATATGTTCTTAAAGTAGTTTGGGGCTAGTTCCATACTCTTCTTGTGAGTTGGCTGCTCATGTCTTTAAACATGTCTTCATAAATTTAAAGGCCAGTGATATATCTTTCTTATAATGTGTTGGATCGTGCCACTTGCCCATTTTCTATCAGGTTTTCAGATCTTCTAAAAATTCTAAGAGTCATCCTTTGGGTTTGTTTATGGCGTGCTTTTTATACCACTAAATATGTTCAGCAGTGTGATGGACTGTGGGTGAGTAAACAACAAATGGATGGCAGGATGTGAACACTTCACAGGAAACCCTGGAAGACCCACTAAGCCAACAAACTGTCCCCAGGGGTGCACCTCAGGCTGGTTGACCCTACGAGACAATTGGTCAAATGAGGACTGAGGTGGAGCACACAATCATTCCCCTTTCCTTCACAGCCAACCATCTCAATGGGAGACCATGGGAACTAGATGCACAGGACAGGATGACTCAGTGTTTCCTCCAAGAAGCTGGAAGCTTGTGGCAGCTACTCATGGAAATGAATTCCACCTTGTTGTTGGCTGTGAGGTAAGCTCCAAGGGAGCTTCCAGCAAGAAAACAAGATGAGAAGAGAGATTGGTGAGGGCACGTGTTGAGAAGACCCTTGCACACAAGGCTCACACAGCTCTGGTCAAGCTCCACCCCTTGCTGGGAATACTAATCAGCCGCAGGTGGGCATTTCCTGCGTGGGATCCCCCAGCGCAACCTGAAACATGCATTTCTCTGCGCCTTCCAAATCCTCCTGTTCAAACCCAAGCCTGGGTAGTACTCCTAGTAAGGATACCCTGAGTTCTAGACTTGAAACGAGACAGCTCCGTGTGGAGCAAAGGCAAGAGTATTCACTGCATTCTCACAGCCTGAAGACAAGTGTTACCAACTAGAGACCCGAACATTGAGGTGAGCTCCGGGAACTCTGAGACAAGGAGGCGGGATGGAAAGGTTTCTGTCAGCTGGCCCAGAAATCAATGGGCTTCAAGGTGCATTAAGACCACAATGAAGGATGAGCGAGCAATGATTTTGGCTTCCACAGACACTGAAACACAAACTAGTTGTCTAGGAGAAAGTTTAGGCAAGATATGCAAACTAGATAATGGTGAAAGCTGACAGAGAACAGAATGAATGCCCGTGGAGTGTAGCTGCGGGGAAAGGTTTGGAGGAGATGCACTTTGCCTTCTGTGTGACCCATCAGAATTGACATAGAGGTGAGTGTGGCAGGTGAGCTGGAGGCCTCTTTAGGGCATTACTAATGCCTCATTTCTCACAGAAAATCATCTGAATTGCTCCCCATCCTCCGCTAGACATATCAGAATGGGGCTTTGTGATGTCAAATCTCACCCAGTGCCAACATTGGCTGGGGACGAGACTTGCTGACTTCATAGAACATGAGGGTGAGGCTCCATGGGGACGGTATACATAGGGGTGATCAGGGGCTCAGAGCAGAAAACTGTCAGCCCTCCAAATGACTGAGGTGACTGGAAAGCCAATATGATCCAGAGAAATTATGGAACACCCACCTCCAATTATCCAGAAGAAGATGGAGATCTCCTATCAATTGAGGTGCAGAGAAAAATGTCGAGGTGAACTGATCTCAGCCAAATTCCACTTGCCCATTTACCGTACCCCAGAAGACACCCTCGCCTTTCTTTGCGTGGCACGTAACCCTCCTCTGCCACACCCCTACTCCTGAAACCATTGTTCCAACCTGTCTTCAGACTCTTCCCTAAACCAGTGCCATTCTTGCTCCCTGTCTTGTTTTCTCCAGGTGGCCAGGGTAACCGTGAGGGTGAATAATCTCATTCGGACAAAGCTGCCCAAGAAACTTCTCTCAATACTCCCACCACACAAAATCTTAAGAAAATCAGATGCTCAAAGCTCTGTAGACAGAGTTTCAAGGCGAATGAGCAGCTGAATAAGAAGGAACTGCAGGAGGTCTCAGAGACCATGACACACGTTCCATTCCAGTTAATCAGAATGAATCAGAGGAAGTTCCAGAGACCATGGAGACCCCTGACATTCCAGCTAATCCGAAGGAACCAGAGGAGGTCCCAGACACCATGGAGACACCAGCAATTCCAGCTCATCAGAATGAATCAGAGGAGGTCCCAGAAACCATGGAGACACCAGCCATTCCCGCTAATCAGAATGAAACAGACGACGTCCCAGAGACCATGGAGACCCCTGCATTTCCAGCTAATCAGAATGAACCGGAGGAGGACCCAGAGACCATGGAAACCCCTGCCATTCCAGCTAATCAGAATGAACCGGAGGAGGTTCCAGAGACCATGGAGACCCCTGCCATTCCAGCTAATCAGAACGAACTAGAGAATGTCCCAGAGAAAATGGAGACCCCTGCCTTTCCAACTGGACCAGCGGGCAGCCAGTGAGTTCGGGGCATGGCTAGACAACTCAAAATGCTTGGGGGTCTGACCACTGAGTACTGGCCAAAAGCACAGATGCTGAATATTATAGCAACTGCATACACTAATAACAAAAGTAAAATAAAATCAAGCTGATGTGAAATAATGTTTGTCTCTGAGTTCTCTGATCGTGGGGGGCTGAGAAGGCAAGGAAACGATAAGTGTGTGAGGAGGGAGGGAGATGGCTTATGTGGAGTTAGAGATGGGACCAGAAGTCCCAGGTTGCCAGAAAGTAGGGGGAAGAATTGGTTGCAAACTGTGCTTCAAAGACACACTTCCCATGGGGGAAGAGGAAGAGGAAGTGGAGTTTCTCTGTGTGAGTGCACAGATGGACACTTAGCTGGGGAGCTGTGTCATATGTGGTGGGGCAGTGCCCTTGCTTTAAAGGCATGCAAAGGAGATGCGCCATCAAAAGAATGGAATGTTGACATTTGCAGAAACATGAAAGGTAGAATATTGAGCAAAATAACTCAGACAGAGATTGACAAACACTGTATGATATCACTTATAGAATGTAAACATCCCGCAAAGTACAGAATATGATAATAAGGGAGGTGCAGAAATATAGAGAAGCATCTCCTGGTTACCAGCGGGTAGGGGAAGAGGGAGGGGCAATACCGAGGTTTAGGAGCGGGAAGCACGCATTGATAGGTGGAAGATGAGCTCAGGGCTGCTTTGTACAACATGGGGAAGAGAGCCAGGACTTTGTCATAACTATCAATGGAAAGCAAGCTTTAACAGTTGTATAATCAGAAAGAAAAGGAAAGAAAGAGGGGGGAGGAAGTAGGAAAGAAAGGAAGGAAAAGAAGGGCGTTTCTGGAGGTCAAACATTTAATACTGATTAGGCCCTTTTTGTCAAAGGATTCTATTTAATTTTATTTATTTTAATTGGTGTGTATTGACTCTACAATATTGAGGTGTTTTTTGCCATACATCGACATGAATCAGCCATGGAAGTACATGTATTCCCCATCCTGATTCCCCCTCACATCTTCCTCCCAATTCAATCCCTCTGGCTCAGCCCAGTGAAACAGTCCTGGGCACCCTGTCTTATGCATCGAACATGGACTGGCTATCCCTTTCACATAGGATAATATACATGTTTCAATGCTATTCTCTCAGATCATACTACTCTCCCCATCTCCCACAGAGTTCAAAGATTGTACTGTAAATCTGTGTCTCTTTTGCTGTCTCCCATATAGGGTTATCATCTTCATCTTCCTAAATTCAATATATATGCCTTAGTATAGTGTAAAGGTGTTTTTCTTTCTGACTTGCTTTGCTCTGTGTAATAGGCTCCTGTTTCATCAGCCTCATTAGTATGGATTCACATGTGTTCTTTTTAAGGGCTGAGCAATATTCCATTGTGTCTATGTACCACAGCTTTCCTACCCATTTGTCTGGTGATGGACCTCTACGTTGCTTCCATGCCCTGGTTATTGTAAACAGTGCTGTGATGAACATTGGGTCACAGTGTCTTTTTCCTTCTGTGTGGATCAGTATTTGAATGTAGAGAAAGCATGATGACTATTAGCCTGTTAGTGGTAAACACTGCACATGAGTTTGGTTGAAGGAGTGGGACCAAAGTTGGAGATGGTTGTTTCAAACTGGCTGAGAGTGCTCAGATGGTCATGTGTGGTGCTGTCCTTCTGGGGGACATCTCTGGTTGCTCTCTTCTCACCAGCAATGGAGGATATTCTTTACTTCCTTTCATTTCCCTTTTTTCCCTTTCACCCTCTATCCTCCCTACATGAGTTTCTTTCACAAATATTCAATGTGCTGCGCTGTGCTGTGCTTCTTTGTTCAGCCATGTCCAACTCCTTGTGACCCCATGGACTGTAGCCCTCCAGGCTCCTCTGCCCATGGGGATTCTCCAGGAAAGCATACTGGAGCAATCTGCCATTCCCCCCTCCAGAAGATCTTCCCAACCCAGGGATTGAATCCTGGTCTCCCATGTTACAGGTGGGTTTTTATTATTTTTTTTTTTTTTAACTATCAGATCCATCAGGAAACCCTATATTGGGCTTCATCTGACACGATGTTTTTCATATCTGTAAGATCAAATGGGATATATTTTATGCTCTCCATGACTCTCCTTATTTTTAGAACACATAAAACACATTTATTCCACGTATCCTAATGTCTCTGTCTGCAATTACTGAAATCTCTGCCACTTCTGCCTGAGTTTCAGTTCTCAATGGAATTTTAGTATGATTATCTTTCCCTTCCTGAGATTTAATATGTTCTTAAAGTAGTTTGGGGCTAGTTCCATACTCTTCTTGTGAGTTGGCTGCTCATGTCTTTAAACATGTCTTCATAAATTTAAAGGCCAGTGATATATCTTTCTTATAATGTGTTGGATCGTGCCACTTGCCCATTTTCTATCAGGTTTTCAGATCTTCTAAAAATTCTAAGAGTCATCCTTTGGGTTTGTTTATGGCGTGCTTTTTATACCACTAAATATGTTCAGCAGTGTGATGGACTGTGGGTGAGTAAACAACAAATGGATGGCAGGATGTGAACACTTCACAGGAAACCCTGGAAGACCCACTAAGCCAACAAACTGTCCCCAGGGGTGCACCTCAGGCTGGTTGACCCTACGAGACAATTGGTCAAATGAGGACTGAGGTGGAGCACACAATCATTCCCCTTTCCTTCACAGCCAACCAGCTCAATGGGAGACCATGGGAACTAGATGCACAGGACAGGATGACTCAGTGTTTCCTCCAAGAAGCTGGAAGCTTGTGGCAGCTACTCATGGAAATGAATTCCACCTTGTTGTTGGCTGTGAGGTAAGCTCCAAGGGAGCTTCCAGCAAGAAAACAAGATGAGAAGAGAGATTGGTGAGGGCACGTGTTGAGAAGACCCTTGCACACAAGGCTCACACAGCTCTGGTCAAGCTCCACCCCTTGCTGGGAATACTAATCAGCCGCAGGTGGGCATTTCCTGCGTGGGATCCCCCAGCACAACCTGAAACATGCATTTCTCTGCGCCTTCCAAATCCTCCTGTTCAAACCCAAGCCTGGGTAGTACTCCTAGTAAGGATACCCTGAGTTCTAGACTTGAAACGAGACAGCTCCGTGTGGAGCAAAGGCAAGAGTATTCACTGCATTCTCACAGCCTGAAGACAAGTGTTACCAACTAGAGACCCGAACATTGAGGCGAGCTCCGAGAACTCTGAGACAAGGAGGCGGGATGGAAAGGTTTCTGTCAGCTGGTCCAGAAATCAATGGGCTTCAAGGTGCATTAAGACCACATTGAAGGATGAGCGAGCAATGATTTTGGCTTCCACAGACACTGAAACACAAACTAGTTGTCTAGGAGAAAGTTTAGGCAAGATATGAAAAGCTAGGTAATGGTGAAAGCTGACAGAGAACAGAATGAATGCCCGTGGAGTGTAGCTGCGGGGAAAGGTTTGGAGGAGATGCACTTTGCCTTCTGTGTGACCCATCAGAATTGACATAGAGGTGAGTGTGGCAGGTGAGCTGGAGGCCTCTTTAGGGCATTACTAATGCCTCATTTCTCACAGCAAATCATCTGAATTGCTCCCCATCCTCCGCTAGACATATCAGAATGGGGCTTTGTGATGTCAAATCTCACCCAGTGCCAACATTGGCTGGGGACGAGACTTGCTGACTTCATAGAACATGAGGGTGAGGCTCCATGGGGACGGTATACATAGGGGTGATCAGGGGCTCAGAGCAGAAAACTGTCAGCCCTCCAAATGACTGAGGTGACTGGAAAGCCAATATGATCCAGAGAAATTATGGAACACCCACCTCCAATTATCCAGAAGAAGATGGAGATCTCCTATCAATTGAGGTGCAGAGAAAAATGTCGAGGTGAACTGAACTCAGCCAAATTCCACTTGCCCATTTACCGTACCCCAGAAGACACCCTCGCCTTTCTTTGCGTGGCACGTAACCCTCCTCTGCCACACCCCTACTCCTGAAACCATTGTTCCAACCTGTCTTCAGACTCTTCCCTAAACCAGTGCCATTCTTGCTCCCTGTCTTGTTTTCTCCAGGAGGCCAGGGTAACCGTGAGGGTGAATAATCTCATTCGGAAAAAGCTGCCCAAGAAACTTCTCTCAATACTCCCACCACACAAAATCTTAAGAAAATCAGATGCTCAAAGCTCTGTAGACAGAGTTTCAAGGCGAATGAGCAGCTGAATAAGAAGGAACTGCAGGAGGTCCCAGAGACCATGACAAACGTTCCATTCCAGTTAATCAGAATGAATCAGAGGAAGTTCCAGAGACCATGGAGACCCCTGACATTCCAGCTAATCCGAAGGAACCAGAGGAGGTCCCAGACACCATGGAGACACCAGCAATTCCAGCTCATCAGAATGAATCAGAGGAGGTCCCAGAAACCATGGAGACACCAGCCATTCCCGCTAATCAGAATGAAACAGACGATGTCCCAGAGACCATGGAGACCCCTGCATTTCCAGCTAATCAGAATGAACCGGAGGAGGACCCAGAGACCATGGAAACCCCTGCCATTCCAGCTAATCAGAATGAACCGGAGGAGGTTCCAGAGACCATGGAGACCCCTGCCATTCCAGCTAATCAGAACGAACCAGAGAAGTTCCCAGAGAAAATGGAGACCCCTGCCTTTCCAGCTGGACCAGCGGGCAGCCAGTGAGTTCGGGGCATGGCTAGACAACTCAAAATGCTTGGGGGTCTGACCACTGAGTACTGGCCAAAAGCACAGATGCTGAATATTATAGCAACTGCATACACTAATAACAAAAGTAAAATAAAATCAAGCTGATGTGAAATAATGTTTGTCTCTGAGTTCTCTGATCGTGGGGGGCTGAGAAGGCAAGGAAGCGATAAGTGTGTGAGGAGGGAGGGAGATGGCTTATGTGGAGTTAGAGATGGGACCAGAAGTCCCAGGTTGCCAGAAAGTAGGGGGAAGAATTGGTTGCAAACTGTGCTTCAAAGACACACTTCCCATGGGGGAAGAGGAAGAGGAAGTGGAGTTTCTCTGTGTGAGTGCACAGATGGACAATTAGCTGGGGAGCTGTGTCGTATGTGGTGGGGCAGTGCCCTTGCTTTAAAGGCATGCAAAGGAGATGCCCCATCAAAAGAATGGAATGTTGACATTTGCAGAAACATGAAAGGTAGAATATTGAGCAAAATAACTCAGACAGAGATTGACAAACACTGTATGATATCACTTATAGAATGAAAATATCCCGCAAAGTACAGAATATGATAATAAGGGAGGTGCAGAAATATAGAGAAGCATCTCCTGGTTACCAGCGGGTAGGGGAAGAGGGAGGGGCAATACCGAGGTTTAGGAGCGGGAAGCACGCATTGATAGGTGGAAGATGAGCTCAGGGCTGCTTTGTACAACATGGGGAAGAGAGCCAGGACTTTGTCATAACTATCAATGGAAAGCAAGCTTTAACAGTTGTATAATCAGAAAGAAAAGGAAAGAAAGAGGGGGGAGGAAGTAGGAAAGAAAGGAAGGAAAAGAAGGGCGTTTCTGGAGGTCAAACATTTAATACTGATTAGGCCCTTTTTTTCAAAGGATTCTATTTAATTTTATTTATTTTAATTGGTGTGTATTTACTCTACAATATTGTGGTGTTTTTTGCCATACATCGATATGAATCAGCCACGGAAGTACATGTATTCCCCATCCTGATTCCCCCTCACATCTTCCTCCCAATTCAATCCCTCTGGCTCAGCCCAGTGAAACAGTCCTGGGCACCCTGTCTTATGCATCGAACATGGACTGGCTATCCCTTTCACATAGGATAATATACATGTTTCAATGCTATTCTCTCAGATCATACTACTCTCCCCATCTCCCACAGAGTTCAAAGATTGTACTGTAAATCTGTGTCTCTTTTGCTGTCTCCCATATAGGGTTATCATCTTCATCTTCCTAAATTCAATATATATGCCTTAGTATAGTGTAAAGGTGTTTTTCTTTCTGACTTGCTTTGCTCTGTGTAATAGGCTCCTGTTTCATCAGCCTCATTAGTATGGATTCACATGTGTTCTTTTTAAGGGCTGAGCAATATTCCATTGTGTCTATGTACCACAGCTTTCCTACCCATTTGTCTGGTGATGGACATCTACGTTGCTTCCATGCCCTGGTTATTGTAAACAGTGCTGTGATGAACATTGGGTCACAGTGTCTTTTTCCTTCTGTGTGGATCAGTATTTGAATGTAGAGAAAGCATGATGACTATTAGCCTGTTAGTGGTAAACACTGCACATGAGTTTGGTTGAAGGAGTGGGACCAAAGTTGGAGATGGTTGTTTCAAACTGGCTGAGAGTGCTCAGATGGTCATGTGTGGTGCTGTCCTTCGGGGGACATCTCTGGTTGCTCTCTTCTCACCAGCAATGGAGGATATTCTTTACTTCCTTTCATTTCCCTTTTTTCCCTTTCACCCTCTATCCTCCCTACATGAGTTTCTTTCACAAATATTCAATGTGCTGCGCTGTGCTGTGCTTCTTTGTTCAGCCATGTCCAACTCCTTGTGACCCCATGGACTGTAGACCTCCAGGCTCCTCTGCCCATCGGGATTCTCCATTAAAGCATACTGGAGCAATCTGCCATTCCCCCCTCCAGAAGATCTTCCCAACCCAGGGATTGAATCCTCGTCTCCCATGTTACAGGTGGGTTTTTATTATTATTATTTTTTTTAACTATCAGATCCATCAGGAAACCCTATATTGGGCTTCATCTGACACGATGTTTTTCATATCTGTAAGATCAAATGGGATATATTTTATGCTCTCCATGACTCTCCTTATTTTTAGAACACATAAAACACATTTATTCCACGTATCCTAATGTCTCTGTCTGCAATTACTGAAATCTCTGCCACTTCTGCCTGAGTTTCAGTTCTCAATGGAATTTTAGTATGATTATCTTTCCCTTCCTGAGATTTAATATGTTCTTAAAGTAGTTTGGGGCTAGTTCCATACTCTTCTTGTGAGTTGGCTGCTCATGTCTTTAAACATGTCTTCATAAATTTAAAGGCCAGTGATATATCTTTCTTATAATGTGTTGGATCGTGCCACTTGCCCATTTTCTATCAGGTTTTCAGATCTTCTAAAAATTCTAAGAGTCATCCTTTGGGTTTGTTTATGGCGTGCTTTTTATACCACTAAATATGTTCAGCAGTGTGATGGACTGTGGGTGAGTAAACAACAAATGGATGGCAGGATGTGAACACTTCACAGGAAACCCTGGAAGACCCACTAAGCCAACAAACTGTCCCCAGGGGTGCACCTCAGGCTGGTTGACCCTACGAGACAATTGGTCAAATGAGGACTGAGGTGGAGCACACAATCATTCCCCTTTCCTTCACAGCCAACCAGCTCAATGGGAGACCATGGGAACTAGATGCACAGGACAGGATGACTCAGTGTTTCCTCCAAGAAGCTGGAAGCTTGTGGCAGCTACTCATGGAAATGAATTCCACCTTGTTGTTGGCTGTGAGGTAAGCTCCAAGGGAGCTTCCAGCAAGAAAACAAGATGAGAAGAGAGATTGGTGAGGGCACGTGTTGAGAAGACCCTTGCACACAAGGCTCACACAGCTCTGGTCAAGCTCCACCCCTTGCTGGGAATACTAATCAGCCGCAGGTGGGCATTTCCTGCGTGGGATCCCCCAGCACAACCTGAAACATGCATTTCTCTGCGCCTTCCAAATCCTCCTGTTCAAACCCAAGCCTGGGTAGTACTCCTAGTAAGGATACCCTGAGTTCTAGACTTGAAACGAGACAGCTCCGTGTGGAGCAAAGGCAAGAGTATTCACTGCATTCTCACAGCCTGAAGACAAGTGTTACCAACTAGAGACCCGAACATTGAGGCGAGCTCCGAGAACTCTGAGACAAGGAGGCGGGATGGAAAGGTTTCTGTCAGCTGGTCCAGAAATCAATGGGCTTCAAGGTGCATTAAGACCACATTGAAGGATGAGCGAGCAATGATTTTGGCTTCCACAGACACTGAAACACAAACTAGTTGTCTAGGAGAAAGTTTAGGCAAGATATGAAAAGCTAGGTAATGGTGAAAGCTGACAGAGAACAGAATGAATGCCCGTGGAGTGTAGCTGCGGGGAAAGGTTTGGAGGAGATGCACTTTGCCTTCTGTGTGACCCATCAGAATTGACATAGAGGTGAGTGTGGCAGGTGAGCTGGAGGCCTCTTTAGGGCATTACTAATGCCTCATTTCTCACAGCAAATCATCTGAATTGCTCCCCATCCTCCGCTAGACATATCAGAATGGGGCTTTGTGATGTCAAATCTCACCCAGTGCCAACATTGGCTGGGGACGAGACTTGCTGACTTCATAGAACATGAGGGTGAGGCTCCATGGGGACGGTATACATAGGGGTGATCAGGGGCTCAGAGCAGAAAACTGTCAGCCCTCCAAATGACTGAGGTGACTGGAAAGCCAATATGATCCAGAGAAATTATGGAACACCCACCTCCAATTATCCAGAAGAAGATGGAGATCTCCTATCAATTGAGGTGCAGAGAAAAATGTCGAGGTGAACTGAACTCAGCCAAATTCCACTTGCCCATTTACCGTACCCCAGAAGACACCCTCGCCTTTCTTTGCGTGGCACGTAACCCTCCTCTGCCACACCCCTACTCCTGAAACCATTGTTCCAACCTGTCTTCAGACTCTTCCCTAAACCAGTGCCATTCTTGCTCCCTGTCTTGTTTTCTCCAGGAGGCCAGGGTAACCGTGAGGGTGAATAATCTCATTCGGAAAAAGCTGCCCAAGAAACTTCTCTCAATACTCCCACCACACAAAATCTTAAGAAAATCAGATGCTCAAAGCTCTGTAGACAGAGTTTCAAGGCGAATGAGCAGCTGAATAAGAAGGAACTGCAGGAGGTCCCAGAGACCATGACAAACGTTCCATTCCAGTTAATCAGAATGAATCAGAGGAAGTTCCAGAGACCATGGAGACCCCTGACATTCCAGCTAATCCGAAGGAACCAGAGGAGGTCCCAGACACCATGGAGACACCAGCAATTCCAGCTCATCAGAATGAATCAGAGGAGGTCCCAGAAACCATGGAGACACCAGCCATTCCCGCTAATCAGAATGAAACAGACGATGTCCCAGAGACCATGGAGACCCCTGCATTTCCAGCTAATCAGAATGAACCGGAGGAGGACCCAGAGACCATGGAAACCCCTGCCATTCCAGCTAATCAGAATGAACCGGAGGAGGTTCCAGAGACCATGGAGACCCCTGCCATTCCAGCTAATCAGAACGAACCAGAGAAGTTCCCAGAGAAAATGGAGACCCCTGCCTTTCCAGCTGGACCAGCGGGCAGCCAGTGAGTTCGGGGCATGGCTAGACAACTCAAAATGCTTGGGGGTCTGACCACTGAGTACTGGCCAAAAGCACAGATGCTGAATATTATAGCAACTGCATACACTAATAACAAAAGTAAAATAAAATCAAGCTGATGTGAAATAATGTTTGTCTCTGAGTTCTCTGATCGTGGGGGGCTGAGAAGGCAAGGAAGCGATAAGTGTGTGAGGAGGGAGGGAGATGGCTTATGTGGAGTTAGAGATGGGACCAGAAGTCCCAGGTTGCCAGAAAGTAGGGGGAAGAATTGGTTGCAAACTGTGCTTCAAAGACACACTTCCCATGGGGGAAGAGGAAGAGGAAGTGGAGTTTCTCTGTGTGAGTGCACAGATGGACAATTAGCTGGGGAGCTGTGTCGTATGTGGTGGGGCAGTGCCCTTGCTTTAAAGGCATGCAAAGGAGATGCCCCATCAAAAGAATGGAATGTTGACATTTGCAGAAACATGAAAGGTAGAATATTGAGCAAAATAACTCAGACAGAGATTGACAAACACTGTATGATATCACTTATAGAATGAAAATATCCCGCAAAGTACAGAATATGATAATAAGGGAGGTGCAGAAATATAGAGAAGCATCTCCTGGTTACCAGCGGGTAGGGGAAGAGGGAGGGGCAATACCGAGGTTTAGGAGCGGGAAGCACGCATTGATAGGTGGAAGATGAGCTCAGGGCTGCTTTGTACAACATGGGGAAGAGAGCCAGGACTTTGTCATAACTATCAATGGAAAGCAAGCTTTAACAGTTGTATAATCAGAAAGAAAAGGAAAGAAAGAGGGGGGAGGAAGTAGGAAAGAAAGGAAGGAAAAGAAGGGCGTTTCTGGAGGTCAAACATTTAATACTGATTAGGCCCTTTTTGTCAAAGGATTCTATTTAATTTTATTTATTTTAATTGGTGTGTATTTACTCTACAATATTGTGGTGTTTTTTGCCATACATCGATATGAATCAGCCACGGAAGTACATGTATTCCCCATCCTGATTCCCCCTCACATCTTCCTCCCAATTCAATCCCTCTGGCTCAGCCCAGTGAAACAGTCCTGGGCACCCTGTCTTATGCATCGAACATGGACTGGCTATCCCTTTCACATAGGATAATATACATGTTTCAATGCTATTCTCTCAGATCATACTACTCTCCCCATCTCCCACAGAGTTCAAAGATTGTACTGTAAATCTGTGTCTCTTTTGCTGTCTCCCATATAGGGTTATCATCTTCATCTTCCTAAATTCAATATATATGCCTTAGTATAGTGTAAAGGTGTTTTTCTTTCTGACTTGCTTTGCTCTGTGTAATAGGCTCCTGTTTCATCAGCCTCATTAGTATGGATTCACATGTGTTCTTTTTAAGGGCTGAGCAATATTCCATTGTGTCTATGTACCACAGCTTTCCTACCCATTTGTCTGGTGATGGACATCTACGTTGCTTCCATGCCCTGGTTATTGTAAACAGTGCTGTGATGAACATTGGGTCACAGTGTCTTTTTCCTTCTGTGTGGATCAGTATTTGAATGTAGAGAAAGCATGATGACTATTAGCCTGTTAGTGGTAAACACTGCACATGAGTTTGGTTGAAGGAGTGGGACCAAAGTTGGAGATGGTTGTTTCAAACTGGCTGAGAGTGCTCAGATGGTCATGTGTGGTGCTGTCCTTCTGGGGGACATCTCTGGTTGCTCTCTTCTCACCAGCAATGGAGGATATTCTTTACTTCCTTTCATTTCCCTTTTTTCCCTTTCACCCTCTATCCTCCCTACATGAGTTTCTTTCACAAATATTCAATGTGCTGCGCTGTGCTGTGCTTCTTTGTTCAGCCATGTCCAACTCCTTGTGACCCCATGGACTGTAGCCCTCCAGGCTCCTCTGCCCATGGGGATTCTCCAGGAAAGCATACTGGAGCAATCTGCCATTCCCCCCTCCAGAAGATCTTCCCAACCCAGGGATTGAATCCTGGTCTCCCATGTTACAGGTGGGTTTTTATTATTTTTTTTTTTTTAACTATCAGATCCATCAGGAAACCCTATATTGGGCTTCATCTGACACGATGTTTTTCATATCTGTAAGATCAAATGGGATATATTTTATGCTCTCCATGACTCTCCTTATTTTTAGAACACATAAAACACATTTATTCCACGTATCCTAATGTCTCTGTCTGCAATTACTGAAATCTCTGCCACTTCTGCCTGAGTTTCAGTTCTCAATGGAATTTTAGTATGATTATCTTTCCCTTCCTGAGATTTAATATGTTCTTAAAGTAGTTTGGGGCTAGTTCCATACTCTTCTTGTGACTTGGCTGCTCATGTGTTTAAACATGTCTTCATAAATTTAAAGGCCAGTGATATATCTTTCTTATAATGTGTTGGATCGTGCCACTTGCCCATTTTCTATCAGGTTTTCAGATCTTCTAAAAATTCTAAGAGTCATCCTTTGGGTTTGTTTATGGCGTGCTTTTTATACCACTAAATATGTTCAGCAGTGTGATGGACTGTGGGTGAGTAAACAACAAATGGATGGCAGGATGTGAACACTTCACAGGAAACCCTGGAAGACCCACTAAGCCAACAAACTGTCCCCAGGGGTGCACCTCAGTCTGGTTGACCCTACGAGACAATTGGTCAAATGAGGACTGAGGTGGAGCACACAATCATTCCCCTTTCCTTCACAGCCAACCAGCTCAATGGGAGACCATGGGAACTAGATGCACAGGACAGGATGACTCAGTGTTTCCTCCAGGAAGCTGGAAGCTTGTGGCAGCTACTCATGGAAATGAATTCCACCTTGTTGTTGGCTGTGAGGTAAGCTCCAAGGGAGCTTCCAGCAAGAAAACAAGATGAGAAGAGAGATTGGTGAGGGCACGTGTTGATAAGACCCTTGCACACAAGGCTCACACAGCTCTGGTCAAGCTCCACCCCTTGCTGGGAATACTAATCAGCCGCAGGTGGGCATTTCCTGCGTGGGATCCCCCAGCGCAACCTGAAACATGCATTTCTCTGCGCCTTCCAAATCCTCCTGTTCAAACCCAAGCCTGGGTAGTACTCCTAGTAAGGATACCCTGAGTTCTAGACTTGAAACGAGACAGCTCCGTGTGGAGCAAAGGCAAGAGTATTCACTGCATTCTCACAGCCTGAAGACAAGTGTTACCAACTAGAGACCCGAACATTGAGGCGAGCTCCGGGAACTCTGAGACAAGGAGGCGGGATGGAAAGGTTTCTGTCAGCTGGCCCAGAAATCAATGGGCTTCAAGGTGCATTAAGACCACAATGAAGGATGAGCGAGCAATGATTTTGGCTTCCACAGACACTGAAACAAAAACTAGTTGTCTAGGAGAAAGTTTAGGCAAGATATGCAAAGCTAGATAATGGTGAAAGCTGACAGAGAACACAATGAATGCCCGTGGAGTGTAGCTGCGGGGAAAGGTTTGGAGGAGATGCACTTTGCCTTCTGTGTGACCCATCAGAATTGACATAGAGGTGAGTGTGGCAGGTGAGCTGGAGGCCTCTTTAGGGCATTACTAATGCCTCATTTCTCACAGCAAATCATCTGAATTGCTCCCCATCCTCCGCTAGACATATCAGAATGGGGCTTTGTGATGTCAAATCTCACCCAGTGCCAACATTGGCTGGGGACGAGACTTGCTGACTTCATAGAACATGAGGGTGAGGCTCCATGGGGACGGTATACATAGGGGTGATCAGGGGCTCAGAGCAGAAAACTGTCAGCCCTCCAAATGACTGAGGTGACTGGAAAGCCAATATGATCCAGAGAAATTATGGAACACCCACCTCCAATTATCCAGAAGAAGATGGAGATCTCCTATCAATTGAGGTGCAGAGAAAAATGTCGAGGTGAACTGATCTCAGCCAAATTCCACTTGCCCATTTACCGTACCCCAGAAGACACCCTCGCCTTTCTTTGCGTGGCACGTAACCCTCCTCTGCCACACCCCTACTCCTGAAACCATTGTTCCAACCTGTCTTCAGACTCTTCCCTAAACCAGTGCCATTCTTGCTCCCTGTCTTGTTTTCTCCAGGTGGCCAGGGTAACCGTGAGGGTGAATAATCTCATTCGGACAAAGCTGCCCAAGAAACTTCTCTCAATACTCCCACCACACAAAATCTTAAGAAAATCAGATGCTCAAAGCTCTGTAGACAGAGGTTCAAGGCGAATGAGCAGCTGAATAAGAATGAACTGCAGGAGGTCTCAGAGACCATGACACACCTTCCATTCCAGTTAATCAGAATGAATCAGAGGAAGTTCCAGAGACCATGGAGACCCCTGACATTCCAGCTAATCCGAAGGAACCAGAGGAGGTCCCAGACACCATGGAGACACCAGCAATTCCAGCTAATCAGAATGAATCAGAGGAGGTCCCAGAAACCATGGAGACACCAGCCATTCCCGCTGATCAGAATGAAACAGACGACGTCCCAGAGACCATGGAGACCCCTGCATTTCCAGCTAATCAGAATGAACCGGAGGAGGACCCAGAGACCATGGAAACCCCTGCCATTCCAGCTAATCAGAATGAACCGGAGGAGGTTCCAGAGACCATGGAGACCCCTGCCATTCCAGCTAATCAGAACGAACTAGAGAATGTCCCAGAGAAAATGGAGACCCCTGCCTTTCCAGCTGGACCAGCGGGCAGCCAGTGAGTTCGGGGCATGGCTAGACAACTCAAAATGCTTGGGGGTCTGACCACTGAGTACTGGCCAAAAGCACAGATGCTGAATATTATAGCAACTGCATACACTAATAACAAAAGTAAAATAAAATCAAGCTGATGTGAAATAATGTTTGTCTCTGAGTTCTCTGATCGTGGGGGGCTGAGAAGGCAAGGAAGCGATAAGTGTGTGAGGAGGGAGGGAGATGGCTTATGTGGAGTTAGAGATGGGACCAGAAGTCCCAGGTTGCCAGAAAGTAGGGGGAAGAATTGGTTGCAAACTGTGCTTCAAAGACACACTTCCCATGGGGGAAGAGGAAGAGGAAGTGGAGTTTCTCTGTGTGAGTGCACAGATGGACACTTAGCTGGGGAGCTGTGTCATATGTGGTGGGGCAGTGCCCTTGCTTTAAAGGCATGCAAAGGAGATGCGCCATCAAAAGAATGGAATGTTGACATTTGCAGAAACATGAAAGGTAGAATATTGAGCAAAATAACTCAGACAGAGATTGACAAACACTGTATGATATCACTTATAGAATGTAAACATCCCGCAAAGTACAGAATATGATAATAAGGGAGGTGCAGAAATATAGAGAAGCATCTCCTGGTTACCAGCGGGTAGGGGAAGAGGGAGGGGCAATACCGAGGTTTAGGAGCGGGAAGCACGCATTGATAGGTGGAAGATGAGCTCAGGGCTGCTTTGTACAACATGGGGAATAGAGCCAGGACTTTGTCATAACTATCAATGGAAAGCAAGCTTTAACAGTTGTATAATCAGAAAGAAAAGGAAAGAAAGAGGGGGGAGGAAGTAGGAAAGAAAGGAAGGAAAAGAAGGGCGTTTCTGGAGGTCAAACATTTAATACTGATTAGGCCCTTTTTTTCAAAGGATTCTATTTAGTTTTATTTATTTTAATTGGTGTGTATTTACTCTACAATATTGTGGTATTTTTTGCCATACATCGATATGAATCAGCCACGGAAGTACATGTATTCCCCATCCTGATTCCCCCTCACATCTTCCTCCCAATTCAATCCCTCTGGCTCAGCCCAGTGAAACAGTCCTGGGCACCCTGTCTTATGCATCGAACATGGACTGGCTATCCCTTTCACATAGGATAATATACATGTTTCAATGCTATTCTCTCAGATCATACTACTCTCCCCATCTCCCACAGAGTTCAAAGATTGTACTGTAAATCTGTGTCTCTTTTGCTGTCTCCCATATAGGGTTATCATCTTCATCTTCCTAAATTCAATATATATGCCTTAGTATAGTGTAAAGGTGTTTTTCTTTCTGACTTGCTTTGCTCTGTGTAATAGGCTCCTGTTTCATCAGCCTCATTAGTATGTATTCACATGTGTTCTTTTTAAGGGCTGAGCAATATTCCATTGTGTCTATGTACCACAGCTTTCCTACCCATTTGTCTGGTGATGGACATCTACGTTGCTTCCATGCCCTGGTTATTGTAAACAGTGCTGTGATGAACATTGGGTCACAGTGTCTTTTTCCTTCTGTGTGGATCAGTATTTAAATGTAGAGAAAGCATGATGACTATTAGCCTGTTAGTGGTAAACACTGCACATGAGTTTGGTTGAAGGAGTGGGACCAAAGTTGGAGATGGTTGTTTCAAACTGGCTGAGAGTGCTCAGATGGTCATGTGTGGTGCTGTCCTTCTGGGGGACATCTCTGGTTGCTCTCTTCTCACCAGCAATGGAGGATATTCTTTACTTCCTTTCATTTCCCTTTTTTCCCTTTCACCCTCTATCCTCCCTACATGAGTTTCTTTCACAAATATTCAATGTGCTGCGCTGTGCTGTGCTTCTTTGTTCAGCCATGTCCAACTCCTTGTGACCCCATGGACTGTAGCCCTCCAGGCTCCTCTGCCCATGGGGATTCTCCAGGAAAGCATACTGGAGCAATCTGCCATTCCCCCCTCCAGAAGATCTTCCCAACCCAGGGATTGAATCCTGGTCTCCCATGTTACAGGTGGGTTTTTATTATTTTTTTTTTTTAACTATCAGATCCATCAGGAAACCCTATATTGGGCTTCATCTGACACGATGTTTTTCATATCTGTAAGATCAAATGGGATATATTTTATGCTCTCCATGACTCTCCTTATTTTTAGAACACATAAAACACATTTATTCCACGTATCCTAATGTCTCTGTCTGCAATTACTGAAATCTCTGCCACTTCTGCCTGAGTTTCAGTTCTCAATGGAATTTTAGTATGATTATCTTTCCCTTCCTGAGATTTAATATGTTCTTAAAGTAGTTTGCGGCTAGTTCCATACTCTTCTTGTGAGTTGGCTGCTCATGTCTTTAAACATGTCTTCATAAATTTAAAGGCCAGTGATATATCTTTCTTATAATGTGTTGGATCGTGCCACTTGCCCATTTTCTATCAGGTTTTCAGATCTTCTAAAAATTCTAAGAGTCATCCTTTGGGTTTGTTTATGGCGTGCTTTTTATACCACTAAATATGTTCAGCAGTGTGATGGACTGTGGGTGAGTAAACAACAAATGGATGGCAGGATGTGAACACTTCACAGGAAACCCTGGAAGACCCACTAAGCCAACAAACTGTCCCCAGGGGTGCACCTCAGGCTGGTTGACCCTACGAGACAATTGGTCAAATGAGGACTGAGGTGGAGCACACAATCATTCCCCTTTCCTTCACAGCCAACCAGCTCAATGGGAGACCATGGGAACTAGATGCACAGGACAGGATGACTCAGTGTTTGCTCCAAGAAGCTGGAAGCTTGTGGCAGCTACTCATGGAAATGAATTCCACCTTGTTGTTGGCTGTGAGGTAAGCTCCAAGGGAGCTTCCAGCAAGAAAACAAGATGAGAAGAGAGATTTGTGAGGGCACGTGTTGAGAAGACCCTTGCACACAAGGCTCACACAGCTCTGGTCAAGCTCCACCCCTTGCTGGGAATACTAATCAGCCGCAGGTGGGCATTTCCTGCGTGGGATCCCCCAGCGCAACCTGAAACATGCATTTCTCTGTGCCTTCCAAATCCTCCTGTTCAAACCCAAGCCTGGGTAGTACTCCTAGTAAGGATACCCTGAGTTCTAGACTTGAAACGAGACAGCTCCGTGTGGAGCAAAGGCAAGAGTATTCACTGCATTCTCACAGCCTGAAGACAAGTGTTACCAACTAGAGACCCGAACATTGAGGCGAGCTCCGGGAACTCTGAGACAAGGAGGCGGGATGGAAAGGTTTCTGTCAGCTGGCCCAGAAATCAATGGGCTTCAAGGTGCATTAAGACCACAATGAAGGATGAGCGAGCAATGATTTTGGCTTCCACAGACACTGAAACACAAAGTAGTCGTCTAGGAGAAAGTTTAGGCAAGATATGCAAACTAGATAATGGTGAAAGCTGACAGAGAACAGAATGAATGCCCGTGGAGTGTAGCTGCGGGGAAAGGTTTGGAGGAGATGCACTTTGCCTTCTGTGTGACCCATCAGAATTGACATAGAGGTGAGTGTGGCAGGTGAGCTGGAGGCCTCTTTAGGGCATTACTAATGCCTCATTTCTCACAGCAAATCATCTGAATTGCTCCCCATCCTCCGCTAGACATATCAGAATGGGGCTTTGTGATGTCAAATCTCACCCAGTGCCAACATTGGCTGGGGACGAGACTTGCTGACTTCATAGAACATGAGGGTGAGGCTCCATGGGGACGGTATACATAGGGGTGATCAGGGGCTCAGAGCAGAAAACTGTCAGCCCTCCAAATGACTGAGGTGACTGGAAAGCCAATATGATCCAGAGAAATTATGGAACACCCACCTCCAATTATCCAGAAGAAGATGGAGATCTCCTATCAATTGAGGTGCAGAGAAAAATGTCGAGGTGAACTGATCTCAGCCAAATTCCACTTGCCCATTTACCGTACCCCAGAAGACACCCTCGCCTTTCTTTGCGTGGCACGTAACCCTCCTCTGCCACACCCCTACTCCTGAAACCATTGTTCCAACCTGTCTTCAGACTCTTCCCTAAACCAGTGCCATTCTTGCTCCCTGTCTTGTTTTCTCCAGGTGGCCAGGGTAACCGTGAGGGTGAATAATCTCATTCGGACAAAGCTGCCCAATACTTCTCTCAATACTCCCACCACACAAAATCTTAAGAAAATCAGATGCTCAAAGCTCTGTAGACAGAGTTTCAAGGCGAATGAGCAGCTGAATAAGAAGGAACTGCAGGAGGTCTCAGAGACCATGACACACCTTCCATTCCAGTTAATCAGAATGAATCAGAGGAAGTTCCAGAGACCATGGAGACCCCTGACATTCCAGCTAATCCGAAGGAACCAGAGGAGGTCCCAGACACCATGGAGACACCAGCAATTCCAGCTAATCAGAATGAATCAGAGGAGGTCCCAGAATCCATGGGGACCCCAGCCATTCCACCTAAACAGAATGAATCAGAGGAGGTCCCAGAGACCAAGGAGACCCCTGCCTTCCTGCTAATCCGAAGGAACCAGAGGAGGTCCCAGACACCATGGAGACACCAGCAATTCCAGCTAATCAGAATGAATCAGAGGAGGTCCCAGAAACCATGGAGACACCAGCCATTCCCGCTAATCAGAATGAAACAGAGGACGTCCCAGAGACCATGGAGACCCCTGCCATTCCAGCTAATCAGAATGAACCGGAGGAGGACCCAGAGACCATGGAAACCCCTGCCATTCCAGCTAATGAGAATGAACCGGAGGAGGTTCCAGAGACCATGGAGACCCCTGCCATTCCAACTAATCAGAACGAACCAGAGAAGGTCCCAGAGAAAATGGAGACCCCTGCCTTTCCAGCTGGACCAGCGGGCAGCCAGTGAGTTCGGGGCATGGCTAGACAACTCAAAATGCTTGGGGGTCTGGCCACTGAGTACTGGCCAAAAGCACAGATGCTGAATATTATAGCAACTGCATACACTAATAACAAATGTAAAATAAAATCAAGCTGATGTGAAATAATGTTTGTCTCTGAGTTCTCTGATCGTGGGGGGCTGAGAAGGCAAGGAAGCGATAAGTGTGTGAGGAGGGAGGGAGATGGCTTATGTGGAGTTAGAGATGGGACCAGAAGTTCCAGGCTGCCAGAAAGTAGGGGGAAGAATTGGTTGCAAACTGTGCTTCAAAGACACACTTCCCATGGGGGAAGAGGAAGAGGAAGTGGAGTTTCTCTGTGTGAGTGCACAGATGGACAGTTAGCTGGGGAGCTGTGTCGTAGGTGGTGGGGCAGTGCCCTTGCTTTAAAGGCATGCAAAGGAGATGCGCCATCAAAAGAATGGAATGTTGACATTTGCAGAAACATGAAAGGTAGAATATTGAGCAAAATAACTCAGACAGAGATTGACAAACACTGTATGATATCACTTATAGAATGTAAACATCCCACAAAGTACAGAATATGATAATAAGGGAGGTGCAGAAATATAGAGAAGCATCTCCTGGTTACCAGCCGGTAGGGGAAGAGGGAGGGGCAATACCGAGGTTTAGGAGCGGGAAGCACGCATTGATAGGTGGAAGATGAGCTCAGGGCTGCTTTGTACAACATTGGGAAGAGAGCCAGGACTTTGTCATAACTATCAATGGAAAGCAAGCTTTAACAGTTGTATAATCAGAAAGAAAAGGAAAGAAAGAGGGGGGAGGAAGTAGGAAAGAAAGGAAGGAAAAGAAGTGCGTTTCTGGAGGTCAAACATTTAATACTGATTAGGCCCTTTTTGTCAAAGGATTCTATTTAATTTTATTTATTTTAATTGGTGTGTATTGACTCTACAATATTGTGGTGTTTTTTGCCATACATCGACATGAATCAGCCATGGAAGTACATGTATTCCCCATCCTGATTCCCCCTCACATCTTCCTCCCAATTCAATCCCTCTGGCTCAGCCCAGTGAAACAGTCCTGGGCACCCTGTCTTATGCATCGAACATGGACTGGCTATCCCTTTCACATAGGATAATATACATGTTTCAATGCTATTCTCTCAGATCATACTACTCTCCCCATCTCCCACAGAGTTCAAAGATTGTACTGTAAATCTGTGTCTCTTTTGCTGTCTCCCATATAGGGTTATCATCTTCATCTTCCTAAATTCAATATATATGCCTTAGTATAGTGTAAAGGTGTTTTTCTTTCTGACTTGCTTTGCTCTGTGTAATAGGCTCCTGTTTCATCAGCCTCATTAGTATAGATTCACATGTGTTTTTTTAAGGGCTGAGCAATATTCCATTGTGTCTATGTACCACAGCTTTCCTATCCATTTGTCTGGTGATGGACATCTACGTTGCTTCCATGCCCTGGTTATTGTAAACAGTGCTGTGATGAACATTGGGTCACAGTGTCTTTTTCCTTCTGTGTGGATCAGTATTTGAATGTAGAGAAAGCATGATGACTATTAGCCTGTTAGTGGTAAACACTGCACATGAGTTTGGTTGAAGGAGTGGGACCAAAGTTGGAGATGGTTGTTTCAAACTGGCTGAGAGTGCTCAGATGGTCATGTGTGGTGCTGTCCTTCTGGGGGACATCTCTGGTTGCTCTCTTCTCACCAGCAATGGAGGATATTCTTTACTTCCTTTCATTTCCCTTTTTTCCCTTTCACCCTCTATCCTCCCTACATGAGTTTCTTTCACAAATATTCAATGTGCTGCGCTGTGCTTTGCTTCTTTGTTCAGCCATGTCCAACTCCTTGTGACCCCATGGACTGTAGCCCTCCAGGCTCCTCTGCCCATGGGGATTTTCCAGGTAAGCATACTGGAGCAATCTGCCATTCCCCTCTCCAGAAGGTCTTCCCAACCCAGGGATTGAATCCTGGTCTCCCATGTTACAGGTGGGTTTTTTTTTTTTTTTTTAACTATCAGATACATCAGGAAACCCTATATTGGGCTTCATCTGACACGATGTTTTTCATATCTGTAAGATCAAATGGGATATATTTTATGCTTTCCATGACTCTCGTTATTTTTAGAACACATAAAACACATTTATTCCACGTATCCTAATGTCTCTGTCTGCAATTACTGAAATCTCTGCCACTTCTGCCTGAGTTTCAGTACTCAATGGAATTTTAGTATGATTATCTTTCCCTTCCTGAGATTTAATATGTTCTTAAAGTAGTTTGCGGCTAGTTCCATACTCTTCTTGTGAGTTGGCTGCTCATGTCTTTAAACATGTCTTCATAAATTTAAAGGCCAGTGATATATCTTTCTTATATTGTGTTGGATCGTGCCACTTGCCCATTTTCTATCAGGTTTTCAGATCTTCTAAAAATTCTAAGAGTCATCCTTTGGGTTTGTTTATGGCGTGCTTTTTATACCACTAAATATGTTCAGCAGTGTGATGTACTGTGGATGAGTAAGCAAAAAATGGATGGCAGGATGTGAACACTTCACAGGAAACCCTGGAAGACCCACTAAGCCAACAAACTGTCCCCAGGGGTGCACCTCAGGCTGGTTGACCCTACGAGACAATTGGTCAAATGAGGACTGAGGTGGAGCACACAATCATTCCCCTTTCCTTCACAGCCAACCAGCTCAATGGGAGACCATGGGAACTAGAGGCACAGGACAGGATGACTCAGTGTTTCCTCCAAGAAGCTGTAAGCTTGTGGCAGCTACTCATGGAAATGAATTCCACCTTGTTGTTGGCTGTGAGGTAAGCTCCAAGGGAGCTTCCAGCAAGAAAACAAGATGAGAAGAGAGATTTGTGAGGGCACGTGTTGAGAAGACCCTTGCACACAAGGCTCACACAGCTCTGGTCAAGCTCCACCCCTTGCTGGGAATACTAATCAGCCGCAGGTGGGCATTTCCTGCGTGGGATCCCCCAGCGCAACCTGAAACATGCATTTCTCTGCGCCTTCCAAATCCTCCTGTTCAAACCCAAGCCTGGGTAGTACTCCTAGTAAGGATACCCTGAGTTCTAGACTTGAAACGAGACATCTCCGTGTGGAGCAAAGGCAAGAGTATTCACTGCATTCTCACAGCCTGAAGACAAGTGTTACCAACTAGAGACCCGAACATTGAGGCGAGCTCCGGGAACTCTGAGACAAGGAGGCGGGATGGAAAGGTTTTTGTCAGATGGCCCAGAAATCAATGGGCTTCAAGGTGCATTAAGACCACATTGAAGGATGAGCGAGCAATGATTTTGGCTTCCACAGACACTGAAACACAAACTAGTTGTCTAGGAGAAAGTTTAGGCAAGATATGAAAAGCTAGGTAATGGTGAAAGCTGACAGAGAACAGAATGAATGCCCGTGGAGTGTAGCTGGGGGGAAAGGTTTGGAGGAGATGCACTTTGCCTTCTGTGTGACCCATCAGAATTGACATAGAGGTGAGTGTGGCAGGTGAGCTGGAGGCCTCTTTAGGGCATTACTAATGCCTCATTTCTCACAGCAAATCATCTGAATTGCTCCCCATCCTCCGCTAGACATATAAGAATGGGGCTTTGTGATGTCAAATCTCACCCAGTGCCAACATTGGCTGGGGACGAGACTTGCTGACTTCATAGAGCATGAGGGTGAGGCTCCATGGGGACGGTATACATAGGGGTGATCAGGGGCTCAGAGCAGAAAACTGTCAGCCCTCCAAATGACTGAGGTGACTGGAAAGCCAATATGATCCAGAGAAATTATGGAACACCCACCTCCAATTATCCAGCAGAAGATGGAGATCTCCTATCAATTGAGGTGCAGAGAAAAATGTCGAGGTGAACTGAACTCAGCCAAATTCCACTTGCCCATTTACCGTACCCCAGAAGACACCCTCGCCTTTCATTGCGTGGCACGTAACCCTCCTCTGCCACACCCCTACTCCTGAAACCATTGTTCCAACCTGTCTTCAGACTCTTCCCTAAACCAGTGCCATTCTTGCTCCCTGTCTTGTTTTATCCAGGTGGCCAGGGTAACCGTGAGGGTGAATAATCTCATTCGGACAAAGCTGCCCAAGAAACTTCTCTCAATACTCCCACCACACAAAATCTAAAGAAAATCAGATGCTCAAAGCTCTGTAGCCAGAGTTTCAAGGCGAATGAGCAGCTGAATAAGAAGAAACTGCAGGAGGTCCCAGAGACCATGACACACCTGCCATTCCAGTTAATCAGAATGAATCAGAGGAAGTTCCAGAGACCATGGAGACCCCTGACATTCCAGCTAATCAGAAGGACCCACAGGAGGTCCCAGAATCCATGGAGACCCCAGCCATTCCACCTAATCAGAATGAATCAGAGGAGGTCCCAGAGACCAAGGAGACCCCTGCCTTCCAGCTAATCCGAATGAACCAGAGGAGGTCCCAGACACCATGGAGACACCAGCAATTCCAGCTAATCAGAATGAATCAGAGGAGGTCCCAGAAACCATGGAGACACCAGCCATTCCCGCTAATCAGAATGAAACAGACGACGTCCCAGAGACCATGGAGACCCCTGCATTTCCAGCTAATCAGAATGAACCGGAGGAGGTCCCAGAGACCATGGAGACCCCTGCCATTCCAGCTAATCAGAACGAACCAGAGAAGGTCCCAGAGAAAATGGAGACCCCTGCCATTCCAGCTGGACCAGCGGGCAGCCAGTGAGTTCGGGGCATGGCTAGACAACTCAAAATGCTTGGGGATCTGGCCACTGAGTACTGGCCAAAAGCACAGATGCTGAATATTATAGCAACTGCATACACTAATAACAAAAGTAAAATAAAATCAAGCTGATGTGAAATAATGTTTGTCTCTCAGTTCTCTGACCGTGGGGGGCTGAGAAGGCAAGGAAGCGATAAGTGGGTGAGGAGGGAGGGAGATGGCTTATGTGGAGTTAGAGATGGGACCAGAAGTCCCAGGTTGCCAGAAAGTAGGGGGAAGAATTGGTTGCAAACTGTGCTTCAAAGACACACTTCCCATGGGGGAAGAGGAAGAGGACGTGGAGTTTCTCTGTGTGATTGCACAGATGGAAACTTAGCTGGGGAGCCCTGTCGTATGTGGTGGGGCAGGGCCATTGCTTTAAAGGCATGCAAAGGAGATGCCCCATCAAAAGAATGGAATGTTGACATTTGCAGAAACATGAAAGGTAGAATATTGAGCAAAATAACTCAGACAGAGATTGACAAACACTGTATGATATCACTTATAGAATGTAAACATCCCGCAAAGTACAGAATATGATAATAAGGGAGGTGCAGAAATATAGAGAAGCATCTCCTGGTTACCAGCGGGTAGGGGAAGAGGGAGGGGCAATACCGAGGTTTAGGAGCGGGAAGCACGCATTGATAGGTGGAAGATGAGCTCAGGGCTGCTTTGTACAACATGGGGAAGAGAGCCAGGACTTTGTCATAACTATCAATGGAAAGCAAGCTTTAACAGTTGTATAATCAGAAAGAAAAGGAAAGAAAGAGGGGGGAGGAAGTAGGAAAGAAAGGAAGGAAAAGAAGGGCGTTTCTGGAGGTCAAACATTTAATACTGATTAGGCCCTTTTTGTCAAAGGATTCTATTTAAATTTATTTACTTTAATTGGTGTGTATTTACTCTACAATATTGAGGTGTTTTTTGCCATACATCGACATGAATAAGCCATGGAAGTACATGTATTCCCCATCCTGATTCCCCCTCACATCTTCCTCCCAATTCAATCCCTCTGGCTCAGGCCAGTGAAACAGTCCTGGGCACCCTGTCTTATGCATCGAACATGGACTGGCTATCCCTTTCACATAGGATAATATACATGTTTCAATGCTATTCTCTCAGATCATACAACTCTCCCCATCTCCCACAGAGTTCAAAGATTGTACTGTAAATCTGTGTCTCTTTTGCTGTCTCCCATATAGGGTTATCATCTTCATCTTCCTAAATTCAATATATATGCCTTAGTATAGTGTAAAGGTGTTTTTCTTTCTGACTTGCTTTGCTCTGTGTAATAGGCTCCTGTTTCATCAGCCTCATTAGTATGGATTCACATGTGTTCTTTTTAAGGGCTGAGCAATATTCCATTGTGTCTATGTACCACAGCTTTCCTACCCATTTGTCTGGTGATGGACATCTACGTTGCTTCCATGCCCTGATTATTGTAAACAGTGCTGTGATGAACATTGGGTCACAGTGTCTTTTTCCTTCTGTGTGGATCAGTATTTGAATGTAGAGAAAGCATGATGACTATTAGCCTGTTAGTCGTAAACACTGCACATGAGTTTGGTTGAAGGAGTGGGACCAAAGTTGGAGATGGTTTTTTCAAACTGGCTGAGAGTGCTCAGATGGTCATGTGTGGTGCTGTCCTTCTGGGGGACATCTCTGGTTGCTCTCTTCTCACTAGCAATGGAGGATATTCTTTACTTCCTTTCATTTCCCTTTTTTCTCTTTCACCCTCTATCCTTCCAACATGAGTTTCCTTCACAAATATTCAATGTGCTGCGCTGTGCTGTGCTTCTTTGTTCAGCCATGTCCAACTCCTTGTGACCCCATGGACTGTAGCCCTCCAGGCTCCTCTGCCCATGGGGATTCTCCAGGAAAGCATACTGGAGCAATCTGCCATTCCCCCCTCCAGAAGATCTTCCCAACCCAGGGATTGAATCCTGGTCTCCCATGTTACAGGTGGGTTTTTTTTTTTTTTTTTTAACTATCAGATCCATCAGGAAACCCTATATTGGGCTTCATCTGACACGATGTTTTTCATATCTGTAAGATCAAATGGGATATATTTTATGCTTTCCATGACTCTTGTTATTTTTAGAACACATAAAACACATTTGTTCCCTGTATCCTAATGTCTCTGTCTGCAATTACTGAAATCTCTGCCACTTCTGCCTGAGTTTCAGTTCTCAATTGAATTTGAGTATGATTATCTTTCCCTTCCTGAGATTTAATATGTTCTTAAAGTAGTTTGGGGCTAGTTCCATACTCTTCTTGTGAGTTGGCTGCTCATGTCTTTAAACATGTCTTCATAAATTTAAAGGTCAGTGATATATCTTTCTTATATTGTGTTGGATCGTGCCACTTGCCCATTTTCTATCAGGTTTTCAGATCTTCTAAAAATTCTAAGAGTCATCCTTTGGGTTTGTTTATGGCGTGCTTTTTATACCACTAAATATGTTCAGCAGTGTGATGGACTGTGGGTGAGTAAGCAACAAATGGATGGCAGGATGTGAACACTTCACAGGAAACCCTGGAAGACCCACTAAGCCAACAAACTGTCCCCAGGGGTGCACCTCAGGCTGGTTGACCCTCCGAGACAATTGGTCAAATGAGGACTGAGGTGGAGCACACAATCATTCCCCTTTCCTTCACAGCCAACCAGCTCAATGGGAGACCATGGGAACTAGATGCACAGGACAGGATGACTCAGTGTTTCCTCCAAGAAGCTGGAAGCTTGTGGCAGCTACTCATGGAAATGAATTCCACCTTGTTGTTGGCTGTGAGGTAAGCTCCAAGGGAGCTTCCAGCAAGAAAACAAGATGAGAAGAGAGATTTGTGAGGGCACGTGTTGAGAAGACCCTTGCACACAAGGCTCACACAGCTCTGGTCAAGCTCCACCCCTTCCTGGGAATACTAATCAGCCACAGGTGGGCATTTCCTGCGTGGGATCCCCAAGCACAACCTGAAACATGCATTTCTCTGCGCCTTCCAAATCCTCCTGTTCAAACCCAAGCCTGGGTAGTACTCCTAGTAAGGATACCCTGAGTTCTAGACTTGAAACGAGACAGCTCCGTGTGGAGCAAAGGCAAGAGTATTCACTGCATTCTCACAGCCTGAAGACAAGTGTTACCAACTAGAGACCCGAACATTGAGGCGAGCTCCGGGAACTCTGAGACAAGGAGGCGGGATGGAAAGGTTTCTGTCAGCTGGCCCAGAAATCAATGGGCTTCAAGATGCATTAAGACCACATTGAAGGATGAGCGAGCAATGATTTTGGCTTCCACAGACACTGAAACACAAACTAGTTGTCTAGGAGAAAGTTTAGGCAAGATATGAAAAGCTAGGTAATGGTGAAAGCTGACAGAGAACAGAATGAATGCCCGTGGAGTGTAGCTGCAGGGAAAGGTTTGGAGGAGATGCACTTTGCCTTCTGTGTGACCCATCAGAATTGACATAGAGGTGAGTGTGGCAGGTGAGCTGGAGGCCTCTTTAGGGCATTACTAATGCCTCATTTCTCACAGCAAATCATCTGAATTGCTCCCCATCCTCCGCTAGACATATCAGAATGGGGCTTTGTGATGTCAAATCTCACCCAGTGCCAACATTGGCTGGGGACAAGACTTGCTGACTTCATAGAGCATGAGGGTGAGGCTCCATGGGGACGGTATACATAGGGGTGATCAGGGGCTCAGAGCAGAAAACTGTCAGCCCTCCAAATGACTGAGGTGACTGGAAAGCCAATATGATCCAGAGAAATTATGGAACACCCACCTCCAATTATCCAGCAGAAGATGGAGATCTCCTATCAATTGAGGTGCAGAGGAAAATGTCGAGGTGAACTGATCTCAGAAAAATTACACTTTCCCATTTACCGTACCCCAGAAGACACCCTCGCCTTTCTTTGCGTGGCACGTAACCCTACTCTGCCACACCCCTACTCCTGAAACCATTGTTCCAACCTGTCTTCAGACTCTTCCCTAAACCAGTGCTATTCTTGCTCCCTGTCATATTTACTCCAGGTGGCCAGGGTAACCGTGAGGGTGAATAATCTCATTCGGACAAAGCTGCCCAAGAAACTTCTCTCAATACTCCCAGCACAAAAAAGCTTAAGAAAATCAGATGCTCAAAGCTCTGTAGCCAGAGTTTCATGGCGAATGAGCAGCTGAATAAGAAGAAACTGCAGGAGGTCCCAGAGACCATGACACACCTGCCATTCCAGTTAATCAGAATGAATCAGAGGAAGTTCCAGAGACCATGGAGACCCCTGACATTCCAGCTAATCAGAAGGAACCACAGGAGGTCCCAGAATCCATGGAGACCCCAGCCATTCCACCTAATCAGAATGAATCAGAGGAGGTCCTAGAGACCAAGGAGACCCCTACCTTCCAGCTAATCCGAAGGAACCAGAGGAGGTCCCAGACACCAATGAGACACCAGCAGTTCCAGCTAATCAGAATGAATCAGAGGAGGTCCCAGAAACCATGGAGACACCAGCCATTCCCACTAATCAGAATGAAACAGACGACGTCCCAGAGACCATGGAGACCCCTGCATTTCCAGCTAATCAGAATGAACCGGAGGAGGTCCCAGAGACCATGGAGACCCCTGCCATTCCAGCTGGACCAGCGGGCAGCCAGTGAGTTCGGGGCATGGCTATACAACTCAAAATGCTTGGGGATCTGGCCACTGAGTACTGGCCAAAAGCACAGATGCTGAATATTATAGCAACTGCATACACTAATAACAAAAGTAAAATAAAATCAAGCTGATGTGAAATAATGTTTGTCTCTGAGTTCTCTGATCGTGGGGGGCTGAGAAGGCAAGGAAGCGATAAGTGGGTGAGGAGCGAGGGAGATGGCTTATGTGGAGTTAGAGATGGGACCAGAAGTCCCAGGCTGCCAGAAAGTAGGGGGAAGAATTGGTTGCAAACTGTGCTTCAAAGACACACTTCCCATGGGGGAAGAGGAAGAGGACGTGGAGTTTCTCTGTGTGAGTGCACAGATGGACACTTAGCTGGGCAGCTGTGTCGTATGTGGTGGGGCAGTGCCATTGCTTTAAAGGCATGCACAGGAGATGCCCCATCAAAAGAATGGAATGTTGACATTTGCAGAAACATGAAAGGTAGAATATTGAGCAAAATAACTCAGACAGAGATTGACAAACACTGTATGATATCACTTATAGAATGTAAACATCCCGCAAAGTACAGAATATGATAATAAGGGAGGTGCAGAAATATAGAGAAGCATCTCCTGGTTATCAGCGGGTAGGGGAAGAGGGAGGGGCAATACCGAGGTTTAGGAGCGGGAAGCACGCATTGATAGGTGGAAGATGAGCTCAGGGCTGCTTTGTACAACATGGGGAAGAGAGCCAGGACTTTGTCATAACTATCAATGGAAAGCAAGCTTTAACAGTTGTATAATCAGAAAGAAAAGGAAAGAAAGAGGGGGGAGGAAGTAGGAAAGAAAGGAAGGAAAAGAAGGGCGTTTCTGGAGGTCAAACATTTAATACTGATTAGGCCCTTTTTGTCAAAGGATTCTATTTAATTTTATTTATTTTAATTGGTGTGTATTTACTCTACAATATTGTGGTGTTTTTTGCCATACATCGACATGAATAAGCCATGGAAGTGCATGTATTCCCCATCCTGATTCCCCCTCACATCTTCCTCCCATTTCAATCCCTCTGGCTCAGCCCAGTGAAACAGTCCTGGGCACCCTGTCTTATGCATCGAACATGGACTGGCTATCCCTTTCACATAGGATAATATACATGTTTCAATGCTATTCTCTCAGATCATACTACTCTCCCCATCTCCCACAGAGTTCAAAGATTGTACTGTAAATCTGTGTCTCTTTTGCTGTCTCCCATATAGGGTTATCATCTTCATCTTCCTAAATTCAATATATATGCCTTAGTATAGTGTAAAGGTGTTTTTCTTTCTGACTTGCTTTGCTCTGTGTAATAGGCTCCTGTTTCATCAGCCTCATTAGTATGGATTCACATGTGTTCTTTTTAAGGGCTGAGCAATATTCCATTGTGTCTATGTACCACAGCTTTCCTACCCATTTGTCTGGTGATGGACATCTACGTTGCTTCCATGCCCTGGTTATTGTAAACAGTGCTGTGATGAACATTGGGTCACAGTGTCTTTTTCCTTCTGTGTGGATCAGTATTTGAATGTAGAGAAAGCATGATGACTATTAGCCTGTTAGTGGTAAACACTGCACATGAGTTTGGTTGAAGGAGTGGGACCAAAGTTGGAGATGGTTGTTTCAAACTGGCTGAGAGTGCTCAGATGGTCATGTGTGGTGCTGTCCTTCTGGGGGACATCTCTGGTTGCTCTCTTCTCACCAGCAATGGAGGATATTCTTTACTTCCTTTCATTTCCCTTTTTTCCCTTTCACCCTCTATCCTCCCTACATGAGTTTCTTTCGCAAATATTCAATGTGCTGCGCTGTGCTGTGCTTCTTTGTTCAGCCATGTCTAACTCCTTGCGACCCCATGGACTGTAGCCCTCCAGGCTCCTCTGCCCATGGGGATTCTCCAGGAAAGCATACTGGAGCAATCTGCCATTCGCCCCTCCAGAAGATCTTCCCAACCCAGGGATTGAATCCTGGTCTCCCATGTTACAGGTGGGTTTTTTTTTTTTTTTTTTTTTAACTATCAGATCCATCAGGAAACCCTATATTGGGCTTCATCTGACACGATGTTTTTCATATCTGTAAGATCAAATGGGATATATTTTATGCTTTCCATGACTCTCGTTATTTTTAGAACACATAAAACACATTTATTCCACGTATCCCAATGTCTCTGTCTGCAATTACTGAAATCTCTGCCACTTCTGCCTGAGTTTCAGTTCTCAATGGAATTTTAGTATGATTATCTTTCCCTTCCTGAGATTTAATATGTTCTTAAAGTAGTTTGGGGCTAGTTCCATACTCTTCTTGTGAGTTGGCTGCTCATGTCTTTAAACATGTCTTCATAAATTTAAAGGTCAGTGATATATCTTTCTTATATTGTGTTGGATCGTGCCACTTGCCCATTTTCTATCAGGTTTTCAGATCTAAAAATTCTAAGAGTCATCCTTTGGGTTTGTTTATGGCGTGCTTTTTATACCACTAAATATGTTCAGCAGTGTGATGGATGTGGGTGAGTAAGCAACAAATGGATGGCAGGATGTGAACACTTCACAGGAAACCCTGGAAGACCCACTAAGCCAACAAACTGTCCCCAGGGGTGCACCTCAGTCTGGTTGACCCTATGAGACAATTGGTCAAATGAGGACTGAGGTGGAGCACACAATCATTCCCCTTTCCTTCACAGTCAACCAGCTCAATGTGAGACCATGGGAACTAGATGCACAGGACAGGATGACTCAGTGTTTGCTCCAAGAAGCTGGAAGCTTGTGGCAGCTACTCATGGAAATGAATTCCACCTTGTTGTTGGCTGTGAGGTAAGCTCCAAGGGAGCTTCCAGCAAGAAAACAAGATGAGAAGAGAGATTGGTGAGGGCACGTGTTGAGAAGACCCTTGCACACAAGGCTCACACAGCTCTGGTCAAGCTCCACCCCTTGCTGGGAATACTAATCAGCCGCAGGTGGGCATTTCCTGCGTGGGATCCCCCAGCACAACCTGAAACATACATTTCTCTGCGCCTTCCAAATCCTCCTGTTCAAACCCAAGCCTGGGTAGTACTCCTAGTAAGGATACCCTGAGTTCTAGACTTGAAACGACACAGCTCCGTGTGGAGCAAAGGCAAGAGTATTCACTGCATTCTCACAGCCTGAAGACAAGTGTTACCAACTAGAGACCCGAACATTGAGGCGAGCTCCGGGAACTCTGAGACAAGGAGGCGGGATGGAAAGGTTTCTGTCAGCTGGCCCAGAAATCAATGGGATTCAAGGTGCATTAAGACCACATTGAAGGATGAGCGAGCAATGATTTTGGCTTCCACAGACACTGAAACACAAACTAGTTGTCTAGGAGAAATTTTAGGCAAGATATGAAAAGCTAGATAATGGTGAAAGCTGACAGAGAACAGAATGAATGCCCGTGGAGTGTAGCTGCGGGGAAAGGTTTGGAGGAGATGCACTTTGCCTTCTGTGTGACCCATCAGAATTGACATAGAGGTGAGTGTGGCAGGTGAGCTGGAGGCCTCTTTAGGGCATTACTAATGCCTCATTTCTCACAGCAAATCATCTGAATTGCTCCCCATCCTCCGCTAGACATATCAGAATGGGGCTTTGTGATGTCAAATCTCACCCAGTGCCAACATTGGCTGGGGACGAGACTTGCTGACTTCATAGAGCATGAGGGTGAGTCTCCATGGGGACGGTATACATAGGGGTGATCAGGGGCTCAGAGCAGAAAACTGTCAATCCTCCAAATGACTGAGGTGACTGGAAAGCCAATATGATCCAGAGAAATTATGGAACACCCACCTCCAATTATCCAGAAGAAGATGGAGATCTCCTATCAATTGAGGTGCAGAGAAAAATGTCGAGGTGAACTGAACTCAGCCAAATTCCACTTGCCCATTTACCGTACTCCAGAAGACACCCTCGCCTTTCATTGCGTGGCACGTAACCCTTCTCTGCCACACCCCTACTCCTGAAACCATTGTTCCAACCTGTCTTCAGACTCATCCCTAAACCAGTGCCATTCTTGCTCCCTGTCTTGTTTTCTCCAGGTGGCCAGGGTAACCGTGAGGGTGAATAATCTCATTCAGACAAAGCTGCCCAAGAAACTTCTCTCAATACTCCCAGCACAAAAAAGCTTAAGAAAATCAGATGCTCAAAGCTCTGTAGACAGAGTTTCAAGGCGAATGAGCAGCTGAATAAGAAGGAACTGAAGGAGGTCCCAGAGACCATGACACACCTGCCATTCCAGTTAATCAGAATGAATCAGAGGAAGTTCCAGAGACCTGGAGACCCCTGACATTCCACCTAATCAGAAGGAACCACAGGAGGTCCCAGAATCCATGGAGACCCCAGCCACTCCACCTAATCAGAATGAATCAGAGGAGGTCCAAGAGACCAAGGAGACCCCTGCCTTCCAGCTAATCCCAAGGAACCAGAGGAGGTACCAGAAACCATGGAGACACCAGCCATTCCCGCTAATCAGAATGAAACAGAGGCCGTCCCAGAGACCATGGAGACCCCTGCATTTCCAGCTAATCAGAATGAACCGGAGGAGGTCCCAGAGACCATGGAGACCCGTGCCATTCCAGCTAATCAGAACGAACCAGAGAAGGTCCCAGAGAAAATGGAGACCCCTGCCATTCCAGCTGGACCAGAGGGCAGCCAGTGAGTTCCGGGCATGGCTAGACAACTCAAAATGCTTGGGGGTCTGGCCACTGAGTACTGGCCAAAAGCACAGATGCTGAATATTATAGCAACTGCATACACTAATAACAAAAGTAAAATAAAATCAAGCTGATGTGAAATAATGTTTGTCTCTGAGTTCTCTGATCGTGGGGGGCTGAGAAGGCAAGGAAGCGATAAGTGTGTGAGGAGGGAGGGAGATGGCTTATGTGGAGTTAGAGATGGGACCAGAAGTCCCAGGCTGCCAGAAAGTAGGGGGAAGAATTGGTTGCAAACTGTGCTTCAAAGACACACTTCCCATGGGGGAAGAGGAAGAGGACGAGGAGTTTCTCTGTGTGAGTGCACAGATGGACACTTAGCTGGGGAGCTGTGTCGTATGTGGTGGGGCAGTGCCATTGCTTTAAAGGCATGCAAAGGAGATGCCCCATCAAAAGAATGGAATGTTGACATTTGCAGAAACATGAAAGGTAGAATATTGAGCAAAATAACTCAGACAGAGATTGACAAACACTGTATGATATCACTTATAGAATGTAAACATCCCGCAAAGTACAGAATATGATAATAAGGGAGGTGCAGAAATATAGAGAAGCATCTCCTGGTTACCAACGGGTAGGGGAAGAGGGAGGGGCAATACCGAGGTTTAGGAGCGGGAAGCACGCATTTATAGGTGGAAGATGAGCTCAGGGCTGCTTTGTACAACATGGGGAAGAGAGCCAGGACTTTGTCATAACTATCAATGGAAAGCAAGCTTTAACAGTTGTATAATCAGAAAGAAAAGGAAAGAAAGAGGGGGGAGGAAGTAGGAAAGAAAGGAAGGAAAAGAAGGGCGTTTCTGGAGGTCAAACATTTAATACTGATTAGGCCCTTTTTGTCAAAGGATCCTATTTAATTTTATTTATTTTAATTGGTGTGTATTTACTCTACAATATTGTGGTGTTTTTTGCCATACTTCGACATGAATCAGCCATGGAAGTACATGTATTCCCCATCCTGATTCCCCCTCACATCTTCCTCCCAATTCAATCCCTCTGGCTCAGCCCAGTGAAACAGTCCTGGGCACCCTGTCTTATGCATCGAACATGGACTGGCTATCCCTTTCACATAGGATAATATACATGTTTCAATGCTATTCTCTCAGATCATACTACTCTCCCCATCTCCCACAGAGTTCAAAGATTGTACTGTAAATCTGTGTCTCTTTTGCTGTCTCCCATATAGGGTTATCATCTTCATCTTCCTAAATTCAATATATATGCCTTAGCATAGTGTAAAGGTGTTTTTCTTTCTGACTTGCTTTGCTCTGTGTAATAGGCTCCTGTTTCATCAGCCTCATTAGTATGGATTCACATGTGTTCTTTTTAAGGGCTGAGCAATATTCCATTGTGTCTATGTACCACAGCTTTCCTACCCATTTGTCTGGTGATGGACATCTACGTTGCTTCCATGCCCTGGTTATTGTAAACAGTGCTGTGATGAACATTGGGTCACAGTGTCTTTTTCCTTCTGTGTGGATCAGTATTTGAATGTAGAGAAAGCATGATGACTATTAGCCTGTTAGTGGTAAACACTGCACATGAGTTTGGTTGAAGGAGTGGGACCAAAGTTGGAGATGGTTGTTTCAAACTGGCTGAGAGTGCTCAGATGGTCATGTGTGGTGCTGTCCTTCTGGGGGACATCTCTGGTTGCTCTCTTCTCACCAGCAATGGAGGATATTCTTTACTTCCTTTCATTTCCCTTTTTTCCCTTTCACCCTCTATCCTCCTTACAGGAGTTTCTTTCACAAATATTCAATGTGCTGCTCTGTGCTGTGCTTCGTTGTTCAGCCATGTCCAATTCCTTTCGACCCCATGGACTGTAGCCCTCCAGGCTCCTCTGCCCATGGGAATTCTCCAGGCAAGCATACTGGAGCAATCTGCCATTCCCCCCTCCAGAAGATCTTCCCAACCCAGGAATTGAATCCTGGTCTCCCATGTTACATGTCAGTTTTTTTTTTTTTTTTTTTAACTATCAGATCCATCAGGAAACCCTATATTGGGCTTCATCTGACACGATGTTTTTCATATCTGTAAGATCAAATGGGATATATTTTATGCTTTCCATGACTCTCCTTATTTTTAGAACACATAAAACACATTTATTCCCCGTATCCTAATGTCTCTGTCTACAATTACTGAAATCTCTGCCAGTTTTGCCTGAGTTTCAGATCTCAATGGAATTTTAGTATGATTATCTTTCCCTTCCTGAGATTTAATATGTTCTTAAAGTAGTTTGGGGCTAGTTCCATACTCTTCTTGTGAGTTGGCTGCTCAAGTGTTTAAACATGTCTTCATAAATTTAAAGGCCAGTAATATATCTTTCTTATATTGTGTTGGTTCGTGCCACTTGCCCATTTTCTATCAGGTTTTCAGATCTTCTAAAAATTCTAAGAGTCATCCTTTGGGTTTGTTTATGGCGTGCTTTTTATACCACTAAATATGTTCAGCAGTGTGATGGACTGTGGGTGAGTAAACAACAAATGGATGGCAGGATGTGAACACTTCACAGGAAACCCTGGAAGACCCACTAAGCCAACAAACTGTCCCCAGGGGTGCACCTCAGGCTGGTTGACCCTACGAGACAATTGGTCAAATGAGGACTGAGGTGGAGCACACAATCATTCCCCTTTCCTTCACAGCCAACCAGCTCAATGGGAGACCATGGAAACTAGATGCACAGGAAAGGATGACTCAGTGTTTCCTCCAAGAAGCTGGAAGCTTGTGGCAGCTACTCATGGAAATGAATTCCACCTTGTTGTTGGCTGTGAGGTAAGCTCCAAGGGAGCTTCCAGCAAGAAAACAAGATGAGAAGAGAGATTTGTGAGGGCACGTGTTGAGAAGACACTTGCACACAAGGCTCACACAGCTCTGGTCAAACTCTACCCCTTGCTGGGAATACTAATCAGCCGCAGGTGGGCATTTCCTGCGTGGGATCCCCCAGCACAACCTGAAACATGCATTTCTCTGCACCTCCCAAATCCTCCTGTTCAAACCCAAGCCTGGGTAGTACTCCTAGTAAGGATACCCTGAGTTCTAGACTTGAAACGAGACAGCTCCGTGTGCAGCAAAGGCAAGATTATTCACTGCATTCTCACAGCCTGAAGACAAGTGTTACCAACTAGAGACCCGAACATTGAGGCGAGCTCCAGGAACTCTGAGACAAGGAGGCGGGATGGAAAGGTTTCTGTCAGCTGGCCCAGAAATCAATGGGCTTCAAGGTGCATTAAGACCACATTGAAGGATGAGCGAGCAATGATTTTGGCTTCCACTGACACTGAAACACAAACTAGTTGTCTAGGAGAAAGTTTAGGCAAGATATGAAAAGCTAGGTAATGGTGAAAGCTGACAGAGAACAGAATGAATGCCCGTGGAGTGTAGCTGCGGGAAAGGTTTGGAGGAGATGCACTTTGCCTTCAGTGTGACCCATCAGAATTGACATAGAGGTGAGTGTGGCAGGTGAGCTGGAGGCCTCTTTAGGGCATTACTAATGCCTCATTTCTCACAGCAAATCATCAGAATTGCTCCCCATCCTCCGCTAGACATATCAGAATGGGGCTTTGTGATGTCAAATCTCACCCAGTGCCAGCATTGGATGGGGACGAGACTTGCTGACTTCATAGAGCATGAGGGTGAGGCTCCATGGGGACGGTACACATAGGGGTGATCAGGGGCTCAGAGCAGAAAACTGTCAATCCTCCAAATGACTGAGGTGACTGGAAAGCCAATATGATCCAGAGAAATTATGGAACACCCACCTCCAATTATCCAGAAGAAGATGGAGATCTCCTATCAATTGAGGTGCAGAGAAAAATGTCGAGGTGAACTGAACTCAGCCAAATTCCACTTGCCCATTTACCGTACCCCAGAAGACACCCTCGCCTTTCAATGCGTGGCACGTAACCCTCCTCTGCCACACCCCTACTCCTGAAACCATTGTTCCAACCTGTCTTCAGACTCTTCCCTAAACCAGTGCCATTCTTGCTCCCTGTCTTGTTTTCTCCAGGTGGCCAGGGTAACCGTGAGGGTGAATAATCTCATTCGGACAAAGCTGCCCAAGAAACTTCTCTCAATACTCCCACCACACAAAATCTTAAGAAAATCAGATGCTCAAAGCTCTGTAGCCAGAGTTTCAAGGCGAATGTGCAGCTGAATAAGAAGGAACTGCAGGAGGTCCCAGAGACCATGACACACCTGCCATATCATTTAATCAGAATGAATCAGAGTAAGTTCCAGAGACCATGGAGACCCCTGACATTCCAGCTAATCAGAAGGAACCACAGGAAGTCCCAGAATCCAAGGAGAGCCCAGCCATTCCACCTAATCAGAATCAATCAGAGGAGGTCCCACAGACCAAGGAGACCCCTGCCTTCCAGCTAATCCGAAGGAACCAGAGGAGGTCCCAGACACCATGGAGACACCAGCAGTTCCAGCTAATCAGAATGAATCAGAGGAGGTCCCAGAAACCATGGAGACACCAGCAATTTCAGCTAATCAGAATGAATCAGAGGAGGTCCCAGAAACCATGGAGACACCAGCCATTCCCGCTAATCAGAATGAAACAGAGGCCGTCCCAGAGACCATTGAGACCCCTGCATTTCCAGCTAATCAGAATGAACCGGAGGAGGTCCCAGAGACCATGGAGACCCGTGCCATTCCAGCTAATCAGAACGAACCAGAGAAGGTCCCAGAGAAAATGGAGACCCCTGCCATTCCAGCTGGACCAGCGGGCAGCCAGTGAGTTCGGGGCATGGCTAGACAACACAAAATGCTTGGGGGTCTGGCCACTGAGTACTGGCCAAAAGCACAGATGCTGAATATTATAGCAACTGCATACACTAATAACAAAAGTAAAATAAAATCAAGCTGATGTGAAATAATGTTTGTCTCTGAGTTCTCTGATCGTGGGGGGCTGAGAAGGCAAGGAAGCGATAAGTGTGTGAGGAGGGAGGGAGATGGCTTATGTGGAGTTAGAGATGGGACCAGAAGTCCCAGGCTGCCAGAAAGTAGGGGGAAGAATTGGTTGAAAACTGTGCTTCAAAGACACACTTCCCATGGGGGAAGAGGAAGAGGAAGTGGAGTTTCTCTGTGTGAGTGCACAGATGGACACTTAGGTGGGGAGCTGTGTCGTATGTGGTGGGGCAGTGCCATTGCTTTAAAGGCATGCAAAGGAAATGCCCCATCAAAAGAATGGAATATTGACATTTGCAGAAACATGAAAGGTAGAATATTGAACAAAATAACTCAGACAGAGATTGACAAACACTGTATGATATCACTTATAGAATGTAAACATCCCGTAAAGTACAGAATATGATAATAAGGGAGGTGCAGAAATATAGAGAAGCATCTCCTGGTTACCAGAGGGTATGGGAAGAGGGAGGGGCAATACCGAGGTTTAGGAGCGGGAAGCACGCATTGATAGGTGGAAGATGAGCTCAGGGCTGCTTTGTACAACATGGGGAATAGAGCCAGGACTTTGTCATAACTATCAATGGAAAGCAAGCTTTAACAGTTGTATAATCAGAAAGAAAAGGAAAGAAAGAGGGGGGAGGAAGTAGGAAAGAAAGGAAGGAAAAGAAGGGCGTTTCTGGAGGTCAAACATTTAATACTGATTAGGCCCTTTTTGTCAAAGGATTCTATTTAATTTTATTTATTTTAATTGGTGTGTATTTACTCTACAATATTGTGGTGTTTTTTGCCATACATCGACATGAATCAGCCATGGAAGTACATGTATTCCCCATCCTGATTCCCCCTCACATCTTCCTCCCAATTCAATCCCTCTGGCTCAGCCCAGTGAAACAGTCTGGGCACCCTGTCTTATGCATCGAACATGGACTGGCTCTCCCTTTCACATAGGATAATATACATGTTTCAATGCTATTCTCTCAGATCATACTACTCTCCCCATCTCCCACAGAGTTCAAAGATTGTACTGTAAATCTGTGTCTCTTTTGCTGTCTCCCATATAGGGTTATCATCTTCATCTTCCTAAATTCAATATATATGCCTTAGTATAGTGTAAAGGTGTTTTTCTTTCTGACTTGCTTTGCTCTGTGTAATAGGTTCCTGTTTCATCAGCCTCATTAGTATGGATTCACATGTGTTCTTTTTAAGGGCTGAGCAATATTCCATTGTGTCTATGTACCACAGCTTTCCTACCCATTTATCTGGTGATGGACATCTACGTTGCTTCCATGCCCTGGTTATTGTAAACAGTGCTGTGATGAACATTGGGTCACAGTGTCTTTTTCCTTCTGTGTGGATCAGTATTTGAATGTAGAGAAAGCATGATGACTATTAGCCTGTTAGTGGTAAGCACTGCACATGAATTTGGTTGAAGGAGTGGGACCAAAGTTGGAGATGGTTGTTTCAAACTGGCTGAGAGTGCTCAGATGGTCATGTGTGGTGCTGTCCTTCTGGGGGACATCTCTGGTTGCTCTCTTCTCACCAGCAATGGAGGATATTCTTTACTTCCTTTCATTTCCCTTTTTTCCCTTTCACCCTCTATCCTCCCTACATGAGTTTCTTTCACAAATATTCAATGTGCTGCGCTGTGCTGTGCTTCTTTGTTCAGCCATGTCCAACTCCTCGCGACCGCATGGACTGTAGCCCTCCAGGCTCCTCTGCCCATGAAGATTCTCCAGGAAAGCATACTGGAGCAATCTGCCATTCCCCCCTCCAGAAGATCTTCCCAACCCAGGGATTGAATCCTGGTCTCCCATGTTACAGGTGGGTTTTTTTTTTTTTTTTTTTTAACTATCAGATCCATCAGGAAACCCTATATTGGGCTTCATCTGACACGATGTTTTTCATATCTGTAAGATCAAATGGGATATATTTTATGCTTTCCATGACTCTCCTTATTTTAGAATACAGAAAACACATTTATTCCACGTATCCTAATGTCTCTGTCTGCAATTACTGAAATCTCTGCCACTTCTGCCTGAGTTTCAGTTCTCAATGGAATTTTAGTATGATTATCTTTCCCTTCCTGAGATTTAATATGTTCTTAAAGTAGTTTGGGGCTAGTTCCATACTCTTCTTGTGAGTTGGCTGCTCATGTCTTTAAACATGTCTTCATAAATTTAAAGGCCAGTAATATATCTTTCTTATATTGTGTTGGATCGTGCCACTTGCCCATTTTCTATCAGGTTTTCAGATCTTCTAAAAATTCTAAGAGTCATCCTTTGGGTTTGTTTATGGCGTGCTTTTTATACCACTAAATATGTTCAGCAGTGTGATGGACTGTGGGTGAGTAAGCAACAAATGGATGGCAGGATGTGAACACTTCACAGGAAACCCTGGAAGACCCACTAAGCCAACAAACTGTCCCCAGGGGTGCACCTCAGGCTGGTTGACCCTACGAGACAATTGGTCAAATGAGGACTGAGGTGGAGCACACAATCATTCCCCTTTCCTTCACAGCCAACCAGCTCAATGGGAGACCATGGGAACTAGATGCACAGGACAGGATGACTCAGTGTTTCATCCAAGAAGCTGGAAGCTTGTGGCAGCTACTCATGGAAATGAATTCCACCTTGTTGTTGGCTGTGAGGTAAGCTCCAAGGGAGCTTCCAGCAAGAAAACAAGATGAGAAGAGAGATTTGTGAGGGCACGTGTTGAGAAGACCCTTGCACACAAGGCTCACACAGCTCTGGTCAAGCTCCACCCCTTGCTGGGAATACTAATCAGCCGCAGGTGGGCATTTCCTGCGTGGGATCCCCCAGCACAACCTGAAACATGCATTTCTCTGCGCCTCCCAAATCCTCCTGTTCAAACCCAAGCCTGGGTAGTACTCCTAGTAAGGATACCCTGAGTTCTAGACTTGAAACGAGACAGCTCCGTGTGGAGCAAAGGCAAGAGTATTCACTGCATTCTCACAGCCTGAAGACAAGTGTTACCAACTAGAGACCCGAACATTGAGGCGAGCTCCAGGAACTCTGAGACAAGGAGGCGGGATGGAAAGGTTTCTGTCAGCTGGCCCAGAAATCAATGGGCTTCAAGGTGCATTAAGACCACATTGAAGGATGAGCGAGCAATGATTTTGGCTTCCACTGACACTGAAACACAAACTAGTTGTCTAGGAGAAAGTTTAGGCAAGATATGAAAAGCTAGGTAATGGTGAAAGCTGACAGAGAACAGAATGAATGCCCGTGGAGTGTAGCTGCGGGAAAGGTTTGGAGGAGATGCACTTTGCCTTCAGTGTGACCCATCAGAATTGACATAGAGGTGAGTGTGGCAGGTGAGCTGGAGGCCTCTTTAGGGCATTACTAATGCCTCATTTCTCACAGCAAATCATCAGAATTGCTCCCCATCCTCCGCTAGACATATCAGAATGGGGCTTTGTGATGTCAAATCTCACCCAGTGCCAGCATTGGATGGGGACGAGACTTGCTGACTTCATAGAGCATGAGGGTGAGGCTCCATGGGGACGGTACACATAGGGGTGATCAGGGGCTCAGAGCAGAAAACTGTCAATCCTCCAAATGACTGAGGTGACTGGAAAGCCAATATGATCCAGAGAAATTATGGAACACCCACCTCCAATTATCCAGAAGAAGATGGAGATCTCCTATCAATTGAGGTGCAGAGAAAAATGTCGAGGTGAACTGAACTCAGCCAAATTCCACTTGCCCATTTACCGTACCCCAGAAGACACCCTCGCCTTTCAATGCGTGGCACGTAACCCTCCTCTGCCACACCCCTACTCCTGAAACCATTGTTCCAACCTGTCTTCAGACTCTTCCCTAAACCAGTGCCATTCTTGCTCCCTGTCTTGTTTTCTCCAGGTGGCCAGGGTAACCGTGAGGGTGAATAATCTCATTCGGACAAAGCTGCCCAAGAAACTTCTCTCAATACTCCCACCACACAAAATCTTAAGAAAATCAGATGCTCAAAGCTCTGTAGCCAGAGTTTCAAGGCGAATGTGCAGCTGAATAAGAAGGAACTGCAGGAGGTCCCAGAGACCATGACACACCTGCCATATCATTTAATCAGAATGAATCAGAGTAAGTTCCAGAGACCATGGAGACCCCTGACATTCCAGCTAATCAGAAGGAACCACAGGAAGTCCCAGAATCCAAGGAGAGCCCAGCCATTCCACCTAATCAGAATCAATCAGAGGAGGTCCCACAGACCAAGGAGACCCCTGCCTTCCAGCTAATCCGAAGGAACCAGAGGAGGTCCCAGACACCATGGAGACACCAGCAGTTCCAGCTAATCAGAATGAATCAGAGGAGGTCCCAGAAACCATGGAGACACCAGCAATTTCAGCTAATCAGAATGAATCAGAGGAGGTCCCAGAAACCATGGAGACACCAGCCATTCCCGCTAATCAGAATGAAACAGAGGCCGTCCCAGAGACCATTGAGACCCCTGCATTTCCAGCTAATCAGAATGAACCGGAGGAGGTCCCAGAGACCATGGAGACCCGTGCCATTCCAGCTAATCAGAACGAACCAGAGAAGGTCCCAGAGAAAATGGAGACCCCTGCCATTCCAGCTGGACCAGCGGGCAGCCAGTGAGTTCGGGGCATGGCTAGACAACACAAAATGCTTGGGGGTCTGGCCACTGAGTACTGGCCAAAAGCACAGATGCTGAATATTATAGCAACTGCATACACTAATAACAAAAGTAAAATAAAATCAAGCTGATGTGAAATAATGTTTGTCTCTGAGTTCTCTGATCGTGGGGGGCTGAGAAGGCAAGGAAGCGATAAGTGTGTGAGGAGGGAGGGAGATGGCTTATGTGGAGTTAGAGATGGGACCAGAAGTCCCAGGCTGCCAGAAAGTAGGGGGAAGAATTGGTTGAAAACTGTGCTTCAAAGACACACTTCCCATGGGGGAAGAGGAAGAGGAAGTGGAGTTTCTCTGTGTGAGTGCACAGATGGACACTTAGGTGGGGAGCTGTGTCGTATGTGGTGGGGCAGTGCCATTGCTTTAAAGGCATGCAAAGGAGATGCCCCATCAAAAGAATGGAATATTGACATTTGCAGAAACATGAAAGGTAGAATATTGAACAAAATAACTCAGACAGAGATTGACAAACACTGTATGATATCACTTATAGAATGTAAACATCCCGTAAAGTACAGAATATGATAATAAGGGAGGTGCAGAAATATAGAGAAGCATCTCCTGGTTACCAGAGGGTATGGGAAGAGGGAGGGGCAATACCGAGGTTTAGGAGCGGGAAGCACGCATTGATAGGTGGAAGATGAGCTCAGGGCTGCTTTGTACAACATGGGGAAGAGAGCCAGGACTTTGTCATAACTATCAATGGAAAGCAAGCTTTAACAGTTGTATAATCAGAAAGAAAAGGAAAGAAAGAGGGGGGAGGAAGTAGGAAAGAAAGGAAGGAAAAGAAGGGCGTTTCTGGAGGTCAAACATTTAATACTGATTAGGCCCTTTTTGTCAAAGGATTCTATTTAATTTTATTTATTTTAATTGGTGTGTATTTACTCTACAATATTGTGGTGTTTTTTGCCATACATCGACATGAATCAGCCATGGAAGTACATGTATTCCCCATCCTGATTCCCCCTCACATCTTCCTCCCAATTCAATCCCTCTGGCTCAGCCCAGTGAAACAGTCTGGGCACCCTGTCTTATGCATCGAACATGGACTGGCTCTCCCTTTCACATAGGATAATATACATGTTTCAATGCTATTCTCTCAGATCATACTACTCTCCCCATCTCCCACAGAGTTCAAAGATTGTACTGTAAATCTGTGTCTCTTTTGCTGTCTCCCATATAGGGTTATCATCTTCATCTTCCTAAATTCAATATATATGCCTTAGTATAGTGTAAAGGTGTTTTTCTTTCTGACTTGCTTTGCTCTGTGTAATAGGTTCCTGTTTCATCAGCCTCATTAGTATGGATTCACATGTGTTCTTTTTAAGGGCTGAGCAATATTCCATTGTGTCTATGTACCACAGCTTTCCTACCCATTTATCTGGTGATGGACATCTACGTTGCTTCCATGCCCTGGTTATTGTAAACAGTGCTGTGATGAACATTGGGTCACAGTGTCTTTTTCCTTCTGTGTGGATCAGTATTTGAATGTAGAGAAAGCATGATGACTATTAGCCTGTTAGTGGTAAGCACTGCACATGAATTTGGTTGAAGGAGTGGGACCAAAGTTGGAGATGGTTGTTTCAAACTGGCTGAGAGTGCTCAGATGGTCATGTGTGGTGCTGTCCTTCTGGGGGACATCTCTGGTTGCTCTCTTCTCACCAGCAATGTAGGATATTATTTACTTCCTTTCATTTCCCTTTTTTCCCTTTCACCCTCTATCCTCCCTACATGAGTTTCTTTCACAAATATTCAATGTGCTGCGCTGTGCTGTGCTTCTTTGTTCAGCCATGTCCAACTCCTCGCGACCGCATGGACTGTAGCCCTCCAGGCTCCTCTGCCCATGAAGATTCTCCAGGAAAGCATACTGGAGCAATCTGCCATTCCCCCCTCCAGAAGATCTTCCCAACCCAGGGATTGAATCCTGGTCTCCCATGTTACAGGTGGGTTTTTTTTTTTTTTTTTTTTTTTTAACTATCAGATCCATCAGGAAACCCTATATTGGGCTTCATCTGACACGATGTTTTTCATATCTGTAAGATCAAATGGGATATATTTTATGCTTTCCATGACTCTCCTTATTTTAGAATACAGAAAACACATTTATTCCACGTATCCTAATGTCTCTGTCTGCAATTACTGAAATCTCTGCCACTTCTGCCTGAGTTTCAGTTCTCAATGGAATTTTAGTATGATTATCTTTCCCTTCCTGAGATTTAATATGTTCTTAAAGTAGTTTGGGGCTAGTTCCATACTCTTCTTGTGAGTTGGCTGCTCATGTCTTTAAACATGTCTTCATAAATTTAAAGGCCAGTAATATATCTTTCTTATATTGTGTTGGATCGTGCCACTTGCCCATTTTCTATCAGGTTTTCAGATCTTCTAAAAATTCTAAGAGTCATCCTTTGGGTTTGTTTATGGCGTGCTTTTTATACCACTAAATATGTTCAGCAGTGTGATGGACTGTGGGTGAGTAAGCAACAAATGGATGGCAGGATGTGAACACTTCACAGGAAACCCTGGAAGACCCACTAAGCCAACAAACTGTCCCCAGGGGTGCACCTCAGGCTGGTTGACCCTACGAGACAATTGGTCAAATGAGGACTGAGGTGGAGCACACAATCATTCCCCTTTCCTTCACAGCCAACCAGCTCAATGGGAGACCATGGGAACTAGATGCACAGGACAGGATGACTCAGTGTTTCATCCAAGAAGCTGGAAGCTTGTGGCAGCTACTCATGGAAATGAATTCCACCTTGTTGTTGGCTGTGAGGTAAGCTCCAAGGGAGGTTCCAGCAAGAAAACAAGATGAGAAGAGAGATTTGTGAGGGCACGTGTTGAGAAGACCCTTGCACACAAGGCTCACACAGCTCTGGTCAAGCTCCACCCCTTGCTGGGAATACTAATCAGCCGCAGGTGGGCATTTCCTGCGTGGGATCCCCCAGCACAACCTGAAACATGCATTTCTCTGCGCCTCCCAAATCCTCCTGTTCAAACCCAAGCCTGGGTAGTACTCCTAGTAAGGATACCCTGAGTTCTAGACTTGAAACGAGACAGCTCCGTGTGGAGCAAAGGCAAGAGTATTCACTGCATTCTCACAGCCTGAAGACAAGTGTTACCAACTAGAGACCCGAACATTGAGGCGAGCTCCAGGAACTCTGAGACAAGGAGGCGGGATGGAAAGGTTTCTGTCAGCTGGCCCAGAAATCAATGGGCTTCAAGGTGCATTAAGACCACATTGAAGGATGAGCGAGCAATGATTTTGGCTTCCACAGACACTGAAACACAAACTAGTTGTCTAGGAAAAAGTTTAGGCAAGATATGAAAAGCTAGGTAATGGTGAAAGCTGACAGAGAACAGAATGAATGCCTGTGGAGTGTAGCTGCGGGGAAAGGTTTGGAGGAGATGCACTTTGCCTTCTGTGTGACCCATCAGAATTGACATAGAGGTGAGTGTGGCAGGTGAGCTGGAGGCCTCTTTAGGGCATTACTAATGCCTCATTTCTCACAGCAAATCATCTGAATTGCTCCCCATCCTCCGCTAGACATATCAGAATGGGGCTTTGTGATGTCAAATCTCACCCAGTGCCAACATTGGCTGGGGACGAGACTTGCTGACTTCATAGAGCATGAGGGTGAGGCTCCATGTGGACGGTGTACATAGGGGTGACCAAGGGCTCAGAGCAGAAAAATGTCAGCCCTCCAAATGACTGAGGTGACTGGAAAGCCAATATGATCCAGAGAAATTATGGAACACCCACCTCCAATTATCCAGCAGAAGATGGAGATCTCCTATCAATTGAGGTGCAGAGAAAAATGTCGAGGTGAACTGAACTCAGCCAAATTCCACTTGCCCATTTACCGTACCCCAGAAGACACCCTCGCCTTTCTTTGCGTGGCACGTAACCCTCCTCTGCCACACCCCTACTCCTGAAACCATTGTTCCAACCTGTCTTCAGACTCTTCCCTAAACCAGTGCCATTCCTGCTCCCTGTCTTGTTTTCTCCAGGTGGCCAGGGTAACCGTGAGGGTGAATAATCTCATTCGGACAAAGCTGCCCAAGAAACTTCTCTCAATACTCCCACCAATCAAAATCTTAAGAAAATCAGATGCTCAAAGCTCTGTAGACAGAGTTTCAAGGCTAATGTGCAGCTGAATAAGAAGGAACTGCAGGAGGTCCCAGAGACCATGACACACCTGCCATTCCAGTTAATCAGAATGAATCAGAGGAAGTTCCAGAGACCATGGAGACCCCTGACATTCCAGCTAATCAGAAGGAACCACAGGAGGTCCCAGAATCCAAGGAGAACCCAGCCATTCCACCTAATCAGAATGAATCAGAGGAGGTCCCAGAGACCAAGGAGACCACTGTCTTCCAGCTAATCCGAAGGAACCAGAGGAGGTCCCAGACACCATGGAGACACCAGCAGTTCCAGCTAATCAGAATGAATCAGAGGAGGTCCCAGAAACCATGGAGACACCAGCCATTCCCGCTAATCAGAATGAAACAGAGGACGTCCCAGAGACCATGGAGACCCCTGCATTTCCAGCTAATCAGAATGAACCGGAGGAGGTCCCAGAGACCATGGAGACCCCTGCCATTCCAGCTAATCAGAATGAACCGGAGGAGGTCCCAGAGACCATGGAGACCCGTGCCATTCCAGCTAATCAGAACGAACCAGAGAAGGTCCCAGAGAAAATGGAGACCCCTGCCATTCCAGCTGGACCAGCCGGCAGCCAGTGAGTTCGGGGCATGGCTAGACAACTCAAAATGCTTGGGGGTCTGGCCACTGAGTACTGGCCAAAAGCACAGATGCTGAATATTATAGCAACTGCATACACTAATAACAAAGGTAAAATAAAATCAAGCTGATGTGAAATAATGTTTGTCTCTGAGTTCTCTGATCGTGGGGGGCTGAGAAGGCAAGGAAGCGATAAGTGTGTGAGGAGGGAGGGAGATGGCTTATGTGGAGTTAGAGATGGGACCAGAAGTCCCAGGTTGCCAGAAAGTAGGGGGAAGAATTGGTTGCAAACTGTGCTTCAAAGACACACTTCCCATGGGGGAAGAGGAAGAGGACGTGGAGTTTCCCTGTGTGAGTGCACAGATGGACACTTTGTTGGGGAGCTGTGTCGTATGTGGTGGGGCAGTGCCATTGCTTTAAAGGCATGCAAAGGAGATGCGCCATCAAAAGAATGGAATGTTGACATTTGCAGAAACATGAAAGGTAGAATATTGAGCAAAATAACTCAGACAGAGATTGACAAACACTGTATGATATCACTTATAGAATGTAAACATCCCGCAAAGTACAGAATATGATAATAAGGGAGGTGCAGAAATATAGAGAAGCATCTCCTGGTTACCAGCGGGTAGGGGAAGAGGGAGGGGCAATACCGAGGTTTAGGAGCGGGAAGCACGCATTGATAGGTGGAAGATGAGCTCAGGGCTGCTTTGTACAACATGGGGAAGAGAGCCAGGACTTTGTCATAACTATCAATGGAAAGCAAGATTTAACAGTTGTATAATCAGAAAGAAAAGGAAAGCAAGAGGGGGGAGGAAGTAGGAAAGAAAGGAAGGAAAAGAAGGGCGTTTCTGGAGGTCAAACGTTTAATACTGATTAGGCACTTTTTGTCAAAGGATTCTATTTAATTTTATTTATTTTAATTGGTGTGTATTTACTCTACAATATTGTGGTGTTTTTTGCCATACTTCGACATGAATCAGCCATGGAAGTACATGTATTCCCCATCCTGATTCCCCCTCACATCTTCCTCCCAATTCAATCCCTCTGGCTCAGCCCAGTGAAACAGTCCTGGGCACCCTGTCTTATGCATCGAACATGGACTGGCTATCCCTTTCACATAGGTTAATATACATGTTTCAATGCTATTCTCTCAGATCATACTACTCTCCCCATCTCCCACAGAGTTCAAAGATTGTACTGTAAATCTGTGTCTCTTTTGCTGTCTCCCATATAGGGTTATCATCTTCATCTTCCTAAATTCAATATATATGCCTTAGTGTAGTGTAAAGGTGTTTTTCTTTCTGACTTGCTTTGCTCTGTGTAATAGGCTCCTGTTTCATCAGCCTCATTAGTATGGATTCACATGTGTTCTTTTTAAGGGCTGAGCAATATTCCATTGTGTCTATGTACCACAGCTTTCCTACCCATTTGTCTGGTGATGGACATCTACGTTGCTTCCATGCCCTGGTTATTTTAAACAGTGCTGTGATGAACATTGGGTCACAGTGTCTTTTTCCTTCTGTGTGGATCAGTATTTGAATGTAGAGAAAGCATGATGACTATTAGCCTGTTAGTGGTAAGCACTGCACATGAGTTTGGTTGAAGGAGTGGGACCAAAGTTGGAGATGGTTGTTTCAAACTGGCTGAGAGTGCTCAGATGGTCATGTGTGGTGCTGTCCTTCTGGGGGACATCTCTGGTTGCTCTCTTCTCACCAGCAATGTAGGATATTCTTTACTTCCTTTCATTTCCCTTTTTTCCCTTTCACCCTCTATCCTCCCTACATGAGTTTCTTTCACAAATATTCAATGTGCTGCGCTGTGCTGTGCTTCTTTGTTCAGCCATGTCCAACTCCTTGTGACCCCATGGACTGTAGCCCTCCAGGCTCCTCTGCCCATGGGGATTCTCCAGGAAAGCATACTGGAGCAATCTGCCATTCCCCCCTCCAGAAGATCTTCCCAACCCAGGGATTGAATCCTGGTGTCCCCTGTTACAGGTGGGTTTCTTTTTTTTTTTAACTATCAGATCCATCAGGAAACCCTATATTGGGCTTCATCTGACACGATGTATTTCATATCTGTAAGATCAAATGGGATATATTTTATGCTTTCCATGACTCTCGTTATTTTTAGAACACATAAAACACATTTATTCCCCGTATCCTAATGTCTCTGTCTGCAATTACTGAAATCTCTGCCACTTCTGCCTGAGTTTCAGTTCTCAATGGAATTTTAGTATGATTATCTTTCCCTTCCTGAGATTTAATATGTTCTTAAAGTAGTTTGGGGCTAGTTCCATACTCTTCTTGTGAGTTGGCTGCTCATGTCTTTAAACATGTCTTCATAAATTTAAAGGCCAGTGATATATCTTTCTTATAATGTGTTGGACCGTGCCACTTGCCCATTTTCTATCAGGTTTTCAGATTTTCTAAAAATTCTAAGAGTCATCCTTTGGGTTTGTTTATGGCGTGCTTTTTATACCACTAAATATGTTCAGCAGTGTGATGGACTGTGGGTGAGTAAGCAACAAATGGATGGCAGGATGTGAACACTTCACAGGAAACCCTGGAAGACCCACTAAGCCAACAAACTGTCCCCAGGGGTGCACCTCAGGCTGGTTGACCCTACGAGACAATTGGTCAAATGAGGACTGAGGTGGAGCACACAATCATTCCCCTTTCCTTCACAGCCAACCAGCTCAATGGGAGACCATGGGAACTAGATGCACAGGACAGGATGACTCAGTGATTCCTCCAAGAAGCTGGAAGCTTGTGGCAGCTACTCATGGAAATGAATTCCACCTTGTTGTTGGCTGTGAGGTAAGCTCCAAGGGAGGTTCCAGCAAGAAAACAAGATGAGAAGAGAGATTGGTGAGGGCACGTGTTGAGAAGACCCTTGCACACAAGGCTCACACAGCTCTGGTCAAGCTCCACCCCTTGCTGGGAATACTAATCAGCCGAAGGTGGGCATTTCCTGCGTGGGATCCCCAAGCACAACCTGAAACATGCATTTCTCTGCGCCTTCCAAATCCTCCTGTTCAAACCCAAGCCTGGGTAGTACTCCTAGTAAGGATACCCTGAGTTCTAGACTTGAAACGAGACAGCTCCGTGTGGAGCAAAGGCAAGAGTATTCACTGCATTCTCACAGCCTGAAGACAAGTGTTACCAACTAGAGACCCGAACATTGAGGCGAGCTCCGGAAACTCTGAGACAAGGAGGCGGGATGGAAAGGTTTCTGTCAGCTGGCCCAGAAATCAATGGGCTTCAAGGTGCATTAAGACCACATTGAAGGATGAGCGAGCAATGATTTTGGCTTCCACAGACACTGAAACACAAACTAGTTGTCTAGGAGAAAGTTTAGGCAAGATATGAAAAGCTAGATATGGTGAAAGCTGACAGAGAACAGAATGAATGCCCGTGGAGTGTAGCTGCGGGGAAAGGTTTGGAGGAGATGCACTTTGCCTTCTGTGTGACCCATCAGAATTGACATAGAGGTGAGTGTGGCAGGTGAGCTGGAGGCCTCTTTAGGGCATTACTAATGCCTCATTTCTCACAGCAAATCATCTGAATTGCTCCCCATCCTCCGCTAGACATATCAGAATGGGGCTTTGTGATGTCAAATCTCACCCAGTGCCAACATTGGCTGGGGACGAGACTTGCTGACTTCATAGAGCATGAGGGTGAGGCTCCATGGGGACGGTATACATAGGGGTGATCAGGGGCTCAGAGTAGAAAACTGTCAGTCCTCCAAATGACTGAGGTGACTGGAAAGCCAATATGATCCAGAGAAATTATGGAAAACCCACCTACAATTATCCAGGAGAAGATGGAGATCTCCTATCAATTGAGGTGCAGAGAAAAATGTCGAGGTGAACTGAACTCAGCCAAATTCCACTTGCCCATTTACCGTACCCCAGAAGACACGCTCGCCTTTCTTTGCGTGGCACGTAACCCTTCTCTGCCACACCCCTACTCCTGAAACCATTGTTCCAACCTGTCTTCAGACTCGTCCCTAAACCAGTGCCATTCTTGCTCCCTGTATTGTTTTCTCCAGGTGGCCAGGGTAACCGTGAGGGTGAATAATCTCATTCGGACAAAGCTGCCCAAGAAACTTCTCTCTATACTCCCACCACAAAAAAGCTTAAGAAAATCAGATGCTCAAAGCTCTGTAGCCAGAGTTTCAAGGCGAATGAGCAGCTGAATAAGAAGGAACTGCAGGAGGTCCCAGAGACCATGACACACCTGCCATTCCAGTTAATCAGAATGAATCAGAGGAAGTTCCAGAGACCATGGAGACCCCTGACATTCCAGCTAATCAGAAGGAACCACAGGAGGTCCCAGAATCCATGGAGACCCCAGCCATTCCACCTAATCAGAATGAATCAGAGGAGGTCCCAGAGACCAAGAAGACCCCTGCCTTCCAGCTAATCCGAAGGAACCAGAGGAGGTCCCAGACACCATGGAGACACCAGCAATTCCAGCTAATCAGAATGAATCAGAGGAGGTCCCAGAAACCATGGAGACAGCAGCCATTCCCGCTAATCAGAATGAAACAGACGACGTCCCAGAGACCATGGAGCCCCCTGCATTTCCAGCTAATTAGAATGAACCGGAGGAAGTCCCAGAGACCATGGAGACCCCTGCCATTCCAGCTAATCAGAATGAACCGGAGGAGGTCCCAGAGACCATGGAGACCCCTGCCATTCCAGCTAATCAGAACGAACCAGAGAAGGTCCCAGAGAAAATGGAGACCCCTGCCATTCCAGCTGGACCAGCGGGCAGCCAGTGAGTTCGGGGCATGGCTAGACAACTCAAAATGCTTGGGGGTCTGGCCACTGAGTACTGGCCAAAAGCACAGATGCTGAATATTATAGCAACTGCATACACTAATAACAAAGGTAAAATAAAATCAAGCTGATGTGAAATAATGTTTGTCTCTGAGTTCTCTGATCGTGGGGGGCTGAGAAGGCAAGGAAGCGATAAGTGTGTGAGGAGGGAGGGAGATGGCTTATGTGGAGTTAGAGATGGGACCAGAAGTCCCAGGTTGCCAGAAAGTAGGGGGAAGAATTGGTTGCAAACTGTGCTTCAAAGACACAATTCCCATGGGGGAAGAGGAAGAGGACGTGGAGTTTCTCTGTGTGAGTGCACAGATGGACACTTAGCTGGGGAGCTGTGTGGTATGTGGTGGGGCAGTGCCATTGCTTTAAAGGCATGCAAAGGAGATGCCCCATCAAAAGAATGGAATGTTGACATTTGCAGAAACATGAAAGGTGGAATATTGAGCAAACTACCTCAGACAGAGATTGACACACACTGTATGATATCACTTATAGAATGTAAACATCCCGCAAAGTACAGAATATGATAATAAGGGAGGTGCAGAAATATAGAGAAGCATCTCCTGGTTACCAGCGGGTAGGGGAAGAGGGAGGGGCAATACCAAGGTTTAGGAGCGGGAAGCACGCATTGATAGGTGGAAGATGAGCTCAGGGCTGCTTTGTACAACATGGCGAAGAGAGCTAGGACTTTGTCATAACTATCAATGGAAAGCAAGCTTTAACAGTTGTATAATCAGAAAGAAAAGGAAAGAAAGAGGGGGGAGGAAGTAGGAAAGAAAGGAAGGAAAAGAAGGGCGTTTCTGGAGGTCAAACATTTAATACTGATTAGGCCCTTTTTGTCAAAGGATTCTATTTAATTTTATTTATTTTAATTGGTGTGTATTTACTCTACAATATTGTGGTGTTTTTTGCCATACTTCGACATGAATCAGCCATGGAAGTACATGTATTCCCCATCCTGATTCCCCCTCACATCTTCCTCCCAATTCAATCCCTCTGGCTCAGCCCAGTGAAACAGTCCTGGGCACCCTGTCTTATGCATCGAACATGGACTGGCTATCCCTTTCACATAGGATAATATACATGTTTCAATGCTATTTTCTCAGATCATACTACTCTCCCCATCTCCCACAGAGTTCAAAGATTGTACTGTAAATCTGTGCCTCTTTTGCTGTCTCCTATATAGGGTTATCAAATTCTTCTTCCTAAATTCAATATATATGCCTTAGTATAGTGTAAAGGTGTTTTTCTTTCTGACCTGCTTTGCTCTGTGTAATAGGCTCCTGTTTCATCAGCCTCATTAGTATGGATTCACATGTGTTCTTTTTAAGGGCTGAGCAATATTCCTTTGTGTCTATGTACCACAGCTTTCCTACCCATTTGTCTGGTGATGGACATCTACGTTGCTTCCATGCCCTGGTTATTGTAAACAGTGCTGTGATGAACATTGGGTCACAGTGTCTTTTTCCTTCTGTGTGGATCAGTATTTGAATGTAGAGAAAGCATGATGACTATTAGCCTGTTAGTGGTAAACACTGCACATGAGTTTGGTTGAAGGAGTGGGACCAAAGTTGGAGATGGTTATTTCAAACTGGCTGAGAGTGCTCTGATGGTCATGTGTGGTGCTGTCCTTCTGGGGGACATCTCTGGTTGCTCTCTTCTCACCAGCAATGGAGGATATTCTTTACTTCCTTTCATTTCCCTTTTTTCCCTTTCACCCTCTATCCTCCCTACATGAGTTTCTTTCACAAATATTCAATGTGCTGCACTGTGCTTTGCTTCTTTGTTCAGCCATGTCCAACTCCTTGTGACCCCATGGACTGTAGCCCTCCAGGCTCCTCTGCCCATGGGGATTCTCCAGGAAAGCATACTGGAGCAATCTGCCATTCCCCCCTCCAGAAGATCTTCCCAACCCAGGGATTGAATCCTGGTCTCCCATGTTACAGGTGGGTTTTTTTTTTTTTTTTTTTAACTATCAGATTCATCAGGAAACCCTGTATTGGGCTTCATCTGACACGATGTTTTTCATATCTGTAAGATCAAATGGGATATATTTTATGCTTTCCATGACTCTCCTTATTTTTAGAACACAGAAAACACATTTATTCCACGTAACCTAATGTCTCTGTCTGCAATTACTGAAATCTCTGCCACTTCTGCCTGAGTTTCAGTTCTGAATGGAATTTTAGTATGATTATCTTTCCCTTCCTGAGATTTAATATGTTCTTAAAGTAGTTTGGGGCTAGTTCCATACTCTTCTTGTGAGTTGGCTCCTCATGTCTTTAAACATGTCTTCATAAATTTAAAGGTCAGTGATATATCTTTCTTATAATGTGTTGGATCGTGCCACTTGCCCATTTTCTATCAGGTTTTCAGATCTTCTAAAAATTCTAAGAGTCATCCTTTGGGTTTGTTTATGGCGTGCTTTTTATACCACTAAATATGTTCAGCAGTGTGATGGACTGTGGGTGAGTAAGCAACAAATGGATGGCAGGATGTGAACACTTCACAGGAAACCCTGGAAGACCCACTAAGCCAACAAACTGTCCCCAGGGGTGCACCTCAGGCTGGTTGACCCTACGAGACAATTGGTCAAATGAGGACTGAGGTGGAGCACACAATCATTCCCCTTTCCTTCACAGCCAACCAGCTCAATGGGAGAACATGGGAACTAGATGCACAGGACAGGATGACTCAGTGTTTCATCCAAGAAGCTGGAAGCTTGTGGCAGCTACTCATGGAAATGAATTCCACCTTGTTGTTGGCTGTGAGGTAAGCTCCAAGGGAGCTTCCAGCAAGAAAACAAGATGAGAAGAGAGATTGGTGAGGGCACGTGTTGAGAAGACCCTTGCACACAAGGCTCACACAGCTCTGGTCAAGCTCCACCCCTTGCTGGGAATACTAATCAGCCGCAGGTGGGCATTTCCTGCATGGGATCCCCCAGCACAACCTGAAACATGCATTTCTCTGCGCCTTCCAAATCCTCCTGTTCAAACCCAAGCCTGGGTAGTACTCCTAGTAAGGATACCCTGAGTTCTAGACTTGAAACGAGACAGCTCCGTGTGGAGCAAAGGCAAGAGTATTCACTGCATTCTCACAGCCTGAAGACAAGTGTTACCAACTAGAGACCCGAACATTGAGGCGAGCTCCGGGAACTCTGAGACAAGGAGGCGGGATGGAAAGGTTTCTGTCAGCTGGCCCAGAAATCAATGGGCTTCAAGGTGCATTAAGACCACATTGAAGGATGAGCGAGCAATGATTTTGGCTTCCACAGACACTGAAACACAAACTAGTTGTCTAGGAGAAAGTTTAGGCAAGATATGAAAAGCTAGATAATGGTGAAAGCTGACAGAGAACAGAATGAATGCCCGTGGAGTGTAGCTGCGGGGAAAGGTTTGGACGAGATGCACTTTGCCTTCTGTGTGACCCATCAGAATTGACATAGAGGTGAGTGTGGCAGGTGAGCTGGAAGCCTCTTTAGGGCATTACTAATGCCTCATTTCTCACAGCAAATCATCTGAATTGCTCCCCATCCTCCGCTAGACATATCAGAATGGGGCTTTGTGATGTCAAATCTCACCCAGTGCCAACATTGGCTGGGGATGAGACTTGCTGACTTCATAGAGCATGAGGGTGAGGCTCCATGAGGACGGTATACATAGGGGTGATCAGGGGCTCAGAGCAGAAAACTGTCAGTCCTCCAAATGACTGAGGTGACTGGAAAGCCAATATGATCCAGAGAAATTATGGAACACCCACCTCCAATTATCCAGCAGAAGATGGAGATCTCCTATCAATTGAGGTGCAGAGAAAAATGTCGAGGTGAACTGAACTCAGCCAAATTCCACTTGCCCATTTACCATACCCCAAAAGACACCCTCGCCTTTCTTTGCGTGGCACGTAACCCTTCTCTGCCACACCCCTACTCCTGAAACCATTGTTCCAACCTGTCTTCAGACTCGTCCCTAAACCAGTGCCATTCTTGCTCCCTGTATTGTTTTCTCCAGGTGGCCAGGGTAACCGTGAGGGTGAATAATCTCATTCGGACAAAGCTGCCCAAGAAACTTCTCTCAATACTCCCACCACAAAAAAGCTTAAGAAAATCAGATGCTCAAAGCTCTGTAGCCAGAGTTTCAAGGCGAATGAGCAGCTGAATAAGAAGGAACTGCAGGAGGTCCCAGAGACCATGACACACCTGCCATTCCAGTTAATCAGAATGAATCAGAGGAAGTTCCAGAGACCATGGAGACCCCTGACATTCCAGCTAATCAGAAGGAACCACAGGAGGTCCCAGAATCCATGGAGACCCCAGCCATTCCACCTAATCAGAATGAATCAGAGGAGGTCCCAGAGACCAAGGAGACCCCTGCCTTCCAGCTAATCCGAAGGAACCAGAGGAGGTCCCAGACACCATGGAGACACCAGCAATTCCAGCTAATCAGAATGAATCAGAGGAGGTCCCAGAAACCATGGAGACACCAGCCATTCCCGCTAATCACAATGAAACAGACGACGTCCCAGAGACCATGGAGACCCCTGCATTTCCAGCTAATCAGAATGAACCGGAGGAGGTCCCAGAGACCATGGAGACCCCTGCCATTCCAGCTAATCAGAATGAACCGGAGGAGGGCCCAGAGACCATGGAGACCCCTGCCATTCCAGCTAATCAGAACGAACCAGAGAAGTTCCCAGAGAAAATGGAGACCCCTGCCATTCCAGCTGGACCAGCGGGCAGCCAGTGAGTTCGGGGCATGGCTAGACAACTCAAAATGCTTGGGGGTCTGGCCACTGAGTACTGGCCAAAAGCACAGATGCTGAATATTATAGGAACTGAATACACTAATAACAAAAGTAAAATAAAATCAAGCTGATGTGAAATAATGTTTGTCTCTGAGTTCTCTGATCGTGGGGGGCTGAGAAGGCAAGGAAGCGATAAGTGTGTGAGGAGGGAGGGAGATGGCTTATGTGGAGTTAGAGATGGGACCAGAAGTTCCAGGTTGCCAGAAAGTAGGGGGAAGAATTGGTTGCAAACTGTGCTTCAAAGACACACTTCCCATGGGGGAAGAGGAAGAGGACGTGGAGTTTCTCTGTGTGAGTGCACAGATGGACACTTAGCTGGGGAGCTGTGTCGTATGTGGTGGGGCAGTGCCATTGCTTTAAAGGCATGCAAAGGAGATGCCCCATCAAAAGAATGGAATGTTGACATTTGCAGAAACATGAAAGGTAGAATATTGAGCAAAATAACTCAGACAGAGATTGACAAACACTGTATGATATCACTTATAGAATGTAAACATCCCGCAAAGTACAGAATATGATAATAAGGGAGGTGCAGAAATATAGAGAAGCATCTCCTGGTTACCAGCGCGTAGGGGAAGAGGGAGGGGCAATACCGAGGTTTAGGAGCGGGAAGCACGCATTGATAGGTGGAAGATGAGCTCAGGGCTGCTTTCTACAACATGGGGAAGAGAGCCAGGACTTTGTCATAACTATCAATGGAAAGCAAGCTTCAACAGTTGTATAATCAGAAAGAAAAGGAAAGAAAGAGGGGGGAGGATGTAGGAAAGAAAGGAAGGAAAAGAAGGGCGTTTCTGGAGGTCAAACATTTAATACTGATTAGGCCCTTTTTGTCAAAGGATTCTATTTAATTTTATTTATTTTAATTGGTGTGTATTTACTCTACAATATTGTGGTGTTTTTGGCCATACATTGACATGAATCAGCCATGGAAGTACATGTATTCCCCATCCTGATTCCCCCTCACATCTTCCTCCCAATTCAATCCCTCTGGCTCAGCCCAGTGAAACAGTCCTGGGCACCCTGTCTTATGCATCGAACATGGACTGGCTATCCCTTTCACATAGGATAATATACATGTTTCAATGCTATTCTCTCAGATCATACTACTCTCCCCATCTCCCACAGAGTTCAAAGATTGTACTGTAAATCTGTGCCTCTTTTGCTGTCTCCTATATAGGGTTATCAAATTCTTCTTCCTAAATTCAATATATATGCCTTAGTATAGTGTAAATTTGTTTTTCTTTCTGACTTGCTTTGCTCTGTGTAATAGGCTCCTGTTTCATCAGCCTCATTAGTATGGATTCACATGTGTTCTTTTTAAGGGCTGAGCAATATTCCTTTGTGTCTATGTACCACAGCTTTCCTACCCATTTGTCTGGTGATGGACATCTACGTTGCTTCCATGCCCTGGTTATTGTAAACAGTGCTGTGATGAACATTGGGTCACAGTGTCTTTTTCCTTCTGTGTGGATCAGTATTTGAATGTAGAGAAAGCATGATGACTATTAGCCTGTTAGTGGTAAACACTGCACATGAGTTTGGTTGAAGGAGTGGGACCAAAGTTGGAGATGGTTATTTCAAACTGGCTGAGAGTGCTCAGATGGTCATGTGTGGTGCTGTCCTTCTGGGGGACATCTCTGGTTGCTCTCTTCTCACCAGCAATGGAGGATATTCTTTACTTCCTTTCATTTCCCTTTTTTCCCTTTCACCCTCTATCCTCCCTACATGAGTTTCTTTCGCAAATATTCAATGTGCTGCACTGTGCTGTGCTTCTTTGTTCAGCCATGTCCAACTCCTTGTGACCCCATGGACTGTAGCCCTCCAGGCTCCTCTGCCCATGGGGATTCTCCAGGAAAGCATACTGGAGCAATCTGCCATTCCCCCCTCCAGAAGATCTTCCCAACCCAGGGATTGAATCCTGGTCTCCCATGTTACAGGTGGGTTTTTTTTTTTTTTTTTTTTTTTTTTTTAACTATCAGATCCATCAGGAAACCCTATATTGGGCTTCATCTGACACGATGTTTTTCATATCTGTAAGATCAAATGGGATATATTTTATGCTTTCCATGACTCTCCTTATTTTTAGAACACAGAAAACACATTTATTCCACGTAACCTAATGTCTCTGTCTGCAATTACTGAAATCTCTGCCACTTCTGCCTGAGTTTCAGTTCTTAATGGAATTTTAGTATGATTATCTTTCCCTTCCTGAGATTTAATATGTTCTTAAAGTAGTTTGGGGCTAGTTCCATACTCTTCTTGTGAGTTGGCTGCTCATGTCTTTAAACATGTCTTCATAAATTTAAAGGCCAGTGATATATCTTTCTTATAATGTGTTGGATCGTGCCACTTGCCCATTTTCTATCAGGTTTTCAGATCTTCTAAAAATTCTAAGAGTCATCCTTTGGGTTTGTTTATGGCGTGCTTTTTATACCACTAAATATGTTCAGCAGTGTGATGGACTGTGGGTGAGTAAGCAACAAATGGATGGCAGGATGTGAACACTTCACAGGAAACCCTGGAAGACCCACTAAGCCAACAAACTGTCCCCAGGGGTGCACCTCAGGCTGGTTGACCCTACGAGACAATTGGTCAAATGAGGACTGAGGTGGAGCACACAATCATTCCCCTTTCCTTCACAGCCAACCAGCTCAATGGGAGACCATGGGAACTAGATGCACAGGACAGGATGACTCAGTGTTTCATCCAAGAAGCTGGAAGCTTGTGGCAGCTACTCATGGAAATGAATTCCACCTTGTTGTTGGCTGTGAGGTAAGCTCCAAGGGAGCTTCCAGCAAGAAAACAAGATGAGAAGAGAGATTGGTGAGGGCACGTGTTGAGAAGACCCTTGCACACAAGGCTCACACAGCTCTGGTCAAGCTCCACCCCTTGCTGGGAATACTAATCAGCCGCAGGTGGGCATTTCCTGCATGGGATCCCCCAGCACAACCTGAAACATGCATTTCTCTGCGCCTTCCAAATCCTCCTGTTCAAACCCAAGCCTGGGTAGTACTCCTAGTAAGGATACCCTGAGTTCTAGACTTGAAACGAGACAGCTCCGTGTGGAGCAAAGGCAAGAGTATTCACTGCATTCTCACAGCCTGAAGACAAGTGTTACCAACTAGAGACCCGAACATTGAGGCGAGCTCCGGGAACTCTGAGACAAGGAGGCGGGATGGAAAGGTTTCTGTCAGCTGGCCCAGAAATCAATGGGCTTCAAGATGCATTAAGACCACATTGAAGGATGAGCGAGCAATGATTTTGGCTTCCACAGACACTGAAACACAAACTAGTTGTCTAGGAGAAAGTTTAGGCAAGATATGAAAAGCTAGATAATGGTGAAAGCTGACAGAGAACAGAATGAATGCCCGTGGAGTGTAGCTGCGGAGAAAGGTTTGGAGGAGATGCACTTTGCCTTCTGTGTGACCCATCAGAATTGACATAGAGGTGAGTGTGGCAGGTGAGCTGGAGACCTCTTTAGGGCATTACTAATGCCTCATTTCTCACAGCAAATCATCTGAATTGCTCCCCATCCTCCGCTAGACATATCAGAATGGGGCTTTGTGATGTCAAATCTCACCCAGTGCCAACATTGGCTGGGGACGAGACTTGCTGACTTCATAGAGCATGAGGGTGAGGCTCCATGGGGACGGTATACATAGGGGTGATCAGGGGCTCAGAGCAGAAAACTGTCAGTCCTCCAAATGACTGAGGTGACTGGAAAGCCAATATGATCCAGAGAAATTATGGAACACCCACCTCCAATTATCCAGCAGAAGATGGAGATCTCCTATCAATTGAGGTGCAGAGAAAAATGTCGAGGTGAACTGAACTCAGCCAAATTCCACTTGCCCATTTACCGTACCCCAGAAGACACGCTCGCCTTTCAATGCGTGGCACGTAACCCTTCTCTGCCACACCCCTACTCCTGAAACCATTGTTCCAACCTGTCTTCAGACTCGTCCCTAAACCAGTGCCATTCTTGCTCCCTGTATTGTTTTCTCCAGGTGGCCAGGGTAACCGTGAGGGTGAATAATCTCATTCGGACAAAGCTGCCCAAGAAACTTCTCTCAATACTCCCACCACAAAAAAGCTTAAGAAAATCAGATGCTCAAAGATCTGTAGCCAGAGTTTCAAGGCGAATGAGCAGCTGAATAAGAAGGAACTGCAGGAGGTCCCAGAGACCATGACACACCTGCCATTCCAGTTAATCAGAATGAATCAGAGGAAGTTCCAGAGACCATGGAGACCCCTGACATTCCATCTAATCAGAAGGAAACACAGGAGGTCCCAGAATCCATGGAGAACCCAGCCATTCCACCTAATCAGAATGAATCAGAGGAGGTCCCAGAGACCAAGGAGACCCCTGCCTTCCAGCTAATCCGAAGGAACCAGAGGAGGTCCCTGAATCCATGGAGACACCAGCAATTCCAGCTAATCAGAATGAATCAGAGGAGGTCCCAGAAACCATGGAGACACCAGCCATTCCCGCTAATCAGAATGAAACAGAGGACGTCCCAGAGACCATGGAGACCCCTGCATTTCCAGCTAATCAGAATGAACCGGAGGAGGTCCCAGAGACCATGAAGACCCCTGCATTTCCAGCTAATCAGAATGAACCGGAGGAGGGCCCAGAGAAAATGGAGACCCCTGCCATTCCAGCTGGACCAGCGGGCAGCCAGTGAGTTCGGGGCATGGCTAGACAACACAAAATGCTTGGGGGTCTGGCCACTGAGTACTGGCCAAAAGCACAGATGCTGAATATTATAGCAACTGCATACACTAATAACAAAAGTAAAATAAAATCAAGCTGATGTGAAATAATGTTTGTCTCTGAGTTCTCTGATCGTGGGGGGCTGAGAAGGCAAGGAAGCGATAAGTGTGTGAGGAGGGAGGGAGATGGCTTATGTGGAGTTAGAGATGGGACCAGAAGTCCCAGGCTGCCAGAAAGTAGGGGGAAGAATTGGTTGAAAACTGTGCTTCAAAGACACACTTCCCATGGGGGAAGAGGAAGAGGAAGTGGAGTTTCTCTGTGTGAGTGCACAGATGGACACTTAGGTGGGGAGCTGTGTCGTATGTGGTGGGGCAGTGCCATTGCTTTAAAGGCATGCAAAGGAGATGCCCCATCAAAAGAATGGAATATTGACATTTGCAGAAACATGAAAGGTAGAATATTGAACAAAATAACTCAGACAGAGATTGACAAACACTGTATGATATCACTTATAGAATGTAAACATCCCGTAAAGTACAGAATATGATAATAAGGGAGGTGCAGAAATATAGAGAAGCATCTCCTGGTTACCAGAGGGTATGGGAAGAGGGAGGGGCAATACCGAGGTTTAGGAGCGGGAAGCACGCATTGATAGGTGGAAGATGAGCTCAGGGCTGCTTTGTACAACATGGGGAAGAGAGCCAGGACTTTGTCATAACTATCAATGGAAAGCAAGCTTTAACAGTTGTATAATCAGAAAGAAAAGGAAAGAAAGAGGGGGGAGGAAGTAGGAAAGAAAGGAAGGAAAAGAAGGGCGTTTCTGGAGGTCAAACATTTAATACTGATTAGGCCCTTTTTGTCAAAGGATTCTATTTAATTTTATTTATTTTAATTGGTGTGTATTTACTCTACAATATTGTGGTGTTTTTTGCCATACATCGACATGAATCAGCCATGGAAGTACATGTATTCCCCATCCTGATTCCCCCTCACATCTTCCTCCCAATTCAATCCCTCTGGCTCAGCCCAGTGAAACAGTCTGGGCACCCTGTCTTATGCATCGAACATGGACTGGCTCTCCCTTTCACATAGGATAATATACATGTTTCAATGCTATTCTCTCAGATCATACTACTCTCCCCATCTCCCACAGAGTTCAAAGATTGTACTGTAAATCTGTGTCTCTTTTGCTGTCTCCCATATAGGGTTATCATCTTCATCTTCCTAAATTCAATATATATGCCTTAGTATAGTGTAAAGGTGTTTTTCTTTCTGACTTGCTTTGCTCTGTGTAATAGGTTCCTGTTTCATCAGCCTCATTAGTATGGATTCACATGTGTTCTTTTTAAGGGCTGAGCAATATTCCATTGTGTCTATGTACCACAGCTTTCCTACCCATTTATCTGGTGATGGACATCTACGTTGCTTCCATGCCCTGGTTATTGTAAACAGTGCTGTGATGAACATTGGGTCACAGTGTCTTTTTCCTTCTGTGTGGATCAGTATTTGAATGTAGAGAAAGCATGATGACTATTAGCCTGTTAGTGGTAAGCACTGCACATGAATTTGGTTGAAGGAGTGGGACCAAAGTTGGAGATGGTTGTTTCAAACTGGCTGAGAGTGCTCAGATGGTCATGTGTGGTGCTGTCCTTCTGGGGGACATCTCTGGTTGCTCTCTTCTCACCAGCAATGTAGGATATTATTTACTTCCTTTCATTTCCCTTTTTTCCCTTTCACCCTCTATCCTCCCTACATGAGTTTCTTTCACAAATATTCAATGTGCTGCGCTGTGCTGTGCTTCTTTGTTCAGCCATGTCCAACTCCTCGCGACTGCATGGACTGTAGCCCTCCAGGCTCCTCTGCCCATCGGGATTCTCCATTAAAGCATACTGGAGCAATCTGCCATTCCCCCCTCCAGAAGATCTTCCCAACCCAGGGATTGAATCCTGGTCTCCCATGTTACAGGTGGGATTTTTTTTTTTTTTTTTTTTTTTTAACTATCAGATCCATCAGGAAACCCTATATTGGGCTTCATCTGACACGAAGTTTTTCATATCTGTAAGATCAAATGGGATATATTTTATGCTTTCCATGACTCTCCTTATTTTTAGAACACATAAAACACATTTATTCCACGTATCCTAATGTCTCTGTCTGCAATTACTGAAATCTCTGCCACTTCTGCCTGAGTTTCAGTTCTGAATGGAATTTTAGTATGATTATCTTTCCCTTCCTGAGATTTAATATGTTCTTAAAGTAGTTTGGGGCTAGTTCCATACTCTTCTTGTGAGTTGGCTGCTCATGTCTTTAAACATGTCTTCATAAATTTAAAGGCCAGTGATATATCTTTCTTATAATGTGTTGGATCGTGCCACTTGCCCATTTTCCATCAGGTTTTCAGATCTTCTAAAAATTCTAAGAGTCATCCTTTGGGTTTGTTTATGGCGTGCTTTTTATACCACTAAATATGTTCAGCAGTGTGATGGACTGTGGGTGAGTAAGCAACAAATGGATGGCAGGATGTGAACACTTCACAGGAAACCCTGGAAGACCCACTAAGCCAACAAACTGTCCCCAGGGGTGCACCTCAGGCTGGTTGACCCTACGAGACAATTGGTCAAGTGAGGACTGAGGTGGAGCACACAATCATTCCCCTTTCCTTCACAGCCACCCAGCTCAATGGGAGACCATCTGAACTAGATGCACAGGACAGGATGACTCAGTGTTTCATCCAAGAAGCTGGAAGCTTGTGGCCGCTACTCATGGAAATGAATTCCACCTTGTTGTTGGCTGTGAGGTAAGCTCCAAGGGAGCTTCCAGCAAGAAAACAAGATGAGAAGAGAGATTTGTAAGGGCACGTGTTGAGAAGACCCTTGCACACAAGGCTCACACAGCTCTGGTCAAGCTCCACCCCTTGCTGGGAATACTAATCAGCCGCAGGTGGGCATTTCCTGCGTGGGATCCCCCAGCACAACCTGAAACATGCATTTCTCTGCGCCTTCCAAATCCTCCTGTTCAAACCCAAGCCTGGGTAGTACTCCTAGTAAGGATACCCTGAGTTCTAGACTTGAAACGAGACAGCTCCATGTGGAGCAAAGGCAAGAGTATTCACTGCATTCTCACAGCCTGAAGACAAGTGTTACCAACTAGAGACCCGAACATTGAGGCGAGCTCCGGGAACTCTGAGACAAGGAGGCGGGATGGAAAGGTTTCTGTCAGCTGGCCCAGAAATCAATGGGCTTCAAGGTGCATTAAGACCACATTGAAGGATGAGCGAGCAATGATTTTGGCTTCCACAGACACTGAAACACAAACTAGTTGTCTAGGAGAAAGTTTAGGCAAGATATGAAAAGCTAGATAATGGTGAAAGCTGACAGAGAACAGAATGAATGCCCGTGGAGTGTAGCTGCGGGGAAAGGTTTGGAGGAGATGCACTTTGCCTTCTGTGTGACCCATCAGAATTGACATAGAAGTGAGTGTGGCAGGTGAGCTGGAGGCCTCTTTAGGGCATTACTAATGCCTCATTTCTCACAGCAAATCATCTGAATAGCTCCCCATCCTCCGCTAGACATATCAGAATGGGGCTTTGTGATGTCAAATCTCACCCAGTGCCAACATTGGCTGGGGACGAGACTTGCTGACTTCATAGAGCATGAGGGTGAGGCTCCATGGGGATGGTATACATAGGGGTGATCAGGGGCTCAGAGCAGAAAACAGTCAGTCTTCCAAATGACTGAGGTGACTGGAAAGCCAATATGATCCAGAGAAATTATGGAACACCCACCTCCAATTATCCAGCAGAAGATGGAGATCTCCTATCAATTGAGGTGCAGAGAAAAATGTCGAGGTGAACTGAACTCAGCCAAATTCCACTTGCCCATTTACCGTACCCCAGAAGACACCCTCGCCTTTCTTTGCATGGCACGTAATCCTTCTCTGCCACACCCCTACTCCTGAAACCATTGTTCCAACCTGTCTTCAAACTCTTCCCTAAACCAGTGCCATTCATGGTCCCTGTCTTGTTTTCTCCAGGTGGCCAGGGTAACCGTGAGGGTGAATTATCTCATTCGGACAAAGCTGCCCAAGAAACTTCTCTCTATACTCCCACCACAAAAAAGCTTAAGAAAATCAGATGCTCAAAGCTCTGTAGCCAGAGTTTCAAGGCGAATGAGCAGCTGAATAAGAAGGAACTGCAGGAGGTCCCAGAGACCATGACACACCTGCCATTCCAGTTAATCAGAATGAATCAGAGGAAGTTCCAGAGACCATGGAGACCCCTGACATTCCAGCTAATCAGAAGGAACCACAGGAGGTCCCAGAATCCATGGAGACCCCAGCCATTCCACCTAATCAGAATGAATCAGAGGAGGTCCCAGAGACCAAGGAGACCCCTGCCTTCCAGCTAATCCGAAGGAACCAGAGGAGGTCCCAGACACCATGGAGACACCAGCAATTCCAGCTAATCAGAATGAATCAGAGGAGGTCCCAGAAACCATGGAGACACCAGCCACTCCCGCTAATCAGAATGAAACAGACGACGTCCCAGAGACCATGGAGACCCCTGCATTTCCAGCTAATCAGAATGAACCGGAGGAGGTCCCAGAGACCATGGAGACCCCTGCCATTCCAGCTAATCAGAATGAACCGGAGGAGGTCCCAGAGACCATGGAGACCCCTGCCATTCCAGCTAATCAGAACGAACCAGAGAAGGTCCCAGAGAAAATGGAGACCCCTGCCATTCCAGCTGGACCAGCGGGCAGCCAGTGAGTTCGGGGCATGGCTAGACAACACAAAATGCTTGGGGGTCTGGCCACTGAGTACTGGCCAAAAGCACAGATGCTGAATATTATAGCAACTGCATACACTAATAACAAAAGTAAAATAAAATCAAGCTGATGTGAAATAATGTTTGTCTCTGAGTTCTCTGATCGTGGGGGGCTGAGAAGGCAAGGAAGCGATAAGTGTGTGAGGAGGGAGGGAGATGGCTTATGTGGAGTTAGAGATGGGACCAGAAGTTCCAGGTTGCCAGAAAGTAGGGGGAAGAATTGGTTGCAAACTGTGCTTCAAAGACACACTTCCCATGGGGGAAGAGGAAGAGGACGTGGAGTTTCTCTGTGTGAGTGCACAGATGGACACTTAGCTGGGGAGCTGTGTCGTATATGGTGGGGCAGTGCCATTGCTTTAAAGGCATGCAAAGGAGATGCCCCATCAAAAGAATGGAATGTTGACATTTGCAGAAACATGAAAGGTAGAATATTGAGCAAAATAACTCAGACAGAGATTGACAAACACTGTATGATATCACTTATAGAATGTAAACATCCCGCAAAGTACAGAATATGATAATAAGGGAGGTGCAGAAATGTAGAGAAGCATCTCCTGGTTACCAGCGGGTAGGGGAAGAGGGAGGGGCAATACCGAGGTTTAGGAGCGGGAAGCACGCATTGATAGGTGGAAGATGAGCTCAGGGCTGCTTTGTACAACATGGGGAAGAGAGCCAGGACTTTGTCATAACTATCAATGGAAAGCAAGCTTTAACAGTTGTATAATCAGAAAGAAAAGGAAAGAAAGAGGGGGGAGGAAGTAGGAAAGAAAGGAAGGAAAAGAAGGGCGTTTCTGGAGGTCAAACATTTAATACTGATTAGGCCCTTTTTGTCAAAGGATTCTATTTAATTTTATTTATTTTAATTGGTGTGTATTTACTCTACAATATTGTGGTGTTTTTTGCCATACATCGACATGAATCAGCCATGGAAGTACATGTATTCCCCATCCTGATTCCCCCTCACATCTTCCTCCCAATTCAATCCCTCTGGCTCAGCCCAGTGAAACAGTCCTGGGCACCCTGTCTTATGCATCGAACTTGGACTGGCTATCCCTTTCACATAGGATAATATACATGTTTCAATGCTATTCTCTCAGATCATACTACTCTCCCCATCTCCCACAGAGTTCAAAGATTGTAGTGTAAATCTGTGCCTCTTTTGCTGTCTCCTATATAGGGTTATCATCTTCATCTTCCTAAATTCAATATATATGCCTTAGTATAGTGTAAAGGTGTTTTTCTTTCTGACTTGCTTTGCTCTGTGTAATAGGCTCCTGTTTCATCAGCCTCATTAGTATGGATTCACATGTGTTCTTTTTAAGGGCTGAGCAATATTCCTTTGTGTCTATGAACCCCAGCTTTCCTACCCATTTGTCTGGTGATGGACATCTACGTTGCTTCCATGCCCTGGTTATTGTAAACAGTGCTGTGATGAACATTGGGTCACAGTGTCTTTTTCCTTCTGTGTGGATCAGTATTTGAATGTAGAGAAAGCATGATGACTATTAGCCTGTTAGTGGTAAACACTGCACATGAGTTTGGTTGAGGGAGTGGGACCAAAGTTGGAGATGGTTGTTTCAAACTGGCTGAGAGTGCTCAGATGGTCATGTGTGGTGCTGTCCTTCTGGGGGACATCTCTGGTTGCTCTCTTCTCACCAGCAATGGAGGATATTCTTTACTTCCTTTCATTTCCCTTTTTTCCCTTTCACCCTCTATCCTCCCTACATGAGTTTCTTTCACAAATATTCAATGTGCTGCGCTGTGCTGTGCTTCTTTGTTCAGCCATGTCCAACTCCTTGTGACCCCATGGATTGTAGCCCTCCAGGCTCCTCTGCCCATGGGGATTCTCCAGGAAAGCATAGTGGAGCAATCTGCCATTCCCCCTCCAGAAGATCTTCCCAACCCAGGGATTGAATCCTGGTCTCCCATGTTACTGGTGGGTTTTTTTTTTTTTTTTTTTTTTTTTTAACTATCAGATCCATCAGGAAACCCTATATTGGGCTTCATCTGACACGATGTTTTTCATATCTGTAAGATCAAATGGGATATATTTTATGCTTTCCATGACTCCCCTTATTTTTAGAACACATAAAACACATTTATTCCACGTATCCTAATGTCTCTGTCTGCAATTACTGAAATCTCTGCCACTTCTGCCTGAGTTTCCGTTCTCAATGGAATTTTAGTATGATTATCTTTCCCTTCCTGAGATTTAATATGTTCTTAAAGTAGTTTGGGGCTAGTTCCATAATCTTCTTGTGAGTTGGCTGCTCATGTCTTTAAACATGTCTTCATAAATTTAAAGGCCAGTGATATATCTTTCTTATAATGTGTTGGATCGTGCCACTTGCCCATTTTCTATCAGGTTTTCAGATCTTCTAAAAATTCTAAGAGTCATCCTTTGGGTTTGTTTATGGCGTGCTTTTTATACCACTAAATATGTTCAGCAGTGTGATGGACTGTGGGTGAGTAAGCAACAAATGGATGGCAGGATGTGAACACTTCACAGGAAACCCTGGAAGACCCACTAAGCCAACAAACTGTCCCCAGGGGTGCACCTCAGGCTGGTTGACCCTACGATACAATTGGTCAAATGAGGACTGAGGTGGAGCACACAATCATTCCCCTTTCCTTCACAGCCAACCAGCTCAATGGGAGACCATGGGAACTAGATGCACAGGACAGGATGACTCAGTGTTTCCTCCAAGAAGCTGGAAGCTTGTGGCAGCTACTCATGGAAATGAATTCCACCTTGTTGTTGGCTGTGAGGTAAGCTCCAAGGGAGCTTCCAGCAAGAAAACAAGATGAGAAGAGAGATTTGTGAGGGCACGTGTTGAGAAGACCCTTGCACACAAGGCTCACACAGCTCTGGTCAAGCTCCACCCCTTGCTGGGAATACTAATCAGCCGCAGGTGGGCATTTCCTGCGTGGGATCCCCCAGCACAACCTGAAACATGCATTTCTCTGTGCCTTCCAAATCCTCCTGTTCAAACCGAAGCCTGGGTAATAATCCTAGTAAGGCTACCCTGAGTTCTAGACTTGAAACGAGACAGCTCCGTGTGGAGCAAAGGCAAGAGTATTCACTGCATTCTCACAGCCTGAAGACAAGTGTTACCAACTAGAGACCCGAACATTGAGGCGAGCTCCGGGAACTCTGAGACAAGGAGGCGGGATGGAAAGGTTTCTGTCAGCTGGCCCAGAAATCAATGGGCTTCAAGGTGCATTAAGACCACATTGAAGGATGAGCGAGCAATGATTTTGGCTTCCACAGACACTGAAACACAAACTAGTTGTCTAGGAGAAAGTTTAGGCAAGATATGAAAAGCTAGATAATGGTGAAAGCTGACAGAGAACAGAATGAATGCCCGTGGAGTGTAGCTGCGGGGAAAGGTTTGGAGGAGATGCACTTTGCCTTCTGTGTGACCCATCAGAATTGACATAGAGGTGAGTGTGGCAGGTGAGCTGGAGACCTCTTTAGGGCATTACTAATGCCTCATTTCTCACAGCAAATCATCTGAATTGCTCCCCATCCTCCGCTAGACATATCAGAATGGGGCTTTGTGATGTCAAATCTCACCCAGTGCCAACATTGGCTGGGGACGAGACTTGCTGACTTCATAGAGCATGAGGGTGAGGCTCCATGGGGACGGTATACATAGGGGTGATCAGGGGCTCAGAGCAGAAAACTGTCAGTCCTCCAAATGACTGAGGTGACTGGAAAGCCAATATGATCCAGAGAAATTATGGAACACCCACCTCCAATTATCCAGCAGAAGATGGAGATCTCCTATCAATTGAGGTGCAGAGAAAAATGTCGAGGTGAACTGTACTCAGCCAAATTCCACTTGCCCATTTACCGTACCCCTGAAGACACCCTCACCTTTCTTTGCGTGGCACGTAACCCTTCTCTGCCACACCCCTACTCCTGAAACCATTATTCCAACCTGTCTTCAGACTCTTCCCTAAACCAGTTCCATTCTTGCTCCCTGTCTTGTTTTCTCCAGGTGGCCAGGGTAACCGTGAGGGTGAATAATCTCATTCGGACAAAGCTGCCCAAGAAACTTCTCTCAATACTCCCACCAATCAAAAGCTTAAGAAAATCAGATGCTCAAAGCTCTGTAGCCAGAGTTTCAAGGCGAATGAGCAGCTGAATAAGAAGGAACTGCAGGAGGTCCCAGAGACCATGACACACCTGCCATTCCAGTTAATCAGAATGAATCAGAGGAAGTTCCAGAGACCATGGAGACCCCTGACATTCCAGCTAATCAGAAGGAACCACAGGAGGTCCCAGAATCCATGGAGACCCCAGCCATTCCACCTAATCAGAATGAATCAGAGGAGGTCCCAGAGACCAAGGAGACCCCTGCCTTCCAGCTAATCCGAAGGAACCAGAGGAGGTCCCAGACACCATGGAGACACCAGCAATTCCAGCTAATCAGAATGAATCAGAGGAGGTCCCAGAAACCATGGAGACACCAGCCACTCCCGCTAATCAGAATGAAACAGACGACGTCCCAGAGACCATGGAGACCCCTGCATTTCCAGCTAATCAGAATGAACCGGAGGAGGTCCCAGAGACCATGGAGACCCCTGCCATTCCAGCTAATCAGAATGAACCGGAGGAGGTCCCAGAGACCATGGAGACCCCTGCCATTCCAGCTAATCAGAACGAACCAGAGAAGGTCCCAGAGAAAATGGAGACCCCTGCCATTCCAGCTGGACCAGCGGGCAGCCAGTGAGTTCGGGGCATGGCTAGACAACTCAAAATGCTTGGGGGTCTGGCCACTGAGTACTGGCCAAAAGCACAGATGCTGAATATTATAGCAACTGCATACACTAATAACAAAAGTAAAATAAAATCAAGCTGATGTGAAATAATGTTTGTCTCTGAGTTCTCTGATCGTGGGCGGACTGAGAAGGCAAGGAAGAGATAAGTGTGTGAAGAGGGAGGGAGATGGCTTATGTGGAGTTAGAGATGGGACCAGAAGTTCCCGGTTGCCGGAAAGTAGGGGGAAGAATTGGTTGCAAACTGTGCTTCAAAGACACACTTCCCATGGGGGAAGAGGAAGAGGACGTGGAGTTTCTCTGTGTGAGTGCACAGATGGACACTTAGCTCTGGAGCTGTCCCGTATGTAGTGGGGCAGTGCCATTTGTTCAAAAGGCATACAAAGGAGTTGCCCCATCAAAAGAATGGAATATTCACATTTGCAGCAACGTGGAAGGTAGAATATTTAGTAAAATAACTCAGACAGAGATTGACAAATACTGTATGATATCACTTATAGAATGTAAACATACCGCAAAGTAGAGAATATGATAATAATGGAGGTGCACAAATATAGAGAATCATCTACTCGTTACCAGCGGGGAGGGGAAGAGGGTTGGGCAATACAGAGGTGGGTGAGTGGGAGGCACGCACTGATAGTTAAGGGGAAGATGAGCTCAGGGATGCCTTGTACAACATGGGGAATAGAGCAAAGACTTTGTCATAACTATAAATGGAAAGCAAGCTTTAACAGTTGTATAATCAGAAAGAAAAGGAAAGAAAGAGCGGGGTGGAAGAGGGAAGAAAGGAAGTAAAAGAAGGGCATTTTTGCAGGTCAAAAATTCAATACTGATTAGGCCCTTTTTAATCAAATGATTCTATTTTATTTTATTTTCTTTATTTTAATTGGTGGGTATTTACTTTACAATATTGTGGTGGTTTTTGCCATACGTTGACATGAATCACCCATGGGAGTACATATATTCCCCATCGTGATTACCCCTCACATCTTCCTCCCAATCCAATCCCTCTGGATTAGCCCAGTGAACCAGTCCTGGGCACCCTGTCTTATTCATTGAACATGATCTGGCTGTGCCTTTCACATAGGATAATATACATGTTTCAGTGCTATCCTCTCAGATCATCCCACCTGCGCCTTCTCCCGCAGAGTACAACATACTGTTTTGTAAATCTGTGTCTCTTTTGCTGTCTCCCATATATGGTTATCATCTCCATCTTCCTCAATTCAATATAAATGCCTTAGTGTAGTGTATTGGTGTTTTTTTTCTGACTTACTTCGCTCTGTGTAATAGGCTCCAGATTCATCCACCTCTTTAGAATGGATTCACATGTGTCCTTTTTAATGGCTGAGCAATATTTCATTGTGTCTATGTACCACAGCTTTCTTACCCATTTGTCTGCTGATGGATATCTAGGTTGCTTCCATGCCCTGGTTATTGTAAACAGTGCTCTGATGAACACTGGGTCACACGTGTCTTTTTCACTGGGTGAATCAGGATTTGAATGAGGAGAAAATATGAAAACTTTCAGAATGTTTGTGGTAAACCCTGCACATGAGTTTGGTTGAAGGAGTGGGACCAAAGTTGGAGATGGTTGTTTCAAAACGTCTGAGAGTGCTCAGATGGACATGTGGGGTGCTGTCTTGCTGGGGGACATCTCTGGTTGCACTGTTCTCACCAGCAACAGAGGAGTTTCTTTCCTTCCTTTCATTTCCCTTGTTTCCCTTTCTCCCTCTTTCCTCCCTACCTGCCTTTCTTTCACAAATATTCAATGTGCTGCACTGTGCTGTGCTTCTTTGTTCAGCCATGTCCAACTCCTTGTGACCCCATGGACTGTAGCCCGCCAGGCTCCTCTGTCCATGGGGATTCTCCAGGCAAGCATTCTGGAGCCGGCTGCCATACCCCTTCCAGGGGATCTTTCCAATCCAGGGATTGAATCCTGTCTCCCATGTTGCAGGTGCATTTTTTTTTTTTTTTTAATTACAATCTGAGCCATCAGGAAACCCTTTAAATGGGCTTCATCTGACACTATGTTTTTCATGTCTGTAAAATCAAATGGGGTCTATTTTAAGATTTCCATGACTCTCCTTATTTTTAGAACACACAAAACACATTTATTCCAAGTATCCTAATGTCTCTGTAATCAAATACTAAAATCCATGCCACTTCTGACTGAGATTCAGTTCTCAATGGAATTTAATATGATTTTTCATACCTTCATTAGATTTAATATGTTCTTAACCTGGATCAGGGCGAGTACCATACTCTTCTTGAGAACAGACTGCTCATGTCTTTAAACATGTCTTCATAAATTTAAAGGCCCATGGTACATCTTTCCTATAAATTGTTGGCTCTTGCCTCTTGCCCATATTTCTATCAGGTTTTAAGGTCTTCTAAAAATTCTAAGAGTCATCTTTTGGGTTTGTTTATGGCGTGCTTTTTCTATCTCTTAAAATGTTCAGCAGTGTGATGGACTGTGGGTGAGTAAGCAACAAATCGATAACTGGATGTGAACACTTCACAGAAAACCCAGGAAGACCCACTAAGCCAACAAACTATTCCCAAGGGTTCAGCTCAGGCTGGTGGACCCTACGAGTCAATTGGACAAATGAGGACTGAGGTGGAGCACACAATCCATTCCCCTTTCCTCCAGAGACAACCAGCTCAATGAAAGACCTTGGGAACTAGATGCACAGGACAGGATGACTCAGTGTTTCATCCAAGAAGCTGGAAGCTTGTGGCAGCTTCTCATGGAAATGAATTCCACCTTGGTTTCGGCTGTGAGATAAGCTTCAAGGAAGCTTCCAGCAAGAAAACAAGAAGAGAAAAGAGATTTGTGAGGGCACATATTGAGAAGACCTTTGCAAACAAGGCTCACACAGCTCTGGGCAAGTTCCACCTCTTTGCTGGGAATACTAATCAGCCGCAGGTGGGCATTTTCTGCGTGGGATCCCCCAACACAACCAGAAACATTCATTTCTCTGCCCCTTCCCCATCACCCTGTTCTAACCCAAGCCTGTGGAGTACTCCTAGTGAGGTGACCCTGAGTGTTAGACTTGAAACGAGACAGCTCCATGTGGAGCAAGGGCAAGTGTATCCACTGCATTCTCACATCCTGAAGACAAGGGTTTCCAACTGGAGACCAGAACATGGAAGCGAGATCCTGGAACACTGAGACAAGGAGGCAGGATGGAAAGATTTCTGTTGGAGGGCCCTGAATTCCGTGTGCTTCAAGGTGCATTAAGACCACAGTGCAGGACGAATGGGCAATTATTCTGGTTTCCAAAGACACGAAAAGAGAACCTCGTTGTCATGGACGGAGTTTAGGCAAGATACGAAAAGATAGATAATGGTGAAAGCTGAGAGAGAACAGAATGAATGCCCGAGGAATGTGGCTGTGGGCAAAGGTTGGAAGGAGATGCACTCAGCTTGCTCTGTGATCCATCAGGTTTGACATAGAGGTGAATGTGGCAGGTGAGTTTGGAGGCCTCTTTAGGGCATTACTAATGCCTCATTTCTCCCAGCAAATCATCTGAATTCCTCCCCATCCTCCGCTAGACATGTCAGGATGGGGCTTTGTGATGTCAAAGCTCACCCAGGGCCACCATTGGCTGGGGAAGAGACTTGTTGACCTCATAAAGCATGAGGGCGAGGATCCCTGGGGACGGGTTTATATAGGGGTACCTAGGGACTCTGATCAGACCACTGTGAGTCCTCCAAATGACTGAGTTGACTGGGAAGCCACAAGGTTCCAGAATAGTTATGGAGCACGCACCTCCTGTTATCCAGGAGAAGATGAAGACCTCCTATCAATTGAGGTCCAGAAAAAAATATCAAGGTGAATTGAACCCAGCAAAACTCTTCTTGCCCATCCACCATACCCCTGAAGACACCCTCCACTTTCCTTGCCTGGCACATAACCTTCTCTGCCCACACCCCTTCTCCTAACACATCATTTCAACCTGTCTTCAAACTCTTCCCTAAACCAGTGACATTCATGCTCCCTGTCTTGTTTTCTCCAGGTGGCCAGGGTAACCGTGAGGGTGAATAAACCCATTCGGGCAAAGCTGCACAAGAAAACTTCTCTGAATACTCCCACCACAAAAAAGCTTAAGAAAATCAGATGCTCAAAGCGATGTAGACAGATTTCCAAGGCGAATGAACAGCTGAATCAGAAGGAACCATAGGAGGTCCCAGAGACCATCGAGACACCTGCCATTCAGTTAATCAGAATGAATCAGAGGAGGTCCCAGGGACCATGGAGACCCCTGCATTTCCAGCTAATCAGAATGAACCAGAGGAGGTCCCAGAGGCCATTGAGACCCCTGCAATTCCAGCTAATCAGAACGAAACAAATGAGGTCCCAGAGAACATGGAGAACCCTGCCATTCCAGCTGTACTAGTGGGCAGCCACTGACTTTGAGGCATGGATAGACAACTCAGAAATGCTTTGGGGCCTGGCCACTGCATACTGGCCAAAAGTACAGATGCTGAATATTATAGCAACTGCATACACTAATAATGAAAATAAAATGAAATCAAGCTGATATGAAATTATGTTTGTCTCTGAGTTCTCTGATCGTGGGGGCCAGAGAGGGCAGGGAAGGGGTAAGTGTGTGAGGAGGGAGTGACATGGCCTCTGTTTAGTTGGAGATGGGACCAGAAGGTCCAGTTTGCCAGATAGGAGGGGGAAGAACTGTTTCCAGACTGAGCTTGAAAGACACACTTTCCATGGGAGAAGAGGAAGAGGACTTGGAATTTGTCTGTGTGAGTGCAGAGATGGACACTTAACTGGGGAGCTGTGCTGTGTGTAAGGGAGCAGTGCCATTTGTTCAAAAGGCATACAAAGGCGCTGCCCCATGAAAAGAATGGAATATTCACATTTGCAGCAACATGGAAGGTAGAATATTGAGTAAAATAACTCAGACAGAGATTGACAAATACTGTATGATATCACTTATAGAATGTAAACATACTACAAAGTAGAGAATATGATAATAAAGGAGGTGCACAAATATAGAGAAACATCTACTGGTTACCAGCACAGAAGGGAATAGATCGGGGCAATACAGGGGAGGGGGAGTGGGAGCCATGGAGTGATAGTTAGGTGGAAGTTGAGCTCAGGGATGCATTATACAACATGGGGAATAGAGCCAGGACTTTGTCATAACTATAAATGGAAAGCAAGGTTTAACAGTTGTCTAATCAGAAAGAAAAGGAAAGAAAGACGGGGGAGGAAGGAGGGAAGAAAGGAACGAAAAGAAGGGCGTTTTTGGAGGTCAAAAAGTCATTACTGATTAGGCCCTTTTTATCAAAGGATTCCATTTTATTTAATTGTATTTATTTTAATTGGTGGGTATTTACTTTCCAATTTTGTGGTGGTTTTTGCCATACATTGACATAAATCAGCCATGGGAGTACATGTATTCCCCATCCTGATTCAGCCTCACATCTTCCTCCCAATCTAATCGCTCTGGGTCAGCCCAGTTAACCAGTCCTGGGCAGCCCGTCTTAGGCATCAAACATGGACTGGCTATCCCTTTCACATAAGATAATATACATGTTTCAATGCTATTCTCTCAGATCATGCCACCCTCGCAGTCTCCCACAGAGTCCAAAAGATTGTTCTGTAAATCTGTGCCTCTTTTTCTGTCTCCCATATAGGGTTATTATCTCCATCTTACTAAATTCAATATATATGCCTTAGTATAGTGTATTGGCTTTTTTCTTTCTTACTTACTTCACTCTGTATAATAGGCTCCAGTTTCATGCACCTCATTAGAATGGATTCACATGTGTCCTTTTTAATGGCTGAGTAATATTCCATTGTGTCTATCTACCACAGCTTTGTTACCCATTTGTCTGCTGATGGACATCTAGGTTGCTTCCATGCCCTGGTTATTGTAAACAGTGCTCTGATGAACACTGGGTCACACGTGTCTTTTTCACTTCTGTGTGAATCGGGATTTGAATGAGGAGAAACCATGAAGACTTTCAGAATGTTAGTGATAAACCCTGCACATGAGTTTGGTTGAAGAAGTGGGACCAAATTTGGAGATGTTTGTTTCAAACCGTCTGAGAGTGCTCAGATGGACATGTGTGGTGCTGTCCTGCTGGGGGACATCTCTGGTTGCTCTATTCTCAGCAGCAGCGGAGGATTTTCATTCCTTCCTTTCATTTCCGTTGTTTCCCTTTCACCCTCTTTCCTCCCTACTTGAATTTCTTTCACAAGCATTCAATGTCCTGCGCTGTGCTGTGCTTCGTTGTCCAGCCATGTCCAACTCTTTGTGACCCCATGGAATGTAGCCCACCAGGCTCGTCTGTCCATGGGGATTCTCCAGGCAAGCATACTAGATCAAGCTGCCATTGCCCCTCCAGGGGATCTTCCCAACCCAGGGATTGAATCCTGGTCTCCCATGTTGCAGGTGCATGTTTTTTTTTTTTTTTTTTTTTTTTTTTTTTTTACTATCTGAGCCATCAGGAACCCCTTTAAATGGGCTTCATCTGACACTAGGTTTTTCATGTCTGGAAGATCAACTCAGTCTATTTTAAGATTTCCTTGACTCCCCTTATTTTTAGAAAACACAAAACACATTTATTCCAAGTATCCTAATTTCTCTCTCTGCAATTAGTAAAATCTATCCTGCTTCTGACTGAGATTCAGTTCTCAATGGAATTTAATATGATTTTTCATACCTTCGTTAGATTTAATATCTTCTTAACGAGTTTCGGGGCTAGTTTCATATTCTTCTTTTGAATTGGATGCTCATGTCTTTAAACATGTCTTCATAAATTTAAAGGCCAGTGATTCATGTTTCTTATAAAGTGTTGGCTCGTGCCTCTTGTCCATATTTCTTTCAGGTGTTAAGATCTTCTAAAAATTCTAAGAGTCATCTTTTGGGTTTGTTTTTGGCGTGCTTTTTCTACCTCTTAAAATGTTCAGCATTGTGATGAACACTGCGTGAGTAAGCAACAAATGGACGACAGGATCTGAACACTTCACAGGAAACCCAGGAAGACTCACTAAGCTAACAAACTGTCCCCAGATGTGCACCTCAGGCTGGTTGACCCTACGAGTCAATTGGTCAAACAAGGACTGAGATGGAGCACACAATCCATTCCCCTTTCCTCCAGAGACAACCAGCTCAATGAGATACCATGGGAAATAGATGCACAGGACAGGATGACTCAGTGTTTCATCCAAGAACCTGGAAGCTTGTGGCAGCTGCTCATGGAAATGAATTCCACCTTGGTTTTGGCTGTGAGGTAAGCCTCAAGGGAGTTTCTAGCAAGAAAACAAGATGAGAAAAGTGATTTGTGAGGGCATGTGTTGAGAAGACCTTTGCACACAAGGCTCACACAGCTCTGGGCAAGCAAGGGGTGGCCCTTGCTGGGAATATGAACCAGACACAGGTGGGCATTTCCTGCATGGGATCCCCCAGCACAACCAGAAACATGCATTTCTCTGCCCCTTCCCCATCACCCTGTTCAAACCCAAGCCTGGGGAGTACTCCTAGTGAGGAGACCCTGAGTCCTGTACTTGAAAGGAGACAGCGCCATGTGGAGCAAGGGCAAGTGTATTCACTGCATTCTCACAGCCTGAAGGAAAGGGTTTCCGACTTGAGACCAGAAATTGGAGGCGAGGTCTGGGAACACTGAGACAAGCAGGAGGGATGGAATGGTTTCTGTCGGCTGGCCCAGAATTCAATGAGCTTCAAAGTGCATTAAGACCACATGGCAGGACGAAGGAGCAATGATTCTTGCTTCAAGAGACTTAAACACAACCCAGCTGTCATGCAGGGAGTTTAGGCAAGATATGAAAAGCTAGATAATGGTGAAAGCTGAGAGAGAACAGAATGAATGCCCGAGGAGTGTGGCTGTCAGGCAGGCTTGGGAGAAGAGGCACTCTGCCTGCTGTGTGACCCATCAGAGTTGACATAGTGGTGAGGGTGGCAGGTGAGTTTGGAGGCCTCTTTAGCGCATTACTTTGGCCTCATTTCTCCCAGCAAATCATCTGAATTCCTCCCCATTCTCCGCTAGACATATCAGGATAGGGCTTTGTGATGTCAAAGCTCACTCAGGGCCACCATTGCCTGGGGAAGAGCCTTGCTGACTTCATAAAGCATGAAGTTGAGGCTCCATGGGATGGGCATATATAGGGGTTCTCAGGGCCTCTGAGCACACCGCTGTAAGTCCTTCAAATGATTGAGGTGACTGGGAAGCCACAATGCTCCAGAGTAATTATGGAACACCCACCTCCTGTTACCCAGGAGAAGATGAAGACCTCCTGTCAATTCAGGTAAAGAAAAAAGTGTCAAGTTGAACTGAACCCTGCAAAACTCCTCTTGCCCTTTGACCCCACCCTACAAGACACCCTCCCCTCTCCTTGCCTGGCACATAACCCTTCTCTGCCCACACCCCTTCACCTGAAGCCATCGTTTCCATCTGTCTTCACACTCTTCCCTAAACCAGTGCCATTCTTGCTCCCTGCCTGTTTTCTCCAGTTGGCCGGGGTAAACGTGGGGGTGAATAATCCCATTTTGGCAAAGCTGCCCAAGAAAACTTCTCTGAAAACTCCCACCACAAAAACGCTTAAGAGAATCAGATGCTCAAATCTCTGTAGCCAGAGTTTCAAGGCGAATGAAGAGCTGAATCAGAAGAAATCAGAGGAGGTCCCAGAGACCATGGAGAACCCTGACATTCCAGCTAATCAGAAGGAACCAGAAGAGGTTCCAGAGAACATGGAGAGCCCTGCTATTCCAGCTAATCGAATGAATAAGAGGAGGACCCAGGGACCATGGAGACCCCTGCATTTCCAGCTAATCAGAACAAACCAGAGAAGGTCCCAGAGAACATGGAGACCCCTGCCATTCCAGCTAATCAGAACGAACCAGAGGAGGTCCCAGAGACCATGGAGAACCCTAACATTTCAGCTGGACCAGTGGACAGCCAGTGACTTCGGGGCATGGCTAGACCCTTCAGAAATGCTTGGAGGTCTGGCCTCTGAGTCCTGCCCAAAAGTAAAGATGCTGAATATTATAGCAACTGCATACACTAATAACGAAAATAAAATAAAATAAATCTGATGTGAGATTATTTTTGTCTCTGAGTTCTCTGATAGTCGCGGGCAGAGAGGGCAGGGAATGGATAAGTGTGTGAGGAGGTAGGGAGATGGCTTCTGTGGCATTGGTGATGGGATCAGAAGGTCCAGGTGGCCAGAAAGTAGGGGGAAGAACTTGTTCCAGACTGAGCTTCAAAGACACACTTCCCATGAGAGAAGAGGAAGAGGACTTGGAGTTACTCTGTGTGAGTGCAGAGATGGATACTTAGCTGGGCAGCTCGTTCGTGTGTGGGAGAGCAGTGCCATTGGTTCAAAAGACATACAAACGAGCTGCCCCATCAAAAGAATGGAATATTGACATTTGCAACAACATGGAAAGTAGAATATTGAGTAAAATAACTCAGACAGAGATTGACAAATACTGTATGATATCACTTATAGAATGTAAACATACCACAAAGTAGAGAATTTGATAATAACGGAGGTGCCCAAATATAGAGAAGTATCGTCTGGTTACCAGTGGGGAGGGGAAGAGGGCTGGGCAATACATAGGTCGGGGAGTGTGAGGCACGCAGTGATAGTTAGGTGGAAGATGAGCTCAGGTGTGCATTGTATAACATGGGGAATAGAGCCAGGACTTTGTCATAACTATAAATGGAAAGCAAGCTTTAACAATTGTATAATCAGAAAGAAAAGGAAAGAAAGAGGGGGGAGGAAGAGGGGAAGAAAGGAAGGAAAAGAAGGACGTTTTTGGAGGTCAAAAATTCAATACTGATTAGGCCCTTTTTATCAAAGGATTCTATTTTATTTATTTTTTTTTTATTTATTTTCATTGGTGGGTATTTACTTTGCAATATTGTGGTGGTTTTTGCCATACATTGACATGAATCAGCCATGGGAGTACACGTATTCCCCATCCTGTTTCCACCTCACATCTTCCTCCCAATCCAATCCCTCTGGGTCAGCCCAGTGAACCAGTCCTGGGCACCCTGTCTTATGCATGGAACATGGACTGGCTATCCCTTTCACATATGATAATATACATGTTTTAATTCTATTCTCTCAGATCATCCCACCCTCACCGTCTCCCACAGAGTACAAAAGACTGTTCTGTAAATCTGCGTCTCAACTCCCCCCTGAGGGACTGCTTCTTGAGTATGAAGTCTCTCAGGGGAGAGTTGTTTGGGGAAGCACACTGATTGAATCCGCCCACCCTGCCAGGCACCATAGTAACCATTTGCCTGAGTTGTTTTATGGCAGGAGATCCTGATAAGTAGTATGGAACTAATAGGCCACCACCAGCCGGAAGAGTTCGGGAAAGAACGAGAGGAGACACTACCTGTCCGTCCAATTCCCAGAATCCCTCTTGCTAGAATCCATCTTGGGTGAGCGATGTGTGAGCCAACAGGAAATATTCTGAATTAGAATGATTGGCCAAAGACCACCCGGAAGCTAATCCCATCACCATAAAACCCAAGACTGCAAGCCACGCGGCAGAGCAGTTCTCCTGGGTTCCCTTACCTACTGCTCTCCACCCGGGTGTCCTTTCCAAATAAATCTCTTGCTTTGTCAGCATGTGTCTCCTTGGACAATTCATTTCTGAGTGTTAGCAAAGAGCCCAGTTTCGGGCCCTGGAAGGGGTCCCTCTTCCTGCAACAAATGGCGACCATGAAGGGACATCTTCTTCGCTGAGACTGACATCCTGACCACTCGTGGTACTCAAGGGCAAGCTTGCCTGTCAATGGACCAGACCCAGCGGCCGCAACTGGGACCCTTTTGTCCCTGGTCTCATCCTGACGCGGACAACTGGCCAGAGTGCCACGACCGGTAAGGAACAAGAGACTTTATTGACTTCCCTCCCTTTCCCTCTCTCTTTCCTCTCCTTAGCTCTTCCTATCCATCCTTCCCATATAAGGTTATCATCTCCATTTTCATAAATTCAATACCTATGCCTTAGTATAGTGTATTGGTATTTTTCTTTCTGACGTACTTCGCTCTGTATAATAGGCTCCAGTTTCATCCACCTCATTAGTATGGATTCACATGTGTTCTTTTTAATGGCTGAGCAATATTCCATTGTGTCTATGTACCACAGCTTTCTTACCCATTTGTCTGCTGATGGACATCTAGGTTGCTTCCATGCCCTGGTTATTGTAAACAGTGCTGTGATGAACACTGGATCACATGTGTCTTTTTCACTTCTGGGTGAATCAGGATTTGAATGAGAAGAAACCATGATGACTATTAGCCTGTTAGTGGTAAACCCTGCACATGAGTTTGGTTGAAGGAGTGGGACCAAAGATGGAGATGGTTGTTTCAAACTGGCTGAGAGTGCTCAGATGGACATGTGTGGTGCGATCCTACTGGGTGACGTTTCTGGTTGCTCTGTTCTACCCAGCAATGGAGGATTTTCCTTCCTTCCTTTCATTTTCCTAGTTTCCCTTTCCCCCTCTTTCCTCCGTACCTGAATTTCATTCACAAACATTCAATGTGCTGTGCTGTGCTGTGCTTCGTTGTTCAGCCATGTCCAACTCTTTGTGACGCCATGGACTGTAGCCCACCAGGCTGTCTGTCCATGGGGATTCTCCAGGCAAGCGTACGGGAGCAGGCTGCTATTTCCCCCTCCAGGGGATCTTCCCAACCCAGGGATTGCATCCTGGTCTCCCATGTTGCAGGTCGGTTTTTTTTTTTTTTTTTTTTTTACTGTCTGAGCCATCAGGAAACCCTTAAAATGAGCTTCATCTGACACTATGTTTTTTATATCTATAAGATCAAATGGGGTCTATTTTATAAATTTCATGACTCTCCTTATTTTTAGACCACACAAAACACGTTTATTCCAAGTATCCTAATGTCTCTGTCTGCAATTACTAAAATCTATGCCACTTCTGCCTGAGTTTCAGTTCTCAAGGGAATTTTAGTATGATTATTTTTACCTTCGTTAGATTTTATATGTTCTTAACGTGGATTGGGGCTAGTTCCATACTCTTGTGAATTGGCTGCTCATGTCTTTAAACATGTCTTCATAAATTTAAAGGCCTGTGATACATGTTTCTTATAAAATGTTGGCGCGTGCTTCTTGCCCATTTTTCTATCAGGTTTGACGATCTTCTAACAATTGTAAGAGTCATCTTTTGGGTTTGTTTACGGCGTGCTTTTTCTACCTCTTAAAATATTCAGCAGTGTGATGGACCCTGAGTGAGTAAGCAACAAATGGGCGACAGGATGTGAACACTTTACAGGAAACCCAGAAAGACCCACTAAGCCAACAAACTGTGCCCAAGGGTGCACCTCAGGCTGGTGGACCCTACGAGACAATTCAAAAAACGAGGACTGAGGTGGAGGACACAATCCATTCCACTTTCTTCCAGAGCCAACCAGCTCAATGAGAGACGATGTGAACTAGATGCACAGGACAGGATAACTCAGTGTTTCGTCCAAGAAGCTGGAAGCTTGTGGCAGCTGCTCATGGAAATGAATTCCACCTTGGTTTTGGCTGTGAGGTAAGTTCCAAGACAGCTTGCAGCAAGAAAACAAGATGAGAAAGGAGATTTGTGAGGGCATGTGTTGAGAAGATCTTTGCACACAAGGCTCACACAGGTCTGGGCAAGCTCCACCCCTTGCTGGGAATACTAATCAGCCACAGCCGGGCATTTCCTGCATGGGATCCCCCAGGACAACCTGAAACATGCATTTCTCTGCCCCTTCCCCAATACCCTGTTCAAACCCAAGCCTGGGGAGTACTCCAAGTGAGGTGACCCTGAGTCCTAGACTTGAAACGAGATAGCTCCGTGTTGAGCAAGGGCAAGTGTATTCACTGCATTCTCACAGCCTGAAGACAAGGGTTTCAGAAGGGAGGACAGGAAATGGAGGTGAGCACCGGGAACACTGAGACAAGGAGGCGGGATGGAAAGGTTGCTCTCGGCTGGCCCAGAATTCAAAGGGCTTCAAGATGCATTAAGACCACATTGCAGGACGAACGAAAATGATTCTCACTTTCACAGACACTGAAACACAACCTAGTTGTCATGGAGGGAGTTTAGGCCAGATATGAAAAGCTAGATAATGGTGAAAGCTGAGAAGGAACCGAATGAATGCCCGAGGAGTGTGGCTGTGGGGCAAGGTTGGGAGGAGATGCACTCTGCCTGCTGTGTGACCCATCAGAGTTGACATCGAGGTGAGGGTGGCAGGTGAGTTTGGAGGCCCCTTGAGGGCATTACTAATGCCTCATTTCTCCAAGCAATTCATCTGAATTTCTGAAAACTTCTTTGAATACTCCAACCATAAAAAAGCTTAAGAAAATCAGATGCTCAAAGCTCTGTAGCCAGAGTTCCAAGGCGAATGAGCAGGTGATTCAGAACGAAATAGAGGAGGTCCCAGAGACCATGGAGACCCCTGAATTTCCAGCTAATCAGAATGAACCAGATGAGGTCCCAGAGACCATGGAGACCCCTGCCATTCCATCTAATCAGAACGAACCAGAGGAGGTCCCAGAGAACATGGAGACGACTGCCACTCCAGCTGGACCAGTGGGCAGCCAGTGACTTCGGGGCATGGTGCACAACACCGAAATGCTTGGGGGTCTGGCCGCTGAGTACTGGCCAAAAGTAGAGATGCTGAATATTATAGCAACTGCATACACTAATAACGAAAATAAAATAAAATCAAGCTGATGTGAAATAATGTTTGTCTCTGAGTTCTCTGATTGTGGGGGGCAGAGAGGGAAGAGAAGGGATAAGTGTGTGAGGAGGGAGGGAGATGGCTTCTGATCGTGGGGGCCAGAGAGGGAAGAGAAGGGATAAGTGTGTGAGGAGGTGAGTTGGAGATGGGACCAGAAGGTCCAGGTGGCCAGAAAGTAGGGGGAAGAATTGGTTCCAAACTGTGCCTCAAAGACACCCTGTCCGAGAGAGAAGAGGAAGAGGACTTGGAGTTTCTCTGTGCGAGTGCAGAGATGGACACTTAGCTGGGAAGATGTGTCATATGTGGTGGGGCAGTGCCAGTGGTTTAAAGGCATGCGATGGAAATGCCCAATGAAAATAATGGAATATTGACATTTGCAGCAAAATGGAAAGTAGAATATTGAGTAAAATAACTCTGACAGTGATTGATGAATATTGTATGATATCACTTATAGAATGAAAACATACCACAAAGTAGAGAATATGATAATAATGGAGGTGCATAAATATAGAGAAGCATCTCCTGGTTACCAGCAGGGAGGAGAAGAGTGCGGGGCAATACAGTCGTGGGGGAGTGGGAAGCACGCACTGATAGTTAGGTGGAAGATGAGCTCAGGGATGCATTTTTCAACATGGAGAATAAAACCAGGGCTTTGCCATAACTATAAATGGAAAGCAAGCTTTAACAGTTGTATAATCAGAAAGAAAAGCAAAGAAAGAGGGTAGAGGAAGGAGGGAAGAAAGGAAGGAAAAGAAGGGCCTTTTTGGAGGTCAAAATTTAATACTGATTAGTCCCGTTTTATCAAAAGATTCAATTTAATTTTATTTATTTTAATTGGTGGGTATGTACTTCACAATATTGTGGTGGATTTTGCCATATATTGACATGAGTCAGCCATGGGAGAACATGTAATCCCCATCCTGATTCCCCCTCACATTTTCCTCCCAATCCATTCCCTCTGGGTCAGCCCAGTGAAACAGTCCTGGGCACCCTGTCTTATGCAATGAACATGGACTGGCTATCCCTTTCACATAAGATAATATACATGTTTCAATGCTATTCTCTCAGATAATCCAACCCTCGTCGTCTCCCACAGAGTCCAAAATTTTGTTCTGTAAATCTGTGTCTCTTTTGCTGTCTCCCATATAGGGTTATCATGTCCATCTTCCTAAATTCAATATATATGCCTTAGTATAGTGTAATGGTGTTTTTGCTTCTGACTTATTTCGCTCTGTGTAATAGGCTCCAGTTTCATCCACCTCATTAGTATGGATTCACATGTGTTCTTTTCAATGGCTGAGCAATATTCCATTGTTTCTATGTACCACAGCTTTCGAACCCATTTGTCTGCTGATGGACATCTAGGTTGCTTCCATGCCCTGGTTATTGTAAACAGTGCTCTGATGAACATTGGGGCACACGTGTCTTTTTCACTTCTGGGTGGATCAGTATTTGAATGTAGAGAAACCATGATGACTATTAGCCTGTTAGTGTAAACCCTGCACATGAGTTTGGTTGAAGGAATGGGACCAAATTTGGAGATGGTTGTTTCAAACCGTCTGAGAGTGCTCAGATGGACATGTGGGGTGCTGCCCTGCTGGGGGACATCTCTGATTGCTCTGTTCTCACCAGCAACGGAGGATTTTCTTTCCTTCCTTTTATTTCCCTTGTTTCCCTTTGACCCTCTTTCCTCCCTACATGAATTTCTTTCACAAACATTCAATATGCTGCGCTGGGCTGTGCTTCGTTTTCAGCCATGTCCAACTCTTTGTGACCCCATGGACTGTAGCCCGCCAGGCTCCTCTGTCCATGGGGATTCTCCAGGCAAGCATACTGGAGCAAGGTGCCATTGCACCCTCCAGGGTATCTTCCCAAACCAGGGATTGAATCCTGGTCTCCCATGTTACAGGTGGTTTTTTTTTTTTTTTTTTTTTTCTCTTTACTATCTGAACCATCAGGAAACACCTAAAATGTGCTTTATCTGATACTATGTTTTCATATCTGTAAGATCAAATGGGGAGTATTTTATGACTTCCATGACTCTCCTTATTTTTAGAACACAGAAAACACATTTATTCCAAGTGTACTAATGTCTCTGTCTGCAATTACCTAAATCTTTGCCACTTCTGCCTGAGTTTCAGTTCTGACGGGAATTTAATATGATTTTTCTTACCTTCGTTAGATTTAATATTTCTTAAATTGGTTTGGGGCTAGTTCGTACTCTTCTTGTGAATTGGCTACTCATGTCTTTAAACATGTTTTCATAAATTTTAAGGCCACTAATACATCTTTCTTAACAAGTGTTGACTCGTGCCTCTTGCCCATTTTCTCTATCAGAATTTAAGATCTTCTAACAATTCTTAGAGTCATCTTTTGGGTTTGTTTATGCTGTGTGTTTTCTACCTCTTAAAATGTTCAGCAGTGTGATGGACCCTGGGTGAGTAAGCAACAAATGGACAACAGGATGTGAACACTTCCCAGGAAACCCAGGAAGACCCACTAAACCAACAAACTGTCCCCAGGGTTGCACCTCAGGCTGGTTGACCCAACGAGTCAATTGGACAAACGAGGACTGAGATGGAGCACACAATCCATTCCCCTTTCCTCCAGAGCCAACCAGCTCAATGAGAAACCATGGGAACTAGATGCACAGGACAGGATAACTCAGTGTTTCGTCCAAGAAGCGGGAAGCTTGTGGCAGCTGCTCATGGCAATGATTTCCACCTTGGTTTTGGCTGTAAGGTAAGCTCCAAGAGAGCTTCATGCAAGAAAACAAGATGAGAAGAGAGATTGTTGAGGGCACGTGTTGAGAACACCCTTGCACACAAGGCTCACACAATTCTGGGCAAGGTCCATCCCTTGCTGGGAATACTAATCCCCCGCAGGTTGGCCTTTCCTGCATGTGATCCCGCAGGAAAACCTGAAACATGCATTTCTCAACCCCTTCCCCATCACCCTGTTCAAACAGAAGCCTGAGGAGTACTACTAGTGAGGTGACCCTGGCTCCTATACTTGAAATGAGACAGCTCCGTGTGGAGAAAGGGCAAGTGTATTCACTGCATTCTCACAGCCTGAAGAAAAGGGTTTCCGACTACAGACCATTAAATAGAGGCAAGCGCCAGGAACACTTAAACAATGAGGCGGGATGGAAAGGTTTCTGTCGGCTCGTCCAGAATTCAATGGGCTTCAAGGTGCATTAAGACCACATTGCAGGAAGAACGAGCAATGATTCTCCATTCCACAGACAGTTAAACACAACCTAGTTGTCATGGAGGGAGTTTAGGCAAGATATGAAAAGCTAGATAATGGTGAAAGTTGAGAGAGGACAGAATGAATGCCCGGGGAGTGTGGTTGTAGGGCAAAGTTGGGAGGAGATGCACTCTGCCTGCTGTGTGACCCATCAGAGTTGACATAGAGGTGAGGGTGGCAGTTGAGTTTGGAGGCCTCTTTAGGGCATTACTATTGCCTCATTTCTCCCAGCAAATCATCTGACTTGCTCCCCATCCTCCGCTAGACATGTCACGGTGGGGCTTTGTGATGTCAAAGCTCAGCCAGGGCCACCATTGGCTGGGGAAGAGACTTGCTGACCTCATAAATCATGAGGGTGAGGCTTCATGGGGACTGATATATATAGGTGTGCTCAGGGGCTCTGAGCAGACTATTGTGAGTCCTCCAAAAGACTGAGATGACTGGGAAGCCACAAGGCTCCAGAGTAGTTATGGAACACCCACCTCCTGTTACCCAGGAGAAGATGAAGACCTCCTATCATTTGAAGTCAAGAAAAAAATGTTAAGGTGAACTGAAAACAGCCAAACTCCTCTTGCCCATCGACCACACCCCAGAAGACACACTTCCCTGTCCTTGCCTGGCACATAAACTTCTCTGTCCACACACCTTCTCTTGAAGCCTTCATTCCCACAAGTCATCACACTCTTCCCTAAACCAGTGCCATTCTTGATCCCTGTCTTGTTTTCTCCAGGTGGCCAGAGTAACCGTGAGGATGAATAATCCCATGTGGGCAAAGCTGCCCAAGAAAACTTCTCAGAAAACTCCCACCACAAAAAAGCTTAAGAAAATCAGATGCTTAAAGCTCCGTAGCTAGAGTTCCAAGGCGAATGAACAGCTGAAATAGAAGGAGCCAAATTATGTCCGGAGACCACGGAGATCCTTGCCATTCCAGGTAATCAGAAGGAATCAAAGGAGGTCCCAGAGACCATGGAGACCCCTGCCATTCCAGCTAATCAGAATGAATCAGAGGAGGTCTCAGAGACCATGGAGACCCCTGCAATTCCAGCTAATCAGAATGAACCAGAATAGGTCCCAGAGGCCATGTATACCCCTGCCAATCCAGCTGGACCAGTGGACAGCCTGTGACTTCGGGGCATGGCTAGACACCTCACAAATGCTTGGGGGTCTGGCCGCTGAGTACTGGCCAAAAGTACAGATGCTGAATATTATAGCAACTACATACACTAATAACCAAAATAAAATAAATGAAAGCTGATGTGAAATTATGTTTGTCTCTGAGTTCTCTGATAATGGGGCCAGAGAGGGCAGGGAAGGGAAAAGTGTGTCAGGAGGGAGGGAGATGGTTTCTGTGGAGGTTTAGATGGACCAGAAGGCCCAGGTTGCCAGAAAGTAGGGGGAAGAACTGGTTCCAGACTGAGCTTCAAAGACACACTTCCCATGGGAGAAGATGAAGAGGACTTGGAGTTTCTCTGTGTGAGTACAGAAATGGACACTTAGCTGGGGAGCTGTGTCCTGGGGGGGGGGGGCAGTGCCATTTATTCAAAAGGCATACAAAGGAGTTGCCCCATCAAAAGAATGGAATATTGACATTTGCAGCAACATGGAAGGTAGAATATTGAGTAAAATACCTCAGACAGAGATTGACAAATACTGTATGATATCACTTATCGAATGTAAAAATACCGCAAATTAGAGAATATGATAATAATGGAGGTGCACAAATATAGAGAAGCATTTTGCTGGTTACCAGCTGGGAGGGGGAGAGGCCGGGGCAATACAGAGCTGGGGGAGTGGGAGGCACGCAGTGATAGTTAGGTGGAAGAGGAGTTCAGGTATGCATTGTACGGCATGGGGAATAGAATCAGGACTTTGTCATAACTATAAATGGAAAAGAAGCTTTAACACTTTCATAAGGAGAAAGAAAAGGAAAGAAAGAACGGGCAGGAAGGAGGGAATAAAGGATGGAAAAGAATGGCGTTTTTGGAGTCAAAAAGTCAATACTGATTAGGTCCTTTTTATCAGAGGGTTCTATTTTATTTTCTTTTATTTCTTTTAATTGGTGGGTATTTACTTTACAATATTGTGGTGGTTTTTGCCATACATTGACATGAATCAGTCATGGGAGTACATGTATTCCCCATCCTGATTCCCCCTCACATCTTCCTCCCAATCCAATCCCTCTGGGTCAGCCCAGTGAACCAGTCCTGGGCACCCTGTCCTTTGCATCGATCATGGACTGGCTATCCCTTTCACATAGGATAATATATATGTTTCAATGCTATTCTCTCAGATCGTCCCACCCTCGCCATCTCCCACAGAGTCCAAAAGACTGTTCTGTAAATCTGTGTCTCTTTTTCTGTCTCCCATATTGGGTTATCATCTCCATCTTCGTCAATTCAATATATATGTCTTCGTACAGTGTATTGGTGGTTTTTTTTCTGACTTACTTCACTGTATATAATAGGCTCCAGTTTCATCCACCTCATTAGAATGGATTCACATGTGTTCTTTTTAATGGCTGAGCAATATTCCATTGTGTCTATGTACCACAGCTTTCTTACCCATTTGTCTGCTGATGGACATCTAGATTGCTTCCATGCCCTGGTTATTGTAAACAGTGCTGTGATTAACACTGGAGAACACGTGTCTTTTTCACTTCTGGGAGAATCAGGCTTTAAATGAGGAGAAACCATGATGACTGTTAGCCTGTTAGTGGTAAACCCTGCATATGAATTTGTTTGAAAGTGTGGGACCAAAGTTGGAGATGGTTGTTTCAAACCGGCTGAAAGTGGTCAGATGGACATGTGTGGTACTTTTCTGCTGGGGTACATCTCTGGTTGCTCTGTTCTCACCAGAAACGGTGGATTTTCTTTCCTTCCTTTCATTTCACTTGTGTCCCTTTCTCTCTCTTTCCTCCCTACCTGAATTTATTTCACAAACATTCAATATGCTGCGCTGGGCTGTGCTTTGTTGTTCAGTCATGTCCAACTCTTTGTGACCCCATGGACTGTAGTCTGCCAGGCTCCTATGCCCATGGGGATTCTCCAGGCAAGCATATTGAAGCAGGCTGCCATTCCCCAATCCAGGGGATCTTCCAAACCCAGGGATTGAACCCTGGTCTCCCATGTTGTAAGTGGGTTTTTGCTTTTTACCCTCTGAGCCATCAGCATACCCTTAAAATGGACTTCATCTGACACTATGTTTTTCATATCTGTAAGATCAAATGGGGTCTATTTTATGATTTCCATAACTCTTCTTATTTGTCGAACACGCAAAACACATTTATTCCAAGTATCCTAATGTCTCTGTCAGAAATTTCTAAAATCTATGCCACTTCTAAGGGAGTTTCAGTTCTCAAGGAAATTTTAGTATGATTTTTCTAACCTTCATTCAATTTAATATGTTCTTAACGTCGTTCAGGGCTAGTTCCATACTCTTCTTGTGAATTGGCTGCTCATGTCTTTAAACATGGCTTCATAAATTTAAAGGCCCGTGATACATCGTTCCTATAAAGTATTGGCTATTGCCTCTTGCCCATATTTCTATCAGAATTTAAGATCTTCTAAAAATTCTAAGAGTCATTTTTGGGTTTCTTTACAGCATGATTTTTTAATTCTTAATATGTTCAGCAGTGTCATGGACCCTGGGTGTGTAACAAAAAGTGGACAACAGGATGTGAACACTTCACAGGAAACCCAGGAAGAACCACTAAGCCAACAAACTCTCCCCAGGGGTGCACCTCAGGCTGGTTGACCCTAGGAGTCAGTTGGACAAATGAGCACTGAGGTGAGTCACACAATCCATTCCCCTTTCCTCCAGAGCCAACCAGCTCAATGAGAGACCATGGGAACTAGATGCACAGGACAGGATAACGCAGTGTTTCGTCCAAGAAGCGTGAAGATTGTGGCAGCTGCTAATGGAAATGAATTCCACCTTGGTTTTGGCTGTGAGGTAAGTTCGAAGAGAGCTTCCAGCAAGAAAACAAGATGAGAAGAGAGATTAGTGAGGGTCACGTGTTGAGAAGACCTTTGCACACAAGGCTCACACAGGTCTGGGCAAGCTCCACCCCTTGCTGTGAATACTAATCAGCCACAGGTTGGCCTTTGCTGCATGGGATCCCACAGCACAACCTGAAACATGCATTTCTATACCCCTTCCTCTTCACCCTGTTCAAACACAACCCTGGGAAGTACTCCTAGTGAGGTGACCTTGAGTCCTAGACTTGAAACGAGACAGCTCCCTGTGGAGAAAGGGCAAGTGTATTCACTGCATTCTCACAGCCTGAAGACAAAGTTTTCCAAGTGGAGGCCATTAAATGGAGGTAAGCGCCGGGAACCCTGAGACAAGGAGGCGGGATGGAAAGGTTTCTGTCGGCTGGCACAGAATTCAATGGGCTTCAATGGGCATTAAGACCACATTGCAGAAAGAACGAGCAATGATTCTCGCTTCCACAGACACTTAAACACAACCTAGTTGTAATGGAGGGAGTTTAGGCAAGATATGAAAAGCTAAATAATGGTGAAAGCTGAGAGAGAACAGAATGAATGCCCGAGGAGTGTGGCTGTGGGACAAGGTTGGGAGGAGATACACTCTGCCTGCTTTGTGACCCATCAGAGTTGACAAAGAGGTGAGGGTGGCAGGTGAGTTTGGAGGCCTCTTTAGGGCATTACTAATGCCTCATTTCTGCCAGCAAATCATCTGAATTGCTCCCCATCCTCCGCTAGACATGTCAGGATGGGGCGTTGTGATCTCAAAGCTCACCCAGGGCTACCATTGGCTGGGGAAGAGACTTGCTGACCTCATAAAGCATGAGGGTGATGCTTCATGGGGACTGGTATATATAGGTGTGATCAGGGGCTCTGACCAGACCACTGAGAGTCCTCCAAATGACTGAGATGACTGGAAATTAACAAGGCTCCAGAGTAGTTATGGAACACCCACCTCCTGTTACCCAGGAGAAGATGAAGACCTCCTATCATTTGAGGTCCAGAAAAAAATATCAAGGGGAATTGAACCAAGCCAAACTCCTCTTGCCCATCGACCCCACCCCAGAAGACACCCTCCCCTGTCCTTGCCTGGCACATAACCCTCCTCTGCCCACACCCCTTCTCCTGAATCCATCGTTCCCACCTGTCTTCACACTCTTCCCTAAACCAGTGCCATTCTTGCTCCCTGTCTTGTTTTCTCCAGGTGGCCAGGGTAACCATGAGGGTGAATAATCCCATTCCGTCAAAGCTGCCCAAGAAACTTCTCTGAATACTCCCACCACAAAAACCTTAAGAAAATCAGATGCTCAAAGCTCCGTAGCCAGAGTTCCAAGGCGAATGAACAGCTGAATCAGAAGGAACCAAAGGAAGCCAGAGAGACCATGGAGATCCTTCCCATTCCAGGTAATAAGAAGGAATCAGAGGAGGTGCAGAGATCATGGAGACCCCTGCAGTTCCAGCTAATCAGAATGAACCAGAGGAGGTCCAGGAGACCATGGAGACCCCTGCCATTCCAGCTAAAGAGAAGGAACCAGAGGACGTCCCATAGACCATGTATACCCCTGCCATTCCAGCTGGATCAGTGGACAGCCAGTGACTTCGGGGCATGGCTAGACACCTCACAAATGCTTGGGGGTCTGGCCGCTGAGTACTGGCCAAAAGTACAGATGCAGACTATTATAGAAACTGCATACACTAATAACGAAAATAAAATAAAATCAAGCTGATGTGAAGTTATGTTTGTCTCTGAGTTCTCTGATCGTGGGGGCCAGAGAGGGTAGGGACGAGAGAAGTGTGTGAGGAAGGAGGGAGATGGCTTCTGTGGAGGTGGTGATGGGGCCAGAAGTTCCAGTTTGCCAGAAAGTAGGGGGAAGAACTGGTTCCAGACTGAGCTTCAAAGACACATTTCCCATGGGAGAAGAGGAAGGGGACTTGGAATTTCTCTGTGTGAGTGCAGAGATGGACACTTAGCTGGGGAGCTGTGTCCTGTGTGGGGGGGCAGTGCCATTTGTTCAAAAGGTATACAAAGGAGTTGCCCCATCAAAAGAATGGAATATTGACATTTGCAGCAACATGGAAGGTAGAATATTGAGTAAAATACCTCAGACGGAGATTGACAAATACTGTATAATATCACTTATGGAATGTAAACATACCGCAAAGTGGAGAATATGATAATAATGGAGGTGCACAAATATAGAAAAGCATTTACTGGTTACCAGCGGGGAGCGTAAGAGGGTTGGGCAATACAGAGGTGGGGGAGTGGGAGGCAGGCAGTGATAGTTAGGTGGAAGATGAGCTCAGGGATGCATTGTACAACATGGGGAATAGAGCCAGCACTTTGTTATAACTATAAATGGAAAAGAAGCTTTAACAGTTTTATAATGAGAAGGAAAAGGAAAGAAAGTTGGGGCAGGAAGTAGGGAAGAAAGGAAGGAAAAGAATGCCATTTTTTGGAGGTCAAAAGTCAATACTGATTAGGCGCTTTTTATCAGAGGATTTTATTTTATTTTATTTTATTCATTTGAATTGGTGGGTATTTACTTTACAATATTGTGGTGGTGTTTGCCATACTTTGACATGAATCAGCCATGGAAGTACATGTATTCCCCATCATGATTCCCCCTCACATCTTCCTCCCAATCCAATCCCTCTGGGTCAGCCCAGTGAACCAGTCCTGGGCACCCTGTCTTATGCATCGAACATGCACTGGCTCTCCCTTTCACATAGGATAATATATATGTTTCAAAGCTATTCTCTCAGATCATCCCACCCTCGCAATCTCCCAAAGAGTCCAAAAGACTGTTCTGTAAATCTGTGTCTCTTTTGCTGTCTCCCATATTGGGTTGTCATCTCCATTTTCCTCAATTCAATATATTTGCCTTCGTATAGTGTATTGGTATTTTTCTTTCTGACTTACTTCACTGTTTATAATAGGCTCCAGTTTCATCCACCTCATTTGAATGGATTCACATGTGTTCTTTTTAATGGCTGAGCAATATTCCATTGTGTCTATGTACCACAGCTTTCTTACCCATTTGTCTGCTGATGGACATCTAGATTGCTTCCATGCCCTGGTTACTGTAAACAGTGCTGTGATGAACATTGTGGCACACGTGCCTTTTTCACTTCTGGGTGAATCAGGATTTAAATGAGGAGAAACCATGATGATTATTAGCCTGTTAGTGGTAAACCCTGCATATAAATTTGGTTGAAGGAGTGGGACCAAAGTTGGAGATGGTTGTTTCAAACCGGCTGAGAGTGGTCACATGGATATGTGTGGTGCTGTCCTGCTGGGGGACATCTCTGGTGGCTCTGTTCTCACCAGCAACGGTGGATTTTCTTTCCTTCCTTTCCTTTTCCTTGTTTCCCTTTCTCCCTCTTTCCTCCATTCTTGAATTTCTTTCACAAACATTCAATATGCTGCGAAGTGCTGTGCTTCGTTGTTCCGCCATGTCCAACTCTTTGTGACCCCATGGAATGTAGCCGCCAGGCTACTCTGCCCATGGTGATACTTCAGACAAGCATATTGGAGCAGGCTGCATTCTCCTCTCCAGGGGATCTTCCCAACCCACGTATTGAATCCTGGTCTCCCATTTGGCAGGTGTTTTTTTTTTTTTTTTTTTTTTTTTTTTTTTTTTTTTACTATCTGAGCCATCAGCAAACCCTTAAAATGGGCTTCATCTGACACTATGTTTTTCATATCTGTATGATCAAATGGGGTCTATTTTATGACTTCCATGACTCTCCTTATTTTTCGAACACACAAAACACATTTATTCCAAGTGTCCTAAAGTCTCTGTCTGCAATTACTAATCTATGTCACTTCTGTCTGAGTTTCAGTTCTCAAGGTAAATTTAGTATGATTTTTCTTACCTTCGTTAGATTTAGTATGTTCTTAACGTGGTTCGGGGCTAGTTCCATACTTTTCTTGTGAATTGGCTGCTGATGTCTTTAAACATGTCTTCATAAATTTAAAGGCCAGTGATACATCGTTCCTGTAAAGTGTTGGCCAGTGCCTCTTGCCCATTTTTCTATCTGGTTTTAATATCTTCAATAATTCTAAGAGTCATCTTTCGGGGTTGTTTATGGCGTGCATTTTCTACCTCTTAAAATGTTCAGCAGTGAGATTGACCCTGGTTGATTAAGCAACAAATGGACAACAGGATGTGAACACTTCAGAGGAAACCCAGGAAAACCCACTAAGCCAACACAATATCCCCAGAGGTGCACCTCAGTCTGGTTGACCCTATGAGTCAATTGGAAAAACGAGTACTGAGGTCGAGCACAGAATCCATTCCCATTTCCTCCAGAGCCAAGCAGCTCAATTAGAGACCATGGGAACTGGATGCACAGAACAGGATGACTCAGTGTTTCATCCAAGAAGCTAGAATCTTGTGGCAGCTGCTCATGGAAATCAATTCCACCTTGGTTTTGTCTGTGAGGTAAGTTCCAAGGGAGCTTCCAGCAAGAAAACAAGATGAGAAAAGAGATTTTTGAGGGCCCAAGTTGAGAAGACCTTTGCACACAAGGCTCACACAGCTCTGGGCAAGCTCCGCCGCTTGCTGTGAATACTAATCAGCCGCAGGTGGGCATTTCCTGCATGGGAATCCCCAGCACAACCAGAAACATGCATTTCTCTGCGCCTTCCCCATCACCTGATCAAACCCAAGCCTGGGGAGTACTCCTAGTGAGGTGACCCTGAGTCCCAGACTTGAAACGAGACAGCTCCGTGTGGAGCAAGGGCAAGTTTATTCACTGTACTCTCACAGCCTGAAGACAAGGGTTTCCGACTGGAGACCAAGAAATGGAGGTGAACTCCGGGAACACTGAGACAAGCAGGAAGGATGGAAAGGTTTCTGTCGGCTGGCCCAGAATTCAATGGGCTTCATGGTGCATTAAGACCACATTGCAGGACGAATGAGAAATGATTCTCATTTCCACAGAGAGTTAAACACAACCTAGTTGTCATGGAGGGAGTTTAGGCAAGATATGAAAAGCTAGATAATGGTGAAAGCTGAGAGAGAACAGAATGAATTCCCGAGGAGTGTTGCTGTGGGGAATGGTTGGGAGGAGATGCACTCTGCCTGCTGTGTGACCCATCAGAATTGATATAGATGTGAGGGTAGCAGGAGAGTTTGGAGACCTCTTTTAGGCATTACTAATGACTCATTTCTCCCTGCAAATCATCTGAATTGCTCCCCATCCTCCGCTAGACATGTCAGGATGGGGCGTGGTGATGTCAATCTCACCCAGGGCTACTATTGGCTGGGGAAGAGACTTGCTGACCTCATAAAGCATGAGGATGAGGCTCCATGGGGACGGGTATATATAGGGTTACTCAGGGGTTCTGAGCACACCACTGTGAGTCCTCCAAATGACTGAGGTGACTGGGAATCCACAATGCTCCAGAGTAGTTATGGAAAACCCACCTCCTGTTACCCAGGAGAAGATGAAGACCTTCTTTCAATTGTGGTCCAGAAAAAAATGTCAAGGTGCACTGAACCTAGCCAAACTCCTCTTGTCCATCGACCCCACCCCAGAAGACACCCTCCCCTTTCCTTGCCTGGCACATAACCCTTCTCTGCCCACACCCCTTCTCCTGAATCCATCGTTCCCACCTGTCTTCACACTCTTCCCTAAACCAGTGCCATTCTCGGTCCCTGTCTTGTTTTCTCCAAGTGGGCAGAGTAACCGTTAGGGTGAATAATCCCATTCCGGCAAAGCTGCCCAAGAAACTTCTCTGAAAACTCCCAAAACAAAAAAGCTTAGGAAAATCAGATGCTCAAAGCTCTGTAGCTAGAGTTCCAAGGCAAATGAACAGCTGAATCAGAAGGAAATAAAGGAGGTCCAAGAGACCATGGAGACCCCTGCCATTCCAGCTAATCAGAATGAATCAGAGGAGGTCTCAGGGACCATGGAGACCCCTGCATTTAAATCTAATCAGAATGAACCAGAGGAGGTCCCAGAGATCATGGAGAACCCTGCCATTCCAGGTAATCAGAGGGAACCAGAGGAGGTACCAGAGACCATGGAGACCCCAGCGATCCCAGCTAATCAGAATGAACCAGAGGAGGTCCCAGAGACCATGGAAACCCCTGCCATTCCAGGTAATTAGAACGAACCAGAGGACCTGCCAGAGACCATGGATACACCTGCCATTCCAGCTGGACCAGTGGACAGGCAATGACTTCGGTAAATGGCAAGAAACCTCAGAAATGCTTGGGGGTCTGCCCGCTGAGTACTGGCCAAAGGTACAGATGCTGAATATTATAGCAACTGCATACACTAATGACGAAAATATTATAAAATCAAGCTGATGGAAGTAATGTTTGTCTCTGTGTTCTTTGATAGTGGGGGGCAGCTAGGGCAGGGAAGTGATAAGTGTGTAGAAGGGAGGGAGATGGCTTCTGTGGAGTTGGAGATGGGACCAGAAGGTACAGGTTGCCAGAAAATAGGGGGAAGAACTGGTTCTGAACTGTGCTTCAAAGACACAGTTCGCATGGGAGAAGAGGAAGAGGACTTGGAGTTTCTCTGTGTGAGTGCTGAGATGGACAATTAGCTGGGGAGCTGTGTCTTATGTGGTGGGGCAGTGCCATTGGTTTAAAGGCATACAAAGGAACTGCCCCATCAAAAGAATGGAATATGGACATTTGCAGCAACATGGAAGGTAGAATATTGAGTAAAATAACTCAGACAGAGATTGACAAATACTGTATGATATCACTTATAGAATGTAAACATACCACAAAGTAGAGAATATGATAATAATGGAGGTGCACAAATATAGAGAAGCATCTCCTGGTTATCAGCGGGGAGGGGAAGAGGGTGGGGCAATACAGAGGTGGGGGAGTGGGAAGCATGCACTGATAGTTAGGTGGAAGATGAGCTCAGGGATGCATTGTACAACATGGGGAATAGAGCCAGGACTTTGTCATATCTATAAATGGAAAGCAAGCTTTAACAGTTGTATAATCAGAAAGAAAAGGAAAGAAAGAGGGGGGAGGAAGGAGGGAAGAAAGGAAGGAAAAGAAGGGCGTTTTTGGAGGTCAAAAATTTAATACTGATTAGGTCCTTTTTATCAAAGGATTCTATTTAATTTTATTTATTTTAATTGGTGTGTATTTACTCTACAATATTGTGGTGGCTTTTGCCATACATTGACATGAATCAGGCTTGGGAGTACAAGTATTCCCCATTCTGATTACCCCTCACATCTTCCTCCCAATCCAATTCCTCTTGGTGAGCCCAGTGAACAAGTCCTGTGCACACTGTCTTATGCATCGAACATGGACTGGCTATCCCTTTCACATATGATAATATACATGTTTTAATGCTATTCTCTCAGATCATCCAATCCTCGCCTTCTCCCGCAGAGTCCAAAGGACTGTTCTGTAAATCTGTGTCTCCTTTGCTGTCTCCCATATAGGGTTGTCATCTCTATCTTCCTCAATTCAATATATATGCCTTAGTATAGTGTATTGTTGTTTTTCTTTCTGACTTAAGTCGCTGTGTATAATAGGCTCCAGTTTCAACCACCTCATTAGAATGGATTCACATGTGTTCTTTTTAATGGCTGAGCAATATTACATTGTGTCTATGTACCACAGCTTTCTTACCCATTTGTCTGCTGATGGACATCTAGGTTGCTTCCATGCCCTGGTTATTGTAAGCAGTGCTGTACTGAACATTGTGGCACACTTGTCTTTTTCACTTCTAGGTGAATCACGATTTGAATGAGGAGAAACCATGATGACCATTAGCCTGTTAGTGATAAACCCTGCACATTAGTTTGATTGAAGGGGTGGGACCAAAGTTGGAAATGCTTGATTCAAACTGGCTGGGAGTGCTCAGACGGACATATGTGGTGCTGTCCTGCTGGGGGACATTTCTGGTTGCTCTTTCTCACCAGCAAGAGAGGATTTTCTTTCCTTCCTTTCATTTCCCTTGTTTCCCTTTGACCCTCTTTCCACCCTACCTGAATTTCTTTCACAAACATTCAATGTGCTGCGCTGTGCTGTGCTTCGTTTTTTATCCATGTCCAACTCTTTGTTACCCCATGGACTGTAGCCCACCAGGCTCCTCTGTCCATGGGGATTTTTCAGGCAAGCATACTGGATCAGGCTGCCATTCGACCCTCCAGGGGATATTCCCAACCCACGGATTGAATCCTGGTGTCCCATGTTGCAAGTGGGTTTTCTTTTCTTTTCTTTCTTTTTTTTTTTTTTTTACTACCTCAGCCATCCGGAAACCCTTAAAATGGGCTTCATCTGACACTATGTTTTTCATATCTGTAAGATCAAATGGGGTCTATTTTATGACTTCCATGACTCTCCTTATTTTTCGAATACACAAAACACATTTATTCCAAGTATTAATGTTTCTGTCTGCAATTACTAAAATCTATGCCACTTCTGCCTGAGTTTCAGTTCTCAAGGGAATTTTAGTATGATTTTTCTTACCTTCGTTAGATTAAATACTTTCTTAACGTGGTTCAGGGCTAGCTCCATACTCTTCTTGTGAATTGGCTGCTCATGTCTTTAAACAAGTCTTCATAAATTTAAAGGCCAGTGATACATCTTTCTTATAAAGTGTTGGCTTGTGCCTCTTGCCCATTTTTCTATCAGGTTTAAAGATCTTTTAACAATTCTACATGTCATCTTTGGGTTTGTTTATGGCGTGCTTTTTCTACCTCTTAAAATGATCAACAGTGAGATGGACCCTGGGTGAGTAAGCAACAAATGGACACCAGGATGTGAACACTTCACAGGAAACCCAGGAATACCCACTAAGCCAACAATCTGTCCCCAGAGGTGCACCTCAGGCTGGTGGATCCTACGAGTCAATTGGACAAACGAGGAATCAGGTGGAGCACACATTCCATTCCCCTTTCCTCCAGAGCCAACCAGCTCAATGAGAGAACATGGGAGCTAGATGCACAGGACAGGATGCCTCAGTGTTTCGTCCGTGAAGCTGAAGCTTGTGGCAGCTGCTCATGGAAATGAAGTCCACCTTGGTTTTGCCTGTAAGTTAAGCTCCAAGGGAGCTTCCAGCAAGAAAACAAGATGAGCAAAGAGATTTGTGAGGGCACATGTTGAGAAGACCTTTGGACACAAAGCTCACACAGCTCTGGGCAAGCTCCACCCCTTGCTGGGAATACTAATCAACCGCAGGTGGGCATTTCCTGCATGGGATCCCCCAGCACAACCTGAAACATGCATTTCTCTGCACCTTTCACATCACCCTGTTCACCCAAGCCTGGGTACTACTCCTAGTGAGGTGACCCTGAGTCCTAGACTTGAAACGACACAGGTCCGTGTGGAGCAAGAGCAAGTGTATTCACTGCATTCTCACAGCCTAAAGACAAAGGTTTCTGACTGGAGACCAGAAAATGGAGGCGAGCTTCGGGAACAATGAGACAAGGAGGCGGATGGAAAGGTTTCTGTCGGCTGGCCCAGAAGTCAGTGGGCTTCAAGGTGCATTAAGACCATATTGCCTGACGAATGATCAATGATTCTCGCTTCCAGAGACACTTAAACAAAACCTAGTTGTCATGCAGGTAGTTTAGGCAAGATATGAAAAGCTAGATATTATTGAACGCTGAGAGGGAACAGAATGAATGCCTGAGGAGTGTGGCTGTGGGGCAAGGTTGGGAGGAGATGCACTCTGCCTGCTGCATGACCCATCAGAGTTGACATAGAGGTGAGGGTGGCAGGTGAGTTTGGAGGCCTCTTTAGGACGTTCCTAATGACTAATTTCTCCCAGCAAATAATCTGAATCTCTCCCCACCCTCAGCTATACATGTCAGGATGGGGAGTTGTGATGTCAAAGCTCACCCAGGGACACCATTGGCTGGGGAAGAGACTTGCTGACCTCATAAAGCATGGGGGAGAGGCTCCATGGGGACGGGTATATATAGGTGTGCTCAGGGGCTCTGAGCAGACCACTGTGAGTCCTCCAAATGACTTAGGTCACTGGGAATCCACAATGCTCCAGAGTAGTTATGGAACACCCACCTTCTGTTACCCAGGAGCTGATGAAGACCTCCTATCAATTGAGGTTCAGAAAAAAATGTCAAGGTGAACTGAACACAGGAAAACTTCTCTTGCCCATCGACCCCACCCCAGAAGACACCCTCCCATGTCCTTGACTGGCACATAACCCTTCTCTGCCCCCACCCTTTCTCCTGAAGCCATCTTTCCCACCTGTCTTCATTCTCTTCCCTAAACCAGTGCCGTTCTTGCTCCCTGCCTTATTTTCTCCAGGTGGCCAGGGTAGTAGTGAGGGTGAATAATCCCATTCTGTCAAAGCTGCCCAAGAAAACTTCTCAGAAAACTCCCACCACAAAAAAGCTTAAGAAAATCAGATGCTCAAAGCTCTGTAGCCAAAGATCCAAGGCCTATAACAGCGGAATCAGACGGAACCAGAGGAGGTCCTAGTGACCCTGGAGAACCCTGCCATTCCATCTAATCAGAACCAACCCCAGGAGGTCCCAGAGACCATGGAGACCCTTGCCATTCCATGAAATCAGAAGGAAACAGAGGATTCCCAGAGACCATGGAGACCCCTCCCATTCCATGTAATCAGAAGGAAACAAAGGAGTTCCCAGAGACCATGGAGACCCCCGCCATTCCAGGAAATCAGAAGGAACAAGAGGAGGTCCGAGAGACCATGGAGACTCCTCCCATTCCAGGTAATCAGAAGGAAAGGGAGGAGTTCCCAGAGACCATGGAGACCCCTGTCATTCCAGCTAATCAGAACGAACCATAGAAGGTCCCAGAGACCATGGAGACCCCTGCTATTCCAGCTGGACCAGTGTGCAGCCAGTGACTTCTGGGCATGGCTAGACACCTCAGAAATGCTTGGGGTCTGGCCGCTGAGTACTTGCCAAAAGTACAGATGCTGAATATTATAGCAATTGCATACACTAATAACGAAAATAAAATAAAATCAAGCTGATGTGAAATTATATTTGTCTCTGAGTTCTCTGATACTGGGGGGCAGAGAGGGCAGGGAAGGGATAATTGTGTGAGGAAGGAGGGAGATGGCTTCTGTGGAGTTGGAGATGGGACCAGAAGGTCCAGGTTGCCAGAAAGTAGGGGGAAGAACTGGTTCCAGACTGTGCGTCAAAGCCACACTTCCCATGAGAGAAGAGGAAGAGGACTTGCAGTTTCTCTGTGTCAGTGCAGAGATGGAGACTTAACTGGGGAGCTGTGTCGTGTGTGTGGGGGTAGTGTCAGTTGTTCAAAAGGCATACAAAGGAGCTGCCCCATCAAAAGAATGGAATATTGACATTTGCAGCAACATGGATGGTAGAATATTGAGTAAAATACCTCAGACAGAGATTGACAAATACTGTATGATATCACTTATAGAATGTAAACATACCGCAAAGTAGAGAATATGATAATAATGGATGTGCACGAATATAGAGAAGCATCTACTGGTTATCCTCGGGGAAGGTAAGAGGCAGGGACAATACTGAGGTGGGTGAGCAGCGGCACGCAGTGAGATTTAGTTGGAAGATGAACTCAGGGATGCATTGTACAACATGGGGAATAGAGCCAGGACTTTGTCATAACTATAAATGGAAAGCAAGCTTTAACAGTTGTGTAATCAGAAAGAAAACGAAAGAAAGAGGGGGGAGGAAGGAGGGAAGAAATAATGGAAAAGAATGGCGTTTTTCAATGTCGAAAAGTTAATACTGAATAGACCTTTTTTTATCAAAGTTTTCTATTTCATTTTATTTGGTGGGTATTTACTTTACAATATTGTGGTGGATTTTGCCGTATGTTGACATGAATCAGCCATGGGAGTACATGTATTCCCCATCCTGATTCCCCCTCACATCTTCCTCCCAGTGCAATCCCTCTGGGTCAGCCCAGTGAACAAGTCCTATTCACGCTGTCTTATGCGTTGAACGTGGACTGGCTATCCCTTTCACATATTATAATATACCTGTTTCAATGTCATTCTCTCAGATCATCCCACCCTCGCCATCTCCCACAGAGTCCAAAAGACTGTTCTGTAAATCTGTGTATCTTTTGCTGTCTCCCATATAGGGTTATCATCTCCCTCTTCCTAAATTCAATATATATGCCTTAGTATAGTGTATTGGTGTTTTTCTTTCTGACTTACTCCACTCTGTATAATAGGCTCCAGTTTCATCCACCTCATTAGAATGGATTCACATGTGTTCTTTTTATTTATTAATTTTTCTTGGTTCTTATATTTCTTTTTTTAATTTTTTTTTATTAGTTGGAGATAATTACTTCACAACATTTCAGTGGGTTTTGTCATACATTGATATGAATCAGCCATAGATTTACACGTATTCCCCATACCGATCCCCTCTCCCACTTCCCTCTCCACCCGATTCCTCTGGGTCTTCCCAGTGCATCAGGCCCGAGCACTTGTCTCATGCATCCCACCTGGGCTGGTGATCTGTTTCACCATAGATATAATACATGCTGTTCTTTTGAAACATCCCACCTTCACCTTCTCCTACAGAGTTCAAAAGTCTTCTGTATTTCTGTGTCTCTTTTTCCTGTTTTGCAAAGAGGGTTATCATTACCGTCTTTCTAAATTCCATATGTATTTGTTAGTATGCTGTAATGTTCTTTATCTTTCTGGCTTACTTCACTCTGTATAATGGGCTCCAGTGTCATCCATCTCATTAGGACTGATTCAAATGAATTCTTTTTAATGGCTGAGTCATATTCCATGGTGTATATGTACCACAGCTTCCTTTTCCATTCATCTGCTGATGGGCATCTAGGTTGCTTCCATGTCCTGGCTATTATAAACAGTGCTGCGATGAACTTTCGGGTGCATGTGTCTCTCTCAGATCTGGTTTCCTCAGTGTGTATGCCCAGAAGTGGGATTGCTGGGTCATATGGCAGTTCTATTTCCAGTTTTTTTAAGAAATCTCCACACTGTATTCCATAGCGGCTGTACTAGTTTGCATTCCCACCAACAGTGTAAGAGGGTTCCCTTTTCTCCACACCCTCTCCAGCATTTATTGCTTGTAGACTTTTGGATAGCAGCCATCCTGACTGGCATGTAATGGTACCTCATTGTGGTTTTGATTTGCATTTCTCTGATAATGAGTGATGTGGAGCATCTTTTCATGCATTTCTTATCCATCTGTATGTCTTCTTTGGAGAAATGTCTGTTTAGTTCTTTGGCCCATTTTTTGATTGGGTCATTTATTTTTCTGGAATTGAGCTGCAGGATTTGCTTGTATATTCTTGAGATTAATCCTTTGTTTGTTTCTTCATTTGCTATTATTTTCTCCCAATCTGAGGGCTGTCTTTTCAACTTACTTATAGTTTCCTTTGTAGTGCAAAAGCTTTTAAGTTTCATTAGGTCCCATTTGTTTAGTTTTGCTTTTATTTCCAATATTCTGGGAGGCGGGTCATAGAGGATCTTGCTGTGATTTATGTCTGAGAGTGTTTTGCCTATGTTCTCCTCTAGGAGTTTTATAATTTCTGGTCTTACATTTAGATCTTTAATCCATTTTGAGTTTATTTTTGTGTATGGTGTTAGAAAGTGTTCTAGTTTCATTCTTTTACAAGTGGTTGACCAGTTTTCTCAGCACCACTTGTTAAAGAGGTTGTCTTTTTTCCATTGTATATCCTTGCCTCCTTTGTCAAAGATAAGGTGTCCATACGTTCGTGGATTTATCTCTGGGCTTTCTATTCTGTTCCATTGATCTATATTTCTGTCTTTGTGCCAGTACCATACTGTCTTGATGACTGTGGCTTTGTAGTAAAGTCTGAAGTTAGGCAGGTTGATTCCTCCAGTTCCATTCCTCTTTCTCAAGATTACTTTGGCTATTCGAGGTTTTTTGTATTTCCATACAAATTGTGAAATTCTTTGGTCTAGTTCTGTGAAAAATACCGTTGGTAGCTTGATAGGGATTGCATTGAATCTATAGATTGCTTTGGGTAGAATAGCCATTTTGCCAATATTGATTCTTCCAATCCATGAACAGGGTATGTTTCTCCATCTGTTTGTGTCCTCTTTGATTTCTTTCATCAGTGTTTTATAGTTTTTTATGTATAGGTCTTTTGTTTCTTTAGGTAGATATACTCCTAAGTATTTTATTCTTTTTGTTGCAATGGTGAATGATATTGTCTCCTTAATTTCTCTTTCTGTTTTTTCATTGTTAGTATATAGGAGTGCAAGGGACTTCTGTATGTTAATTTTACATCCTGCAACGTTACTACATTCATTGATTAGCTCTAGCAATTTTCTAGTAGAGTCTTTAGGGTTTTCTATGTAGAGGATAATGTCATCTGCAAACAGTGAGAGTTTCACTTCTTTTTTCCTATCTGGATTCATTTTACATCTTTCTCTGCTCTGATTGCAGTGGCGAAAATTTCCAACACTATGTTGAATAGTAGTGGTGAGAGTGGGCACCCTTGTCTTGTTACTGATTTCAAGGGAAATGCTTTCAATTTTTCACCACTGAAGGTGTTGCATGCTGTGGGTTTGTCATATATAGCTTTTATTATGTTGAGGTATGTTCTTTCTATTCCTGCTTTTTGGAGAGTTTTAATCACAAATGAGTGTTGAATTTTGTCAAAGGATTTTTCTGCATCTGTTGAGATAATCATATGGTTTTAATCTTTCAATTTGTTAATGTGGTGTATTACTGAGCAATATTACATTGTGTCTATGTACCACAGCTTTCTTACACATCTGTCTGCTGATGGACATCTAGGTTGCTTCCATGTCCTGGTTATTGTAAATAGTGCTCTGATGAACATTGGGGTACACATGTCTTTTTCACTTCTGGGTGAATCAGGATTTGAATGAGGAGAAACCAAGATGACTATAAGCCTGTTAGTGGTAAACATTGCAGATGAGTTTGGTTGAAGGAGTGGGACCAAAGTTGGAGATGTTTGCTTCAAGCCGGCTGAGAGTGCTCAGATGGACACGTGTGTTGCTGTCCTGCTGGGGGACATCTCTGGTTGCTCTGTTCTCACCAGCAACGGAGGATTTTCTTTCCTTCCTTTCATTTCCCTTGTTTCCCTTTCTCCCTCTTTCTTCCCTACCTGAATTTCTTTCAAACACAGTCAATGTGCTGCGCTGTGCTGTGTTTCATTGTTCAGCCATGTCCAACTCTTTATGACCCCATGGACTGTAGCCCGCCAGGCTCCTCTGTCCATGGGGATTCTCCAGGCAAGCATACTGGAGCAGGCTGCCATTCCCCGATCCAGGGGATCTTCCCAACCCAGGGACTGAATCCAGGTCTCCCTTGCTGCAGGTGGGCTTTTTTTTTTTTTTTTTTTTTTTTATGATCTTAGCCATCAGGAAACCCTTAAAGTGGGCTTTATCTGACACTATGTTTTTCATATCTGTAAGATCAAATGGCACCTATTTTATGATTTCCATGACTCTCCATATTTTTTGAACAGAGAAAAGAAGTATCCTAATGTCTCTGTTTGCAATTACAAAAATCTATGCCACTTCTGCCTAAGTTTCAGTTCTCAAGGGAATTTTAGTATGATTTTTCTTACCTTCGTTAGATTTAAGATGTTTTTAACATGGTTCGGGGCTAGCTCCATACTCTTCTTGTGAATTGGCTGCTAATGTCTTTAAACATGTCTTCATAAATTTAAAGGCCAGTGATATATCTTTCTTATAAAGTGTTGGCTCGTGCCTCTTGCCCATTTTTTGTCAGGTTTTAAGATCTTCTAAAAATTCTAAGAGTCATCTTTTGGGTTTGTTTACGGCATGTTTTTTTTCTACCTCTTAAAATGTTCAGCAGTGTGATGGACCCTTGGTGAGTAAGAAACAAATGGACACCAGGATGTGAACACTTCACAGGAAACCCAGGAAGATCCACTAAGTCAACAAACTGTCCCTAGGGGTGCACCTCAGGCTGTTTGACCCTACGAGTCAATTGGACAAACGAGGACTGAGGTGGAGCACACAATCCATTCCCCTTTCCTCCAGAGCCAACCAGCTCAATGAGAGACCATTGGAACTACATGCACAGGACAGGATGACTCACTGTTTGGTCCAAGAAGACAGAAGCTTCTGGCAGCTGCTCATGGCAATGAATTCCACCTTGGTTTTGGCTGTGAGGTAAGCTCCAAGGGACCTTCCAGCAAGAAAACAAGATGAGAAAAGAGATTTGTGAGGGGACGTGTTGAGATGACTTTGCACACAAGTCTCACACAGATCTGAGAAGCTCCACCCCTTGCTGGGAATACTAATCAGCCGCAGCAGGGCATTTCCTGCATGGGATCCCCCAGCACAACCTGAAACATGCATTTCTCTGCCCCTTCCCCATCATTCTTTTCAAACCCAAGCCTGTATAGTACTCCTTGTGAAGTGACCCTGAGTCCTAGACTTGAAACGAGAGAGCTCCGTGTGGAGCAAGGTCAAGTGTATTCACTGCATTCTCACAGCCTGAAGACAAGGGTTTCTGACTGGAGACCAGAAAATGGAGGTGAGCTCCAGGAACACTGAGACAAGGAGTTGGGTGTGAATGGTTTCTGTTGGCTGGCCCAGAATTCAATGGGTTTCAAAGTGCATTAAGACCACATTGCAGGAAGAATGAGCAATGATTCTCGCTTCCACACACACTTAAAAACAACCTAGTTGTCATGGAGGGAGTTTAGGCAAGATATGAAAAGCGAGATAATGGTGAAAGCTGACAGAGAACAGAATGAATGCCCGAGGAGTGTGGCTTTGGGGAAAGATTGGGAGGAGATGCACTCTGCCTGCTGTGTGACCCATCAGAGATGACATAGAGGCGAGGGTGGCAGGTGAGTTTGGAGGCCTCTTTCGCTCACTAAAAATGTCCCATTTCTCCCAGCAAATCATCTGAATTACACCCCACCCTGCACTAGACTTGTCAGTATGGGTCTCTGTGATGTTAAATATCACCCAGGGCCACCATTGGCTGGGGAAGAGAATTGCTGACCTCATAAAGCATAAGGGTGAGGCTCCATGGGGAAGGGTATATATAGGGGTGCTCACGGGCTCTGAGCAGACCACTGTGAGTTCTCCAAATGACTGAGGTAACTGGGAAGCCACAAGGCTCCAGAGTAGTCATCGAACACCAACCTCCTGTTACCCAGGAGAAGATGAAGACCTCCTATCCACTGAGGTCCGGAGAACAATGTCAAGGTGAACTGAACCCAGCCAAACTTCTCTTGCCCATCGACCACACCCCAGAAGACACTCTCCCCTGTCTTTGCCTGGAACATAACCCTTCTCTGCCTACACAGTTTTTCCTGAAGCCATCATTCCCACCTGTCTTCACACTCTTCCCTAAACCAGTGCCATTCTTGCTCCCTGTCTTATTTTCTCCAGGTGGCCAGGGTAACCGTGAGGGTGAATAAACCCATTCCGGCAAAGCTGCCGAAGAAATCTTCTGTGAAAACTCCCACCACAAAAAAGCTTAAGAAAATCAGATGCTCAAAACTCTGTAGCCAGAGTTCGAAGCCGAATGAACAGCTGAATCTTAAGGAGTCAGAGGAGGTGCCAGAGACCATGGACCCTGCCATTCCAGGTAATCAGAAGGAACCAGAGGAGGCCCCATACACCACGGAGACCCCTGCCATTCCAGCTAATCAGAATGAATCAGAGGAGGTCCCAGAGACCATGGAGACCTCTGGATTTCCAGCTAATCAGAATGAATCAGAGGAGTTCCCAGAGACTATGAGAACCCTGCATTTCCAGCTAATCAGAATGAACCAGTGAAGGTCCCAGAGACCCTGGAGACCCCTCCCATTCCAGCGAAACAGAATGAACCAGAGGAGGTCCCAGAGACCATGGAGACCCCTGCCATTCCAGCTAATCAGAATGAATCTGAGGAGTTCCCAGAGACCATGGGGAAACCTGCATTTCCAGCTAATCAGAATGAACCAGAGGGGGTCCCAGAGACCATGGAGAAACCCTGCGATTTCAGCTAATCAGAATGAACCAGAGGATGTCTCAGAGACCATGGAATCCCCTGCCATTCCAGGTGGACCAGGGGAGAGCCAGTGATTTCAGGGTATGTCTAGACACCTCAGAAATGCTTGGAGGTCTGGCCATTGAGTACTGGCCAAAAGAACAAATGCTGAATGTTATAGCATCTGCATACACTATTAAAAAAATAAAATCAAGCTGATGTGAAATTATGTTTATCTCTGAGTTCTCTGATAATGGGGCTCATAGAGGGCAGGGAAAGGATAAGTGTGTGAGGAGTGAGGGAAATGGCTTCCCTGGAAATGTAGATGGGACAAGAAGGTCAAGGTTGCCAGAAAGTAGGGGGAAGAACTGGTTCCAGACTGAGCTTCAAAGACACACTTCCCATGGGAGACGAGGAAGAGTACTTGAAGTTTCTCTGTTGGAGTGCAGAGATGGACACTTAGCTGCGGAGCTGTGTCCTGTGTGGGGCGGGCAGTGACATTTGTTCAAGAAGCATACAAAAGAGCTGCCCCATCAAAAGAATGGAATATTAACATTTGCAGCAACATGGAAGGTAGAATATTGAGTAAAATAACTCAGACAGAGTTTGACAAATACTGTATGATATTGCTTATAGAATGTAAACATACCACAAAGTAGAGAATACTATAATAATGGAGGTGCACAAATATAGAGAAGCATCTACTGGATACCAGCAGGGAGGGGAAGACGGCCGGGCAATACAGAGGTGGGGGAGTGGGAGGCACGCAGTGATAGTTAGGTGGAAGATGAGCTCAGGGATGCATTGCACAACATGGGGAATAGAGCCAGTACTTTGTCATAACTATAAATGGAAAGCAACCTCTAACAGTTGTATAATCAGAAAGAGGAAAGAAAGAGGGGGGAGGAAGGAGGGAAGAAAGGAAGGAAAAGAAGGGCATTTTTGGAGGTCAAAATCATAATTCTGATTAGGCCCTTTTTATCAAAGGATTCTATTTTATTTTATTTGAATTGGTGGGTATTTACTTTACAATATTGTGGTGGTTTTGCCATACGTTGACATGAATCAGCCATGGGAATACATGTATTTCCCATCATGATTCCCCCCCCCCCCCCATATCTTCCTCCCAATCCAATCCCTCTGGGTCAGCCCAGTGAACCAGTCCTGGGCACCCTGTCTTATGCATCGAACATGGACTGGCTATCCCTTTCACATATGAGAATATACATGTTTCGATGCTATTCTCTCAGATCTTCCCACCCTTGTAGTCTCCCACAGACTCCAAAAGACTGTTTTGTAAATCTGTGTCTCTTTTGCTGTCTCCCATATAGGGTTATCATCTCCATCTTCCTCAATTCAATATATATGCCTTAGTATAGTATATTGGTGTTTTTCTTTCTGACGTACTCCACTCTGTATAATAGGCTCCAGTTTCATCAACCTTATTTGAATGGATTCACATGTGTTCTTTTTAATGGCTGAGCAATATTTCATTGTGTCTATGTACCACAGCGTTCTTACCCATTTGTCTGCTAATGGACATCTAGGTTGGTTGCACGCCCTGGTTATTGTAAACAGTGCTGTGATGAACTTTGGGGCACACGTGACTTTTTCACTTCGGGGTGTATCAGGATTTGAATGAGGAGAAACCATGATTATTATTAGCCTGTTAGTGGTAAACCCTGCACATGAGTTTGGTTGAAGGAGTGGGACCGAAGTTGGAGATGGTTGTTTCAAACCGGCTGAGAGTGCTCAGATGGACATGTGTGATGCTGTCCTGCTGGGGGATATCTCTGGTTGCTCTTTCTCACCAGCAATGGAGGATTTTCTTTCCTTCCTTTCATTTCCCTTGTTTCCCTTTCCCCCTCTTTCCTCCATACCTGAATTTCTTTCACCAACATTCAATGTGCTGCGCTGTGCTGTGCTTCGTTATTCAGCCATCTCCAACTCTTTGTGACCCCATGGACTGTAGCCCGCCATGCTCCTCTGTCCATGGGGATTCTCCATGCAAGCATACTGGAGAAGGCTGCCCTTCCCCCCTCCAGGGGATCTTCCCAACCCAGGGATTGAATCCAGGTCTCCCATGTCGCATGTGGGGTAATTTTTTATTACTATGTGAGCCATTAGGAAACCCTTAAAATGGGCTTCATCTGACACTATGTTTTACATATCTGTAAGATCAAATGGGGTCTGTTTTATGATTTCCATGACTCTTCTTTTTTTTAGAACACAGAAAACACATTTAGTCCAAGTATCCTAATTTTCTGTCTGCAATTGCTATTATCTATGCCACTACTGCCTGAGTTTCAGTTCTCAAGGAAAATTTAGTATGATTTTTCTTACCTCCGTTAGATTTAATATGTTCCTAACGTGGTTCAGGGCTAGTTCCATACTCTTCTTGTGAATTGGCTGCTCATGTCTTTAAACATGTCCTCATAAATTTAAAGGCCAGTGATACATCTTTCTAATAAAGTGTTGGCTCGTGCCTCTTGCACATTTTTCTATCATGTTTTTGATCTTCTAAAAATTCTAAGAGTCATCTTTTGGGTTTGTTTACGGCGTGCTTTTTCTACCTCTTGAAATGTTCAGCAGTGTGATGGACCCTGGTGAGTAAGCAACAAATGGACAACATGATGTGAACACTTCCCAGGAAACCCAGGAAGACCCACTAAGCCAACAAACTGTCCCCAGGGGTGCACCTCAGGCTGGTTGACCCTATGAGTCAATTGGACAAATGAGGACTGAGGTGGAGCACACATCCATTCCCTTTTGCTCCAGAGCCAACCAGCTCAATGACAGACCATAGGAAAGAGGTATACAGGACAGGACTACTCAGTGTTTGGTCCAAGAAGCCGGAAGCTTGTGGCAGCTCCTCACGGAAATGAAGTCCACCTTGGTTTTGCTGCGAGGTAAGCTCCTAGAGAGCTTCCAGCAAGAAAATAAGATGAGCAAAGAGATTTGTGAGGGCACGTGTTGAGAAGACCTTTGCACACAAGGCTCACACAGCTCTGGGCAAGCTCAACCCCTTGCTGGGAATATTAATCAGCTGCAGGTGGGCATTTCCTGCATGGGATCCCCAGGCACAACCTGAAACATTCATTTCCCTGTCCCTTCCCCATCACCCTGTTCAAACACAAGCCTGGGTACTACTCCTAGTGAGGTGACCCTGAATCCTAGACTTGAGATGACACAGGTCCGTGTGGAGCAAGGGCAAGTGTATTCACTGAATTTTCACATCCTGAAGACAAGGGTTTCTGACTGGAGACCGGAAAATGGAGGCGAGCTCGGGAACACTGAGACAAGGAGGCGGGTTTGAATGGTTTCTGTTGGCTGGCCAGAATTCAATGGGCTTCAAGGTACATTAAGACCACATTGCACGAAGAACGAGCAATGATTCTTGCTTCCACAGACACTTAAAAACAACCTAGTTGTCATGGAGGGAGCTTAGGCAAGATATGAAAAGCTAGATAATGGTGAAAGCTGAAAGAGAACAGAATGAATGCCCGAGGAGTGTGGCTGTAGGGCAAGGTTGGGAGGAGATGCACTCTGCCTGTTGTGTGACCCATCAGAGTTGACATAGAGGTGCGGGTGGCAGGTGAGTTTGGAGGCTCCTTTCCCTCATTAAAAATGCCTCATTTCTCCCAGCAAATCATCTGAATTGCACCCCATCCTCCGCTAGACATGTCAGGATGGGACTTTGTGATGTCAAAGCTCACCCAGGGCCACCATTGGCTGGGGAAGAGACTTGCTGACTTCATAAAGCATGAAGGTGAGGCTCCGTGAGGACGGGTATATAAATGGGTACTCAGGGGCTCTGAGCAGACCACTGTGAGTCCTCCAAATGAGTGAGATGACTGGGAAGCCACAAAGCTCCAGAGTAGTTATGGAATACGCAATTCCTGTTACCCAGGAGAAGATGTAGACCTGCTATCAATTGAGGTCCAGAAAAAAATGTCAATGTGAACTGAATCCAGCCAAACTCCTCTTGCCCATCGACCCCTCCCCAGAAGACATCCTCCCCTGTCCTTGCTTGACATATAACCCTTCTGTGCCCAGACCCTTCTCATGAAGCCATCGTTCCCACCTGTCTTCACAATCTTCCCTAAATCAGTGCCATTCCTGCTCCCTGTCTTGTTTCCTGCAGGTGGCCAGGGTAACTGTGAATGTGAATAATCCCATTCCGGCAAAGCTGCCCAAGAAAACATCTCTGAAAACTCCCACCAAAAAAAAGTTTAAGAAAATCAGATGCTCAAAGCTCTGTAGCCAGAGTTCCAAGGCAAATGAACAGCTGAATCACAAGGAATCAGAGGGGGTCCCAGAGACCATGGAGACCCCTGATATTCCAGGTAATCACAAGAAACCAGAGGAGGTCACAGACACCATGGAGACACCTGCCATTCCAGCTAATCAGAATGAATCAGAGGGGGTCCCAGAGACCATGGAGACCCCTGCCATTCCAGGTAATCAGAAGGAAACAGAGGAGGTCACAGACACCATGGAGACACCTGCCATTCCAGCTAATGAGATTGAATCAGAGGAGTTCCCAGAGACCATAGAGAACCCTGCATTTCCAGCTAATCAGAATGAACCAGAGGAGGTCCCAGAGACCATGCAGACTCCTGCCATTCCAGCTAATGAGAACGAACCAGAGGAGGTGCCAGAGACCATGGAGTCCCCTGCCATTTCAGCTGGACCAGTGGAAAGCCAGTGACATCGGGGCATGTCTAGACACCTCAGAAATGCTTAAGGGTCTGGCCGCTGAGTACTGGCCAAAGTACAAATGCTGAATATTATAGCAAATGCATACACTAATAGCAAAATAAAATAAAATCAAGCTCATGTGAAATTATGTTTGTCTCTGAGTTCACTGATAGTGGGGCTCAGAGAGGGCAGGGAAGGGATAAGTGTGTGAGGAGGGAGGGAGATGGATTCCCTGGAGGTGTAGATGGCACCATAATGTCCAGGTTGCCAGAAAGTAGGGGGAAGAACTGGTTCCAGACTGAGTTTGAAAGACACACTTCCCATGCGAGAAGAGGAAGAGGACTTGGAGTTTTTCTGTGCGAGTGCAGAGATGGACACTTAGCTGCGGAGCTGTGTCCTGTGTGGGTCGGTCAGTGCCATTTGTTCAAAAGGCATACAAAGGAGCTGCCCCATCAAAAGAATGGAATATTGACATTTGCAGCAACATGGAAGGTAGAATATTGAGTAAAATAACTCAGAGAGAGTTTGACAAATACTGTATGATATCACTGATAGAATGTAAACATTCTGCAAAGTCGAGAATATGATAATAATGGAGGTGCACAAATGTAAAGAAGCATCTCCTGGTTACCAGCGGGGAGAGGAAGAGGGCGCGGCAATACAGAGGTGGGGGAGTGGGAGGCACGCACTGATAGTTATGTGGAAGATGAGCTCAGGTATGCATTGTACAACATAGGGAATAGAGGCATTACTTTGTCATAACTATAAATGGAAAGCAAGTTTAACATTTGTATCATCAGAAAGAAAAGGAAAGAAAGAGGGGGGAGGAAGGAGGCAAGAAATGAAGGAAAAGAAGGACGTTTTTGGAGGTCAAAATCACAATTCTGATTAGGCCCTTTTTATCAAAGGATTCTATTTTATTTTATTATATTTCTTTTAATTGGTGGGTATTTACTTTACAATATTGTGGTGGTTTTTGCCATACATTGACATGAATCAGCCATGGGAGTACATGTATTCCCCATCCTGATTCCCCCTCACATCTTCCTCCCAATCCAATCCCTCTGGGTCAGCCCAGTGCACCAGTCCTGGAAATCCGGTTGTATGCATGGAACATGGGCTGGCTATCCCTTTCACATATGATAATATATATGTTTCAATGGTATTTTCTCAGATCATCCCATCCTCACTGTCTCCCACAGAGTCCAAAAGACTGTTCTGTAAATCTGTGTCTCTTTTGCTGTCTCCCATATAGGGTTGTCATCCCCATCTTCTTCATTTCAATACATATGCCTTAGTATAGTGTATTGGTCTTTATCTTTCTGACTTTCTTCACTCTGATAATAGGCTCCAGTTTCATCCACCTCTTTCGAATGGATTCACATGTGTTCTTCTTAATGGCTGAGCAATATTCCATTGTGTCTATGTACCACAGCTTTCTTAACCATTTGTCTGCTGATGGACATCTAGGTTGCTTCCATGCCCTGGTTATTGTAAACAGTGCTGTGCTGAACTTTGGGGCACACGTGTCTTTTTCACTTCTGGGTGTATCAGGATTTGAATGAGGAGAAACCATGATTACTATTAGCCTGTTAGTGGTAAATCCTGCACATGAGTTTGGTTGAAGGAGTGGGACCAAAGTTGGAGATGGTTGTTTCAAACCAGCTGACAGTGCTCAGATGGACATGTGTGGTGCTGTCCTGCTGGGGGACATCTCTGGTTGCTCTGTTCTCTCAAGCAATGGAGGATTTTCTTTCCATCCCTTCATTTTCCTTGTTTCCCTTTCTCTCTCTTTCCTCCCTACCTGAATTTCTTTCACAAACATTCAATGTTCTGCTCTGCGCTGTGCTTCTTTGTTCAGCCCTGTCCAACTTTTTGTGACCCCATGGACTATAACCCGCCAGGCTCCTCTGTCTATGGCGATTCTCCAGGCAAGCATACTGGAGCAGGCTACCATTTCCCCCTCCTGGTGATCTTCCCAACCCAGGGATTGAATACAGGTCTCCCATGTCGCACGTGGGGTTTTTTATTTTTAATTACTATCTGAGCCATCAGGAAACCCTTAAAATGGGCTTCATTTGACACTATGTTTTTCATATCTCTAAGATCAAATGGGGTCTATTTTATGATTTCCATGACTCTCCTTTTTTTTTTTTTTTTAAACACACAAAACACATTTATTCCAAGTATCCTAATGTCTCTGTCTGCAATTACTAATATCTATGCCACTACTGCCTGAGTTTCAGTTCTCAAGGGAAATTTAGTATGATTTTTCTTACCTTTGTCAGATTTACTATGTTCTTAATGTGGTTGGGCTAGTTCCATACTCTTCTTGTGAATTGTCTGCTCATATTTTTAAACATTTCTTCATAAATTTAAAGGCCAGTGATACATCTTTCTTATAAAGTGTTGGCTAGTGCCTCTTGCCCATTTTTCTATCAGGTTTTAAGATCTTCTAAAAATCTTAAGAGTCATCAATTGCTTTTGTTTACGGCATGCATTTTCTACCTCTTAAAATATTCAGCAATGTGATGGACAATAGGTGAGTAAGCAAAAAATGGAAAACAGGATGTGAACACTTCCCAGGAAACCCAGGAAGACACACTAAGCCAACAAACTGTCCCCAGGGGTGCATCTCAGCCTGGTTGGTCCTATGAGTCAGCTGGGAAAACAAGAACTGAGGTGGATCACACAATCCATTCCCCTTTTCTCCAGAACCAACCAGCTCAATGAGAGACCGTGGAAACTAAATGAACAGGACAGGATGACTCAGTGTTTGGTCCAAGAAGCTGGAAACTGTGGCAGTTGCTCATGGAAATGAAATACACCTTGGTTTTGGCTGTGAGGTAAGTTCAGGGGGCTTCCAGCAAGAAAACAAGATGAGAAAAGAGATTTGTGAGGGCACGTGTAGAGAAGACCTTTGCACACAAGGATCACACAGCTCTTGGCAAGTTCCACACGTTGCTGGGAGTACGAATCAGCCGCAGGTGGGCATTTCCTGCATAGGATCCCCCAACAAAAGCTGAAACATGCATTTCTCTGCCCCTTCACCATCACCCTGTTCAAACCCAAGCCTGGGGAGTACTCCTGGTGAGGTGACCCTGAGTCCTAGACTTGAAACGAGACAGCTCCGTGTGGAGCAAGGGCAAGTGTATTCACTGCATTCTCACAGCCTGAAGACAAGTGTTTCCGACTGGTGACCAGAACATGGAGGCAAGCTCCGGGAACACTGAGACAAGGAGGTGGGATTTAAAGATTTCTGTCTGCTGGCCCAGAATTCAGTGGGGTTCAAGGTGCATTAAGACCACATTGCAGAAAGAACGAGCAATGATTCTCGCTTCCACAGACACTTAAAACAACCTAGTTGTCATGGGGGTAGTTTAGGTAAGATATGAAAAGCTAGATAATGGTGAAAGCTGAGAGAGAACAGAATGAATTCCCGAGGAGTGTGGCTGTGGGGCAAGGTTGGGAGGAGATGCACTCTGCCTGCTGTGTGACCCATCAGAGTTGACAAAGAGGTGAGGGTGGCATGTGAGTTTGGAGGCCTCTTTACGGCATTATTAATGCGGAATTTCTCCCAGCAAATCATCTGAATTCCTCCCCATTCTCCGCTAAATATGTCAGGATGGGGCTTTGTGATGTCAAAGCTCACCCAGGGCCACCATGGGCTGGGGAAGAGACTTACTGACCTCATAAAGCATGACGGTGAGGCTTCATGGGGATGGGTATATATAGCGGTGCTCAGGGGCTCTGAGCAGACCACTGTGAGTCCTCCAAATGACTGAGGTTACTGGGAAGACACAAGGCTCCAGAGTAGTTATGGAACATCCACCTCGTGTTACCCAGGAGAAGATGAAGACCTCCTATCAATTGATGTCCAGAAAAAAAAAAAAAAATGTCAAGTTGAACTGAACCCAGCCAAACTCCTCTTGTCCATCGACCCCCACCGCAGAAGACACCCTCCCCTCTCCTTGCCTGGCACATAACCTTTCTCTGCCAACACCCCTTCTCCTGAAGCCATCATTCCCACCTGTCTTCACACTCTTCCTTAAACCAGTGCCATTCTTGCTCCCTGTCTTGCTTTCTCCACGTGGCCAGGATAACCATGAGGGTAAATAATCCCATTTCGGTAAAGCTGCCCAAGAAATCTTCTCTGAAAACTCCCACCACAAAAAAGCTTAGGAAAATCAGATGCTCAAAGCTCTGTAGCCACAATTCCAAGATGAATGAACAGCTGAATCAGAAGGAATCACAGGAGGTCCCAGAGGCCATGGAGGTCCCTGACATTCCAGGTAAACAGAAGGAACCAGAGGAGGTCACAGACACCATGGAGACACCTGCCATTCCAGCTAATCAGAATGAATCAGAGGAGGTCCCAGAGACCATGGAGACCCCTGCATTTCCAGGTAATCCGAATGAACCAGAGGAGGTCCCAGAGACCCTGCACACCCCTGCCTTTCCAGCTAATCAGAGTGAACCAGAGGAGGTCCCAGAGACCCTAGACACCCCGGCCTTTCCAGCTAATCAGAGTGAATCAGAGGAGGTCCCAGAGACCATGGGGCCCCCTGCCATTCCAGCTAATCAGAACGAACCAGAGGAGGTCCCTGAGACCATGGATACCCCTGCCATTCCTGCTAGACCAGTGGATAGTCAATGATTTCGGGCATGGCTAGACATCTCAAAAATGCTTGGAGGTCTGGCCGCTGAATACAGGCCAAAAATACAAATGCTGAATATTATAGCAACTGCATACACTAATAACAAAAATAAAATAAAATCAAGCTGACGTGAAATTATATTTGTCTCTGAGTTCTCTGATTGTGGGGGGCAGCGAGGGAAGGGAAATGATAAATGTGTGAGAAGGGAGGGAGATGGCTTCTGTGGAGTTGGAGATGGGACCAGAGGTACAGGTTGCCAGAAAGTTGGGGAAAGAACTGGTTCCAGACAGAGCATCAACGACACACTTCCCATGGGGGAAGAGGAAGAGGACTTGGAGTTTCTCTGTTGGAGTGCAGTGATGGACACTTAGCTGGGGAGCTATGTCGTGTGTGCCGGGGCAGTGCCATTTGTTCAAAAGGTATACAAAGCTTGCCTGGGAAATCCCATGGACAGAGGAGTCTGGCAGGCTACAGCCACAGGGATGCAAAAGAGTTGGACACAACTTAGTGAGTAAACAACAATGAGCATCTTGTGGTGTGGTCAGCAGGTGAAAAAAAAAAAAAGGCATACAAAGGAGCTGCCCCATCAAAAGAATGGGATATTCACATTTGCAGCAACATGGAAGGTAGAATATTGAGTAAAACACCTCAGACAGAGATTGACAAATACTGTATGATATTACTTATAGAATGGAAACATACCGCAAAGTAGAGAATATTATAAAAACGGAGGTGCAGCATCTACTGGTTACCAGCGGGGAGGAGAAGAGGGCGCGGCAATATAGAGGTTGGGGAGTGGGATGCATGCTGTGATAGTTATGTGGAAGATGAGCTCAGGGATGCATTGTACAACATAGGGAATAGAGCCAGGACTTTGTCGTAACTATAAATGGAAAGCAAGCTTTAACATTTGCATAATCAGAAAGAAAAGGAAAGAAAGAGGGGGAGGAAGGAGGGAAGAAAGGAAGGAAAAGAAGGGCGTTTTTGGAGGTCAAAAAGTCAATACTGATTAGACCCTTTTTATCAAAGGATTCTATTTTATTTTATTATATTTATTTTAATTGGTGGGTATTTACTTTACAATATTGTGGTGGTTTTTGCTATATATTGACATGAATCAGCCATTGGAGTACATGTATTCCCCATCCTGATTCAGCCTCACATCTTCCTCCCAATCCAATCCCTCTGGGTCAGCCCAGTGAACCAGTCCTGGGCACCCTGTCTTATGCATCGAACATGGACTGGCTATCCCTTTCACATATGATAATATACATGTTTAAATGCTATTCTCTCAGATCATCCCACCCTCGCCTTCTCCCACAGATTCCAAAAGACTGTTCTGTAAATCTGTGTATCTTTTGCTGTCTCCCATTTAGGGTTATCATCTCCATCTTCCTCAATTCAATATATATGCCTTAGTATATTGTATTGGTGTTTTTCTTTCTGACTTACTTCTCCCTGTATAATAGGCTCCAGTTTCATCCACCTCATTTGAATGGATTCACATGGGTTCTTTTAAATGGCTGAACAATATACCATTCTGTCTATGTACCACAGCTTGGTTACCCATCTGTCTGCTGATGGACATCTAGGTTGCTTCCATGCCCTGGTTATTTTAAACAGTGCTGTGATGAACATTGGGGCACACGTGTCTTTTTCACTTCTGGGTGTATCAGGATTTGAATGAGGAGAAACCATGTTGACTATTAGCCTGTTAGTGGTAAATCCTGAACATGAGTTTGGTTGAAGGACTGGGACCACAGTTGGAGATGGTTGTTTCAAACCGTCTGACAGTGCTCAGATGGACATGTGGGGTGCTGTCCTGCTGGGGGACATCTCTGGTTGCTCTGTTCTCACCAGCAAGGAGGATTTTCTTTCCTTCCTTTCATTTCCCTTGTTTCCCTTTCTCCCTCTTTCCTCCCTACCTGCCTTTCTTTCACAAACATTCAATGTGCTGTGCTGTGCTGTGCTTCCTTACTCAGCCGGGTCCAACTCTTTTTGACCCCATGGACTGTAGCCCGCTGGGTTTCTCTGTCCATGGTGATTCTCCAAGGAAGCATACTAGAGCAGACTGTCATTCCCCCTTCCAGGGGATCTTCCCAACACAGGGATTGAATCCTGGTCTCCAATGTTGCAGGTGGGTTTTATTTTTTTTATTTTTTATTTTTTTGTTTGTTTGTTTTTTTACTCTCTGAGCCATCAGCAAACCCTTAAAATGGGCGTCATCTGACACTATTATTTTCATATCTGTAAGATCAAATGAGGTCTATTTTACAATTTCCATGTCTCTCCTTACTTTTAGAGCACATAAAACACAGTTATTCCAAGTATCTTAATGTATCTGTCTGCAATTACTAAAATCTATGCCACAAGTGCCTGCGTTTCAGTTCTCTATGGAATTTTATTATGATTTTTCTTACCTTTGTGAGATTTAATATATTTTATCGTGGATCTGGGCTAGTTCCATATTCTTCGTGTGAATTGGCTGCTCATGACTTTAAACATGTCTTCATAAATTTAGCGGCCAGTGATACATCTTTCTTATAAATTGATGGCTCGTGCCTAGTTTCCATTTTTCTATCAGGTTTTAACATTCTAAGAGTAGTCTTTTGGTTTTGTTTACTGCACTCTTTATCTACCTCTTAAAATGTTCAGCAGTGTGATGGACCCTGGGTGAGTAAGCAACAAGTGGACACAAGGATGTGAACACTTGACAGCAAACCAAAAAAGACCCACTAAGCCAACAAACTGTCCCCAGGTGTGCACCTCAGGATGGTTGACCCTATGAGTCAACTGGAAAAAGGAGGACTGAGGTGGAGCACACAATCCATTCCACTATCCTCCAGAGCCAACCAGCTAAATGATAGACTATGGGAACTAGATGCACAGGACAGGATGACTCAGTGTTTCGTCCAAGAACCTGGAAGCTTGTGGCGGGTGCTCATGGCAATGAATTCCACCTTGGTTTTGGCTGTGAGGTAAGCTCCAAGGGACCTTCCAGCAAGAAAACAAGATGAGAAAACAGATTTGTGAGGGCATGTGTTAAGATCTTTGCACACAAGGCTCACACAGCTCTGGGCAAGCTCCACCCCTTGATGGAAATACTAATCAGCCGCAGGTGGGCATTTTCTGCATGGGATCCCCCAGCACAATCTGAAACATGCATTTCTCTGCCCCATCCCCATCACCATGTTCAAACCCAAGCCTGGGTAGTACTCCTAGTGAGGTGACCCTGAGTCCTAGACTTGAAATGAGACAGCTCTGTGTGGAGCCAGAGCAAGGGTATTCACTGCATTCTCACAGCCTGAAGACAAGTGTTTCCGACTGGAGACCAGAAAATGGAGGCGAGCTCCGGGAACAGTGAGACAAGGAGGCGGGCTGGAAAGGTTTCTGTCGGCTGGCCCAGAATTCAATAGGCTTCAAGGTGCATTAAGACCACATTGCAGGATGAACAGGCAGTGATTCTCGCTTCCACAGACACTTAAAAACAACCTAGTTGTCATGGAGGGAGTTTAGGCAAGATATGAAAAACTAGATAGTGGTGAAAGCTGAGAAAGAATGGAATGAATGCCCGAGGAGTGTGGCTGTGGAGCAAGGTTGGGAGGAGATGCACTCTGCCTGCTGTGTGACCCATCAGAGTTGACACAGAAGTGAGGGTGGCAGGTGAGATTGGAGGCCTCTTTAGGGCATTCCAAATGCCTCATTTCTCCCAGCAAATCATCTGAATTGCTCCCCATCCTCCGCTAGACATGTCAGGATGGGGCTTTGTGATGACAAAGCTCACCCAGGGCCACCATTGGCTGGGGAAGAGACTTGCTGACCTCATAAAGCATGAGGGTGAGGCTCCATGGGGACGGGAATATATAGGGGTCCTCAGGGGCTCTGAGCAGACCACTATGAGTCCTCCAAGTGACTGAGGTGACTGGGAAGCCACAAGGCTCCAGAGTAGTTATGGAACACCCACCTCCTGTTACCCAGAGAAGATGAAGACCACCTATCAATTGAGATCCAGAAAAAAATGTCAAGGTGAACTGAACCCAGCCAAACTCCTCTTGCCCATCGACACCACCCCGAAGACACCCTCCCCTGTCTTGCCTGGCACATAACCCTTCTCTGCCCACACCCCTTCTCCTGAAGCCATCGTTCCCACCTGTCTTCACACTCTTCCCTAAACCAGTGCCATTCATGCTCCCTGTCTTTTTTTCTCCAACTGGCGAGTGTAACACTGAGTGTGATAATACCATTCCGGCAAAGCTGCCCAAGAAAACTTCTCTGAGAACTCCCACCACAAAATATCTTAAGAAAATCAGATGCTCAAAGCTCTGTAGCCAGAGTTCCAAGACGAATGAACAGCAGAGTCAGAAAGAACCAGAGGAGGTCCCAGAGACCATGGAGACCCATGCCATTCAGGCTAATCAGAATGAATCAGAGGAGTTCCCAGAGACCATGGAGACCCATGCCATTCCAGGTAATCAGAAGGAACCAGAGGAGGTCCTAAGTACCATGGAGACCCATGCCATTCCAGGTAATCAGAAGGAACCAGAGGAGGTCCTAAGGACCATGGAGACCCCGGCATTTCCAGATAATCAGAATTAGTCAGAGGAGGTCCAAGAGACCATGGAGACCCCTGCCATTCCAGTTAATCAGAAAGAACCAGAGGAGTTCCCAGAGACTATGGAGACCCCTGCCATTTCAGCTTGACCAGTGGACAGCCAGTGATTTTGGGTCATGTCTAGACACCTCAGAAATTCTCGGGGGTCTCTCCCCTGAGTACTGGCCAACAATACAGATACTGAATATTATAACAACTGTATAACTTAATAAGAAAAATAAAATAAAATAAAGCATAAGTGAAATTACATTTGTCTCTGAGTTCCCTGATACTGGGTGGCAGAGAGGACAGGGAAGGGATAAATGTGTGAGAGGGAGGGAGATGGCTTCTGTGGAGTTGGAAATGGGACAAGAAGGTACAGGCTGCCAGAAACTAGGGGGAAGAACTGGTTCTAGACTAAGCTTCAAAGACACACTTCCCTTGGGAGAAGAGGAAGAGGACTTGCAGTTTCTCTGTGTGAGTGCAGACATGGACATTAAGGTGGGGAGCTGTATCGTGTGTTGAGGGGGCCGTGCCATTTGTTCAAAATGCATGCAAAGGAACTGCCCCATCAAAATAATGGAATATTGACATTTGCAGAGTAAAATATCTCTGACAGAGATTGACAAATACTGTATGATATCACTTATAGAATGTAAATATTCCACAAAGTAGAGAATATGATAAAAATGGAGGCACACAGATATAGAGGAGCATCTCCTGGTTACCAGTGGGGAGGGGAAGAGGGCGGGGCAATACAGAGGTGGGGGAGTGGGAGGCACGCAGTGATAGTTAGGTGGAAGATGAGCTCAGGGATGCATTGTACAACATGAGGAATAGAGCCAGGACTTTGTCATAACTATTAATGGAAAGCAAGCTTTAACAGTTGTATAATCAGAAAGAAAAGGAAAGAAAGAGGGGGGAGGAAGGAGGGAAGAAAGGAAGGAAAAAAAGGGCGTTTTTGGAGGTCAAAAAGTCAATACTGATTAGACCCTTTTTATCAAAGGATTCTATTTTATTTTATTTTATTTTATTTATTTTAATTGGTGGGTATTTACTTTACAATATTGTGGTGGTTTTTGCCATACATTGACATGAATCAGCCATGGGAGTACATGTATTCCCCATCCTAATTCCCCCTCACATCTTCCTCCCAATCCAATCCTTCTGGGTCAGCCCAGTGAACCAGTCCTGGGAACGCTGTCTTATGCATGGAACTTGGGCTGGCTATCACTTTCACATATGATAACATACTTTTTTCAATGCTATTCTCCCAGATCATCCCACCCTCGCCGTCTCCCACAGAATCCAAAAGACTGGTCTGTAAATCTGTGTCTCTTTTGCTGTCTCCCATATAGGGTTATCATCTCCCTCTTCTTAAATTCAATATATATGCCTTGTTATATTGTATTGGTGTTTTTCTTTCTGACTTACTTCGCTCTGTATAATAGGCTCCAGTGTCATCCACCTCATTAGAATGGATTCACATGTGTTCTTTTCAATGGCTGAGCAATATTCATTTGTGTCTATGTACCACAGCTTTCTTACCCATTTGTCTGCTGATGGGCATCTACGTTGCTTCCATGCCCTGGTTATTGTAAACAGTGCTGTGATGAACATTGTGGCACACGTGTCTTTTTCACTTCTGGGTGAATGACGATTTGACTGAAGAGAAACCATGATGACTATTAGCCTGTTAGTGGTAAACCCTGCACATGAATTTGGTTGAAGCAGTGGGCCCAAAGTTGGAGATAGTTGTTTCAAATCGTCTGACAGTGCTCAGATGGACATGTGGGGTGCTGTCCTGCTGGGGGACATCTCTGGTTGCTCTGTTCTCACCAGCAAAAGAGGATTTTCTTTCCTTCCTTTCATTTCCCTTGTTTCCCTTTCTCCCTCTTTTTCCCTACCTGCCTTTCGTTTACAAATATTCATTGTGCTGTGCTGTGCTGTGCTTCCTTACTCAGTCAGGTCCGACTCTTTTTGACCCCATGGTCTGTAGCCTGCCAGGCTTCTCTGTCGATGGTGATTCTCCAAGGATGCATACTAGAGCAGGCTGCCATTCCCCCCTCCAGGGGATCTTCCCAACAAAGGGATTGAATCCTGGTCTCCAATGTTGCAGGTGGGTTTTTTTTTTTTTTTTTTTTTTCACTCACTGAGCCATCAGGAAACCCTTAAAATTGGCTTCATCCAACACTATTATTTTCATATCTGTAAAATCAAATGGGGTCTATTTAAGATTTCCATGTCTTTCCTTACTTTTAGAACACATAAAACACAGTTATTCCAAGTATGTTAATGTATCTGTCTGCAATTACTAAAATCTATGCCACAAGTGCCTGCATTTCAGTTCTCTAGGGAATTTTATTATGATTTTTCTTACCTTTGTGAGATTTAATATATTTTATCATGGATCTGAGCTAGTTCCATATTCTTCTTGTGAATTGGCTGCTCATGACTTTAAACATGTCTTCATAAATTTAACGGCCAGTGATACATCTTTCTTATAAATTGATGGCTCGTGCCTAGTTTCCATTTTTCTATCAGGTTTTAACATTCTAAGAGTAATCTTTTGGTTTTGTTTACTGCACTCTTTATCTACCTCTTAAAATGTTCAGCAGTGTGATGGACCCTGGGTGAGTAAGCAACAAGTGGACACAAGGATGTGAACACTTGACAGCAAACCAAAAAAGACCCACTAAGCCAACAAACTGTCCCCAGGTGTGCACCTCAGGATGGTTGACCCTATGAGTCAACTGGAAAAAGGAGGACTGAGGTGGAGCACACAATCCATTCCACTATCCTCCAGAGCCAACCAGCTAAATGATAGACTATGGGAACTAGATGCACAGGACAGGATGACTCAGTGTTTCGTCCAAGAACCTGGAAGCTTGTGGCGGGTGCTCATGGCAATGAATTCCACCTTGGTTTTGGCTGTGAGGTAAGCTCCAAGGGACCTTCCAGCAAGAAAACAAGATGAGAAAACAGATTTGTGAGGGCATGTGTTAAGATCTTTGCACACAAGGCTCACACAGCTCTGGGCAAGCTCCACCCCTTGATGGAAATACTAATCAGCCGCAGGTGGGCATTTTCTGCATGGGATCCCCCAGCACAATCTGAAACATGCATTTCTCTGCCCCATCCCCATCACCATGTTCAAACCCAAGCCTGGGTAGTACTCCTAGTGAGGTGACCCTGAGTCCTAGACTTGAAATGAGACAGCTCTGTGTGGAGCCAGAGCAAGGGTATTCACTGCATTCTCACAGCCTGAAGACAAGTGTTTCCGACTGGAGACCAGAAAATGGAGGCGAGCTCCGGGAACAGTGAGACAAGGAGGCGGGCTGGAAAGGTTTCTGTCGGCTGGCCCAGAATTCAATAGGCTTCAAGGTGCATTAAGACCACATTGCAGGATGAACAGGCAGTGATTCTCGCTTCCACAGACACTTAAAAACAACCTAGTTGTCATGGAGGGAGTTTAGGCAAGATATGAAAAACTAGATAGTGGTGAAAGCTGAGAAAGAATGGAATGAATGCCCGAGGAGTGTGGCTGTGGAGCAAGGTTGGGAGGAGATGCACTCTGCCTGCTGTGTGACCCATCAGAGTTGACACAGAAGTGAGGGTGGCAGGTGAGGTTGGAGGCCTCTTTAGGGCATTCCAAATGCCTCATTTCTCCCAGCAAATCATCTGAATTGCTCCCCATCCTCCGCTAGACATGTCAGGATGGGGCTTTGTGATGACAAAGCTCACCCAGGGCCACCATTGGCTGGGGAAGAGACTTGCTGACCTCATAAAGCATGAGGGTGAGGCTCCATGGGGACGGGAATATATAGGGGTCCTCAGGGGCTCTGAGCAGACCACTATGAGTCCTCCAAGTGACTGAGGTGACTGGGAAGCCACAAGGCTCCAGAGTAGTTATGGAACACCCACCTCCTGTTACCCAGAGAAGATGAAGACCACCTATCAATTGAGATCCAGAAAAAAATGTCAAGGTGAACTGAACCCAGCCAAACTCCTCTTGCCCATCGACACCACCCCGAAGACACCCTCCCCTGTCTTGCCTGGCACATAACCCTTCTCTGCCCACACCCCTTCTCCTGAAGCCATCGTTCCCACCTGTCTTCACACTCTTCCCTAAACCAGTGCCATTCATGCTCCCTGTCTTTTTTTCTCCAACTGGCGAGTGTAACACTGAGTGTGATAATACCATTCCGGCAAAGCTGCCCAAGAAAACTTCTCTGAGAACTCCCACCACAAAATATCTTAAGAAAATCAGATGCTCAAAGCTCTGTAGCCAGAGTTCCAAGACGAATGAACAGCAGAGTCGGAAAGAACCAGAGGAGGTCCCAGAGACCATGGAGACCCATGCCATTCAGGCTAATCAGAATGAATCAGAGGAGTTCCCAGAGACCATGGAGACCCATGCCATTCCAGGTAATCAGAAGGAACCAGAGGAGGTCCTAAGGACCATGGAGACCCCGGCATTTCCAGATAATCAGAATTAGTCAGAGGAGGTCCAAGAGACCATGGAGACCCCTGCCATTCCAGTTAATCAGAAAGAACCAGAGGAGTTCCCAGAGACTATGGAGACCCCTGCCATTTCAGCTTGACCAGTGGACAGCCAGTGATTTCGGGTCATGTCTAGACACCTCAGAAATTCTCGGGGGTCTCTCCCCTGAGTACTGGCCAACAATACAGATACTGAATATTATAACAACTGTATAACTTAATAAGAAAAATAAAATAAAATAAAGCATAAGTGAAATTACATTTGTCTCTGAGTTCCCTGATACTGGGTGGCAGAGAGGACAGGGAAGGGATAAATGTGTGAGAGGGAGGGAGATGGCTTCTGTGGAGTTGGAAATGGGACAAGAAGGTACAGGCTGCCAGAAACTAGGGGGAAGAACTGGTTCTAGACTAAGCTTCAAAGACACACTTCCCTTGGGAGAAGAGGAAGAGGACTTGCAGTTTCTCTGTGTGAGTGCAGACATGGACATTAAGGTGGGGAGCTGTATCGTGTGTTGAGGGGGCCGTGCCATTTGTTCAAAATGCATGCAAAGGAACTGCCCCATCAAAATAATGGAATATTGACATTTGCAGAGTAAAATATCTCTGACAGAGATTGACAAATACTGTATGATATCACTTATAGAATGTAAATATTCCACAAAGTAGAGAATATGATAAAAATGGAGGCACACAGATATAGAGGAGCATCTCCTGGTTACCAGTGGGGAGGGGAAGAGGGCGGGGCAATACAGAGGTGGGGGAGTGGGAGGCACGCAGTGATAGTTAGGTGGAAGATGAGCTCAGGGATGCATTGTACAACATGAGGAATAGAGCCAGGACTTTGTCATAACTATTAATGGAAAGCAAGCTTTAACAGTTGTATAATCAGAAAGAAAAGGAAAGAAAGAGGGGGGAGGAAGGAGGGAAGAAAGGAAGGAAAAAAAGGGCGTTTTTGGAGGTCAAAAAGTCAATACTGATTAGACCCTTTTTATCAAAGGATTCTATTTTATTTTATTTTATTTTGTTTATTTTAATTGGTGGGTATTTACTTTACAATATTGTGGTGGTTTTTGCCATACATTGACATGAATCAGCCATGGGAGTACATGTATTCCCCATCCTAATTCCCCCTCACATCTTCCTCCCAATCCAATCCTTCTGGGTCAGCCCAGTGAACCAGTCCTGGGAACGCTGTCTTATGCATGGAACTTGGGCTGGCTATCACTTTCACATATGATAACATACTTTTTTCAATGCTATTCTCCCAGATCATCCCACCCTCGCCGTCTCCCACAGAATCCAAAAGACTGGTCTGTAAATCTGTGTCTCTTTTGCTGTCTCCCATATAGGGTTATCATCTCCCTCTTCTTAAATTCAATATATATGCCTTGTTATATTGTATTGGTGTTTTTCTTTCTGACTTACTTCGCTCTGTATAATAGGCTCCAGTGTCATCCACCTCATTAGAATGGATTCACATGTGTTCTTTTCAATGGCTGAGCAATATTCATTTGTGTCTATGTACCACAGCTTTCTTACCCATTTGTCTGCTGATGGGCATCTACGTTGCTTCCATGCCCTGGTTATTGTAAACAGTGCTGTGATGAACATTGTGGCACACGTGTCTTTTTCACTTCTGGGTGAATGACGATTTGACTGAAGAGAAACCATGATGACTATTAGCCTGTTAGTGGTAAACCCTGCACATGAATTTGGTTGAAGCAGTGGGCCCAAAGTTGGAGATAGTTGTTTCAAATCGTCTGACAGTGCTCAGATGGACATGTGGGGTGCTGTCCTGCTGGGGGACATCTCTGGTTGCTCTGTTCTCACCAGCAAAAGAGGATTTTCTTTCCTTCCTTTCATTTCCCTTGTTTCCCTTTCTCCCTCTTTTTCCCTACCTGCCTTTCGTTTACAAATATTCATTGTGCTGTGCTGTGCTGTGCTTCCTTACTCAGTCAGGTCCGACTCTTTTTGACCCCATGGTCTGTAGCCTGCCAGGCTTCTCTGTCGATGGTGATTCTCCAAGGATGCATACTAGAGCAGGCTGCCATTCCCCCCTCCAGGGGATCTTCCCAACAAAGGGATTGAATCCTGGTCTCCAATGTTGCAGGTGGGTTTTTTTTTTTTTTTTTTTTTTTCACTCACTGAGCCATCAGGAAACCCTTAAAATTGGCTTCATCCAACACTATTATTTTCATATCTGTAAAATCAAATGGGGTCTATTTAAGATTTCCATGTCTTTCCTTACTTTTAGAACACATAAAACACAGTTATTCCAAGTATGTTAATGTATCTGTCTGCAATTACTAAAATCTATGCCACAAGTGCCTGCATTTCAGTTCTCTAGGGAATTTTATTATGATTTTTCTTACCTTTGTGAGATTTAATATATTTTATCATGGATCTGAGCTAGTTCCATATTCTTCTTGTGAATTGGCTGCTCATGACTTTAAACATGTCTTCATAAATTTAACGGCCAGTGATACATCTTTCTTATAAAGTGATGACTCGTGCCTCTTGCCCATTTTTCTATCAGGATTTAAGATCTTCTAAAAATTCTCAGAGTCATCTTTTCGATATGTTTACTACATGCTTTTTCTACCTCTTAAAGTGTTCAGCAGTGTGATGGACCCTGGGTGAATAAGCAACAAGTGGACACAAGGATGTGAACACTTGACAGAAAACCAAGGAAGACACACTAAGCCAACAAACTGTCCCCAGGGGTGCATCTCAGGCTGGTTGACCCTACGAGTCAACTGGAAAAAGGAGGACTGAGGTGGAGCACAAAATCCATTTCACTATCCTCCAGAGCTAACCAGCTAAATGAGACACCATGGGAACTAGATGCACAGGATAGGATGACTCAGTGTTTTGTCCAAGAACCTGGAAGCTTGTGGCAGGTGCTCATGGAAATGAATTCCACTATGGTTTTGGCTGCGAGGTAAGCTCCCATGGAGCTTCCAGCAAGAAAACAAGATGAGAAATTAGATTTGTGAGGGCACGTGTTGAGAAGATCTTTGCACACAAGGCTCACACAGCTCTGGGCAAGCTCCACCCCTTGCTGGGAATACTAATCAGCCGCAGCTGAGCATTTCCTGCATAGGATCCCCCAGCACAACCTGAAACATGCATTTCTCTGCCCCATCCCCATCACCATGTTCAAACACAATCCTGGGTAGTACTCCTAGTGAGGTGACCCTGAGTCCTAGACTTGAAATGAGAGAGCTCCATGTGGAGCCAGAGCAAGGGTATTCACTGCATTCTCACAGCATGAGGAAAAGTGTTTCAGACTGGAGGGCTTCAAACTGAAGCGAGCTCCTGGAACACTGGGAAAAGGTGCGGGATGGAAAGGTTTCTGTCGGCTGGCCCAGATTTCAATGGGCTTCAAAGTGCATTAAGACCACATTGCAGGATGAACGAGCAATGATTCTCGTTTCCCCAGACCCATAAACACAACCTAGTTGACATGGAGGTAGTTTTGTCAAGATATGAAAAACTAGATAGTGGTGAAAGCTGACAGAGAACAGAATGAATGCCGGAGGCGTGTGGCTCTGGGGCAAGGTTTGGAGGAGATGCACTCTGCCTGCTGTGTGACCCATCAGAGTTGACATATAGGTGAGGGTGGCAGGTGAGATTGGAGGCCTCTTTAGGGCATTCCAAATGCCTCATTTCTCCCAGCAAATCATCTGAATTGCTCCCCATCCTCTGCTAGGCATGTCAGGACGGGGCATTGTGATGTCAAACTCATCCAGGGCCACCATGGGCTGGGGAAGAGACTTGTTTACCTCATAAAGCATGAGGGAGAGGCACCAAGGGGACTGGTGTATATAGGGCTGCTCAGGGACTCTGAGCAGGCCACAGTGAGTCCTCCAAATGAATGAGGTGACTGGGAAGCAACAAGGCTCCAGAGTAGTTATGGAGGACCCACCTCCTGTTGGCCAGGAGAAGATGAAGACCTCCTATCAATAGAGGTCCAGAAAAAATAACAAGGTGAGCTGAACTCAACCAAACTCCTCTTGCCCATTGACCCCACCCCAGAAGGCACCCTCCCCTGCCGTTGCCTGGCACATAACCAATCTGTGCCCACACCTCTTCTCCTGAAACCTTTGTTCCCACCTGTCTTCCCACTCTTCCGTAAACCACCGCGATTCTTTGATCCCGCCCTAGTTTTCTCCAGGTCCCAGGGTAACCGTGAGTAGAATAATCCCATTCCGGAAATGCTGCCCAATAAAACTTCTCGGAAATCTCCGACCACAAAAAAGCTTAAGAATATCAGATGCTCAAAGCTTTGTAGCCAGAGATCCAAGGCGAATGAAGAGCTGAATCAGAAGGAACCAGAGGAAGTCCCAGAATCCATGCAGACCCGTGCCATTCTAGTTAATCAGAAGAAACTAGAGGAGGTCCCAGAGACCATGGAGAACTCTGCCATACCAACTAATCAGAACAAACCAGAGGAGGTCCCAGAGACCATGGAGACCCCTGCCATTCCAGGTGGACCAGTGGATAGCCAGTGACTTCGGGGCATGGCTAGACACCTAAGCAATGCTTGGGGGTCTGGCCGGTGAGTACTGATCAAATGTACAGATGCTGAATATTATAGCAACTGCATACACTAATAACGAAAATAAAATAAAGTCACGCTGGTGTGAAATTATGTTTGTCTCTGAGTTCTCTGATCGTGGGGGACAGAGAGGGCAGGGAAGGGATAATTTTGTGAGGAAGGAAAGAGATGGCTTCTGTGGAGTTTGAGATTGGACCAGAAGGTCCAGGTTGCCAGAAAGTAGGGGGAAGAACTGGTTCCAAACTGAGCTTGAAAGACACACTTCCCATGGGAGAAGAGAAAGAGGACATGCAGTTTCTCTGTGTGAGTGCAAAGATGGACAATTAGCTGGGCAGCTGTGTCTAGTGTTGGGGGGGCAGTACCATTTGTTCAAAAGGCAAACAAAGGAGCTGCCCCAACAAAATAATGGAATATTGACATTTGCAGTAACATGGAAGGTAGAATATTGAGTAAAACACCTCAGACAGATATTGACAAATATTGTATGATATCACTTATAGAATGTAAACATACCGAAAAGTAGAGAATATGATAAAAATGGAGGTGCACATAGATAGAGAAGCCTCTACTGGTTACCAGTGGGGAGGGGAAGAGGGTGGGGCAATACAGATCTGGGGGAGTGGGAGGCACGCAGTGATAGTTAGGTGGAAGATGAGCACAGGGATGCATTGTACAACATGGGGAATAGAGCCAGTACTTTGTCATAACTATAAATGGAAAGCAAGCTTTAACAATTGTATAATCAGAAAGAAAAGGAAAGAAAGAGGGGGAGGAAGGAGAGAAGAAAGGAAGGAAAAGGAGGGCGTTTTTGGAGGTCAAAAACTCAATACTGATTAGTCCGTATTTATCAAAGGATTCTATTGTATTTTATTTTATTTATTTTAATTGGTGGGTATTTATTTTACAATATTGTGATGGTTTTTGCCATACATTGACATGAAACAGCCATGGGAGTACATGTATTCCCCATCCTGATTCCCCCTCACATCTTCCTCCCAGTCTAATCCCTCTGGGTCAGCCAAGTGAAACAGTACTGGGCACCCTGTCATATGCATGGAACATGGGCTGGCTATCCCTTTCACATATGATAATATACTTGGTTCTACGCGATTCTCTCAAATCATCATACCCTCGCCGACTTCCCCAGAGTCCAAAAGACTGTTTTGTAAATCTGTGTATTTTTTGCTGTCTCCCATACAGGGTTATCATCTCCATCTTCCTAAATTCAATATATATGCCTTGTTATATTGTATTGGTGTTTTTCTTTCTGACTTACTTCACTCTGTATAATAGGCTCCAGTGTCATCCACCTCATTAGAATGGATTCACATGTGTTCTTTTTAATGGCTGAGCAATATTCCATTGTGTCTATGTACCACAGCTTTCTTACACATTTGTCTGCTGTTGGACATCTAGGTTGCTTCCATGCCCTTGTTATTGAAAACAGTGCTGTGATGAACAGTGGGGCACACGTGTCTTTTTCACTTCTGGGTGAATCAGGATTTGAATGAGGAGAAACCATGATGACTATTAGCCTGTTAGTGGTGAACCCTGTGCATGAGTTTTGTTGAAGGAGTGGGACTAAGTTGGAGATGGTTGTTTCAAAACGGGTGAGAGTGCTCAGGTGGACATGTGTGGTCCTGTCAAGCTGGGGGACATCTCTGGTTGCTCTGTTCTCACCAGCAATGGAGGATTTTTTTTCCTTCCTTTCATTTCCCTTGTTTCCCTTTCTCCCTCTTTACTCCCTACCTGAATTTCTTTCACAAACATTCAATGTGTTTTTCTGTGCTGTGCTTTGTTGTTCAGCCATGTCCAACTTTTTGTGACCCCATGTACTGTAGTCCGCCAGGCTCCTCTGTCCATGGGGATTCTCCGGGCAATCATACTGGATCAGGCTGCCATTTCCCCCTCCAGGGGATCTTCCCAAACCAGGGATTGAATCCGGGTCTCCCCTGTTGCAGGTTTTTTTTTTTTTTTTTTTTTTTATTACTATCTGAGTCATCAGTAAACCCTTAAAATGGGCTTCATCTGACACTATGTTTTTCATATCTGTAAGATCAAATGGGGTCTATTTTATGATTTCCATGAGTCTCCTTTTTTTTAGAATACACAAAACACAGTTATTTCAAGTTTCCTAAAGTCTCTCTCTGCAATTTCTAATATTTGTGCCACTACTGCTTGAATTTCAGTTCCCAAGGGAATTTTATTAAGATTTGTCTTACCTTCCTTATATTTAATATGTTCTTAACGTGGTTCAGGTCTAGTTCCATACTCTTCTTGTTAATTGGCTGCTCATGTCTTTAAACATGTTCATATATCTAAAGGCCAGTGATACATCTTTCTTATAAAGATTTGTCTCGTGCTTCTTGCCCATTTCTTTTTTATCAGGTTTTAAGAACTTCTAATTATTCTAAGAGTCATCTTTTGGGTTTGTTTACGGCATGCATATTCTACCACGTAAAATGTTCAGCAGTGTGATGGGCCCTGGGTGAGTAAGCAACAAATGGATGGCAGGATGTGAACACTTCACAGGAAACCCAGGAAGACCCACTAAGCTAACAAACTGTTCCCAGGGGTGCACCTCAGGCTGGTTGACCCTACAAATCAATTGGAAAAACAAAGACTGAGGTGGAGCACACTATCCATTCCCCTTTCCTCCAGGGCAAACCAGCTCAATGAGAGACCATGGGAACTAGATGCACAGGACAGGATGACTTAGTGTTTCATCCAAGAAGCTGGAAGCTTGTGGCAGCTGTTCAAGGAAATGAATTCCATCTTGGTTTTGGCTGTGAGGTAAGCTCCAAGGGAGCTTCCAGAAAGAAAACAAGATGAGAAAAGAGATTTGTGAGGGCACGTGTTAAGAAGACCTTTGCACACAGGCTCACACAGCTCTGGGTAAGCTCCACCCCTTGCTGGGAATTCTAATCAGCCGCAGTTGGGCATTTCCTGCATGGGATCCCCCAGCAAATCTTGAAACATCATTTCACTGCCAGTTCCCCATTACCCTGTTCAAACCCAAGCCTGGATAGTACTCCTAGTGAGGTTGCCCTGAGTCCTAGACTTGAAACGAGAGAGCTCCGTGTGTAGCAAGGGCAAGTTTATTCACTGCATTCTCACAGCTTGAAGACAAGTGTTTCCGACTGGAGACCAGAAATGGAGGCGAGCTCCGGCAACACTGAGACAAGGACGCGGGATGGAAAGTTTTGTGTCGGCTGACCGAGAATTCAATGAACTTCAAGGTGCCTTAAGACCACTTTGCAGGAAGAACGAGCAATGATTCTGACTTCCACAGAGACTTAAAACAACCTAGTTGTCATGGAGGGAGTTTAGGCAAGATATGAAAAGCTAGATAATGGTGAAAGCTGAGCGAGAACAGAATGAATGCCCGAGGAGTGTGGCTGTGGGGCAAGTTTGGGAGAAAATGCACTCTGACTGCTCTGTGACCCATCAGAGTTGACATAGAGGTGAGGGTGGCAGGTGAGTTTGGAGGCCTCTTTAGGGCATTAGTAATGCCTCATTTCTCCCAGCAAATCATCTGAATTGCTCCCCATCCTCGGCTAAACATGTCAGGATGTGGCTTTGTGATGTCAAAGGTCACCCAGGGCCACCATTTGCTGGGAAGAGACCTGCTCACCTCATAAAGCATGAGGTGAGGCTCCATGGGGACAGGTATATATAGGGGTGGTCAGGGGCTCTGAGCAGGCTACTGTGAGTCCTCCAAATGAATGAGGTGACTGGGAAGCCACAGGGCTCCAGAGTAGTTATGGAACACCCACCTCCTGTTGCATAGGAGAAGATGAAGACCTCCTATCAATTGAGGTCCAGAAAAATTATCAAGGTGAGTTGAACCCAACCAAACCACTCTGGACCATCATCCCTACCCCAGAAGACATCCTCCCCTGTCCTTGCCTGGCACATAACCAATCTCTGCCCAAACGCCTCCTCCTGAAGCCTTTGTTCCCACCTGTCTTCACACTCTTCCCTAAACCACTGAGATTCTTTGATCCTGCCCTAATTTTCTCTAGGTCCCAGGGTAACCGTGAGTTCAATATCCCAATCCGGAAACGCTGCCCAATAAATCTTCTTGGAAATATATCACCACAAAAAAGCTTAAGAAAATCAGATGCTCAAAGCTTTGTAGCAAAGATCCAAAGCGAATGACAGCTGAATCAGAAGGAACCAGAGGAAGTCCCAGAGTCCATTGAGACACCTGCAATTCTAGTTATTCAAAAGAAACAAGAGGAGGTCCCAGAGACCATGGAGAGCCCTGCCATACCAGCTAATAAGAACGAACCAGAGGAGGTCCCAGAGACTATGGAGACCCCTGCATTTCCAGCTAATCAGAATGAATGAAAGGAGGTCTCAGACCATGGAGACCCCTGCCATTCCACTTAATTAGAATGAACCTGAGGAGGCCCCAGAGACCATGGAGACCCTTGCCATACCAGCTAATCAGACTGAATCAGAGGTGTTCCCATAGACCACGGAGACCCCTGCATTTCCAGCTAATCAGAATGAATCAAAGAAGGTCCCAGAGACCATGGAGACCCCTGCCATTCCACCTAATTAGAATGAACCAGAGGGGGTCCCAGAGACCATGGAGACCCCTGCAATTCCAGCTGGACCAGTGGACAGCCAGGGACTTCGGGGTATTGCTAGACACCTCAGAAATGCTTGGGGGTTTGGCCGCTGAGTACTGGCCGAAAGTACAGATGCTGAATATTATAGCAACAGGCTACACTAACAATGAAAATAAAATAAAATCAAGCTGATGTGAAATTAACTTTGTCTCTGAGTTCTCTGATAGTGGACGGCAGAGAGGGCAGGGAAAGGATAAGTGTGTGAGGAGGGAGGGAGATAGGTTCTGTGGAGTTGGAGATGGGACAAGAAGGTCAAGGTTGCCAGAAAGTAGGGGTAAGAACTGGTTCCGGACTGAGCATTAAAGACACACTTCCCATGGGAGACGAGGAAGAGGACTTGGAATTTCTCTGTGTGAGTGCACAGATGAACACGTAGCTGGGGAGTTGTGTCGTGTGTGGAGGGGCAGTGCCATTTGTTCAAAAGGCATACAAAGGAGCTGCCCCATCAAAAGAATGGAATATGGACTTTTGCAGCAACATGGAAGGTAGAATATTGAGTGAATTAACTGAGACAGACATTGACAAATACGGTATAATATCACTTATAGAATGTAAACATACCACAAAGTAGAGAATATGATAATAATGGAGGTGCACAAATATAGAGAAGCATCTACTGTTTACCAGCGGGGAGGGGAAGAGGGCGGGGCAATCTAGAGGTGAGGGAGTGGGAGACATGCAGTGATAATTAGCTGGAAGATGAGCTCAGGGATGCACTGTACAACATAGGGAATAGAGCCAGGACTTTGTCATAACTATAAATGGAAAGCAAGCTTTAACAGTTGTATCATCAGAAAGAAAACGAAAGAAAGAGGGGGGAGGAAAGAGGGAAAAAAGAAGGAAAAGAATGGCATTTTTGGAGATCAAAAAGTCAATACTAATTAGGCCCTTTTTATCAAAGGACTCTATTTTATTTTATTTATTTACTTTAATTGGTGGGTATTTACTTTACAATATTGTGGTGGTTTTTGCCATACATTGACATGAAGCAGCCATAGGAGTACATGTGTTCCCCATCCTGATTCCCTGTCACATCTTCCTCCAAATCCAATCCCTCTGGTTTAGCCCAGTGAACCGGCCCTGGGCACCCTGTCTTATGCATCGAACAAGGACTGGCTATCCCCTTCACATATGATAATATACTTGTTTCAATACTATTCTCTCAGATCATCCCACCCTTACTGTCTCCCACAGAGTCCAAAAGACTGTTTTGTAAATCTGTGTCTCCTTTGCTGTCTCCCATATAGGGTTAACATCTCCATCTTCCTCAATTCAATATATATGCCTTAGTACAGTGTATTGGTGTTTTTCTTTCTGACTTACTTTGCTCTGTATAATAGGCTCCTGTTTCATCCACCTCATTAGAATGGATTCACATGTGTTCTTTTTAATGGCTGAGCAATATTCCATTGTGTCTATGTACCACGGATTTCTTACCCATTTGGCTGCTGATGGATATCTAGGTAGCTTGCATGCCCTGGTTATTGTAAACAGTGCTGTGATGAACATTGGGGCTCACGTGTCTATTTCACCTCTGCGTGAATCAGGATTTGAATGAGGAGATACCATGATGACTATTAGCCTGTTAATGGTAAACCGTGCACATGAGTTTGGTTGAAGGAGTGGGACCAAAGTTGGAGATGGTTGTTTCAAACCCGCTGAGAGTGCTCAGATGGACATGTGTGGTGCTGTCCTACTGGGGGACATCTCTGGTTGCTCTGTTCTCACCAGCAACGAAGGATCTTCTTTCCTTTCTTTCACTTACCTTGTTTCCCTTTCTCCCTCTTTCCTCCCTACCTGAATTTCTTTCACAAAGATTCAATGTGCTGCGCTGTGCTATGCTTCGCTGTTAAGCCATGTCCAACTCTTTGTGATCGGATGGACTGTAGCCCTCCAGTCTCCTCTGTCCATGGGGATTCTCCAGGAAAGCACACTGGAACAGGCTGCCATTACCCCCTCCAGGGGATCTTCCCAACCCAGGGATGGAATCCTGGTCTGCCATGTTGCAGGTGTTTTTTTTTTTTTTTTTTTTTTTTTTTTTTTTTTTTACTATTTGAGCCATCAGGGAACACTTAAAATGGGCTTCATCTGACACTATGTTTTTCATATCTATAAGATAAAGTGGGTTTTTTTTTTAGGATTTAAAGGACTCTCCTTGTTTTTAGAAGACACAAAACATATTTATTCCAAGTATCCTAATGGCTCTGTCTGCAATTACTAATATCTATGCCAATACTGCCTGATTTTCAGTTCGCAAGGGAATTTTAGTATGATTTTTCTTAACTTCGTGAGATTTAATATGTTCTTAACTTGGTTCAGGGCTAATTTCATAGTCTTCTTGTGAATTGGCTCTTCATGTATTTAAACATGTCTTCATAAATTTAAAGGCCCGTGATACATATTTTTGTAAAGTATTGGCTCGTGCGTCTTGGCCATTTTTCTAACAGGTTTTAAGATTTTCTAAAAATTCTAAGAGACATCTTTGGGGTTTGTTTACGGCATGCTGTGTCTAACTCTTAAAATATTCAGCAGAGTGATGGACCCTGGGTGAGTAAACAACAAATGGACAACAGGATGTGAACACTTCACAGGAAACCTAGGAAGACACACTAAGCTAACAAACTGTCTCCAGGGGTGCACCTCAGGCTGGTTGACCCTACGAGTCAATTGGAAAAATGAGGACTGAGGTGGAGCACACAATCCATTCCCCTTTGCTCCAGAGCCAACCAGCTCAATGAGAGATCATGGGAACTAGATGCACAGGACAGGATGACTCAGTGTTTCATCCAAGAACCTGGAAGCTTGTGGCAGCTGCTCATGGAAATGAATTCCACCTTGTTGTTGGCTGTGAGGTAAGCTCCAAGGGAGCTTCCAGAAAGAAAACAAGATGAGAAAAGAGATTTTTGAGGGCACTTGTTGAGAAGTCCTTGGAACCCAAGGCTCACACAGCTCTGGGCAAGCTCCACCCCTTGCTGGGAATACTAATCAACTGCAGGTGGGCCTTTCCTGCACGGGATCCCCCAGCACAACCTGAATCATGCATTTCTTTGCCTCTTCCCTATTACCCTGTTCAAACCCAAGTCTGGGTACTACTCCTAGTGAGGTGACTCTGAGTGGTAGACTTGAAACGAGACAGCTCCGTGTAGAGCAAGGGCAAGTGTATTCACTGCATTCTCAAAGCCTGAAGACAAGTGTTTCCGACTGGTGACCAGAACATGGAGGCGAGCTCCAGGATCACTGAGACTTGGGGGCAGGATGGAAAGGTTTCTGTTGGCTTGCATAGAATTCAATGGGCTTCGAGGTGCATTAAGACCACATTGCAGGATAAACGGGCAATGATTCTCGCTTCCACAGACACTTAAAAACAACCTAGTTGGCATGGAGGGAGTTTAGGCAAGATATGAAAAGCTAGATAATGGTGAAAGCTGAGAGAGAACAGAATGAATGCCCGAGGAGTGTGGCTGTGGGACAAGATTGGGAGGAGATGCACTCTGACTGCTCTGTGACCCATCAGAGTTGACATAGAGGTGAGGGTGGCAGGTGAGTTTGCAGACCCCTTTAGGGCATTACTAATGCCTCATTTCTCCCAGCAAATCATCTGAATTCCTCCCCATCCTCTGCTAGACATGTCGAGATGGGGCGTTGTGATGTCAAAGCCCACCCAGGGCCACCATTGGCTGGGGAAGAGACTTACTGACCTCATAAAGCATTAGGATGAGGCTCCATGGGGACGGGTATATATAGGGGTAATCAGGGGCTCTGAGCAGGCCACTGTGAGTCCTCCAAATTACTGAGGTGACTGGGAAGCCAGAAGGTTCCAGAGTAGTTATGGAACACCCACCTCCTGTTACCCAGGAGAAGTTGAAGACCCCCTATCAATTGAGGTCCAGACAAAAATTTCAAGGTGAACTGAACCTAACCAAACTTTTCTTGCCCACTGAACCCACCCCAGAAGACACCCTCCGCTGTCCTTGCCTGGCACATAACCCTTCTCTGCCTAAACAGTTTTTCCTGAAGCCATCGTTCCCACCTGTCTTCACACTCTTCCCTAATCCAGTGCCATTCTTGCTCTCTGTCTTGTTTTCTCCAGGTGGCTATGGTAACCGTGAGGGTGAATAATCCCATTCCTGCAAAGCTACCCAAGAAAACTTCTCTGAAAACTCCCACCACAAAAAAGCTTAAGAAAATCAGATCCTCAAAGCTCTTTAGCCACAGATCCAAGACGAATGAACAGCTGAATCTTAAGGAACCAGAGGAGGTCCCAGAGACCATGGAGACCCCTGCCATTCCAGGTAATCAGAAGGAACCAGAGGAGGTCCCAGAGACCATGGAGACCCCTGCCATTCCAGCTAATCAGAAGGAACCAGAGGAGATCCCAGAGACCATTGAGACCCCTGCCATTCCAGTTAATCAGAAGGAACCAGAGGCGGTCACAGACACCATGGAGACCCCTGCCATTCCAGCTAATCAGAACGAACCAGAGGAGGTCCCAGAAACCATGGAGACCCGTGCTCTTCCAGCTGGACCAGTGGACAGCCAGTGACTTCGGGGCATGGCTAGAGACCTCAGAAATATACGGGGGTCTCGCTGCTGAGAACTGGCCAACAGTACAGATGGTGAATATTACAGCAACTGCATACATTAATAATGAAACTAAAATAAAACCAACCTGATGTGAAATTATATTTGTCTCTGAGTTCTCTGATAGTGGGGGGCAGAGAGGGCAGAGAAGGGATATGTGTGTGAGGAGGGAGGGAGATGGCTTCTGTGGAGTTGGAGATGGGACCAGAAGGTCCAGGTTGCCAGAAAATAGGGGTAAGAACTGGTTCCAGACTGAGCTTCAAAGACACACTTCCCATGGGAGAAGAGGAAGAGGACTTGGTGTTTCTCTCTGTAAGTGCAGAGTCGGACAGTTAGCTGGGGAGATATGTTGTGTGGGGGGGGCAGTTCCATTTGTTCAAAAGGCATACAAAGGAGCTGCCCCATCAAAAGAATGGAATATTGACATTTGCAGCAACATCAAATGTAGAATATTGACTCTAGTAACTCAGACAGTGATAGACAAACACTCTATGATATCACTTATAGATGTTCTGCCCGTAGTACAAATCCCAGATCGGGAAAGGAGACTCTTCGAGACAATGCAACTTGCAGTAGGGGAATTTACTACTGACTCGAACCAGGGCCTCCCGCTCTCACCAAGGTTGTGAGGATGAGAAGGCCGGAGCCCCATTTCTCTCGAGTAATTATTGGGTACAATAGGGTAGCTGGAGCAAGCGGATTGGTTACAGAGTTGCAAGGCAATTTTGGTTGGCCAAATCCTTGTGGGCCTTCAGCTTTCCCCTGATAGGGTCCCTTTTTCTTGCTAGGCACATGTTGATTGGCTTGCTCTACGTGGCCTGATAATTATGTTACTCTGTGAATCCAGGCCTACTCCTAATCTAGGCTGCCTGTCATGGCGTTAGCCGTGACAGCCTCACATTTCCCCCCTGTCTTTGTACTTTTTGGTGAGGAATCTTTCTCTCTTCCCTGTGAAATTGGCTGACATTGTTGTCTCAATACCATAATTTGGATGGTATTTAGGTGCTCTCTAATAAATCAGACTAGATGGTTTTAAATGCATGGACCAAAGGTCAGTAACAATATTAATATTATGAGTGGACCCAGGAGTGTGGAAATCAAAGTGGTCAACCAGGGGAGCGCTGAAACCAAGATTCAAACCAGCCTTGTTGGGCTTTTCATTCTCTCTTCCGCTGGGCTAGTCTCTCTCTTACTTTCTGGAGAGATTTTTGTACCATCCCTGAATGGTCGATAGAGAAACAGCATTCTTCTCCCAGTGCTACACGTAATCCTCTTTGTTGCAGAAACAACAAGTCGAAACCTCTCTTATTCTGTTACATTACTTCAGCCAAGGAGCTCAATATCTCCATCTATTGCAGCGCTTAGTTGATTATACTGTTTATCTTGCAAGGTTAAGGCTGCAATCTCACTTCCCATTTTTAAGGACCCAATAAGACTGCCAAAGTCAGGGCAGTGATTGGTTTTTGTTTTACCCTATATTGACCTGATGCATCTAACCTAGGTTGCAGCTCTTCCTTTGAGTAATACTTTAGCCGGGGGATCAGGTAGACTAGGACACAGAAATCTTGGGACGCATCAAGTCCTACCTTATGGACACACGGGGTTAGCCCAGCGGAGCAAGTCTACCACCCGTTTTCTGGTGGAAGTACCCACTGGTGAGTAGAATTGGGGAGGCTAGTCCTAGGGACTGAATTATTATCACCTAAGTGTTGATAAGTCTTAGGGATAGCTCCTATACAGGTGCCTATGCCCGTAATGGAGCCTACTGTCAACCGGCCTGACCCAGGTTGTTGCTGCCGTCTGCAGGCCGAGACATATTATAGCAAAGCCAGCAACCATTTGCTAAGTCCAGACGAGAGGCATTTAGGGTGAGTTAAGCTGAGGAGATCATTTTCATAAGGGGGTATGTTGGTGGGGACATGTTAACCCTGGGGGGTCCCATGGTGCATGGAGTCGATTTATTAGCCTCACTTTGATTCTGGGAGGGAGGCTTTAGGGTTGTTCCCTGGTTTGGTCCTAAGGCTACTTTGGGTACCAATTAGAGTGGTCCCTGTTTTAATTTAAGCTCAAACCAGAATCCTGTGTCATAGCCAGTCTTGTAAAGATGGAGGCCCCAAGCTCGGCCAACATCCTATTTGGTAAATTTCTTTCCTTTTTCTGTGAATTTGATCTGTAATGGGAAATATTGCCCAGGTTTGGAGGATACTCCCTTAGTTGGACATTTCTGGGAATTCAGGGGTGATTTACCTGAATGAGGTACTTGTCGGAGTTAGTGAGCCAATGGACTATTCCCGTGGTTTCGCAACCCCGAGTGGCGCAATAAAAAGAGTCAACTCCCCCACATTTTTCAATTTAGTTCTGATCCCTTCCTCCCCTCGGGCAGACGTAGACAGGCACCTGTTCGTAGTACTGTGGGCCTTTTCGCTCACAGTTACCGGTGAACAGTCTGAAAGAGCCATGGGCAAAGAACTTGGTCAGTTGGTGTGGACCAAACCCATTACCCTCAGTCACCAGCACGCACAAATCAAAGGTCAGTACTGGCCACCATGTCCCTTTGGGGGCCATGTTGGAGCTCAAATTAAGCACTTCTCCAGTCTCAGGATTGTAGATCACCAAAGTCAGGTTAGCTGGCTGATGAGGTTTGTGGCTGGTTGCTCCTGGGCCGATGAAAACTGTTATCAGCAGGAGAGTTACGAGGCTCCCGTCGTACAAGTTTCAGTTTCAAAGGATTTGACGGGTGAGGTCTTGCCTCCCATTCTGCTTGCACCTTCTCTTGTTATTCCGGGGTGGCTTGCTGCATGTGATTGCAGTGAACGCAGGGCCCGATCCTGTCGACCTTAACAGCAGTAGGAGTGGTAAGGAGAACAACATAAGGGCCTTTTCATCTAGGTTCTAATGCTTTAGATTGGTGTCGTTTTTCCCAAACCCAATCACCCGGGCCAATATTACTTGAGGGGAAGGTCCCCTTGCTTGGACCCTCGTGTATGTCTCGAATTAGTTTCCAAACATGGCTATGCACCTTACATAATGCCATCATTGTTTGCTGGAATTGTCCCAAGGAAGGGGGGGGTAGGCATTTTTCCTCAAATATAGGACACACAGGAGGGGGTCTTCTATACAGAATCTCAAAAGGGGTAAGATTCAGCTTAAAAGGGTTGTTATGTGCTCGAAAGAGAGCAAAGGAAGGAGGGTCACCCAGTCCCCACCAGTCTCTATTGCCAACTTTCTCAAAGCTTTTTTTAGGGTCCGATTCATTGTCTCAACCTGTCCTGAGCTGTGGGGATTATATTCACAATGTAACTTCCATTTTGTCCCCCCTTGTACAATCTGGCTCACAAAGGCAGGTCTGTTAACAGAGCCCATAGTCACTGGCAGCCCGTGCCTAGGCACTATCTCTCCTAAGATCTTTTTAGCAACCACTGTTGCTGTCCCTCCCTTAGTGGGGCAGGCTTTTACCCACCCCAAGTAGGGATCTACCAGAACCAGTAGATAGCGATACCCTTACTTGCCTGGCCTTACTTCAGTGAAATCTATCTCTCAGTGTTGCCCTGGCTCTTTCCCTCGGTACCTCATTCCAGTGTGCTGCCTTTTCTCTGTCTTCATCAGCTGGCATGCTTTGCAAGCCTGGATTATCTCTCGTACAGTTGCATGTTGTCGAGGGAACCTCAGGCAGGCCGTCTGGAGAAGTGTCAAGGTCTTTTTTTTCCCCCAAGTGTGTAGTTGTGTGCAGGTGTTCACATAGGTGATGACCAAGGATGGCAGGCAATATCAGGTTGTTGTTTTGATCTTGGTACCATCCATCTTTGTCATCCTTCTGGAGGGTGGTATCCTAGTTAATCCAAACAAGGTTAGGGACGGAATAGTCGGGGACTGGCGGCAGAGTTCCCATACCAGGAGGTGGAAGTCACATGGCTAATATGGGGGTGGCGTAGTCCCGGCTGGCCACTTCTTGAGCGGCCGCATCAGCAGCCTGATTGCCCTATGTCCTAGGGTCTTTTCCTTTCTGTTGACCAGGGAAATGTACAATTTTTACTGCCCAGGGCAGTTGAACTGCTTTCAGGAGCCTGCACATCTTGGGCAAATTCTTGACATTTTTTCCCTCCACTGTTCTAAATCCCCTTTCCTGGTATATCGGACCTTGAATATGGACAGTGCTAAAAGCATATCAGCTGTCCATAAAAATGGTGACTCTCTTCCCTTTTGCTTGTTCCAGAGCCTGTATTAGGGCAATCCATTTTGCTTTTTGTGCAGACGTGTTTGGGGGAAGAGTCTCAGCCCATATTGTCTGTCCTGAATCATTAACTATAGCTGGTCCCGCCTTCCTTTGTCCATCTTTTACATAGGTGCTCTCATCAGTGAAGCATACTAGCACACTGTTGTTTAGCAACACATCAGTTAAGTCTTTTCGAGCTGCCAGGGCCTCAGCCAGTATCTCACTGCAATCATGGAGAGGGCGGTCCTTCTCTGGGTTAGGTAGAAGCATGACTGGATTCAGGAAGCAAGGGGTCTGAAAACGCACCCATGGGGCATCAAGCAGCAGGGCGTGGTAATGTGTCAAAAGGGCATTGGAGATTCACTTACCCGCCGGCTGCTTTAAAACCCCTTCGATGGCGTGGAGGTTGTCAACCCAGAGTTGCTGTCCATACGTCAACTTCTCGGCGTCGAGGACGAGGTGGGCAGTGGCTGCAATGATGTGCAGGCAAGGAGGCCACCTAGAGGCCACCGGGTATAATCGCATTGAAAGATATGCCACCAGACGCTTCCATGGTCCCCATTGTTGCATCAAGACCCCCTTTCCTATTTTTTTGCTTTTCATCTACAAACAGCTGGAATGGCTTCTTTGGGTTAGGCAGGGCAAGGACTGGGGCTTTTAGTAGGGCCTGTCTGAGTGTCTGGAAATCCTGTTTCATTGGCTCAGTCCAAGTCCAGTCTGGGGTCTCTCTATTATTAAATACCGTTTCAGCAGCTTTCAGTAAGTCTTGTATTGTCTGTTCTCTTAACCCCTCTCTCTTTTGTAATTTTCTCTTACTATCTGGGGCTGCTTGATTCACAAACGCTAGTAGAATTGCAGCATGTGGTTCCTAATCCTGGAGGTCTATAGGTATATATTGCCTAAAGGCTTCCATTAGCCTCTCTAGGAAGGCTGACGGTCTCTCAGTGGGCTCTTGCCTTACTAAATTTACCTTCAACAAATTTGTCGGCTTTCTAGCTGCGGCTCGCGGGCCAGCCATTAGAGTCTGGCGGTACATTCGGAGATGCTCCCTACCTTCCACTCACTCAAAATCCCAGTTAGGCCGCAACAGAGGAAACCCCTCGTCCATGAGATGAGGCTGGGCGGTTGGTCTCCTGTCGACCCCTGGGACCCGTTTCCGTGCCTCTGTTAGGATTTCCTCCTGTTCTTTTTTGATGAAAACCACTTGCAACAGCTGCTGGCAATCATCCAGGTGGGTTTATGAGAGAACAAAATGGAATCTAAGAGGTCAATGAGGCCTTGGGGTTTCTCGGAAAAACGAGGATTTTGGGTTTTCCAATTATACAGATCACTCGTGGAAAAGGGCCAGTACTGATAGGTTCACTCTCTATCTGGGTTAGCTGGTCCCACTCAGACGGGGAGTGTCTGTAGAGTAGATGAAGGTAACTCTGGGTCCCCATGATCTTGCTCACCCCTATTTCCTCTATTTCTTCTCCGGGGTTGGGGTTCCCTTATCCCTTCTGATTCATCGGAGGGGAGGGCTCTTCCCCCAGGGGTAACCTGCAAAGGAGGAGGAGCATAAGGAGGGGGCCTAATTTTCATCTCTAAGTCAATCAGGTTTGGGTACGAGGATTCCTACAGACTGATTTTGGGTCCTTGTTCTTCTCGGCTTCTTCTGGGGGAGTGGGGGTTTCCATAACCAGGGCTTGTACATTAGGAGAATCAGGGAGTTTGTGAACAAAAGGTTTTAACCATTCGGGCTGATTTTCTACTAGATCTTGCCAGACCATACCATATGGGACTTGGCCCGGGGGGCCCCAGGGATCAGGAGCCATACTTTTCTCTTTTACCGCCCGAATAAGAGAAGGTTGAAAAGTTCCCTCTGGAGGCCATCCAACTTGGATGGCGGGCCACTCTACAGAGCAAAGGGTCATTAATTTACTCCTTGTAACCATAGCGACAGATCATACGCTCTAGCCCTGACATCTGAGAAATGATCAGTCATGAGAGAGAGCGGGGTAGATTTTTCTTGCCCCATAGCAAGAGCCAGAAGAAGGTCACTGAGAATTACCACCAAAAAATCCTACTGGGAGTGGTGGCGGCCAGGAGGTTGGGCTTGTGGTATGCTTTGTGGAACTATTTGAGTGCCTTAGTCGTTGCCCGGAAGTTTTCTTGTTGGGGGCGGGCACCCTGAGGGTTTTTAGCCCGTTCTGTGATGCCCTTATTCTTTTACGGGAGTCTTCCAGTGGCAGGCGCCCTATTGGCTCTTAAGTGCCTGTCCCGTGCCCACACAGACGGGTTTTTATTTGGTCAGATTCTCGGTTTAGAATACGAGAAAAAGAAGAGTTTCACCCTCTCGGGCTCCCGTTACTGGGGCTGACTTGTTGGGAGGCCTTCAGAATCCGCCAGACAGTAGCCCTGGCCGGGACTCGTCAGTTGCCCTGACAACTGTCTGCCTGTTCACTGAAACTCTCAGAAACAGAAATGAGGCTCCAAGGCTTTATAGGAGAAAGTAGACTATGACACTCCAGAGAAAAACGAGTCAGGAGATAATGCCAGCAGTTATACAGATGCGAAAGGGCGTAGAAAAACACATAGACAGACACACATCGGCCGACAACACAGACCTGGGGGGCGGGACCACCTGAGTCTCCCTATCCTCTGGAATAAGGGTCACCTTACCACATGGCATCCACTGTTCCCCGGATCCGGGCTTAGGAGAGGAGATCTCTTTCCCGCAGAGCCGGCTGCTTTCCAGCGTGCTCGCTGGCCTCGACCTCACACTGGCCTGAACTGCCAATCCGTTCCCTTATGGATAGCTTTCCCTCACGCCAGACACCTTCCTGCCTTTTAGCATAACCTCGGATTTACACTGGACTTTTCCAGACCTGCCTGAGCACCGGTGCTATTACCTGTCCTTTTTCCGCTTTGTTCCAAAGAGCGTTCTTCCCCGGTCAAGGGATCCTGGACGAGCCCCCAAATGTTCTGTCCATAGTTGAGACAATGCAACTTGCAGTAGGGGAATTCATTACTGACTCTAACCAGGGCCTCCCGCCCTCACCAAAGGTGTGAAGACGAAAAGTCCCTGAGCCCCAGTTCTCTCGGGTATTTACTGGGTACAATATGGTAGTTGGAACAAGCAGATTGGTTACACAGTTGCAAGGCAATTTTGTTGGCCCAATACTTGTGTGTTTTCAGATTTCGCCTGATAGGCTCTCATTTTCTGGCTAGGCACATGTTGATTGGCTGGCTCTAGGTGGCCTGATAATTTTGTTACTCCGGGAAACTAGGCCTATTCCTAATCTAGGCTGCCGCAAAGTAGAGAATATGATAAAAATGGAGGTGCACAGATATAGAGAAGCATCTACTGGTTACCAGTGGGGAGGGGATGAGGGAGGGGCAATACAGAGGTGGGAAAGTGGGAGCCACGCAGTGTTAGTAAGGTGGAAGATGAGCTCAGGAATGCATTGTACAACATGGGGAATAGAGACAGGACTTTGTCATAACTATAAATGGAAAGCCAGATTTAATAGTTGTATAATAAGAAAAAAAGGAAAGAAAGAGGGGGGAAGAAGGAGGGAACAAAGGAAGGAAAAGAATGGCGTTTTTGGAGGTCAAAAAGCCAATACTGATTAGGCCCTTTTTGCAAAGGGATGTATCTTATTTTATTTATTTATTTTAATTGGTGGGTAATTACTTGACAATATTGTGGTGGTTTCTGCCATATACTGACATGAAACAACCATGGGTGTACATGTGTTCCCGATCCTGATCCCCCCTTCCACATACCTTCCCATCAAATCCCTCTGGGTCAGCACAGTGCACCAGCCCTGAGCACCATGTCCTATGCATCACGCATAGACTGGTTATCCCTTTCACATATGATAATATACATGTTTCAATGCTATTATCTCAGTTCATCCCACCCTCTCCGTCTACGAGAGAGTCCAAAATACTGTTCTGTAAATCTGTGTCTCCTTTGCTATCACCCATATAGGTTTATAATCTCCATCTTCCTCAATTCAATATATATGCCTTAGTATAGTGTATTGGTATTTTTCTTTCAAGCCTACTTCACTCTGTATAATAGGCTCCACTTTCATCCACCTCATTAGAATGGATTCACATGTGTTCTTTTTAAGGGCTGAGCAATATTCCATTCTGTCTATGTACAACAGCTTTCTTACACATTTGTCTGCTGATGGACATCTAGGTTGCTTCCATGCCCTGGTTATTGTAAACAGTGCTGTGCTGAACATTGGGGCACACGTGTCTTTTTCACTTCTGGGTGGATCAGGATTTGAATGAGGAGAAACCATGATGATTATTAGCCTGTTATTTGTAAACCCTGCACATGAGTTTGGTTGAAGGAGTTGGACCAAAGTTGGAGATGGTTGTTTCAAACCAGCTGAGAGTACTCAGATGGACATGTGGGGTGCTCTCCTGCTGGGGGACATCTCTGGTTGCTCTGTTCTCACCAGCAACAGAGGATTTTCTTTCCTTCCTTTCATTTCCCTTGTTTCCCTTTCTCCCTCTTTCCTCCCTACCTGAATTTCTTTCACAAACATTCAATATGCTGCACTGTGCTTCTTTGTTCAGCCATGTCGAACTCTTTCTGACCCCATGGACTGTAGCCTGCCAGGCTCCTCTGTCCATGCGGATTCTTCAGGCAAGCATACTGGAGCAGGCTGCCATTCCCCCCTCCAGGGGATCTTCCCAACCCAGGGATTGAATCCTGGAATCCCATGATGCAGGTGGGTTTTTTGCTTTTCTTTTCTTTTCTTTTTTTTTTTTTTTACTGTCTGAGCCATCAGGAAAACCCTTAAAATGGGCTTCATCTGACACTATGTTTTTCATATCTGTAAGATCAAATGGGGTCTATTTTATGATTTACATGACTCTCCTTATTTTTATAGCACACAAAACACATTTATTCCAAGTATCCTAATGTATCTGTCTGCAATTACTAATTTCTATTCAACTATTGCCTTAGTTTCAGTTCTCAAGGGAAGTTTAGTATGACTTTTCTTACCTTCGTGAGATTTAATATTTTCTTAACGAGGTTCGGGGCTAGTTCCATGCTCTTCTTGTGAATTGGCTGCTCATGTCATTAGACATGTCTTCATAAATTTAACGGCCAGTGATACATCTTTCTTATAAAGTGTTGGCTCATGCCTCTTGCCAATTTGTCTATCAGGTTTAAGATCATCTAAAAATTCTAAGAGTCATCTTTTGGGTTTGTTTACAGACTGCTTTTTCTACCTCTTAAAATGTTCAGCAGTGTAATGGACCCTTGGTGAGTAAGCAACAAATGGACAATAGGATGTGAACAATTCACAGGAAACCCAGGAAGACCCACTAAGCCAACAAACAGTCCCCAGGGGTGCACCTCAGGCTGGTTGACCCTACGTGTCAATTGGAAAAAGGAGGACTTAGTTGGAGCACACAATCCATTCCCCTTTCCTCCAGAGCTAACCAGCTCAATGAGAGACCATGGGAACTAGATGCACAGGACAGGAGGACTAAGTGTTTCGTCCAAGAAGCTGGAAGCTTGTGGCAGCTGCTCATGGCATTGAATTCCACCTTGGTTTTGGCTGTGAGGTAAGCTCCAAGGGAGCTTCCAGTATGAAAACTAGATTAGAAAAGAGATTTGTGAGGGCACGTGTTGAGAAGACTTTGCACACAAGGGTCACGCAGATCTGGGCATGCTCCAACCCTTGCTGGGAATACTAAACAGCCTCTGTTGGGCATTTCCTGCATGGGATCCCTAAGCACAACTTGAAACATGCATTTCTCTGCCCCATCCCCATCACCTTGTTCAAACACAAGCCTGGGTAGTACTCCTAGTGAGGTGACCCTATTCCTAGACTTGAAACGAGACAGCTCCGTGTCGAGCAAGGGCAAGTGTATTCACTGCATTCTCACAGCCTGACGACAAGTGTTTCTGACTGGAGAGCAGAAAACGAAGGCAAGCTCCGGGAACACTGAAACTTGGGGGCAGGATGGAAAGGGTTCTGTAAGCTGGCCCAGAATTCAATGGGCTTCAAGGTGCATTAAGACCACTTTGCAGGATAAACGATCAATTATTCTCACTTCCACAGACACTTAAACACAACCTAGTTGTAATGGAGGGAGTTGAGGCAAGATATGTAAAGCTAAATAATGGTGAAAGTTGAGAGAGAACAGAATGAATGCCCAAGGAGTGTAGCTGCGGGGCAGGGTTTGGAGGAGATGCACCCTGCCTGCTTTGTGAACCATCAGAGTTCAAATAGAGGTGAGGGTGGCAGGTGAGTTTGGAGGCCTCTTTAGGGCATTAGTAATGCCTCATTTCTCCCAGCAAATCATCTGATTGATCCGCATCCTCCCCTAGGGATGTCAGCATCAGGCTTTGTGATGTCAAAACTCACCCTGGGCCACCATTGTCTGGGGAAGAGATTTGCTGACCTCCTAAAGCATGAGGGTGAGGCTCCATGGGGACGTGTATATATCGGGGTGCTCAACGACTTGAGCAGACCACTGTGAGTCCTCCAAGTGACTGAGGTGACTGGGAAGCCACAAGGCTCCAGAGTAGTTATGGAAGACCCACCTCCTGCTACCCAGGAGAAGATGAAGACCTCCTATGAGTTAAGGTCCAGAAAAAAATGTCAAGGTGAACTGAACCCAGCCAAACTCCTCTGGCCCATCGACCCCACCCCAGAAGACACCCTCCCCTGTCCTTGCCTGGCACATAACCCTTCTCTGTCCACACCCCTTCTCCTGAAGCCATCGTTCCCGCCTGTCCTCACACTGTTCCCTAAACCAGTGCCATTCTTGCTCCCTGTCTTGTTTTCTACATTTGGCCAGGGTGACCGTGAGGGTGAATAACTCCATATCGGCAAAGCTGCCCAAGAAAACTTCTCTGAAAACTCCCACCACAGAAAAGCTTAAGAAAATCAGATGGTCAAAGCTCTGAAGCCAGAGTTCCAAGGCGAATGAACAGCTGAATCAGAAGGAACCAGAGGACGTCCCAGAGATGATGGAGAACCCTGCATTTCCAGCTAATCAGAACGAACAATAGGAGGTCCCAGAGACTACGGAGACCCCTCCCATTCCAGCTAATCAGAACGAACCAGAGGAGGTCCCAGAGACCATGGAGACCCGTTCCATTCCAGGTAATCAGAATGAATCAGAGGAGGTCCCAGAACCATGGAGATCCCTGCATTTCCAGCTAATCAGAATGAACTAGAGGAGTTCCCAGAGACCATGGAGACCCCTGCCATTCCAGCTAATCAGAACGAACCAGAGAAGGTCCCAGAGACCATGGAGACCCCTGCCTTTCCAGGTGGACCAGTGGACAGCCAATGATTTCGGGGCATGGATAGACACCTCAGAAATGCTTGGGGGTCTGGCCGCTGAGAACTGGCCCAAAGTACAGATGATGAATATTATAGCAACTGCATACACTAATAACGAAAATAAAATAAAATCAAGCTGATGAGAATCTATGTTTGTCTCTGAGTTCTCTGATAGTGGGAGGAAGAGAGGGCAGGCAAAGGATAACTATGTGAGGAGGGAGGGAGATGGATTCTGTGGAGTTGGAGATGGGACCAGAAGATCCAGGTTGCAAGAAAGTATTGGGAAGAACTGGTTCCAGACAGCTTCAAAGACACACTTCCCATTGGAGAAGTGGAGGAGGACTTGGATTTTCTCTGTGCCAGTGCAGAGATGGACACTTAGCTGGGCAGCTGTGTCGTGTGTGTGTGGGGGGCAGTGTCATTTGTTCAAAAGGAATACAAAGGAGCTGCCCCATCAACAGAATGGAATATTGGCAGTTGCAGCAACATGGAAGGTAGAATATTGAGTAAAATATCTCAGACAAAGATTGACAAATACTCTATGATGTCACTTATAGAATGTAAACATACCACAAAGTAGAGAATATGATAATAATGGAGGTGCACAAATATAGAGAAGCCTCTACTGGTTACCAGCGGGGAGGGGAAGAGGGCGGTGCAATACAGAGGTGGGGGAGTGGGAGGCACGCACTGATAGTTACGTGGAAGATGAGCACTGGGATGCATTGTACAACATGGGGAATAGAGCCAGGACTTTGTCATAACTATAAATGGAAAGCAAGCTTTAACAGTTGTATAATCAGAAAGAAACAGGGGGGAGAAAGGAGGGAGAAAGAAGGTAAAGAAGGGCGTTTTTGGAGGTCAAAAAGTCAATACTGATTAGGCAATTTTTATCAAAGGATTCTATTTTATTTTATTTATTTTATTTGCTGGGTATTTACAATATTGTGGTGGTTTTTGCCATACATTGACATGAATCAGCCGTGGGAGTACATGTATTCCCCATCATGATTCCCCCTCAAATCTTCCTCCCAATCCAATCCCTCTGGGTCAGCCCAGTGAACCACTCCTGAACACCCTGTCTTATGCTTTGAACATGGACTCGATATCCCTTTCACATATGATAATATACTTGTTTTAATGCTATTCTTTCAAATCACCCCACTCTCGCCGTCTCCCACAGAGTCCAAAAGACTGGTCTGTAAATCTGTGTCTCTTTTGCTGTCTCCCATATAGGGTTATCATCTCCATCTTCCTAAATTCAATATATATGCCTTAGTATAGTGTATTGGTGTTTTTCTTTCTGACTTACTTCGCTGTGTATAATACGCTCCAGTTTCATCCACCTCATTAGAATGGATTCACATTTTTTTTTTAATGGCTGAGCAATATTCCATTCTGTCTATGTACAACAGCTTTCTTACACATTTGTCTGCCGATGGACATCTAGGTTGATTCCATTCCCTGGTTATTGTAAACAGTGCTGTGATGAACATTGGGGCACACGTGTCTTTTTCACTTCTGGGTGAATCAGGATTTGTATAAGGAGAAACTATGATGATTATCTGCCTGTTAGGAGTAAACCCTTCACCTAGGTTTGGTTGAGGAGTGGTACCAAAGTTATAGATGTTTGTTTCAAACCGGCTGAGAGGGCTCTGATGGACGTGTGGTGCTGTCCTGCTGGGGGACATCTCTGGTTGCGATGTTGTCACCAGCAATGGAGGATTTTCTTTCCTACATTTCATTTCCCCTGTTTCCCTTTCTCCCTATTTCCTCCCTACGTGAATTTCTTTCACAAACATTCAATGTGCTACACTGTGCTGTGCTTCATTGTTCAGCCATGTCCAACTCTTTGTGATCCCATGGACTGTAGCCCACCAGGCTCCTCTGTCCATTGGGATTCTCCAGGCAAGCATACTGGAGCAGGCTGCCATTTCCCCCTCCAGGGTATCTTCCCTACCCAGGGATGGAATCCTGGTCTTCCCATGCTACAGGTGTTTTTTTTTTTTTTTTTTTTTACTCTCTGAGCCATCAGGAAACCCTTAAAATGGGCTTCATCTGACACTATGTTTTTCATATCTGTAAGATCAAACGGGGTCTATTTTAGGATTTCCATGACTCTCCTTATGTATAGAACACATAAAACACATTTATTACAAGTATCCTAATGTCTCTGTCTGTAGTTCCTAAAATCTATACCACTTCTGCCTCAGTTTCAGTTCTCAAGGGAATATTAGTATGATTTTTCTTACCTTCGTTAGATTTAATATGTTCTTAACGTGTTTCGGGGCTAGTTCCATACTCTTCTTGTGAATTGGCTGCTGATGTCTTTAAACATGTCTTCGTAAATTTAAAGCCCAGTGATACATCTTTCTTATAAAGTGTTGGCTCATGCCTCTTGCCCATTTTTTATCAGGTTTTAAGATCTTCTAACAATTCTAAGAGTCATCATTTGGGTTTGTTTATGGCGTGGGTTTTCTACATCTTAAAATCTTCAGTAGTGTGATGGACCCTGGGTGAGTAAGCAACGAATGGACAACAGGATGTGAACACTTCACAGGAAACCCAGGAAGACCCACGAAACCAACAAACTGTCCCCAGGAGTGCACCTCAGGCTGGTTTGCCGTTCAAGTCAATTGCACAAATGAGGACTGAGGTGGAGCACATAATCCATTCCCCTTTCCTCCAGAGCCAACCAGCTCAATGAGAGACCATGGGAACTATATGCACAGGACAGGATGACTCAGTGTTTCTTCCAAGAAGCTGGAAGCTTGTGTCACCTACTCATGGAAATGAATTCCACCTTGCTTTTGGCTGTGAGGTATGCTCCGACGGAGCTTCCAGCAAGAAAAGAAGATGAGAAAAGAGATTTGTAAGGGCACCTGCTGAGAAGAACTTTACACACAAGGCTCACACAGCTCTGGACAATCTCCACCCCTTTTTGGGAATACGAATCAGCCGCAGGTCTGCATTTCCTGCATAGGATCCCCCAGCAAATCTTGAAACATGCATTTCTCTGCCCCTTTCCCATCACCCTGTTCAAACACAAGCCTGGGGAGTACTTCTAGTGAGTCGACACTGAGTCCAAAACTTGAAACGAGACAGCTCCATGTGGAGCAAGGGGAAGTGTATTCACTGCATTCTCACAGTTTGAAGAAAACGGTTTACTGACTGGAGACCAGAAAATGGAGGCGAGCTCTGGGAACACTGAGACAAGTGGGCGGGATGGAAAGGTTTCTGTAGGCTGGCCCAGAATTCAATGGGCTTCAAGGTACATTAAGACCACATTGCAGGACGAACAAGCAATGATTCTCGCTTCCACAGATACTGAAACACAGCCTAGTTGTCATCGAGGGAGTTTAGGCAAGATATGAAAAGCTAGATAATGGTGAAAGCTGAGAGAGAACAGAATGAATGTCTGAGGAGTGTGGCTGTGGGGCAAGGTTTGGAGGAGATGCACTCTGCCTGCTGTGTGACCCATCAGAGTTGACATAGAGGTGAGGGTGGCAGGTGTGTTTACAGGCCTCTAGAGGGCAATACAAATGCCTCATTTCTCCTAGCAAATCATCTGAATTACTCCCCATCCTCCGCTAGACATGTCAGGATGGGGCTTTGTGATGTCAAAGCTCACCCACGGACACGTTTGGCTGGGGAAGAGACTTGCTGACCTCATAAAGCATGAGGGTGAGGCTCCATGGGGACGGGTATATATAGGGGTGCTCATGGGCTCTGACCAGGCCACTGTGAGTCCTCCAAATTACTGAGGTGACTGGGAAGCCACAAGGCTCCAGAGTAGTTATGGAACACGCACCTCCTGTTACCCAGGAGAAGATGAAGACCTCCTATCAATTGAGGTCCAGAAAAAAATGTCAGGTTGAACTGAACCCAGCCAAACTCCTCTTGCCCATGGTCCCCACCAAAGAAGACACCCTCCCCTGTCCTTGCCTGGCATATAACCCTTCGCTGTCCACACCCCTTCTCGTGAAGCCATCGTTCCCACCTGTCTTAACACACTTCCCTCAACCAGTGCCATTCTTGTTCCCTCTCTTTTTTTCCTCAGGTGGCCAGGGTAACCGTGAGGTTGAATAATCCCATTCGGGCAAAGCTGCCCAAGAAAACTTCTCTGAAAACTCCCACCACAAAAAAGCTTAAAAAAAATCAGATCCTCAAAGCTCTTTAGCGACAGATCCAAGGCAAATGAACAGCTGAATCAGAAGGAACCAGAGGAATTCCCAGAGACCATGGAGACCTGCCATTCCAGCTAATCAGAATGAATCAGAGGAGGTCCCAGAGACCATGGACACCCCTGCATTTCCAGCTAATCAGAAGGAACCAGGGGAGGTTCCAGAGACCTGGAGAACCCTGCCATTACAGCTAATCAGAATGAATCAGAGGAGGTCCCAGAGTCCATGGATACCGCTGCATTTCCAGCTAATCAGAATGAATCAGAGGAGGTCCCAGAGACCATGGAGACCCATGCTGTTCCAGGTAATCAGAACGAACCAGAGGAAGCTCCAGAGACCATGGAGACCCCTGTCATTCCAGCTAATTAGAATGATTCAGAGGAGGTCTCAGAGACCATGGAGACCCCTGCCATTTCAGTTAATCAGAAGGAACCAGAGGAGGTCCCAGAGACCATGGAGACCCCTGCCATTCCAGCTAATCAGAACGAACCAGAGGATGTCCCAGAGACCATGGAGACTCCTGCTATTCCAGCTGGACCAGTGGAGAGCCAGTGACTTCGGGACATGGCTAGACACCTCAGAAATGCTCGGGGGTCTCGCCGCTGAGCACTGGCCTACAGTACAGATGCTGAGTATTATAGCAGCTGCATTAATAACAAAAATAAAATAAAACCAACCTGATGTGAAATTATGTTTGTCTCTGAGTTCTCTGATAGTGGGGGGCAGAGTGGGCAGGGAAGGGATATGTGTGTGAGGAGGGAGGGAGATCGCTTCTGTGGAGTTGGAGATGGGACCAGAAGGTCCAGATTTCCAGAAAGTAGGGGGAAGAACTGGTTCCAGACTGAGCTTCAAAGACACACTTCCCATGAGAGAAGAGGAAGGGGACTTGGAGTTTCTCTGTGTGAGTGCAGAGACGGATGCTTAGCTAGGGAGCTGTGTCCTGTGTGGGGGGCAGTGCCATTTGTTCAAAAGGCATACAAAGGAGCTGCCCCATCAAAAGAATAGAATATTGACATTTGCAGCAACACGGAATGTAGAATATTGACTAAAATATCTCAGACAGTGATAGACAAACACTGTATGATATCACTTATAAATGTTCTGCCCGTAGTCCAGATCCCAGATAGGCAAAGGAGACTCCTCGAGACAATGCAACTTGCAGTAGGGCAATTTAATACTGACTCGAACCAGGGCCTCCACTCTCACCAAGGGTGTGAGGACAAAAAGGCCCTGAGCCCCAGTTCTCTCGGGTAATTATTGGGTACAATCGGGTAGTTGGCGCAAGCAGATTGGTTACACAGTTCCAAGGCAATTTTGGTTGGCCCAAAAGCTTTCCCCTGATAGGTTCCCTTTTTCCTGCTAGGCACATGTTGATTGGCTTGCTCTAGGTGGTCTGATAATTATGTTACTCTGGGAATCCAGGCCTATTCCTAATCTAGGCTGCCTGTCATGGCATTAGCCGTGACAGCCTCACACTCCCCCCTGTCTTTGTACTTTTTGGAGAGGAATCTTTCTCTCTACCCTGTGAAATTGGCTGATATTGTTGTCTCAATACCATAATTTGGATGGTATTTAGGTGCTCTCTAATAAATGAGACCAGACGGTTTAAAATGCATGGACCAAAGGTCAGTAACAATATTCATATTATGAGTGGACCCAGGAGGGTGGAAATCAAAGTGGTCAACCAGGGGGAGTGCTGAAACCAAGATTCAAACCAGAATTATTGGGCATTTCATTCTCTCTTTCGCTGGGCTAGTCTCTCTCTTACTTTCTGGAAAGAATTTTATACCACCCCTGAATGGTCGATATAGAAACAGCATTCTTCTCCCAGTGCTGCACATAATCTTCTTTGTTGCAGAAACAACAAAACGAAACCTCTCTTATTCTGTTACATTACTTCAGCCAAGGAGCTCAATATCTCCATCTATTGCAGCCCTTAGTTGATTATACTGTTTATCTTGCAATTTTAAGGCTGAAATCTCACTTCCCTTTTTTATAGCACCCAATAGGACTGCCAAATCAGGGCAGTGACTAGTTCTCATTTTACCCTATATTGACCCGATGGGTCTAACCTTGGTTCCAGCTCTTCCTTTGAGTAATACTTTAGCCGGGGGATCAGGTGGACTAGGACACAGAAATCTTGGGAGGCATTAAGTGCTGCCGTATGGACACATGGGGTTATTCCAGCAAAGCAACCCCACCACCCGTTTTCTGGCGGAAGTACCCACTGGTGAGTAGAATTGGGGAGGCTAGTCCTAGGGACTGAATTATTATCACCTAGGTGTTGATAAGTCTTAGGGATAGTTCCTTTACAGATGCCTATACCCGTAATGGAGCCTACTGTCAACCGGCCTGACCCAGGTTGTTGCTGCCGTCTGCAGGCAGAGACATATTATAGCATATTATAGACATATTAAAGTAGGGCCCGTCTGAGTGTCTGGAAATCCTGTTTCATTTGCTCAGTTCAAGTCCAGTCTGGGGTCTCTCTATTATTAAATACCTTTTCAGCTGCTTTCAGTAAGTCTTATATTGTCTGTTCTCTTAACCCCTTTATCTTTTGTAATTTTCTCTTACTATCTGGGGCTGCCTGATTCACAAACGCTAGTAGAACTGCAGCACGTGATTCCTCAGCCTGGAGGTCTATAGGTGTATATTGCTTAAAGGCTTCCATTAGCCTCTCTAGAAAGGCTGACGGTCTCTCAGTGGGCACTTGCCTTACTAAATTTACCTTCGCCAAATTTGTCGGCTTCCTAGCTGTGGCCTGCAGGCCAGGCATTAGAATCTGGCGGTACACTCGGAGACGCTCCCTATGTTCCACTGGCTAAAAATCCCAATTAGGCCGCAACAGAGGAAACCCCTCGTCCACGAGATGAGGCTGGGCGGTTGGTCTCCCCTCGACCCCCAGGACCCATTTCTGCGCCTCTGCCAGGATTCGATCCCATTCTTCCTTGGTGAAGAGCACCTGTAACAGCTGCTCGCAACCATTCCAGGTGAGGTTATGAGTGAACAAAATGGAATCTAAGAGGTCAATGAGGCCTTGAGGTTTCTCCAAAAAAGGAGGATTTTGGGTTTTCCAATTATACAGATCACTCATGGAAAAGGGCCAGTACTGATAGGTTCACTTTCTGTCCAGGTTAGCTGGTCCCACTTGGACGGGGAGTGCCTGTACAGTAGATGAAGGTAACTCTGGGTCCCCATGATCTTGCTCACCCCTATTTCCTCTATTTCTTCTCCGGGGTTGGGGTTCCCTTATCCTTTCTGATTCATCGGGGGGGGGGGGGGCTCTTCCCCAGGGGAACCTGCAATGGAGGAGGGGCATATGGCGGGGGCCTAATTTCCGTCTCTAGGTCAATCAGGTTCAGGTACGAGGATTCCTTCAAGACCACTTTTGGGCCCTTGTTCTTCTCGGCTTCTTCTGGAGGAGTGGGGGTTTCCATAACCAGGGCTTGTACATTAGGAGAATCAGGAAGTTTGTGAGCAAAAGGTTTTAACCATTTGGGTGGATTTTCGACTAGATCTTGCCAGACCATAACATATGGGACTTGGCCCAGGTGGCCCCAGGGATCAGGAGCCATAATTTTCTCTTTTACCACCCGAATAAGAGAAGGTTGAAAAGTTCCCTCTGGAGGCCATCCAACTTGGAAGGTGGGCCACTACGCAGAGCAAAAGGTCATCACTGGTGCTCTTTACTTCCTCTCTGGAAGACTCCTCAAAATACTCCAGGAAGGTAGCAGGGCCCGTATCATTGACCTTGGCCAAAAACTCTAGGACTTTCTTCTTGTTGGATTCCATGAGTGCTCTCAGACTCCACACGAACTCATAGCGAGGGGGATCACTGCTGGGCACCTGGTGGTACTCCACGTACTCTTCCCGCACCAGATCTTCTGTGAGGAACTTCCTGGTATCTCCAAAGATGAAGTGCCTTCTTCCATCATAGACGCCCAGAAAATTCAGGATCTTCCAGATCTTCTCAGAAAGACAGTGGCCATTCAGGTAAATGACGCCCAGAAGAGGCATCAGAAGACCATTCTTTGGCAGCCCCCGGTCACCTCTCATAAATTCACTGTCACTGAGATCTAGGTTGCTCACCAGGATATAGGAGTGACCATTGGGCCTGACTTCCTTCAGGACCAGGCCAAACACCATCTCTATGTGCTCAGAGGCTCTCTTGAGGATCTCAGGGAATTGCCCCCTATACCTTTTACTGATTGCCTTCAGCATTTCTGACATCTTAATGAGCTCCCTCACCTTATACTTATACAGCATCTTCTGCACCAACACCTCGATGTTCTTGGTCAGAGGATCTGTGTGAGAGCTCTCAGCAGCAGCTGAGGCCTAGGAGGAATTTTCACCTTCCTGACCTTGGCCCTCAGCACTACACCAGCTCTTGAGCGTGCTGCACCACTGACATCAGATCTTGAGTGTGCTGCAGCACCGACACCAAATCTTTTGGGTATAGCACCTGCAGCAGCACTGGTGGTGCCTTGGGCTCCCTGAGGCTCCTTCGGGCACCAGCAGCTGAGGAGCTTGAGGGAGCACTCTAAATCAGGAGGGAAGGGGGAGGCGGTCTCTTCTCCCCTATATGTGGTGGCTTGATCATGAAGACCCTGGGTCTCAGCCCGGGCTTGGTGATGTTTCTCGTGACCACAAACCTTACTCTTCTGCCTACGGGGCATGATGGTCACGGACAGTAACTACAGGTAGGATTCTGGGTCAAAGGACAGGAAATTGGTGCACCTGGAGGATGGAGAATGAGGCGATGTGAGCAACTTAAAATGGGGAGATTCCACCTTGACTTTATATCAAAGGCTGCCTCTGCAGGTGTCCTTGAGGACACTGCCCGAGGAACCCACAAGGCTCCTGTTTCATGCTCAGCTGTCCCCACAGAATCCCACAGAGGAGGAACAGAGGCCTTTGATTTTCCCTCTGCACCCTCTCAGCTCTGCTTTGAATTTACCAGCATTGGGGTCCTCTCAGCTCATCTTTTATTACCATGTCAAGTCTTGGTGGAGCCTGGGCACCCTGCCTTCTGCTACTCTGATGCAGACAACTTTAGACCTCCACATCATCCAGAAGCCAAGTGAAGGGATATTTCAGGCCACCTCTCTCCCAGGGGATACCCAGTGCTGAGGGCTCAGTAGGTTTTTTTTCCATCCTGAGTTCACTGGGATCACCATTCATGGTCTTTACCCTGGCTCCTTAAAACACTGGACACCAGTCTCCATTTGCTGACTGGTGGCTGCATCTTCAGACTAGACATTTCCCCTCCCCTAGACTTGGTATAAAGCGGTGAAGTAGATGCTCAACCTCACAGCTCTTTCCTGAGATTTCCTGGGCTCAAATCCAAGGGATGGGATAAATGAACTGAGTACTCACTCAGGTTCCTCAATTGGGCTCCTGGCAGAGAAGCTCTTATTTCTCCTGAATTGATGCCTGTGAGATAGTAAATGTCAATCAGCCTGTGTCCCAACAGAAGAAAGTAAGATGACCTTATCTTACCAAACAGTCTTCTAAGAACAGGTGCTATTACAGGCAGGTTGATGTCCCTGTGTTCCCACACAGGATCCCAATTCAACGCCTACAATATCTTTTTGCTTCTCTTTTCTTCTTTCTCTCTTTTCATAATTAAATTTATTTACTATTAATTGGAGGATAATTGCTTTACAGTATTGTTTTTGTTTCAGCCACACATCAATATGAATCAGCCATAGGTATACTGTATGTCCCCTCCCTCTTGAAGTTTCCTCCTACCTCCCAGCCCATCCCACACCTCTTAGCTATCACAGAGCACTGGGTTGGAGCTCTCTGTATCATACGACTAATTGCCACTGGTTATCTATTTTACATATGGTAATGTGTGTGTTTTCAATGTTACTCTCTCAGTTTGTCCCTCCCTCTCTTTCCCCCCGTGTCCACAAGCCTGTTCTCTATGTCTGCAAATCCACTGCTGCCCTGCAAATAGGTGCATCAGTACCATCTTTCAGCAAACCATGTATATGTGTTAACATACAATATTGATTTTCCTTTTTCTGCCTTAATTCACTCTGCAGAGAAAATTAGGACTAAAATTATCACATGGAAAGTGGAGCTAATATGGCAGAGGAATAGGACGGGGAGACCACTTTCTCACCTACAAATTCATCGAAAGTACATTTGAATGCTGAGCAAACTCCATAAAATCTTCTGATCACTAGCAGAGGACATCAGGCGCCCAGAAAAGCAGCCCATTGTCTTCGAAAGGAGGTTGGACATAATAGAAAAGATAAAAGGAGAGACAAAAAAGTTAGGGATGGAGACCTGTCTCAGGAAGGAAGTCTTAATAGAGGAAGTTCTAGGCATCAGGAAACCCTCTCACTTACAGGTATGGGGGAAGTTTTGGAGTTTCAGAGAACAACCTAAGTAGGAGGAAAAGTAAATAAAACCCACGGATTACATGCCTAAAGGCAACTTTCAGCAGAAAAGTACCCCAGACGCTCACAACCGCCACCAGATAGTGGGGGCTGAACGGAGAGGAGCGGGAAGCATTGCTTATGGTAAGAACCGGGCCTGAATGCCCTGTGGGCAATCGGAAGGAGCTAACCTGAGATGGCAACTTCAACTGTGGGACAGCAAGAGAGAGAGAGAAAATTAACCTGCAAAAAACCGTAACTGAAGACACTGCCGGCTGTTGGCAGAACAAAGGAAGGACTGAGCAATTCCAGAGAAGAGCTAACCAGCTGTGGACTGGCCTGTCCCCCGCCGGTGGCAGGAGGCAGGGGGGAGGGGAAAGGGGCAAACCTGGCCCCAAAGACAGCATCCCCTAACAACTGCAAATAGGTTTCCAGTCTCTAACCAAAGACTTTCTGAGATTCTGGAGGATTGACATCTGCCGGGAGGGTCGCATCTAGAGACCAGCTCCCCAGAAGAGACACAAGACGTGCCAGATGGGCAGAAACTGAGGCTGGGACCATGCAGGGGAGAAGGTGCACTGCACCCAGGGAGAGTGAGCCTGTCAAGCTCCTGGCTGCCTGAGCTGCTCAGGCTGGGGAAGGCACAAAACGCAGGCACAACTGAGTCCACGCTTTTGTGGAGGACCCGAAAACTGGAACCTGAGTGGCTTAGGCCTCAGAAGTGCACGCACCTCAGGGCCCGCTCCCTGTAGAGCAACCTGGAGCCTTGGCACTGTAGATGGGGAAAGCACACACGCCGTGACCGGGGACAAACCCAGTGTGGCTGGAACACTGCGAGTGCTCCCCACACACGCCAGTGATATGTTTGCAGTGCCGTCCCCTCCCTACAGCACGACTGAACAAGCGAACCTAAACAAGAGACCACCTCCGCCCGTGTGTGTCAGGGCGGAAATTAGACATTGAAGAGACCTGCAAACAGAAGCCAAATAAACAAAAGGGACCACTTCAGAAGTGACAGGTGCAACAGATTAAAATCTCTATAGTTAACACCGACTATACTGGAAGGAGTCTATAGATATTGAGAAGTGTAAGCTGGAAAAAGGAGCTGTCTGAAACTGAACCAAACCCACACTGCCCGTAACAGCTCCAAAGAAAAGCCTAGATGTAATTTTACTATATTTTTAATTAAAAAAAAATTTTAATGTTTTTCTTTTCTTTTTTTTTGGAAATGGCAACCCACTCCAGTATTCTTGCCTGGAGAATCCCATGGGGGGAGTAGCCTGATAGGCTACAGTCCATGTGGTTGCAAAGAGTTGGACACGACTGAGCAACTTCACTTTCGTTTTCACTTTCTATTACTCCTCTATTACTCCTTAATTTTCATTTTCATAACCCACTATAACCTTGCAAAAATAAAAGACCCTATTTTTAAAGCAAACTTCATATATATTTCTTAAATTTTTTTGTGTTTTTGTTTTTAATATTGTATTTTTAAGAGTCTAACCTCTACTCTAGATTTTTAATCATTGTTTTCCAGTATTTGATATCAATTTTGGACACTGAAGAATCCAATATTCAGTACCCATTTTTACTCAGAAGTGTGATGATTACTCTCTCCCCGTTTTGACTCTCCTTTTTCTCCCCCAGATCACCTCTATTTCCTCCATCCCCCTTCTCTTCTCAATCCAATTCTGTGAATCTCTGTGGGTTTTCTGGGCTACAGAGAACACTTAGGGAACATAGTACTGTGTAGATCTGTCTCTCTCCTCTTGAGTCCCCCCTTTTCTCCTCCTGCTCATCTCTATCTCCTTCCTCCCTCTCCTCTTCTTATTGTAACTCTGTGAACCTCTCTGGGTGTCCCTCATGGTGGAGAGTCTTTTCACCATTAACATAGAAGTTGTATTATCTGTGCTGTATAGTTGGAGAAGTCTTGAGGCTACTGGAAGAATAAGACTGAAATCCAGAGACAGGAGACTTAAACCCAAAACCTGAGAACATGAGAGAACTCCTGACTACAGGGAATATTAAGTCATAAGAGATCATCCAAAAGTATCCAGACCTACACTGAAACCAACCACCACCCAAGAGCCAATAAGTTCCAGAGCAAGACATATCACACAAATTCTCCAGCAACACAGGAACATAGCCCTGAGCGTCGACATACAGGCTGCCCAAAGTCACACCAAACCCATAGACCCATCTCAAAACTCTCTACTGGACACTCCATGGCACTCCAGAGAGAAGAAATCCAGCTCCACATACCAGAACACTGACGCAAGCTTCCCTAAACAGGAAACCTTGACAAGCCAATCGTCCAGCCACAACCACTGGGAGAAAACTCCACAATAAAAAAGAACCACAGACCACCAGAATACTGAAAGGCCACGCCAAATACAGCAATCTAAACAAGTTGAAAAGGCAGAGAAATACCCAGCAGGTAAAGGAAAATGAAAAATGCCCACCAAGCCAAATAACAGGAGGCGATAGGGAATCTATCTGAAAAAGAATTTAGAATAATGATAATAAAAATGATCCAAAATCTTGAAAACAGAATCGAGTTACAGATAAGTAGCCTGGAGATAAGGATTGAGAAGATGCAAGAAATGTTTCACACGGACCTAGAAGAAATAAAAAAGAGTCAATTAAAAGTGAATAATGCAATAAACGATATCAAACACACTCGGGAGGGAACCATCAGTAGAATAACGGAGGCAGAAGATAGGGTAAGTGAGGTAGAAGATAAAATGGTGGAAATAAGTGAAGCAGAGAGGAAAAAAGAAAAAAGAATCAAAAGAAATGAGGACAACCTCAGGGACCTCTGGGACAATGTGAAATGCCCCAACATTCAAATCATAGTAGTCCCAGAAGAAGATGACAAAAAGAAAGGCCATGAGAAAATACTCGAGGAGATAATAGCTGAAAACTTCCCTAAAATGGGCAAGGAAATAGTCACCCAAGTCCAAGAAACCCAGAGTCTGAAACAGGATAAACCCAAGTCGAAACAGCCCAAGACACAGTAATCAAATTAACAAAGATCAAACACAAAGAAAAAATATTAAAAGCAGCAAGGGAAAAATAACAAATAATACACTAAGGGATTCCCATAAGGATAACAGCTGATCTATCAATAGAAACTCTTCAGACCTGAGGGGAATGGCTGGACATACTTAAAGTAATGAAGGAGAGTAATCTACAACCCAGATTACTGTACCCAGCAAGGATCTCATTCAGATATGAAGGAGAATGCAAAAGCTTTAGAGACAAGCAAAAGCTGAGAGAATTCAGCACCACCAAACCAGCTCTTCAGCAAATGCTAAAGGATCTTCTCTAGACAGGAAACACAGAAAGCTTGTATAAACACGAACCCAAAACAGCAAAGTAAATGGCAACGGGACCATACCTATCAATAATTACCTTAAATGTAAATGGGTTGAATGCCCCAACCAAAAGACAAACACTGGCTGAGTGGATACAAAAGCAAGACCCCTATATATGCTGTCTACAAGAGACCCATCTCAAAACAAGGGACACATAAAGACTGAAAATGAAGGGCTGGAAAAAAATATTTCACGCAAATGGAGACCAAAAGAAAGCAGGAGTCGCAATACTCATATAAGATAAAATAGACTTTAAAATAAAGGCTGTGAAAGAGACAAACAAGGACTCTACATAATGATCAAAGGATCAATCCAAGAAGAAGATATTACAAGTATAAATATATATGCACCCAACATGGGAGCACTGCAATATGTCAGGCAAATATGAATGAGTATGAAAGGGGAAATTAACAATAACACAATAATAGTGGGAGACTTTAATACCCATTCACATCTATGGATAGATCAACTAAACAGAAAATTAACAAGGAAACACAAACTTTAAATGACACAATGGACCAGCTAGACCTAATTTATATCTATAGGAAATATCACCCTAAAACAAACAACTTCAACTTTTTCTCAAGTGCACATGGAACCTTCTCCAGAACAGATCACATCCTGGGCCATAAGTCTAGCCTTGGTAAATTAAAAAAAATTGAAATCATTCCAGTCATCATTTCTGACCAACGTGCAGAAAGATTAGATCTCAATTACAGGGAAAAAAAATTAAAAATTCAGACATATGGAGGCTAAATAACACGCTTCTCAATAACCAACAAATCTTAGAAGAAATCAAAAAGCAAATCAGAATATGCATAGAAACGAATGAAAATGAAAACACAACAACCCAAATCCTATGGGACACTGTAAAAGGAGTGATATGGGGAAGGTTCACAGCAATACAGGCTTACCTCAAGAAATAAGAAAAAAGTTAAATAAACCACCTATGTCTACACTTAAGCAACTAGAGAAGGAAGAAATGAAGAACCCCAGGGTTAGTAGGATAGAAATCTTAAAAATCAGGGCAGAAATAAATGCAAAGAAACTAAAGAGACCATAGCAAAAATCAACAAATCTAAAAGCTGGTTTTTTGAAAAGATAAACAAAATTGACAAACCATTATCAAGACCCATTAAGAAGCAAAGGGAGAAGAACCAAATCAACAAATTTAGAAATGAAAATGGAGAGATCACAACAGACAACACTGAAATACAAAGGATGATAAGAGACTACGACCAGCAGCTCTATGCCAATAAATTAACAACAGGGAAGAAATGGACACATTCTTAGAAAAGTATAACTTTCCAAAACTAAACCAGGAAGAAATAGAAGATCTTAACAGATCCATCACAAGCATGGAATCAAAACTGTAATCAGAAATCTTCCAGCAAACAAAAGCCCAGGACCGGATGGCTTCACAGCTAAATTCTACCAAAAATTTAGAGAAGAGCTAACACCTATCTCACTCCAACACTTCCAGAAAATCGCAGAAGAAGGTAAACTTCCAAGCTAATTCTATGAGGCCACCATCACCCTAATTCCAAAACCAAACATGCCACACAAAAAGAAAACTACAGGCCAATATCACTGATGAACATAGGTGCAAAAATCCTTAACAAAACTCTAGCAAACAGAATCCAACAACATATTAAAAAGATCATACATCATGACCAAGTGGGCTTTATCCCAGGAATGCAAGGATTCTTTAATATCCACAAATCAATCAATGTAATACACCACATTAACAAATTCAAAGATAAAAACCATATGATTATCTCAATAGATGTAGAAAAAGCCTTTGACAAATTCAACATCCATTTATGATTAAAACTCTCCAGAAAGCAAGAATAGAGGGAACATACCTCAACATAATAAAAGCTATATATGACAAATCCACAGGCAACATTATCCTCCATGGTGAAAAATTGAAAGCATTTCCCCTGAAATCAGGAGCAAGACAAGGGTGCCCACTCTCACCACTACTATTCAACATAGTTTTGGAACTTTTGGCCACAGCAATCAGAGAAGAAAAATAAATTAATGGAATCCAGACAGGAAAAGAAGAAGTGAAACTATCACTGTTTGCAGAAGACATGATCCTCTACATAGCAAACCCTAAAGACTCTACCAGAAAATAACTAGAGCTAATCAATGCATATAGTAAAGTTGCAGGATATAAAATTAACACACAGAAATCCTTTGCATTCCTATACACTAACAATGAGAAAACAGAAAGGGAAATTAAGGAAACAATACCATTCACCATTGCAAAAAAAGAATAAAATATTTAGGAATATATCTACCTAAAGAAACTGAAGACCTATACATAGAAAACTATAAAACACTGATGAAACAAATCAAAGAGGACACAAAGAGATGGAGAAATATACCATGTTCAAGGATTGGAAGAATCAATATTGTGAAAATGAGTATACTACATTACTTTTCCAACAAAGTCCGTCTGGTCAAGGTTATGGTTTTTCCAGTGGTCATGTACGGATGTGAGAGTTGGACTGTGAAGAAAGCTGAGCATCGAAAAATTGATGCTTTTGAACTGTAGTGTTGGAGAAGACTCTTGAGAGTCCCTTGGACTGCAAGGAGATCCAACCAGTCCATCCTAAAGGAGATCAGTCCTGGGTGTTCATTGGAAGGACTGATGCTGAAGCTGAAATTCCCAATACTTTGGCAACCTCATGGGAAGAGTTGACTCATTGGAAAAGACCCTGATGCTGGGAGGAATTGGGGGCAGGAGGAGAAGGGGATGACAGAGGATGAGATGGCTGGATGGCATCACCGACTCGATGGGCATGAGTTTGAGTAGACTGCGGGAGTTGGTGATGGACAGGGAGTCCTGGCGTGCTGCAATTCATGGGGTCACAAAGAGTCGGACATGGCTGAGCGACTGAACTGAACTGAACTGAACCCAAAGCAAACTATAGATTCAATGCAATCCCTATCAAGCTATCAATGGTATTCTTCACAGAACTAGAACAAATAATTTCACAATTTGTATGGAAATACAAAAACCCTCAAATAGCCAAAGCAATCTTGAGAAAGAAGAATGGAACTAGAGGAATCAACCTGCCTGACTTCAGGCTCTACCACAAAGCCACAGTCATCAAGACAGTATGGTACTAGCACAAAGACAGAGATATAGATCAATGGAACAAAATAGAAAGCCAAGAGATAAATCCATGTACCTATGGACAACTTATCTTTGACAAAGAAGGCAAGAACATACAATGGAAAAAGACAACCCCTTTAACAAGTGGTGCTGGGAAAACTGGTCAACCACTTGTAAAAGAATGAAGCTAATACACCTTCTAACACCATACACAAAAATAAACTCAAAATGGATAAAGATTTAAATGTAAGGCCAGAAACTATAAAACTCCTAGAGGAGAACATAGGCAAAACACTCTCTGACATAAGTCACTGCAAAATCCTTTATGAACCACCTCCCAGAATATTGGAAATAAAAGCAAAACTAAACAAATGGGACCTAATGAAACTTAAGAGCTTTTGCACGACAAAGGAAACTATAAGCAAAGTGAAAAGACAGCGTTCAGAATGGGAGAAAATAATAGCAAATGAAGCAACAAAGGATTAATCTCAAAAATATGCAAGCAACTACTGCAGCTCAATTCCAGAAAAATAAATGACCCAAACAAAAAAATGGGCCAAAGAACTAAACAGACATTTCTCCAAAGAAGACATGCAGATGGCTAACAAACACATGAAAAGTTGTTCAACATCACTCATTATCAGCGAAATGCAAATCAAAACCTCCATGAGATACCATTACACACCAGTCAGAATGGCTGCTATCCAAACGTCTACAAGCAATAAATGCTGGAGAGGGTGTGGAGAAAAGGGAGCCCTCTTACACTGTTGGTGGGAATGCAAACTACTACAGCCACTAGTACAGTGTGGAGATTCCTTAAAAACTGGAAGTAGAACTGCCATATGACCCATCAATCCCACTCCTAGGCATACACACCAAGGAAACCAGATCCGAAAGAGACACGTGCACCCCAATGTTCATCGCAGCACTGTTTATAATAGCCAGCACATGGAAGCAACCTAGATGCCCATCAGCAGACATGGATAAGAAAGCAGAGTGGTGGCACATAACGCAGAGTACTAACCACTATACCTTCACAGCAAAGAAGGAAACTAGAACACTTTCTAACACCATACAAACAAACAAACAAACAAACAAAAAAATCAAAATGGATTAAAGATCTAAATGTAAGACCAGAAACTATAAAATTCCTAAGGGAGAACATAGGCAAAACATTTTCTGACATAAATCACAGAAGGATCCTCTATGACCCACCAACCAGAATATTGGAAATAAAAGCAAAAATAAACAAATGGGACCTAATGAAACTTAAAAGCTTTTACACAACAAAGGAAACTAAAAGCATTGTGAAAAGACAGCCCTCAGATTGGGAGAAAATAATAGCAAACAAAGCAACATACAAAGGATTAATCTCAAAAATATACAAGCAACTCCTGAAACTCAATTCCAGAAAAATAAATGACCCAATCAAAAAATGGGCCAAAGATCTACACAGACATATCTCCAAAGAAGACACAGATGGATAAGAAACGCATGAAAAGATGCTCAACATGACTCATTATCAGAGAAATGCAAATCAAAACCACAATGAGGTACCATTACACGCCAGTCAGGATGGCTGCTATCCGAAAGTCTCCTAGCAATAAATGCTACAGAGGATGTGGAGAAAAGGGAACTTTTTTACACTGTTGGTGGGAATGCAAACTACTAGAGCTGCTATGGAGAACAGCATGGAGATTTCTTAAAAAACTGGAAATAGAACTGTCATATGACCCAGCAATCCCACTCCTGGGCATACACACCAAGGATACCAGATCTGAAAGAGACACGTGCACCCCAATGTTCATCGCAGCACTGTTTATAATAACCAGGACATGGAAGCAACCTAGATGCTCATCAGCAGACGAATGGATAAGGAAGCTCTGGTACATATACACCATGGACTATTACTCAGCCATTAAAAAGCATTCATTTGAGTCAGTTCTAATGAGATGGATGAACCTGGAGCCCATTATACAAAGTGAAGTAAGCCAGAAAGATAAAGACCATTACAGTAAACTAACACATACATATGGAATTTAGGAAGATGGTAATGATAACCCTATATGCAAAACAGAAAAAGAGACACAGATGTACAGAACAGAATATTGGACTCTGGGGGAGAAGGCGAGGGTGGGATGTTTCGAGAGAACAGCATCAAAACATGTATATTATCAAGGGTGAAACAGATCACCAGCCCAGGTTGGATGCATGAGACTAGTGCTTGGGGCTGGTGCACTGGGATGACCCAGAGGGATGGGATGGGGAGGGAGGATCTGGATGTGGAACACATGTAAATCCATGGCTGATTCATTTCAATGTATGGCAAAAACCACTACATTATTGTAAAGTAATTAGCCTCCAACTAATAAAAATAAATGGAAAAAATTAAAAAATAAATTACCACATGAGCCAACAATCCCATGCTGGGCATGTTCCCTGAGGAAACAGTAACTTAAAAAACACTTCTCCAAAGTTCGTTGCAGCACTCTTTACAATAGCTAGGGCATAGAAGTAAGCAAGGCCTACATTTGATTTATGACAGGATCTAAAATTTCTCAGTGTGCTGACCACGCCCCTCAGACCAGGGCAGAGTGCTCAGAGGGCTCTTGCTTCCCCTTTAGGCTGCAGTGGGAACCGCCATGTATTCTTGAGGTCTCAAAGGGATGATGACAGGAAGGATTTGGTCTGAATGATGTGGTGTGGAACATCCCCACAGCCCCCGAGGTTCTCATCATCCCACCAGGGAACCCAAAACTCTCTCTTCCCAACCTGACGCTCCCTACTTTGACATGGTCTCTCACTTCCCTGAGATGATCTGGGAAGTGGCATGTCAAAATGCCCGAATGCGACTCCATTTTTTATGGGAGGAGCCCCCATCCTCACTCAGCGTCACATCCATGAATGTGTTGGGGACTAGGTCCCTTTGTTGAATTAAGTTTATTCCTTTAGAACAAGCTTCTCACCTCCCTGATCCCACCTCCAGCAAACGATAGGGAGCACCACTGTCGGCCAGCTCCACGTGGGGCCTCCTAGAGCTGAGTGCAGGGGGGCTGCTCAGTGTGGCCCCCATGCAGTTTTGAAGTCTGATAACTGGCCCTCAAGGCCGTTATCTAGGACCGAGAATTCCTTCAAGGGTAGAATCCGGGCCTACCCCCACAGACCAAAGCCTTCTCCTGAGACATGCTAGACCGCATTCAACCAATAGCTGTGAGGGACTCAAAAGAGCCAGATCACAGGGTTGGGATGCGGGCTGGGTCACTTTTCTTAACAGTGGGTTCCCAAAGTCCCTTCAGTTACATTCTGGTCCTCACCTTGGTTCCGGACAAGTCCTGGACACTGAAACACCACCAAAGAGACGCCACGACTCCCGGTCAATCTCCTCGCCTTTGAAGCGGAAGTGGACGGAGCTGCATACGGTCCTACGTGGGGTCTCCTGGGGCAGGGGCAAGGCACTACGGGAACCCCAGTAGCTCAAAATGCATCCGTCCACGGGTCCTCCTTGTACAGTGTGTTAGAGCCCGGGACGTCTCCAGCTATGAATCCAAGTCCTCCAGCACCCAAACAAAGCCCTCGTCTCCCTGAGTCCCTAGTGGGAGGAGTCAGGGCGCTGCTCTGAGCATCTCTGCTTGTCAGGAGGGCACCACTCTGTGAGCCTCCCTCGTTGGGGGAGACCCTCTCATTAGCACTGATGGTCCTCACTTTAAGTCCGGTTATGGTCAAGATGTCCCCCTCTGCAGATCTGGGGCCTAATTCTGCTAGAGGAGGCCCTGCCGTCCCCGAGATCACACAGGTGGAATGAGGGGACCAGTTAGAAGTAGCTCTTCTCGTCTCTCAGGGCTTAGAATTTACAGAATTCTATCTGGCTCCCTCTCCAGGTGTCCCCTCTAACAGTCAGCATTGTCATCTGAGGTCCTGCTTGGGCTCAGGTCCATTCCTCTGTGAAACGGAGGCTGATCCTATTAGACAGAGATCTCACCTCACTGAGACTTGCCAGACTGAAATCAACCTGACATCTGTCCCCAGAGCTTCCCAGGGAGCCCAGCATCAGATATTTTCCAGGGCCTCCTTTTACGGTGTATACTACCATGAGTCCACTTTCAAGTCCTCATATTGACACATGATAAATCCTGTAACTCCACTCTCTACTTTATGAAGCTTCTTGTCTTACATCAAGGTCCTAGTCTCCTGAGAATTCCACGTTGGAAGTCAGGGTGATCCCCTTGTGATCCTAGTCCATCAGGGCATCTGAGAACAGACAGTGTGGATGCAACTTGAGTCCTTCCAGATTCCTCCTGCTCAGCATCCTCACTACATCTACCACAGCCAGGGACTGCTCCCTCTACTGATCTAAGATTCCTCTTCTTAGTCTTTAGGTGACCCCTGTATTCAGGGGTGATTGTCTCCTCAGCCCTCCTTCATGGAGGTTCCCATATCAGCTTCTGTCCCTTGATTAAAGGCTTCCTGGGAAATGCATATTCCTACACACATTGAGCAGATACCCTCTAGAAAATCTTGGAGAAAAGGGGACCCAGGCCCAAAAGTGATGTAAAATTAGGAAATCAGAGCAGAAATCTAGGAACTCAGGACATATGTTATGTTGTCAGAGAAAAAGAGCTGATATATTCTTTCTCTTCAGCCAGATTTAGGGGGTCTGCTTAGTCGCTCAGTTGTGTGCGACTCTTTGTGACCCTATGGACTGTAGCCCTCTGGGCTCTTCTGTCCATGGGAATTCTCCAGGCAAGAATACTGCAGTGTCTGGCCATACCCTCCTCCAGGGGATTTACCAAATTCAGGAATCAAACCCAGGACTCCCATATTGCAGATGGATTCTTTACTTTCTGAGACAGTAGATTTAGGGTAGTTCTGAAGTATTTAGTCTCGGCACCTCCCTGTTGGTCCAGTGGTTAAGACTCTGCACTCCCAATACACAGGGCCTGGGTTCGATCCCTGGTCAGGTAACTGGATTACACATGCCAGAATTAAAAGTTCACGTGCCACAACAAAAAGCATCACATGCTGCAGCTAAAGAGCCTGCATGTGGCATCAAAGATTCCGAGTGTCACAACTAAATGTAGTGCAGCCAAAAAATAACTATTTTTCATTGAAAAATAAAATGTTTACTTTCTACATAGAAGGATAGTGCCACATAGTTTTGTAAGCCCTCGATCACTTGAGGGTGTCTGAATTTGCAAATGAAGATGATCATGTGGTTGCTGAACATCATCTCCTTCTCTCCTTTATTCATACCTCTTAATTATTTTGGTGTTTGTATTGCCTTGGCTATGTATCCCAACCCAGTGTTTTGGTCACAGAGTTCTTCTTTCTATCACTCAAGATATACTTTTGAGTGCTAGAAGACAGTGAATTAACTGCCTCATGAGCACGTCAGGCCGGGGCAAATGGAAGCGTATGTGCTCTGGACAAGTTCAGGCCAGCGCTCCTGTCCCAGCTCTGTATCTTATCAGTTGTGTGGACTTGGGTCCATCCCCAAACTCTGGGAGCCTCAGGTGAAGTGGCTTTTGTAGTGTCTAGTGGCATGTAGCTAAAGCACCTGGCACAGTGCCTGGACCACACTGAGACTTTACACAATATCTGTTTTTACTATGATTATGATTATTTTGTTCCCAGAGGATACCAACTACCCTGAAGAAGTTTTAAATCCAGGAGATGTGAGAGAATCTGTGGCATTCTTGGACATCAAACACCAAATCAGTCCAAAATGCTGTTTAGAAAGAATCTTTCATTTCCACTACTAAATCATATTTTGATTGTGGTGGTAGTTTTTTTTTTTTTTTTTTTTGTTTTTTAGCTGAATGAAATTCACATAGTTTAGAATTTGGTTCTGAGACTAATGCTTCCTTCCTTCCAAGCTGCTCTTTCATTTAAACAACTCCTAGACTTGTTTTGCCTTGGATAAGGAAATTGCAACCCACTCCAGTGTTCTTTCCTGGAGAATCCCAGGGATGGCGGAGCCTGATGGTCTGCCATCTATGGGGTCGCACAGAGTCGGACATGACTGAAGTGACTTAGCAGCAGCAGCAGCAGCAGAAGAGACTTGCCTACTGGCCCAGTAGCTATGTGGCTGAGAATCTGTGCTCCAAATGCAGTGGGCCTGGGTCCCATCCCTGATTAGGGAACCAGACCCCACTCCACACACCACAGGTAAAAGATCCTATATGCCACAACTATAACATTCCTCATGCTGTAACTAAAGAACTCTCAGGCTGCATGGAAATTCAAGGATCCTGGATGCCAAAGACAAGACCAAGAATAGCCAAATAAATAAGGAACTTGCCTAAGCTTCATTAGGCCTGGGAAGAATTGGTGGAGGAACACTGGGACATCACTGGCTTGGGCCCTCTCTTCCTCATCTTTCAAAGCTGTGATACCCAGGATCTCCGATAGCTCACAGAAGGGGTGAGGGTGGGGCTGGGTGGGCAGGGGTGGGACTGGGTGGACTGGGGTGGGGGTGGGTCCGCTGGGGTGGGTGGGCTGGGAGTGGGTGTGGGGAGAAGCCTGATGGAGTGTTCTACAGTCCTCATTCACAGTCCCCATCTTCATATCTATCAGAGCCTGACAGTCCTCCCTTTACTGGACTGTGTCCACAAGCCTCCAAACAAAGTTTCAGCTCTTACAGTTCGGCAGGGGAGAAGTCCAGGAATTGAGCACATGGGTGCCGCTTTGTGTCGCCATCTTCACTGCCCCATGCCTCGTTAGCACTCGGCGCTCTCCCGGGACTGGACTTAGGGTGTAGGTTTCCTTTATTTACAGAATCAAGTAATCGCTTATCTTGCAGAATGCCTTAGATCAAGGTATACGGAAGAAATCAGCCTAAGAGAATTGTAGGAACCGTCCCCTGCCGATCACAGAGATGAGACTTTGAGCATACTCTTCGTTACAGGACGGGGGAATGGTCCCTTGAGACTACATTCAGGTCCTCATCTTGCCTTCAGCTCAGTCCTGGGAATCCACTCCTAGCCACACGAATGCACTGAACATCAGTCCAAGCTCTTCACCACCAGCTTGGAAGTTTTGCGGAGACACTTCTGGCTATGGCTGCCCTGTGCAGGATCTCTTAGGGATGATGACAGGACCAGGGCTCTATGGGGACCCCGTCGTTCAGTGTTCAGCGGTCCCTGGGTCATGCTTTAGGGTCCTGAACATGCTGTCTGTCAGAGCCCGGTACCCTTTGCCCTACGGACTTGAGTCCTCCAGCCCCCAAGCCAAGCCCTCACCTCTCTAAGTCCCTAGTGGAGAGTATGGGCACTGCTCTGAGCATCTCTCCCTGACAGGAGCAGCGCCACTTTGTGAGCCTTCCTCCTTGGTGGCAGAGACCCTCTCATTAGCACTGATGGGCCTCATCTTCCCGGTGGTGATGGCCAAGATGCCACCCTCCTAAGAACTGGGGTTTCTATCCTGATAGAAAAAGTCCTTCCCTCGCTGAGACCAGACATAAATGAAGAGGCTTCTCATCCCTATAACTCTGCCTGGAAACTCTGGGGTTAAGAATAGGGGCAGGGGTCTGCAAAGCCTCCTCATTTGTGGGTCTAGTGATACTTCTTTCTTCACTCAGGGTTCTCACCATGATCCTGGCCAGTCCTGGGACCTGACCTTCCAACCTGAGATTTTCCCTCCTCTGAACCGAGGCCATTCTTCTTAGACTCAGATTTTGACCTCACAGCGAACTACAAGGCTTCTAAGAGGGAATGTCTTGTCTGGGCATTCTAGGCCTGAGGGCAATTTTGGGCAGGTCTCTGAATGACCTGTATTTTAGGGTAGTTGTCTCTCCAGTCCTCACTTATGGGGACCCAAATGTTGTCTATCTCTTGGATTAAAAGATTCCTGGGGAAAACCACATCCATGCAAACTCTTGAGCAGTGTCCCTAATGCAAACCTTACAGTTTCATGTCCCAGACTGGACCTGAGATGGGGAAAATAACACAGAAGTTAGGGGGCAGGATGGGGTGTGCTCCCAGAAAAAAATTCTGACCCATCCTTTTGAAAGCCAGGGTCAGTCTCTTTTCTTGACTTGTTTTAATGATTTACAGGCATACTTTCAAAACATTGTACTGCATGTAATCATGGTTCACAAATACTGTGTTTCATTACAAACTGAAAGTTTATGGTAACCATGCATTGAACATGTCTATGGCACCATTTTCCCAGCATCATGTATTCACTTGGGGTTCCTTTTCCACATATTGTTAATTCTTTAAATATGTTAAAATCTTTCCTTATTTTATTTCTTATGGTGCTCTGATCAGTTGTATTTGTTACTATTGTAACAATATGACATTTGTAAATTAAGATATGTGCATTTTTAAGACATCTTCTAGTACACGTATAATAGGATTAACAACTTTTATAAGCACTGGGAATCCCCTAGATTCCTAATGATTTACCTTATGGCAGTTTTTGCTTTATTGCAGTGATGTAGAATCCAACTCACCATGTCTGAGATATGAGTACAATTCTAAAGGAAAAAGCCATCCAAGATGGTTTTGTGGTATTCTGATTGAGGTCATCTGACACTGCACAGAGAAACGATCTGACTGTCCCTGTCATCTGTTTCTCTTCTTTTTTCCTGTCATTTCCTGAGGTAGACTTCAAGGCTTTGTGCCTAAAGAAGTGCATTGAAAAAAAAAAAAAGAAGAAGTGCATTGGAATATATCCAGAGGCCTTACTTTTATCCCAAGATACATTTAAGTGGTAAGAAACACAGCTCTGCTTTAGGACAAGAGGAGTATAACAGAATAAGATCTAGAGTAATTCAAAGAAGAACCGAATTCCAGGCCTATCAGTCACGAGTGTTCCCCAGCAAGGGCTCACTGCCTGATGCACATGGAAGCGAAGACTATGGAACGGGCTTTTGAGAGAAAAACTTTAATCCAAGGTGGAGTAGCAAGAAGACAGGAAGTCCGGCTCCCAAATCTGTCTCCTCAATCCAGAGTTTGGGGTAAAATTAAAGGGTTTAGTGGAACTGCAAACTTGGAAGCTAATTGGCTAGTCTTGAATTAGTTCATGTGAGCTATTCATGCTGCTAGAAGCCAAATTGTCCCTATTGAAGGACTTCATACAGTTCTCCCATGGCAACATTCCTACTCTGAGAGTTGCACAGACTGAACCCTCTTGGTTCAGGGCTCATTCTGGAAACGGCCTGCTTTTTTGCACTTGTATAGTGCTGCCTCTAAAAATAACTCAAGGTTTGATTAATCAATAACCTGTTTTAAGGAGGAAAAACCGGTTTAAACTGGTCAGTGCTTTATGTTTCAGTCCTCCCATTTCCCTTTGTACATTCTTCAAGCTTGTGGGAAACCATCCTCAATTTGGTTAATGAATCTCAAATTGTGCAGAAAATGATAATCCCAGGTCACAGATTTTGTACCAACAAGACTGGAATGTTATATAAGCATTGACAACATTGGATTAATTGGTGTTTAAGAAAGGTGATTATCAGAGGCTTTGTTTCCTTCACATGTGTCTTTACAGGATATTGCTTTAAATTTGGCATTTTGGTGGCTGCATGGAATTTATCACTACTGGGTCAGCTGTCTTGGCTTTTCCTGGACACTCATCAGCCCAACCTGAGCTCTGCAGTTGAATGATTAATTTCTTCTACTGTAGGACTCTTTCAAAATTAGTTTACATTTTGGCCAGCAAACAGAGCCTGGACCACCTGCATTTAACCAATGCTTGCTGCCTCTTCCTAGCCTTCACGGATTGCAGTCGACATCAACCAGCACTCTTATCAGGAACTTGAGGTCTCTGGATGAGGCAGAAATGTTGGCTTCCCCTGGAAAACCCCTGCATTCATGGGAGCTGTAGGAAGGCCTTCAGGGCCTGTCTTTCTGTGGCTCAGAGTACTTTGTTCCTTTCTAGGAAGAAAATGGGCAAACTAGAGGCACTGTCCCTTATTTTAGGACCCAATTCCATCTCTTGGGTTGGTTTCTGGGAAGAATTGGCTGTATGAATTCCCTGGAGAAACCACTGAGAAGAATGGACAGTCTCAAGGTGACCAGCTTGGATCTGAGGGTTCACTTCAAGAACCCTGAAAAGTTTTCCATTACATGTGGTTATCAAACTGTAGCTTGAAAGGCACACGTGCTACACAGCTTCCAAGGAATCGTCCCACCAGTTCCAAGACTGGAGCCCATTTCGTCAGAGGCTCCCAAAATTTCTGTGCCGCCATGTGATGAGGAGAAGCTTGTCCTCAAAGAGAGTCCTATAGAAGTTCAGGCTCTGTCTCACTCTCCACGTAGAGATACTTACCTAGTGAGGAGGAGGCTGAGATAGTGATTGCATGACACTGAAGAATGTGAAAGAGGAAGCTGTCTTAGATTCAGGCAGAGCTAATTTTCAAAGAGCAACTGAGGAGCACACATATTTAAACACCAATATCTTCACTTCCTTTCTGCCCATGCTGGGGTTCAATATTTCTGGTTAATGACTGGGCCACGTGGGAGGCCCACACCTACAAATAATATACATACATATATCTATATCTATATCTATGTCTATCTATCTATCTATCTATCTATCTATCTATCTATCTATCTATCTATATATATATATATATATATATATATATATATATATATATATATATATGTATACATGAATAGCAATAACCGAAAAGCACCTAACATGCCCTGGCTATTGTAAACAGTGCTGTGATGAACATTGGGGCACACGTGTCTTTGTCACTTCTGGAGGAATCACGATTTGAATGAGGAGAAATCATGATGACTATTAGCTTGTTAGTGGTAAATCCTGCACATGAGTTTGGTTGAAGGAGTGGGACTAAAGTTGGAGATGGTTGTTTCTAAATGTCTGAGAGTGCTCAGATGGACATGTGGGATGCTGTCCTGCTGGGGGACATTTCTGATTGCTCTGTTCTCACCAGCAACAGAGGATTTTCTTTCCTTCCTTTCATTTCCTTGTTTCCCTTTCTCCCTCTTTCCTCCCTACCTGTCTTTCTTTCACAAACATTCAATGTGCTGTGCTGAGGTGTGTTTCATTGCTCAGCTGTGTCCAACTATTTTTGACCCCAGGGAATGCAGGCTCCTCTGTCCATGGGGATTCTCCAGGCAAGGATACTGGCGCAGCCTGCCATTCCCCCCTCCAGGGAAGCTTCCCAATGCAGGGATTGAATCCTGGTCTCCCATGTTGCAAGTGGGTTTGCTTTTTACTGTCTGAGCCATCAGGACACCCTTAAAATGGACTTCATCTGACACTATCACATATTTCTGATTTGACAGATATTTCATATCTGTAAAATCAAATTGGGTATATTTTAGGATTTCCATGTTTCTCCTTACTTTTAGAACATGCAAAACACAGTTATTCCAAGTATCTTAAAGTTTCTGTCTGCAATTACTACAATCTATGCCACTTCTGCCTGAGATTCAGTTCTCAAAGGAATTTTAGTATGATTTTTCTTACCTTCGTGAGATTTAATATGTTCTTAACATGGTTCGGGGCTAGTTCCATAGTCTTCTTGTGAATTGGCTGCTCATGTCTTTAAACATGTCTTCATAAATTTAAAGGTCAGTGATACATATTTCTTATAAAGTGTTGTCTCATGCTTCTTGCCCATATTCTATCAGGTTTTAAGATCTTCTAACAATTCTAAGAGTCATCTTTTGGGTTTGTTTACAGAGTGCTATTTCTACCTCTTAAAATGTTCAGCAGTGTGATGGACCCTGGGTGAGTAAGCAAGAAATGGAAAACAGGATGTGAACACTTCCCAGGAATCCCAGGAAGACCCACTAAGCCAACAAACAGTCCCCAGGGGTGCACCTCAGGCTGGTTGACCCTACGAGTCAAATGGAAAAACGAGGACTGAGGTGGACCACACAATCCATTCCCCTTTCCTCCAAAGCCAACCAGCTCAATGAGAGACCATGGGAACTAGATGCACAGGACAGGAGGACTCAGTGTTTAGTCCAAGAAGCTGGAAGCTTGTGGCAGCTGCTCATGGCAATGAATTCCACCTTGGTTTTGGCTGTGAAGTAAGTTCCAAGGGAGCTTCCAGCATGAAAACAAGATTAGAAAAGAGATTTGTGAGGGCACGTGTTGAGAAGACTTTGCACACAAGGGTCACACAGATCTCGGCATGCTCCACCCCTTGCTGGGAATACAAATCAGCCTCTGCTGGGCATTCCCTGCATGGGATCCCCCAGCACAACCTGAAACATGCATTTCTCTGCCCTATCCCCATCACCTTTTTCAAACACAAGCCTGGGTAGTACTCCTAGTGAGGTGACACTGAGTCCTAGACTTGAAACGAGACAGCTCCATGTGGAGCAAGGGCAACTATATTCACTGCATTCTCACAGCCTGAAGACAAGGGTTTCCGAATGGAGACCAGAAAACGAAGGCAAGTTCCGGGAAAACTGAAACATGAGGGCAGGATGGAAAGGTTTCTGTCGGCTGGCCCAGAATTCAGTGGGCTTCAACGTGCATTAAGACCACTTTGCGGGACGAACGACCAATTATTCTCAATTCGACAGACACTTAAAAACAACCTAGTTGTAATGGAGGGAGTTTAGGCAAGATATGTAAAGCTAAATAATGGTGAAAGTTGAGAGAGAACAGAATGAATGCCCGAGGAGTGTGGCTGTGGGGCAGGATTTGGAGGAGATGCACTCTGCCTGATTTGTGACCCATCAGAGTTGACAAAGAGGTGAGGGTGGCAGGTGAGTTTGGAGGCATCTTTAGGGCATTAGTAATGCCTCATTTCTCGCAGCAAATCATCTGATTGATCCACATCCTCCCCTAGGCATGTCAGCATCGGGCTTTGTGATGTCAAAACTCACCCTGGGCCACCATTGGCTGGGGAAGAGACTTGCTGACCTCATAAAGCATGAGGGTAAGGATCCATGGGGACGGTATATAGCGGGGTGATGAGGGGCTCGGAACAGACCATTGTGAGTCGTCCAAAAGGCTGAGGTGACTGGGAAACCACAAGGCTCCAAAGTAGTTATGGAACACTCACCTCCTGTTACCCAGGAGAAGATGAAGACCTCCTATCAATTGAGGTCCAGAAAAAACTGTCAAGGTGAACTGAAACCAGCCCATCTCCTCTTGCCCATTGACCCTACCCCAGAAGACACCCTTCCCTGTCCTTGCCTGGCACATAACCCTTCTCTGTCTACACCTCTTCTCCTGAAGCCATCATTCCCACCTGTCTTCATACTCTTCCCTAAACCAGTGCCATTCTTGCTCCCTGTCTTATTTTCTCCAGGTGGCCAGGGTAACCGTGAGGGTGAATAATGCCATTCCGGCAAAGCTGCCCAAGAAAACTTCTCTAAAACTCCCAACACAAAAAAGCTGAAGAAAATCAGCTGCTCAAAGCTCTGCAGCCAGAGTTCTAAGGCAAATGAACAGCTGAATCAGAAGGAACCAGAGGAGTTCCCAGGACCATGGAGACCCGTGCCATTCCAGCTAATCAAAGTGAATCAGAGGAGGTCTCAGAGATCATTGAGACCCGAGCTATTCCAACTAATCAGAACGAACCAGAGCAGGTCCCAGAGAACATGGAGACCCCTGCCATTCCAGCGGGACCAGTGGACAGCCAGTGACTTCGGGGCATGGCTAGACACCTCAGAAATGCTTGGGGGTCTGGCCGCTGAATACTGGCCAAAAGTACAGATGCTGAATATTATAGCAACTGCATACACTAATAACGAAAATAAAATAAAATCAAGCTGATGTGAAATTATGTTTGTCTCTGAGTTCTCTGATAGTGGGAGGAAGAGAGGGCATGGAGGGGATAAGTGTGTGCAGAGGGAGGGAGATGGCTTCTGTTGAGGTGGAGATGGGAACAGAAGGTCCAGGCTGCCAGAAAGAAGGGAGAAGAACTGGTTCCAGACTGAGCTTCAAAGACACACTTCAAATGGGAGAAGAGGAAGAGTACTTGAATTATCTCTGTGCGAGTCCAGAGATGGACACTTAGCTGGGGAGCTGTGTCGCGAGTGAGGGGGCAGTGCCATTTGTTCAAAAGGCATACAAAGGAGCAGCCCCATCAAAAGAATGGAATATTGGCATTTGCAGCAACATGGAAGGTAGAATATTAAATAAAAGAACTCAGATAGAGATAGACAAACACTGTATGATATCACTTATAGAATGTAAACATACCTCAAGGTAGAGAATATGATAATAATGGAGGTGCACAACTATAGAGAAGCATCTTCTGGTTACCAGCGGGGAGGGGAAGAGGGCGGGGCAATACAGAGGTGGGGGAGTGGGAAGCACGCAGTGATAGGTGAAAGATGAGCACAGGGATGCATTGTACAACATGGGGAATAGAGCCAGGACTTTGTCATAACTATAAATGGAAAGCAAGTTTTAACAGTTGCATAATCAGAAAGAAAAGGAAAGGAAGAGGGGGGAGGAAGGAGGGAAAAACGGGATTAAAAGAATGGCGTTTTTGGAAGTCAAAAATTCAATACTATTTAGGCTCTTTTTATCAAAGGATTCTATTTTATTTTATTTTATTTATTTTAATTGGTGCCTATTTACATTACAATATTGTGGTGGTTTTTGCCATACATTGACATGAATCAGCCATGGGACTACATGTATTCCCCATCCTGATTACCCCTCACATCTCCCTCCCAATCCAATCCCTCTGGGTCAACCCAGTGAACCAGTCCTGGGCACCCTGTCTTATGTATCGAACATGGACTGGCTATCCCTTTCACATACGATAATATACATGGTTCAATGCTCTTCTCTCAGATCATCCCACCCTAGCCATCTCCCACAGAGTCCAAAATACTTTTCTGAAAATCTGTGTCTCTTTTGCTGTCTCCCATATAGGGTTATCATCTCCATCTTCCTAAATTCAATATATTTGCCTTAGTATAGTGTATTGGTTTTTTTCTTTCTGACTTACTTTACTCTGTATGATAGGCTCCCGTTTCATCGACCTCATTAGATTTGATTCATATGTGTTCTTTTAATGGCTGAGCAATATACCATTGTGTCTATGTACCACAGCTTTCTTACCCGTTTGTCTGCTGATGGACATATGGGTCGCTTCCATGCCCTGGTTTTTGTAAACAATGCTGTGATGAACATTGGGACACACGTGTCTTTTCCACTTCTGGGTGAATCAGGATATGAATGAGGAGAAACCATGATGACTATTAGCCTGTTAGTGATAAACTCTGCACATGAGTTTGGTTGAAGGAGTGGGACCAAAGTTGGAGATGGTTGTTTCAAACCGGCTGAGAGTGCTCAGATGGACATGTGTGGTGCTGTCCTGCTGGGGGAAATCTATGGTTGCTCTGTTCTCACCAGCAATGGAGGATTTTCTTTCCTTCCTTTCATTTCCCTTGTTTGACTTTCTCCCTGTTTCCTCCCTACCTGAATTTCTTTCACAAAAATTCAATGTGCTGCACTGTGCTGTGCTTCATTGTTCAGCCATGTCCAACTCTTTGTGACCCCATTTACTGTAGCCCCTCAGGCTCCTCTGTCCATTGGGATTCTCCAGGCAAGCATACTGGAGCAGGCTGCCGTTCCCCCCTCCAGGAAATCTTCCCAACCCAGGGATTGCATCCTGATCTCCCATTTTGCAGGTGTTTTTTTTTTTTTTTTTTTTTTTTTTACTATCTGAGCCATCAGCAACTCCTTAAAATCGGCTTCATCTCACACTATGTTTTTCATATCTGTAAGATCAAATGGGGTCTATTTTATGATTTGAATGCTTCTCCATTTTTTTTGACTACACAAAACACATTTATTCTAAGTATCCTAATGTCTCTGTCTGCAATTATTAAAATCTATGCAACATACATAAAACCTATGCAACATACATCTAGGCATACAAAGGAGCTGCCCCATCAAAAGAATGGAATATTGACATTTCCAGAAACATGGAAGGTAGGATATTGACTAAAATAACTCACACATAATAGACAAATACTGTAGGATATCATTCATAGATATTCTGCCTGTAGTCCAGATCCACGATCAGCAAAGGAGACTCCTTGAGACAATGCAACTTTCAGTAGGGAAATTTACTACTGACTCGAACCAGGGCCTCCCGCCCTCAACATGGGTGTGAGGTCGAAAAGGCCCCGAGCCCCAGTTCTCTCAGGTATTTATTGGGTACTATCGGGGAGTTGGCGCAAATGGATTGTTTACACAGTTATAAGACAATTTTTGTTGGCCCAATCCTTGTGGGCTTTCAGTTTCCCCTGATAGGTTCCCTTTTTCTTGCTAGGCACATGTTGATTGGCTTGCTTGCTCTAGGTGGCCTGATAATTATGCTACTCTGGGAAACCAGGCCTACTCCTAATCTAGGCTGCCTGTCATGGCGTTAGCCATGGCAGCCTCACATTTCCCCCCTATCTTTGTACTTTTTGTACAGGAGTCTTTCTCTCTACCCTGTGAAATTGGCTGATATTGTTGTCTCAATATCATAATTTGGATGGCATTTAGGCGCTCTCTAATAAATGAGACCAGACGGTTTGTAATGCATGGACCAAAGGTCAGTAACAATATTAATATTATGAGTGTACCCAGGAGCGTGGAAATCAAAGTGGTCAACCAGGGGAGCGCTCAAACCAAGATTCAAACCAGCCTTGTTCGGCTTTTCATTCTCTCTTCCTCTGGGCTAGTCTCTCTCTTACTTTCCGGAGAGATTTTTGTACCACCCCTGAATGCTCGATATAGAAACAGCATTCTTCTCCTAGTGCTGCACATAATCCTCTTTGTTGCAGAAACAACAAATCGAATCCTCTCTTATTCTGTAACACTACTTCAGCCAAGGAGCTCAATATCTCCATCTATTGCAGCCCTTAGTTGATTATACTGTTTATCTTGCAACGTTTAGGCTGCAATCTCACTTCCCATTTTTAAGGACCCAATAGGACTGCCAAAGTCAGGGCAGTGATTGGTTTTCGTTTTACCCTATATTGACCCGATGGATCTAACCTAGGTTGCAGCTCTTCCTTTGAGTAATAGTTTAGCCGGGGGATCAGATAGACTAGGACACAGAAATCTTGGGATGCATCAAGTGCTGCCTTATGGACACACGGGGTTAGCCCAGCGGAGGAAGTCTACCACACGTTTTCAGGCAGAAGTACCCACTGGTGAGTAGAATTGGGGAGGCGAGTACTAGGGACGGAATTATTATCACCTAGGTGTTGATAAGTCTTAGGGATAGTTCCTATACAGGTGCCTATGCCCATAATGGCGCTACTGTCAACCGGCCTGACCCAGGTTGTTGCTGCCATCTGCAGGCCGAGACATATTATAGCAAAGCCAGCAACCATTTGTTAAGTCTGGACGAGAGGCATTTAGGGTGAGATTGGCCGAGGAGATCATTTTCATAAGGGGGTCTGTTGGTGGGGACATGTCAACCCTGGGGGGTCCCACGGTGCATGGAGTCGATCTATTAGGGAGCCTTTGGGGTTGTTCTATTACCTGGTTTGGTTCTAAGGCTACTTTCGGTGCCAAATACAGCGGGCCCTGTTTTAATTTAAGCTCAAACCGGAATCCTGTGTCATAGCCATTCTTGTAAAGATGGAGGCCCCAAGCTCGGCCATCATACCCCTGGTAAATTTTTTTCCTTTGTCTGTGAATTTGATCTGTAATGGGAAACATTGCCCGGGACTCTCTTAGTTGGACATTTCTGGGAATTTGGGGGTGAGTTTACTTGAATGAGGTCCTTGTCGGAGTTAGTGAGCCAATGGACTGTTCCCGTGGTTTCGCAACCCCAAGTGGCGCAATAAAAAGAGTCAACTCCCCCACATTTTTCAATTTGGTTTTGATCCCTTCCTCCCCCCAGGCAGACATAGACAGGCACCTGTTCGTAATACTGTGGGCATTTTCGCTCACAGTTACGGGTGAACAGACTGAAAGAGCCAGGGGCAAAGAACTTGGTCAGTTGGTGGGGACCAAACCCATTACCGTCAGCCGCCAACATGCACAAATCAAAGGTCAGTACTGGCCACCATGTCCCTTTGGGGGCCACGTTGGAGCTCAAATTAAGCACTTCTCCAGTCTCAGGATTGTAGATCACCAAAGTCAGGTTAGCTGGCTGATGGGGGATGTGGCTGGTTGCTCCTGGACCAATGAAAACTGTTATCAACAGGAGAGTTACGAGGCTCCCGTCATACGAGTTTCAGTTTCAAAGGATTTGACGGGTGAGGTCTTGCCTCCCATTCTGCTTGCGCCTTCTCTTGTTATTCCGGGGTGGCTTGCCGCATGTGATTGCAGTGAACCCGGGCCCAATCCTGTCGACCTAAACAGCAGTAGGTGTGGTAAGGAGAACAACATAAGGGCCTTTTCATCTAGGTTCTAATGCTTTAGATTAGTGTTGTTTTACCCAAACCCAATCACCCGGGCCAATATTACTTGAGGGGATGGTCCCCTTGCTTGGACCCTCATGTATCTCTCGAATTAATTTCCATACATGGCTATGCACCTTAAGCCATCTGTGTTAGCTGGAATTGTCCCAAGGTAGGGGGTGGTAGGCATTTTTCCTCAAATATAGGATGCCCAGGAGGGGGTCTTCTATACAGAATCTCAAAAGTGGTAAGATTCAGCTTATAAGGGGTGTTACGCGCTCGAAAGAGCGCGAAGGGTGGGAAGGTCACCCAGTCCCCGCCAATCTCTATTGCCAACTTTGTCAAAGTTTTTTTAGGGTCCAATTCATGCTCTCAACCTGTCCTGAGCTCTGGGGATTATATTCACAATGTAACTTCCATTTTGTCTCCCCTTGTACAATCTGGTTCACAAATGCAGGTCCGTTATCAGAGCCCATAGTCACTGGCAGCCTGTGCCTAGGCACTATCTCTCCTAAGATCTTTTTAGCAACCACTGTTGCTGTCTCTCCCTTCGTGGGGAAGGCTTTTACCCACCCCGAAAAGATATCTAACAGAACCATCGGATAGAGATACCCGTACTTGCCTGGCCTTACTTCAGTGAAATCTATCTCTCAGTGTTGCCCTGGCTCTTTCCCTCGGTACCTCGTTCCAGTGTGCTGCCTTTTGCTGTCTTCATCAGCTGGCACGCTTTGCAAGCCTGGATTTTCTCTCGTACAGTTGCATGTTGTCGAGCGAACCTCAGGCAGGCCGTCTGGAGAAGTGTCAAGGTCTTTTTGTCCCCCAAGTGTGTAGTTGTGTGCAGCTGTTCACATAGGTGACAACCCAGGATGGAAGGCAATATCAGGTTGTTCTTTTGATCTCAGTACCATCCATCTTTGTAATCCTTCTGGAGGGTGGTATCCTCATTAATCCAAACGAGGTCAGGGAGGGAATAGTCGGGGACTGGCAGCAGAGTCCCCATACCAGGAGGTGGAAGTCCCATGGCTAATATGGGGGTGGTGTAGTCCCTGCTGGACGCTCCTTGAGCGGCCACATCAGCACCCCGATTGCCCCATGTCCTAGGGTCTTTTCCTTTCTGGTTACCGGGGACATGAACAATTGTGAGGAGCTGCGGATCTCGGGCAAATTCTTGACTTTTTTTGCCTCTGCTGTTCTAAATCCCCTTTCCTGGTATATTGGACCTTGAATACGGACAGTGCTAAAAGCATATCGGCTGTCTGTAAAAATCTGACTCTCTTCCCTTTTGCTTTTTCCAGAGCCTGTATTAGGGCAATCCATTTTGCTTTCTCTGCAGACGTGTTTGTGGGAAGTGTCTCAGCCCATATTGTCTGTCCTGAATCATTAACTATAACGGCTCCCGCCTTCCTTTGTCCATCTTTTACATAGCTGCTCTCATCAGTGAAGCATACTAGCTCACTGTTGTTTAGCGACACATCAGTTAAGTCTTTTCGAGCTGCCAGGGCCTCAGCCAGTATCTCACTGCAATCATGGAGAGGGCGGTCCTTCTCTGGGTTAGGTAGAAGCGTGGCTGGATTCAGGAAGCAAGGGGTCTGAAAACACACACATGGGGCATCAAGCAGCAGGGCCTGGTAATATGTCAAACGGTCATTGGAGATTCACTTACCCGGCATTGCTTTAAAACCCCTCCGATGGCATAGGGGGTGTCATCCCAGAGTTGCTGTCCATAGGTCAACCTGTAGGCGATGCAGACGAGGAGGCCAGTGGCTGCAATGATGTGCAGGCAAGGGGGCCACCTAGAGGCCACCGGGTCCAATTGCTTTGAAAGGTATGCCACCGGCCGCTTCCATGGTCCCCATTGTTGCATCAAGAACCCCTTTCCTATTCCTTGCTTTTCATCTATAAACAGCTGGAATGGCTTATTTGGGTGAGGCAGGGCAAGGGCTGGGGCTTTTAGTAGGGCCCGTCTGAGTGTCTGGAAAGCCTGTTTCATTGGCTCAGTCCAAGTCCAGTCTGGGGTCTCTCTATTATTAAATACCTTTTCAGCTGCTTTCAGTAAGTCTTTTATTGTCTGTTCTCTTAACCCCTCTATCTTTTGTAATTTTCTCTTAATATCTAGGGCTGCCTGATTCACAAACGCTAGTAGAACTTCAGCATGTGATTCCTCAACCTGGGGGTCTATAGGTGTATATTGCCTAAAGGCTTCCATTAGCCTGTCTAGAAAGTCTGACCGGTTCTCAGTGGGCTCTTGCCTTACTAAACTTACCTTCGCCAAATTTGTCGGCTTCCTAGCTGCGGCCCACAGGCCAGCCATTAGAGTCTGGCGGTACACTCGGAGATGCTCCCTACCTTCCATTCGCTCAAAATCCCTGTTAGGCCGCAACAGAGACAACCCCTAGTCCACGAGATGAGGCTGGGCGTTTGGTCTTCTGTCGATCCCTGGGACCCGATTCCGTGCCTCTGCCAGGATTCACTCCCGTTCCTCCGTGGTGAAGAGCACGTGCCACAGCTGCTGCCAACCATTCCAGGTGGGGTTATGAGTGAACAAAATGAAATCTAAGAGGTCAATGAGGCCTTGGGGTTTCTCGGAAAAAGGAGGATTTTTGTTTTTCCAATTATACAGATCACTCGTGGAAAAGGGCCAGTACTGATAGGTTCGTTCTCTGTCTGGGTTAGCTGGTCCCACTCGGACGGGGAGTGCCTGTACAGTAGATGAAGGTAACACTGGGTCCCCATGATCTTGCTCATCCCTATTTCCTCTATTTCTTCTCCAGGGTTGGGGTTTCCTTATCCCTTCTGATTCATCGGAGGGGAGGGCTCTTGCCCCCGGGGGAACCTGCAACGGAGGAGGGGCATATGGCGGGGGCCTAATTTCCGTCTCTAAGTCAATCAGGTTCGGGTACGAGGATTCCTGCAAGACCCCTTTTGGGCCCTTGTACTTCTCCACTTCTTCTGCGGGAGTGGGGGTTTCCATAACCAGGGCTTGTACATTAGGATAATCAGGGAGTTTGTGAACAAAAGGTTTTAACCATTCGGGCGGATTTTCTACTAATCTTGCCAGACCATAACATATGGGACTTGGCCCGGGTGGCCCCAGGGATCAGAAGCCATAATTTTCTCTTTTACTGCCTCAATAATAGAAGGTTGAAAATTTCCCTCTGGAGGCCATCCAACTTGGAAGGCGGGCCACTCTGAAGAGCAAAAGGTCATTAATTTACTCCTTGTAACCAGGAGCGACAGATCATACACTCTAGCCCTGACATCTGAGAAACGATCAGTCATGAGAGAGAGTGGGGTAGATTTTCCGTGCCCCATAGCAAGAGTCAGAAGAAGGTCACTGAGAATTACCACCAAAAAATCCTACCGGGAGTGGTGGCGGCCAGGAGGTTGGGCTTGTGGTATGCTTTGTGGAACTATTTGAGTGCCTTAGTCGTTGCCCGGAAGTTTTCTTGTTGGGGGCGGGCATCCTAAGGGTTTTTAGCCCGATCTTTGACCCCCTTATCCTTTTACGGGAGTCTTCCATGGGCAGGTGCCCTATTGGCTCTTAAGTGCCTGTCCCGTGCCCATACAGACGGGTTTTTATTTGGTCAGATTCTCGGTTTAGAAAACGAGAACAAAGAAAAGAGTTTCACCCTCTCGGGCTCGCATTCTTGGGACTGACTTGTTGGGAGGCCTTCAGGATCCGCCAGAGAGTAGCCCTGGCCAGGACTCATCAGTTGCCCCGACAACTGTCTGCCTGTTCACTGAAACTCTCAGAAACAGAAATGAGGCTCCAAGGCTTTATAGGAGGAAGTAGACTATGACACTCCAGAGAACAATGAGACTGGAGACAATGCCGGCAGTTATACAGACGCGAAAGGGCGTAGAAAAACACACAGACAGACACACATCGGCCGACAACACAGACCTGGGGGGCGGGACCACCTGAGTCTCCCTATCCTCTGGAACAAGGGTCACCTTACCGAATGGCGTCCACTCTTCCCCAGATCCGGGCTTAGGAGAGGAGGTCTCTTTCCCGCATATCTGGCTGCTTTCCAGCGTGCTCACTGGCCTCGACCTCGCACTGACCTGAACTGCTAATCCGTTCCCTCATGGAAAGCTTTCCCTCATGCCAGACACCTTCCTGCCTTTTAGAAGGACCTCGGATTTACACTGGACTCTTCCAGACCTGCCTGAGCACCAGTGCTATTACATGTCCTTTTTACCCTTTGTTCCAAAGAGTGTTCTTCCCCAGTCAAGGGATCCCTGATGAGCCCCCAAATGTTCTGCCCGTAGTCCGGATCCCTGATGAGCCCCCAAATGTTCTGCCCGTAGTCCGGATCCCTGATTGGGAAAGAAGACTCCTCGAGCCAATGCAACTTGCAACAGGGGAATTTATTACTGACTCGAGACAGAGACTCCCACCCTCACTAAGGGTGTGAGGATGAAAAGGCTTCGAGCCCCAGTTCTCTCGGGTATTTATTGGGCACAATAGGGTGGTTGACACAAGTGGATTCCAGGAACACTGAGACAAGGAGGCAGGATGGAAAGGTTTCTGTCGGCTGGCACAGAATTCAATGGGTTTCAAGGTGCATTAAGACCACATTGCAGGATGAACGGGCAATGATTCTCGCTTCCACAGACACTTAAAAACAACCTAGTTGGCATGGAGGGAGTTTAGGCAAGATATGAAAAGCTAGATAATGGTGAAAGCTGAGAGAGAACAGAATGAATGCCCGAGGAATGTGGCTGTCGGGCAAGGTTTGGAGGAGATGCACTGTGCCTGCTGTGTGACCCATCAGAATTGACATAGAGGTGAGTTAGCAGGTGGGTTTGGAGGCCTCTTTGGGCATTACAAATGCCTCATTTTTCTTGGTAAATCACCTGAATTGCTCCCCATCCTCCACTAGAAATGTCACGATGGGATTTGTGATGTCAAAGCTCACCCAGGGCCACCATTGGCTGGGGAAGAGACTTGCTGACCTCATAAAGCATGAGGGTGAGTCTCCATGGGGACGGGTATATATAGGGGTGCTCAGGAGCTCTGAGCAGACCACTGTGAGTCCTCCAAATGACTGAGGTGACTGGGAAGCCACAAGGCTCCAGAGTAGTTATGGAACACCCACCTCCTGTTACCCAGGAGAAGATGAAGATCTCCTATCTATTGAGGTCCAGAAAAAACTGTCAAGGTGAAGTGAACCCAGCCAAAGTCCTCTTGCCCATCGACCCCTCTCCAGAAGACATCCTCCCCTGTCCTTGAATGGCATATAACCCTTCTCTGCCCACACCCCTTCTCCAGAAGCCATCGTCCCCACCTGTCTTCACACACTTCGCTAAACCAGTGCCATTCTTTGCTCCCTGTCTTGTTTTCTCCAGGTGGCCCCAGTAACCTTTAGGGTGAATAATGCCATTCTGACAAAGCTGCCCAAGAAAACTTCTCAGAAAACTCCCACCAAAAAAAAGCTTAACAAAATCAGATGCTCAAAGGTCTGTAGCCAGAGTTTCAAGGCGAATGAACAGCTGAATCAGAAAGAACCAGAGGAGGTCCCAGAGACCATGGAGACCCCTGCCATTCCAGCTGGACCAGTGGACAGCCAGTGACTTCGGGGCATGGCTAGACACCTCAGAAATGCTCGGGGGTCTCACTGCTGAGTACTGGCCTACAGGGCAGATGCTGAATATTATCACAACTGCATACATTAATAACAAAAATAAAATACAATCAACCTGATGTGAAATTATGTTTGTCTCTGAGTTCTCTGATAGTGCTGGGCAGAGAAGGCAGGGAAGGGATAAGTGTATGAGGAGGGAGGGAGATGGCTTCTGTGGAGTTGGAGATGGGACCAGAACGTCCAGGTTTCCAGAAATTAGCAGGGAAAACTCGTTCCTGACTGAGCTTCAAAGACACACTTTCCATGGGAGAAGAGGGAGAGGACTTGGAGTCTCTCTGTGCGAGTGCAGAGATGGACACTTAGCTGGGAGCTGTGTCGTGTGTGGGGGGGCAGTGCCATTTGTTCAAAAGGCACACCAAGGAGCTGCCCCATCAAAAGAATGGTATATTAACATTTGAAGCAACATGGATGATAGAATATTGAGTAAAATAACTCAGATAGAGGTAGACAAATACTATATGATATCAGTTATAAAATCTAAACATACTGCAATTAGAGAATATGATAAAAATGGAGGCGCACAAATATAGAGAAGAATCCACTTGTTACCAGGGAGGAGGGGAAGAGAGAGGCGCAATACAGAGGTCAGGGTATGGGAGGCACGCAGTGTTAGTTGGGTGGAAGATGAGCTCACGTATGCATTGTACAACATGGGGAATAGAGCCAGGACTTTGTCATAACTATAAATGGAAAGCAAGCTTTAACAGTTTTTTAATCAGAAAGAAATGGAAAGAAAGAGGGGGGAGGAAGGAGGGAAGAAAGGAAGGAAAAGAATGGCATTTAAGGAGGTCAAAAAGCTAATACTGATTAGGCCCTTTTTGGCAAAGGAATGTATTTTATTTTCTTTTATTTATTTTAACTGGTGGGTAATTACTTTACAACATTGTGGTGGTTTTTGCCATACATTGACATGAATCAGACATGGGTGTACATGTGTTCCCCATCCTGATCCCCCCTCCCAACTCCCTCCCCATCCCATCTTTCTGGGTCAGGCCAGTGCACAAGCCCTGAGCACCATGTCTTTTCTTTTTTTCTTTCTTTTTTTTTTTTTTTTCCTTTATTTTTTTTCAGTGGGTTTTGTCATACATTGATATGTATCAGCCATAGATTTACACGTATTCCCCATCCCAATACCCCCTCTCACCTCCCTCTCCACCAGATTCCTCTGGGTCTTCCCAGTGCACCAGGCCCGAACACTTGTCTCCTGCATCCCACCTGGGCTGGTGATCTATTTCACCATAGATAATATACATACTGTTCTTTCAAAACATCCCATCCTCACCTTCTCCCACAGAGTTCTAAAGTCTGTTCTGTATTTCTGTGTCTCTTTTTCTGTTTTGCATATAGTGTTACCATTACCATCTTTTTAAATTCCATATATATGTGTTAGTATGCTATAATGGTCTTTATCTTTCTGGCTTACTTCACTCTGTATAATGGGCTCCAATTTCATCCATCTCATTAGAACTGGCTCAAATGAATTCTTTTTAACGGCTGAGTAATATCCTATGGTGTATATGTACCACAGCTTCCTTATCCATTCATCTGCTGATGGGCATCTAGGTTGCTTCCATGTCCTGGCTATTATAAACAGTGCTGTGATGAACATTGGGGTGCACGTGTCTCTTTCAGATCTGGTTTCCTTGGTGTGTATGCCCAAGTGTGGGATTGATGGGTCATATTGAAGTTCTATTTCCAGTTTTTTAAGAAATCTCCACACTGTTTTCCATAGTGGCTGTACTAGTTTGCATTCCCACCACCAGTGTAAGAGGGTTCCCTTTTCTCCACACCCTCTCCAGCATTTATTGCTTGTAGACTTTTGGATAGCAGCCATCCTGACTGGTGTGTAATGGTACCTCATTGTGGTTTTGATTTGCATTTCTCTGATAATGAGTGATGTTAGAAACAACAAATAACACACAAAGGGATTCCCATAAGGCTAACAGCTGATCTATCAATAGAAACCCTGCAGGCCATAATGGAATGGCAGGACATACTGAAAGTAATGAAAGAGAATAACCTACAACCTAGATTACTGTACCCAGCAAGGATCTCATTCAGATATGAAGGAGAATTCAAAAGCTTTACAGACAAGCAAAAGCTGAGAGAATTCAGCACAACCAAACCAGCTCTTCAACAAATGTTAAAGGATCTTCTCTAGACAGGAAACACAGAAAGGCTGTATAAACGTTAACCCAAAACAACAAAGTAAATGGCAATGGGACAACACCTATCAATAATTACCTTAAATGTAAACGGGTTGAACGCCCCAACCAAAAGACAAAGATTGGCTGAATGGATACAAAAGCAAGACCCGTATATATGCTCTCTACAAGACACCCACCTCAAAACAATAGACACATACAAACTAAAAGCAAAGGGCTGGAAAAAAAATATTTCATGCAAACGGAGACCAAAAGAAAGCAGGAGTTGCAATACTCATATCAGATAAAATAGACTTTCAAATAAAGGATATGAAAAGAGACAAAGAAGGACACTACATAATGATCAAAGGATCAATAAAAGAAGAAGATATAACAATAATAAATATATATGCACCCCACATAGGAACACTGCTGTATGTATGGCAAACATTAACGAGTATGAAACAGGAAATTAATAGTAACACAATAATAGTGGGAGACTTTAATACCCCACTCACAACTATGGATAGATCAACTAAACAGAAAATTAACAAGGAAACACAAACCTTAAATGACACAATAGGCCAGCTAGGCATAATTGATATATATAAGACATTTCACCCCAAAACAATCAACTTCACCTTTTTCTCAAGTGCGCACGGAACCTTCTCCAGAATAGATCACATCCTGGGCCATAAATCTGGTCTTGGAAAATTGAAAAAAATTGAAATCAGTCCAGTCATCTTTTCTGACCACAGTGCAGTAAGATTAGATCTCAATTACAGGGAAAAAAATTGTTAAAAACTCAAACATATGGAGGTTAAATAACACGCTTCTGAATAACCAACAAGTCATAGAAGAAATAAAAAAAGAAATCAAAATATGTATAGAAATGAATGAAAATGAAAACACAACAACCCAAAACCTATGGGACGCTGTAAAAGCAGTGCTAGGGAAAGGTTCATAGCATTACAGGCTTACATCAAGAAACAAGAAAAAAGCCAAATAAATAACCTAACTCTACACCTAAAGCAATTAGAGAAGGAAGAAATGAAGAACTCCAGAATTAGCAGAAGGAATGAGCACCGTGTCTTATGCATCGAGTATGGACTGGCTATCCCTTTCACATATGATAATATACATGTCTCAATGCTATTCTCTCAGATCATCCCACCCTCACCGTCTCCCACAGAGTCCAAAAGACTCTTCTGTAAATCTGTGTATCTTTTGCTGTCTCCCATATAGGGTTATCATCTCCATCTTCCTCAATTCAATATATATGCCTTAGTATAGTGTATTGGTGTTTTTCTTTCTGACTTACTTCATTCTGTATAATAGGCTCCAGTTTCATCCACCTCATTAGAATGGATTCTGTTCTGCCTGTAATCTGAGTCCCCAGTCGGAAAAGAAGACTCCTTGAAACAATGCAACTTGCAATAGAGAAATTTATTACTGACTCAAGCCAGGGCCTCCCGCCCTCACCAAGGGTGTGAGGACGGAAAGGCCCCAAGCCCCAGTTCTCTCGGGTATTTATTAGGTCAAAAAAAGCAGCAGGTTGTTGGCGCAAGCAGGTTGGTTACACAACGGGTAGTTGGCACAAGCGGATTGGTTACACAGGTGCAAGGAAATTTTTGTTGGCCCAACGTGGGGCTTTCAGCTTTCCCCTGATAGGTTCCCTTTTTCTTGCTAGGCATATGTTGATTGGCTAGCTCCAGGAGGCCTGATAATTATGTTACCCCGGGAAACCAGGCCTACTCCTAATCTAGGCTGCCTGTCATGGCATTAGCCAATACAGCCTCACATTCCCCCCGCCCCCCCTGTCTTTGTACTTTTTGTAGAGGAATCTTTCTCTTCACCCTGTGAAATTGGCTGATATTGTTCTCTCAATACCATAATTTGGATGGTATTTAGGCGCTCTCTAATAAATGAGACCAGACGGTTTAAAATGCATGGACCAAAGGTCAGTAACAATATTAATATTATGAGTGGGCCCAGGAGGGTGGAAATCAAAGTGGTCAACCAGGGGGAGCACTGAAACCAAGATTCAAACCAGCCTTGTTGGGCTTATCATTCTCTTTTCTGCTGAGCTAGTCCCTCTCTTACTTTCTGGAGAGATTTTTGTACCACCCCTGAATGGTCAGTATAGAAACAGCATTCTTCTCCCAGTGCTGCACATAATCCTCCTTGTTGCAGAAACAACAAATCTAAACCTCTCCTATTCTGTAACACTACTTCAGCCAAGGAGCTCAAGGATTCTTTGAGGTGTGAAATGGACTCCTCAAGTTGCTCAATATCTTCATCTATTGCAGCCCTTAGTTGATTATAGTGTTCATCTTGCAACGTTAGGGCTGCGATCCCACTTCCCGTTCCTATAGCACCCAATAGGACTGCTAAAGTTAGGGCAGTGACTGGTTCTTGTTTCACCCTATATTGACCCAATGGGTCTAACCTTGGTTGCAGCTCTTCCTTTGAGTAGTAGTTTAGCCAGTGTATCAGGTGGGCTAGGACACAGAAATCTTGGGAGGCATTAAGTGCTGCCTTATGGACACACGGGGTTAGTTCTGCGGAGCAAGTCTACCACTCATTTTCTGGCGGAAGTACCCACTGGTGAGTAGAATTGGGGAGGCTAGTCCTAGGGACTGAATTATTATTACATAGGTGTTGATAAGTCTTAGGGATAGTTCCTATACAGGTGACTATGCCCGTAATGGAGCCTACTGTTAACCGGCCTGACCCAGGTTGTTGCTGCCATCTGCAGGCCGAGACATCAGAGGTCACATTGAATCTTGAAGAAAAGGCAAGCGCCTCATAATAGGGAGTCCTAATATTATAGCAAAGCCAGCAACCATTTGTTAAGTCTGGACGAGAGGCATTTAGGGTGAGATAAGCTGAGGAGATCATTTTCATAAGGGGGTCTGTTGGTGGGGACATGTCAACCCTGGGGGGTCCCACGGTGTGTGGAGTCGATCTATTATCCTCACTTTGGTTCTGGGAGGGAGGCTTTGGGGTGGTTCCCTGGTTTGGTCCTAAGGCTACTTTGGGTGCCAAATAGAGCAGTCCCAGTTTTAATTTAAGCTCAAACCGGAATCCTGTGTCATAGCCAGTCTTGTAAAGACAGAGGCCCCAACCTCGGCCAACATCCCACCTGGTAATTTTTTTTTCCTTTGTCTGTGAATTTGATCTGTAATGGGAAACATTGCCCGGGTTTGGATGATACTCCGTTAGTTGGACATTTCTGGGAATTCGGGGGTGATTTTACCTGAATCAGGACCTTGTCGGAGTTAGTGAGCCAATGGACTGTTCCTGTGGTTTCACAACCCCAAGCGGCGCAATAAAAAGAGTCAACTCCCCCACGTTTTTCAGTTTGGTTCCGATCCCTTCCTCCTCCCTGGCAAACATAAACTGGCACCTGTTCGTAGTACTGTGGGCCTTTTTGCTCACAGTTACGGGTGAACAGACTGAAAGAGCCGTGGGCAAAGAACTTGGACAGTTGGTGGGGACCAAACCCATTACAGTTAACTGGCAGCACACACAAATCAAAGGTCAGTACTGGCCACCATGTCCCTTTGGGGGCCACGTTGGAGCTCAAATTAAGCACTTCTCCAGTCTCAGGATTGTAGATCACCCAAGTCAGGTTAGCTGGCTGATGGGGGTTGTGGCTGGTTGCTCCTGGGCCGATGAAAACTGTTATCAGCAGGAGAGTTAAGAGGGCTCCCGTCTTACGAGTTTCAGTTTCAAAGGATTTGACGGGTAACGTCTTGCCTCCCATTCTGCTTGTGCCTTCTCTTGTTATTCCGGGGTGGCTTGCCGCACGTGATTTCAGTGAACCCAGGACCCGATCCCTTCGACCTTAACAGCAGTAGGAGTGGTAAGGAGAACAACATAAGGGCCTTTTCATCTAGGTTCTAATGCTTTAGGTTGGTGTCGTTTTACCCAAACCCAATCACCCGGGCCAATATTATGTGAGGGGATGGTCTCCTTGCTTATTCCATCATGTATCTCTCAAATTAATTTTCAAACATGGCTATGCACCTTACTTAATGCCATCAGTGTTTGCTGGAAGTGTCCCAAGGTAGGGGGTGGTAGGCATTTTTTCTCAAATATAGGACACACAGGAGGGGGTGTTCCATACAGAATCTCAAAAGGGGTAAGATTCAGCTTATAAGCGGTGTTACACACTCAAAAGAGCACGAAGGGAAGGAGGGTCACCCAGTCCCCACCAGTCTCTATTGCCAACTTTGTCAAAGTTTTTTTTAGGGTCCGATTCATTCTTTCAACCTGTCCTGAGCTCTGGGGATTATATTCAGAATGTAACTTCCATTTTGTCCCCAGAGCTTGGGCCAGCCCTTGTAAATTCTGGCTCACAAAGGCAGGTCCATTATCAGAGCCCATACCTAGGCACTATCTCCTCTAAGATCTTTTTAGCAACCACTGTTGCTGTCTCTCCCTTAGTGGGGAAGTCTTCTACCCACCCCGAGAAGGTATCCACCAGAACAAACAGATATCGATACCCATACTTGCCTGGTTTTACCTCAGTGAAATCTATCTCCCAGTGTTGCCCTGGCTCTTTCCCTCGGTATCTCATTCCAGTGTGCTGCCTTTTCCCTGTCCTCATCAGCTGGCACACTTTGCAAGCCTGGATTATCTCTCGTACAGTTGCATGTTGTCGAGGGAACCTCAGGCAGGCCGTCTGGAGAAGTGTCAAGGTCTTTTTGTCCCCCAAGTGTGTAGTTGTGTGCAGGTGTTCACATAGGTGACGACCCAGGATGGCAGGCAATATCAGGTTGTTGTTTTGATCTGGGTACCATCCATCTTTGTCATCCTTCTGGAGGACGGTATCCTCGTTGATCCAAACGAGGTCAGGGAGGGAATAGTCAGGGACTGATGGCAGAGTTCCCATACCAGAAGGTGGAAATCCCACGGCTAATATGGAGGAGGCGTAGTCCCGGCTAGCCACTTCTCGAGTGTGCACATCAGCAGCCCGATTGTCCCATGCCCTAGGATGCTCTCCTTTTTGGTGACCGGGGACATGTACAAGTGCTACTGCCTGGGGCAGTTGAACAGCTTTCAGGAGCCTGCGGATCTCTGGCAAATTCTCGACTTCTTTTCCCTCCACTGTTCTAAATCCCCTTTCCTGGTATATCGGACCTTGAATATGGACAGTGCTAAAAGCATATCGACTGTCCATAAAAATGGTGACTCTCTTCCCTTTTGCTTGCTCCAGAGCCTGTATTAGGGCAATCAACTCTGCTTTTTGTGCAGATGTGTTTGGGGGAATTGTCTCAGCCCATATTGTCTGTCCTGAATCATCATCTAGAGCAGCTCCTGCCTTCCTTTGTCCATCTTTTACATAGCTGCTCCCATCAGTGAACCATAGTAGCTCACTGTTGTTTAGCGGCACATCAGTTAAGTCTTTTCGAGCCGCCAGGGCCTCAGCCAGTATCTCAATGCAATTATGGAGAGGGCGGTCCTTCTCTGGGTTAGGTAGAAGCGTGGCTGGATTCAGGAAGCAAGGGGTCTGAAAACGCACCCATGGGGCATCAAGCAGCAGGGCCTGGTAATGTGTCAAACGGGCATTGGAGATCCACTTACCCAGCGGCTGCTTTAAAACTCCTTTGATGGCTTCGGGAGTGTAAACCCAGAGTTGCTGTCCATATGTCAACTTGTCGGCATCGCGGACGAGGAGGGTAGTGGCTGCAATGATATGGAGGCACGGGGGCCACCCAGAGGCCACCGGGTCCAATCGCTTTGAAAGGTTTGCCACCGGCTGCTTCCATGGTCCCCATTGTTGCATCAAGACCCCCTTTCCTATTCTTTGCTTTTCATCTACCAACAGCTGGAATGGCTTATTTGGGTGAGGCAGGGCAAGGGCTGGGGCTTCTAGTAGGCCCCGTCTGAGTGTCTGGAAAGCCTGTTTCATTGGCTCAGTCCAAGTCCAGTTTGGGGTCTCTTTACTTCCCTCATACAAGGGCCGGGCCTTCTCAGGAAACCCCATGATCCACAGTCTACAATATCCAACAGTCCCCAAAAACTCTCACCTGGCATGGGGTCTTGGGCTCTGGTATCTGCAATATTGTTTCCTTCATGGCCTGAGTTAGCCACCTTTGCCCCTGCCTGATCTTATACCCCAAATAGGTGACCTCTTGCCGGGATATTTGCACCTTCTTTGAGCTAGCACGATATCCCAAGGTGCCTAAAGTCTGTAAGAGGTCACCGGTGGCATGGCTGCATGCCTCCTCTGTGGATCCAGCCAACATATTGCAGCAGGATGACCTCTGGGTGGCGAGTCCGATATTCATAGAGGTCCTCACTCAAAGCCTCATTAAACAAGGTAGGGGAGTTTTTCAACAATTGTGGGAGGTGGGTCCAAGTTAGTTGTACTACTGGTTGGCCTTCCCCCTCAGTCCACTCAAAGGCAAATATTTCCTGGCTCTGGGCGACCAGGGGTAGGCTGAAAAAAACATCTTTCAAGACCAACACAGTGTACCAAGTGTACTCAGGCAGCAGACTGCTCAGGAGGGTGTACGGGTTGGGGACAGTAGGGTGTATGTCACTCACCAGCTTGTTGACTTCTCATAGGTCCTGGACAGGTCTGTAATCCGTACTCCCTGGCTTCTTCACAGGTAGTAAGGGGATGTTCCAAGGGGATTGGCACCACTTGAGAATTCCGGCATCCATGAGCCGTCGAATGTGGGGAGTGATACCCTGCCGAGCCTCCTGGCTCATAGGGTATTGCCTCAGCCTCACAGGAGTCACCTCAGCTTTTAGTTTAATGACGACCAGATGTCTCTGTTTAGCCAGTCCCATTCCTGCTGTTTCTGCCCATGCCAATGGGTATTTGTGGACCCACGGTTGGATATCTGTTGCTATAACCTCTGAGGGCTTAGGCACAAAAAGCCTGTATTCATCTCTTAAAGCTAGAGACAAGACATGTATCGGCTCTCCAAGTCCATCCGTGACTGACATTGCCCCAGGGTCAAAATGGATCTTAGCATTAACTTTAGTCAACAAGTCCCGTCCAAGTAGATGGGCTAGGCATTCTGGTATCACCAAAAACGAATGGGACACCTGATGGGTCCCTAGATTTACTTTCCGTTCCGTGGTCCAACAATATATTTTTGTCCCCGTGGCTCCCTGCACCAAGCTGGTTTTCTTAGACATTGGTCCCAGTTTTTGATTTAAAACAGAGTGTTGGGTGCCAGTGTCCACCATGAAACCAATGGGTTTCCCCTCCACATGTATGGTTACCCAGGAATCAGGGAGGGGTGCCGAGTCTTGACTCCCCTAGTCACTGTCTTCCCCCGCATATAGAACTCGAGTTCCACGGGAAATTCTCTCTCTCTGGGTTGTTCCTCTCTTCGGGTGCCTCTTAGGGCACTCATTTTTCCAGTGCCCCTGTTCCTTGCAGTAAGTGCACTGTTCTTTCTCTAAGGCCTGCCTTTTCGGTCTCTTTTTTCTCCAGTCTGGGGGCCTCGAGGCTCCCTCAATTCTGTTCTGGCCTTCATCCCCGCAAAAAGAAACTTGGCTAGCTCTCTCTGGTTCTTTCGGTTTTCCTTCACCCTATGTTCCTATCTTCTTTCCTGATCTTCTCAGCTAGTTCCCTTTCCTCCCGACAAAGTTGTTCCTCCCTTTCATCTAAGGTCTCCCTATTATTAAATACCTTTTCAGCTGCTTTCAGTAAGTCTTGTATTTTCTGTTCACTAAACCACTCTATCTTTTGTAATTTTCTCTTAATATCTGGGGCTGCCTGATTCACAAACGCTAGTAGAACTGTAGCATGTGATTCCTCAGCCTGGGGGTCTATTGGTGTATATTGCCTAAAGGCTGCCATTAGCCTCTCTAGGAAGCCTGACAGGCTCTCAGTGGGCTCTTGCCTTACTAAACTTACCTTCGACAAATTTGTCGGCTTCCTAGCTGCGGCCTGCAGGCCAGCCATTAGAGTCTGGCGGTACACTCGGAGACGCTCCCTACCTTCCACTCGCTCAAAATCCCAGTTAGGCCACAACAGAGGAAACACCTCGTCCAAGAGAGGAGGCTGGGCGGTTGGTCTCCCGTCGATCCCCGGGACCCGTTTCCGGGCCTCTGCCAGGATCAGGTCCCATTCCTCCGTGGTGAAGAGCACCTGCAACAGCTGCTGGCAATCATTCCAGCTGGGTTTATGAGTGAACAAAATGGAATCTCAGAGGTCAATGAGGCCTTGGGGTTTCTCCAAAAAGGGAGGATTTTGGGTTTTCCAATTATACAGATCACTCGTGGAAAAGGGCCAGTACTGATAGGTTCAGAGATGCCCAGGTTAGCTGGTCCCACTCGGACGGGGAGTGCCTGTGCAGTAGATGAAGGTAACTCTGGGTCCCCGTGATCTTGCTCACCCCTATTTCCTCTATTTCTTCTCCGGGGTCGGGGTTCCCTTATCCCTTCTGATTCATTGGAGGGGAGGGCTCTTGCCCCCGGGGGAACCTGCAATGGAGGAGGGGCATATGGCAGGGGCCTAATTTCCGTCTCTAAGTCAATCAGGTTCGGGTACGAGGATTCCTGCAAGACCGCTTTGGGGCCCTTTTTCTTCTCGGCCTCTTCTGGGGGAGTGGGGGTTTCCATAACCAGGGCTTGTACATTAGGAGAATCAGGGAGTTTGTGAACAAAAGGTTTTAACCATTCGGGCGGATTTTCTACTAGATCTTGCCAGACCATAACATATGGGACTTGGCCCGGGTGGCCCCAGGGATCAGGAGCCACAATTTTCTCTTTAACCACCCAAATAATAGAAAGTTGAAAAGTTCTCTCTGGAGGCCATCCAACTTGGAAGGCGGGCCACTCTGCAGAGCAAAAGGTCATTAATTTACTCTTTGTAACCAGGAGTGACAGCTAACACGCTTTAGCCCTGACATCTGAGAAATGATCAGTCATGAGAGTGGGGTAGATTTTCCTTGCCCCATAGCGAGAGTCAGAAGAAGGTAACAGAGAATTACCACCAAAAAATCCTATCGAGAGTGGTGTCGGCCAGGAGGTTGGGCTTGTAGTATGCTTCGTGGAACTATTTGAGTTCCTCAGTCATTGCACGGAAGTTTTCTTGCTGGGGGCAGGCACCCTAAGGGTTTTTAGCCTGTGACCCCCTTATCGTTTTACGGGAGTCTTCCAGTGGCAGGCACCTTATTGGATCTTAAGTGCCTGCCCCGTGCCCACACAGACGGGTTTTCATTTGGCCAGATTCTCGGTTTAGAAAACGAGAAAAAAGAAAAGAGTTTCACCCTCTCGGGCTCCTGTTACTGGGGCTGACTTGTGAGGCTTTCAGAATCCGCCAGAGAGTAGCCCTGGCCGGGACTCGTCAGTTGCCCTCACAACTGTCTGTCTGTTCACTGAAACTCTCAGAAACAGAAGTGAGACTCCAAGGCATTATTGGAGGAAATAGACAACAACACACCAGAGAACAACGAGACAGGAGACAATGCCGGCAGTTATACAGATGCGAAAGGGCATAGAAAAACACATAGACAGACACACATAGGCCGACAACACAGACCTGGGTGGCGGGACCGCTTGAGTCTCCCTATCGTCTGGAACAAGTGTCACCTTACGGAATGGCGTCTACTGTTCCCCAGATCCGGGCTTAGGAGAGGAGGTCTCTTTCCCGCAGAGCCGGCTGCTTTCCAGCATGCTCGCTGGCCTCAGCCTCACACCAGCCAGAACTGCCAATCCGTTCCCTCATGGAAAGCTTTCCCTCACGCCAGACACTTTCCTGCCTTTTAGCCGGGCCTTGGATTTACACTGGACTTTTCCAGACTTGCCTGAACACCGGTGCTATTATCGGTCCTTTATCCGCTTTGTTCCAAAGAGCATTCTTCCCCTGTCAAGGGATCCCGGATGAGCCCCCAAATGTTCTGCCCGTAGTCTGCATCCCCAATAGGGAAAGAAGACTTCTCGAGACAATGCAACTTGCAGTAGGGGAATTTATTACTGACTCGAACCAGGGCCTCCCGCCCTCACCAAGGGTGTGAGGACAAAAAGGCCCCGAGCCCCAGTCCTCTCAGGTATTTATTGGGTACAATAGAGTAGCTGGTGCAAGCAGATTGGTTACACAGTTACAAGGCAATTTTTGTTGGCCCAATCCTTGTGGGCTTTCGGCTTTCCCCTGATTGGTTCTCTTTTTCTTGCTAGGCACATGTTGATTGGCTGGCTCTAGGTGGCCTGATAATTATGTTACACTGGGAAACCAGGCCTACTCCTAATCTAGGCTGCCTGTAATGGCGTTAATCGTGACAGTCTCACAATAGAATGTAAACATACCACAAAGTAGAGAATATGATAAAAAATGGAGGCGCACAGATATAGACAAGCATCTACTGGTTTGAGGAGGGGAGGGGAAGAGGGAGGGGCAATACAGAGGTGGGGGAGTGGGAGGACCGCAGTGTTAGTGAGGTGGAAGATGAGCTCAGGGATGCATTGTACAACATGGGGAATAGAGCCAGGACTTTGTCATAACTATAAATGGAAAGAAAGTTTTAACAGTTGTATAATCACAAAGAAAAAGAAAGAAAGAGGGGGAAGGAAGGAGGGAGAAAGGAAGGAAAAGAATGGAGTTTTTGGAGGTCAAATAGCCAATACTGATTAGGCCCTTTTTCTCAAAGAAACAGAAAACTTCTCTGAAAATTCCCACCAGAAAAAAGCTTAAGAAAATCAGAGGCTCAAAGCTCTGTAGCCAGAGTTCCAAGGTGAATGAACAGCTGAATCAGGAAGAACAAGAGGAGGTCCCAGAGACCATGGAGATCCCTGACATTCCAGCTAATCAGAAGGAATCAGTGGAGGTCCCAAATATCATGGCGACCCCTGCCATTCCAGCTAATCAGAATGAATCAGAGGAGGTCACAGAGACCATGGAGACCCCTGAATTTACAGCTAATCAGAATGAACCTGAGGATGTCCCAGAGACCATGGAGACCCCAGCCATTCCAGCTAATGAGAACCAAACTGAGGAGATCCCACAGACCATGGAGACCCCTGCCATTCCAGCTAATCAGAAAGAACCAGAGGAGGTCTCAAAGACCATGGAGACACCTGCATTTCCAGCTAATCAGAATGAACCAGAGGAGGTCCCAGAGACCATGGAGACCCCTGCCATTCCAGCTGGACCAATGGACAGCCAGTGAATGTGAAGCTTGGCTAGACACCGCAGAAATGCTTGGGGGTCTGGCCGCTGAGTACTGGCCAAAAGTACAGATGCTGAATATTATAGCAACTGCATACACTAATAACAAAAATAAAATAAAATCAAGCTGATGTGAAATTATGTTTGTCTCCGAGTTCTCTGATAGTGGGGGGCAAAGAGGGCAGGGAAGTGATAAGTGTGTGAGGAGGTAGCTAGATGACTTCTGCGGAGTTGGAGATGGGACCAGAAGGTCCAGGTTGCTAGAAAGCAGGGTGAAGAACTGGTTCCAGACTGAGCTTCAAAGACACATTTCCTATGGGAGAAGAGGAAGAGGACTTGGAGTTACTCTGTGTGAGTGCAGAGATGGATACTTAGCTGGGGAGCTGGTTCTTGTGTGGGGGGGGCAGTGCCATTTGTTCAAAAGACAAACAAACGAGCTGCCCCATCAAAAGAATGGAATATTGACATTTTCAACAACAAGGAAGATAGAATATTGAGTAAAATAACTGAGATAGAGATTGACAAATACTATATGATATCATTTATAGAATGTAAACATAACACAGTAGAGAATATGATAATAATGGAGGTGCACAAATATAGAGAAGCATCTACTGGTTACCAGCGGGGAGGAGAAGAGGGTGGGGCAATACAGAGTTGTGGGAGTGGGAGGCACGCAGGGTTAGTTAGGTGGAAGATGAGCTCACGGATGCATTGTACAACATGGGGAATAGAGCCAGGACTTTGTCATAACTCTAAATGGAAAGCAAGCTTTAACAGTTGTATAATCAGAAAGAAAAGGAAAGAAACAGGGTGGAGGATCGAGGGAAGAAAGGAAGGAAAAGAATGGCGTTTTTGGAGGTCAAAAAGTCAATAATGATTAGGCCCTTTTTATCAAAGGATTCTCTTTTATTTTATTTTATTTACTTTAATTGGTGGGTATTTACTTTACAATATTGTGGTGGTTTTTGCCACACATTGACATGAATCACCCATGGGAGTACATGTATTCCCCATCCTGATTCCCGCCCACATCTTCGTCCCAGTCCAATCCCTCTGGTTCAGCCCAGTGAACCAGTCCTGGGCACCCTGTCTTATGCATCGAACATGGACTGGCTATCCCTTTCATATATGATAACATACATGTTTCAATGCTATTCTCTCAGATCATCCCACCCTCGCCGTCTCCCACAGAGTCCAAAAGACTGGTTTGTAAAACTATGTCTCTTTTGCTGGATCCAATATAGGGTTATCATCTCCATCTTCCTAAATTCAATATATATGCCTTAGTATAGTGTATTGGTGTTTTTCTGTCTGACTTACTTCGCTCTGTATAATAGGCTCCAGTTTCATCCACCTCATTAGTATGGGTTCACATGTGTACTATATAATGGCTGAACAATATTACATGGTGTCTATATACCACAGCTTTCTTTCCCATTTTTCTGCTAATGGACATCTAGGTTGCTTCCATGCCCTGGTTATTGTAAACAGTGCTGTAATTAACACTGGGGCACATATGTCTATTTCACTCCTGGATGAATCACGATTTGAATGAGGAGAAACCATTATGACTATTAGCCTGTTAGTGGTAAACCCTTCACATGAGTTTGGTTGAAGGAGTGCAACCAAATTTCGAGATGGTTGTTTCAAACCGGCTGAGAGTGCTCAGATGCACATGTGGGGTGCTGTCCTGCTGGGGGACATCGCTGGATGCTCTGTTCTCACTAACAACAGAGGATTTTTCCCCTTGTTTCCCTTTCTCCATCTCTCCTCCCTAACTGAATTTCTTTCACAAACATTTAATGTGCTTTGCTGTGCTGTGTTTCGTTGTTCAGCCATGTTCAGCTGTTTTTGACGCCATGGACTGTGGCCCACCAGGCTCCTCTGTCCATGGGGATTCTCCAGGCAAGCATACTGGATCAAGCTGCGATTACCCCTCCAGGGGATCTTCCCAACCCAGGGATTGATCCTGGTCTACATGTTGCGGGTGGGATCTTTTTTTTTTTAATATCTGAGCCATTAGGAAACGCTTAAAATGAGCTTCATCTGACACTATGTTTTTCATATATGTAAGATCCAGTGGGGTCTATTTTATGATTTCCATGACTCTCCTTATTTTTAGAACACACAAAACACATTTATTCCAAGTATCCTAATGTTTCTGTCTGCAATTACTAATATCTATGCCACTTCTCACTGAGTTTAAGTTCTCTAGGGATTTTAATATGATTTTTCTTACCTACGTTAGATTTAATATGTTCTTAACGTGGTTCGGGCCTAGTTCCATGCTCCTCTTGTGAATTGGCTGCTCATGTCTTTAAACATGTCTTCATAAATTTAAAGGCCAGTGATACATCTTTCTTATAATATGTTGGCTCGTGCCTCTTGGCGTATTTCTATCAGGTTTTAAGATCTTCTAAAAGTTCTAAGAGTCATCTTTTGGGTTTGTTTACAGCGTGCTTTTTCTACCTTTTAAAATGTTCAGCAGTGTGATGGACCGTGGTTGAGTAAGCAACAAATGGACAACAGGATGTGAACATTTAACAGGAAACCCAGGAAGACCCACTAAGCCAACAAACAGTCCCCAGGGGTGCACCTCAGGCTGGTTGACCCTACGACTCAATTGTACAAGTGAGGACTGAGGTGGAGCACACAACCCATTCCTCTTTCCTCCAAAGCCAACCAGCTCAATGAGAGACAATGGAAACTAGATGCACAGGATAGGATTACTCAGTGTTTCATCCAATAAGCTGGAAGCTTGTGGCAGCTGCTAATGGAAATGAATTCCACCTTGGTTTCGGAAATGAGGTAAGCTCCAAGTGAGCTTTCATCAAGAAAACAAGATGAGAAAAGAGATTTGTGAGGGCACGTGTTGAGAAGACCTTTGCACACAAGGCTCACACAGCTCTCGGCAAGCTCCAGCCCTTGCTGGGAATACTAATCAACCGCAGGTGGGCATTTCCTGCATGGGATCCCCCAGCACAACATGAAACATGCATTTCTCTGCCACTTCCCCATCACCCAGTTCAAACCCAAGCCTCCGTAGTTCTCCTGGTGAGATCAACCTAACCCCTAGATTTGAAACGAGACAGCTCCGTGTGGAGCAAGGGCAAGTGTGCTCACTGCATTCTCACAGCCTGAAGACAAGGGTTTCTGACTGGAGACAAGAAAATGGAGGTGAGCTCTGGGAACACTGAGACAAGGAGGCTCGAGGGAAAGGTTTTTGTCGGCTGGCCCAGAATTCAATGGGCTTCAAGGTGCATTAAGACCAAATTGCAGGAAAAAAGAGCAATGATTCTCTCTTCCTCAGACACTTAAATACAACCTAGTATTCATGGAGGGAGTTTAGGCAAGATATGAAAAGCTAGATAATGGTAAAAGCTGAGAGAGAACAGAATGAATGCCCGAGGAGTGTGGCTGTGGGGAAAGGTTGGGAGGAGATACACTCTGCCTGCTGTGTGACCCATCAGATTTGACATAGAGGTGAGGGTGACAGGGGAGTTTGGAGGCCTCTTGAGGGCATTACTAATGCCTCATTTCTCCCAGCAAATAATCTGAATTGCTCCCCATCCTCCGCTAGACATGTCAGGATGGGGCTTTGTGATGTCAAAGCTCACCCAGGGCGACCATTGGCTGGGGAAGAGACTTGCTGACCTCATAGAGCAAGAGGGTGAGGCTCCATGGGACGGGTATATATAGGAGTACTCAGGGGTTCTGCGCAGACCACTGTGAGTCCTCCAAATGGCTGAGGTGACTGGGAAACCAAAAGGCTCCAGAGTAGTTTTGGAACACCCACCTCCTTTTACCCAGGAGTAGATGTAGACCTCCTATCAACTGAGGTAAAGAAAAAAATGTCAAGGTGAACTGAACCCAGCCAAACTCCTCTTGTCCATTCACCCCACCCCAGAAGACACCCTCCACTGCCATTGCCTGGCACATAATCCTTCTCTGCCCACACCCCTACTTCAGAAGCCATCATTCCCACCTGTCTTCACACTCTTCCCTAAACCAGTGCCATTCCTGCTCCCTGTCTTGTTTTCTTCAGGTGGCCAGGGTAACCGTGAGGGTGAATAATCTCATTCCAGCAAAGCTTCCCAAGAACTCTTCTCTGAAAACTCCCACCACAAAAAAGCTTAAGGAAAACAGATGCTCAAAGCTCTGCAGCCAGAGTTCGAAGGTGAATGAACAAATGAATCGGAAGGAACCAAGGAGGTCCCAGAGACCATGGAGACCCCTGCCATTCCAGGTAAAGAGAAGAAAACAGAGTAGGTCCCAGAGACCATGCAGACCCCAGCCATTCAAGCTAATCAGAATGAATCAGAGGAGGTCCCTGAGACCATGGAGACCCCTGTATTTCCAGCTAATCAGAATGAACCAGAGGAAGCCCCACAGACCATGGAGACCCCAGCCATTCCAGCTAATGAGAATGAATGAGAGGAGACACCAGAGACCATGCAGACCCCTGCAGTTCCAGCTAATCATAATGAACCAGAGGAGGTCCCAGAGACCATGGAGACCCCAGGCACTTCAGCTAATCTAAACGAACCAGAGGAGATGTCAAAGACCATGGAGACCCCAGCCATTCCTGCTAATCAGAATGAATCAGAGGAGGTAACAGACACCATGGAGACACCTGCAATTCCAGATAATCAGAACCAACGAGAGGAAGTTGCAGAGACAATGGAGACGCCTGCCATTCCAGCTAATCAGAGGGAACCAGAGGAGGTCTCAGAGACCATGGAGACACCTGCATTTCCAGCTAATCGGAATGAACCAGAGGAGTCGCAGAGACCATGGAGACCCCTCCCATTCCAGCTAATCAAAACGAACCAGAGGAGGTCCCAGATACCATGGAGACCCTTGCCATTCCAGCTGGACCAGTGGACAGCCAGTGAATGCGGGGCATGGCTAGACACCGCAGAAATGCTTGGGGGTCTGGCCGCTGAGTACTGGCCAAAAGTACAGATGCTGAATATTATAGCAGCTGCATACACTAATAATGAAAATAACATAAAATCAAGCTGATGTGAACTTATGTTTGTCTCTGAGTTCTCTGATAGTGGGGGGCAGAGAGGGCAGGGAAGGGTTAAGTGTGTGAGGAGGGAAGGCAATGGCTTCTGCGGAGTTGGAGATGGGACCAGAAAGTCCAGGTTGCCAGAAAGTAGGGAGAAGAACTGGTTCCAGACTGAGCTTCAAAGACACACTTCAAATGGGAGAAGAGGAAGAGGACTTGGGAGTTTCTCTGTGCGAGTGCAGATGTGGACACTTACCTGGGGAGCTGTGTCGTGTGTGGGTGGGCAGTGCCATTTGTTCAAAAGGCATACAAAGGTGCTGCCCCATCAAAAGATTGGAATATCGATATTTGCAGCAATATGGAAGGTAGAATATTAACTACAATAACTCAGACAGAGATTGACAAATACCTTATGATATCACTTATAGAATGTAAATTTCCCGCAAAGTAGAGAATATAATAATAATGGAGGTGCACAAATATAGAGAAGCATCTGCTGGTTACCACCAGGGAGTGGAAGATGGCGGGGCAATACACAGTTGTGGGAGTGGGAGGCACGCAGGGATAGTTAGGTGGAAGATGAGCTCACGGATGCATTGTACAACATGGGGAATAGAGCCAGGACTTTGTCATAACTATAAATGGAAAGCAAGCTTTAACAGTTGTACAATCAGAAAGAAAAGGAATGAAAGAGGGGGAGGTAGGAGGGATGAAAGGAAGGAAATGAATGGCATTTTTTGAGGTCAAAAAGTCAATAATGATTAGGCCATTTTTATAAAATGATTTTATTTATTTTATTGATTTTAATTGGTGGGTATTTACTTTACAATATTGTGTTGGTTTTTGCCACACATTGACATGAATGAGCCATGGGAGTACGTGTATTTCCCATTCTGATTCCCCTTCACATCTTCCTCCCAATCCAATCCCTCTGGGTCAGACCAGTGAACCAGTCCTGGGCACCCTGTCTTATGCATCGAACATGGACTGGATATTCCTTTCACATATGATAACATACAGGTTTCAATGCCATTCTCTGAGACCATCCCACCCCCGCCGTCTCCCACAGAGTCCAAAAGACTCTTCTGTAAATCTGTGTCTCTTTTGCTGTCTCCCATATAGGGTTATCATCTACATTTTTCTAAATTAAATATATATTCCTTAGTATAGGGTATTGGTGTTTTTGTTTCTGACTTACTTCACTCTTTATAATAGGCTCCAGTTTCATCCACCTCATTAGATTGGATTGACATGTGTTCTTTTTAATGGCTGAGCAATATTCCACTGTGTCTTTGTACCACAGCATTTTTACCCATTTTTCTGCTAATGGACATCTAGGTTGCTTCCATGCCCTGGTTATTGTAAACAGTGCTGTGATGAACATTGGGGCACACGTGTCTTTTTCACTTCTGGGTGAAACAGGATTTGAATGAGGAGAAAACCTGATGCTTATTAGCCTGTTAGTGATAAACCCTGCACATGAGTTTGGTTGAAGGAGTGGGACCAAAGTTGGAGATAGTTTTTTCCAACCGGCTGAGAGTTCTCAGATGTACATATGTGGTGCTGTCCTGCTGGGGGATATCTCTGGTTGCTCTGTTCTCACCAGCAATGGAGGATTTTCTTTCCTTGCTTTCATTTCCCTTGTTTCCCTTTCGCCATCTTTCCTTCCTAACTGAATTTCTTTCACAAACATTCAATGTGCTTTGCTGTGCTGTGATTCGTTGTTCAGCCATGTCGAACTCTTTATGACCCCATGGACTGTAGCCCGCTAGGCTCCTCGGTCACAGGGATTCTCCAGGCAAGCATAATGGAGCAAGCTGCCATTTCCCCCTCCAGGGAATCTTCCCAACCCAGGGATTGAATCCTGGTCTCCCATGTTGCAGGTGGGTTTTTTTTTTGTTGTTGTTGTTTGTTTGTTTGTTTGTTTTTTACTATCTGAGCCATCGGGAAACCCTTAAAATGGACTTCATGTGACACTATGTTTTTCATGTCTGAAAACAAATGGGGTGTATTTTAGGATTTCTATGACTCTTCATATTTTTAGAACACACAAAACACATTTATTCCAAGTATCCTAATGTCTCTGTCTGCAGTTACTACAATCTATGCCACTTCTGCCTGAGTTTCAGTTCTCAAGGGAATTTTAATATGATTTTTCTTACCTTCATTAGATTTTATGTATTCTTAACATGGTTCAATTCTAGTTTCCTACTCTGCTTGGGAATTGGCTGCTCATGTCTTTAAACATGTCTTCAAAAATTTAAAAGCCAGTGATAGATATTTCTCATAATGTATTGGCTCGTGCCTCTTGCCCATTTTTCTATCTGGTGTTAAGATCTAAAAATTCTAAGAGTCATCTTTTGCAATTGTTTATGGCGTGCTTTTTCTACCTTTTAAAATGTTCAGCAGTGTGATGGACCCTAGGTGACTAAGTAACAAATGGACAACAGGATGTGAACACTTCACAGGAAACCCAGGAAGACCCACTAAGCCAACAAACTGTCCCCAGGGGTGCACCTCAGGCTGGTTGACCCTACGAGTCAATTGGAAAATGAGGACTCAGGTGGAGCACACAATCCATTCCCCTTTCAATCCAGAGTCAAGCAGGTCAATGAGAGACCATGGGAACTACATGCACAGGACAGGATGACTCAGTGTTTCATCCAATAAGCTGGAAGCTTGTGGCAGCTCCTCATGGAAATGAATATCACCTTGGTTTTGGCTGTGAGAAAAGCTCCAAGGGAGGTTCCAGCAAGAAAACAAGACGAGAAAAGAAAGTTTTGAGGGCACGTGTTGAGAAGACCTTTGCACACAAGGTTCACACAGCTCTGGGCAAGCTGCACCCCTTGCTGGGAATACTAATCAGCCACAGGTGGTCATTTCCTGCATGGGATTCCCCAGGACAACCGGAAACATGCATTTCTCTGCCCCTTCCCCATCACCCTGTTCAAACCCAATCCTGGGGAATACTCCTAGTGCAGTGATGCTGAGTCCTAGACTTGAAACTAGACAGCTCCGTGTGGAGCAAGGCCAAGTGGATTCACTGCATTCTCACAGCCTGAAGACAAGGGTTTCCGACTGGAGACCCCAAAACGGAGGCGAGCTCCGGGAACAATAAGACAAGGAGGCAGGATGGAAAGGTTTCTGTCGGCTGACACAGAATTCAATGGGCTTCAAGATGCCTTAAGACCACATTGGAGGAAGAACTTGGAATGATTCTCGCTTCCAAAGACACTTAAACACAACCTAGTTGTCATGGAGGGAGTATAGGCAAGATATGAAAAGCTAGATAATGGTGAAAGCTGAGAGAGAACAGAATGAATGCCTGAGGAGTGTGGCTGTGGGGCAAGGATGGGAGGAGATGCACTCTGCCTGCTGTGTGACCTATCAGAATTGACATAGATGTGAGTGTGGCAGGTGAGTTTGGAGGCCTCTTTAGGGCATTAGAAATGCCTCATTTCTCCAAGCAAATCATCTGAATTGCTCCCCATCCTCCGCTAGACGTGTCAGGATGGGGCTTTGTGACGTCAAAGCTCACCCAGGGCCACCATTGGCTGGGGAAGAGACTTGCTGACCTCATAAAGCATGAGGGTGAGGCTCCATGGGTACGGGTATATATAGGGGTGCTCAGGGGCTCTGAGCAGACCCCTGTGAGTCCTCCAAATGACTGAGGTGACTGGGAAGCCACAAGGCTCCAGAGTAGTTATGGAACACCCACTTCCTGTTACCCAGGAGAAGATGTAGACCTCCTATCAATTGAAGTCCAGAAAAAATTTCAAAGGGAACTGAAGCGAAGCAAACTCCTCTAGCCCATGGACCCCACCCCAGAAGACACCCTCCCCTGTCCTTGCCTGGTACATAACCCTCTCTGCCCACACCCCTCTCACTGAAGCCATTGTTCCCAGTTGTCTTCACACTCTTCCCTAAACAGGTGCCATTCTTTGCTCCCTCTCAGGTTTTCTCCAGTTGGCCAGGGTAACTGTGAGTGTGAATCATGCCATTCCGGCAAAGCTGCCCAAGAAATCTTTTCAGAAATCTCCCACAAAAATGCTTAAGAAAATCAGATGCTCAAAGCTCTGTAGCCAGAGTTCCAAGGTGAATGAAAAGCTGAATCACAAGGAATCAGAGGGAGTCCTGGAGACCATGGAGACCCCTGCCATTCCAGTTAATCAGAATGAAGCAGAGGAGGTCCCAGAGACCATGGAGACCCCTGCCATTTCAGCTAATCATAACGAACCAGAGGAAGTCCCAGGGACCATGGAGACCCCTGCCATTCCAGCTGAACCAGTGGACAGCCAGTGACTTCGGGGCATGGCTAGAGACCTCAAAAATGCTTGGGGGTCTCGCCCCTGAGTACTCGCCAAGAGTACAAATACTGAATATTATATCAACTGAATAATAATGAAAATAAAATAAAATCAAGCTGATGTGAAATTATGTTTGTCTCTGAGTTCTCTGATAGTGGGGGGCAAGAGAGGGCAGGGAAGGGATAAGTGTGTGAGGCGGGAGGGAGATGGCTTCTGTGGAGTTGGAGATGGGACCAGAAGGTCCAGGTTGCCAGAACGTAGGGGGAAGAACTGGTTCCAGACTGAGCTTCATAGACACATTTCCCATTAGAGAAGAGAAAGAGGACTTGGTGTTTCTCTGTGTGAGTGCAGAGATGGACACTTAGATGGGGAGCTGTGTCGTGCAGGGTCAGGGGGGGAAGTGCCATTTATTCAAAAGACATACAAAGGAGCTGCCCCATCAAAAGAATGGAATATTGACATTTGTAACAACATGGAAGGTAGAATATTGACCAACATATCTCAGATAGTGATAGACAAATACTGTATGATATCACTTATCGATGTTCTTCCCGTAGTCCAGATCCCCGATCGGGAAAGGAGACTCCTCAAGACAATGCAACTTGCAGTAGGGGAATTTATTACTGACTCGAACCAGGGCCTCCTTCCCTCACCAAGGGTGTGATGACGGAAAGGCCCTGAGCTCCAGTTCTCTCAGGTATTTATTGGGTACAATTGGGTAGTTGGTACAAGCAGATTGGTTACACAGTTGCAAGGCAATTTTTGTTGGCCCAATCCTTGTGGGCTTTCAGCTTTCCCCTGATAGGTTCCCTTTTTCTTGCTGGGCACATGTTGATTGGCTGGCTCTAGGTGGCCTGATAATTATGTTACTCTGGGAAACCAGGCCTACTGCTAATCTAGGCTGCCTGTCATGGCGTTATCCGTGACAGCCTCACAATTCCCCCCTGTCTTTGTACATTTTGGAGAGGAATCTTTCTCTCTACCCTGTGAAATTGGCTGATATTGTTGTCTCAATACCATAATTTAGATGGTATTTAGGCGCTCTCTAATAAATGAGACCAGACGGTTTAAAATGCATGACCAAGGTCAGTAACAATATTAATATGATGAGTGGACCCAGGAGGGTGGAAATCAAAGTGGTCAACCAGGGGGCGCGCTGAAACCAAGATTCAAACCAGCCTTGTTGGGCTTTTCCTTCTCTCTTCCACTGGGCTAGTCTCTCTCTTACTTTCTGGAGAGATTTTTGTACCACCCCTGAATGGTCGATATAGAAACATCATTCTTCTCCCAGGGCTGCACATAATCCTCCTTGTTGCAGAAACAGCAAATCGAAACCCCTCTTTTTCTGTAACACTACTTCAGCCAAGTAGCTCAATATCTCCATCTATTGCAGCCCTTAGTTGATTATACTGTTTATCTTGCAACGTTAAGGCTGCAATCTCACTTCCCGTTTTTATAGCACCCAGTAGGACTGCCAAAATCAGGGCAGTGATTGGTTCTCGTTTTACCCTATATTGACCCGATGGGTCTAACCTAGGTTGCAGCTCTTTCTTTGAGTAATAGTTTAGCAGGGGGATAAGGTGGACTAGGACACAGAAATCTTGGGAGGCATTAAGTGCTGCCTTATGGACTCACGAAGTTAGTCTGGCGGAGCAAGAATACCACCCGTTTTCTGGCGGAAGTACCCACTGGTGAGTAGAATTGGGTGACTAGTCCTAGGGACTGAAATATGATCACCTCGGTATTGATAAGTCTTAGGGATAGTTCCTGTACAGGTGCCTATGCCCGTAATGGAGCTGACTGTCAACTGGCCTGACCCAGGTTGTTGCTGCCGTCTGCAGGCCGAGACATATTATAGCAAAGCCAGCAACCGTTTGTTAAGTCCGGACGAGAGGCATTTAGGGTGAGATAGGCCGAGGAGATCATTTTCATAAGGGGGTCTGTTGGTGGGGACATGTCAACGCTGGGGGGTCCCACGGTGCTTGGAGTCGATCTATTAGGGAGTCTTTGGGGTTGTTCTATCACGTGGTTTGGTCCTAAGGCTAGTTTGGGTGCCAAATAGAGTGGTTCCTGTTTTAACTTAAGCTCAATCTGGAATCCTGTGTCATAGTCTTGTAAAGACGGAGGCCCCAACCTCGGCCAACATCCCACCTGGTAAATTTTTTTCCTTTGTCTGTGAATTTGATCTGTAATGGGAAACATTGCCCGGGACTCTCTTAGTTGGACATTTCTGGGAATTCGGGGGTGATTTTACCTGAATGAGGTACTTGTCGGTGTTAGTGAGCCAATGGACTGTTCCCGTGGTTTCGCAACCCCAAGTGGCGCAATAAAAAGTGTCAACTCCCCCACATTTTTCAGTTTGGTTCTGATCCCTTCCTCCCGCCGGGCAGACATAGACAGGCACCTGATTGTAGTACTGTGGGCCTTTTCGCTCACAGTTATGGGCGAACAGACTGAAAGAGCCGTGAGCAAAGAACTTGGTCAGTTGGTGGGGACCAAACCCATTACCTTCAGCTGCCAGCACGCACAAATCAAAGGTCAGTACTGGCCACCATGTCCCTTTGGGGGCCATGTTGGAGCTCAAATTAAGCACTTTTCCAGTCTCAGGATTGCAGATCACCCAAGTCAGATTAGCTGGCTGATGGGGGTTGTGGCTGGTTGCTCCTGGGCCAATGAAAACTGTTATCAGCAGAAGAGTTAAGAGGGCTCCCGTCGTACGAGTTTCAGTTTCAAAGGATTTGACGGGTGAAGTCTTGCCTCCCATTCTGCTTCTGCCTTCTCTTGTTCTTCCAGGGTGGCTTGCTGCACGTGATTGCAGTGAACCCAGGACCCGATCCCGTCGACATTAACAGCAGTAGGAATGGTAAGGAGAAAAACATAAGGGCCATTTCATCTAGGTTCTAATGCTTTATTGGTGTCGTTTTTCCCAAAACCAATCACCTGGGCCAATATTACATGAGGGGATCGTCCCCTTGCTTGGACCCCCGTGTATCTCTCAAATTAATTTCCAAACATGGCTATGCATCTTACTTAATGCCATCAGTATTTGCTGGAAGTGTCCCAAGGTAGGGGGTGGTAGGCATTTTTCCTCGAATATAGGACACACAGGAGGGGGTCTTCTATACAGATTCTCAAAAGGGGTAAGATTCAGCTTATAAGGGGTGTTACACGTTCGAAAGAGCGCGAAGGGAAGGAGGGTCACCCAGTCCCCACCATTCTCTATTGCCAACTTTATCAAAGTTTTTTTTTTTTAGGGTCCGATTCATTCTCTCAACCTGTCCTGAGCTCTGGGGATTATATTCACAATGTAATTTCCATTTTGACCCCCCTTGTACAATCTGGCTCACAAAGGCAGGTCGGTTATCAGAGCCCATAGTCACTGGCAGCCTGTTCCTAGGCACTATCTCTTCTAAGATCTTTTTAGCAACCACTGTTGCTGTCTCTCCCTTACTGGGGACGGCTTCCACCCACCCCAAGAAGGTAACTACCAGAACCAATGGATAGCGATACCCGTACTTGCCTGGTCTTACATCAGTGAAAGCTATCTCTCAGTGTTGCCCTGGCTCTTTCCCTCGGTACCTCGTTCCAGTGTGCTGTCTTGTCTCTGTCTTCATCAGCTGGCACGCTTTGCAAGCCTGGATTATCTCTTGTAGAGTTGCATTTTGTCGAGGTAAGCTCAGGCAGGCCGTCTGGAGAAGTGTCAAGGTCTTTTTGTCCCCCAAGTGTGTAGTTGTGTGCAGGTGTTCACATAGGTAACGACCCAGGATGGCAGGCAATATCAAGCTGTTGTTTTGATTTCTGTACCATCCATATTTGTCATCCTTCTGGAGGGTGGTATCCTCGTTAATCCAAACGAGGTCAGGGAGGGAATAGTCGGGGACTGGCAGCAGAGTCCCCATACCAGGAGGTGGAAGTCCCATGGCTAATATGGGGGCGGCGTAGTCCCAGTTGGCCGCTTCTTGAGCGGCTGCATCAGCAGCCCGATTGCCCCGTGTCTTAGGGTCTTTTCCTTTCTGATGACCGGGGACATGTATAATTGTCAGGAGCCTGCGGATCTCGGGCAAATTCTTGACTTTTTTTCCCTCCACAGTTCTAAATCCCCTTTCCTGTTATATCGGACCTTGAATATGGACAGTGCTAAAAGCATATCGACTGTCCATAAAAATGGTGACTCTCTTCCCTTTTGCTTGTTCCAGAGCCTGTATTAGGGCAATCCATTTTGGTTTTTGCGCAGACGTGTTTGGGGGAATTGTCTCAGCCCATATTGTCTGTCCTGAATCATTAACTATAGCGGCTCCCGCCTTCCTTTGTCCATCTTTTGCATAGCTGCTCTCATCAGTGAAACATACTAGCTCACTGTTGTTTAGCGACACATCAGTAAAGTGTTTCTGAGCCGCCAGGGCCTCAGCCAGTATCTCACTGCAATCATGGAGAGGGCGGTCCTTTTCTGGGTTAGGTAGAAGTGTGGCTGGATTCAGGAAGCAAGGGGTCTGAAAACGCTCCCGTGGGGCATCAAGCAGCAGGGTCTGATAATGTGTCAAATGGGCATTGGAGATTCACTTACCCATCGGCTGCTTTAAAACCCCTTCAATCGCGTGGGGGGTGTCAACCCAGAGTTGCTGTCCATACGTCAACTTGTCGGCGTCGCGGATGAGGAAGGCAGTGGCTGCAATGATGCGCAGGCAAGGGGGCCACCCAGAGGCCACCGGGTCTAATCACATTGAAAGATATGCCACCGGCCGCTTCCATGGTCCCCATTGTTGCATCAAGAACCCCTTTCCTATTCCTTGCTTTTCATCTACCAACAGATGGAATGCCTTCTTTGGGTGAGGCAGGGCAAGGGCTGGGGCTTTTAGTAGGGCCCGTCTGAGTGTGTGGAAAGCCTGTTTCATTGGCTCAGTCCAAGTCCAGTCTGGGGTCTCTCTATTATTAAATACCTTTTCAGCTGCTTTCAGTAAGTCTTGTATTGTCTGTTCTCTTAACCCCTCTCTCTTTTGTAATTTTCTCTTACTATCTGGGTCTGCCTGATTCACAAACGCTAGTAGAACTGCAGCGTGTGATTCCTCATCCTGGGGGTCTATTGGTGTATATTGTCTAAAGGCTGCCATTAGACTCTCTAGGAAGGCTGACGGGCTCTCAGTGGGCTCTTGCCTTACTAAACATACCTTTGCCAAGTATGTCGGCTTTCTAGCTGCGGCCCGCAGGCCAGCCATTAGAGTCTGGCGGTACACTCGGAGACGCTCCCTACCTTCCACTCGCTCAAAATCCCAGTTAGGCCGCAACAGAGGAAACCCCTCGTCCACGAGAGGAGGCTGGGCGGTTGGTCTCCCGTCGATCCCCGGGACCCGTTTCCGGGCCTCTGCCAGGATCAGGTCCCGTTCCTCCGTGGTGAAGAGCACCTGCAACAGCTGCTGGCAATCATCCCAGGTGGGGTTATGAGTGAACAAAATGGAATCTAATAGGCCAAAGAGGCCTTGGGGTTTCTCCAAAAAGGGAGGATTTTGGGTTTTCCAATTATACAGATCACTCGTGGAAAAGGGCCAGTACTGATAGGTTCAGAGATGCCCAGGTTAGCTGGTCCCACTCGGACGGGGAGTGCCTGTGCAGTAGATGAAGGTAACTCTGGGTCCCCGTGATCTTGCTCACCCCTATTTCCTCTATTTCTTCTCCGGGGTCGGGGTTCCCTTATCCCTTCTGATTCATCGGAGGGGAGGGCTCTTGCCCCCGGGGGAACCTGCAATGGAGGAGGGGCATATGGCAGGGGCCTAATTTCCGTCTCTAAGTCAATCAGGTTCGGGTACGAGGATTCCTGCAAGACCGCTTTTGGGCCCTTTTTCTTCTCGGCCTCTTCTGGGGGAGTGGGGGTTTCCATAACCAGGGCTTGTACATTAGGATAATCAGGGAGTTTGTGAACAAAAGGTTTTAACCATTCGGGCAGATTTTCTCCTAGATCTTGCCAGACCATAACATATGGGACTTGGCCCGGGTGGCCCCAGGGATCAGAAGCCATAATTTTCTCTTTTACCACCCGAATAATAGAAGGTAAAAAAGTTCCCTCTGGAGGCCATCCAACTTGGAAGGCGGGCCACTCTACAGGGCAAAAGGTCATTAATTTACTCCTTGTAACCACAGCGACAGATCGTACACTCTAGCCCTGACATCTGAGAAACAATCAGTCATGAGAGAGTGTGGGGTAGACTTTCCTTGCCCCATAGCAAGAGTCAGAAGAAGGTCATCAAGAATTACCACCAAAAAATCTTATCGGGAGTGGTGGCGGCCAGGAGGTTGGGCTTGTGGTATGCTTCGTGGAACTATTTGAGTGCCTTAGTCATTGCACAGAAGTTTTCTTGTTGGGGGCGGGCACTCTAAGGGTTTTAGCCCGTTCTGTGACCCCCTTATTCTTTTATGGGAGTCTTCCAGTGGCAGGCACCCTATTTGCTCTTAAGTGCCTGTCCCGTGCCCACACAGACGGGTTTTTATTTGGCCAGATTCTCGGTTTAGAAAACGAGATAAAAGAAAAGAGTTTCACCCTCTCGGGCTCCCTTTACTGGGGCTGACTTGTTGTGAGGCCTTCAGAATCCGCCAGAGATTAGCCCTGGCCGGGACTCATCAGTTGCCGTCACAACTGTCTGCCTGTTCACTGAAACTCTCAGAAACAGAAATGAGACTCCAAGGCTTTATAGGCGGAAGTAGACAACAACACATCAGAGAACAACGAGACAGGAGACAATGCCGGCAGTTATACAGACGCGAAAGGGCGTAGAAAAACACATAGACAGACACACATCAGCCGACAACACAGACTTGGGGGGTGGGACCCCCTGAGTCTCCCTATCCTCTGGAACAAGGGTCACCTTACCAAATGGCGTCCACTGTTCCCCAGATCCGGCTTAGGAGAGGAGGTCTCTTTCCCGCAGAGCCGGCTGCTTTCCAGCTTGCTCGCTGGCCTCAGCCTCACACCAGCCAGAACTGCCAATCCATTCCCTCATGGAAAGCTTTCCCTCATGCCAGGCACCTTCCTGCCTTTTAGCAGGACCTAGAATTTACACTGGACTTTTCCAGACCTGCCTGAGCACCGGTGCTATTACCTGTCCTTTTTCCCCTTTTTGCCAAAGAGCATTCTTCCCCGGTCAAGGGATCCCGAATGAGCCCCCAAATGTTCTGCCCATACTCCGGATCCTCTATTGGGAAAGAAGACTCCTCGAGACAATGCAACTTGCAATAGTGGAATTTTTTACTGACTCGAGCCAGGGCCTCCCGCCCTCACCAAGGGTGTGAGGACGAAAAGGCCCTGAGCCCCAGTTCTTTCGGGTGTTTATTGGGTACAATTGGGTAGTTGGGGCAAGCGGATTGGTTACACAAGGCAATTTTTGTTGACCCAATCCTTGTGGGCTTTCAGCTTTCCCCTGATAGGTTCCCTTTATCTTGCTAGGCACATGTTGATTGGCTGGCTCTAGGTGGCCTGATAATTATGTTACTCTTGGAAACCAGGCCTACTGCTAATCTAGTCTGCCTGTCATCGCGTTAGCCGTGACAGCCTCAGAATAGAATTTAAACGTACCACAAAGTAGAGAATATGATAAAAATCGAGGTGCACAGATACAGAGAAGCATCTCCTGGTTACCAGCGGGGAGGGGAAAAGGGAGGGGCAATACAGAAGTGGCGGAATGGGAGGCATGCAGTGTTACTTAGGTGGAAGATGAGCTCAGGGATGCATTGTACAACATGGGGAATAGAACCAGGATTTTGTCATAACTATAAATGGAAAGCAAGCTTTAATAGTTGTATAATCAGAAAGAAAAGGAAAGAAAGAGGGGGGGAGGAAGGAGGGAAGAAAGGAAGAAAGAAGGGCGTTTTTGGAAGTCAAAAAGCAAATACTGATTAGGCCTTTTTGGCAAAGGAGTGTATTTCATTTCATTTTATTTATTTTAATTGGTAGGTATTTACTTTAAAATATTATGGTGGGTTTTGCCATACATTGACATGAATCAGCCATCCTGATACCCCTCCCCACCTCCCTTCCGATCAAATCCCTCTGGGTCAGCACAGAGCACCAGTCCTGAGCACCCTGTCTTATGCATTGAACATGGACTGGCTATCCCTTTCACATAGGATAATATACATGTTTCAATGGTATTCTCTCAGATCATCCCACCCTCGATGTCTCCCACAGAGTCCAAAAGATTTTTCTGTAAATCTGTGTCACTTTTGCTGTCTCGCATATATGGTTATAATCTCCATCTTCCTAAATTCAATATATATGCATTAGTATAGTGTAATGGTGTTTTTCTTTCTGACTTGCTTCGCTCGGTATAATAGGCTCCAGTTTTATCCACATCATTAGTATGGATTCACATGTGTTCTTTTTAAGGGCTGAGCAATATTCCATTCTGTCTATGTACCACAGCTTTCTTACCCATTTGTCTGCTGATGGACATCTAGGTTGCTTCCATGCCCTGGTTATTGTAAACAGTGCTGTGACGAACATTGGGGCACACATGTCTTTTTCACTTCTGGGTGAATCAGGATTTGAATGAGGAGAAACCATGATGACTATTAGCCTGTTAGTGGAAAACCCTGCACATAAGTTTGGTTGAAGGAGTGGGACCAAAGTTAGAGATGGTTGTTTCAAACCGGCTGAGAGTGCTCAGAAGGACATGTGTGGTGCTGTCCTGCTGGGGGACATTTCTGGTTACTCTGTTCTCAGCCGCAACGGAGGATGTTCTTTCCTTCCTTTTCTTTCCCTTGTTTCCCTTTCCTCCTCTTTCCTTCCTCCCTAATTTCTTTCACAAACATTCAATGTGCTGCGCTGTGCTGTCCTTCATTGTTCATCCATGTCCAACTCTTTATGACCCCATGGACTGTTGCCTGCCAGGCTCCTCTGTCCATGGAGATTCTCCAGGCGAGCATACGGGAGCAGGCTGACATTCCCCCCTCCAGGGGATCTTCCCAACCCAGGGATTGAATAAGGGTCTCCCGTACTGCAGGTGGGTTTTTGTTTTTTTTTACTATCTGAGCCTTCAGGAAACCCTTAAAATGGGCTTCATCTGATACTATGTTTTTCATATCTGTAAGATCAAATGGGGTCTATTATATGATTTCCATGACTCTCCTTATTTTTAGAATACACAAAACGCATTTATTCCAGGAATGCTAATGTCTCAGTCTGCAATTACTAAAATCGATGCCACTTCTGCCTGAGTTTCACTTCTCAAGGAAATTTTATTATGATTTTTCTTACCTTCATTAGATTTTATATGTTCTTAACGTGGTTCGGGCCTAGTTCCATACTCTTCTTGTGAATTGGCTGCTCATGTCTTTAAACATGTCTTCATAAATTTAAAGGCCAGTGATACGTCTTTTTTATAAAGTGTTGGCTCGTGCCTCTTGCCCATTTTTCTATCAGGATTTAAGATCTTCTAACAATTCTAAGAGTCATTTTTTGGGTTTGTTTATGGCGTGTTTTTCTACCTCTTAGTGTTCTGCAGTGTGATGGACCCTGGGTGAGTAAGCAACAAATGGACAACAGGATGTGAACACTTAACAGGAAACCCAGGAAGACCCACTAAGCCAACAAACTGTCCCCAGGGGTGCACCTCAGGCTGGTTGACCCTCTGAGTCAATTGGAAAAACGGGGACTGAGTTAGAGCACGCAATCCATTCCCCTTTCCTCCAAAGCCAACCAGCTCAAGGAGAGACCATGAGAACTAGATGCGCAGGACAGGATGACTCAGTGTTTAGTCCAAGAAGCTGGAAGCTTGTGGCAGCTGCTCATGGAAATGAATTCCACCTTTGTTTTGGCTGTGAGGTAAGCCCCAAGGGAGCTTCCAGCAAGAAAACAAGATGAAAAAAGAGATTTGTGAGGGCACGTGTTGAGAAGACTTTTGCGCACAAGGCTCACACATCTCTGGGAAAGCTCCATCCCTTGCTGGGAGTACGAATCAGCCACAGGTGGGCATTTTCTGCATGTGATCCACCAGCACGACCTGAACTATATATTTCTCTGCCCCTTCCCCATCACCCTGTTCAAACCCAAACCTGGGGAATACTCCTAGTGAAGTTACGCTGACTTCTAGACTTGAAACTTGACAGCTCCTTGTGGAGCAAGGGCAAGTGTGTTCACTGCATTCTCACAGCCTGAAGAAAAGGGTTTCCGACTGGAGACCAGAAAATGGACACGAACTTCGGGAACACTGAGACAAGGAGACGGGATGGAAAGGTTTTAGTCGGCTGGCCCAGAATTCAATGGGCTTCAAAGTGCATTAAGACCACATTGCAGGACGAACGAGCAATGATTCTTGCTTCCACAGAGAGTTAAACACAACCTAGTTGACATGGAGAGAGTTTAGGCAAGATATGAAAAGCTAGATAATGGTGAAAGCTGAGAAGGAACCGAATGAATGCCCGAGGAGTGTGGCTGTGGGGCAAGGTTGGGAGGAGATGCACTCTGCATGCTGTGTGACCCATCAGAGTTGACATAGAGGTGACCGTGGCAGGTGAATTTGGAGGACTCTTGAGGGCATTACTAATGTCTCATTTCTCCCAGCAAATCATCTGAATTGCTCCCCATCCTCCGCTAGACATGTCACGATGGGGCTTTGTGATTTCAAAGCTCACCGAGGGCTACCATTGGCTGGGGAAGAGACTTGCTGACCTCATAGAGCATGAGGGTGATGCTCCATTTGGACGGGTAAATATAGGGGTGCTCAGGGGCTCTTAGCAGACCACTGTGAGTGTTCCAAATGCCTGAGGTGACTGGGAAGCCACAAGGCTCCAGAGGAGTTATGGAACACCCATCTCCTGTTACCCAGGAGAAGATGAAGACCTCCTATCAGTTGAGGTCCAGAAAAAAATGTCAAGGTGAACTGAACCCAGCCAAACTCCTCTTTCCCATCGACCCCACCCCAGAGGACACCCTCCCCTGTCCTTGCGTGGCACATAACCGTTCTCTGCCCACACCCCTTCTCCTGAAACCATCGTTCCCACCTGTCTTCCCACTCTTCCCTAAACCAGTGCCATTCTTGCTCCCTGTCTTGTTTTCTTCAGGTGGCCAGGGTAACCGTGAGGGTGAATAATCCCATTCCAGCAAAGCTGCCCAAGAAAACTTCTCTCAAAACTCCCAACACAAAAAAACTTAAGAAAATCAGATGCTCAAAGCTCTGTAGCCAGAGGTCCAAGGCGAATGAACAGCTGAATCAGAAAGAACCAGAGAACGTCCCAGAGACCATGGAGACCCCTGCCATTCCAGGTAATCAGAAGGAACCAGAGGAATTCCCAAAGACCATGGATACCCCTTCCATTCCAGCTAATCAGAATGAATCAGAGAAGGTCCCAGAGACCATGGAGAACCCTGCACTTCCAGCTAATCTGAATGAAACAGAGGAGGTCCCAGAGACAATTGAGACCCGAGCTATTCCAACTAATCAGAAAGAACCAGAAGAGGAACCAGAGACCATGGAGAACTCTGCCATTCCAGCTGGACCAGTGGACATCCAGTGACTTAGGGGCATGGCTAGACACCACATAAATGCTTGGGGGTCTGGCCACTGAGTACTGGACAAAAGTACAGATGCTGAATATTATAGCAACTGCATCCACTAATAACGAAAATAAAAGAAAATCAAGCTGATGTGAAATTATGTTTGTCTCTGAGTTCTCTGATAGTGGGGCCAGAGAGGGCAGGGAAGTGATAAGTGTGTGAGGAGGGAGGGAGATGGCTTCTGTGGATGTGGAGATGTGACCAGAAGGTCCAGGTTGTCAGAAAATAGCGGGAAGAACTGGCTGCAGACTGAGCTTCAAAGACTCACTTCCCATGGGAGAAGAGGAAGAGGACTTGGAGTATCTCTGAGTGAGTGCAAAGATGGACACTTAGGTGGGGAGCTGTGTCGGGTGTGTGTGGGGTAATGCCATTTGTTCAAAAGGTATACAAAGGAACTGCCCCATCAAAAGAATGGAATATTGACATTTGCAGCAACATGGAAGGTAGAATGTTGAGTAAAATAACTCAGATAGAGTTTGACAAATACTGTATGATATCACTTGAAGAATGTAAACATACCTCAAAGTAGAGAATATGATAATAATGAAGGTGCACACATATAGAGAAGCATCTACTAGTTACCAGTGGGGAGGGAAAGAGGGCGGAACAGTACAGAGGTTGGGGAGTAGGAGGCATGCAGTGATAGTTAGGTGGAAGGTGAGCTCAGGGATGGATTGTACAACATGGGGAATAGAGCCAGGACTTTGTCATAACTATAAAAGGAAAGCTTTAACATTTGCATAATCAGAAAGAAAAAGAAAGAAAGAGGGGGGAGGAAGGAGGGCAGAAAAGAAGGATACGAATGGTGTTTTTGGAGGTCAAAAAGTCAATACTGATTAGGCCCTTTGTATCAAAGGATTTTATCTTATTTTATTTTATTTATTTTAATTGCTGGGTATTTTCTTTACAATATTGTGGTGGTTTTCGCCATACATTGACATGAATCAGCCATGGGAGTACATGTATTCCCCATCCTGATTACCCCTCACATCTTCCTCCCAATCCAGTCCCTCTGGGTCAGCCCAGTAAACCAGTCCTGGGAACCCTGTCTAATGCGTTGAACATGGACTGGCTATCCCTTTCACATATGATAATATACATGGTTCAATGCTATTCTCTCAGATCATCCCACCCTCGCTGTCACCCACAGAGTCCAAAAGACTGTTCTGTAAATCTGTGTCTCTTTTATTGTCTCCCATATAGGGTTATCATCTCCATCTTCCTAAATTCAATATATTTGCCTTAGTATAGCGTATTGGTGTTTTCCTTTCTCACTTACGTCGCTCTGTATAATAGGCTCCCATTTTATCCACCTCATTAGAATGGATTCACATGTGTTCTTTTAATGACTGAGCAATATACCATTGTGTCTATGTACCACAGCTTTCTTACCCATTTGTCTGCTGATGGACATCTAGGTTTTTTTTCCATGCCCTGGTATTTGTAAACAGTGCTGTGATGAACATTGGGGCACACGTGTCTTTTTCACTTCTGGGTGAATCAGGATTTGAATGAGGAGAAACTATGATGACTATTAGCCTGTTAGTGATAAACTCTGCACATGAGTTTGGTTGAAGGATTGGGGCCAAAGTTGGTGATGGTTGTTTCAAACCGGCTGAGAGTGCTCAGATGGACATGTGGGGGTGCTGTCCTACTGGGGGACATCTCTGGTTGTTATGTTCTCACCAGCAATGGAGGATTTTCTTTCTTTTCTTTCATTTCCCTTGTTTCCCTTTCTCCCTCTTTCCTCCCTACCTGAACTTCTTGCACAAACATTCAATCTGCTGTGCTGTGCAGTAGTTCATTGTTCAGCCGTGTCCAGCTCTTTGTGACCCCATTGACTGTAGCCCGTCTGGCTCCTCTGTCCCTGGGGATTCTCCAGGCAAGCATACTGGAGCAGGCTGCCATTGCCCCCTCCAGGGGATCTTCCCAAACCAGGGATTGAATCCTCGTCTCACATGATGCAGGTGGGTTTTTTATTATTATTATTGTTTTGTTTTGTTTTGTTTTTTACTATCTGAGCCATCAGGAAACCCTTAAAATGGGCTTCATGTGACACTATGTTTTTCATATCTGTAAGATCAAATGGGGACTATTTTATGATTTCCCTGACTCTCCTTATTTTTAGAAGACTCAAAACACATTTATTCCAAATATACTAATGTCTCTGTCTGCAATTACTAAACTCTATGCCAATTCTGCCTGAGTTTTACTTTTCATGTGAATTTTAGTATGATTTTTCTTAACTTTGTTAGACTTAAAATGTTCTTAACGTGGTTCGGGGCTAGTTCCATACTCTTCTTGGGAATTGGCTGCTTATGTCTTTAAACATGCCTTCATAAATTTAAAGGCCAGTGATACATCTTTCTTATAAAGTGTTGGCTCGTGCATCTTGCACATTTTTACCAGATTTTAAGATCTTCTAAAAATTCAAAGAGTCATCTTTTGGGTTTGTTTACGGCATGCTTTTTCTAGCTCTTAAAATGTTCAGCAGTGTGATCGACCCTGGGTGAATAACCAACAAATGGACAACAGGATGTGAACACTTCACAGGAAATCAATGAAGACACACTAAGCCAACAAGCTGTCCCCCGGGGTGAACCTGAGGCTGGTTGAACCTATGAGTCAATTGGAAAAACGAGAACTGAGGTGTGGCACACAATCCATTCCCCTTTCCTCCATACCCAACCAGCTCAATGAGAGACCATGGGAACTAGATGCACAGGACAGGATGAGTCAGTGTTTCGTCCAAGAAGCTGGAAGCTTGTGGCAGCTGCTCATGGAAATGAATTCCACCTTGGTGTTGGTTGTGAGGGAAGCTCCAAAGGAGCTTGCAGCAGGAAAGCAAGATGAGAAAAGAGATTTGTGAGGGCATGTGTTGAGAAGACCTTTGCACAAAAGGCTCACAGAGCTCTGGGCAAGCTCCACCCCTTGCTGGGAATACTAATCAGACGCAGGTGGCTATTTCCTGCATGGAATCCCACAGCACAACCTGAAATATGAATTTCTATGCCCTTTTCCCATCACGCTGTTCAAACCCAAGCCTGGGTAGCACTCCTAGTGAGGTGACCCTGAGTCCTAGACTTGAAACGAGACAGCTCCGTGTGGAGCAAAGACAAGTGTATTCACTGCATTCTCACAGCCTGAAGACAAGGGTTTGCGACTGGAGACCAGAAAATGGAGGCGAGCTCCGGGAACACTGAGACAAGGAGGCGGGATGGAAGGGTTTCTGTCGGCTGGCCCAGAATTCAATGGGCTTCAGGGTGCATTAAGACCACATTGCAGGACGAAGGAGCAATGATTGTTGCTTTCACAGACACTTAAACACAACCTAGTTGTCATGGAGGGAGTTTAGGCAAGATATGAAAATCTAAATAATGGTGAAATCTGAGAGAGAACAGAATGAATGCCCGAGGAGTGTGGCTGTGGGGCAAGGATGGGAGGAGATGCACTCTGCGTGCTGTGTGACCCATCAGAGTTGACATAGAGGTGAGGGTGGCAGGTGAGATTGGAGGCCTCTTTAGGGCATTACTAATGCTTCGTTTCTCCCAGCAAATCATCTGAATTACGCCCCATCCTCCGCTAGACATGTCAGGATGGGGCGTTGTGATGTCAAACTCACCCAGGGCCACCATTGGCTGGGGAAGAGATTTGCTGAGCTCATAAAGCATGAGGGTGAGGCTTCATGTGGACGGGTATATATAGGGATGCTCAGGGGCTCTGAGCAGACCCCTGTGAGTCCTCCAAATGACTGAGGTGGCTGGGAAGCCACAAGGCTCCAGGGGAGTAATGGAACATCCACGTCTTGTTACCCAGGGGAAGATGAAGACATCCTATCAATTGAGGTGCAGAAAAAAATGTCAAGGTGAACTGAACCCAGCCAAACTCCTCTTGCCCATTGACCCCACCCCAGAGGACACCCTCCCCTGTCCTTCCCTGCCACATAAACTTTCTCTCCCCTCACCCCTTCTCCTGAAGCCATGGTTCCCAACTGTCTTCACACTCTTCCCTAACCAGTGCCATTCTTGTTCCCTTTCTTGTTTTCTCCAGGTGGCCAGGGTAACCATGAGGGTGAATAATCCCATTCTGACAAAGCTGCCCAAGAAATCTTCTCTGAAAACTCCTGCCACAAGAAAGCTTAGAAAATCAGATGCTCAAAGCTCTGTAGCCAGAGTTCCAAGGCGAATGAACAGCTGAATGAGAAGGAAACAGAGGAGATCCAAGAGACGATGGAGACCCCTGCAATTCCAGGTAGTCAGAAGGAACCTGAAGAGGTCTCAGAGACCATAGAGATCCCTGCAATTCCAGATAATCAGAAGGAACCAGAGGAGGTCCCAGAGACAATGGAGACCGATGCCATTCCAGCTAATCAGAAGGAACCATAGAAGGTCTCAGCGACCATGGAGACCCCTGCCATTTCAGCTGGACCAGTGGACAGCCAGGGACTGCAGGGCATGGCTAGACACCTCAGAATTGCTTGGGGGTCTGGATGCTGAGTACTGGCCAAAAGTACAGATGCTGAATGTTATCGCAACTGCATACACTAATAACGAAAATAAAATAAAATCAAGCTGATGTGAAATAATATTTGTTTCTCAGTTCTCTGATAGTGGAGGACAGAGAGGGCATGGAAGCAATAAGTGTGTGAGGATAGAGGTAGATTGGTTCTGTGGAGTTGGACATGGGATCAGAATGTCCAGGTTGCCCGAAAGTAGGAGGAAGAACTGGTTCCAGACTGAGCTTCAAGGACAAACTTCCCATGGGAGAAGAGGAAGAGGACTTGGAGTTTCTCTGTGTGAGTGCAGAGATGGACACTTAGCTGGGGAACTGTGTCGTATGTGCGCGGGCAGTGCCATTTGTTCAAAAGGCATACAAAGGAGCTGCCCCATCAAAAGAATGGAATATTGACATTTCCGGCAACATGGACGGTAGAATATTGAGTAAAATACCTCAGACAGAGATTGACAAATACTGTATGATATCACTTATAGAATGTAAACATCCTGCAAAGTAGAGAAGATGATAATAATGGAGGTGCACAAATATAGAGAAACATCTAATGGTTACTAGCGGGGAGGAGAAGAGGGCGGGGCAATACAGAGGTGGGGGACTGGGAGGCACGCAGTGATAGTTAGGTGGAAGATGAGCACAGGAATGCATTGTTCAATATGGGGAGTAGAGCCAGGACTTTGTCATAACTATAAATGGAAAGCAAACTTTAACAGCTGTATAATCAGATAGAAAAGGAAAGAAAGAGGGGGGAGGAAGGAGGGGAAAAGGAAGGAAAAGAATGGCGTTTTTGGACGTCAAAAAGTCAGTACTGATTAAGCCATCTTTATCAAAGGATTTTATTTTATTTTATTTATTTCAATTGGTGGGTATTTCCTTTACAATATTGTGGTGGTTTTTGCCATACATTGACATGAGTCTTCCATGGGAGTACATGTATTCCCCATCTTGATTACCCCTCACATCTTCATCCCAATCCAATCTCTCTGGGTCAGCCAAGTGAACCAGTCCTGGGCACCCTGTCTTATGCATCCAACATCGACTGGCTATCCCTTTCACATATGATAATATACATGTTTCAATTGAATTATCTCAGATGAACCCACCCTCGCAATCTCCCACAGAGTCCAAAAGACTGGTCTGTAAATTTGTGTCTCTTTTGCTGTCTCCCATATAGGATTATCATCTCCATCTTCCTAAATTCAATATATATGCTTTAGTATAGTGTATTGTTGTTTTCCTTCTGACTTACTTCTCTCTGTATAATAGGCTCCAGTTTCATCCACCTCATTAGAATGGATTCACATGTGTTCTTCTTAATGGCTGAGCAATATTCCATTGTGTCTATGTACCGCAGCTTTCTTACCCATTTGTCTGCTGATGGACACCGAGGTTGCTTCCATGCCCTGGTTATTGTAAACAGTGCTGGGATGAACACTGGGGAACAAGTATCTTTTTTCCTTCTGGGTGAATCAGGATTTGAATGAGGAGAAAACATGATGACTATTATCCTGATAGTTGTAAACCCTGCCAATGAGTTTGGTTGAAGGAGTGGGACCTAAGTTGGATATGGTTGTTTCAAACTGGCTGAGAGTGCTCAGATGGACATGTGGGGTGCTGTCCTGCTGGGGGACATCTCTGGTTGCTCTATGCTCACCAGCAGCAGAGGATTTTCTTTCCTTCCTCTCATTTCCCTTGTTTCCCTTTCTCCCTTTTTCCTCCCTACCTGAATTTCTTTCACAAACATTCAATGTGCTGTGCTGTGCAGTGCTTCGTTTTTCAGCCATGTCCATCTCTTTGTGATCCAATGGACTGTAGCCCACCAGGCTCCTCTATGCATGGGGATTCTCCAGGCAAGCATACTGGAGCAGGCTGCCATTCCCCCCTCCAGGGGATCTTACCAACCCAGGGATTCAATCCTGGTCTCTCATGCTGCAGGTGGTTTATCTTATTTTTATTTTTTTTTTACTATCTGAGCCATCAGGAAACCCTAAGAATGGGCTTCATCTGAACACTATGTATTTCATATCGGTAAGTTCAAAGTGGTCTATTTTATGATTTCCATGTCTCTCCTTATTTTTAGAACACACAAAACACATTTATTCCAAGTATCCTAATGTCTCTGTCTGCAATTACTAATATCTATGCCACTACTGCCTGAGTTTCAGTTCTCAAGTGAATTTTAGTATGATTTTTTTACCTTCGTTAGATTTAATATGTTCTTAACATGGTTTGGGGCTAGATCCATGCTCCTCTTATGAATTGGCTGCTCATGTCTTTAAACATGTCTTCATAAATTTAAATGCCAGTGATACATCTTTCTTATAAAGTATTCGCTCGTGACTCTTGCCAATTTTTCTATCAGGTTTTAAGATCATCTAAAAATTCTAAGAGTCATCTTGTGGGTTTGTTTATGGTGTGCATGTTCTACCTCTTAAAATGTTCAGCAGTGTAATGGGCCCTGGGTGAGTAAGCAACAAATGAACAATAGGATGTGAACACTTCACAGGAAACCCAGGAAAGACCCACTAAGCCAACACACTGTCCCCAGGCGTGCACCTCAGGCTGGTTGACCTACGAGTCAATTGGAAAAACAAGGACTGAAGTGGAGCACACAATCCATTACCCTATCCCCCAGAGCCAACAAGCTCAATGAGAGACCGTGGGAACTAGATGCACTGAGAGGATGACTCCGTGTTTCGTCCAAGAAGCTGGAAGCTTGTGGCAGCTCCTCATGGAAATGCATTCCACTTTAGTTTTGGCTGTGAGGTAAGCTCCAATGGAGCTTCCAGCAAGAAAACAACATGAGAAAAGAGATTTGTGAGGGCACGTGTTGAGAAGATCTTTGCACACAAGGCTCACACAGCTCTGGGCAAGCTCCACTCCTTGCTGGGAATACTAATCAGCCACAGGTGGGCATTTCCTGCATGGGATCCCACAGGACAACCTGAAGCATGAATTTCTCTGCCCCTTCCCCATCACCTTGTTCAATCCCAAGCCTGGGTAATACTCCTAGTGAGGTGACCATGAATCCTAGACTTGAAATTAGACAGCTCCTTGTGGAGCAAGGGCAAGTGTAATCACTGCATTCTCACAGCCTGAAGACAAGGGTTTGCGACTGGAGACCAGAAAATGGAGGCGAACTCCGGGAACACTGAGACAAGGAGGTGAGATGGAAAGGTTTCTGTCGGCTGGCCCAGAATTCAATGGGATTCAAGGTGCATTATGACCACATTGTAGGATGGACGAGCAATGATTCTCGCTTCCACAGACACTTAAACACAACCTTGTTGTCATGGAGGGACTTTAGGCAAGATATGAAAAGCTAGATAATGGTGAAAGCTGAGAGAGGACAGAATGAATGCGCGAGGAGTGTGGCTGGGGGCAAGGTTGGGAGGAGATGCACTCTGCCTGCTGTGTGACCCATCAGAGTTGACATAGAGGTGAGGGTGGCAGGTGAGTTTGAAGGCCTCTTTAGGGCAGTACTAATGCCTCATTTCTCCCAACAAATCATTTAATTGCTACCCATCCTCCGCTTGACAGTTCAGGATGGTGCTTTGTGATGTCAAAGCTCACCCAGGGCCACCATTGGCTGGGGACGAGACTTACTGACCTCATAAAGCATGAGGGTGAGGCTCCATGGGGACGGGTATATATAGGGGTGTTCAGGGGACTTGAACAGACCACTGTGAGTCCTCCAAATGCCTGAGGTGACTGGAAAGCAACAAAGCTCCAGAGTAGTTATGGAACACTGTCCTCCTGTTACCCAGGAGAAGATGAAGACCTCCTATCAATTGAGGTCCAGAAAAAAATGTCAAGGTGAACTGAATCCAGCCAAATTCCTCTTGCCCATCTGCCCCACCCCAGAAGACACCCTCCCCTTTCCTTGACTGCACATAACCCTTCTCTGCCCACACCCCTTCTCCTGATGCCATCGTTCCCACCTGTCTTCAAACTCTTCACTAAAGCAGTGCCATTCTTGCTCCGTCTCTTGTTTTCTCGGGGTGTCCAGGGTATCCGTGAGGGTGAATAATCCCATTCTGTCAAAGCTGCCCAAGAAAACTTCTCTGAAAACTCCCACCAAAAAAAGCTTAAGAAAATAAGATCCTCACAGCTCTGTAGCCAAAATTCCAAGGTGAATGAACAGCTGAATCAGAAGGAACCATAGGAGGTCCCAGGGACAATGGATACCCCAGCCATTCCAGCTAACTAGAATGAATCAGAAGAGGTACCAGACACCATGGAGACCGCTGCCATTGCAGCTGAACCACTGGGCAGCCAGTGACTTCGGGGCATGGCTAGACACCTCAGAAATGCTTGGGGGTCTGGCCGCTGAGTACTGGCCAAAAGTAAAGATGCTGAATAATATAGCAACTGCATACACCAATAACAAAATTAAAATAAAATCAAGCTGATGTGAAATTATCTTTGTCTCTGAGTTCTCTGATAGTGGGGGGCAGAGAGGGCAGGGAAGGGATAAGTGTGTGAGGATGGAGGGAAATGGCTTCTGTGGAGTTGCAGATGGGACCAGAAGATCCAGGTTGCCAGAAAGTAAGGGGAAGAACTGGTTCCAGACTGGGCTTCAAAGACACACTTCCCATGGGAGACGAGGAAGAGGACATGGAGTTTCTTTGTGTGAGTGCATAGAGGGACACTTAGCTGGGGAGCTGTGTCATGTGGGGGAGGGGCAGGGCCATTTTTTCAAAAGGCATACAAAGTAGCTGCCCCATCAAAAGAATGGAATATTGACATTTGCAGCAACATGGAAGGTAGAATATTGCATAAAATAACTCAGACAGAGATTGACCAATATGGTATGATATCACTTATAGAATGTAAACATACCGCAAAGAAGAGAATATGATAATAATGGAGGTTCACAAATATAGAGAAGAATCTACTGCATACCAGCGGGGAGGGGAAGAGGGCAGGGCAATACAGAGGTGGGGAAGTGCTAGGCACGCAGTGATAGTTAGGTGGAAGATGAGCTCAGGGACGCATGATACAACATGGGGAATACAGCCAGGACTTTGTCATAACTATAAATGGAAAGCAACTTTAACATTTGTATAATCAGAAAGCAAAGGAAAGAAATAGGGGCAAGGAAGGAGGAAAGAAAGGAAGGAAAAGAAGGGCATTTTTGGAAGTCAAAAATTCAATACTGATTATTCCCTTTGTTTCAAGGGATTCTGTTTTGTTTTATTTTATTTATTTGAACTGGTGGGTATTTACTTTACAATATTGTGGTGGTTTTTTCCATACATTGACATGAATCAGCCATGGGAGTACATGTATTCCCCATCCAGATTACCCCTCACATCTTCCTCTCAATCCGATCCCTCTGGGTCAGCCCAGTGCACCAGTTCTGGGCACCCTGTCTTATGCATTGAACATGGACTGGCTATCCCTTTCACATGTGATAATATATATGTTTCAATTTTATTGTCTCAGATCATCCCACACTCGCCGTCTCCCACAGAGTCCAAAAGACTGTTCTGTAAATCTGCGTCTCTTTTGCTGTCTCCCATATAGGGTTGCCCTCCCCATCTTCCTAAATTCAATATATATGACTTCGTATAGTGTATTGGTTTTTTTTTCTTTCTGACTTACTTTGCTCTGTATAATAGGCTCCAGTTTCATCCACCTCATTAGAATGAATTCACATGTGTTTTTTTTTTTTTTTAATGGCTGAACAATATTCCATTGTGTCTATGTACCACAGCTTTCTTACCCATTTGGCTACTGATAGACATCTAGGTTGCTTCCATGCCCTGGTTATTGTAAACAGTGCTGTGATTAACATTAGGGCACACGTGACTTTTTCACTTCTGGGTGAATCAGGATTTGAGTGAGGAGAAACCATGATGACTATTATCCTGTTATTGGAAAACCCTGCACATAAGTTTGGTTGAAGGAGTGGGACCAAAGTTGGAGATGGTTGTTTCAAACTGGCTGAGAGTGCTCAGATGGACATATGTGGTGCTGTCCTGCTGGGGGACATCTCTGGTTGCTCTGTTCTCACCAGCAACGTAGGATTTTCTTTGCTTCCATTCATTTCCCTTATTTTCCTTTCTCCCTCTTTCCTTCCTACCTGAATTTCTTTCAAAAACCTTCAATGTGCTGCTCTGTGCTGTGCTTTGTTGTTCAGCCATGCCCAACACTTTGTGACTCCATGGTCTGTTGCCTGCCAGCCTCCTCTGTCCATGGGGATTCTCCAGGCAAGAATACTCTAGCAAGCTGCCATTCCCCCTTCTAGGGATCGTCCCAACCCAGGGATTGAATCCAGTCTCCAATATTTCAGGTGGGTTTTTTTTATTATTATTATTACTATCTGAGCCAACAGCAAACCCTTAAAATGGGCTTAATCTGACACTATGTTTTTCGTATCTGTAAGATCAAATGGGGTCTATTTTATGATTTCCATGACTCTCCTTATTTTTAGAACACAAAAAACATATTTATTCCAAGTATCCTAATGTCTTTGTCTGCAATTACTAAAATCTATGCCACTTCTGCCTGAGTTTCAGTTCTTAAGGGAAATTTAGTATGATTTTTCTTACCTTGGTTAGATTTAATATGTTCTTAACGTGGTTTGGGGCTGGTTCCATACTCCTTTTGTGAAATGGCTGCTCGTGTCTTTAAACATGTCTTCATAAATTTAAAGACCAGTGATACATCTTTCTTATAAAGTGTTGGCTCGTGACTCTTTCCAATTGTCTATCAGGTTTTAAGATCTTCTAACATTTCTAAGAGTCATCTTTTGGGTTTGTTTATGGCGTGGTTTTTCTACCTCTTAAAATGTACAGCAGTGTGATGGACCATGGGTGAGTAAGCAACAAATGGACAACAGGATGTGAACACTTCACAGGAAACCCAGGAAGACCCACTAAGCCAATCAACTAGCCCCAGGAGGGCACCTCAGTCTGGTTAACCCTACGAGTCAATTGGACAAACGAGTACTGAGGTGGAGCACACAATCCGTTCCCCTTTCCTCCAGAGCCAACCAGCTCAATGAGAGACCATGGGAACTAGATGCACAGACGGGATGACTCAGTGTTTCGCCCAAGAAGCTAGAAGCTTGTGGCAGCTGCTCATGGAAATGAATTCCTCCTTGGTTTTGCCTGAGAGGTAAGCTCCAAGGGAGCTTCCAGCAAGAAAACAACATGAGAAAAGAGATTTGTGAGAGCACGTGTTGAGAAGACCTTTGCACACAAGGCTCACACAGCTCGGGGCAAACTCCACCCCGTGTTGGGAATACGAATCAGCCGCAGGAGGGCATTTCCTGCCTGGGATTCCCCAGCACAACCTGAAACATGCATTTCTCTGACTCTTCCGCATCACCCTGTTCAAACCCAAGCCAGGGTAGTACTCCTAGGGAGGTGACCCTGAGTCCTAGACTTGAAACGAGACAGCTCCATGTGAAGCAAAGACAAGTGTGTTCACTGCATTCCACAGCCTGAAGACAAGGGTTTCCGACTGGAGACCAGAACATGGAGGCGACCTCGGTGAACACTGAGACAAGGAGGCTGGATGGAATTGTTTCTGTCAGCTGGCCCAGAATTCAATGGGTTTCAAGGTGCATTAAGACTACATTTCAGGAAGAACAAGCAATGATTTTCGCTTCCACAGACACTTAAACACAACCTTGTTGTCATGGAGTGTGTTTAGGCAAGATATGAAAAGCTAGACAATAGTGAAAGCTGAGAGAGAACAGAATGAATGCCCGAGGAGTGTGGCTGTGGGGCAAGGTTGGGAGGAGAGGGACTCAACTCTGACTCAGAGTTGACATAGAGGTCAGTGTGGCAGGTGAGTTTGGAGGCCTCTTTAGGGCATTACATATGCCTCATTTCTCCTAACAAATCATCTGAATTGCTTCCCATCCTCCGCTAAACATGTCAGGATGGGGCTTTGTGATGTCAAAGCTCACCCAGGGCCACCATTAGCTGGGGAAGAGACTTGCTGACCTCATAAAGCATGAAGGTGAGGCTCCATGTGGATGGGTATATATAGGGATGCTCAGGGGCTCCTAGCAGACCACTGTGAGTCCTCCAAATGACTGATGTGACTGGGAAGCCACAAGGCTCCAGAGAAGTTATGGAACACCCACCTCCTCTTACCCAGAAGAAGATGAAGACCTCCTGTCAATTGAGGTCCAGAAAAAAATGTCAAGGTGGTGAACCCAACCAAACTCCTCTTGTCCATCGACCCCACTCCAGAAGACACCCTCCCCTGTCCTTGCCTGGCTCATAACCCTTCTCTGTCCACATCCTTTCTCCTGAAGCCATTGTTCTCACCTATTTTCATATTTTTCCCTACACCAGTGCCATTCTTGCTCCCTGTCTTGTTTTCTTCAGGTGGCCAGGGTAACCGTGAGGGTGAATAATCCCATTCTGGCAAAGCTGCCCAAGGAAACTTCTCTGAAAACTCCCAACACAAAAAAGCTTAAGAAAATCAGATGCTCAAAGCTCTGTAGCCAGAATTCCAAGGCGAATGAACAGCTGAATGAGAAGGAACCAGAGGAGGTCCCAGAGACCATGAAGACGCCTGCCATTCCAGGTAATCAAAATGAATCAGAGAAATTCCCAGAGACCATGGAGACCCCTGCATTTCCATCTAATCAGAATAAGCCAGAGAAGGTCCCAGAGACCAAGGAGACTCCTGCCATTCCAGCAAATCAGCACGAAGTAGAGGAGGTCCCAGAGGCCATGGAGACCCCTGTCATTCCCGATGGTCAAATGGGCAGCCAGTGACTTCGGGGCATGGCTATGCTCCTAAGAAATGCTCGGGGGTCTCGCTGTTGAGTACTGGACAACAGTACAGATGCTGAATATTATAGCAACTGCATACACTAATAACGAAAATGAAATAAAATCAAGCTGATGTGAAATAATGTTTGTCTCTGAGTTCTCTGATCGTGGGGAGCAGAGAGGGCAGGGAATGGAAAAATGTGTGAGGAGGGAGGGAGATGGCTTCTGTGGAGTTGGAGATGGGACCAGAAGGTCCATGTTGCCAGAAAGTAGGGGGAAGAACTGGTTCCAGACTGAGCTTCAAAGACCCACTTCCCATGGGAGAAGAGGAAGAGGACCTGGAGTTTCTCTGTGTGAGTGCAGAGATGGACACTTAGCTCTGGAGCTGTGTTGTTTGCCGGGGTGGGCAGTGCCATTTGTTGAAAAGGCATACAAAGGAGCTGCCCCTTCAAAAGAATGGAATATTGGCATTTCCGGCAACATGGAAGGTAGAATATTGAGTAAAATAACTCAAACAGAGATAGACAAATACTGTATGTTATCACTTATAACGTCTAAACATACCGCAAAGTAGAGAATGTGATAAAAACGGAGGCGCACAGATATAGAGAAGCATCTACTGGTTTCCATCGCGGAGGGGAAGAGGGAGGGACAATACAGAGGTGGGGGAGTGGGAGGCACGCAGTGTTAGTTAGGTGGAAGATGAGCTCACGTATGCATTGTACAACATGGGGAATAGAGCCAGTACTCTGTCATAACTATAAATGGAAAGCAAGCTTTAAAAGTTTTATAATAAGAAAGAAAAGGAAAGAAAGATGGGGGAGGGAGGAATAAAGAAAGCAAGGAAAAGAATGGCGTTTTGGGAGGTCAAAAAGCCAATACTGGTTAGGCCCTTTTTGGCAAAGGAATGTATTTTATTTTATTTTATTTATTTTAATTAGTTCATAATTACTTTACTATATTGTGGTGGTGTTTGCCATACATTGACATCAATCAACCATAGATGTACATGTGTTCCCCATCCTGATCCCTCCTCCCACCTCACTCCCCATCCCTTCACTCTGGGTCAGCCCAGTGCACCAGCCCTGAGCACCCTGTCTTATGCATCGAACATGGACTGGCTATCCCTTTCACATATGATAATATACATGTTTCAATGCTATCCTCTCAGAACATCCCACCCCCTCCGTCTCCCACAGAGTCCAAAAGACTGTTCTGTAAATCTGTGTCTCTTTTGCTGTCTCCCATATAGGGTTACCATCTCCATCTTCCTAAATTCAATATATTTGCCTTAGTATAGTGTATTTTTTCTTTCTGACTTACTTCGCTCCGTATAATAGGCTCCAGTATCATCCAACTCATTAGAATGGTTTCAAATGTGTTCTTTTTCATGGCTGAGCAATATTTCATTCTGTCTATGTACTGCAGCTTTCTTACCCATTTGTCTGCTGATGGACATCTAGGTTGCTTCCATGCCCTGTCTATTGTAAACAGTGTTGTGATGAATATTGGGGCACATGTGTCTTTTTCACTTCTGGGTGAATCAGGATTTGAATGAGGAGAAACCATGATGACTATTAGCCTGTTAGTGATAAACCCCTCACGTGAGTTTGTTTGAAGGAGTGAGAACAAAGTTGGAGATGGTTGTTTCAAACCGGCTGAGAGTGCTCAGATGGACATGTGGGGTGCTGTCCTGCTGGGGGACATCTCTGGTTGCTCTGTTCTCACCAGCAAGAGAGGATTTTCTTTCCTTCCTTTCATTTCCCTTGTTTCCCTTTCTCCCTCTTTCCTCCCTACCTTCCTTTCTTTCACAAACTTTCAGTGTGCTGTGCTGTTCTTCATTAGTCAGCCATGTCCAACTCTTTTTGACCCCATGGTCTGTACCCCGCCAGGCTCCTCTGTCCATGGTGATTCTCCAGGCAAGCATACTGGAGCAGGCTGCCATTCCCCCCTTCAGGGATCTTCCCAACCCAGGGATTGAATCCTGATCTCCCATGTTGCAGGTGTTTTTTTTTTTTTTTTTTTTTTTTACTGTCTGAGCCATCAGGAAACCCTTAAAATGGGCTTCATCTGACACTATGGTTTTCATATCTGTAAGATCAAATGGGGTCTGTTTTAAGGTTTCCATGTCTGTCCTTTCTTTTAGAACACACAAAACTCAGTTGTTCCATGTATCTTAATGTCTCTGTCTGCAATTACTATAATCTATGCCACTTCTGCCTGTGTTTCAATTCTCAAGGGTTTTGTGTTACCTTCGTGAGATTTAATATGTTCTTACCATCTTTTGGGGCTAGTTCCATACTCTTCTTATGAATGGGCTACTCATGTCTGCCGGACCTCCCGGCAAAATGAACAGGTCGAGGACGCAATCACCAGAGCTCCTGAGAAACGAAAGACTCGGAAAGATGTGGTTGAGAGGGACGGAGTCAGCTTGTGACTGATTCCGACGACTTTATTGAGGGGTTACATACATATATATGCTAACAGGTCTCACCAAATTTTAGATCAAATACATGCATACGTGCAGAACTCCAGACACTAGTTTTAGCTCAGGAGTTTTCTCTCAACTCTAGCAGAGTATGGCACCAGCATCTTATAATCAGTTAATGTCTACCTAGACATAAACCATTCACAGGAGTCTGATAATCTTATCAGAGTCAGGAGAATGGGCAAATGGTGGCTGCAGCAATTTCCTTGAGGGAGGTGAGAAAGGCCAATTTGCACTTTAATAAATCAGGGGTGGCTTGACAGAGAGGGTCCTTTTGATCCTTCTCAGGGCCAAGAAAGAGCCTGAGCGGTCAGGCCGGCTCCCCGCATCTCCCCCTTTTCTTTTGACTAATGGCCATTATATCTCCCTCAAGGGAAATGGCTGCGTTTGCAAATGGGAAAACATCAGCAATCTTTTATTTATCATCTCAGATATGCATTGACAAATGCAAGGGCCAAAACACAGCAATAACAATATGCGTATAATGATAAAAATTATAGATTTCCACCAATCACCATGAAACCAGGCAGATATCTGACTCCAAATGCTGGAGTCAGAAAAATCCATAGCGGCTACTTGTTGTTTCATATCCTCTAAAGCATCAGAAACATTTGAGGAATAATCAGGAATATATACACAACACTCCATTTTTATTAAGGCACATGTTCCCCCTTGAGAGGCTGTTAGAATATCCAGAGCCATACGATTCTGTACAACGGCTTTTCTCATCCTTTTTTGTTCATTAAGAGCCTCTAAAGCTCTTCTAGTATCTGTCAAAGCTTGTTTTGTAAAATTGTTCAAAGCCTCTACCCTGAGCATAATATCAGTGGCTCCTAAAGATGGCACAAAAATTGAGGCTAAATAATCATACCAATGAAAAACAGAGTGTGACCACCGAGCTTTAACATAAGGTAAATTAACAGGTTGACTAATTTTTTTATTATGAATTCTCCCAGGGGCAAACACAAACCCTAGGGTACATCTCCCCACCCATCCTACAGGGAGCCAGGGCCAAAGGTTGTATCCACAAATCCATCAAGTGTTATTTGGGGCTACCCATCTTATGCCAGGGCTATTTTCCCAATCTGTCCCTGGCCATATAACAGACTTGTTGACAATAAACATTACATCCATTACAGTCTTACATTTGTGGGTACGTAATAGTCCCATATGTTTCATGTGATATCTTGGATATTCCCGACCTCCAAATGTTGGTACATGAGTCTTTTGCTCCCAGCAAATGTCAGCAGGGGTCACTAGCTGTCCTTTTTCAGGGGTCATCCAGAAATATTCATCCCAAACTTGGTAGTAGTCACCCTCAAATCGGTTAAAATCATTAGGAGAAGAAACAGATCTATTTTCATAATATAAGTACACATTAACAATTTCCTGATAAATTTGTGTTACATTAAAATAAAAAGAAGAAGCGTGTAAAGGATCAGAGCATGGAGAATCTATATCAAAATTAACTGTAATTAAGCTTTGATGTTTCTTCTGATATTCTTTTAAAAAAATCACAAAAAGCTAAAGTTTCATTTTTTGGAAAGGGAAGCACCCACCAAGGCAATCCTTTGGTAACCGATAAAGGCATGCTTGTGCAGACCCAGCAGGCTGTTTCATTGTAAAAATCAGCATAAGAATGAGCCCAGGAAACGTAAGCATTGGCTTCAGCCTGAGGGAAGGCTTGATTCATTATCACAGAAGCCAAAGCGAGGGCAATGTAAGCCAGTGTGTATCGAGGTTGAGCAGTCTCTGCAGCCATCCTCCTTGCTTGAAGAATAAACTCATGAATCTGCTGATTTGTCGGGGGAAGATTCCTCTGCTGTAAAGTCAGCCGACCTAATTGCTGATTCAGCGATCTCCTCCGTCTGGCGTACCAGCCTTTCCGGGAGCCAGGACGGTGCTTCGGCATCCTGTGGGAAAACACATACATGACCCCTCCCCCAAATTAACACTGGATCTGGGCCATGAAAGTTATTATTTAGCGCGTCCTCCCACAAGACCATCGGCCTTTTGCTGGAAATCTGAGGGTCCCAAAATCTCTGCCTGGCTGAATGTCCTTCTTTATCTAAAATTTAAAAATTTAAAATATATAAAGCGTGATTAAGGTAATTTCTGGGTAGAAGGGGGTAGAACTCCCCCCTCTGTATTTTTTGAAGCTGTAGTTTCAAAGTTTGATTAGCAAGTTCCACGATGCCTTGACCCTGTGGATTATAAGGAATGTCTGTTTTTAGGGTGATAGAAAAAGCGGAACAAAAATTTTTGAAGGCAGAGGAAACATAGACGGGGCCATTATCAGTTTTTATAATCTTTGGCGTGCCTAAAATGGAAAAAGCATAAAGACAATGCAAGATAGAATGTTTTGTGGCTTCACCAGTCTGTAAGGATGCCACAATATATCCTGAAAAGCTGTCAATAGATACATGAATGTACTTTAAACGACCAAAGGAAGGGACATGAGTGACATCCATTTGCCAAAGATGATTCGGTAGAAGCCCGCGAGGATTAACGCCAAGGTGTGGAACTGGGAGAAACTTAGGGCAAACAGAAGAAGATTTAACAATTTGTCGTGCAGTCTCTCCAGGGATTTGAAACTGCAAACGACGAGTATTACTATTTTGGTGATGTAGCACATGTGACTGTTGTGCTGCTTCCACCTGTGAAAGAAAAACTCGAGTGTGAGAATCAACTATTTGATTTCCCATGGATAGAGGTCCAGAAAGCCCAGTGTGGGCAAGTAAATGTCCAAAAAAGCAAGGTAAGGTGCGCTGTTGCAGCAGAGACTGAAATGAACGTAACAAATGTTGAATGTTAGAATTCACAGTAGAAATAAAAGGAACGGTTTCTATATATTGCAAAGCATGAGCAATGTATTTGCTATCAGTAAACAAATTAGAAGACTGTGAGAAATATCATGAGCATACCTTATGAAGGGCTGAAAGCTCTACTTCTTGAGCCAATGTGTAGTTCGTCTGCCAAGAGAAAGGGGTATCATTAACCACAAAGGCAGCAGTTCCATTGGAGGATCCGTCAGTAAAGATCATAAGAGCATCTTGAATAGGAACATTAGAAACATTCTTTGGAAAAATAAATGAATGCTGGCTGGCAAAATGCAAAAGTTTATCAGAAGGTAAATGATTAATAATTTGACCTGTAAAGGAGGAAAAGACCAAAGCCCACGAGTCATTAAACTGAAAAGGCCATTCATGCTGTTCTTTGGTATAAGGCACATAGATGTAAGCAGGATCGGCTCCCAACATTTCTCTGGAAAGACGCCTTCCTTTGGCAATGAGGAGGCTAATGAAATCAAAAAAAGGAGTAAGAACTTTTGATGGCAATACTGGTAAAAGGATCCACTGTAAGGGAGCATTTTGATATAACACTGCCGTCAGGGTATGTTTAGAGGGAAACACATATAGTCCCCATAGTTGAGAAAAATCACAGTAGGTAGCAAAATGCTGAGAGAGGGCCTGTTAAACTAGGGCCAGAGCAGATCACCCCACATCGTTTAGTATTTTAGGGGAGGAAGTGTCAGTGGATCCTTTCAAAATATCAAACAAAGGCTTCAATTCTCCAGTAGTCAATTTTAGATAGGGACAGATCCAATTTATGTCCCCTAATAATTTCTGAAAATCATTTAAAGTCTTCAGATTATCTTTTCGAATCTGAAGTTTCTGCGCTCGAAAGGTCCCTCTCTCTAGTCTAAACCTGAAATAAGAAAAGGGCGGGGATCATTGTATGTATTCAGAAGCAATTTGCAATCCAAATTTAGTTAATTGAAGCAACAGCAGGTCATACGCTTGCAAAAGAATACCCTCTATACAATGAGCAAGTAAAATGTCGTCCATATAATGAACTAAATAAACTTCAGTAAAGGACAGTGATACATCTTTCTTATAAAGTGTTGGCTCATGCCTCTTGTCCATTTTTCTATAAGGTTTTAAGAACTTCTAACAATTCTAAGAGTCATCTTTTGGGTTTCTCTACTGCGTGTATTTTCTACCTCTTAAAATGTTCAGCACTGTGATGGAGTCTGGGTGAGTAAGCAAGAAGTGGACACCAGGATGTTAACACATCACAGGAGAGCCAGGAAGACCCACTAAGCCAACAAACTGTCCCCAGGTGTACAACTCAGGCTGGTTGACCCTACGAGTCAATTGGAAAAACGAAGACTGAGGTGGAGTACACAATCGAATCCCCTTTCCTGCAGAGCCAACCAGCTCAATGAGAGACCATGGGAACTAGATGCACAGGACAGGATGACTCAGTGTTTCCTCCAAGAAACTGGAAGTTTGTGGCAGCTACTCACGTAAATGAATTTCACCATGGTTTTGGCGGTGAGGTAAGCTCCAATGGAGCTTCCAGCAAGAAAACAAGATGAGAAAAGAGATTTGTGAGGGCATGTGTTGAGAAGACCTTTTCCCACAAGGCTCACACAGCTCTGGGCATGCTCCACCTCTTGCTGGGAAAACTAATCAGCCGCAGGTGGGCATTTCCTGCATGGGATCCCCCAGCACAACCTGAAACATGCATTTCTCTGCCCCTTCCCCATCACCCTGTTCAAAACCAAGCCTGGGTACTACTCGTAGCTAGGTGTCGCTGAGTCTTAGACTTGAAACAAATCAGCTCCGTGTGGAGCAAGGGCAACTGTATTCACTGCATTCTCAGCCTGAAGACAAGGGTTTCCGCTGGAGACCAGGAAACGGAGGCGAGCTACGGGAATACTGAGCCAAGGAGGCGGGATGGAAAGGTTTCTGTTGGTTGGCCCAGAATTCAATGGAATTCAAGGTGCATTAAGACCCCATTGCAGGAGGAACGTGGGATGATTCTCGCTTCCACAGACACTTAAATACAACCTAGATGTCATGGAGGGAGTTTAGGCAAGATATGAAAAGCTAGATAATGGTGAAAGCTGAGAGAGAACAGAATGAATGCCCGAGGAGTGTGGCTGGGGGCAAGGTTTAGAGGAGATGCATTGTGCCTGCTGTGTGAACCATCAGAGTTGACATAGAGGCGAGGGTGGCAGGTGCCTTTGGAGGCCTCTTTAGGGCATAACTAATGCCTCATTTCTCCCAGCAAATCATCTGAATTGCTCCCCATCCTCCGCTGGACATGTCAGGATGGGGCTTTGTAATGTCAAAGCTCACCCAGGGCCACCATTGGCTGGGGAAGAGACTTGCTGACCTCATAAAGCATGAGGGTGAGGCTCCATGGGGACGGGTATATATAGGGGTGATCAGGGTCTCTGAGCAGACCACTGTGAGTCCTCCAAATGATGGAGGTGACTGGAAAGCCACAAGGCTCCAGAGTAGTTATGGAACACCCACCTCCTGTTACCCAGGAGAAGATGAAAACCTCCTATCAATTGAGGTCCAGAAAAAAATGTCAAGGTGAACTGAACCCAGCCAAACTCCTCTTGCCCATCGACCCCACCCCAAAAGAAACCCTCCCCTGTCCTTGCCTGGCACATAACCCTTCTCTGCCCACACCCCTTCTCCTGAAGCCATTGTTTCCACCTGTCTTCACACTCTTCCCTAAACCAGTGCCAATGTTTGCTCCCTCTCTTCTTTTCTCCAGGTGGCCAGGGTAGCCGTGAGGGTGAATAATCTCATTTGGGCAAAGCTGCCCAATTAAACTTCTCAGAAAACTCCCACCACAAAAAACTTAAGAAAATCAGATGCTCAAAGCTTTGTAGCCAGAGTTCCAAGGCGAATGAACAGCTGAATCAGAAGGAACCAGAGGAGGTCCCAGAGACCATGGAGACCCCTGCATTTCCAGCTAATCAGTAGGAACCAGAGGAGGTCCCAGAGACCATGAAGACCCCTGACATTCCAGCTAATCAGAACGAACCAGAGGAGTTCCCAGAGACCATTGAGACCTCTGCATTCCAGCTGGACCAGTGGACAGCCAGTGATTTCAGTACATGGCCAGATACCTCAGAAATGCTCAGGGGTCTCGCCGCTGAGTACTGGCCAACAGTACAGATGCTGAATATTATAGCAACTGGATACAATAGTAATGAAAATAAAATAAAATCAACCTGATTTGAAATTATGTTTGTCTCTGAGTTCCCTGATAGTGGGGTGCAGAGAGGGCAGGAAAGGGATAAGTGTGTGAGGAGGGAGGGAGATGTCTTCTGTTGAGTTGTAGATGGTTCCAGAAGGGCCAGGTTGCCAGAAAGTAAGGGGAGCACTCGTTCCAGACTGAGCTTCAAAGACACACTTCCCATGGGAGAAGAGGAAGGGGACTTGGTGTTTCTCTGTGTGGGTGCAGAGATGGACACTTAGCTGGGGAGCTGTGTCGTGTGTGGTGGGGGCAGTGTCATTTGTTAAAAAGGCATACAAAGGAGCTGCCCCATATTGACATTTGCAGCAACATGGAAGGTAGAATATTGACTAAAATAACGCAAACATGATAGACAAATAGTGTATGATATCACTTATAGATGTTCTGCCCGTAGTCCGGATCCTTGATGGGGAAAGGAGACTCCTCGAGACAATGCAACTTCCAATAGGGTAATTTATTACTGACTCGAGCCAGGGCCTACCACCCTCACCAAGGGTGTGAGGACGAAAAGGCCCCGAGCCCCATTTCTCTCGGGTATTTACTGGGTACAATTGGGTAGCTGGTGCAAGCAGATTGGTTACACAGTTGCAAGGCAACTTTTCTTGGCCCAAACCTTGTGGGCTTTCAGCTTTCACCTGATAGGTTCCCTTTTTCTTGCTGGGCACATGTTGATTGGCTGGCTCTAGGTGGCCTGATAATTATGTTTCTCTGGTAAACCAGGCCTACTGCTAATCTATGCTGCCTGTCATGGCGTTAGCCATGACGCCTCACATTTCCGCCCTGTCTTTGTACTTTTAGTAGAGGAATCTTTCTCTCTACCCTGTGAAATTGGCTGATGTTGTTGTCTCAATACCACAATTTGGATGGTATTTAGGCACTCTCTAATAAATGAGACCAGATGGTTTAAAATGCATAGACCAAAGGTCAGTAACTATATTAATATTATGAGTGGACCAAGGAGGGTGGAAATAAAAGTGGTCAACCAGGGGAGCGCTGAAACCAAGATTCAAACCAGCTTTGTTGGGCTTGTCGTTCCCTCTTCCGCTGGGCTAGTCTCTCTCTTACTTTCTGGAGAGATTTTTGTACCACCCCTGAATGGTCAGTATAGAAACAGCATTCTTCTCCCAGTGCTGCACATAATCCTCTTTGTTGAAGAAACAGCAAATCGAATCCTCTCTTATTCTGTAACACTACTTCACTCAAGGAGCTCAATATCTCCATCTATTGCAGCCCTTAGTTGATTATACTGTTTATCTTGCAACATTAAGGCTGCAGTCTCACTTCCCGTTCCTATAGCACCCAATAGGACTGCCACAGTCAGGGCAGTGACTGGTTCTCGTTTTACCCTATATTGACCTGATGGGTCTAACCTTGGTTGCAGCTCTTCCTTTGAGTAATAGTTTAGCAGGGGGATAAGGTGGACTAGGACACAGAAATATTGGGACACTTTAAGTGCTGCCTTATGGACACACGGGGTTAGTCCTGCGGAGCAAGTCTACCACCCGTTTTCTGGCGGAAGTACCCACTGGTGAGTAGAATTGGGGAGGCTAGTCCTAGGGACTGAATTATTATCACCTAGGTGTTGAAAAGTCTTAGGGATAGTTCCTATACAGGTGCCTATGCCCGTAATGGAGCCTACTGTCAACCGGCCTGACCCAGGTTGTTGCTGCCGTCTGCAGGCCGAGACATATTATAGCAAAGCCAGCAACCTTTGTTGAGTCCGGATGAGAGGCATTTAGGGTGATATAGGCCGAGGTGATCATTTTCATAAGGGGGTCTGTTGGTGGGGACATGTTAACCCTGGGGGGTCCCACGGTGCTTGGAGTTGATCTATCAGGGAGTCTTTGGGGTTGTTCTATCACGTGGTTTGGTCCTAAGGCTACTTTGGGTGCCAAATAGAGTGGTCCCTGTTTTAACTTAAGCTCAAACTGAAATCCTGTGTCATAGCCAGTCTTGTAAAGATGGAGGCCCCAACCTCGGCCAACATCCCACCTGGAAAATTTTTTTCCTTTGTCTGTGAATTTGATCTGTAATGGGAAACATTGCCCGGAATTCTCTTAGTTCGACATTTCTGGGAATTCGGGGGTGAGTTTACCTGAATCAGGACCTTGTCGGAGTTAGTGAGTCAATGGATTGTTCCCGTGCTTTCGCAACCCCAAGTGGCGCAATAAAGAGTCAACTACCCCACATTTTTCAGTTTGGTTCTGATCCCGTTCTCCCCCCAGGCAGACATAGAAAGGCACCTGTTCGAAGTACTGTGGGCCTTTTCGCTCACAGTTACGGGTGAACAGACTGAAAGAGCCATGGGCAAAGAACTTGGTCAGTTGGTGGGGACCAAACGCATTACCGTCAGCTGCCAGCAAGCACAAATCAAAGGTCAGTACTGGCCACCATGTCCCTTTGGGGGCCACGTTGGAGCTCGAATTAAGCACTTCTCCAGTCTCAGGATTGTAGATCACCCAAGTCAGGTTAGCTGGCTGATGGGGGTTGTGGCTGGTTGCTCCTGGGCCGATGAAAACTGTTATCAGCAAGAGAGTTAAGAGGGCTCCCGTCGTACGAGTTTCAGTTTCCAAGGATTTGACGCGTGAGGTCTTGCCTCCCATTCTGTTTCCGCCTTCTCTTGTTCTTCAGGGGTGGCTTGCCTCACGTGAATGCAGTGAACCCAGGGCCCGATCCTGTTGACCTTAACAGCAGTAGGAGTGGTAAGGAGAACAACATAAGGGCCGTTTCATCTAGGTTCTAATGCTTTAGATTGGTGTCGTTTTACCCAAACCCAATCACCCGGGCCAATATTACGTGAGGGGATGGTCCCCTTGCTTGGACCCTCGTGCATCTCTCGAATTAATTTCCAAACATGGCTATGCACCTTACTTAATGCCATCAGTGTTTGATGGAATCGTCGCACGGAATGGGGTGGTAGGCATTTTTCCTCGAATATAGGACACAAAGGAGGGGGTCTTCTATAGAAAATTTCAAAAGGGATAAGATTCAGCTTATAAGGGGTGTTACGTGCTCGAAAGTGCTCGAAGGCAAGGAGGGTCACCCAGTCCCCGCCAGTCTCTATTGCCAACTTTGTCAAAGTTTTTTTTAGGGTCCGATTCATTCTCTCAACCTGTCCTGAGCTCTGGGGTTTACATTTACAATGTAACTTCCATTTTGCCCCCGCCTTGTACAATCTAGCTCACAAATGCAGGTCCGTTATCAGAGCCCGTAGTCACTGGCAGCCCGTACCTAGGCACTATCTCTTCTAAGATCTTTTTAGCAATCACTGTTGCTGTCTCTCCCTTAGTGAGGAATGCTTCTACCCACCCCGAGAAGGTATCTACCAGAACCAACAGATAGTGATAATTGCCTGGTCTTACCTCAGTGAAATCTATCTCTGAGTGTTGCCCTGGCTCTTTCCCTCGGCACCTCGTTCCAGTGTGCTGCCTTTTCTCTGTTTCATCAGCTGGCACGCATTGCAAGCCTGGATTATCTCTCATACAGTTGCATGTTGTCGAGGGAACCTCAGGCAGGCCGTCTGGAGAAGTGTCAAGGTCTTTTTTTTCCCCCAAGTGTGTAGTTGTGTGCTGATGTTCACATAGGTGATGACCCAGGATGGCAGGCAATATCAGGTTGTTGTTTTGATCTCAGTACCATCCATCTTTGTCATCCTTCTGGAGGGTGGTATCCTCGTTAATCCAAACGAAGTCAGGGAGGGAATAGTCGGGGTCTGGCAGCAGAGTCCCCATACGAGGAGGTGGAAGTCCCATGGCTAATATGGGGGTGGCATAGTCCCGGCTTGCCGCTTTTCGAGCGGCCGCATCAGCAGCCCGATTGCCCCATGTCCTAGGGTCTTTTCCTTTCTGGTGACCGGGAACATGTACAGTTGTTACTGCCCGGGGCAGTTGAACAGCTTTCAGGAGCCTCCGGATCTCGGGCAAATTCTTGACTTTTTTTCCCTCCGCTGATCTAAATCCCCTTTCCTGGTATATTGGACCTTGAATACGGACAGTGCTAAAAGCATATCGGCTGTCTGTAAAAATGTTGACTCTCTTCCCTTTTTCTTTTTCCAGAGCCTGTATTAGGGCAATCCATTTTGCTTTTTGCACAGACGTGTTTGGCGGAAGTGTCTCAGCCCATATTGTCTGTCCTGAATCAATAACTATAGCGGCTCCTGCCTTCCTTTGTCCATCTTTTACATAGCTGCTCTCATCAGTGAAGCATACTAGCTCACTGTTGTTTAGCGACACATCAGTTAAGTCTTTTCGAGCCGCCAGGGCCTCAGCCAGTATCACAATGCAATCACGGAGAGGGCGGTCCTTCTCTGGGTTAGGTAGAAGCGTGGCTGGATTCAGGAAGCAAGGGGTCTGAAAACACACACATGGGGCATCAAGCAGCAGGGCCTGGTAATGTGTCAAATGGGCACTGGAGATTCACTTACCCGGCGGCTGCTTTCAAACCCCTTCGATGGCGTAGGGGGTGTCAACCCAGAGTTGCTGTCCATAGGTCAACTTGTCGGTGTTGCGGATGAGGAGGGCAGTGGCTGCAATGATGTGGGGGCAAGGGGGCCACCCAGAGGCCACCGGGTCTAATCGCATTGAAAGGTATGCCACCGGCTGCTTCCATGGTCCCCATTGTTGCATCAAGACACCCTTTCCTATTTTTTTGCTTTTCATCTACAAACAGCTGGAATGCCTTCTTTGGGTTAGACAGGCCAAGTGCTGGGGCTTTTAGTAGGGCCCGTCTGAGTGTCTGGAAAGCCTGTTTCATTGGCTCAGTCCAAGTCCAGTCTGGGGTCTCTCTATTATTAAATACCTTTTCAGCTGCTTTCAGTAAGTCTTGTATTGTCAGTTCTCTTAACCCCTCTACCTTTTGTAATTTTCTCTTACTATCTGGGGCTGCCTGATTTAGAAACGCTAGTAGAACTGCAGTGCCTGATTCCTCAGCCAGGGGGTCTATAGGCTTATATTGCCTAAAAGCTTCCATTAGCCTCTCTAGGAAGGCTGATGGGCTCTCAGTGGGCTCTTGCCTTACTAAATTTACCTTTGCCAAATTTGTTGGCTTCCTAGCTGCAGCCCGCAGGCCAGCCATTAGAGTCTGGCGGTACACTCGGAGATGCTCCCTACCTTCCACTCGCTCAAAATCCCAGTTAGGACGAAACAGAAAAAACCCCTCGTCCACGAGGTGAGGCTGGGTGGTTGGTCTCCCATCGACCCCCGGGACCCGTTTCCGCGCCTCTGCCAGGACTCACTCCCGTTCTTCCTTGGTGAAGAGCACCTGCAACAGCTGCTGGCAATCATCCCAGGTGGGGTTATGAGTGAACAAAATGGAATCTAATAGGCCAATGAGGCCTTGGGGTTTCTCCAAAAAAGGAGGATTTTGGGTTTTCCAATTATACAGATCACTCATGGGAAAGGGCCAGTACTGATAGGATCGTTCTCGGTCCGGGTCAGCAGGTCCCACTCGGACAGGGAGTGCCTTTACAGTAGATGAAGGTAACTCTGGGTCCCCATGATCTTGCTCACCCCTATTTCCTCTATTTCTTCTCCGGGGTCGGGTTCGCTTATCCCTTCTGATCCATGGCGGGGCTCTTCCCCCCGGGGGAACCTGCAACAGAGGAGACACATATGGCCAGGGCCTAATTTCCGTCTCTAAGTCAATCAGGTTCGGGTACGAGGATTCCTGCAAGACCACTTTTGGGCCCTTGTTCTTTTCGGCTTCTTCTGGGGAAGTGGGAATTTCCATAACCAGGGCTTGTACATTAGGAGAATCAGGGGGTTTGTGAACAAAAGGTTTTAACCATTCGGGTGGATTTTCGACTAGATCTTGCCAGACCATAACATATGGGACTTGGCCAGGGTGGCCCCAGGGATCAGGAGCCATAATTTTCTCTTTTACCACCCGAATAATAGAAGGTTGAAAAGTTCCCTCTGGAGGCCATCCAACTTGGAAGGCTGGCCACTCTGCAGATCAACAGGTCACTACTGTAACCAGTTGTGACAGATCATACGCTCTAGCCCTGACATCTGAGAAACGATCAATCATGAGAGAGAGTGGGGTAGATTTTCCTTGCCCCATAGCAAGAGTCAGAAGAAGGTCACCGAGAAATACCACCAAAAAATCCTATCGGGAGTGGTGGCGGCCAGGAGGTTGGGCTTGTGGTATGCTTCGTGGAACTATTCGAATGCCTTAGTCGTTGCCCGGAAGTTTTCTTGCTGGGGGCGGGCACCCTAAGGGTTTTTAGTCCGTTCTGTGACCCCCTTATCCTCTTACAGGAGTCTTCCAGTGGCAGGCACCCTATTGGCTCTTAAGTGCCTGTCCCGTGCCCACACAGATGGGTTTTTATTTGGCCAGATTCTCGGTTTAGAATACGAGAAAAAAGAAAAGAGTTTCACCCTCTTGGGCTCCCGTTACTGGGGCTCCCGTTACTGAAGGCCTGGGAGGCCTTCAGAATCCGCCAGAGAGTAGCCCTAGCCAGGACTCGTCAGTTGCCCTGACAGCTGTCTGCCTGTTCACTGAAACTCTCAGAAACAGAAATAAGGCTCCAAGGCTTTATAGGAGGAAATAGACAATGACACACCAGAGAACAATGAGACTGGAGACAATGCCAGGAGTTATACAGACGCGAAAGGGCGTAGAAAAACACATAGACAGACACACATCAGCCGACAACAAAGACCTGGGGGCCAGGACCCCCTGAGTCTCCCTATCGTCTGGAACAAGTGTCACCTTATGGAATGGCGTCCACTGTTCCCCAGATCCGGGCTTAGGAGAGGAGGTCTCTTTCCCGCAGAGCCGGCTGCTTTCCAGTGTGCTCCCTGGCCTCGGCCTCACACCGGCCGGAACTGTGAAACCATTCCCTCATGGAAAGCTTTCCCTCATGCCAGACACCTTCCTGCCTTTTAGCAGGGCCTCGGATTTACACTGGACTTTTCCAGACCTGCTGCTATTACCTGTCTTTTTCCCCTTTGTTACAAAGAGCGTTCTTCCCCGGTCAAGGGATCCTGGACGAGCCCCCAAATGTTATGCCCATAGTCCGGATCCCCAATCGGAAAGAAGACTCCTTGAGACAATGCAACTTGCAACAGGGGAATTTTTTACTGACTCGAGCCAGGGCCTCCCGCCCTGACTAAGGGTGTGAGGACGAAAAGGACCTGAACCCCAGTTCTCTCGGGTATTTATTGGGTACGATCGGGTAGTTGGCACAAGCGAATTGGTTACACAGTTGCAAGGCAAATTTTCTTGGCCCAATCCTTGTGGGCTTTCAGCTTTCCCCTGATATGTTCCTTTTTTCTTGCTAGACACATGATGATTGGTTGGCTCTAGGTGGCCTGATAATTATGTTCCTCCAAGAAACCAGGCCTACTCCTAATCTAGGATGCCTGTCAAAGTGTTAACTGTGACAGCCTCACAATAGAATCTAAACATACGGTAAAGTAGAGAATATGATAAAAATGGAGACGGACAGATATAGAGAAGCATCTACTGGTTACCAGCGGGGATGAAAAGAGGGAGGGGCATTATAGAGGTGGGAGAGTGGGAGGCACACAGTGTTAGTTAGTTGGAAGATGAGCTCAGGGATGCATTGAACAACATGGGGAATAGAGTCAGGACATTGTCATAACTATAAATGGAAAGCAAGCTTTAACATTTGTATAATAAGAAAAAAAGGAAAGAAAGACGGGGGAGGAAGGAGGGAAGAAAGGAAGGAAAAGAATGGCGTTTTTGGAGGTCAAAAACCCAATACTGATTAGGCACTTTAGGTCAAAGGAATGTATTTTATTTTATTTTATTTTATTTATATTAACTGCTAGGTAATTACTTTAAAATATTGTGAGGGTTTTTGTCATACATTGACAGGAATCAGCCATGGGTGTACATGTGTTCCCCATCCTGATACCCGCTCCCACCTCCCTCGCCATCCCAACCCTTTGGGTCAGCACGGTGCACCAGCTTGGGAACCCTGTCTTATGCATCAAACATGGACTGGCTATCCTTTTCAAATATGATAATATACATGTTTCAATGATATTGTCTCAGATCATTCCAACCTCGCCGTCTCCCAAAGAGTCCAAAAGACTGTTCTGTAAATCTGTGTCTCTTTTGCTGTCTCCCATATAGGGTTATCATCTCCATCTTCCTCAATTCAATATATATGCCTTAGTATAGTGTATGGGTGTTTTTCTTTCTGACTTACGTCGCTCTGCATAATAGGCTCTAGTTTCATCCACCTCATTAGAATGAATTCACATGTGTTCTTTTTAATGGCTGAGTAATATACCGTTGTGTCTCTGTACCACAGCTTTCTTACCCATATGGATTTTGATGGACATCTAGGTTGCTTCCATGCCCTGGCTATTGTAAACAGTGCTGTGATGAACATTGGGGCACACGTGTCTTTTTCACTTTTGGGTGAATCACGATTTGAATAGGAGAAAACACGATGACTACTAGGCTGTTAGTGGTAAACCCTGCACAGGAGTTTGGTTGAAGGAGTGGGACCAAAGTTGGAGATGGTTGTTTCAAACCGGCTGAGAGTGCTCAGATGGACATGTGGGGTGCTGTCCTGCTAGGAAACATCTCTGGCTGCTCTGTTCTCACCAGCAACGGAGGATTTTCTTTCCTTCCTTTCATTTCCCTTGTTTCCCTTTCTCCCTCTTTTCTCCCTACCTGAATTTCTTTCCAAACATTCAATGTGCCGTGCTGTGCTGTGCTTCGTTGCTGAGCCATGTCCAACTCTTTTTGACCCCATGGAATGTAACCACCAGGCTCTTCTGTACATGGGGGTCTCCAGGCAGGCATACTGGAGCAGGCTGCCATTCCCCCCTCCAGGGGATCTACCCAACCCAGGGATTGAATCCCCTTCTCCCACGTTGTAGGTGGGTTTTATTTATTTATTTATTTATTTATTTTTTTACTGTCTGAGCCATCAGGATACCCTTAAAATGGGCTTCATCTGACACTATGTTTTTCATACCTGTAAGATAAAATGGGGTCTATTTTAGGATTTCCATGTATCTCCTTACTTTTAGAACACACAAAACAAAGTTATTCCAAGTATCTTAATGTCTCTGTCTGCAAATACTAAAATCTGCGCCCCTTCTGCCTGCATTTCAGGTCTCAAGGGAATTTTAGTATGATTTTTCTTACCTTCATGAGATTTAATATGTTCTTAATGTGGTTCGTGGCTAGTTCCATACTCTTCTTGTGAATTGGCTGCTCGTGTCTTTAAACATGTCTTCATAAATTTAAAGGCCAGTGATACATCTTTCTTATAAAGTATTGGCTCATTCCATTGCCCTTTTTTCTATCAGGATTTAAGTATTTCTAAAAATTCGAAGAGTCATCTTTGGGTTTGTTAACGGCATGATTTTCCTACCTCTTAAAATGTTCAACAGTGTGATGGACCCTGGGTGAGTAAGCAACAAGTGGACACCAGGAAGTGAAACATTCACAGGAAACCCAGGAAGAACAACTAAGCCAAGAAACTGTCCCCAGGCGTGCAACTTAGGCTGGTTGACCCTATGAGTAAATTGGAAAAACGAGGCCTGAGGTGGAGCACACAATTCATTCCCCTTTCCTCCAGAGCCAACCAGCTCAATGAGAGACCATGGGAAAGAGATGCACAGGACAGGATAACTCAGTGTTTCATCCAAGAAGATGGACGCTTGTGGCAGCTGCACAGGGAAATGAATTCCACCATGATTTTGGCTGCAAAATAAGTTCCAAGGGAGCTTCCAGCAAGAAAACAAGATGAGAAAAGAGATTTGTGAGGGCATGTGTTGAGAAGACCTTTGCACACAAGGCTCACACAGCTCTGGGCAAGCTCCAACCCTTTCTGGGAAGAGTAATCAGCCGCAGGTGGGCATTTCCTGCATGGGATCCCACAGCACAACCTGAATGGTTTGTTTCTATGCACATTCCCCATCATCATATTCAAAGCAAAGCCTGGGTAGTACTGCTACTGAGGTGACCCTGAGTCCTAGACTTCAAACGAGACAGCTCCGTGTGGAGCAAGGGCAAGTGTATTCACTGCATTCTCACAGCCTAAAGACCAGGGTTTTCGACTGGAGACCAGAAAATGGAGGCGAGTTCCGGGAACACTGAGACAAGGAGGCGGGATGGAAAGGTTTCTGTCGGCTGGCCCAGAATTCAATGGGATTCAAGGTGCATGAGAACTACATTGAAGGACGACCGTGCAATGATTCTCACTTCCACAGACACTTAAACACAACCTAGTTGTCATGGAGGGAGTTTAGGTAAGATATGAAAATGTAGATAATGGTGACAGCTGAGAGAGAACAGAATGAATGCCCGAGGAGTGTGGCTGTGGGGCGAGGTTGTGAGGAGATACACTCTGCCTGCTGTGTGAACCACCAGAGTTGACATAGAGGTGAGGGTGGCAGGTGAGTTTGGAGCCTCTTGAGGGTATTACTAATGCCTCATTTCTCCCAGCAAATCATCTGAATTGCTCCCTATCCTCCGCTAGATATGTCAGGATGGGGCTTTGTGATGTCAAAGTTCACCCAGGGCCACCATTGGCTGGGGAAGAGACTTGCTGACCTCATAAAGCATTAGGATGACGCTCCATGGGACGGGTATATATAGGGGTGATCAGGGGCTCTGAGCAGACCACTGTGAGTCCTCCAAATGACTGAGGTGACTGGGAAGCCACAAGGCTCCAGAGGAGTTATGGAACACCCACCTCCTGTTACCCAGGAGAAGATGAAGACCTCCTATCAATTGAGGTCCAGAAGAAAATGTCAAGGTGAACTGAACCTACCCAAACTCCTCTTGCTCTTCGACCTCACCCCAGAAGACACCTTCCCCTGTCCTTGCCTGTCACATAACCCTTCTCTGCCCACACCCCTTCTCCTGAAGCCGTCATTCCCACTTGTCTTCACACTCTTCCCTAAACCAGTGCCATTCTTGCTCCATGTCTTGTTTTCTCCAGGTGGCCAGGGTAACCGTGAGGGTGAATAATCCCATTCTGGTAAAGCTGCCCAAGAAAACTTCTCTCAAAACTCCAAATACAAAAAAGCTTAAGAAAATCAGATGCTCAAAGCTCTGTAGCCAGAATTCCAATGAGAATGAACAGCTGAATCAGAAGGAACCAGAGGCGGTCTCAGAGACGATGCAGACCCCTGCCATTCCAGGTAATCTGAAGGAACCAGAGGAGGTCCCAGAGACCATGGAGACCCCTGCCATTCCAGCTAATCAGAATGAATCAGAGGGTATCCCAGAGACCATAGAGACCCCTGCATTTCCAGCTGATAAGAATGAACCAGAGGAGCTCACAGAGACCATGGAGATCCCCGCCATTCCAGCTGGACCAGTGGACAGCCAGTGACTTCAGGACATGGCTAAACACCTCAGAAATGTTTGGGGGTCAAGCCGCAGATAATTGGTCAAAAGTACAGATGCTGAAAATTATGGCAACTGCATACACTAATAAGGAAAATACAATAAAATCAAGCTGATGTGAAATTATGTTTGTCTCTGAGTTCTCCGATAATGGGGGGCAGAGAGGGCAGGGATGGGATAAGTGTGTTAGGAGGGAAGGAGATGGCTTCTCTGCAGTTGGAGATGCGACGGGAAGGTCCGGGTTGCCAGAAAGTTGGGGGAAGAACTGGTTCCAGACTGAAGTTCAAAGACACACTTCCCATGGGAGAAGAGGAAGAGGACTTGGAGTTTCTCTGTGTGAGTGCAGAGATGGACACTTAGCTGGGGAGCTGTGTCGTGTGTGTGGGGGCAGGGCCATTTGTTCAAAAGGCATACAGAGGAGCTGCCCAATCAAAAGAATGGAATATTGACTTTTGCGGCAACATGGAAGGTAGAATATTGAGTAAAATAACTCAGACAGAGATTGACAAATACTGTATGATATCACATATAGAATGTAAGCATACCACAAAGTAGAAAATATGATAATAATGAAGGTGCACAAATATAGAGAAGCATCTACTGTTTACCAGTGGGGAGGGGAAGAGGCCAGGGAAATACAGAGTTGGGGGAGTGGGAGGCACGCAGTGATAGTTAGGTGGAACATGAGCTCAGGGATGCATTGTACCACATGAGGAATAGAGACACGACTTTGTCATAATTATAAATGGAAAGCAAGCTTTAACAGTTGTATAATCAGAAAGAAAAGAAAGAAAGAGGGAGGAGGAAGGAGGGAAGAAAGGAAGGAAAAGAAGGCCGTTTTTGGAGGTCAAAATGTCAATACTTATGAGGCCCTTTTTATCAAAGATTCTATTTTATTTTATTCATTTTAATTGGTGAGTATTTACTTTACAATATTGTGGTGGTGTTTGCCATACATTGACATGAATCAGCCATGGAAGTACATGTATTCCCCATCCTGATTCCCCCTCACATCTTCCTCCCAATCGAAACCCTCTGGGTCAGCACAGTGAACCAGTCCTGGGCACCCTGTCTTATGCATCGAACATGGACTGGCTATCCCTTTCCCATATGATAATATACATGTTTCAATGCTATTGTCTCAAATCACCCCACCCTCGCCGTCTCTCACAGAGTCAAAAAGACTTTTCCGTAAATCTGTGTCTCTTTTGCTGTCTCCCATATAGGGTTATCATCTCCATCTTCCTCAATTCAATATATTTGCCTTAGTTTAGTGTATTGGTGTTTTTCTTTCTGACTTACTTCGCTCTGTATAATAGTCTCCAGTTTCATCCACCTCATTCGAATGGATTCACATGTGTTCTTTTTAATGGCTTAGCAATATTCCATTGTGCCTATGTACCACAGCTTTCTTACCCATTTGTCTGCTGATGGACATCTAGGTTGCTTCCATGCCCTGCTTATTGGAAAGAGTGCTGTGATGAACATTGGGTCACACGTGTCTTTTTCCCTTCTGGGTGAATCAGGATTTGAATGAGGAGAAACCATGATGAGTATTAGCCTGTTAGTGGTAAACCCTGCACATCAGTTTGTTTGAAGGAGTGGGACCAAACGTGGAGATAGTTGTTTCAAACCGGCTGAGAGTACTCAGAAGGACATGTGTGGTGCTGTCCTGCTGGGGGACATCTCTGGTTGTTCTGTTCTCACCAGCAATGGAGGATTTTCTTTCCTTTCTTTCATTTCCCTTGTTTCCCTTTCTCCCTCTTTCCTCCCTACCTGAATTTCTTTCACAAATATTCAATGTGCTGAGCTCTGCTGTGCTTCATTGTTCAGCCATTTCCAACTTTTTGTGACCCCATGGACTGTCGCCCACCAGGCTCCTATGTCCATGGGGATTTTCCAGGAAAGCATACTGGAGCAGGCTGCCATTCCTCCTTCCAAGGGATCTTCCCAACCCAGGGATTGAATTCTGGTCTCCCATGTTGCAGTTTTTTTTTTTTTTTTATTACTATCTGAGCCATCAGGAAACCCTTAAAATGGGCTTCATCTTACACTATCTTTTTCATATCTGTAAGATCAAATGGGGTCTATTTTATGATTTCCATGACTCTCCTTATTTTTAGAACACACAAAACACATTTATTCCAAGTATCCTAATGTCTCTGTCTGCAATTACTAAAATCTATGCACCTACTGCCTGAGTTTCAGTTCTCAAAGGAAATTTAGTATGATTTTTCTTACCTTCGTTAGATTTAATATGTTCTTACCATGGCTCGGGGCTTGTTCCATACTCTTCTTGTGAATTGGCTGCTCATGTCTTTAAACATGTCTTCATAAATTTAAAGGCCAGTGATACATCTTTATTATGAAGTGTTGGCTCATGCATCTTGCCCATTTTTCTATCAGGTTTTAAGATCTTCTAAAAATTCAAAGAGTCATCTTTTGAATTTCTTTACAGCGTGCTTTTTCTACCTCTTAAAATATTAAGCAGTGCGATGAACCCTGGGTGAGTAACCAACAAATGGACAACAGGATGTGAACACTTCCCAGGAAACTCAGTAAGATCCACTAAGCCAAAAAACTGTCCCCAGGTGTACAACTCAGGCTGGTTGAATGTATGAGTCAATTGGAAAAACGAGGACTGAGGTGGAGCACAGAATCCATTCCCCTTTCCTCCAGAGACAACCAGCTCAATGAGAGACAATGGGAACTAGCTGCACAGGACAGGATGACTCAGTGTTTCGACCAAGAAGCTGGAAGCTTGTGGCAGTTGCTCATGGAAATGAATTCCACCTTGGTTTTGTATATGAGGTAAGCTCCAAGGGAGCTTCCAACAAGAAAACAAGATGACAAAAGAGATTTATGAAGGCATGTGTTGAGAAGACCTTTGCACACAAGGCTCACACAGCTCTGGGCAAGCTCCATCCCTTGCTGGGAATATGAATCAGCCACAGGTGGGCATTTCTTGCATGGGATCCCGCAGCACAACCTGAAGCATGCATTTCTCTGCCCCTTCCCCATCACCCTGTTCAAACCCAATCCAGGGTAGTACTCCTAGTGAGGTGACCCTGAGTCCTAGACTTGAAACGAGACAGCTCCGTGTGGAGCAAGGGCAAGTGTATTCACTGCATTCTCACAGCCTGAAGACAAGGGTTTGCGACTGGAGACCAGAAAATGGAGGCGAGCTCCGGGAACACTGAGACAAGGAAGCGGAATGGAAAGTGTTCTGTTGCCTGGCCCAGAATTCAATGTGATTCAAGGTGCATTAAGACCACATTGCAGGATGAACGAGCAATGATTCTTGTTCCACAGACACTTAAACACTTCGTAGTTGTCATGGAGGAATTTTAGGAAAGATATGAAAAGCTAGATAATGGTGAAACCTAAGGGAGAACAGAATGAATGCCCGAGGAGTCTGTCTGTGGGGCAAGGATGGGAGGAAATGCACTGTGCCTTCTGTGTGACCCATCAGAGTTGACATAGAGGTGAGGGTGGCAGGTGAGTTTGGAGGCCTCTTTAGGACGTTACTATTGCCCCATTTCTCCAAGCAAATCATCTGAATTTCTCCCCATCCTCAGCTAGACATGTCAGGATGTGGCTTTGTGATGTCAAAGCTCACCCAGGGCCACCATTGGCTGGGGAATAGACTTACTGTCTTCATAAAGCATGAGCGTGAGGCTCCATGGGGACGGGTATATATAGGGGTGATCAGGGGCTTGAGCAGACCACTGTGAGTCCTTCAAATGACTGAGGTGACTGGGAAGCCACAAGGCTCCAGAGTAGATATGGAACACCCACCTCCTATTAACCAGGAGAAGCTGAAGAACTCTTAACATTTGAAGTCCAGAAAAAAATGTCAAGGTGAACTGAACCTAGCCAACTCCTCTTGCTCATCAACCCCACCCGAGAAGACACCCTCCCCTGTCCTTGCCTGTCACATAACCCTTCTCTGCCCACACCCCTTCTCCCTAAGCCATCGTTCCCAGCTGTCTTCACACTCTTCCCTAAACCAGTGCCATTCTTGCTCCCTGTCTTGTTTTCTCCAGGTGGCCAGGGAAACTGTGAGGGTGAAAAATGCCATTCTGGCAAAGCTTCCCAAGAAAACTTCTCTGAAAACTCCCACCACCAAAAAGCTTAAGAAAATCAGATGCTCAAAGCTCTGTAGACAGAGTTCTAAGGCGAATGAACAGCTGAATCAGAACGAACAGGATGAGGTCCCAGAGACCATGGAGACCCCTGGCATTCCAGGTATTCAGAATGAAACAGAGGAGGTCCCAGAGACCATGGAGACCCCTGCATTTCCAGCTAATCAGAATGAAAGAGAGGACGACCCTGAGACCATGGAGACCCCTACCATTCCTGCTACTCAGAATGAATCAGATTAGATCCCAGAGACCATGGAGACCGCTGCCTTTCCAGCTAATCAGAACGAACGAGAGGAAGTCCCAGAGACCATGGAGACCCCTGCCATTCCTGCTAATCAAAATGAATTAGAGGAGTTCCCAGAGAACATGGAGACCCCTGCATTTCCAGCTAATCAGAACGAACCAGAGCAGGTCTCAGAGACCATGGAGACCCTACAATTCCAGCTGGACAGGTGGACATTCAGTGACTTCGGAGCATGGCTAGACACCTCAGAATTGCTTGGGGGTCTGGCCGCTGAGTACTGGCCAAAAGTACAGATGCTGAATATTATACCAACTGCATACACTAATAACGAAAATAAAATGAAATCAATCTGATGTGAAATTATGCTTGTCTCTGAGTTCTCTGATAGCGGGGGGCAGAGAGGGCAGGGAAGGGATAAGTGTGTGAGGAGGGAGGGAGATGACTTCTGTGGAGTTGGGGATGTGACCAGAAGGTCCAGGTTGCCAAAAAGTAGGGGGAAAAACTGGTTCCAGACTGACCTTAAAAGACACACTTCCCATGGGAGAAGAGGAAGAGGACTTGGAGTTTCTCTGTGTGAGTGCAGAGATGGGCACTTAGCTGGGGAGCTGTGTCGTGTGTCTGGGGGCAGTGCCATATGTTCAAAAGGCATACAGAGGATCTGCCGCATCAAAAGAATGGAATATTTACATTTGCAGCAACATGGAATATAGAATATTGAGTAAAATAACTCAGACAGAGATTGACAAATACTGTATGATATCACATATAGAATGTAATCATACCACAAAGCAGAAAATATGATAATAATGGAGGTGCACAAATATAGAGAAGCATTTACTGGTTACCAGCGGGGAGGGGAAGAGGCTGGGGCAATACAGAAGTGGGGGACTGGGAGTCATGCAGTGATAGTTAGGTGGAACATGACCTCAGGGAAGCATTGTACAACATGGAGAATAGAGTCAGGACTTTTTCATAACTATAAATGGAAAGCAAGCTTTAACAGTTGTATAATCAGAAAGAAAAGGAAAGAAAGAGGGGGGAGGAAGGAGGGAAGAAAGGAAGGGAAAGAAAGCCGTTTTTGGAGGTCAAAATGTCAATAGTGATTAGGCCCCTTTTATCAAACGATTCTATTTTATTTTATTTATTTTAATTGTGGGTATTTACTTTGCAATATTATGGTGGTTTTTGCCATACATTGACGTGAATCAGCCATGGGAGTAGATGTATTCCCCATCGTGATTTTCCCTCCCGTTTTCCTCCCAATCCAATCCCTCTGGGTCAGCCCAGTGAACCAGTCCTGGGCACCCTCTCTTATGCATCGAACATGGACTGGCTATCCCTTTTACATATGATAATATATATGTTTCAATGCTATTCTCTCAGATCATCCCAACCTCGCCGTCTCCCAAAGAGTTCCAAAGACTGTTCTGTAAATCTGTGTCTCTTTTGCTGTCTCCCATATAGGGTTATCATCTCCATCTTCCTCAATTCAATATATATGCCTTCGTATACTGTTTTGGTCTTTTCATTTCTGACTTACTTCGCTCTGTATAATAGGCTCCAGTTTCATCCACCTCACTAGAATGGATTCACATGTGTTCTTTTGAATGGCTTAGCAATATTCCATTGTGTCTATGTCCCACAGCTTTCTGACCCATATGTCTGATGATGGATATCTAGGTTGCTTCCATGCCCTACTTATTGGAAAGAGTGCTGTGATGAACTTTGGGGCACACATGTCTTTTTCACTTCTGGGTGAATCAGGATTTGAATGAGGAGAAAACATGGTGACTATTAGCCTGTTAGTGGTAAACCCTGCACATGAGCTTGGTTGAAGGAGTGGGACCAAAGTTGGAGATGGTTGTTTCAAACCGGCTGAGAGTGCTCAGATGGACATGTGTGGTGCTGTCCTGCTGGGGGACATCTCTGGTTGCTCTGTTCTCACCAGCAATGGAGGATTTTCTTTCCTTCCTTTCATTTCCCTCGTTTCCCTTTCTCCCTTTTTCCTCCCTACCTGAATTACATTCAAAAATTTTCAATGTGCTGCTCTGTACTGTGCCTCATTGTTCAGCCATGTCCAAATCTTTGTGACCCCATGGACTGTCACCCACCAGGATCTGCTGTCCATGAGGATTCTCCAGGCAAGGATACTGGAGCAGGCTGCCATTCCCCCTTCCAGGGGATCTTCCCAACCCTGGGATTGAATTCTTGTCTCCCATGTTGCAGGTGTGTGGTTTTTTTTTTTTTATTATTATTACTATCTGAACCATCAGGAAACCCTGAAAATGGGCTTCATCTGACACTATGATTTTCATATTTGTAAGATCAAATCGGGTCTATTTTATGATTTCCATGACTCTCCTTATTTTTAAAACAGACAACACACATCTTTTCCAAGTATCTTAATGTCTCTGTCTGCTATTACTAATATCTATGCCACTACTGCCAGATTTACAGTTCTCAAGGCAATTATAGTATGATTTTTCTTACCTTCGTTAGATTTAATATGTTCTTAACGTGCCTCGGGGTTAGTTCCATACTCTTTTTGTAAATTGGCTGCTCATGTCTTTAAACATGTCTTCATAAATTTAAAGGCCAGTGATATATCTTTCTCATAAAGTGTTGGCTCGTACCTCTTGCCCATTTTTCTATCAGGTTTTTAAGATCTTCTATAAAATCTAAGAGTCATATTTTGGGTTTGTATACAGAGTGAATTTTCAGCCTCTTAAAATGTTTAGCAATGTGATGGACCCTGGGTGAGCAAGCAGCAAATGGACAACAGGATGTGAACACTTCAAAGGAAACCCAGGAAGGCCGTCTAAGCCCACCAACTGTTCCCAGGGGTGCACCTCAGGCTGGTTGACCCTACGAGACAATTGGAAAAATGAGGACTGAGGAGAAGCACACAATCCATTTCCCTTTCCTCCAGAGCCAACCAGCTCAATGAGAGACCATGGGAACTACATGCACAGGACAGGATCAATCACTGTTTGGTCCAAGAAGCCGGAAGTCTGTGGCAGCTCCTCATGGAAATGCATTCCACTTTAGTTTTGGCTGTGAGGTAAGCTCCAATGGAGCTTCCTGCAAGAAAACAACATGAGAAAAGAGATTTGTGAGGGCACGTGTTGAGAAGATCTTTGCACACAAGGCTCACACAGCTCTGGGCAAGCTCCACCCCTTTCTGGGAATATGAATCAGCCACAGCTGAGCATTTCCTGCATGGGATCCCCCAGCACAACCTGAAACATACATTTCTCTGCCCCTTCTCCATCACCCTGCTCAAACCCAAGCCTGGGCAGTACTACTAGTGAGGTGACCCTGAGTCCTAGACTTGAAACGAGACAGCTCCGTGTGGAGCAAGGGCAAGTGTATTCACTGCATTCTAACAGCCTGAAAACATGGTTTTGGATTGGAGACCAGAAAATGGAGGCGAGCTCCAGGAACGCTGAGATATGGAGGCGGGATGGAAAGGTTTTTGTCAGCTGGCCCAGAATTCAATTGGGCTCAAGGTGCATTAAGACCATATTGCAGGGCGAACGTGGAATGATTCTCGCTTCCACAGACACTTAAACACAACCTAGTTGTCATGGAGGGAGTTTAGGCAAGATATGAAAGTGTAGATAATGGTGAAAGCTGAGAGACTACATAATGAATGCCCGAGGAGTGTGGGTGTGGGGCCAGGTTGGGAGGAGTTGCACCCTGCCTCCTGTGTGACCCATCAGAGTTGACATAGAGGTGACGGTGGCAGGTGAGTTGGGAGAACTCTGTAGGGCATTACAAATGCTTCAATTCTCTCAGCAAATCATCTGAATTGCTCCCCGTCCTCCGCTTGACATGTCAGGATGGTGCTTTGTGATGTCAAAGCTCACCAAGGGCCACCATTGGCTGGGGAAGAGACTTGCTGACCTCATAAGGCATTAGGATGAGGCTCCATGGGGACGGGTATATATAGGGGTGCTCAGGGTCTCTGAGCAGACCACTGTGAGTCCTCCAAATGACTGAGGTGACTGGGAAGCCACAAGGCTCCAGAGGAGTTATGGAACACCCACCTCATGTTACCCAGGAGTAGATGAAGAAGTCCTATCAATTGAGGTCCAGAAAAAAATGCCAAGGTGAACTGAACCCAGCGAAACTCCTCCTGCCCATCGACCCCACCCCAGAAGACACCCTCCCCTGTCCTTGCCTGCCACATAACCCTTCTCTGCCCACACCCCTTCTCCTGAAGCCATCGTTCCCACCTGTCTTCACACTCTTCCCTCAACCAGTGTCATTTTTGCTCCCTGTCTTGTTTTCTCCAGGTGGCCAGGGTAACCGTGAGGGTGAATAATCCCCTTCTGGCAAAGCTGCCCAAGAAAACTTCTCAAATCTCTCACCACAAAAAAGCATAAGAAAAGCAGATGTTCAAAGCTCTGTAGCTAGAATGCCAAGGCCAATGAACAGATGAATCAGAACAAACCAGAGGAGGCCCTGAGGACCATGGAGACCCCAGCCAGTCCAGGTAACTAGAAGGAACCAGGGGAGGTCCCAGAGACCATGGAGACCCCTGTCATTCCAAAATCAGAATAAATCAGAGGAGGTCCCAGAGACCCTGCAGACCTCTGCCATTTCAGCTAATCCAAATGAATCAGAGGAGTTGCCAGAGACCATGGAGAACCCTGCATTTCCAGCTAATCAGAATGAACCAGAGGAGGTCCCAGAGACCATGGAGACCCCTGCCGTTCCAGCTAATCAGAACGAACCAGAGGAGGTCCCAGAGACCATGGAATCCCCTGCCAATCCAGGTGGACCAGTGGACAGCCAGTGACTTCGGAGCATGTCTAGAAATATCAGAAATGCTTGGGGGTCTGGCCGTTGAGTACTGGCCAAAAGTACAAATGCTGAATATTACAGCAACTGCATACATTAATCAACAAAAATAAAATAAAATAAAGCTGAAGTAAAATTATGTTTGTCTCTGAGTTCTCTGATAGTGGGGGGCAGAGAGGGCAGGAATGGGATAAGTGTGTGAGGAGGGAGGGACATGGCTTCTGTGGAGTTTGGGATGGGACCAGAAGGTCCAGGTTGCCTGAAAGTTGGGGAACAACTGGTTCCAGACTGAAGTTCAAAGACATACTTCCCATGGGAGAAGAGGAAGAGGACTTGGAGTTTCTGCGTGCGAGTGCAGAGATGGACACTTAGCTGGGGAGCTGTGTCGTGTGTGTGGGGACAGTGCCATTTGTTCAAAAGGCAATCAAAAGAGTTGCCCCATCAAAAGAATGGAATATTGACATTTGCAGGAACATGGAAGGTAGAATATTGAGTACAATAACTCAGACAGAGATTGACAAATACTGTATGATATCACTTATTGAATGTAAACATACCGAAAAGTAGAGAATATGATAAAAATAGAGGTGCACAAATATAGAGAAGCATCTACTGGTTACCAGCGGGGAGTGGAAGAGGGCCGGGCAATAGAGAGGTGAGGGAGTTGGAGGCACACAGTGATAGTTAGGTGGAAGATGAGCTCACGGATGCATTGTACAACATGGGGAATAGAGACATGACTTTGTCATAACTATAAATGGAAAGCAAGCTTTAACAGTTGTATAATCAGAAAGAAAAGGAAAGAAAGTGGGGGGAGGAATGAGGGAAGAAAGGAAAGAAAAGTAGGGCGTTTTTGGAGGTCAAAAATTCAAAACTGATTAGGCCCCTTTTATCAAAGGATTCTATTTTATTTTATTTCATTTATTTTAATTGGTGGGTATTTACTTTACAATATTGTGGTGTTTTTTGCCACACATTGTCATGAATCAGCCATGGGAGTACATGTATTCCCCATGCTCATTCCCCTCACATCTTCCTCCCAATCCAATCCCTCTGGGTGAGCCCAGTGAACCAGTCCTGGGCGCCCTGTCTTATGCATTGAACATGGACTGGCTATCATTTTCACATATGATAATATACATGTTTAAGTGCTATTCTCTCAGATCATCCCACCCTTGCCATCTCCCACAGAGTCCTAAAGACTGTTCTGTAAATCTGTGTCTCTTTTGCTGTCTCCCATATAGGGTTATCATCTCCATCTTCCTCAATTCAATATATATGCCTTAGTATAGTGTATTGGTGTTTTCTTTCTGACTTACTTCACTCTGTATAATAGGCTCCAGTTTCACCCACCTCATTCGAATGGATTCATATGTGTTCTTTTCAATGGCTGAGCAATATTCCATTGTGCCTATGTACCACAGCTTTCTTACCCATTTGTCTGCTGATGGAAATCTAGGTTGCTTCCATGCCCTGGTTATTGTAAACAGTACAGGGATGAACATTGGGGCACACGTGTCTTTTTTCCTTCTGGGTGAATAAGGATTTGAAAGAGGAGAAACCATGATGAGTATTAGCCTGTTAGTGGTAAACCCTGCACATAAGTTTGGTTGAAGGAGTGGGACCAAAGTTGGAGATGGTTGTTTCAAACTGGCTGAGAGTACTCAGATGGACATGTGTGGTTCTGTCCTGCTGAGGGACATATCTGGTTGCTCTGTTCTCACCAGCAATGGAGGATTTTCTTTCCTTCCTTTCATTTCCCTTGTTTCCCTTTCTCCCTCTTTCCTCCCTACCTGTCTTTCTTTCAAAAACTTTCAATGTGCTGCTCTGTGCTGTGCTTCATTGTTCAGCCATGTCCAACTCTTCATGACCACATGGACTGTCGCCGGCCATGCTCCTCTCTCCATGGGGATTCTCCAGGCAAACATACTGAAGCAGGCTGCCATTCCCCCCTCCAGGGGATCGTCCCAACCCAGGGATTGAATCCAGGTCTCCCATGTTGCATGTGGGTTTTTTTTTTTATTACTATCTGAGCCATCAGGAAACCCTTAAAATGGGCTTCATCTGATACTATGTTTTTCATATCTGTAAGATCAAATGGGGTTTATTTTACGATTTCCATGACTCCCCTTACTTTTAGAACACACAAAACACATTTAATCCAAGTATCCAATGTCTCTGTCTGCAATTACTAACATTTATGCCACTACTGCCTGAGTTTCAGTTCTCAAGGGAAATTTAGTATGATTTTCCTTACCTTCTTTAGATTTAGTATGAGCTTAACGTGGTTTGGGGCTAAATCCATACACTTCTTGTGAATTGGCTGCTCATGTCTCTAAACATGTCTTCATAAATTTAAAGGCCAGTGATACATCTTTCTTATAAAGACTTGGCTCGTGCCTCTGGCCGATTTCTCTATCAGGTTTTAAGATCTTCTAAAAATTCTAAGAGTCATCTTTTGGGTTTGTTTATCGCATACTTTTTCTACTTCTTAAAATATTCAGCAGTGTGATGGACGCTGGGTGAGTAAGCAGCAAATGGACAACAGGATGTGAACACTTCACAGGAAACCCAGGAAGACCCACTAAGCCAACAAACTGTCCGCAGGGGTGCATCTCAGGCTGGTTGACCCTACGAGTCAATTGGAAAAACGAGGACTGAGATGGAGCACACAATCCATTCCCCTTTGCTCCAGAGACTATCAGCTCAATGAGAGACCATGGGAACTACATGCACAGGACAGAATTAATCAGTGTTTGGTCCAAGAAACCAGAAGCTTGTGGCAGCTGCTCATGGAAATGAATTTCACCTTGGTTTTGGCTGTGAGGTAAGCTCCAAGGGAGCTTCCAGCAAGAAAACAACATGAGAAAAGATATTTGTGAGGTCACGTGTTGAGAAGACCTTTGCACACAAGGTTCACACAGCTCTGGGCAAGCTCCACCCCTTTCTGGGAATATGAGTCAGCCACAGGTGGGCATTTCTTGCATGGGATCCCCAAGCACAACCTGAAACACGCATTTCTCTACCCCTTCCCCATCACCCTGTTCAAACCCAAGCCTGGATAGTACTCCTAGTGAGGTGACCCTAAGTCCTAGACTTGAAACGAGACAGCTCCGTGTGGAGCAAGAGCAAGTGTATTCACTGCATTCTCACAGCCTGAAGACAAGGATTTGCGACTGGAGACCAGAAAATGGAGGCGACCTCCGGGAACACTGAGACAAGGAGGCGGAATGGAAAGTTTTCTGTCGGCTGGTCCAGAATTCAATGGGATTCAAGGTGCATTAAGACCACATTGCAGGAAGAAAGAGCCACGATTCTCACTTCCACAGACACTTAAACACAACCTAGTTGTCATGGAGGTAGTTTAGGCAAGATACGAAAAGCTAGATAATGGTGAAAGCTGAGAGAGAACCGAATGAATGCCCGAGGAGTGTGGCTGTGGAGAAAGGTTGGGAGGAGATTCAGTCTGCCTGCTTTGTGACCCATCAGAGTTGACATAGAGGTGAGGGTGGCAGGTGAGTTTGGAGACCTCTTTAGGGCATTACTAATGCCTCATTTCTCACAGCAAATCATCTGAAATTCTCCCTATCCTCCGCTAGACATGTCAGGATGGGGCTTTGTGATGTCAACGCTCACCCAGGGCCACCATTGGCTGGGGAAGAGACTTGCTGACTTCATAAAGCATGAGGGTGAGGTTCCATGGGGATGGGTATATATACGGGTGCTCAGGGTCTCTGAACAGACTACTGTGAGTACTTCAAATGACTGAGGTTACTGGGAACCCACAAGACTCCAGAATAGTTATGGAACACCCACCTCCTGTTACCCAGGAGATGATGAAGACCTCCTATCAATTGATGTCCAGAAAAAAATGTCAAGGTGAACTGAACCCAGCCAAACTCTACTTGCCCATTGACCCCACCATAGAAGCCACCCTACCCTGTCCTTGCCTGGCAGACCACCCTTCTGTGCCCACACCCCTTCTCCTGAAGGCATTGTTCCCACCTGTCTTCACACTCTTCCCTAAACCAGTGCCATTCTTGTTCCCTGTCTAGTTTTGTCCAGGTGGCCAGGGTAACCGTGAGTGTCAGTAATCCCATTCTGGCAAAGCTGACAAAGAAAACTTCACTGAAAACTCTCACCACAAAAAAGCTTAAGAAAATCAGATGTTCAAAGCTCTGTAGCCAGAGTTCCAAGGTGAATGAACAGCTGAATCAGAATGAACCAGAGGAGGTCCCAGAGACCATGGAGACACTAGCCATTCCAGTTAATGAGAACTAACCGGAGGAGGTCCGAGACACCATGAAGATCCCAGCCATTCCAGCTAATCAGAATGAAACAGAGTAGGTCCCAGAGACCATGGAGACCCCTGCATTTCCAGCTAATCAGAATGAACGTGATGAGGTCCCAGAGACCATGGAGACCCCCGCCATTCCAGTTAATCAGAACGAACCAGTGGAGGTCCCAGAGACCATAGAGACCCCTACCATTCCAGCTGGACCAGTGGAGAGCCAGTGACTTCGGGGCATGTCTAGACACCTCAGAAATGCTTGGGAGTCTGGCCGCTGAGTACTGGCCAAAAGTACAGATGCTGAATATAATAGCAACTGCATACACTAATAACGAAAGTAAAATAAAATCAAGCTGATGTGAAGTTATGTTTTTCTCTGAGTTCTCTGATAGTGGGGGGCAGAGAGGGCAGGGAAGGGATAAGTGTGTGAAGAGGGAGGGAGATGGTTTCTGTGGAGTTGAAGATGGGACCAGAAGGTCCAGGTTGCCAGAAAGTATGGGGAAGAACTGGTTCCAGACTGAGCTTCAAAGACACACTTCCCATGGCAGAAGAGGAAGAGGACTTGGAGTTTCTCTGTGGGCGTGCAGAGATGGACACTTAGCTGGGGAGCAATGTCGTGTGTGGTTGGGCAGTGCCATTTGTTCAAGAGGCATACAAAGGAGCTGCCCATCAAAGGAATGGAATATTGGCATTTGCAGCAACATGGAAGGTAGAATATTGAGTAAAATAAATCAGACAGAGATTGACAAATTCTGTATGATATCACTTATAGACTGTAAATATACTGCAAAGTAGAGAATATGATAATAATGTAGGTGGAAAAATAGAGAGAAGCATCTACTGGTTACGAGCAGGGAGGGGAAGAGGGCGGGGCAATACAGAGTTGAGGAAGTGGGTGGCACGCAGTGATAGTTAGGTGGAATATGAGCTCAGGGATGCATTGTACAACATGGGGAATAGAGCCAGGACTTTGTCATAACTCTAAATAGAAAGCAACCTTTAACGGTTGTATAATCAGAAAGAAAAGGAAAGAAAGGGGAGAGGAAGGAGGGAAGAAAGGAAGGAAAAGAAGGGGGTTTTTGGAGGTCAAAAGTCAATACTGATTAGGCCCTTTTTATCAAACGACTCTATTTTATTTTATTTTATTTATTTTAATTGTGAGTAATTTCTTTACAATATTGTGGTGGTTTCTGCCATACATTGACATGAATCAGCCATTGGTGTACATGTATTCCCGATCCTGATTTCCCTTCACATCTTCCTCCCAATCCAATCCCTCTGGGTCACCAGAGTGAAAAAGTCCTGTGCACCTTGTCTTATGCATCGAACATGCACTGGCTATCCCTTTCACATATGATAATATACATGTTTCAATGCTATTCTCTCAGACCATCCCACCCTCACCGTCTCCCACAGATTCCAAAAGACTCTTCTTAAATCTGTGTCTCTTTTGCTGTCTCCCATATAGGGTTATCATCTCCATCTTCCTCAATTTAATATATATGCCTTAGTATAGTGTATTGGTCTATTTCTTTCTGACTTACTTCACTCTTTATAATAGGCTCCAGTTTCAGCCACCTCTATCGAATGGATTCACATGTGTTCTTTTTAATGGCTGAGCAATATTACATTGTGTCTATGTACCACAGCTTTCTTACCCATTTGTCTGCTGATGGACATGTAGGTTGCTCCCATGCCCTGCTTATTGTAAACAGTGCTATGATGAACATTGGGGCACAAGTGTCTTTTTTACTTCTGGGTGAATCAGGATTTGAATGAGGAGAAACCATGATGACTATTAGCCTGTTAGTAGTAAAACCTGCACATGAGTTTGGATGAAGGAGTGGGTCCAAAGTTGAAGATGGTTGTTTCAACCTGGCTAAGCGTGCTCAGATGGACATTTGTGGTGCTGTCCTGCTGGGATACATCTCTGGTTGCTCTGTTCTCACCAGCAAGGGAGGATTTTCTTTCCTTCCTTCCATTTCCCTTGTTTCCCTTTCTCCCTCTTTCCTCCCTACCTGAATTTCTTTCACAAAGATTCATTGTGCTGCTCTGTGCTGTGCTTCATTGTTCAGCCATGTCCAACTCTTTGTGACCCCATGGACTGTAGCCCGCCATGCTCCTCTGCCCATGGGGATTCTCCAGGCAAGCATACAGGAGCAGGCTGCCATTCCCCTCTTCAGGGGATCTTCCCAAACCAAGGATTGAATCCAGATCTCCCATATCGCACGTGGGGTTTTTTTTTATTACTATGTGAGCCATCAGGAAACCCTTAAAATGGGCTTCATCTGACACTATGTTTTTCATATCTGTAAGATCAAATCGGGTCTATTTTATGATTTCCATGACTCTCCTTATTTTTAGAACACACAAAATACATTTATTCCAAGTATCCAAATATCTCTGTCTGCAATTACTAACATCTAGGCCACTACTACCTGAGTTTCAGTTCTCAAGGGAAATTAAGTATTATTTTTCTTACCTTTGGTAGATTTAATATGTTCTTAACGTAGCTCGGGGCCAGTTACATACTCTTGTTGTGAATTGTCTGCTCATGTCTTTAAACATGTCTTCATAAATTTAAAGGCCAGTGATACATCTTTCTTATAAAGTGTTGGCTCATGTCTCTTGCCCATTTTTCTAACAGATTTTTAGATCTTCTAAAAATCCTAAGAGTCATCATTTGGCTTTGTTTATGGCTTGATTTTTCTACCTCTTAAAATGTTCAGCAGTGTGATGGACCCTGGGTGAGTAAGCAACAAATGGACAACAGGATGTGAACACTTCACAGGAAACCCAGAAAGACCCAATAAGCCAGCAAAGTGTCCCCACGGGTGCACCACTGGCTTGTTGACCTACGAGTCAATTGTACAAACGAGGACTGAGGTGGAGCATGCAATCCATTCCCCTTTGCCCCAGAGCCAACCAGCTCAATCAGAGACCATCGGAACTAGATGCACAGAACAGGATGACTCAGTGTTTTCTCCAAGAAGCCGGAAGTCTGTGGCAGCTGATCAAGGAAATGAATTCCACCTTGGATTACGCTGTGAGGTAAGCTCCAATAAACTTACAGCAAGAAAACAACATGAGAAAAGAGATTTGTGAGGGCACGTGTTGAGAAGACCTTTGCACACAAGGCTCACACAGCTATGGGTAAGCTCCACCCCTTGCAGGGAATACGAATTAGCCCCAGGTGGGCATTTCCTGCATTTGATTCCCCAGCACAACCTGAAACATGCATTTCTCTGCCCCTTCCCCATCACCCTGTTCAAAGTCAAGCCTGGGTAGTACTCCTAGTGAGGTGACCCTAAGTCCTAGACTTAAAACGAGACAGCTCCGTGTGGAGCAAGGACAAGTGTATTCACTGCATTCTCACAGCCTGAAGACAAGGGTTTGCGACTGGAGACCAGAAAATGGAGGTGAGCTCCGGGAACACTGGGACTAGGAGGCGGGATGGAAAGGATTCTGTCGGCTGGCCCAGAATTCAATGGGCTTCAAGGTGCATTAAGACCACATTGCAGGACGAACGAGCAATGATTCTCGCTTCCACAGACACTTAAACACAACCTAGTTGTCATGGAGGGAGTTTAGGCAAGATATGAAAAGCTAGATAATGGTGAAAGCTGAGACAGAACAGAATGAATGCCTGAGGAGTGTGGCTGTGGGGTAAACTTGGGAAGAGATGCTCTCTGCCTGCTGTGTGACCTATCAGAATTGACATAGAGGTGAGGGTGGCAGGTGAGTTTGGAGACCTCTTTAGGGCATTACTAATGCCTCATTTCTCACAGCAAATCATCTGAATTGCTCCCAATCCTCCGCTACACATGTCAGGATGGGGCGTTGTGATGTCAAAGCTCACCCAGGGCCACCATTGGCTGGGGAAGAGACTTGCTGACCTCATAAATTATGAGGGTGAGTCTCCATGGGGACGGGTATATATAGGGGTGCTCAGGGGCTTTGAGCAGACCACTGTGAGTCCTCCAAATGACTGAGGTGACTGGGAAGCCACAAGGCTCCAGCGGAGTTATGGAACACCCACCTCCTGTTACCCAGGAGAAGATGAAGACCTCCTATCAATTGAGGTCCAGAAAAAAATGTCAAGGTGAACTGAACCCAGCCAAACTCCTCTTGTCCATCGACCCACCACAGAAGACACCCTCCCCTGTCCTTGCCTGGCACATAACGCTTCTCTGCCCACACCCCTTCTCCTGAAGCCATTGTTCCCACCTGTCTTCACACTCTTCCCTAAACCAGTGCCATTCTTGCTCCCTGTCTTTTTTCTCCAGGTGGCCATGGTAACCATGAGGGTGAATAATCCCATTCTGGTAAAGCTGCCCAAGAAAACTTCTCTGAAAACTCTCACCATGAAAAAGCTTAAGAAAATCAGATGCTCAAAGCTCTGTAGCCAGAGTTCCAAGGTGAATGAACAGCTGAATCAGAATGAACCAGAGGAGGTCCCAGACACCATGGAGACCCCAGCCATTCCCGCTAATCAGAATGAACGAGGGGGTGGTCCCAGACACCATGAAGACCCCTGGCATTCCAGCTAATCAGAATGAAGCAGAGGAGGCCCCAGAGACCATGGTGACCCTTGCATTTCCAACTAACCAGAATGAACCAGAGGAGATCCCAAAGACCATAGAGACCCCTGCCATTCCAGCTAATCAGAATGAACCAGAGGAGGTTTCAGAGACCAGAGAGAGCCCTATCATTCCAGTTGGACCAGTGGAGATCCAGTGACTTCGGGGCATGTCTAGACACCTCAGAAATGCTTGGGGGTCTGGCCGCTGAATACTGGCCAAAAGTACAGATGCTGAATATAATAGCAACTGCATACACTAATAACGAAAGTAAAATAAAATCAAGCTGATGTGAAATTATGTTTGTCTCTGACTTCTCTGATAGTGGGGGGAAGAGAGGGCAGGGAAGCGGTAAGTGTGTGAGGAGGGAGGGAGATTGCTTCTGTGGAGTTGGAGATGGGACCAGAAGGTCCAGGTTGCCAGAAAGTATGGGGAAGAACTGGTTCCAGACTGAGCTTCAAAGACACACTTCCCATGGGAGAAGAGGAAGAAGATTTGGAGTTTTTCTGTGGGAGTGCAGAGATGGACACTTAGCTGGGGAGCTGTGTTGTGTTTGGGTGGGGGGGAGGGCAGTGCCATTTGTTCAAAAGGCATACAAAGGAGCTGCCCCATCAAAAGAATGGAATATTGTCATTTGCAGCAACATGGAAGGTAGAATATTGAGTAAAATAACTCAGACAGAGATTGACAAATACTTTATGATATCACTTATAGAATGTAAACATACCTCAAAGTAGAGAATATGATAATAATGGAGGTGCACAAATATAGAGAAGCATCTACTGGTTACCAGTCGGAAGGGGAAGAGGGCGGGGAAATACAGAGGTGGGGAACTGGGAGACACGCAGTGATAGTTAGGTGGAACATGAGCTCAGGAATGCATTGTACAACATGGGGAATAGAGCCAGGACTTTGTCATAACTCTAAATGGAAAGGAGGCTTTAACGGTTGTATAATCAGAAAGAAAAGGAAAGAAAGAGCGGGGAGGAAGGAGGGAAGAAAGGAAGGAAAACAAGGGCGTTTTTGGAGGTCAAAAAGTCAATACTGATTACGCCCTTTTTATCAAAGGATTCTATTTTATTTTATTTTATTTTAATTGTGGGTATTTACTTTACAATATTGTGGTGGTTTTTGCCATACATTGACATGAATCAGCGATTGGAGTACATGTATTCCCCATCCTGATTCCCCTCAGATCTTCCTCCCATCAAATCCCTCTATGTCAGCCCAGTGAACAAGTCCTGGGCAACCTGTCTTGTGCATCGAACATGGACTGGCTATCCCTTTCACATAGGAAAATATACATGTTTCAATGATATTCTCTCAGATCATCCCACCCACGCCGTCTCCCACAGAGTCCAAAAGACTCTTCTGTAAATCTGTGTCTCTTTTGCTGTAGGGTTATCATCTCCATTTTCCTAAATTCAATATATATGCCTTAGCATAGTGTATTGGTGTTTTACTTTCTGACTTACTTCGCTCAGTATAATAGGCTCCAGGTCCATCCACCTCATTCAAATGGATTCACTTGTGTCCTTTTTAAGGGCTGAGCAATATTCCATTGTGCCTATGTACCAGGGCTTTCTTACCCATTTGTCTGCTGATGGACATCTAGGTTGCTTCCATGCCCTGCTTATCGGAAAGAGTGCTGTGATGAACATTGGGGCACATGTGTCTTTTTCACTTCTGGGTGAATCAGAATTTGAATGAGGAGAAACCATGATGACTATTAGCCTGTTAGTGGTAAACCCTGCACATAAGTTTGGTTGAAGGAGTGGGACCTAAGTTGGAGATGGTTGTTTCAAACTGGCTGAGAGTGCTCAGATGGACATGTGTGGTGCTGGCCTGCAGGGGGACATCTCTGGTCTCTCTTCTCACCAGCAATGGAGGATTTTCTTTCCTTTCTTTCCTTTCCCTTGTTTCCCTTTCTCCCTCTTTCCTCCCTACCTGTCTTTCTTTCACAAACATTCAATGTGCTGCTCTGTGCTGTGCTTCATTGTTCAGCCATGTTCAACTCTTTATGACCCCATGGACTGTCACCCCCTAGGCCCCTCTGTCCATGGGGATTCTCCAGGCAAGCATACAGGAGCAGGCTGCCATTCCCCCCTCCAGGGGATCTTCCCCACCCAGGGATTGAATCCTGGTCTCCCACGTTGCAGATGTTTTTTTGTTTTTGTTTGTTTTTTTTTTTTTTTTTTTTTTCTATCTAAGCCATCAGGAAACCTTTAAAATGGGCTTCATCTAACACTATGTTTATCATATCTGTAAGATCAAATGGGGTCTATTTTATGATTTCCATGACTCTCCTTATTTTTAGAACACATAAAACACGTTTATTCCAAGTATACTAATGTCTCTGTCTGCAGTTACTCAAATCTATGCCTCTTCTAACTGAGTTTCAGTTCTCAAGGGAATTTTAGTATGATTTTTCTTACCTTCGTTAGATTTAATACTTTCTTAATGTGGTTCTGGGCTAGTTCCATACTCTTCTTGTGAATTGGCTGCTCATGTCTTTAAACATATCTTCATAAATTTAAAGGCTAATGATACACCTTTATTATAAAGTGTTGGCTCATGTTCTTGCCCATTTTTTCTATCAGGTTTTAAAATCTTCTAAAAATCCCAAGAGTCATGTTTTGAGTTTGTTTATGGCGTGCATGATTTTTCTACCTCTTAAAATGTTCAGCAGTGTGATGGACCCTGGGTGAGTAAGCAACAAATGGACAACAGGAGGTGAACACTTCACAGGAAACCCAGGAAGACCCACTAAGCCAACAAACTGTCCCCAGGGGTGCACCTCAGGATGGTTGTCCCTACCAGTCAATTGGAAAAAGGAGTACTGAAGTGGAGCACACAACACATTCCCCTTTGCTCCAGAGACTATCAGCTCAATGAGAGACCATGGGAACTAGATGCACAGGACAGGATGACTCAGTATTTGGTCCAAGAAGCCGGAAGCTTGTGGCAGCTGCTAATGGAAATGAATTCCACCTTGGTTTTTACTGTGAGGTAAACTCCAATGGAGCTTCCAGCGAGCAAACAAGATGAGACAAGTGATCTGTGAGGACACGTGTGAGAAGACCTTTGCACAGAAGGCTCACACAGCTCTGGGCAAGCTCCTCCCCTTGCTGGGAGTACGAATCAGCCGCAGGTGTGCATTTCCTGCATGGGATCCCCCAGCACAACCTGAAATATGCATTTCTCTGCCCCTTCCCCATCACCCTGTTCAAACACAAGCCTGGGTAGTACTCCTAGTGAGGTGACCCTAAGTCCTAGACTTGAAACGAGACAGCTCTGTGTGGAGCAAGGGCAAGTGTATTCACTGCATTCTCACAGCCTGAAGACCAGGGTTTCCAACTGGAGACCAGAAAATTGGGGCGAGCACCGGGTACACTGAGACCAGGGGGCGGGATGGAAAGGATTCTGTCGGCTGGCCCAGAATTCAATGGGCTTCAAGGTGCATTAAGACCACATTGCAGGACGGCCTAGCAATGATTCTCTCATCCACAGACACTTAAACACAACCTAGTTGTCATGGAGGGAGTTTAAGCAAGATATGAAAAGCTAAATAATTGTGAAAGATGAGAGAGAACAGAATGAATGCCCGAGGAGTGTGGCTGTGGAGAAAGGTTGGGAGGAGATACACTCTGCCTGCTGTGTGACCCACTGGAGTTGACATAGAGGTGAGGGTGACATGTGAGTTTGGAGACCTCTTTAGGGCATTACTAATGCCTCATTTCTCCCAGCAAATCATCTGAATTGCTCCCAGTCCTCCGCTAGACATGTCAGGATGGGGCTTTGTGATGTCAAAGCTCACCCAGGGCCACCATTGGCTGGGGAAGAGACTTGCTGACCTCATAAATCATGAGAGTGAGGCTTCCTGGGGACGGGTATATATAGGTGTGCTCAAGGGCTCTGAGCAGATCACAGTGAGTCCTCCAAATGACTGAGGTGACTGGGAAGCCACAAGGCTCCAGAGTAATTATGGAACACCCACCTCCTGTTACCCAGGAGAATACGAAGACCTCCTCTCAATTGAGGTTCAGAAAAAAATGTCAAGGTGAACTGAACCCAGCCAATCTCGTCTTGCACATCTACCACACCCCAGAAGACACCCTCCCCTGTCGCTGCCTGGCACATAACCCTTCTATGCCCACACCCCTTCTCCTGAAGCCATCGTTCCCAACTGTCTTCACACTCTTCCCTAAACCAGTGACATTGTTTGCTCACTGTATTGTTTTCTCCAGGTAGCCAGGGTAACCGTGAGGGTGAATAATCCTATTCTGGTAAAGCTGCCCAAGAATATTTCTCTGAAAACTCCCACCACAAAAAAAGCTTAAGAAAATCAGATGCTCAAAGCTCTATACCCAGAATTCCAAGGCGAATGAACAGCTGAATCAGAATGAACCAGAGGAGGTCCCAAAGACCATGGAAACCCCTGCCATTCCAGGTAATCAGAAGGAACCAGAGGAGGTCCCAGACACCATGGAGACCCCTGCCATTCCAGGTAATCAGAACGAACCAGGGAGGTCCCAGAGACCATGGACACCCCTGCGTTTCCAAGTAATCAGAATGAACCAGAGGAGGTCGCAGAGACCTTTCAGACCCCTGCATTTCCAGGTAATCAGAATCAACCAGAGTAGGTCCCAGAGACCTTGGAAATCCCTGCCATTCCAGCTAATCTGGACGAACCAGAGGAGGTCCCAGAAACCATGGAGACCCCTGCCATTCCAGGTGGACTAGTGGACAGCCAGTGACTTCGGGGCATGTCTAGACACCTCAGAAATCTTTGGGGGTCTCGCCACTGAGTACTGGTCCCATTTCTGGCTCATTCCCACCCCTCTAGGTTATTAGAGAGCCAGTATTTTAGTTCCCTGAGGCATACAGCAAATTCCCCTTGGCTCTCTATCTACAAATGTTACTGTATATGCATCCATGCTACTCTTTCCATTGATCTCACCCTCTCCTTCTTCTCCCCCACCTTTGTACATAAGTCTGTTCTCTAAGTCTGCATCTCCATTGTTGCTCTGCAAACAGGTTTATCAGTACCATCCTTCCATATATTCCAAATATGTGTGTTAATATATATTTGTTTTCCTCGTTCTGACTTGCTTCACTCTGTATAATAGGCTCTGGGTTCATCCACCTTCTTAGAACTGACTCAAATGCATTCCTGTTTTTCCATGGCTGAGTAGTATTTCATTTTATATGTACACCAAAGCTTCTTTCTCCATTTCTCTGTCAATGGACATCTAGCTTACTTCCATGTCTTGGCTGTTGTAAGTAGTGCTGCAATGAACACTGGGGTGCGTGTGTCTTTTTAGCTTTGGATTTTGAAGGATGTATGCCTAATAGTGGGGTTGATGGGTCATATGGTGGTTTTATTCCTAGTTTTTTGAGGAATTGCCATACTGTTTTCCATAGTGGCTCTATCAATTTACATTCTGACCAGCAGTGCACGGGGCTTCCCTTTTCTCCACACCCTCTCCAGCACTTGTTGTTTGGATTTTTTTATTATGCCCATTCTGTCTAGTGTGAGGAGATATCACATTGTAGTATTGCTTTGCATTTCTCTCATAATGAGCTTCCCTGATGCCTTAGGGTGTGGAGAGTCTTTCTGCAGTATGGGGGACCCTGGTTCAGTCCCTTGGTCAGAAAGATACCCTGGAGAAGGAAATGACAACCCACTCCAGTATTCTTGCCTGGAAAATTCCTTGGACAGAAGAACCTGACAGGCTACAGTCCATGGGGTTGCAAAGAGTCGGACACGACTGAGTGACTAACACTCATTAATAATGAGTGATGTTAAGCATCTCTTCATGTGTTTATTAGCCATCCGTATGTCTTCTTTGGAGAAATATCTGTTTAGGACTTTTGCCCACTTTTTGACTGGGTTGTTTGTTTCTCTGTTAGTGACGTGCATGAGCTGCTTGTATGTTTTGGAAATTAATACTTTGTCAGTTGTTGCCTTTACTGTTATTTTCTCCCATTCCATGGGTGGTCTTTTCACCTTGTTTATAGTATCCTTTGCTATGCAAATCTTTTAAATTTAATTAGCTCCCACTTATTTATTTTTGTTTCTATTTCCTTTATTCTAGGAGGTTTGTCATAGAGGATGTTGCTATGATTTATGTCCTTTAGTGTTCTGCCCATGTTTTCTTCTGAGTTTTATAGTTTCTGGTCTTACATTTAGGTCTCTAGTCCATTGTGAGTTTACCTTTGTGTATGGTTTTAGGAAGTTTTCTAATTTCATTCTTTTGCACTTACTTCTCTAGTTCTTCCAGCTCAACTTATTGAAGAGGCCGTGTTGTTCCCATTGGATATTCTTGCCTCCTTTGTCAAAGATAAGGTGCCCATATGTGTGTGGGTTTTTCTCTGGGCTTTCTCTCTTGTTCCATTGGCCTATACTTTTGTTTTTGTGTCAGTGACATACTGTCTTGAAGACTGTAGCTTTGTAGTATAGTCTGAGATCAGGTGAGTTGATTCCTTCAGTTCCATTCTTCTTTCTCAAGATTACTTTACCTATTCAGGGTCTTTTGTGTTTCCATATGAACTGTGAATTTTTTTATTCTAGCTCCATGAAAAATGCCATTGGTAATTTGATAGGGATTGCATTGAATCTGTAGATTGCAGTTGGTAGTACACTCATTTTCACAATATTGATTCTTGCAACCCAGGAGCATGGAATATCCTTCTGTCTGTTTATATCATCTTTGATATCTTTCATCAGTGTCTTATAGTTTTCTGTATACAGTTTTATTGCCTCCTTTGGTAGGTTATCCCTAGGTATTTTATTTTTTTATTTGCAATGGTAAATGGGATTGATTCCTTAATTTCTCTTTCTTTTTTTTTTTTCATTGTTAATATATATGAATTCACGTGATTTGTGTGTATTGATTTTGTGTCCTGCAACTACTAAATTCACTGATTAGTTCTAGTAATTTTCTGATGGTATCTTTAGGGTTTTCTATGTACAGTATCATGTCATCTGCAAATAGTGGCAGTTTTCCCTCTTCCTTTCCAATCTGGATTCCTTTTATTTCTTTCTTTTTTCTGATTGCCTTACTAGGACTTCCAAAAGTATGTTGAATAATAGTGGCAAGCGTGGGCACCCTTCTCTTGTTCCTGATCTCAGAGGGAATGCTTTCATTTTCTCACTATTTAGAATAATGTTTGCTGTGGATTTATCATATATGACCTTTACTATGTTGAGTCAGGTTAGGTCTATATTCATTTCCGAAGAGGTTTTATCATAAAAGAGTGCTGAAATTTGTCAAAAGCTTTTTCCACATGTGTTGAGATTATCATTTGGATTTTGTCTTTCAGCTTATTAATATGGTATATCACATTATTCAGTTGGCATATATTGAAGAATCCCTGCATCCCTGGGATACATAGGACTTGATCATATTTGTCATCTTTTTAATGTGATTTGAATTCTGTTTGTAGAATTTTGTTGATGATTTTTGCATCTATGTTCATCTGTGACATTGGCCTGTTATTTTTTTTTTTTTTTTGTTATTTTATTTTTTTAATGATATCTTTGTCTGGCTTTGGTATCAGGGTGGTTGTGCTGTCATAGAAGGAGTTTGGAAGTATTCCTTCCTCTGCATATTTTGGGAAGAGTTTCAGAAGGATAGGTATTAGCTTTTCTCTAAATGTTTGATAGAATTTACCTGTGAAGCCATCTGTCCCTGAGCTTTGGGTTTTTTTTGGGGGGGATGGGGTTTGATCAGAGTTTTGATTTCAGTTTTTGTTTCAAAAGATTTCAGTCTTGTTCATAATTTCTATTTCTTCCTGGTTCAGCTGTAGAAGGTTGAACTTTTCTAAGAATCCGCCCATATCCTCTGGTTCTCCATTTTATTAGCATATAGTTGCTCATAATAGTCTCATGATCCTTTGTATTTCTGTGTTGTCTGTGGTAACCTCCTGTTTTTCATTCCTAATTTTCTTGATTTTTCTCCTTTTTTTCTTGATAAGTCTGGCTAATTGTTTGTCAGTTTTGTTTATTTTCTCAAAGAACCAGCTTTTAGTCTAGTAAATCTTTACTATTGCTGCATTCATTTCTTTTTCATTTATTTTGGCTCTGATTATTATTTCTTTCCTTCTACTAACTTCGGGTTTGGATTTTTTAAACTTATTTTCCCAGCTGCTTTAGGTATTGAGTTAGGCTGTCTACTTGATGTTTTTCTTCCTTGTTGAGGTAGGATTGTATTGCTGTTAACTTCCCTCTTAGCACTGCTTTTACTGATTCCCATAGTTTTTGGCAGCAGACAACCCATAAACTAGAGAACAATTATCCCAAAGAAGTCCTCTCACTGTTATGAAAGTTCTAGGACCCAAAACAGATTTCCCACCCTGTGGATCCAGCAGAGGGACTGAGAACTCCCAGCATATTTGATTCTGGAGGCCAGTGGCCTTTGTTACAGAACTTCCACAGGACAAGGGAAACAGACGCTTGGAAGGCACAGACACAACCTTGTGTGCCCCAGGACCCAGGAGCAAGGAGCAGTGAGGCCACGAGAGAGGCCAGTGAGTGTTCAGGAGTCTCTGGTGGAGGCGTGTGTCAAGAGTGGCCTGCCATGACTTCAGGAGCACTGACTCTAACAGTCCTGCCATAAGTCCTTTTGAATGAGGTCACCATTACCACCATGGGCATCACTGTTTCTTCATGAAATATGGAATTTTTTGTATTTCTCACACATACACCAAGACAATTTTCCACCATGAGATATGGAATTCTCTGTATCTCTTATATAAAAATCTGGATGCTAATACTCTTTCATAAAGTTGGGCTTCTCTGTATTTCACATTTGAAGATCAGAATGGGGAATTTCCTATAAGAACTATGGAAATCTCTGTATTTCGTGTGAACCACTGGTTCTTCAGCTACTGAAACATGTGTTCTCTGTTATGGTTCTGTCGCTGTGCCTCGCACGTGTGCGTGTACAGGCGTGGGCTCGTGTCGCCTGTGTTTGTGGATGGTGCATGATTCTGGCCCACTGCAGACACAGAGATGAGGGTGACAGAACATGAGATGTGGAACAACCAGAAGAGGAGGCCCAAGGCATCCACAGCCTAGGGGAGACTGGTCCATGCATCTGTGTGGTGCCCATGCCCAGGACAGCAATGAAAGAAGGATGGCCAGGGATAGCTCCTGACAGTGAGTTCACAACTCTGCAATTAGAGAAGAGACATAAACAAGCTCACAATTTCTGCTGTGTTGTTTTTTTCTGTTTGTGTTGTTAAGCAGGGATAGAGGGTTTGAGGAGTCACCCAGAGTAGATCAAGTGGTGGGGGGCTTTAAAACTGCTGCCTTTGGACCCCTCCATCTGTGGGGCATTGGCTGCCATGGGAAAGGTAGATATGGCTGCTGCAGGACTCAGGATTGTGAAGAGACCAAGGTCCTTGAGAAAAAGCTAGAGACTGGGAGGAGGAGGCAAGGAAAGAGAGCCTGCTTCACTGGAGACTTACTTCTGCCACACATGTGAGAAGGAGATCGGTGAAGGTCCTGGGCTAGTGCTGCCTAGCATCAGCCTGTCAGCCAGCACCCTGCCGCCCCCAGGGTGGCACACATTGGCACCATGCGAGACAAATGACGGGCTAAGGTAAGGTCTCAGTTCAAAAGCCCAGGCATCCCAGAAGAGATATGGTATGGGTATGGAATCCCATGGAACTTCCAGCCTAAAGGGCCATGCAGAAAGGTGAGAAAAGCAATGGTGTGGGGTGCATGTTTGTGCCCCTGTCCTGGTGTGTGTCTGTGAGAGAGAGAACAGTGATGAAACAAGGTTGGTGGGCTGTTTGTGTACAGGGACCCTTGGGCAGTGAGAGACAGTTGGAAGGTCAGAGCCTGCTGGTTTTCAGGCTCCAGGGGATAGTGAATAGCAGTCCTGTAAAATAGACCCCACTGCTTGCTCCAGAAGTTTTTTTTTTTTTTTTTTTTTCATTTATTTTTATTACCTGGAGGCTAATTACTTTGCAATATTGTAGTGGTTTTTGCCATACATTGATATGAATCAGCCATGGATTTACATGTGTTCCCCATCCTGATCCCCCCTCCCACCTCCCTCCCCACCCCATCCTTCTGGATCTTCCCAGTGCACCCGCCCTGAGCACTTGTCTCATGCATTCAACCTGGACTGGCAATTTGTTTCACATTTGATAATATACATGTTTCAATGCTATTCTCTCAGATCACCCCAACCTTGCCCTCTCCTATAGAGTCCAAAATTCAGTTCTATACATCTGTGTCTCTTTTTCTCTCCTGCATGTAGGGTTATCAATACCATCTTTTAAAATATATGTGTTAGCATACTGTATTGGTGTTTATCTTTCTGGCTTACTTCACTCTGTATAATGGGTTCCAGTTTTATCCATCTCACTAGAACTGATTCAAATGTATTCTTTTTCATGGCTGAGTAATATTCCACTGTGTATATGTGCCAGAGCTTTCTTATCCATTCGTCTGCTAATGGGCATCTAGGTTGCTTCCGTGTCCTGGCTATTATAACAGTGATGCAGGAATAGAAGGAACATACCTCAACATAATAAAAGCTATATATGACAAACCCACAGCAAACATTATCCTCAATGGTGAAAAAGTGAATGCATTTCTGCTAAAGTCAGGAACAAGACAAGGGTGCCCACTCTCACCACTACTATTCAACATAGTTTTGGAAGTGTTGGCCACAGCAGTCAGAGCAGAAAAAGAAAGAAAAGAAATCCAGATAGGAAAAGAAGAAGTAAAACTCTCACTGTTTGCAGACGACATCATCCTCTACATAGAAAACCCTAAAGACTCTACCAGAAAATTACTAAAGCTAATCAATGAGTATAGTAAAGTTGCAAGATATAAAATTAACACACAGAAATCCCTTTCATTTCTATACACTAACAATGAGAAAACAGAAAGAGAAATTAAGGAAACAATACCATTCACCATCACAACAAAAAGAATAAAACACTTAGAAGTATATCTACCTAAAGCTCCAGAGGTTTTGACGTTAATTTCCTCCTTTCTTGGCAGTTTCCTCCTTGGCCATGGAAGGCAAAGGGTTAAAGGTGTCAGTCTGCACCTGAAGGAGAGTCCTGAAAGCCTCACTGGAGCACAACCTCGCTTTCATCATGGGGTTCCTGAAGGAGACCTGCACAACGTGACTCTCACAGGGACCCTGGATTCTGAGTGAGTGTCTTGGATGTCCCCCAGCCCAACCATTGGCCGGGTTTGGTGGCCCACACTGCATAAAATAGTTGGGGACAGCTGAGCTGTAGGCAGACCTACCACAGCTTAGCAAGGGCAGCAGAAAGAGAGTCTTGCCATTCAGCAAGTCAGTGAGGCCTGGTGGAATCAACCCCTCTTGGTGCATTTAGGAGAAGAATGCTGCTTTCTGCACAAGGGAGAGGAGAGCTGTGGGTGGAGGCCGGGCAGACATCCCAGGGTGCCTTTCGTGTGGGGCTCTTTGTTGGTAGTAGTAAACTGTAGAGCCGACAGGAAGGGAGGCCAGCTTACCATTTCAGCTGTGTGTTCACTGCTTCATTTTGTCAGAGCCCCTTTGGATCCATGTGCACCTTCTTCACAGCACTGTGTCAGAGTTAGAGGCCTGTCACATTCTCTTTGGCCTTTTGGGGGACCAGGCACCTGTTTGGCATTTTCCTGCCACAGGAAGATAGCAACTGAGTGTAAAGGAAAACAGTTGCAAATGGAAAAGTACAGAGTAGGGAAGAGCAGGGGAACCTCAGTCAGAAGGTGCTGGCCCTGGACAGGGGGTGCTGGGCCTGTGACGAGCACGGCATTGATAAGGAATATTCTTAGGATGTGCATGCTGAAAAATGGTTGCTCTAAGTCAGCTCCATGTCTGTTGTTCCACGTCCGATTCTAACTGGTGCTTCTTCACCTGCACACAGATTTCTCAGGAGACAGGTAAGGTGGCCTGTTATTCTCACCTCTTTAGGAAGTTTCCACATTTTGCTGTGATCCACACAGTCAAAGGCTTTGGAGTAGTCAATAAAGCAGAACTAGATGTTTTCTGGGAACTCTCTTGCTTTTTTGATGATCCAACCGATGTTGGCAATTTTATTTCTCTGGTTCCTCTGCATTTTCTTAATCTAGCCTGAACACCTGGAACTTCATGGTTCACAAACTGTTGAAGCCTGATTTCAAGAATTTTGAGCATTACTTTCCTAGTGTGTGACATGAGCGCAACTGTGTGGTCATTTGAACGTTCTTTGGCATGGCCTTTGGGATTGGAATGAAAACTGACCTTTTCCAGTCCTGTGGCTACTGCTGAGTTTTCCAAATGTGCTGGCATATTGAGTGCAGCACTTTCACAGCAGCATCTTTGAGGATTTGAAATAGCTCAATTGCAATTCCATCAGTTCCACTAGCTTTGTTGGTAGCGATGCTTCCCAAGGCTCACTTGACTTTGCATTCCAGGATGTCTGGCTCTAGGAGAATGATCACACTATCGTGGTTATCTGGGTCATGATGATCTTTTTTTTTTTTATAGTCCTTCTGTGTATTCTTGCCACTTTTTCTTAATATCTTCTGCTTCTGTTAGGTCCAGATCATTTCTGCCCTTTATTGTGCCCATCGTTGCATGAAATATTCCCTTCATATCTCTAATTTTCTCAAAGATATCTCTAGTATTTTCCATTCTATTGCTTTCCTCTATTTCTTTGCATTGATCACTGAGGAAGGATTTCTTATATCTCTGTGCTAATTCTTTGGAACTCTGTATTCAAATGGGTATAGCTTTTCTTTTCTCCTTTGCCTTTAGCTTTTCTTAGATTCTCAGCTATTTGAAAAGCCTCCTCAGACAACCATTTTACCTTTTTGCATTTCTTTTTCTTGGGGATGGTCTTGATCACTGCCTCCTGAACAATGTCATGAACCTCCTTCCATAGTTCTTCAGGCACTTTGTCTATCAGATCTAATCCCTTGGATCTATTTGTCACTTCCACTGTATAATCATAAGGGATTTCATTTATGTCAGACCTGAGTGGCCTGGTGGTTTTCCCTACTTTCTTCAATTTACATCTGAATTTTCCAGTAAGTAGTTCATGATCTGAGCCACAGTCATCTCTTGGTCTTCTTTTTGCTGACTCTATAGAGCTTCTCCATCTTTGGCTGCAAACAATATAATCAATCTGATTTCGGTGTTGACCAACTGATGATGTCCATGTGTAGAGTCTTCTCTTGTGTTGTTGGAAGAGGGTGTATGCTATGACCAGTGTGTTCTCTTGGCAATACTCTGTTAGGCTTTGCCCTGCTTCCTTTTGTACTCCCAGGCCAAATTTTACCTTTTACTCCAGGTATCTCTGGATTTCCTACTTTAGCATTCTAGCCCCTATGATGTAAAAGACATCTTTTTTTGGTGTTAGTTCTAAAAGGTCTTGTAGGTCTTCATAGAAACATTTAACTTCAGCCTCTTCAGTATTACTGGTTGGGGCATAGACTTGGATTACTGTGATATTGAATAGTTTGCCTTGGAAATGTGCAGAGCTCTTTCTGTCATTTTTGAGATTGCACCCAAGTACTGCATTTCAGACTATTTGTTGATTATGAGGGCAACACTATTCCTTCTAAGGGATTCTTGCCCAAAGTAGTAGATATAGTGGTCATCTGCATTAAATCCACCAAATCAAGTCCATTTTAGTTCACTGATTCCTATAATGTCAATGATCACTCTTGCCATCACCTGTTTGACCACTTCCAAATTACCTTGATTCAAGGACCTAAGATTCCAAGTTCCTATGCAGTATTGTTCTTCACAGCATCAGATTTTCCTTCCATCATCAGTTACATTTTGCTTTGGCTCTATCTCTTTATTCTTTCTGGAGCTATTTCTCCACTCTTCTCCAGTAGCATATTGGGCACCTACTGACCTGGGGAGTTCTTTGTGCAGTGTCATATCTTTTTTGCCTTTTCATACTGTTTGGTTCTGAATTGGGAATGGAGTGTGTCAACGCTGTATATTGTCATCCTCCTTATTTAAATTATATGCAGAGAACATCATGCGAAATTCCAGGCTGGATAAAGCATAAGCTACAATCAAGATAGTCAGTAGAAATATCAACAACCTCAGATATGCAGATGACACACTCTTATGGCCAAAAGCAAAGAAGAACTGAAATGTCTCTTGATAATAGTGAAAGAGGCAAGTGAAAAAGTTGGCTTAAAAATCAGCATTCCAAAAACTAAGATCACTGCATCCAGTCCCACCACTTCATGGCAGATAGATGGGGAAACGATGGAAACAATGACAGACTTTATTTTGGGGGGCTCCAAAATCACTACAGATGGTGACTGGAGACATGAAATCAAAAGACTCTTTATCCTTGGAAGAAAAGCTATGAGCAACCTTGACAGCATATTTAAAAGCAGAAATATTACTTTGCTGATGAAGGTCCATCTAGTCAAAGCTATGGTTTTTCCATTAGTCATGTATAGACGTGAGAGTTGAACTATAAAGAAAGGTGAGTCCTGAAGAATTGATGCTTTTCAACTGTGTTGTTGGCGAAGACTCTTGAGAGTCCCTCAGACTATAAGGGGATCAAATCAGTCAAACCTAAAGGATATCAGTCCTGACTATTCAATGGAAGGGCTGAAGCTGAAGCTGAAGCTGAAACTCCAGTATCTGACCACCTGATGTGAAGAACTGACTCATTGGGAAAGACCCTGATGCTGGGAAAGATCAAAGGTACAAGGGGAAAGATGACAGAGGATGAGGTGGTTAGATGGCATCACTGACTATTGGACATGAATTTCAGTACGCTCGAGGACTTGGTGATATTCAGAGAAGCCTGGAGTGCTACAAGTCCTTGGGGTCGCAACGAGTGGGACACGACTGAGAGACTGAACTGAACTGAACTGAAGTCAACCAAGTGCAAAACCCCTGGCCATCTCTGTGTGGTTCCTGGAAGGAAAGCCCAGGGAAAGGAAGCATGCCGAAGTGATGGGCACTGTGACCCTGTCCAACATGATGGGAGGACACAGAACACAGGTGCACATCACTCAGCTCTCCATGGGGAGAACTCCCAAACCCGCCCACCTCTTTACAGGTCGCTTCCCCTCACGAGCAAATCCAAGGACTGTATAACCTTCCAGTGTAAGTCATAGAGGTCGAAGAGGACATTGACTTGATTGAAGAACGAATGAAAGAAAGTGACCAGGACAAAAAGAGGCGTGGTTACAAATTCCATTATTCTGGATAAGTAGACATGTAGTTCTGTATTTGTGCAAGTCTCCTTTAAGGTTGTGTGTATGTGTGTGTGTGTGTGTGTGTGAGAGAGAGAGAGAGAGGGAGAGAGAGAGAGAGATCAGAACTGGCTGGGCTGGGAGATGGAAGAATGGACACCAAAAACGTGAAATAACTTGTGTAAAGTTCTTAGATCGTGGGGCAGCAGAAGCATGGAAGCCATGGAAATGAGCCCAAGAATCTCACCAAGCAAGCAAGCTGTAAGGGGAATCAAGCTGCTGCACCCTGGATCCCTGCCAGAAAGGAAAGGCTGGAAGAAAGCAACTGGGGGTGGTCAGTGAGGATACACAGAGTATGAAAAAACAGAACGGGGTGGATTCCCAGGCACAGACGAGGTGGAGCCTACAGCCCTTGGACGCCCAGCTACAGAGACCTTTCTGTCCTTCTCAAGTGCAGGAACATTCCCCAGCATGACCAGGCACATGAGCACACCTTGCCTTTTTTGTAAGCTTTGGGAGACAGACAGGAGCTGCAGCATAAGCAGCTGCTACCTGCAGAGTTTGCCAGTTTGAAACGTCATTCCTTGTATTCTTCACAAAACCCTTGGTTATCAGGACTATGCAAAGGATGGATTAGGTTGATTCTCTCACTGCTCCCAGCCCCACGGGGCTGGGGAGACAGGATAGGCTGCGAAGTGTCCTCATCTGGAGGCTAGATGAGAACAGAACAACTTGGAAAGGGCTTCTATGTAGAAAATGGGCAGACTTCAGTTCATCTAATACCAAAGAATCATGGCCCTTAATGCAGTGCTGTCCTTAATATCTCACTGACTGACATTGCAACACTGTTCTGGGAGTTCCTTCATGCCAACAAGAGCATGCTCTGTTTTTCCCTCTCTCCAAAGTGTGGCCAAGTCGCCTTAGTCCTGTTCAGTGTTCATGTCTATCATGCAAGGGACAGAAGGACGCCTGTCCCCTGCTGTGGTTCAGCAGACATTGCCTGTGTTCGCCTCTCAAGTTTGAGAAAGCATTCTTCAACTGTGTGGACTGACAAAGTCGCCTCTCCCTGCATACAACTCACACAGGAGAGGGCTTTGGCTTCATGCCGAGGTTAAGGGTCTTTTCCAAGCTCTGTTGTCCAGAGATTAACAGAGGGCAACAACACCAGTTAGAGAGACAGAGTCAAACAGACAAAAGCTCCTACCACACACACGGAAAGATGGGCAGGAAAACAGAAATAGAGACAGACACAGAGAGAGCTCTGTGCCCTATGTCTCTGGTGCCCTGAGCAGTGGAGCTCAAATGTAGCAAACAGGTGGGTTTGTACCTGATCCACTATCATCCAGACAGCATCTGACTCTCTGTCCAATGCAGGGCAACTCTCCAGCCACATTGACCCCCTGCCTTTCATTGGACACATTGGGAGAGCTCTCAGTGGTTAAAGGTCCTGTGGGACACGGTAATGTGCTTTTTCAATATGCAAGCAAGGAACTCGTGGTTCGGATTTCCAGAGGCCAAGTCAATGGCCGTTGGCACCCGGGAGGTGCCAGATACAAGGCAGGGAAAGTATGTGGACAGGCATGTTCACTGGAGCAAAGGCAGCCACGTGTGGGCGCTGGAGCCCAGGACCCCCTGGAGCAATTCGCTCTGGGCTAGGGGCGTGTCCCTGGAAGGTGCCTCCCACTACCTTCTCTGTGATTGGTCGAGATTTTGGCCCAGCAACCTTGGTGTGATTCACAGCTCCAACAGTCTAGGGGACCCGAGTGCCTGTTCAGTGATTGGAGCTGGAATGCACACCATGCCCCAGGCCATTCCCCACCATTTTCTTCAGTCTCAGAGCACCCCCAGAAAGATGAAGCTATCTCCAGAGGGTGACTGCAGCCTGTGGACAGGCTGGGCATGCCACCTGCCGTGTTGTCATGTCCAGCCCCTTAACTGCTGCCCCAGCTCGGGGTCAAGGCCAGTGCCACGTGGAGAGTGAGACACAGCCAGAAGAAAGCCAGAGCCATGGAGGACTGTGGATCTTTGTAGTTGTGATCCTGGGTTCAGGGGGCAGGGCCCCTGCAACCTGCCAGCACCGTGGGGTCATCAGGGATGTTGCAGGCACCAGGGGACGTTCCAGGTGATGAGGTTGCTCTCTTCAGGGTGGAGGCGGTTTGGAAGTCATGGAAATGGAGGGGGAAGAATTGGCGGGGATCGTGCTGCTGCTGGTTCCAGCTGCTGGTGGTAGACATTATGTAGGAGATGGAAGTGGTGACTGACAAGGAGAAGGAGCAGATGTCCTCGTAGGTGTGTGAGGAGAAGCCAAAGGAGTAGAGCCAGGAGCATTCAAGGCCAGGAGCCCCGAGTGAATGGCCTGTGCTGGAGAGACTAGAGGTGCTGGCAGCCCTGCAGGTGAAGATGAGCTATCGGCACGAGAAAGACCACAGGACCTGCGCTCATATCAGGTGGCAGAACCGATACAGGAAGAAGGCTCACTTGGCTGGAAGGAGTGCCATCATCCAGGGCATCCCTGGCTTCTGGGACAAAGCCATATCCTGACCTCCACTCCATGGGTTTGGCTTCTCAGGAGGAAGACATGGGGGAGGGGGGGTCGCAGGAGGAAGGTTGGGGAAGAGGGCACAGGCAAGGTGAGGGGTCTGAGGGAAGAGGGGCTGGTGGAGTGGCAGTCTCCAAAGTATCTCGAGAGGAGAGCCTGGGCAGGGCCATCACAGCTATAGGTGTCAGAGGCATGACTCTTGTTGACTGTTTTACCCCTGCATCTGAAGAGCAGATGCACAGGAGTCTCCTGGCGGGGACACTATGTCAGGAGTTACCAGTGACAGTAGGCCAGACGAACGTTCCCAGAGAGCTTTCATCGCAATTGTGGATAATCCTGGAAAGTAGTAGAGACAGCAGAAGGCTCACAACCCGTCCCGGTCCATCAGAGCCCCTGAAGGTTTCCCCACGAGTGCAGTGCAGAAGCATGGGGGTGTCCACCCTTGTGGAGCTGAAAGGGACTGCTGTCCTTGTATGCTAAGAGTGAAAGATGACTGCAGACACATCATTGCCACCCCTTTTGAAGACAGGTAGCAGATGAGAGACCCAGGGTTTTCTTGCTAAACACACACACAGACAAACAAGTATACCCACACACAACGTACACATTTTCCTGCAGACACGATGTGCCACAGAGACTGCCTTTCTGACATTTTAAATAGTCACATGGCACTACCCAACAAACACAGGCCAGGCAGAAATCAGGAACAGTCAGAAACATTCTCCCTAGGTGGATGCAGATAGTCTCAGATGCAGAAGACCACGGGGGACCAAGACTCATGAGCATGTCTCATGGCATGGCAGGGGCTGGGGACAGTGGTGGGGTGGCTGGGCATGAAGGAGTGCCCAGAGCCCTTGCAAATCCCTGTGTCAGCGTCCTTGTTCTGCCCTGGACAAGCCCTGTTGCTCATGGCACTCCCTTGCCCGGCATGTGACATGACTGGCTCCTTGACTTAGAGCAGATTATGAACCACCCCCACGTGTTCATCATTATCAGTAACCAAGATGAAGGCTTGGGTAACGACATGATGGACTGGAAGGTCAGTGAGGGAGACTCCCATTCCAGCACTCTTGCCTGGAAAATCCCATGGATGGAAGAGCCTGGTAGGCTGCAGTCCATGGGGTCAGGAAGAGTTGGACACAACTGAGCGACCTCACTTTCCCTTTTCACTTTCATGCATTGGCGAAGGAAATGGCAACCCAGTCCAGTGTTCTTCCCTGGAGAATCACAGGGATGGTGGAGCCTGGTGGTCTGCCGTCTATGGGGTCACACAGAGTCAGACACGACTGAAGCGATGTAGCAGCAGCAGCAGCAGAGGGAGACTCAGAGGACCAGTGGGTAGGGGAGCTACATGGAGAAGGATGAGGGGGGATTATGTTATTCCTGTGCATGTGGTGTGAGCATTCAGAAAGGAGTAGCAGAAGCTGTTGATGCCTGCCTGGCAGGCAAGCTGAGGACCCTAGAAGCTTGCATCTTTTCCCTCTTCCTGGTCCTGAAATGTGCAGGAGCTGAGCCATCCCCGGTCTCACTGCAAGCTGATACTTTCCTTTTGGAACAACCACTACTTGTGCAAGACAGTGATCATTAAGGAATACTACCTTGACATCACTGACACAACTTAGCTCCCAGTGCAGTGTGAGTGGGTGGGGGAGGGAGTGCACGCTCCTTCTGCATGATCCGACCCTGTGTTCCCTGTATTCCCCAGGATACAGGATTCCTCCAGGGTGCATCATTCGCCTCTAGGCCACTAACTCTGGGATTATGAAAGGGGAGCTCCCAGCCAATGGGCTGCACAGCAGCAGCCTTAACTTCCTCAACTGGCTGTCAGACCACAACTGCACAGGATCAAACAGGATTGCTGAGGTGGAGTCTGTCTGGGCCTCTGCAAAATTGATGATTGCTATTAGAGTTCTTGGCTGCTCATGGGAGAGTTTGGGGCCTGGTCAGCCCAGTGATGGCCTTGTTCGTGTTGCCAGCAGATCATCGACAGAGACTTGTTGATCAGTCCCCTGCAGCACTACCCAGGTAGAAGGTTCTGAAACGAGAGGTAACTGAGAGAAACATGGGTTGTAAGGGGATCAGAAGCTGAGCCCTGAAGGCACAGCCGTGTAGAGACCAGGACACTCCTTTCCCACATGGGGAATCTCAGGCTCATGCAGGCTGGATGTGGAGCCTTGGTTCGTGTCATGCACATAGACTGGATGATTGAGGACCTCATCCTCAAGTCATCCTCAAGTCACTTCGTGTCCAAGTCACAAATGAAGCAGCTGTGCTTACAGCATGAGAGTCCTATGTGATTCTGATAGAGGCAGGGTTAATCAAGCTCCTTCATCAGAATCTTCCTTCCCTGGGTCCTGCCATCTACAGGCCTCCTGCTGCTCATTGAGTTTGAGATTCCCTGGGCCCTTCACCCCCACCCCTTCTCCTGGGAAGCCCCACCAATTACAACGGGCTTCTCTCTGGTGTCACATTGCTCTTCTGTGCTGACTTTGGAGTCTTCTCTGTATTTCCACGTCCGCCACTTGGCCTCTCACCACCAACACACAGTCAAAGCTGGAAATGGCTTTAGCCTGGCTGGCGATAATACTGAAGGGCTGGGGGAGGCAATGGACAGGGGCCCCAAAAGGGCAGGACATGGAGCCTACTAACATCATGTCCCACATTGCTGGAGACAGGCATCTTCAGCTACTGAAACACCTGTGTTCCCTGTTTTGTGTTTATTTCCCTGTATCTTGCACGAGTGTGTGTACACAGGCATGCTTGTGTCGCCTGTGTTTGTGCGTGTGTCTGGCCTGCTGAAGACACAGAGGTGAAGGTGACAGAATGTGAGACGTGGAGCAACCAGAAGAGGAGGCATGAGGCATCCACAGACTTGGGGAGACTGGTCGAAGTATCTCTGCAGTGCCCATTTCCAGGACAGAAGTGAGGAAAGGATGGCCAGTGGCAACTGTCCTGCAAGTACCAGCCAATCGCACAGACAGTATCTCCTGAACTTCTAGGACATTGTACTGCAGTTAGTCTAGTCTGGTATTCTGCCCTCTCGTGGAGAAATAGAAGAATGCTTATGAATGTAATTTATAAAATCCAAATGTATTCTTTACATGTTGAAAAAAATACTGTACAACTTTATTAAAAATTAATACATACTCATAACAGAACATGTAAAGTTGCTAGAAAAATACAAGGAAAGACAAAAGTCATCCATGATATCATTTATCATTAGCTCAGAATTCTGAGTTCCTGGGACAGGGAGATGAAAAGATGAGGGTACACTTGTTTTTTTAGCATAAAATTATCTTTTCTGCTATTTGAACGCCAACATAGAACTTGATTCTGATAAGTGATTCTTGCTTTCTTTACTTATCTCTCAGCCTCTAATTTTACAAATACCTAGTTAATTAACCCCCTGTTTAGAGACTGTTTGCTTCAAGGTTTTCATGTTGTTGTTGTTGTTGGTTTTCCATTTTTGCTATGATTAAACAATATTGCACGTCGTGGCTATGGTAAATAGTGGTACAATGAACATTGGGGTGCATGCATTTTTTTGAATTAAGGTTTTCTCCAGGAGAATGCCCAGGAGTAGGTCGTATGGTGATTATATTTTTAGTTTTTTAAGGAGCTGCTATAGTGTTCATCATAGTTTTGGTACCAATTTACATGCCCACCGACAGTGCAAGAGGGTTCCCTTTTCTCCACACCCTCTCCAAATTATTGCTTGTAGAATTTTTGATGAGGGCTATTTGGGCTGGTGTGAAGTAACACCTCATTGTAGTTTTGATTTGCATTTCTCTGGTAACTAGTGATGTTGAGCATATTTTCAAGTGTTTGTTTCCCATCTGTGTGTTTTTAGAAGAATGCCTACATAGATCTGCCCATTTGTTGACTGAGTTGTTTTTCTTTTTCTCATACTGGGCTACATGTGCTGTTTGTATATTTTGGAGAATAATGCCTTAATAACTAATGGGAACTATCTTCACACAGGTATCTGTCTTCAGTACTCTGTGGTGACCTAAATCGGTAGGGAATTAGGAGAAAAAAAAAAAAAAAAACTTACACACAGCTGACTTACGTTGCTGTAAAGCAGGAAGTAACACAACATAGTAAAGCAACTTACATACTGTAGGCTCCACTTGTAGAAAGTTCTAGATCAGGCAAAACTAACCTCTCCTGAGAGAACTGAGAACAGGGGTTGCATGGGGTAAGGGCAGTGTGGGGATGGGGCCCAAGAGATTTCCAAGGATGATGGGAAAATATATTGCAGGGAAGATCGATATATGATTTATATGATATATATACCATATGAGACATATATATATATATAATCTTGGTGAAATTGTATAAATACTTCTGCAATGTAAATGCCAAACAAGTTCTTCTTAAGTAGCTCCATGCATTTATAAATCTACTAGATACTGTCAAATTGTCCTTCAGAAAGCTGCATCACTTTGTGCTTTGACAGCAATGCATGAACATTCATTTTCCAACCCCTGATCCTCAGTTTGGAGGAAATATTTGGTATCACTCAAAGCTTTCATTGAACTTTTGGCAATTTGCATTGTGAGAAATTGTATTCCATTATTGTTTTGGTTTGCATTGGAACTTCCCTATTGGCTGAGATGGTGAAAGCATCTGCCTACAGTGCAGGAGACTCAGGTTCGACCCCTGCGTTGGGAAGATCCCCTGGAGAAGGAAATGGCAACCCACTCCAGTATTCTTGCCTGGAAAAATCCCTTGGATGGAGGAGCCTGGTAGACTACAGTCCATGGGGTTGCAAAGAGTCGGACACGACTAAGTGACTTCACTTCTTTGATTACAAATTAGGTTAAAGATTTCCTCCTGCTTTTTGGTAATTTTTCTTATTTTCCTTCTAAGTACTTTGATTTTCTTTGTTTACTTCATGTTTGTCTTTTATTGGGTTTTTCATCATCTTTTCTTACTTTAACTTTTGAACTCTGCATAAATTAGCTAAATGCACCCTTTGTCAGCTATCTACCAAATATTTCTCAGTTGTCATTTTATAATTCCTTGTTTATTATTCATTTACCCATTGCAGACACTTTTCTACAAAGTGCAAAATTTCCCTTTTTAGGTACTGGACAAAGATCACTTAAATTAAACAATTTAAATAACTGAGAAAAATTCCAAGGACCTAAAGAGTGTAGGTTGAAAGTTTGTGGGGAGGGGTAGCAACTCTCTTTGAGTTCACCTGTGTGCCTTTCCACATGTACTTTTCAATAAGCTACCCTGAAATATATCTATATATCTAGATATATAGATAGATAGATAGATATGTATAAAGAGAAAAAAATGAAGTGGAGGAGGGTAGCTCCATGATGGGCCAAGATGAAGCCAGGAGAGCTGGAGCTGCACCTGGGACTCCAAACAGAGGAGTCAGCCATAGTTGGGTCAGCCCTGTGAAGCCAGCAGGGACACGTCTCTAGAGCTGTGACTGGAGGACTCTGGGCACCCCAGCAGTACTCAAAGCCAAGATAACCAGGAGGGGAACCCAAGCAGGACAATGATGCTGCACAGTAGACCTGTCTCCCCTGGGCCACAGGAAAGGTGATGCTACTTTTACTATGGAAAATGTAGTCTGTGGATATTGGGAAAAGAACTTAGTCAGTGCACAGAGTGTGAAAATGTAAGGAAGAACCATGACTACTTTTGCCACAGTGCATATTCTAGCCCACTTCTCCCCATCGTGTTTCAGCTCATATTTGTAAAGTTGGAATTAGACTTCATGTGCATTTTGGTTTGCTCTGTACATTCCCAAAGATTTTATTATAAAACTTTCCAAACATTCAACAAAGTGGAGAATTTTTTCTAGCTAATACACAAAGACATCCCACCTTGATTCTACTGTAACCATTTTCCGTACTTCCTTTGTCATGCATCTATCTATTTTTCCATCCCTATATCCATCCATTAATCGATCTCACTCCTTGGTGCATTTTGTGGGAGATTGCAGACATCAGTGTGTGTCTTTGTATTTCAGCAAGCCTACCATCAAGTAGTGAGCTGTATTTGTTTATAGCAGTTTTCTTTGAAATGTAAGCTTTACATACAGTGAAATATACCAATCTTTTTTTCCCCAGACATGTTCTTTTTTAGTTGAAGATTAGTTGATTTACAATGTTGTGTTACTTTCTGCTTTACAGCCAAGTGATTCAGTTATACACATATATGTGCAATATGCATTCTGTGGGTGTGTGTGTATACATACAGATTCATTTATTTAATCCTTACACTGTGCCACATGTGGGTTTAGTTCACTGACCAGAGATTGAACCTGCATCCCCTCAGATGGAAATATGGAGTCTTCACCACTGGACTGTCAGGAAAGTCCCATATATATTTTTTTTTCCATTATGACTTATCATAGGATACTGAATATAGTTCTCTTTGCTCTACAGTAGGAACTTGTCCATCCATTCCATGTACTCCAGTATATAGCTCTTAGCCCCAGTCTCTTACTCCATCCCGCCCCCAATTCTCTCTGCCTTAAAAGCCACAAGTCTGTTCTCTATGTCCATGAGTGTGTTTGTTTCATACGTATGTTCATTTGTGTCATTTCTTCGATTCCACGTTTAAGTGATATTTTGTGTTTGTCTTTGTCTGACTCACTTCACTTAATATGATCTTCCATCGGTCCATCCATGTTGCCTCAAATGGCCTTACTGTTGTAGCTGTACAGTTTCTTGCATCCTTTTTAAGCATACATAGAAGTATTCATCTGTGGTTATTTTGATGAATATATTATGAAAACGTGTTTAGTACACCACTCTTGGAATAATATGTCCATTTTGAGGCTGTATTAGGGTTTTATATGAATGTATATGTCAGTCAGTTCAGTTCAGTCCTTCAGTCATGTCTGACTCTTTGCGGCCCCATGGACTGTTAACACGCCAAGCCTCCCTGTCCATCACCAACTCCACGAGTCTACTCAAACTCAGGTTCATCGAGTGGGAGATGCCATCCAATCATTTCATCCTCTGTCGTCCTCTGCTCCTCCCACCTTCAAACTTTTCCAGCATTAGGAACTTTCCAGTGAGTCAGTTCTTCACAACAGTTGGCGAAAGTATTGGAGTTTCAGCTTCAACATCACTCCTTAGGAATATTCAGGCTGATTACCTTCAGGATTGACTGGTTTGATCTCCTTTCAACCCAAGCACTCTCAACAGTTTATGTGGGTATGAATAAAAATTTATTGTGCTTATGCTCCCCTCATGTGGAGAAATATAAGAATGCTTAAGAATGGAATTTATAAAATCCAGGTGTATTCTATCATATGTATATATGGTTATGCATACACATTTACTGTGCTTATGCTGCCCAATCTTGGACAAAAGGAAGAATGCTTATGAGTGTCATTTATAAACTGAAAATTGATTCTTTACAGGTTGAAAAGGAAGGGAAGTGACTTGCTGACCTCATAAAGCATAAGGTTGTGGCCCCCTAGGGAGGCATGTATATAGAGGTGCTTAGGGGCTCCGGAGGAGACAACTGCGAGTCTTCAAAATGGCAAACGACAGCTCCAAGTGGAGCAAGGGCAGGTGTGTTCAGTGCATTCTCCCAGCCTGAAGACAGGGGTTTCCGACTGGAAACTGTAAAACTCAGGAGAGCTACCTGAACACTGAGAAGAGAAGGTGGGATGGAAGTTTTCTGGTAGGTGGCCCAGAATTAAATGGTCTTCAAGGTGGTTTAAGACCTCAAACACAGCCAATTATCAAGGAGTGATTTAAGGCAAGATATTAAAAGACTAGATAATGGTGAAAGGTGAGAGAGAAGAGAAAGGGAAGCCTGAATACTGTGGCTGTGAACCAAGGTTTGGAGGAGACACACTACCCCTGCCATGTGAAACATCAGTGTAGAGTCAGAGAGATGAAGATGGCAGGTGAGTTTCACGGGCTCATAAGGGGCATTTAAAATGCCTCTTTTATCCCACCAAACCATCTTAATTTCTCCCCATCCTCCCCTAGAGGTGTCAGGATGGGCCTTTGTGATGTCAAGGCTCACCCAGGGTCACCATTGGTTGGGGAAGTGACTTGCTGACCTCATAATGTATAAGGGTGTTGCCCCCTGGGGAGGGATATATATAGGGGTGCTCAGGGGTCCCTCAAATTCCCCATCCGAAATCTCCCACACTCTCACCATCCCCCTCAAATTACCCCCATCCCAAATCTCCTACACTCTCATAATCTATCAAATTCCCCCACCCCAAACCTCCCACCCCATCACCAGTTGTGGAAGTCTGTATTGAGGCTCTGACCTGAGCCCAACTCACTGCCAGGCCCAAGAGGCTGACCCTCCTCTCCCAGGACAGACAGGTGAGCCCCTAGCTCAGCACCTGCAGCTTCCAGCTCCTGCAGCGTAAGGCGGTGGGCACACAGGGGCATTCCTGGGGTGGGGGTAAAAGTGCAGAGACACGGGCTGGAGCCACCTGCCGGGGGCCAGTCCTCTGCCCACCGCCCCCTGTGGACATCCTTGGAAGCGGGGTGGGGAGAAGGAGATGGGTGGGAAGGAGACTCCATACAGCTCTGGGCCCTGAGACTGCACTTCCAGTAGCAAGTTGGACTGTGTACCTGCATCAGGGGGCTGACCATGAGCAGTGTAAGGCTATGGCTTGACCGGGGCTGGCCAGGCTCTTTCCTGATCAGAGCATTGAGCCAGGACAAGGCAGGGTCAACATAGGCCATTAGAGGATGGGACCCGCGAGAGGGGAATGAGGGAGGCAAAAATGGCCTGAGTCAGGAACGGGGACACATGCTTTTGAGTTTAGCTTTGCTGGGAAGTGTCCCTTGACTCCTTTCCCCTGCCTGGGATCTCAGGGCCACCAGCTCTATGTCAGGACACTTAGAGGCCGTCCAGAGGCCACGGGGTCTGTAGAGGTGAGAGCTGATGGATGAGGGGAGGGCCCTGGGCTCCTGGCAGGGGGAGTCCTAACTGGGACACAGGCCAAGCGGTGCAGGAAGTTGCCCTCGGGGCAGTGACAGCCCTCCTCGCAGCCGGCGGAGAAGTAGCCCACCGGCCCGGTGAAGTGGGCCCATGAGAAGGGGCACCCCTCACTGGGCAGCCACTCTTGGTACACACCCCCAGCCAGGCAGCCTGCCTCTGAAGTGAAATCTCTCAGTTGTGTCCAACTCTTTGCGACCCCATGGACTGTAGCTCAAGTGGAGCCCAAGGCTCTTCCGTCCATGGAATTTTCAAGGCAAGAGTACTGGAGAGGGTTGCCATTTCCTTCTCCAGGGGATCTTTCTGACTCAGAGATCGAACCCGGGTGTCCCATATTGTGGGAAGACGCTTTACCAGCTGAACCCTGAATTAGTGCCCAGGCCACACCACCCTCACGGCCTGCTCTGCTCACCTCCTCTCACCCCAGTGCCCATCCCCTCCAGTGGCCCCCGGAGTCATGCAGACCACACCCTCCCCGGGCCAGACCCTAGGTCACGCCTGCTCCTACAGTCTCCCCTGCCCCACAAATCTGCCTGCTTCCTCCTCTGTTTGCCCACCACTGGCCTGGGTGAGGGGTGGCATGTGGCGGATTGGGTGGGAGAGGTCAAAAGGCAACCTGCGAGTCAGGGTTAAAGGCCAGGATGGGGATCAGGAGTGAAGTCAGAGTGCCCAGACAGGGCCTGGGCCGGTGCTCACCTCTGCAGACCTGGGTGCAGCAGGTGGGGCTCTGGTGGGCAGGCCCCGGGCAGCCGCTCCCGTCCGCCACAGGTGACGCTACATTCCTCCCAGGAGCCCCACACCCCCGGCCCGGGGCAGGCAAGTACCGCCTGGCACTGCAGGATGCCCACCTCACAGGTGCTGGGGATAAAGGCAGGGTTTCAGAAGACAGGGTCCTGCCTGCTTCCCCGGGGTCCCTCCTGCCCAGCTGGCAGCCCACGCCTCCCTGGTGCTCTTGGCTCACCAGTTGTCACACAGCCCCGCCATTACCTCTCCAGGCTCCAGGCTCTCCCAGGAGCTGAGCCCAGACCCCACGGAGCGACTCTGGTTCTCAGGGATCCCTGAGGGCACAGGAGCGGGGCGGGCTCTTCAGATGGCTCAGCCAATCACCAACCCTGCTCAGGGCTCTACCCCGCTGTCTCCACCCACGGGGACCAGGGTCCTGGTTGGTGGAGGACACAGAAGCCCCAACGGGCACCAGCCCTGGGACACTGGAGTTGCCCGTTCCCATCCTACAGTCCCAGGCTGGCCCCTGTGGGCAGAGTGGAAGGGGCCAGGCGGCAGGGCACTGCTGTGCTTGGGGGGCGGATTGGGGGAGACACTGACCCATGCCTCTTGGCTGGTAGTGACAGCGGCACTGGGCCAGTGAGCGGGGTGGGGCACACAAAGGCCATCCTGGGACAGCTGGCCTGGGGGTCACCCACAGCTAGGCTGCTGGCAGCTTGTCGAGTCTGGCTGGCACACGACCTTGGGGAAACATGTCCTCGCAGGAGTGGAGGAAGGGCTGCCCATAGGGGAGAAGACACTGGCTACCTGCAGAGTCTGCAGCAGGAGGGAAGCAGAGCAGGTAGGTTTGGGAGGGGGTCCATCCTGAGGCGGGGAGTCCCGAGAGTTGAGTGACCAGCCCTCCTGTCATGCCCACCACCTGCTAGGACCTTCACTCGCCCAGTTCCACAGGGTTAGTGCCCTAAGGGCTCTCCCTCAAAGGAAGTGGCATGCATGTGTGTATGCAGGGGTGGGGGAGGGTCAGATGCAGGGGGTCAAAGCTCAGAGGTAGCATTTCCCTAGCCTTACAAGCCACCACCACCACCCACCATCTCCACAGAAGTCCTCACCTGTGCACTGAGTGGAATTGCCCTGGCAGGGTCGACGCTGCCTGTGGCCCCCAGGGCAGGGCCGGCCTCCCTCAGAGGTGGGAGGCCAGCTGCATGCTCGGCTGTGATGGGACTGCCCCAGGCATACGTCATAGGGAGACAATGGCCCCCTCGGGCTCCAAGCTTCATCCACTCTGGCAGGAATACAAAAGCACCCCTTTGCCTTGGGAGGCCCAAGAGGTTCCAGCCCCCTGGGACTGAAACCCCCTAGTGGGACATCTCATCTGGGCACTCGGGGAAGGGGGGCTGGCACAGGTCTCCCTCTGATGCTGGGTCCCTGCCTCCTCTGCCTGCCTGGGGCTCGCCCCCCCACCACACCCCCCCCCCCCCGAATGCTGTGGCACTGGACAGCTGCAGGCCCTGGAGTGGGTCCTCGTCTGGGCCAAGCAGGGCTGGGAGCATGCTGTCCACTTCAACCATGGGCACCAGGCACCAGGCACTGTGGGGGTGAATGGTCAGCCCTGGGGTGCAGCCATCCCACCCCCAGTCCCAGCCCTCACTGCACCCCCAGACTGCTTCTCCTCACCTCATTCTGAGCGTGGTACATATCTGGGCAAGGCAGGTCTGTGCAGGTGAGCCGGCCTAGGAACATCAGTGGGACTGAAAAGCTATGCACGGGAGGGTTTGGTGCCCTGGGACCCGCCCAGCATCCTTCCCCTGTCTCTGCACCCAGACCTGATTATCCAGAAGGAACAAAGCAGCTGGAATGTGTGGGGTGAGGGGGTGTCCCCCCATGTGCCTGGGCGTGTGGTGGGTGCTGCAGGAGGCTGGGGGGTTCCTGAGGTCAGGCGGCACACTCCGTGTCTCCCTACAGCGAGCCCATGCAGTGCACAATGCTGTACTCCACCAGGAGAGCACAGAGACCATCGAGGAGGTGGAGGCTGAGCAGGATGAGGAGGCACCTGAGTGGGCCCAGGAGGCCAAGTCCCCATAGGACCCCATGGAGGATAGTGACGTGGAGGCCCTGCCATCCTACAGCAAGGCCATCAGCTTTGAGCAGCTGCCCTTCAACTCGCAGGATGACTCGGCCGGCCAAACCCCCATGGAGGTCAGCCCAGATGACAGCCACTGGGACTGACTGGAGGCCAGCATCCTGCCACATCCTGACAGCTAGCGAGCTGCTGCTGGACAAGTAAGAGCCGTGGCCACAGCGATGGAGCTGGGAGTGACCCTTAGTGTCCACTGGGCTGCTGGAGGCAAAGACCACGTGGAAAAAGTCCCCCCCAAGACATTTAGAACCACATGTGTGCTCACATCTCTCCCTGTGACACGATAGGAGGTTGACAGCACAGGATGCCTGGGGACCCAGGCAGCAGGGAGTGGAGGGCAGGGTCTCACCGTATGGAATCAGTGCCCAGGAGGAACTGAGGCCAGTATTCTGGCAGGATGTTCCAAGACAACGAGCTGGAGGAGTCAGAGAAGGTGTACATGGGGCAGCCGAGCTTCCTGCTGCTCTTCTACATACTGTACAACATGCTGGTTGCCCGCTCCGAGATGGTGTGCTACTTTGTCATCATCCTCGGCCACACGGTCTCTGCCTCCATGATCAGCCTCGTGCTGCCCATCCTCATCTTCCTCTGGGCCATGCTGTCCATCCCCCGGCCCAGCAGACACTTCTGGATGATAGCCATCGTCTACAAGGAGGTAGGCTTCCCTCCAGTGGACCTGCCTGACCCCTGCTTCACATAAATAAATAATTAGAGAGATCATCTTAGGTCAGCACATGATTATAACCAGCAGTTGTTGGCGCTGAGAAATCTAGTTGTCTTTTCACATCTCACACTTCATACAACATAGGAGCTAATATCATTCTGTACAACAGAGATAAGGAACAGCTTTTACGAGATTAAATAATTAGTCCAAAGTGGGCTTCCATGGTGGCTCAGACGGTAAAGAATCTGCCTGCAATACACGAGACCCAGGTTTGATCCCTGGCTCGGGAAGATTGCCTGGAGAAGAAAATGGCTACCCACTCCAATATTCTTGCCTGGAGAATCCCATGGACAGAGGAGACTAGAAGGCCACAGTCCATGGGTTTGCAAAGAGTCAGACACAACTGAGTGACTAACACTTTCACTTTCATTTTACACAGCTGGGGAGTGGTGGGGGAGGCTTTTTGAGGTCTGGTGTCTGCCCTGTGATATTGACCAGCAAGACAGTAAGTGTGAGGCAGACACAAGCATGGTGCCAGGGCCAGTGCATGGTCAGTGAATGGACATTGGATCAAACAATACAGTTAGCACTTGAAACACAGTTGGATGCAATTAACCCTGATGATGTAGACATTGGAGGACTGTTTCAACGTAGATCTCTACAAACATCTCTGTGTTTACACCCTGAGCTGGCAAGGTTTTGTTTCATTTGCTTTTATTTCTTCTTGAGGAGAACTTCCAGTGAGCAATAAAATGCTGAGAAGAAAGAGCAGAATAAAGTGAAAATTGTCTATAGTGTCTGTGCAGTTTGCTCCTAAAGATTACGAGCTAAAGCCATGCTTGCAGAATAAAGATCCTCCTGTTCACATTGGTCCTAGTCACCTCATTTAATAGCTGAATATTTGTATAAGCATCTAATTGAATCAACACAAACTAGCCCTTGCATGCACGCTAAGTCACTTCAGTCATGTCTGACTCTTTGCAATCTCATGGACTGTAACCCTTCAGGCTCCTCTGTCCATGGAATTCTCTAGGCAAGAATACTGAAGTGGGTTGCCAATCCCTTCTCCAGGGGAACTTCCCGACCCGGGGATCAAACCCACATCTCTTATACCTCCTGCATTTTCAGGTGAGTTCTTTACCACTGGTGTCACCTGGGAAGCCCAGAAACTAGCCCACTCCCTGACAATAGAAGAAGTCATTTGAGCCAAGTCAGGAGTAACCTCCATGGCCCCAGTGTGTCTGCAGTCACAGGACCTGGAGACGTGGTTCTGGCCTTGTCTGGAGGTTGATATCTGTGGAAGGAGAATTTGTTATTCCACATGCTGTGTGCATTCCCAGCACCAAAACTGAGACATTGCCCCTTAATGTTTATATCACTCTTCCTCATCTAGAACTATTCTTAAAGGGAGTCATTTCTTCTCATTTCTTGCATCTGTGCAGGTGGCCATTGTGGTCAAGTACTTCTTCCCATTTGGGCTCTTCCCCTGGAACAAGAATGTGGAACTGAACAAGAACAAGTCTTACCAACCACCCAGCAGCATCAGGGTGGAGACAAAGAATGCCTACATGCTCTATGATCTAATCAAGCTTCTGGCACCTTCTTCCACTGCTCCATCCTGAAGGTACTGCCCGCCCGTTACCCCTGGATATTCCCGAGAACCCTGAGCTGGTATCACCAGGGGCTGAGGGTCCACAGGCTGGGTCTATCTGTGTGCTCTTGTTTTCTTTGTTAACAGTTTTGTTCATGCCATTCGTTTTCTCAACACTGTGTACTCAATAATTGAGTTTGTGATCAATCGGGAGAGATTTCCCCCTATTTCTACTCTGGGATGCATGCTTGCATGCTAAGTTGCTTTAGTCATGTCTGACACTTTTGCAACCCTATGACCTATAACCTGTCAGGCTCCTCTGTCCATGGAATTCTCCAGGCAAGAATACTGGAGTCGGTTGCCATGCCCTCCTCCAGGGAATCTTCCTGACCCAAGGATTGAACCTACAACTCTTATGTCTCCTGTATTGGCAGACAGGTTCCTTACCACTAGCACCACCTGCAAAGCACACCCTGGGATGAAGGCACCCTAATGATCCCACGTTTGTGGGGATTCCACAAAAGGTATGTGGTTCTTATTACTGTGTTCACCAAGTCGTGCCTGAGTTGAAGACAGATCACTAGGGAGTTAGTATTTGGGGTCTCCTCTCCAGTTTGACCTTGGCCCACCCCCTTTTAGGAGCATTACTTTTCTCATGGATTTTGGCTCTGAAACCACTGACTTAATGAGAGACTGTCCAATCCATGGGCCTGGGGATGCCAGGCTGCACTCCCAGAGAGGCGACCTCTGAGAAAGCCATGCCTGCATTGCTCTGGGAAGATAGGTCTGTGGGTAACCTTTTCAGGATCTGTACCTCCTGTCATCCTGCTGAGCACCTGCAGGGTTTCTGATCTCAGACACTGTGAAACATAAGCTCTTGTGATACACCACTCAACTCTACATGTTAGAGATTGTCATACAGCATGCTTTGGATGTAGTGATGTGCCTTTGGTCAGAATCTCATTTTTCCTTCCCTTGTTTTAACTGTGTCTCCTTTTATTGATATAGCATATCTTACATTCATTTTATCAAGTATTGTCTTTGTTAGTTCCTTTTCAGAACAAGCTTGGCCTAAGTTAAGGCACACATATGCCACATCCAGCACAGTGGTTGAGAAAGACCTGAAACAGGTGTGAGCACATAATGAAAAGACAGACACATATAATTTGGCAAGCGGGGAGTCAGGGGCCCCTCTTGCTCTCCATGACAGGAAGACAAAATGGCTCCTTTCAGCCCACAGTTTTATTGGCAGAAGTCACATGAGATCATTAAGGAATAGCTACCTTGGGGAGTTTGATTAGCGAAGGCTCTGCCGTTGATCAGGAATATCTTATTTTGTTTCTATGGGGATGGATGCAGGGGTACACAGTGAAGTGGACCAGACAGCACGTCCCTCCCCAAGAATGTCTATTTGGCATGCTTCCTGGGACAATCATGAGGACGCAGTTTGCCACACTCTCAAGTCATGGGGCAGGTTCTGGTCTCTGCTCTGCCAGGCTGCAACACACACATACATGCACACACACATATATGTAAATGTGTTCTCAACCTCTATCCTACTTGGTGGGTTGTTTCACACTGGCTTTTGTCTATGTGGACTATGACCAAGACCTTCACTTTGCCTCCTGCCACCTTGCAAACTGCCAGTCCCTAACCCTCCATTTGAGGGGGTCTTTCCTGAGTCATTGGGGTGTGATGAGTTTGAAATGCTACATGTAGGTAGATAATAAGCTTTCTTAGGATCCCTGACCTTGCTTTGGTTTTCTAACTTTTTTCTTTTTTTGTAACTTCAGCTTTGTTTATGTATTGTTGCTTAGTTGCTAAGTCATGTCCAACTCATTGTGATCCCATGGACTACAGCATACTAAGCTCCCATGTCTTTCACTATCTCCTGGAGTTTGCTTAGATTTATGTCCATTGAATCAAAGATGCCATCAAAATATCTCATCTGTCACCTTCTTCTTCTCTTGCCCTCAATCTTTCCCAGCATCGGGATGTTTTCTAATGAGTCAGCTGTTCCCATCAGATGGACAAAGTATTTGAGTTTCAGCTTCAGCATCAATCCTTCTGATGAATATTCAGAGTTGATTTCCTTTAGGATTGACTGGTTTGATCTCCTTGCTGTCCAAGGAACCCTCAAGAGTCTTTTCCAGCAACACAGTTTGAAAATGTCAGTTCTTTGATACTCAGCCTTCTTAATGGTCCAACTCTCACATCCGTACATGACTACTGGAAAACCATAGCTTTAACTAAAGGACACTTTGTTAATTTATAATTGGTCAATGAAATTGTAAGCTGTCAGAAGTGTACACATGGTGATTTGATGAGCGTATATATGGTGAAAGGACCCCAGTCAGGTTAGTCAAGACATCCACCACTTCCTCACCTGCCTATTGGTCGGTGTTTGGCGGGAACACTTAGGTTGTGCTCTCCTAGCAGTCTCCACTGTCCATCAGGGTCGTTGGCTGCAGTCGCCCTGTTTGACATGTGGTTTCCTATCTGAGGGACACATCCTGGTGGCTAGGGTGTCACAGGACCAAGTCCCAGCTTCTGGCTGGACAGCTGGCTGAGCTGTCCCGCCCCTGCCTCCTCAGTGTCGTGGCCTCTGGGACAAAGACGACATCATGGGCAGTTACTCAGGAAAGGTGGAGTTGGGTGATGAGCTGTCCCTTGACCACGGCAGGAGGGCCTCCTCTGACTTGCTCAAGTCCATCAACCTGGTTCGTCCATGGAGTCGGTGCACGTGACCTTCCCTAAGCATCAGGCCACTGTCCAGGGAAGCACTCCAGCAGCAGCTCCCAGACATCACAGGGGTCCAGCTTTTCCTCAAACAGGTCTAAGAGAGGTATTGCCAAGTGGTGTCACTGCAAGCACTCCTGAGTGGAGTCATCCCCTGGTGTCAGAGGGTCAGCAGCAAGAGAGCTGGGTGCTGTTGAGGTGGAAGATACTGTGATGTGAAATGAATGTACTTTGTAACTAGACAGAATAAGTTCAAATCCTGGCTGAGCTGTGGGTGCTCACGCCCCTGTCCAGGGTGTCTCTCTGAATTATCCAACCCCCACACAGGACAAGTATTTCAGGTTTTGGTGAAAAGTGGCCAGCACACTGCCTCGTACCTAGTGTCAGACACAGTGTAGTTGTCAATCATACCCAGAGATTCTGCCGGTGTGCCCAGAGTGAGGTATATCACGATTTATTTTGAAAGTACACTTAGATTTACTCAATAGGAACTTTAAGCCAAACCACCTGGTTATCTCCTACGCTAGTTATTAATTTCTTACTAAACAGCCAGAGACAGGAAAGTACACGTGTGTTATGGTTGCCCCTCTTGGGGTAACTGCACTTTCATGTTGACAACACTCCTGTCTGAAGCTCTCCAGACCCTCTGTATTCATCTGAAGAAGATAGTTTTCTACCACTGGCAGGCCATCTCATATTGGTTTTACAGCTAGAGAAATTTGGCCCTGAAAAAAGGCGTGGTCCTGGACCCAGACTAGAAAACCCACGACCAAAACCTGGGATCCCATTGAGCAGGAATAAATCTGCTCCCCAGTCTAATTCTTCCTGGACAGAGGTCCCACAGCCACCCGGCAAGGAGCCATCAGTGGATGTGAAAACTTATGGATGCCTTTGGCTACAGAAGCAGAGTGGGGGCTGCAGACCCCAAGTTCTCCATCACTGTTCTTACAGGCATCTGAGCATCTCGCCCTCTAACCAGCCTCCAACTGTCCCTCTGCCGTGGGGGTGGCAGGCTTCTACAATGATTATGGCAACAAGTTCACAACTCACAATGCATCTCGGTTCCTTCTTGCCTCCAAGCAGCACAAGCAACAGGAACAGCAGCCAGAAAGGAAGCAGTGTTGGGAGCATCAAGCAGAAGAACAGATGGAAACTTTACATGGAGAAGCTGCAAGAACACTTGATCAAAACAAAAGCATTTTTCATAAAGAAGTGAGACTTTACTTATTATTGCCAAAACATAGGAGGAGGAGGAGGTGGTGGAGGAGGAGGAGGTGGGACGAGGAGGAAGGAGGAGGAGGAGGGGGAGGAGGAGGAGGTGGTGGAGGTAGAGGACCCCTGAAGAACCACTTCCCTGAAGGAAGTGGTTGCTGCTGCAATACCCAGGCTTCCCCAGAGCCCTCTGGGTGTCTGCCCCTCTCCCACTGCCATGGCTGCCACTCTGGGGAGTCCATCTGAAGACTACGGTCTCAGCAGGCAAGATGAAGTGCCAAGCACCTAATGTGACCTGGAAGATGCCAGATCCTGGCTCCGAGATGCACTACGGGTGAAGAAGAATGAGCTGGTGCAATTCCTGTTCATAAGGTGTCTTGCAGGCAGCAACTTGCCAAGGAGCCAATCACAGAGGCAGAAGTGCTGAATAGTGTGCTCAAAGATTACCAGGACCATTTCCTGGTGGTCCTCGGTCAAACCTCACAGTACCTGCAGTTGGTCTTTGGCTTGGAGGTGAAAGAGGTGGACCCCAGTGAGCATACCTATATCCTGGTCCCCTCCCTGGGCCTCACCCTCAGTGAGATGCTGAGGGATGGACAGAGGTTTCCCAAGGCCAGCCTCCTGGTGGTGATCCTGTGCCTGATCACTGTGGAGGATGACCACATCCCTGAGGAGGAGATCTGGGCAGCACTCAGCATGATGGGGGTGTGTCCCAGTAGGAACACTTCATCTATGGGGAGCCCAGGGAGCTGCTGACCCAAGTGTGGGTGCAGGAGGGGTACCTGGTATATCAGCTGGTGCCTGACAGTGACCCTGCTCGCTACAAGTTCCTGTGGGGTCCCCAGGCCTATGCGGAGACCAGCAGGTTTAAAGTCCTGGAGTATTTGGACAGAGTCAGTTGAAAGGGTCCCAGCTCCTTCCACCCCCTCTGCAGAGGCTGCAAGGGAGGTCGGGAGAGGGCTCTGAGCCAGAGCAGGAGCCAGGATCCTTCCAGGCCCACGTCCAACAGCTTTTCTTGGGGACAGGAAAGGAGGCTGATCCTTCCCTCTGTGATTGAAGAGGGAACAGTCAGCCTTCTCAGCAGTGAGGGTCCGGGCCCATTGGGGAACCCGGTGTGTGGCATCTTTGTGGTCCTGTTCTCTACAATGACATGGAGACTCATCTCTGTTTCTTTAGGAATTTTTCAAATTTTCCTTTTTAGAGAAGACAGTGCATTCCAGTATCTAACTATGTCAATGACGTTGATCACACTTTATTTGTACTCAACCAGCTCAAGATGAAGAGTTTTCCTGTTCTGTAAAAGAGATTAAGAACACTTTCATTTTATTCCATGGTCCTGCACAAGATGACATGGAATTAGAATTAGAATGATTTTGGAAATGTGAATTTATTTAGCAGTGATATAGTTGGTGGAAAATTAGAAAATAAAAAGTGATAGTAGTGAATTATTGCTTCTTAAACTTTTTGTGTGTCATTTTGTACAGCTAAGTGATCTCGGTTTATATGGATTTTCCTGGGTTATCAAAGGAAGTAGCAATTCATCTTGAGTCAAGCAGTCCCCTCCTCACTGGCTCATTTATTGCAAAGACCTTTTTGGGGCCTCTGCTCCGTGAAACGCCCTGTGTTAGCAGTGGGGACACTGGGAGAAGCAGGACCCACCCACACCTAGAGTGATGGTCTAGGAGCCACAGTCATATGAGGTCCATCATGGGAGTGAGGGGAAATGGGACATTGCTGTAAGGTGGCAAGAGAGATGTCTTTCTGGGGCAGCATGGAAGGGATCCTGGCTCTTGTCACTTTGCTGCTGACCACAAGGATGGCGTAGGTGTTTTCTCCCCAGTATCTGCTAGGAATCCTGAATAACTCCCATCACACTCCCTTGAAGTGATGCCCAGAAATCCATGGACCGACCCTCTCTTTCCTGGCCCTGGGGATCCAGAACTCAAGGTGTTAACTAGCTTTTAATTATCTTCATCGTAACTGGGCACTGTAATCAAAGACTCAACATTTATTGGTGCTGCAATGTCAAAAAGTAAGGGTTGTGATGGAAGACCAGCTGGGACACATGCAAAGACTGGTTCTTGCTTTTATTTCCTTGGGTCCTGCTGGAACACTCCTCCACACCCAAATTTCACAGGTCCTCTAACTGGAAATGGGCCTTTCTGGGTGGCCCATACAATGAAGAATCTGCTTGCATTTTTGGAGACCTGGGTTCAATCCCTGGGTCAGGAAGATCCCCCTGGAGAAGGGCGTGGCAATCCACTCCACTATTCTTGCCTGGAGAATTCCATGGCCAGAGGAGCCTGGCAAGCTACAATCAATGAAGTTGCAGAATCAGACATGACTAAGTGATTAACACTATGGTCCACTATGGTCTAAGTAGAAAAGTTTCTTAGTTTTATTTATGAAACATCCTGTTTGGCTAATTAGGAATTCCACATCCTATTGAGGTGCATATTCTCTAACCCACCCTGGACCACAAAGTAGCCAACCCAATCCAGTGGAGAGTGGAGGAGTGTCTGGGGGAAACAGTGTGAGGAATTCCTGCCCCGCCTTCACAGGGCCAACAGTCACCAGGCCCTGCAAGCTCTGTCTCATCACTCACATGCATCCTGTAGCCCAACACACAGGGCTCCTCATACCCGCTAGCATCACAGATGGAGACCTGAGGCCACGGGGCTTGGGCATCTTCCCAAGACCACGTGTGTGCTAGTGAGGGCCAGGGTGGGCTCAGAGCTCTGATCTCAACTTCTCTGGAGCCCCCGCCCTTCCCGCCCACCCCAGGCCACAGCCTGCCCTTCCAACTTCTCATGCCTTCCTCTTCTTAGTGCTACACGATGCCTCTGAGGTGACAAAAAGCAGGCCCACAGAAGGAAGGGGACAAGGAGAATCAGAAGCACCATGGGGCTGCTCTGTGGTTTGCTGAGAACTGACTCTGCTGGGGGCCGGCATCCTTGTCCAGTCCAAACACCTGCGTGAGGGCAGCACCCTGTCCCTGCTCTGCCATGGGGCCTCCTGCCCAATGGAACCTGCCAGGCTGACCAGCTTCTCACCAATCAGGAGGGAGGGAGAGCCTGACTGTATGGTTCCAGTGCCCACTGGGATAAGGCCCTACAGGAGTCTCCTCTGATACAGAAGGGAAGGGAACACAGGTGGACCCCCAAGGCTCCAGGTCTCTGCAGCTGCAGCAAGGGAGGGGAGCAGGTGGAGGGACTTTGGTCTGGGGACATCGACATGTAGATGCCAAGCACAGGGGCAGGAAAGTGAGGGTGAGAAAAGCAGGTCTTGGATGCCATGAGAGCTTGTGTGTGCACAACACAAGTGTCCCAAGCCACGGCTGACAAAGATCCCCTTGGTGACACCCAAACCCACTTCCAGGACCCGGGTGCTTCCTGGAGAAGGGGGACCAGAAAAAGCAGCTCCCTCAGGGCTCAGGGCATGAGGAGGGGCCCCAAGCATGAAAGGGAGCAAGAAAGACCACCTAGCCAGGCTGCCCACAGATGCCATGACCTTCCGTCCCCTTCCGAGGAGCCACCAGGGGACCCTACCAATGTTTACAGCCTGCAGAGTCATGTCCCAGTCAGATGAACTGACCAGATGCAAAGACTTGTCAACCTGCTTAGAAGCAGAAAGGCCACAGAGAAGCCCAAGTCGAAACCTGGAGCTCATCCAGGCCACCAGTCCTTAGGCAGAAAGGCCCCTGGGAGAGCTTCTTCCACACCCTCTTAGATCTCCCCTTTCAGACACCAGGGACTGGCCCTCACACAGGGCAAATGACCTTGCTACTGGCAGAGGTGGGAGACAGTGCCCTGGGGCCTTGGAATACGGGCCTTTCCAAGGTGCCAGTCTGTACCCTACACAGTGATTTTCAAGAACTGTGGCCCACACCCAGCCTCTCATCCTTTTTCAAATACAGGTAGACTGGGGCTTCCTTTGGTCACATATAGCTCAACAGTCAGACATGTCCCTGGGAGTGAGTGTGTGTAAAGCAGGGCCCTTGAAAAACACCTAACCCATGAGCCAACAAAATCATATGATGGACCTGTCATCTGGGTAACTGAGAACAGGTCCACAGTGGTGGTGGGAACAGGGGCAGGGGCAGGAAAGATCAGAGCTGGCCTCGAAGAGGACCAGTGAAGTGCTTGTTTTCAACAGAACAGGCTGTACCTTGAGCCTCCAGTCAAGTACTTCAAAGGTTAGTTATCCAAATAGACTCAAGTTGGACGTGGGCAGCCAGGACTGCAGGTAGCAGAAGCCCAAGCACGCCACTGACAAAAGGAAACAGGGCTTTCAAAGCAGCCTCCAAGGAGTCTGAATCTGAGGATCTGGGGAGGGGAAAAGCACATGCAGGTGTTCCCAAAGTGAACGCTCTAGGGCCACCAGAGCGGTGTTTATGGAAAAATTGGAAACTGAAGGCAACAGCGTGTGATCTGAAGTGGGATGATGCCTGGGGGTGGGCCGATTGCGGGAGGCTGTAAGCTCAGTGGAGCACCTGGCTTTGCCCTCCCATATGACATCCTGGGGAATCTATGTCTCAGGTGCTTGGGAACAGTCAAGTGGAATATGAGGTCACTCCACTGTGCTCAACCACAGCCCTCCTGTGGGGAGAGCTCGACCTGGGGGGCGGTGGGGGCAGGACAACAGGAATCTGACTTTGGGGCCAACTGAGTGGGACCAACCAGCCAGCAGCATCAGCCAGAAGACAACAAAGCCAGAAGGGAAAAAGGATGGGAGGGGGGCATCAACTCAGGCAGAGCTAATCAGCCCACTATGGACCCCATCTTCAGGGAGGGACAGTCACCAGGGGCCCATCTGACCCCTGGGATCTCTCTTGGTGGTAGCAGACCTAGGACTTGCCAGGGCCTAGACCTTCAGCAGAATCCAGCCACAAGCCTGCATGTTGCTAGTGAGGGGAGTGGAGACAGGGGAACATTTGACAACCCATCCCGGGTCTGGCCCCCTGAAACAAGGCAACTGGCAGCAGATGGGAGCCTTTGTAGGCAACCTGAAACCTACGCTTCTGTGCTTTCAGACAAGAGACAAGCTGGGGATCCCATCTCTGTCCCCAGACTGCCTCCCCCACACTGGGCCAAGGCTACCTCTCCACATCACCTCTGTGACATAATGAAACAATTAAGGAAGCTGACCACTTAATTGGCTGCCTGTCCCATGACCCAGATTCTAGACTCTCCAGAGAGCTTTTTTGGGGCACCCCAACCCTGGTCTGAGGCCCTTCTGCCCCGAGTATTCAATGCTTGGGTAGAGAATGCTCCTGAGCTAAACTGACTCCATGGCTAGTCAGAGTTCTCAGGAGGCATGGGCAGACCTGCTGGCCCCATCAACTGACAGGGAGCCCACAGCAGGGGACCCCCATGATTACTCCCCGGTTCCAAACGTGGATTCAAGGGAGGCTTTGGAGAAGCAGGGTGACCAACCTGAGAGCCCAGACCCGGGCTCCCAAGTATACTTGACCCCACAGGGCCCCAACCCAGAAATGGTCAACAAGGAAGATAACAACACCATCCTTGGGCTGTCCTTCCCCAGGAAGCTCTGGATGTTCATGGAGGATGTGGCCTTCACCTCTGTGCACTGCAGCGACAAGGGAGACACTGTGGTCATTGAGGCAAATCTCTTCCAGACGGCTGTCCTCCAGCTCAGGGGTGCAGACCAGATCTTCAAGACAGACAGCATCAAGAGCTTCATCCGTGAAATGAACCTGTATGGGTTCAGTAAAATCTGCCCTTCGAGGTGCTCTGCAGGGAAGAAGAAGCTGATGGTAAGGTAGAAAGCCCTCCTGGGGAGACTAGACTAGATGAGCTGAGTGCTGGACAGGTTTCATTTCCCAGAAGAACATTGTTATCATGAGAGGGTAGTTAAGGAAAAAGGAGGAAGCAGGGTCTGTCATGTTCCACCACCCCCCTTAGACAGGATCCACAGGGGTGACTCCAGACGCTGCAGGGCCACTTGATGCCAGGGACCACCAGTAACACCTTAAGTGAGGCTGGTCCCAGGGGAGCTCTAGGGAGCAGCGTGCTAGGGCCTCATAATCTGCCAGGAATGAAGAGACCTTGTCTCCATACTTAGGCATGGCCAGGATGGTGGTAGGGAGGAGGGTGGTGAGGAAGGCTCTTCTCGCCCTTGCTGTCTAAAGTAATTCATTTCCTTTCATATCTATCACAACTTCAACTTTCAGAGAGACAAGCCTCTCCTCCGCAGAACATCCGGAGGAATGGTGACCCTCAGCCCACCACCAGTGCAACAACCACCCCAAACAGAAAGAAGCGAGCGGTGGAGACCAGATGCTCTCCTCGATTCCATCATGAGTTCACCCAAGAGACAGACAAGAACGCCCAGAATGGAACCCCAGAAACCCCCAGCCTGCACTCATTTCTGTTCTCTGGCCTTTGATCTGTGAGCAATCAAGCCAGGTGGGCCAGGGGAAACCATCTCCCCAGTGAGCAGGGTGGCCCCAGTGATGAGGGCATGTCCAGCAATGCCACGTCTGTACCCCTGGCTACTGCTGGAAGGGAGGGAGCAGGGGAACTGACTGACAGCCCCCTGGAGTACCCAAGTTACAATTTGGTGATGGCTGTGTACAAGACCTTTTACTCCACCATGATGGCAGCCCTTTCAGTCATGGCCCCAGATGAGGCCTCTGAGGTGGAGGAGTAGCAGGGAGAGTCCTCAGATTACAAGGGTGCCCTCCATGAGCAACTCAAGCACAAACAAAATTCCTGAGCTTCCAGATCCCTAGGGACACTCAAAATCACTCTCTTGTAATAAAAAAATTGATTTATGTTCTAATAAATTAAAGTGAAACTGTGGGAGTAAAGTATCAAACGAGAACTGCGAGTCTGTGTTCTTTATATTTGTCCATGTGATTCACACTGCACAGGATGAGCCCAATGAGGCTGCAAGCACATGCCCCAGGCAGGCTTCAGTCTGGTCCCCATGGTCCCTTTTTTCTGAAGCAGCAGTATTTCACATGCTCAGCCAAGAGTGTGGTTGCTGAGTTGAGTGCAGAGGCCAGCACAGGATGGGCTTGTTCTTGGACCTTGGTTCCTGACAGTGGGGGTGTCACTTTCCATGAGTCATGCATCCTGAAGCGGAAGGTGCTCCTCAAGGATCCCCCAATGATACCACAAATTTCTGATCAGCAGCTGAGCATCTCCAACTCTCGATCCATGGCCCTCCCTAAGATGCTCAGCAGAAAATAGGGTCACTCACCCCACCCGCCAAGAGCGTTGCAAATGCATGACCCCAAACCAAAAGATAAGTACAAGGTTCCCACAAGGTGAACACCAGCCCTTCTTGCTCTGCCCTCACAGCTATATTGACAAGCCTGTGTTTGGATGTGATGCGTACAGGCAGCGTGTCCAACATGCAGGCCTTGTCTTGGCTCACAAGACAGTTTACAGAAGGACAAGGGTCACCTGAAAGGACACACTGCGGCCTGTTTCTGGGCCTGCGGGCCTCTCTGCCAGCCCGAGGCCTCGCTGTCTGCTTATGCTCAGCCTGCCCCCAGCCTTCCCCCATTACTCCCTGGGCACTGTTTGGGCCAGAACAGAGAGGGGAAAACACTAACTGATTTCCTAACAACACGTTTCTCTCAACCATCCAGATCCAGCAGAGCCAAAGTTAGTGGCAACGCTAGCATTCTGCAAAGGTCAAAGGCCCAGAAACTCTCACTGAGTCCAGAGCAGCACCACATGAGGGGAGTCCCTGCCCCGGGCCCCACACCAAGTGGGCACCACAGGGCATGACTGATTCAAGCAGAACCAGATGAGCATGTCCAGGGTGGGGTGGTAACTCAGGGTGTCACCATGTGCTGATCTCTCAGTCACCTCCCTTTTGAGAGCCCAGTCTGGACAGGACTCCTGCCCAAAGGGGTTCAGGTGCTAGGGGATGTCCACCTGGAAGATGTCCCTCCCACCCCTCCCTGGCAAGGCCTGCAAAAGCCAGCGGGATTTGGCGAGCACAGTCATTTACTTCTGTCGCAGGTCGGGTAGCAGGGCTTGAATCTCCAGCTCTTCCAGCTCGTCGGGACCTAGGTTTTCTGGGCATAGCAAAGTTTCCCCAGTGTCTGCAAGACCTGTGTGCAAAGATAGGAGACAGAAAGAGAACAGGGTCATTCAAAGCCGTGCCTCCTAGAGACGAAGACCGTATCATGGAGGGGACATGAGGTGAATTGGGTCCTCTGGCTGAGCAATTCAGACTGGCTCACCTTGGCAAAGGGAATTCAGGGCAAGACCAAGCGAGGGAGGGAGCAAAATGAAACGGAGAGGCCTGGTGCTCCAGGAACCCACCAGGCCATGGGGAGCTCTCAGTCTGCCCACTGAAGGCCGCAGGGACAGAGCAGGAGGGCCCCGGTGGGGAGCCTGTGAACATCAGGTCCCCAAACGTTTTGCCAGCAGACAGGTGTTGCTGTGGGGCCTCACCACTGGGGAGTCAGGGGACTTGCTCAGGCCCGGCCGCAGGCAGTGCGGGTGGAACTGCCTGGGTTCCCAGGCTGGGTGCTGTACTGCCTCTCATGGTCTCTGCTGGACACACACATGTGGGGACACACATACACACACACGTGGAGACACACACACACACACGTGGGGACACACAAACACGTGGGGACACACACACACATGTGGGGACACACACGTGGTGACACACACACACACACATGGGACACACACACACACACACGTGGGGAAACACACACACACATGTGGGGTCACACACACACACACACAGAGGCAAGTGCCACGTACAGACCTGGATGTGCCTCTGCCTAAGAGCACAAATGGGGACTGAGGCCCAGAGTGGTGGTCAGGGAACCCAGCCACCGTCTCCCAGCCCAGGAACCCTCTCTGTCCCTCTGAAGAACCCTCAGTCCCCCCTACACCCCACCAACTGGTTCAACAGAAAACAAATGATCACAACCTGGCTGAGATCCAGGGCAGCACCGCAGCCAGGCAGTGCAGGGCCGGGCATCACTTGCCCACAATCACTGTGCAGCCAAACTTGTCCCCATCCCACAGCAAGGCCTGGATCTGGGCGGGGCTCATCCCCAACCTCTTCTTCAGCAGCTCCCACCAGGCCACGAACTCCCAGTCCCTGGTGCACCATGTGGATGGCCAGGGTACAGTGCTGGGTCTACATAGCATGGGCCACCATTCTATCTCCAGGGTCTTGACACTCTTTAAGACGAAACCTGCAAAATACTGTCAGAAGGACAGACAGCTAAACTTCATCTCCCAGGGCTCCCAGGGCTCCCAGGGCTCCCAGGGCCTCTTGTTGCTGCAGATATACAGAACCACAAAGGTCTGGAGCTTGATACAGCAGTCTCCAAGCTCACAGCCCTGGGCTGGACCTCAGCCCTATGAACCTGAGGTTCCTCCAAGCCTGCTGACACAAAATGGGGGATGGTGGTCAGAGAGGGCTGACTCCTTCCATCTGTCTCCACATGGTCTGCTGACAGGTGGATGGTGACCCAGAGGACACATCCATCACATGGAGACAGTGGGGAGGTCAGGAAGGAGGACGAGACAGCAGGAGAGAGGCACATGGTGAGTTCCAAGACAGAGGGCTCCAAAACACTGGGAGCATTGAGGAGGGAGGGCAAGCCCCTGGCTTCACAGCCCAGAGGCTGGGCTCTGGTCCTCTCCCAGCACAGACAGGCACTGTCCTGGTCTTGACTTCCCCCACCCAGGCCACCACCCAACCCCTCGGCTCCCGGCCCCATCCCTGCCCATGCTCTGGAGATCCCCCATCTCAGCCCAGGGCTACTGAGGGCAGTTCCATGCTAACCAATCAGGCCTTGGCCCTGGGGCTGCCCTGGACCTCAGACGGCCCTGCCAGGTGTCTTCCCCATGCCTTTGGGAGCCACCTTCCTCCAAACCCTTCACACACCCTGGCCTCCACTGACAGCTGATGCCACAGCTCTCGCCCAGAACCTCGAGAAAGAACAAAGGAGTGCAGGGACTACTGGGACGGGCACACTCTGTGTCATCACCAGGGCCTGGGACTGCACCACACAGGGGTCACAGAATTCAAACCTCAAATAATCTGCTAGGTTACTATCACCTCATTCCATGGCTGGGGAGATGCTGAGAGATAGAAAGATAGCCCTTAACTGCAGGGGGCCTGACCACACCTCCAATCTCCCTTCTTTTCATTTACCTGGAGAGGAGTCCCTGTTTACTGGAGGGGGTTGGAGTCAGAGAAGCAGAGCCACAGGCCTGAACCTTAGCATGGTCTCAGCACCTCCGAGGGAGCCTCTGTTTCCACATGGCTGTGAGGACGAGGACAAGGTCCCAGAGGAACCCAGCCCAGGGCCTCCCAGGCCTTTCCTTCATTGAACACAGCAGAGCCACAGTTATCACAGGTCCATGAGGTCCCATGAGTTCTGGTTCCTACCCTGGTGGCCTGCTCTCCTCACCTCTGGATTCACCACCAGTAGCCATGAAGGTCATCCTTCCATACTTGTAACATTCCAGTGTCTTCCTCCCTCAAAGCCTTTGTAGGGTATGAGGAGACACATCATGCCCCTCAGAGTCAGGTGTTGGAATCTCAATTGCAAGTACCTCAGTGTGACACTACAGACAAAGGAAAGGTCTTCACAGAGCTGATGGAGGTCACCTGAGCCGATTATGATGGACCCTCTTCTTACAGGATGCCTGGCCCCATATGAAGGACACATTTACAGACAGACAGGCAGGCACACAGGAGAACTCCGGGTGAAGAGGAAGGCAGAGCTCTCCAAGCCCAGACGCTCCCACCATGGCCAGCAATGACCTGGAAGTGAGGTGGTAGAGATGGGACAGACTCTCCCCACAGCTCTCATGAGAGCCAAAGTCAGCTGACACCTCAACCTTGGCTCCTAGCCTCTTGAACCAACACAGTTCACAGGTTGAGCCACCCAGCCTGTGTCACCCTGACACAAAAGCCGTTCTCCAAAGAAGACCCTTTATCCAAAGAGGACACAGATGGCCAACAGGCACTTGAAAAGATGCTCAACATTCTTAATTATTAGACAAATTCAAATCAAAACTCCAATGAAGTATCACCTTATACTGGTCAGAAAGGCCATCATCAATAAAACCTATGAAGAATAAATGCTGGAGAGTGTGCAGAGAAAAGGGAACACTTGTACACTGTTGGTGAAAACATAAATCGGAACAGTCAATATGAAGAACAGTATGGAGGATCATTAAGCAACAACAAACAGAACTACCATATGATCTAGCAATCCCACTCCTGACTATATACCTGGAAAAGGCAAAAACTCTAATATGAAAAGATATATGCACCCCAATATTCATTGCAACACTATCTACAACAGGCAAGATATGGAAACATGCTAAATGTCCATCAACAGATGACTGGATAAAGAAGATGTGGTGCACACACACACACACACACACACACACACACACACACACACACACACACACACACACACAGAGGAATACTTCTCAGCCATGAAAAATAACCAAGTAATACCATCTGTGGCAACATGGATGGACCTAAAGATTATCGTATTAAGTGAAGTAAGTCAGAAAGAGAAAGACAAATAATCTGTGATATCACTTATATGTGGAAAAAAAGGATGATACAAATGAAATTATTTACAAAGCAGAAACAGACTCAGAGAACAACTTATGGTTACCAAAGGGGAAAAGCAGGGGAAGGGATAAATTAGGAGTTTGGGATTAACAGATACACACTACTGTGTATAAAATAGTACCACTGTGGTGCTGCAGAAGACTTTGAGAGTCCCTTGGACAGCAAGGAGACCAAGCCAGTCAATCCTAGAGGAAATCAACCCTGAATATCCATTGAAAGGACTAATGCTAAAGCTGAAGCTCCAATACTTTGGTCACCTGATGGGAAGAGCTGACTCCCCTGGCCCTTGTCCTCTCCCCGCCTGAGTCCTTGCTCTTCATACCAAGTCCCCAGTCTCTCACAGACCCAGATGTCAGGAAGTCAGCACAGGCCGAGTGTGCTCTTCTCACCCCAGGGGCTCCCAGGGATGCCGACAGGGGTGGGGATCTGTGGGGTTCCATCAGTCCTCCCTCAGGGTCCTGTCAGTCCTCCTCAAGGACCTCATCTTGTCTCTGGGTAGGACTTTGGATTCTCTCCTGTCCCCTACTAAGGCCCCAGCCCTTACACCAGGACACCAGTCTCTCAGAGACAAGGAAGATGGGAAGTCAGCCCCCTATACCAGGTCCCCAGTCTCTCTGACACCTGGATGTCAGGAAATGCAGCATGTGTTCATCTGCCCTATGTCTTCCCAGAGCCCACTCTGCTCTTGGGTCCAAGGTCCCCTCAGTGTCTTCACCTTGACTCTCAAAAGAACTAAGATCTTCCCCTCTGCCCATCTGAGGCCCTGCCCCTTCTCACATTTGCCTAATGTCTCTGAGACATGGATGTGGAAGTCAAAACAGGCTACCAAGTGCTCATCCCACCACAAGAGTCGCCCAGGGCTGACAGCAGGGTCAGGGATCTGTGGGGTTCCTTATATCCTCCCTCAGGGACCTGATCTTGAGCCCTGGAGAACCTGGGAATGCCCACCTTTCCTGACATCCAGGTCTCAGAGAAACTGGGGACCCATGATAGGGGGTGTGGCCTCAGGTGAGCAGAGGGAAGAAGCCCAGCTCCTCCAGGTTTCAAGTTAAGAACCCTGATGGAGGACTGAGGGGACCCTGGACCCAAGTCAGAGGAGTCCTCAGAGAAGCCCGTTTCTGTTGTCAGTCCAGGGTGAACATGGGGGTAGGATGAGTGCAATAGGCATGTGCTGAATTCCTGACATCCGAGTCTTGGAGAGACCGGGGCACTGGTATAAGGAGCCGGGCTTCAGCTGGGGAGAGCCGAGAATCCCAGGTCCTGCCCGGAGGCAAGGTGAGGTGGTTGAAGGAGGACTGAGGGGACCCTGCTTGAGGACTGATGGAACCCCACAGATTCCTGTCCCTGTAGTCATCTGGAAAACCTTGGGGTGAGAAGAACACACTAGGCATGTCTGCCTTCCTCACATGAGGGTCTCAGAGAGCCTGGGGACCTCGTGAAAGAGGCGAGGTCTCAAAATGGTGCATGGGACAGTCCCTGGTCCTGCCTGGAGTTCAGGCTCCATGCAAGGATGGACTGAGGGGGTTAGACCCCAACAGGGAGGCAGGGATCCTGGCCCTTGTGGGGACTCTTGGAAGCTCTAGAACTGGGTGTGCAGGGCGAGCAGTTTTTTGCTCGCTGACTTAGGGACCTCGGGAGGTGAGGTTTTTCGGGCAGAAGGCAGAGGCAGGACTTCCTAACCCCGAGGGAGGACTGAGCAGACTCCCACCTCCGTGGTCCGTGCTGGGAGGCCAGGCAGGATGTTAGGAGGAGGTGATGACCGAACATCTCACCAGCTTAAGACCCGTGTGATGCCCTGGGCAGGTGCGGCTGCATGTGGGGCCCCACCACCATTTCTGTTCAGACTCGGCTCTTGATCTGAGTTTCACTGAAGTGAAGTGAGGTGAAGTTGCTCAGTCATGTCTGACTGTTTGCGACCCCGTGGACTGTAGCCTACATGGCACCTCCATCCATGTGATTTTCCAGGCAACAGTACTGGAGTGGGTTGCCATTTCCTTCTCCAGAGGATCTTCCCGACCCAGGGATCAAACCCTGGTAGGTTTGTCCTACATTGTAGGCAGACGAGTTTCACTGCAGGCTCGCAAAGGTGAGGGATCAGGCTGGTCAGGGGAAAGCTGAGCACTACAAGGGAGCCCCAAGAGGCCCTCCCACTGCACAACAGGGGTACCTCACAGAGTCCACCCCCTTACCATCACAGAAGGCCCAAGGCTGTGCCACAGGATACCCTCGACGTGTCACCTCCATTTCTCTCACAGGAGCTCCAGGAAGCAGTTGGTGAAGACAGAGGTCTGAGGACTGTGTGCTGAGGTCAGAGAGCAAAGAAGGTCCAGGCAGTGCCAGGAGTCCAGGTGAGGAGGGGATTCCACAGGCCCTAATCCCCCTACCTTGTCATTACCAGAAATCTCGAGCTGTGCTATCTGCATCCTGGGGAACCACCTCACTTCCTCCTTCAGGTAGCAAGGGGACTGGCCAGCCAGGAGGAGCACCCCTGTGAGGTCTGAGTAAACCCCTCAAGGGTAGACCTGTAAGTGGTCTGAGTCAGACCACCCAGGGTGCAGTTCTCAACCAAATTAAGACCATTTAAATTCTCCTCCAAATTAAGACAACAGTTAAAGTTCACCTATTCATTTTTTGCCTGTAACTGTTTGCTTGAGACTGGTAAAAATACTACTTTCCTTTTTGACAGAAATTGTACAAATCTAACTGATGACTATGATTTTTACACTCTGTCATGGGGTGAATTTTGTTTTCCCCTCCAAATTCACATGTTAAGGCCCTAACCCCAGCACTTCAGAATGTGTTTCTGTTTGAATATAGGGACTTTGGAGGGGGGCTCAGGATGGGGAACGCATGTATGCCCATTGCTGATTCTTGTCAATGTGTGGCAAAAACCACTACAGTATTGTAAAGTAATTAGCCTCCAATTAAAATAAATAAATTAATTTAAAAAACAAACAACAACAACGAAAAAAGAAAGGTTAAATGAGGTCATATGAGTGGGCCCTCATTCATTCTGACTGTGGTTCTTTTAAGAAGAGTAAGTTTGGAGACATAAAGGAACACAGGTTTGGGCACGCACAAGGAAGTTGACTTCTGAAGATTCAGGATGGAGACCACCATCCGCAAGCCAAGGAGAGAGGCTTCAGGAGAAACCTGACCTGCTGACACCTTCATCTTGGACTTTCAGCCTTCAGTACTGTCAGAAGATCAATTTCTTGGGCTTTTCTGGTAGCTCAGTAGTACAGAACCTGCCTGATAATGCAGAAGACACAGATCCAATCCCTGATCTTAGAAGACCCCACATGCCACAAAGCAACTACCCCATGCACCACAACTGTTGAGTCTGTGCTCTAGAACCTGGGAGCCGAAACTGTTGCAGGCTGTGTGCCCTAGAACCCGTGCTCTGCAACAAGAGAAGCCACCACAGTGAGAAGCTTGCACACCACAGCTAGAGAGTAACCACCATTCGCCATAACTAGAGAAAAGCCTGTGCAGCAACAATGGCCCAGCAAAGCAAAAAATAAATCAACAAATAAAATTATTTTTTTAAAAAAAGTAAATGAATTTCCATTGTGCATGCTACCCAGTCTGTGACACTTTGTTCTGGCAGCCCTAGCACACTAATACCTGATTCTTCTTTTGCACCTTTGCCTCTTCCTAGTGGTGGAACTCCAGAAAATGGGAAATGGGGATCTGCTTGAAGGAAATGAGAGAAAAATATACTTTGGGAGAAACAACATGTTTGCCTAAAAACTCTGTCTCTTGGCCTAACATTTGGGAGATTTTCTGAGGAAGACGTGTGTGGCAGATCCTGCCCATGTCCCCTCTGCCTCATGGCTGCAGCACATACCAGACAGTTACTAAAGTGCAAGCAGCTCGTCAGTGGCTTGGAGGTTTTTCCCTCATGCCTGAAGCCTACTTTGTCAGTGCTTAGGGCAGACTGGAAATGTCAGAGACGTGATGTTTTGTGACCCATAGGAACTAGAGTATAAATACCCCAGCTCCCTCAGCCTCAAACATGATAACTCAGGTAATTCTCCATAGGCTAGCAGAGTTCTCCAGTAGAATGAAGCTCTCTTAATCTTTCTTGAAATGCAACTTTTCTTGGCTCCCTTCCTATCTCTATTGAAGCTCTCCATCCTTTCTCTGGAAAGCACATCTCCCAAGGAAACTACTTGCTCTAGAATTCTTATTTTAGGCTGTGATTCTGGGGGAATCAAAACTAGGGCCACCTGCCTTCTAGCTCCCTGTGTGTTCATATGAAACATCCATATTTCAAGATGTTTTTGTAGTTTCTAATTTAACAAGATGATACATTGCATTGGGGATTACCTGTTGGCTCAATGGTAAAGAATCTGCCTGCCAATGCAGGAGACTCTGGTTCAGTCCCTAGGTCAGGAAGATCCCTGGAAAAGGAAATAGAAACCCACTCCAATATTCTTGTGTGGAGAATTCCATGGATATAGGAACCTGGTGGGCTACAGTCCATGGGATGATGAAAGAGTCAAACACGACTTAGTAACTAAATGACAACACTGCATCCCATTTTTTCTGTGGCAAGGTGGTGGTAAGTGGTTCATCCACCGTTGAACCCTGGAGCCTCTCCTTGCAGGAAAGGGTGTTCTAAAGTCCTGCCTGTGGAAATGCCTTTGTGTCAAATCATCAATGCTGCACTTTTTCCTTCTATAAACACCAAAGCCCAATATTTTCAGTACTTATTGGCTTTAAAAAAGTGTTTAAATTGAAGGACAATTGCTTTATAGAATTTTGTGGTTTTCTGTCATACATCAACAAGAAGCAGCCATAGGTACACCCATTTGCCTTCCCTCCCGACCTCCCTCCCATCTCCCTCCTCATTCCACACTTCAGTTTGTCGCAGAGCTCCTGTTTGACTTCCCTGAGTAAATTCCCATTGGCTATCTATTTTACATAAAGTCTTTTAAATTTCTATGTTACTCTCTCCATGCATCTCACCTCCCTCCTCTCCTCCCACTGTGTCTTTCTTGGCTTTGCCTAGCCTGCACTCTTGCATCACATCTCCATGATGGGTAGGTGTGTTTGCATCAGGGTGGAGTGGTTTTAATAAGTTATCTTGTGCCTGAGCCACATGTTTCCCTATGGGGCTGCTCTAATACCTGCTGTGAAGTTTTCATGGTCCATGGGGGTGCAGTTGGGGGAGTTGCTTCTGAATAGTGGTCCAAGCGACTATGAGAGAAACAGACTTCTGAGGAACAGTGCAAGCTGCCCTGGGTGTGCAGTTAAGCTTCTGCTAAGCCCACTGACCCTAAGCCCTTTCTTGTTACTTTCAGACTGCTGTTGAGCGTGTCAGAGGTTGAGGTCCTCTCAGTGACTACTCAGAACAAGGTCAAGGATGTTCTAAATTGAGTAACTTTCAAACTTCTAGGCTCCCTTAACCCCCGAAACTGTTTACAGCCAGGCCCACAGTTCTGGAATGATGAGCCCTGGGACAAATCTGTGGATGAATGCATTAGCCACGTCTCACCTGACTGTGCATGTAGCCTCTGCAGCTGGTTTGCTGACAGGATCACCTGTCTTTGCCCCAAGAGGAAACGTTTTGTCACAGAAACTATTTCTCTGCCACATCTTTTGTGAATCTTTTGCTATTAGCACAATGATCCTAAGAAGTATTGCTGGCTTAAAGGATTTATGTGAGTCAGCCAGGGTTCTACCACCATAGTGTTTAATCCCTGCCCGAATCCTTTCTCATCTTCTGATCCCATCTGGTCGGGTTTTCCTTCCAGATGCTCACCTCCACTTTGCTTCTCTACTACCATTTAGACTGTTTAATAGCCTCAGGTGTCATCACCTCAACTGGGGGGGTCCCTGTGGTTACCTCCAAGTCCACCTCCTTGATCTTAATTCTACATATTCCAGGCACCTCTGCCTCCTGTTTCTCTGCTAATTATCCCCAAACATGCTTCCACTGTGTCCATCCCCAGCTAAGAAACATACTGTGCTCCCTATGGATTACCATACACCTTCCATTTTTCTCTGCTGGACTTTCGAGGCCCTCCACAATCTAGCCTGTTCCACACAGCCCAGCATGCTCTCATTCTCCATTGCTCAATGTGCTTTGCTTTTTCCTCTTACTATGAGCATTTCAGGACCTTTCCAGGGCTAGTGGATATGGGTATCCAGCTTGTGTACTGCCCCCGGCTCTGGGCATCATGCAAAGCTGGTCATTTCTACTTCATGATCTTGTTTTCCCACTGCTTGCCTGTCTGACTTCTTCTCATCCTTCAAAACATCCCTTAGCCACAATGTCTTCCTTAGTTGTGCCTAGTTTCATTAGTCTCCTCTTCCTTTGAAGTTCTACACGTCTTAGAAGCTCTCCCCCTATCCCCCAATAAGAAAACGCCTCTGCTATGGAGGGCATGTTGTTGTTATTTAGTTTCTAAATTTTATCCAGCTCTTTTGGGACCCCATGGACTATAGCCCATCAGGCTCCTCTGTCCATGGAATTTCCCAGGCAAATATACTGGAGTGGGTTGCCATTTCCTTCTCTAGAAGATCTTCCTGACCCAGGGATTGAACCCATGGCTGCCACATCTCCTGCACTGTAGGCTGATCCCCAGAGGGCATGTACCCCCACTTATCTTCCCATCCCAACAGCAGAACACAGTAGGACTTGATGACTATTGAATAGTTTTCTCTCTTTTCAAATGTGATTATTTTAACTCTCTCAACTACTTTCTGTGTTCCTGGAGGGAATAAAGGCTACCATCCGCATCTGTGGCTCACACAGTGCTGAGCACAGGATTGATGTTCTATAAATATTGGCACTTTGATTCCTGAGAATTATCTATAATTAAGACAGAAAGGAGGAAGAACATCAAATGTTGATACGTTTGTTAAGGCAAAATCAGCATCATTCTTAGTCTGAGCTCAGAGATATGTAATGTGACCCAAAGGTGTGTGATTTTCAAGTAATAAGGCCTGTTCCAGGAAGTTGTCCACATTGTCCAGATACAAGAAAGGATGAATTATTTTTCACCACCAACAATGTAATTGATTTCAAGCAAGGTAGCTTCAATTATTTAGAATACTGAGTAGCTATTCAGGGTTATTTTTTAATTAATCTTTTTTTTTTTTTTATTGCAGGATATTTGCTTTACAGAATTTGGCTCTTTTCTGTCAAACCTCAACATGAATCAGACATAGGTATACATATATCCCTTCCATTTTGAAACTCCCTCCCACCTCCCTCCCCATCCCACCCCTCTAGGTTGATACGGAGCCCCTGTTTGAGTTTCCTGAGACATACAGCAAATTCCTTTTGGCTATCTATTTTACATATGGTAGTATAAGTTTCCGTGTTACTCTTTCCATACCTCTCCTCCCCTCTCTCCATGTCCATAAATCAATTTTCTATGTCTGTTTCTCCATTGTTGTCCTGTAAATAAATTCTTTAGTACCACTTTTCTGGATTCCGTATATATGTGTTAGAATATGGTACTTATCTTTCTCTTTCTGACTCCCTTCACTCTGTATAATAGGTTGTAGGTACACCCACCTCGTTAGAATGGACTCAAATGTGTTCCTTTTTATGGCTGAGTAAAATTCCATTGTTTATATATACCACAACTTCTCTATCCATTTATCTGTTGATGGATATCTAGGTTGCTTCCATGTTCTAGCTATTGTAAATAGTGCTGCAGTGAACAATGGGATACATGTGTCCCTTTCAATTTTGGTTTCCTTTTTTTCCCCAGTGTCTTTATTTCTTTATGCATATTCAGATTTCTTTTTTTCCCAATTATTTTTATTAGTTGGAGGCTAATTACTTTACAATGTTGTAGTGGTTTTTGCCATACATTGACATGAATCAGGCATGGATTTGCATGTGTTCCCCATCCTGAACCCCCCTCCCAACTCCTTCCCCACCCCATCCCTCTGGGTCATCCCAATGCACCAGCCCTGAGCACTTCTCTCATGCATCCAACCTGGACTGGTGATCTGTTTCACACTTGATAATATACATGTTTCGATGCTGTTCTCTCAGAACATCCCACCCTCGCCTTCTCCCATAGAGTCCAAAAGTCTGTTCTATACATCTGTGTCTCTTTTGTTGTCGTGCATATAGGGTTATTGTTACCATCTTTCTAAATTCCATATATATGTGTTAGTATACTGTATCGGTGTTTTTCTTCCTGGCCTACTTCACTCTGTATAATGGGCTCCAGTTTCATCCACCTCATTAGAACTGATTCAAATGAATTCTTTTTAATGGCTGAGTTTGTGTATATGTACCACCGTTTTCTTATCCATTCATCTGCTGATGGGCATCTAGGTTGCTTTCATGTCCTGGCTATTATAAACAGTGCTGTGATGAACATTGGGGTATACATGTCTCTTTCAGTTCTGCTTTCCTCGGTGTGTAGTCCAAGCAGTGGGATTGCTGGGTCATATGGCAGTTCTAGTTCCAGTTTTTTTTAAGGAATCTCCACACTGTTCTCCATAGTGGCTGTACTAGTTTGCATTCCCACCAACAGTGTAAGAGGGTTCCCTTTCCTCCACACCATCTCCATCATTTAATGCTTGTAGAGTTTTGGATAGCAGCCATTCTGACTGGCGTGTAATGGTACCTCAGTGTGGTTTGGATGTGCATTTCTCTGATAATGAGTGATGTTAAGCATCTTTTCGTGTGTTGCTAGCTATCTGTATGTCTTCTTTGGAGAAATGTCTGTTTAGTTCTTTGGCCCATTTTTTGATTGGATCATTTATTTTTCTGGAATTGAGCTGCAGGTGTTGCTTGTATATTTTTGAGATTAATCCTTTGTCTGTTGCTTCATTTGCTATTATTTTCTCCCATTTTGAAGGCTGTCTTTTCACCTTGCTTTACACCTTCCTTTGTAGTGCAAAAGCTTTTAAGTTTAATTAGGTCCCATTTGTTTATTTTTGCTTTTATTTCCAGTATTCCGGGAGGTGGGTCATAGAGGAACTTGCTGTGATTTATGTCCGAGAGTGTTTTGCCCATGTTCTCCTCTAGGAGTTTTGTAGTTTCTGGTCTTACATTTAGATCTTTAATCCATTTTGAGTTTGTTTTTGTGTATGGTGTTAGAAAGTATTCTAGTTTCATTCTTTTACAAGTGGTTGACCAGTTTTCCCAGCACCACTTGTTAAAGAGATTGTCTTTTTTCCATTGCATAGTCTTGCCTCCTTTGTCAAAGATAAGCTGTCCATAGGTATGTGGATTTATCTCTGGGCTTTTTATTTTGATCCATTGATCTACATTTCTGTCTTTGTGCCAGTGCCATACTGTCTTGATGACTGTGGCTTTGTAGTAGAGCCCAAAGTCAGGCAGGTTGATTCTTCCAGTTCCATTCTTCTTTCTCAAGTTTGCTTTGGCTATTTGAGGTTTTTTTGTATTTCCATACAAATTGTGAAATTACTTGTTCTAGTTCTCTGAAAAAATACTGTTGGTAGCTTGATAGGGATAACGTTGAATCTATAGATTACTTTGGGTAGCATAGTCATGTTCACAATATTGATTCTTCCAATCCATGAACACGGTATATTTTCCATCTATTTGTGTCCTCTTTGATTTCTTTTATTAGTATTTTATAGTTTTCTATATATAATTCTTTTGTTTCTTTAGGTAGATATACTCCTAAGTATTTTATTAATTTTGTTGCAATGGTGAATGGTATTGTTTCCTTAATTTCCCTTTCTGTTTTCTCCTTGTTAGTGTATAGAAATGCAAGGGGTTTCTGCGTGCTAATTTTATATCCTACAACTTGACTATATTCATTGATTAGCTCTAGTAATTTTCTGGTAGAGTCTTTAGGGTTTTTTATGTAGAGGATCATGTCATCTGCAAACAGTGAGAGTTTTACTTCTTCTTTTCCCTCCTGGATTGCTTTTATTTCTTTTTCTGCTCTGACTGCTGTGGCCAACACTTCCAAAACTATGTTGAATAGTAGTGGTGAGAGTGGGCACCCTTGCCTTGTTCCTGACGTTAGGGGAAATGCTATCAATTATTCACCATTGAGGATAATGTTTGCTGTGGGTTTGTCATATATAGCCTTTAATATGTTGAGGTATGTTCCTTCTATTCCTTCTTTCTAGAGAGTTTTTTTTATCATAAATGAATGATGAATTTTGTCAAAAGCTTTTTCTGCTCTATTGAGATAATCATATGGCTTTTATCTTCCAGTTTGTTAATGTGGAGTATTACATTGATTGATTTACAGATGTTAAAGAATCTTCGCATTCCTGGGATAAAGCCCACTTGGTCATGATGTATGATCTTTTAAAGATGTTGGATTCTGTTTGCTAGAATTTTGTGAAAGATTTTTGCATCTATGTTCATCAGTGATATTGGCCTGTAGTTTTTTTTTTTTTTTGTTTTTTGTTTTTTTTCTCTGTGTGTGTGTGTGTGTGTGTGTGTGTGTGTGTGTGTGTGTGTGTGTGGCATCTCTGTCAGGTTTTGGTAATATGGTGATGATGGCCTCATAGAATGAATTTGGAAGTTTACCTTCTGCAATTTTCTGGAAGAGTTTGAGTAAGATAGGTGTTTGCTTTTCTCTAAATTTTAGGTAGTATTCAGCTGTTAAATCATCTGCTCCTGGCCTTTTGTTTGCTGGAAGATTTCTGATTACAGTTTCAATTTCCCTGCTTGTGATGGGTCTCTTAAGATCACGTATTTCTTCCTGATTCAGTTTTGGAGAGTTATACATTTCTAAGAATTTGTCCATTTCTTCAAGTTGTCCATTTTATTGGCATATCGCTGCTGGTAGTAGTCTCTTATGATCCTTTGTATTTCAGTGTTGTCTGCTGTGATCTCTCCATTTTCATTTCTAATTTTGTTGATTTTGTTATTCTCCTTTTGTTTCTTGATGAGTCTGGCTAACAGTTTGTCAATTTTATTTCTATTTTCAAAAAAACAGTTTGTAGCTTTGTTGATTTTTACTATGGTCTCTTTTGTTTCTTTTGCATTTATTTCTGCCCTATTTTTTTAAGATTTCTTTCCTTCTACTAACCCTGGAGTTCTTCATTTCTTCCTTCTCTAGTTGCTGTAGTTGTAGAGTTAGGTTATTTATATGACTTTTTTTCTTGTTTCTTGAGGTAAGCCTGTATTGCTATAAGCCTTCCCCTTAGCACTGCTTTTACCATGTCCCATAGGTTTTGGGTTGTTATGGTTTCATTTTCATTCGTTTGTGTGCATATTTTGATTTCTTTTTTGATTTCTTCTATGATATGTTGGTTATTCAGAAGCATGTTATTTAGCCTCCATGTGTTGGAATTTTTAATAGTTTTTTTTTTTCCTGTAATTGAGATCTAATCTTACAGCATTGTGGTCAGAAAAGATGACTGGAATGATTTCAATTTTTTAAAAAAATTTAACAAGGCTAGATTTATGGCCCAGGGTGTGATCTATTCTGGAGAAGGTTCTGTGTGCACTTGAGAAAAAGGTGAAATTGATTGTTTTGGGGTGAAATGTCCTATAGATATCAATTAGGCCTAACTGATCCATTGTGTCATTTAAAGTTTGTGTTTCCTTGTTAATTTTCTGTTTAGTTGATCTACCCACACGTGTGAGTGGGGTATTAGATTCTCCCACTATTAATGTGTTATTGTTAATTTCCCCTTCCATACTTGTTAGCAGTTGCCTTACATATTGTGGTGCTCTTATGTTTGGTGCATATATATTTACAATTGTTATATCTTCTTCTTTGATTGTTCCTTTGATCATTATGTAGTGCCCTTCTTTGTCTCTTTACACAGCCTTTATCTTAAAGTTATTTTATCTGATATTAGTATTGTGAATCCCGCTTTCTTTTGGTGTCTGTTTGCGTGAAATATTCTTTTCCAGCCTTTCACTTTCAGTCTGTATGTGTCCCTTGTTTTGAGGTGAGTCTCTTTTAGACAGCATATATAGGGGTCTTGCTTTTGTATCCATTCAGCCAGTCTTTGTCTTTTGGTTGGGGCATTCAACCCATTTACATTTAGGGTAATTATTGGTAAGTATGGTCCCACTGCCATTTACTTTGTTGTTTTGTGTTCACATTTATACAACCTTTCTCTCTTTCCTGTCTAGAGAAGATCCTTTAGCATTTGTTGAAGAGCTGGTTTGGTGGTGCTGAATTCTCTCAGCTTTGGCTTGTCTGTAAAGCTTTTGAATTCTCCTTCATATCTGAATGAGATCCTTGCTGGGTACAGTAATCTGGGTTGTAGCTTATTCTCTTTCCTTACTTTAAATATGTCCTGCCATCCCCGTCTGTCCTGAAGAGTTTCTAATGAAAGGTCAGCTGTTATCCTTATGGGAATCCCTTTGTGTATTATTTGTTGTTTCTCCCTTGCTGCTTTTAATATTTGTTCTTTGTGTTTGATCTTTGTTAATTTGATTAATATGTGTCTTGGGGTGTTTCACCTTGGGTTTATCCTGTTTGGGACTCTCTGGGTTTCTTAGACTTGTGTGACTATTTCCTTCCCCATTTTGGGGAAGTTTTCAGCTATTATCTCCTCGAATATTTTCTCATGACCTTTCTTTTTGTCTTCTTCTTCTGGGACTCATGATTCGAATGTTGGGGTGTTTCACATTGTCCCAGAGGTCCCTGAGGTTGTCCTCATTTCTGTTTGTTCTTTTTTCTTTTTTCCTCTCTGCTTCATTTATTTCCAACATTTTATCTTCTACCTCACTTATCCTACCTTCTGCATCATTTATTCTACTGTTGGTTCCCTCCAGAGTGTTTTTAATCTCATTTATTGCATCATCCATTTTTAATTGACTCTTTTTTATTTCTTCTAGGTGCTTGTTAAACATTTCTTGCATCTTCTCAATCCTTGTCTCCAGGCTATTTATCTGTAACTCCATTTTGTTTTCAAGATTTTGGATCATTTTTATTATCATTATTCTAAATTATTTTTCAGGTAGATTCCCTATCTCTCCTCTTTTGTTTGGTTTGGTGGGCATTTTTCATGTTCCTTTACCTGCTGTGTATTTATCTGCCTTTTCATCTTATTTAGATTGCTGTGTTTGGGGTGACCTTTCTGTATTCTGGTAGTCTGTGGTTCCTTTTTATTGTGGAGGTTTCTCCCAGTGGGTGGGGTTGGACGATTGGCTTGTCAAGGTTTCCTGGTTAGGGCAGCTTGCGTTGGTGTTCTGGTGCATGAAGCTGGATTTCTTCTCTCTGGAATGCAATGGAGTGTCCAGTAGTGAGTTTTGAGATGGGTTTATGGGTTTGGTGTGATTATGGGCAGCCTGTATATTGATGCTCAGGGCTATGTTGCTGTGTTGCTGGAAAATCTGTGTGGTATGTCTTGCTCTGGAACTTATTGGCTCTTGGGTGGTGGTTGGTTTCAGTGTAGGTATGGAGGCTTTTGGATGATCTCTTATTAATTAGTGTTCCCTGTAGTCAGGAGTTCTCCAGTGTTCTCAGCTTTTAGGCTTAAGCCTCCTGCCACTGGATTTCAGTCTTAGTCTTCCAGTAGCCTCAAAACTTCTCCATTCATACAGCACTGATAATAAAACTTCTTGGTTAGTGGTGAAAAGATTCTCCACAGTGAGGGACACCCAGAGTGGTTCACAGAGTTACATGAAGAAGAGGAGAGGGAGGAAGGAGATAGAGGTGAGCAGGAGGAGAAAAAGGGGTGCTGATGTCCAGCCCCAGCAGGACCAGGAATACCCAAGGGATGAGTGGTGTTGGTGAGGAAGAAGACAGTCACACACAGAGACGGTTGCGTAGAAGAGGTAGCTTTTTTTATTTTTTAGGATAGCTCAGTTTTTATAGAATGAATATTACCTCCCCCTTAAGTCACCACATATTACATTGGATATTGGTTTGTGCTTCCATCAATATTTTTCCCCATATTTCCCCCCTGTGATTTCATCTAGAACATTCCCGATTATAAGGTTTTTTCTTAAATGTCCCGTACATAGTCTTCTTGCTTCAGTGGCCTAACATTCTCATTCTAACAAAAACAGTGTTCCATAGATTCCAGATATAGTATGAATTCTCTGGGTAATAAAACAATACATGAGAAGGGTCACAGTAACATGTTTGACATTTCTGAGAATAGTACCATGAGAAAACCCTGATATTTTTCTCTACCTGAAACCACAAAATCTCGATTTACAATGATTAACTATTAAACAGCAAAAACGCCTCTAAAGCAGAAAAACACCTCTATTAATAGTGAGATAATGACAGTGAAGCTGGTTAATATAAATCTATTGAACTCATATGTACCCCATTTCCTAACTCTACAAAAATACCCATAATATCCCAAGTTGTTTAAAGAAAGAGAAACAACAGACAAATAACAGCAAGGAAATAGCAATAATGAAAACCCTTTCAACCAAGGAGCAAGTAAACTAAAGCAGTATATCTACTTCTAAATCTAAATGCCTCTACTCTTTTCTATTCTAGAACATTATAATCTTTTAAGCAAGCAGCCAAACTATACCTGTGGCCTTTTCTTTTTTGACTTGATGCTTATGGTCATGTCCTGAGCCAGAGCAATCATAAGCATTTCCAAAAAGGCTTGGACTTTTCCAGGGAGGCCTTATTACTATATATTATATTTCCAAAAATTAATAGAAAGCCCAACAACAGTAAGGCAGAAGGAAGAAAGTGACGTACCGGGCCCCCGGGACAACCTCGAAGGGAAGAGCTGCCTTACAGGTTCCTTTCTTGTCCTGGTGGCTCCTGAGGGGACATATTGGGTCCCTGGGGCAGCCCTATGTGAGGAAGAGCTGCCTTGCAGGTTCCTCTCTCATCCCGTGACCTTGTCATTTTTTGGGTGCACCCCGGTGTCTCCCAACAAAGGGGGACTCAACAGGAAAGAGACAGATCTAGGCAGTACTCTGTTCCCTAAGTATTCTCCACAGCCCAGAACACCCACAGAGATTCACAGAATTGGATTGAAAAGAGAAGGGGGAGGGAGGAAATAGAGGTGATCTGGGGGAGAAAAAGGAGAGTCAAAAAGGGGGAGAGAGTAATCAAACCAGTAATCACACTCCTGAGTAAAAATGGGTACTGAAGTTTGGATTCTTAAATGTCCAAAATTGATATCAAATACTGAAAAACAAAGATTAAAAATCTAGAGTAGAGGTTAGACTCTTAAAAATACAATATTAAAAAAACAAAAACAAAAAATTTAAGAAATATATATGAAGATTGCTTTAAAAATAGGGTCCTTTTTTGCAAGGTTATAGTGGGTTATAAAAATGAAAATTGAGGAGTAATAGAGGACTTAAAAAAAGAAGAAAAATTTAATTAAAAAATAATAATAGTAAAAATATATCTAGGAATTTCTCTGGAGCTGTTGCAGGCAGTGTGGGTTCAGTTCAGCTTCAGATAGTTCCTTTTTCTAGCTTATACTTCTCAATATCTATAGGCCCCTTCCAGTGTAGTCAGTGTTAACTACAGGGATTTTAATCTGTTGCACCTGTCAGTTCTAAAGTGGTTCCCTTTGTTTATTTGGCTTCTGTTTGCAGGTCTCTACAGTGTCTAATTTCCACCCTGACACAAGTGGGCAGAGGTAGTCTCTTGTTTAGGATCGCTTGCTCAGTTGTGCTGTGGGGAGGGAGGGGCACTGCAAACAAATACCACTAGTGTGTGTGGGGAGCACTCAGTATTCCGGTCACACTGGGTTTGACCCCGCTCACGATGTGTATGCTTTCCCCATCTACACTGCTCAGGCTCCAGGCTGCTCTATAGGGAGCGGGCCCTCAGTTGCGTGCACTTCCCAAGTCTAAGCTACTCAGGTTCAGGTTTTCGGGTACTCCACAAAGGTGCAGACTCAGTTGTGCCTGCGTTTTGTGCCTTCCCCGTCTGAGCAGCTCAGGGAACCAGGAGCTTGACAAGCGCACTGTCTTCAGATGGAGCACGACTTCTCCCCTCCTCGCCCCAGCCTCAGTTTCCAGGTGCCCCCGGTCCGGTGTGCCTTGTGTCTCTTCTGGGGAGCTGATCTCTGGCTGTGGCAGATGTCAACCATCCATTATCTCAGGAAGTCTTTGGTTGGAAACTGGAAGACTGTTTGCAGGTTGGTAGGGGATGCCCTCTCTGAGGCCGAGTTTGCCCCTTTCCGGCTCTGGCTGGCACCCGCTTCCCCCCTGCCTCCTGCCTCTGGCAGGGGATGGGCTGGTCTGCAGCCGGCTAGCTCTTCTCTGTACTTTGTTCTGTGAACAGACTGGCTGTGCCTTAGGTTAGGGCTTTTTGCAGGTTAATTATCTCTCTCTCTTGCTATCCCACAGTTTAAGTTGCTATCTCACGTTAGCTCCCTCAGATTGCCTTCAGGGCCTTCAGGTCCAGTCCTTACCCTAAGCAATGCCACCCGCTCATCTCCATTCAGCCCCCATTTGCTGGTGCCAAATGCGGGCCTCTGGGGTACTTTTCTGCTGGCAGTTGCTTTTAGGCTTGTAATCTCTGGGTTTTATTTATTTTTCCTCCCGGTTAGGTTGCCCTCTGAGATTCGAAAACTTCCCCCAGACCCGCCAGTGAGAGGGTTTTCTGGTGTTTGGAAACTTCCTCTATTAAGACTCCCTTCCCAGGATGGATCTCCATCCCTAAATATTCTGTCTCTCTTTTTATCTTTTATATTTTGTCCTACCTCCTTTCAAAGACAATGGGTTGCTTTTCTGGGTGCCTGATATCCTCTGCTAGTGGCCAGAAGTTGTTTTGTGGAGTTTGCTCAGCATTCAAATGTTCTTTCAATGAATTTGTGGGGGAGAAAGTGGTCTCCCCTTCCTATTCCTCTGCCATCTTAGCTCCTCCCAGAATGCTTTCTTTAGCTTGTTCACATCTCCCTACTTTCTTTCTATTTTCCTTTCTTTCTTCTTCCTTCACTCCTTTCTCTCTCTTTTTCTTTTTTTCCAGCCATGCTGCATGGTTTCTGAGATCTCGGTTCCTTGAGTAGGCATGGAACCTGCACCACTTTTTCTGGGAGCTAGGAGCCCTAACCACTGGACCACCTGCAAACTCTGTCCCTCCTTTCTTATTATCAGAGACAATCTTTTCTAACCGTTTTTTGGTCTTGGGACCCCTTTACACCTTTAAGTTATTGAGGGTCTTGAAGAGCATTTCTTTTCCTGTGGGTCATGCCTGTGGATACTTGCTATTCTGAAATTGAAAAGAGCAAAATTAAATATATATATATATATAAATTCATTTAGTAAACTGGTCATATGTTAATAAAAATATGGTTTATGAAAAATAATGGTTTTTCAAACCAAACAATGTTTAGTGAAGAGAATGGCCTTGTTTATATTTTTTTTAGTTCTTTGTTGTTTGGCTTAGTAGAAGCTGCTGAAATCTCTTCTCTGTTCTTGCATTCTGTCTGTTGGAGTGTCATGTGGCCATAGCCTCTGAAAACACCAGTGTATCCTCTTGAGAAAATGACAACAAAAAAGACAAATAGTATTTTGGCATGATTAAGAGAACAGTTTTTACCTTATGAAAGCCCTACAAGGATCTTGAGGATTCCCAGAGGTCCCCAGGTCACACTTTGAGAACTGCTGGTCTATATAACCACCTAAGTATTCACTAAGGCCAGTGAAAAGACTCAATGTTTGGGTCAGATGAAATATTCCAGGTCAGAGGAACCATATAATTGTGGTATCTGTGGCAAGTCTTTCAGGGTACGTTCAAGCCTTGCTTTTCATCAGAGAGTTCATACTGGAGAGAAACCATATAAATGTCATGTATGTGGCAAGGCCTTTAATCAGTCTGCACATCTTGCAGTTCATCGGAGAATTCATACTGGAGAGAAACCATATAAATGTCATGTATGTGGCAAAGGCTTTATTGAAACTTCAAGGCTTGCAGTTCATCGGAGAATTCATACTGGAGAGAAGCCATATAAATGTGATGTGTGTGGCAAGTCATTTAGTTCAAATTCAAGCCTTGCAGATCATCGGAGTATTCATACTGGAGAGAAACCATATAAATGCTATGTATGTGGCAAAGGCTTTAGTATAACCTCAAGCCTTGAAGTTCATTGGAGAATTCATACTGGAGAGAAGCCATATAAATGTGATGTGTGTGGCAAGGCGTTTACTAGTACTGGACAACTTGCTGTTCATCAGAGAGTTCATACTGGAGAGAAATCTTAAAAATGTGATGTGTGGGGCAAGGCATTTATTCGTACTGGACACCTTGCTGTTTATTGGAGAGTTCATACTGGAGAGAAACCATGTAATTTTGGCATATGTGGCAAGCCTTTCAGCATAAGTTCAAGCCTTGCTGTTCATTAGAGAGTTCATACTGGAGGGAAGCCATATAAATGTGATGTATGTGTCAAAGGCTTTAGTGAAACTTCAAGCCTTATGTTTCATTGGCGAATTCATACTGGAGAGAAACCTTATCAATGTCATGTATGTGGCAAGGCCTTTGATCAATCTATAAGACTTGCACTTCACCAGAGAATTCATACTGGTGAGAAGACATACAAATGCAATGTACGTGACAAGGCATTTAGTCATACTGGAAACCATACTGTTCATGGGAGAGTTCATACTGGGGTGAAACCGTATAAATGTGATACATGTGGCAAGACTTTCAGAGTAACTTCACACCTTGCTGTTCATTTGAGAGTACATACTGGAGAGAAACAATATAAATGTGATGTATGTGGCAAGGCCTTTAATGAAGCTGCAAAGCTTGCAGTTCATTGGAGATTGCATAACGGAGACAAACCATATAAATGTGATATATGTGGCAGAGCCTTTAGTCAAGCTGCAAACCTTAGTGTTCATCAGAAAGTTCATACTGGTGTGAAACCATATAAATGTGATATATGTGACAAACTTCAAGACTTGCAGTTCATCAGAAAATTCATACTGGAAAGAAACTATATAAATGTGATGTGTGTGGCAAGGCGTTTGTTTGTACTGTTAACCTTTGTATTCATCAGAGAGTTCATACGGGAGAGAAACCAGATAAATGAGGCATATGTGGCAGGGCTTTCAGTGTGAATGCAAACTTTGCAGTTCATCAGAGAATTCATACTGGAGAGAACCTTAGAAATATAAGAATTGTGACAAACCATTTAGGCACAGTCATCCATAACATCATCAGGCAGTTCAGACAGGAGAGAAACCATAGAAATATGATATATATGGCCAGTGCTTTATTTCAAATGACGAACTTAGAATCCATCAGAGAATTCATACTAGAGAGAAACATTAGAAATGTGACAGTTGTGAGAAACATTTCATTTTTAAAAATGTTTTTTGTTAGTATATATTACTACAGTTTATTAAATAATGACACAAGATTTATGCCACATTTTCCAACAATGTTTAAATAAAGAGTTCAAAATATTAAAAAAAAAAAAAAAAGAAAGAAAGAAAGAAAGAAAAGAAATATTCCAGGTCACTGAATCGAACCATGCATCTGATAAAATGAAATTCCATGAAGTCCCCTCTAGTAAGAATACTACAGAAGAAAATGGCACTCCACTCCAGTATTCTTGCTGGAGAATCCCCATCGACAAAGGAGCCTGGTGGCCTGCAGTCCATGGGGTCACAATGAGTCAGACACACTGTGTGACTCTCTCTCTTTCTCTCTCTCTCTCTCTCTCTCTCTCTCACACACACACACACACACATACACGGACTGTTTAAGTTCAACATGGGATTAAGTGGATAGAAAAGTCTTTATTATGTTGAGAAGAAATTTTACTCTATAGTTTCCATCTTCAGTCTTAATTTCATTTAGAATGAATCCCATTTTTCCTTTGTATATTCCATATACATGAAAACCACAGCCTTGTCCCTTGCTGTCATTTTCTTCAAAAGACCCCCTTTATGTTTAAGGACTTAGGAGAACTTCCTGCTCTGAGTATTCTCTAGGCCCACATCTCTGTATTCTCATCCAGATCTTCAAATGCCAATTTGAACTCATACAGTGTTGCCAGAATGCGCTCAGGCAGATTTTCTCATGGCTTACTCTGTGCTTGGCTTAGATCAGGGCTACAAATGCTTCACATTCACAGACGGAATGAAACATGTTGTCAAAAGTCTCTGTCTTCTGGTTAAGCATGATTATTGACTCTTCCACTCCTTCTGCCATTCTGGTCCCAGCTCCACTTTCTCCAAGGCATCATCCCATTTGCCCCTTCTCTTTCACCCCTACAGAAAGGCAGTGCTCTAGATGTAGGGCTTTGAAGTTTGCAAACAGCTTTATAAACATCATCTCATTTAATTAGCATGGAAACTCCGCACAGAATGTTGTTGTTGTTCAGTTATTAAGTTATGTCCGACTCTTTGCAACCCCATGGCCTGCAGCACACCAGGATTCCCTGTCCTTCACCATCTCCCAGAGTTTGATCAAACTCATGACCGTTGAGTCAGTGATGCTATATAAACATCTTACCCTCTGCCGCCCACTTCTCCTTTTACATTCAGGCTTTCCCAGCATCAGGGTCTTCTCTAATGTGTAGGTTCTTCACTTCACGTGGCCAACGTATTGGAATTTGAACTCAGAATCAATCCTCCTAATGGATATTCAGGGTTGATTCCTTTTAGGATTGACTGCTTTGATTTCCTTGAACTCCAAGGGACTCTCAAGAGTCTTCTCCAACACCACAGTTCAAAAGCATCAGTTCTTCAGCACTCAGCCTTCTTTATGGTCCAACTGTCACATTCGTACATGACTACTGGAAAAACCATAGCTATGACTAGATGGACCTCTGTCAGCAAAGTGATGTCTCTGCTTTTTAATACACTGTCTATGCACAGAATGCACAGATGTGAGTAGTATAAGGAAAACACAGAAGTTTCCGTTAACCCGATTTTATGGATTAACACACGAATACTTCATTCCTGGTACCCTGTAACTTGCTTTGCTGGCTGCCCAGCTTTCAGGGTTTTCCTATTATAAAGCACTCTACATACGCATGCTAAAATCATCTTTCCTTCCTACTGATCTGAACATGGAACCATCTGGAGTCCATTTATAGCCCCCAACATTCTTGGGGTAATGTATTTTCCTGAGACCCTCTAGACACTGCATCTGCTAAGACTTCTGACTGACTTTCCCCAACCTAGGATGACAGTGTTTGGCTAATCAGAGTTCTGTTCATTCATTTGTTCATCCATCCAGCATTCAATCACATATGCATTGTGTAACATAACATCTATGATGTGCTAGGCACTGCAATGGACAGTAGAAGGGAATACACAAATAAGTCATCTCTGCCCTCCAATGTTTTATAACTTCATCTAGGTCTTATATGCACAAGTGGTTCAGGTGGTAAAGTACCTGCATGCCAGTGCAGGAGATATAAAAGAAATGGGTTTGATCCCTGGGTTGGGATGATCCCCTGGAGAAGGGCATGGCAACACACTTCAGTATTCTTTTCTAGAGAATCACATGGACAGAGGAGACTGATGAGCTACAGTCCATGGAGTTGCAAAGAGTTGGATATGACTGGAGCAACTTAGCACACACACACAGGTGCACACAATTCAAATACAAGACTAACAGTGATAAGAGAGCTGGTGAAAGTAGATTCATAGTTGTAGGTAAACTCTGAGGTTTACCTGAGGAAGAATTAATCCCAATGGGCAGAGCATGCAAGACCTCCAGGAGGTGTATTGTTGAATCTGTGCAAGGACAAGTAGGTTTCCATAAGCAGAAAGGGGTAATGGGACAAGACAGGCTCGGCTTCCTTGTTGTCTGTTGGTCAAGTTAAGTCTCCTATGGCCTTTTCCTTGTGTCTTCTTGGGCATTTGACCACAGAGAATTTTTTTAACCAGTGTCCTAAGTACAGAAGGGCCTGGTAAATGTGCACATCTGACCTAAAAAAGGAAATTTCCAGTATGGTAACAGTCAGTGGCATATGAAAAGGTATGAACAGACAGATTTTGCTTCAAGATTATGAGTGTAAAGAATAGAAGACAAACTTACAAGGAAAGGCACCCACCCTTATCAGCTAGTCTCTGGTGGGAGTCACCAATCCAAGTAGTGTAAGAAAAAGTGTATCATCACCAAGGGGGATATTTGCATGATGCATAGCATGTGATATACTACACAAATAATAGCACAGCATCACATAGGCTTGTCATGAACCCTCTGATGGCAGATAGTCCTATTTGTGATCCTTGAAAACTAAAATAAAATGAGTAAGGCTTAACATTTTTAGGTTTGAAACATGTTTCATTATTTTGTGACTTTGATCTCAATTGCATATTCATTCCATATGAAAACATAAAAATAGTATTAGTATCAAGCACACACTTCTGTGTGGCATTCTCAAGAGGCAGGGTGGGCAGTGCTGGGTTTCAAGTGCAAGCTCTGCCTCTGATATCCCACTTCAGCCTTAGTCCTGGGGAAGGTCCCATTCAGTGCATCTTGCTCATTATATATTAAAGCATTAGCAGGCTTGAATAGAGAAACAAAACTGTATTGAGGTTTTCTATTTCAAATAGCTGTTAAAGAAATGCAACACATCTTAAATGGAGGAAAAATGAAAACAAGGGATTTTGGGAAGGGATGGGCACCAAGGAGGACTCATCAAAGTTCTGGTAGCTGTGGGGTTAGGAGTCTCTATAAAATGTAGTACACATGGTGTACATTTATGGGGAGATAAGTAGTTACACAGGAAGGGGGAAAATACAAGGGAAAGCCCAGCTGATAGATGCTTTCCTTAGCATTCTGGATAATCACATGGACCACAAAAATTAAAGGAGGAAAAGCAAGGTGAGTAACTGCTTCATATTCCATACAATAAGGACTGGAAAGTCGCATGCTGTGTGTGCTCCAAGGGCCCAGTGTAGCAAAGGGTGGACTGTCTCCGCTCCTCTCTCTCCTCTGAGCACTCCAGCCCCGCTCCATCCTTTACAATCAGATATTTGGGCCCAAGCATCACCATCGCTCCTGTCCTTTCTCTTGGGCGCCAGCCCATCCTTTGTTCTTGCTGGTCAGATTTTCACTGGGTGGGGTGGAGGTGGGGAGCTTCTAGTTTAGTGAGTTTAACTGCTGTATAAACAAAACTCAAATCAGCCCCCCCCCCCACCTCCTAACTTTTCTAAATCCAGAACCATTTTTAAAAACAATTTTTTCAATAGGTATTATGTTCTCATGTTTAAAGACAAAATGAAACAAAAAATTTATAGTTGAAAAAATTCTCCCTTCTTTCCTTTCCTCATGTAGCCAATTCAGACCACTTGCAAGAAACTTTACGTTTCTTCACACACATGCAAATAGAAATATAAATTTCCAGAGACAACCTCTTTAACAAGTGGTGCTGAGAAAACTGGTCAACCACTTGTAAAAGAATGAAACTAGAACAATTTATAACACCATACACAAAAATAAACTCAAAATGGATTAAAGATCTAAATGTAAGACCAGAAACTATAAAACTCCTAGAGGAGAACATAGGCAAAACCCTCTCCGACATAAATCACAGCAGGATCTTCTATGACACTTCCCCATCCCCACTGGAGACAGGCAGGTAGGGTCACCAGAGTCGGAAGGGGGCAATTTCGGCCCCAGAGAGGCATCCTCTACCAAACTGCAAGCAGACATCATTGCTAACCAAGACTTGTTGGGATTCTGGAGAGTTGACATGAGCCAGGAGGTTCACAGCCCGAGATCAGCTCCCCAGAAGAAACACACGGCACACTTGAGAAGGCATGCCCATTGTACACCCAGCAAACCAAGTGGCTGGGATGGGGGAGGAGATAAGACGCAACACCCACCTGTGGGTGACTGCGCGCACCAGGCACCTGGTCTCGTGAGCTGCTTGGACCTGGGAAGGGCACACAACACAGGCCCAATGGAGTCTGCACCTTTGTGGAGTACCCAAGAACCTGAATCTGAGCAGCTTAGACCTGGGAAGTGCACGCAACCCAGGGCCTGCCTCAGACAGTTCCCGGCAGAGCAACCTAGAGCTTGAGAAGAGTAGACCATGAAAGCACACATGCAGTGAGGTGGGGCAAACCCAGTGCAGCTGAAACACTGTGAGCACTACCCCCCACACTACAGTGGTATTTGTTTGCAGTGATCCTCCCTCCCCAGAGCATGACTGAACAAGTGAGCCTAAAAGAGTGATCATCATCACCTCTTGTGTCAGGGCGGAAATTAGACACTGAAGAGACCAGCAAACAGAAGAAACCAAAATAAACAAAGGGAAATACAGCAGTGTGATATCATAAAGATGAGATGTGATATAATACATAGTGCATATGATCTCATGTATATAGTGGTCGTGATATCATCAATGCAGTGGGTGTGATGACTCAGGTACAGTGGATGCAATGTCACGTGTATAGAAGATGTGATGGTATATACAGTTGATGTGACTTCCTTTGTAGTGGATGGAATATCATGAATACATGATGTGACATCATAAATACAGCAGTTATGTCATAGAGAATTAATACGATATCATATATCATGCATATGATGTCATTCATCAGTGTGTGTGATATCAGCAATGGAGTGGTTGTGATGACGTAAAGAGAGTGTATGTGATGAGATACCATGGGTGTGATGTCAGATATAGTGGTTGTGTAATCACACACAGAGTGTGTGTGATGTCATATACAGTGGGAATGATGTCATAAACATAGTGGGTGCCAAATCATGGTTACAGTGGCTGTGAAGTCACAGGTGTAGAATATGTGATGTCATATACTGTGGATGTGACTTCATATACATTGGGTGTGATGTCATGAAGAGAGTGGATGTGAGTCATAAATACAGTCGTGTGATTTCATAGAGAATGGATATGATATACGTCATAGTGAATATGATGAACATCAGTGTGTGTGATATCAATACTGTGGGTGTGATAACCCAGATACAATAGATGTAATAACAGATATAGTGGGTGTGATGTCAGATTCAGTGGTTGTGTTCTCATACACACAGTGTGTGTGATGTCATATATAGTGGATGTGATGTCATAAATATACTGGGAGACATGTCATAGATACAGTGGCTGTGATGTCACATGTATAGACAGTGAGATGTCATGATCAGTGGATATGTAAGATATAGTGGGTGTGATGCCATAAATAGTGTGGTTTGATGTCATAATGAGTGAATGAGATGTCATGTAAGTGCATGCAATGTCATACATACACCCAGATGGATGTCATGCATGGAGTGGGTGTGATGTCATCAATAGAATGGGTGTGAGGACACAGATACTGTGGATGTGATGTCACATGGGTAGAAGATATGAGGTCACACTCAGTGGATGTGATGTCAGATACAGTGGCTGTGGTACCATGAATCCAGTGGATGTGATTTCATAAATACAGCAGTGTGATGTCATAAAGAGTGGGTGTGAGGGATATGTATATAATGCCTAGGATGGCAGCATATCGTGGGTGTGGTGTCACACATACTGTGCTTGTGATGACATAGATACAGTGGATATGAGATCAGATACAGTGCGTGTATGTCAGACATAGTGGTTGTGTTGTCACACACTGTGTATGCTGTCACATGTGGTGGATATGACGTCATGAACATAGCGAATGTCATATCATAGATATGGTGGCCATGATGCCACTGGTACAGTGGCTGTGATGTCATATAGTGGACGTGATGTCATGTAGAGTGTGATGTTGTGAATACAGTGGTGTGATGTCATAAAGAGTGGATATCATGTCAAATATAGTGCATATGATATGATAGATATAGTGGGTGAGATATCATTGATATAGTGGCTGTGATGACACAGGTAGAGTGGGTATGTTGTGTTCTCAAACACACAGTATATGATGTCATGTATAGTGGATATATTGTCATATATAGTGGGTGGGATGTCATACATACAGTGGATATGATGTTGATACAGTGGATGTGATATCAGATATGGTGTGTGTGCTGTCACATATAGTGGCTGTGTTCTCACCCACAGAGTGGGTGATGTCACGTACATTGGATATGATGTTGTAGACATAGTGGTTGTCATGTCATAGATACAGTGGCTCTGATGTCACAGGTAGAGAATGGTTGATGTCATATACAGTTTATGTAACTTCCTATATATACAGTGGTTGTATTGTCACATGTATAATCAATGTGATGTCATACACAGTGGATGAGATGTCATACCTTGCTGGGTGCAATGTCATGAACACAGTGGATGTGATGTCATAAAGTGTGATGACAAAGATAGAGTAGATGTCATATCAGATATACTCTGTGTGATGTCATATATTGTTGTTGTGTTCTCATACACACAGGACATGATGTCATATATAGTAGAGGTGGTGTCATAAACATAGTGGGTGTGATATCATAGCTGTAGTGTCTGTAATGTCACAAGTATAGGCGAATTGATGTCATAATCAGTGGATCTGATGTCATATATAGTCGGTGTGAAGTCATCTGTCATTCATATGATGTCATACATATCGGGGGTGTGGTGTCATACATACAGGGGTTGTGATGACATAGATACAATGGATGGGATATCAGAGATAGTGGGTGTATGTCAGAAATAGCAGCTGTGTTGTCACACACAGTGTGTGAGTTGTCACATGTAGTGGATAGGGTGTCATAAACATAGTGGTTGTCATGTCATAGATACAGTGGCTGTGATGTCACAGAGTGGACGTGATAGCATCTATAGTGGGTGTGATGTCATGAAAACAGTGGATTGGATATCATACATACAGTGGTGTGATTTAATGAGTGGATATTATGTCATATATAGTGCATATGATATCATACATATGGTGGGTGTGATATCAGCGATACAGTGGGAGTGTTGACACAGATACTTTGGATGTAATAGCACATATAGTGGGTGTGATGTCAGATATAGTGGTGGTGTTCTCATACACACTGTGTGATGTCGTATATACTGGGTATGATGTTATAAATACAGTGGGTGTAATGTCATAGATACAGTGGCTGTGATGTCACATGTATAGTAAATGTGATGTCATGATCAGTGGATGTGATGTCATGAATACAGCAGTGTGATGTCATAAAGAGTGGATATTATGTCAGATATAGTGTGCATGATATCATAGATATAGTGGGTTTGATATCATCAATACACTGGGTGTGATGACACAGATACAGTGGGTATGATGTCAGATAAAGTTACGATGTGATATAGTGGAAGTGATGTCATCTTTAGTGAGTGTGATGTCATGAAAACAGTGGATGGGATGTCATAAATATAGTGGTGTGATTTAATACAGAATGGATATTATGTAATAGCAGATATAGTGGGTGTGATGTCAGATATAGTGTTTGTGTCCTCATACACACTGTGTGATGTCGTATATACTGAGTATGATGTTATGAATATAGTGGGTGTGATGTCATAGATATACAGTGGCTGTGATGTCACATGTATAGTAAATGTGATGTCATAGTCAGTGGGTGTGATGTCAGATAAAGTGGGTGTGATGCAATACACACTGTGCGTTTATGTTGTAAAGAGTGATTGTGATGTCATGTACTCTTCACATGATTTCATACAGATGCCCAGATTGATGTCATACATGGGCTGGGTGTGGTGTGATCAAGAGAATGGGTACGATGAGGCAGATACAGTTTCTGTGATGGCACATGTGTAGTTGATGTGCTGTCATAATCAGTGGGTGTGATGTCATATATACGGGTGTGATGTCATGAGTACAGTGGATGTGATGTCATAAATACAGCAGAGTGATATCATAAAGACAGGATGTGATATCATATATAGGGCATATGATCTCATGTTTATACTGGTCGTGATATCATCAATGCAGTGAGTGTGATGACTCAGATACAGTGCATGTGATGTCATGTGTACAGAAGATGTGATGTCATATACAGTTGATGTGACTTCCTATATTTTTGGTGTGATGTGTTGAATACAGTGGATGTGATGTGATAAATACAGTTGTGTAATGTAATAAACAGAAGATGTGATGTTCATATATAGTGCATATGATGCCATATGGGTAGTTGGTGTGATGTCATGCATACAGTGGTTGTGATGACACCGAAACAGTAAATGTGCTGTCAGAAATAGTGGATGTGATGTCAGATATAGTTGCTGTGTTCTCATACACAAAGTGTGTCTGATGTCACATATAGTGGGCATGACATCATAAGCATAGTAGGTGTGATGTCATAGATACAGTGGTTGTGTCGTCACATGTATAATCAATGTGATGTCATACACAGTGGATGAGATGCCATACCTACTGGGTGCAATGTCATGAACACAGTAGATGTGATGTCATAAATACGGCAGCTGTGATGACACTGATACAGTAGATGTGATGTCAGATGTTGTGGGTGTGATGTCAGATATAGTTGCTGTGTTCTCATACACACAGTGTGTGTGACGTCACATATAGTGGGCATGACATCATAAACATAGGAGGTGTGCTGTCATAGATGCAGTGGCTGTGTTGTCATATGTATAGTCAATATGATGTCATAAACAGAGGATGTGATGTCCTACCTACTGGGTGCAATGTAATGAACACAGTGGATGTGATGTCATAAATACAGTGGCGTGATGTCATAAAGAGTGGGTGTGATGTCATATATAGTGCAAATGAGGTCACACATATGTTGGGAGTGATGTCATACATATACTGGGTGTGATGACAAGGTAGAGTGAATGTGATATCATACTCTGTGTGATTTCAGATATAGTGGTTGAGTTGTCACATGTATAGTTAATGTGATGTGATAATCAGTGGATGTGATGTCAGATGAAGTGGGTGTGATGTCATAAGCATTGTGTATTGATGTCACAAGGAGTGAATGTGATGTCATTTTTTGTGTGCCTGATGTCATACAGACACCCAGATTGATGTCATACATAGAGTGGGTGTGATGTCATCAAGAAAATGGGTGTGATGACACAGATACAGTTTCTGTGATGTCAGATGTGTAGTCGATGTGGTGTCATAATCAGTGGATGTGAAGTCGTATATAGGAGTGTGATGTCATGAGAATGGTGGACGGGATGTCATACATACAGTGCCGCGATTTAATAGAGTGGATATTGCATCTTATATAGTGCATATGATATCAAACTTATAGTGGGTGTGATATCATTGATACAGTGTGTGTGATAACACAGATATTGTGGATGTCATAGCAGATATAGTGGATGTGATGTCAGATATATTGGTGGTGTTCTCATACACTGTGTGATGTCATATATACTGGGTATGATGTTACAAATACAGTGGCTGTGATGTTACATGTATAGTAAATGTGATATCATAACCAGTGGTGTGATGTCATAAAGAGTGGATATTATGTCACATATAGTGCGTAAAATATCATAAATATAGTGGGTTTGATATCATCGATACAGTGGGTGTGATGACACAGATACAGTGGGTATGATGTCAGATAAAGTTGTGTTCTCATACAGTGTGTGATGTCGTGTATGGTGGATATATTGTCATATATATATTGGATGCGATGTCATACATACAGTGGATATGATGTAGCAGATACAACGGATGTGATATCACATATAGTGTGTGTGATGTCACCTATAATGGCTGTATTCTCACACACAGTGTGGGTGATGTCACGTACAATGGATCTGATGTCATAAACATAGTGGGTGTGATGACTCATACAGTGGATGCAATGTCACGTGTACAGAAGGTGTGATATCATATACAATTGATGTGACTTCCTATATATTGGGTGTGATGTATTGAATACAGTGGATGTGATGTCATAAATACAGTTGTGGAATGTAATAAACGGTAGATGTGATGTCATATACACTACATATGACGCCTTACAGATAGTTGGTGTGATGTCATGCATACAGTGGTTGTGATGACACCGATACTTTAGATGTGATGTCAGATATTGTGGGTGTGATGTCAGATATAGTCGCTGTGTTCTCACACACAGTGTGTGTAATGTCACGTGCAGTGGACATGATGTAATAAACACAGTGGGGGTGATGACTCATACAGTGGATGTGATGTCATGTGTACAGAAGATATGTTATGATATACAGTTGATGTGACTTCCTATATATTGGGTGTGATGTATTGAATACAGTGGATGTGATGTCATAAATACAGTTGTGGAATGAAATAAATGGTACATGTGATGTTGTGGAATGAAATAAATGTTACATGTGATGTCATGTACACTGCATATGATGCCATACAGATAGTTGGTGTGATGTCATGCATACAGAGGTAGTGATGACACTGATACAGTAGATTTGATGTCAGATATTGAGGGTGTGATGACACTGATACGGTAGATGAGATATCAGATATTGTGGGTGTGTCATCAGATATAGTTGCTGTGTTCTCATACACAGTGTGTGTGATGTCACATATAGTGGGCATGACATCATAAACATAGGAGATGTGTTGTCACAGATGCAGTGGTTGTGTTGTCACAGGTATAGTCAATATGATGTCATAAACAGAGGATGTGATGTCATACCTATTGGGTGCAATGTAATGAACACAGTGGATGTGATGTCATAAATACAGTGGCGTGATGTCATAAAGAGTTGGTGTGATGCCGTATATAGTGCATATGAGGTCACACATATGTTGGGAGTGATGTCATACATATACTGGGTGTGATGACAAAGATAGAGTGGATGTGATATCAGACATACTCTCTGTGACTTCAGATATAGTGGTTGTGTTCTCATACGCACATATAGTAGAGGTGATGTCATAAACAGAGTGTGTGCTATCATAGATATAGTCGCAGTCAGAAATCAGCTCCCCAGAAGAGACACATGGAACACTTGAGACGGCACACCAGCTGCCATCCAGGAAACCAAGTGGCTGGGACTGGGGAGGTGGTAAGTCGTACCCCCAACCTGGGGAGAGTTCGGTCGCCAAGCACCTGGTCGCCAGAGCTGCTCAGACCTTGGAACAGCACAAAATGCAGGCCCAACTGAATCTGTGCCTTTGAGGAGTACCCAAGAACCTGAATTTGAGTGGCTTAGACCTAGGAAGTGCACGCAACCAAGGGCCCACTTAGACAATTCCCCTGCAGAGCAACCTGGAGCCTGAGCAGTGTAGACTGGGAAAGCACACACGCCCTGAGTTGGGGCAAACCCAGTGTGGCCGAAACACTGCAAGCACTCCCCACACACGCCACTGGTATTTGTTTGCAGTGTTCCTTCCTCCCCACAGCACACTGAACAAGTGAGCCTAAATAAGTGACCACCTTCACCGCCTTGTGTCAGGGTGAGAATTAGACACTGAAGAAGCCTGCAAACAGAAGAAGCCAAAATAAACAGAGGGAACTGCTTTGGAAGTGACAGGTGCAACAGATTAAAACCCTGTAGTTAGGATGGACTACATAGGAAGGGGCCTATAGATCTTGAGAAGTAGAAGCCGGATCAAGGAACTATCTGAAAATGAACTGACACCACACTGCACACAACAGCTCCAGAGAAATTCCTAGATATATTTTTATTATTATCATTTCAAAAATTGTTTTTAATTTTTAAAAAATGTTTAAGTCCTCTATTACTCCTTTAATTTATATTTTTATAACCTATTACCTTTCAAAAAAGACCCTATATTTTTTCATTTATTTTTGTAAAGCAAACTTCATATATATATTTTAAATAATTTTTGTGATTTTGTTTTGTTTTTTTATAATGTATTTTTGAGAGCCTAACCTCTACTGTAGATTTTTAATCTTTGCTTTCTAGTATTTGTTATCCATTTTGTACCTTTAAGAATCCAATCTTCAGTGCCCAATTTTACTTAGGAGTGTGATTACTGGCTTGATTACTCTCTCCCCCTTTTGACTCTCCTTTTTCTCTGCCAGGTCACCTCTATCTGCTCCTTCCCCCCTTCTCTTCTTTTCCAAACTCTGTGAATCTCTGTGTGTGTTCCGGGCTGTGGAGAAAACTTAAGGACCTGATTATTGCCTAGATCTGTCTCTTTCCTTTTGATCCCCCATCTTCCCCTCGTGGTCAGCTCTATCTCCTTCCTCCCTCTTGTCTTCTCTGTGTAACTCTGTGAACCTCTCTGAGGGTTCCAGACTGTGGAGAGCACATAGGAAACTGATTACTAGCTAACTTGTGCTCGCCCTTTACGATTGCCCCTCTTGTCCTCCTGGTCACCTCCATCTCCCTCCTTCCTCTTCTCTTCTCCATGTAACTCTGTGAAACACTCTGGGTGTCCCTCACTGTGGAAAATATTTTCACCATTAACCTAGATGTTTTATCATCAGTGCTGTGTGGATGGAGAAGTCTTGAGGCTACTCTATGAATAAGACTGAAAACCAGAGGCAGGAGGCTTAAGCCCAAAACCTGAGAACACCAGAGAACTCCTGACCCCAGGGAACATTAATCGATAAGACCTCATCCAAAAGCCTCCATACGTTCACTGAAACCAAGCACCACCCAAGAGCCAAAAAGTTTCAGAGAAAGACATACCACGTGAATTCTCTAACAACACAGGCACATAATCCTGAGCTTCAATATACAGGCTGCCCAAAGTCACACCAAACCCACAGATATGTCAGAACTCACTACTGGGCACTGCATTGTACTCCAGAAAGAAGAAATCCAGCTCCACCCACCAGAACACTGACACAAGCTTCCCTAACCAAGAAACCTTCACAAGCCACCTGTCCAACCCCACCCACAGGGAGGAACCTCCACAATAAAGAGGAACCACAAACTGCCAAAATACAGAAAGGCCACCCCAAACACAGCAATATAAACAAGACAAAAAGGCAGAGAAATACACAGCAGGTAAAGGAACAGGATAAATGCCCACCAAACCAAACCAAAGAGGAGGAGATAGGGAGTCTACCTGAAAAAGAATTCATAATAATCATAGTAAAAATGATCCAAAATCTTGAACACAAAATGGAGTTACAAATAAATAGCCTGGAGACAAGGACTGAGAAGATGCAAGAAATGTTTAACAAGGACCTAGAAGACATAAAGAAGAGTCAATCAATAATGAATAATGCAGTAAATGAGATCAAAAACACTCTGGAGAGAACCAACAGTAGAATAACGGAGGCAGGAGATAGGATGAGTGAGGTAGAAGATAGAATGGTAGAAATAAATGAAGCAGAGAGGAAAAAAGAAAATAGAATTAAAAGAAATGAGGACAACCTCAGGGACCTCTGGGACAATGTTAAAAGCCCCAACATTTGAACCATAGGAGTCCCAGAAGAAGCACACAAAAAGAAAGGCCATGAGAAAATATTTGAAGAGATAATAGTTGAAAACTTCCCTAAAATGTGAAGGAAACAGTCACCCAAGTCCAAGAAACACAGAGAGTCCCAAAGAGGATAAACCCAAGGCGAAAACACCCCAAAACATGAATTAGTCTAATTAACGAAGATCTAACACAAAGGGCAAATATTAAAAGCAGCAAGTGAAAAAAAACCAAATAACTCACAAGGGGATTCCCACAAGGATAACAGCTGATCTTTCAATAGAAACACTTCAGGCCAGACGGGAATGGCAGGACCTACTTAAAGTGATGAAAGAGAAAAACCTACCACCCAGATTACTGTACCCAGCAAGAATCTCATTCAAATATGAAGGAGAAATCAAAGCTCTTCAGACAAGCAAAAGCTGAGATAATTCAGCACTACCAAACCAGCTATTCAACAAATGCTAAGAATCTTCTTGAGACAGGAAATACAGAAAAGGTGTATAAACTTGCACCCAAAACAACAAAGTAAACGGCAATGGGATCATACCATGGTATGAGATACCATGTGTGTGATGTCAGATATAATTGTTGTTTTCTCATACAGACAGTGTGGGTGATGTCATATAAAGTGGATATGATGTCATAACATAGTGGGTGTAATATCATAGATCTAGTGGCTGTGATGTCACGTGTATAGTGGATGTGATGTCATATATGGTGGGTGTAATGTCATGAACACAGTGGATGTGATGTTATAAATACAGTAGAGTGATATCATGAAGAGTGGGTGTGATGCCATATATAGTGCCTAGGATGTCTTACACATACTGGCAGTGATGTATTACATACAATGGGTATGACATGATCAATAGAGTGGGTGTGATGACACAGATACAGTGGATCTGATGTCAGTTATGGTGGGTATAATTTCATAAATACTGTGGTTTGATGTTAAAGAGTGAATGTGATCTCGTGTAGAGTGCACGGGATGTCATACATATACCCAGGGTGATGTCATAGATAGAGTGTGTGTGATTACACAAATAGAATGAGTGTTATGACACAGATACAGAGGATGCAATGTCACATGTATAGAGGATGTGATGTCATATACATTTGTTGTGAATCCATATCTAGTGGCTGAGATGTCATGAATACAGTGGATGTGATGTCATAAATACTGTGGTGTCATGTCATAAAGAGTGGACTTGATATCATATATAGTGCATTTGGAGAAGGAAGTGGCAACCCCCGCCAATGTTCTCGCCTGAAGAATCCCATGGATAGAGGAGCCTGGTGGGCTACAGTCCACAGGATCACAAAGAATCAGGCATGACTGAGCAACAACACACTTACTTACATTTACAGTTCATATGATGCATACATATACTGGGTGTTATATCATCAATAGAGAGGGTGTGATGACACAGATACAGTGGATGTGATGTCAGATATAGTTGTTGTGTTCTCATAAACAGAGTCTATGATGTCACATAGAGTGGCTATGATGTCATAAACATAGTGGGAGTGATGTCATAGTTACAGTGGATGTCACATTTATGGTTGATGTGATGTCATAATCAGTGGAAGTGACATCATATATAGGGGGATGTGATGTCATGAATACAGTTGTGTGATGTCCCTTATACAGTGGGTGTGATGACACAGATACAGTGGATGTGATGTCATATACAGTGGCTGTGAGTCATAAATAATATGATTTGAGGTGGTAAAGATTGAATGTGATGTCATGTATAGTGCATGTGGTGTCATGCATACACCAGACTGATTTTATATATAGAGTGGGAGTGATGTCATCAACAGAATGGCTATGATGACAAACAAACAATGGATTGGTGTCAGATACAGTGCGTGTGATGTCACACATAGTGGCTGTGTTGTTATATTCACAGTGTGTTAGATGGCATATATAGTGGACATCATGTCCTAAATATAGGGCTTGTGAAGTCATAGATGCAATGGCTGTGATGTGACATGTATAGTGGGTGTGATATCATATAATGGACTTGATGTCATATATTGAGGGTGTGATGTCATGAATAGAGTGGATGCGATAGAATGGTTCTTGCTGAACCACGAAAAGATGCCGGGATTCTTAGCCTCCAAAGATGAGGCGTTTTCGCTCAGAGGCTTTGTGAAATAACATTTATTTAAATATAAACGAGATAGAGAAAGCTTCTAATATAGGCATCAGAAGTGGGCAGAAACAGGACCCCTTTACTACTGTTCGCAATGACCTTATATAGTCTCAAATTAGTTATTAAAATGAATCAAAAGAATGTCTGGAGGTTTAAAGACCTCACTAGATCTACTCCCATAATTTACATTTGAAGATAACAGGATTAGTCAGAAGCTTTTTTCCAGAGACTGTCCTCAAGCAGGATACATTATTGTTATATAATCCTAAGGAATGTACAGTGAATGAGGGGAAAAAAAAAAAAAAAAACTAAGTTCTTTAATTTCATCCTCCTTGAGAATTCCAGATCTCTCACTCCTTGGCTCACCTTGGGGACCCCTGCACTTCTTATCAATCTGCCTAGGAATCGACTTTCTCATGATGTCACAAATACAGTGGTGTGATATCATAGAGAATGAATATGATACCATATATAGTGCATATGTTGTCATACATATAGTGGGTGTGATATCAATAGAGTGGGGGTGATGACACAGATACAGAGGATGTGATATCAGATATAGTAGGTGTGATGTCAGATATAGTTGTGTTCTCATACACAGAGTGTGTGTGGTGTCATATATAGAGGACATGGTGTTATAAACATCATGGGAGTGATGTCACAGTTAGAGTGGCTGTCACATGTATAGTCCATGTGATGTCATAATCAGTAGAAGTGATATCATACACAAGGGTGTGATGTCATGAATAGAGTGGTGTGATGTCATTTATACAGTGGGTGTGATGACACAGATACAGTCGATGTGATGTCAGATATATTGGATGTGATGCCAGATATAGTGGCTGTGTTGTCATACACACATTGTGTGTAATCTCAGATATAATGAATATGATGTCCTAAAATAGTTGTTGTGATGGCACACATATAATGGCTGTGATTCACATGTATAGTCGATGTGATGTTATGAATAGCGTGGATATGAAGTAATAAACACAGGAATGATTTCATAAAGAATGCATGGTATGTCATATATACTGCATGTGATGTCATATATATGTGGCCGTGGGGACATATGTACAGTGGGTATGATATCATCGATTCAGTGGGTGTGATGACAGAGATACAGTAGATGTCAGGTTAGATATAGAGGTTCTGTTCTCATACACATAGTGTGTGTGATGTTATATATAGTGGATATCATGTCATAAACATAGTGGGTGTGATGTCACATACAGTGGATGAAATCAGAGATACAGTGGATGCAATATCACATATAGTGGAGGTTTTGTCATCAATACAGTCTGTGTGATGTCATAGATATAATTTGTGGGATATCATAGTTTTACTGGTCATGATGTTATATGTAGTGGACAAGATAGCATGTGTTAAAAATAAACTCAAAATGGATTAAAGATCTAAATGTAAGACCAGAAACTATAAAACTCCTAGAGGAGAATATAGGGAAAACACTCTCCGACATAAACCACAGCAAGATCCTCTATGAGCCACCTCCCAGAATATTGGAAATAAAAGCAAAACTGAACAAATAGGACCTAATAAAACTTAAAAGCTTATGCACTACAAAGGAAACTATAAGTAAGGTGAAAAGACAGCCAGCAGATTGGGAGAAAATAATAGCAAATGAAGAAACAGACAAAGGATTAATCTCAAAAATATACAAGCAACTCCTGCAGCTCAATTCCAGAAAAATAAATGACCCAGTCAAAAAATGGGTCAAAGTACTAAACAAACATTTCCCCAAAGAAGACATACAGATGGCTAACAAACACATGAAAAGATGCTCAACATCACTCATTATTAGAGAAATACAAATCAAAACCACAATGAGGTACCATAACACACCAGTCAGGATGGCTGCTATCCAAAAGTCTACAAGCAATAAATGCTGGAGAGGGTGTGGAGAAAAGGAAACCCTCTTACATGCTTGGTGGGAATGCAAACTAGTACAGCCGCTATGGAAAACAGTGTGGAGATTTCTTAAAAACCTGCAAATAGAACTGCCAGCAATCTCACTTCTGGGCATACACACTGAGGAAACCAGATCTGAAAGAGACAAGTGCACTCCAATGTTCTCTGCAGCACTGTGTATAATAGCCAGGACATGGAAGCAACCTAGATGCCCATCAGCAGATGAATGAATAAGGAAGCTGTGGTACATATACACAATGGAATATTACTCAGCCCTTAAAAAGAATTCATTTGAATGAGTCCTAATGAGATGGATGAAAGTGGAGCCCATTATACAGAATGAAGTAAGCCAGAAAGATAAAGAACATTACAGCATACTAACACACATATATGGAATTTAGAAAGATGGTAATGATAACCCTATGTGCAAAACAGAAAAAGACACACAGAAATACAGAACAGACTTTTGAACTCTGTGGGAGAATGTGAGGGTGGGATGTTTCAAAAGAAGAGCATGTATACTATCTATGGTGAAACAGATCACCAGCCCAGGTGGGATGCATGAGACAAGTGTTCGGGCCTGGTGCACTGGGAAGACCCAGAGGAATCGGGTAGAGAGGGAGGTGGGAGTGGGAATCGGGATGGGGAATACGTGTAAATCTATGGCTGATTCATATCATTCGTATGATAAAACCCACTGAAATATTGTGAAGTAATTAGCCTCCAACTAATAAAAAAAAAAAAATAGCATGTGTTTTGTGTGTGATGTCATATAGAGTGGGAGCAATGTCAAATGTTGTGGGTGTGATGTCACAAATAGAGTGGGTGTCATGTCACAGATATAGTGGTTGTGTTCATAGATATTGTGGTTTTGAAGTCAAAGACAGACAGGATGTGATGTCAGATAGAGTGGGAGTGCTGTCACAGAAAGAGTGGGGGTTATGTCTTATACAGTGGATGTGATGGTATATATAGAATATATGACGTCAAATAGTGGATATGACACTCATAAATACAGTGGGTGTGGTATCATAAATACACTAGGCTGATATCATAAATATACTGGGCTTGATTTCATATGTAGTGGTATCATATGTTGTATGTGTGATGTCATATAGAGTCAGTGTGATGTCACATGTAGTTGGTGTCTTGTGATAAATACAGGGGTGTGATGTCATAGATAGAGTGGAAGTGATATCAGATACAGTGGATATGGTGTCACATACAGTGGGTGGGATGCCATTGATAGAGTGGCTGTGATGTCACAGATACAGTGGGTGTGATGGCAGATAGAGTGGGTATGATGTCATAAATGCAGTGGGTGTGATGACATAGAGTGTGTGACATCAGAGTTATGGTGTGTGCAACATCACAAATATGCTGGGTGTGATGTCCTAATGACAGTGGGTATGACGCCATAGTTATAGTGGTTGCGATCTCATAGACACGGTGGGTGTGATGTCACATATATAGACCCTGTTATGTCATACACATTGGAATTGATGTCACATAGGGTGGATGTGATGTCATTGATGCAGTGGGTTTGATCATAGATATGGTGGGAGTGATGGCAAAGATGAGGTGGATGGGAAATATATAGTGAGTGTGATATTATAAATGTGTGTGATGTCATACAGTGGACGAGATATCATAAATACTATGATTGTGATGTCATCAATACAGTGTCTGTGATCATAGATATGGTGTCTGTGAAGTAGCAGATAGAGTGGATGTGATGTCAAATATAATGGTTATGTTGTCATAAACATAGCGGGTGTGATGTCACATATAGAGCATATGATGTCATACAAAGAGTGGGTGTCAGGACACATAGAGTTGATGTGGTGTCAGATATGGTCTTTGTGATGCCAGATATAATGCTTGTGATGTCATAAACATAGTGGGTGTGATGTAATAGATCCAGTGGCTGTGATGTCACATGTAGGGAGGCTGTGATGTCATGTACAAGGCATGTGATGTCATTTATAGTGGCCTTTTGTCCTAAATACAGGAGGTGTGATGTCATAAATACAGTGGTGTGACAACAAAAATGTGGATGTGATGCCACATATAGTGCATAAGATGTCACCCATACAGTGGGTGTGATATTATCATACACTGGGTGTGCTGACACAGATACACTGGATATGATGTCATATATAGTGGACGTGGTATGAATACAGTGAATGTGATGTCATAAATACAGTTGCTTGATGTCATAAACAGTTGATGTGATGTCATGTATAGTGAAAGTGATGCCATAGGTATGTTGAGTGTGATGTCGTATATACAGTAGGTGTGATGTCATTGATACAGTACATGTGATGTCACATGTATAGTGGTTGTGATGTCATAGACAACGGAAACGTTGCCATATAGTGGCTATTTTGTCACAAATATAGTGGGTTAGATGTGATTAAAACAGTGGGTGTGATATCATAAATACAGAGGGTGTTATATCATATTTCTACTGGGCATGGTTTCATATGCTGTGTATATCATAAGTTGTGTGTGTGAAGACATATAAAATCGTGTCAGATCCAGTGGGTGTGGTGTCAGATCCAGTGGTTTTGTTGTCATAAACACAGGGAGTATGATGGTATATACAGTGGATCTGATTTCATAAATATAGTGTGTGTGATGTCATGCACACGGTGGCTATGATGTCACATGTATATTTGATATGATGTCATATACACAGTGTCTAGACTTTCATGGTGGCTCAGATGATAAAGCATTTGCCTACCATGCGGGAGACTCGGGTTCAATCCCTGGGTCAGGAAGATCTTCCGGAAGAGGAAATGGCAACCCCCTCCAGTGTTCTTGCCTGGAAAATCCCATGCACGGAAGAGCCTGGCAGGCTACAGTTCTTGGGGTCTCAAAGATTCGGACGTGACTCACCAAATTCACTTTCTTTCATATACACTGGATGTGATGTCCCACGTAGTGGATGTGGTGTCATGAACACAGTGGATTTGATGTCCTAACTACAGTAGGTGGTGTCATAAAGAGTGGATGTGATGTCATATATAGTGCCTAAATGTCATACAAGAGTGGGTGTGATGTCATACATACAGTGGGTGTGACATCGATACAGTTGGCGTGATGACACAGATACAGTGGATGTGATGTCATATATAGTGGGTGTGATGTCATAAATACTGTGCTTTGATGTTGTAAAGATTGAATGTGATGTCATGTATAGTGCATGTGGTGTCATGCATATACCATACTGATGTCATATGTAGAGTGGGTGTGATATCATCAACAGAATGGGTATGACGACAAAAATACAATGGATTGGTGTCAGATACAGTGGGTGTGATGTCACACATAGTGGCTGTGTTGTCATACTCACAGTGTGTGAGATGGCACATATAGTGGACATCATGTCCTAAACATAGTGGTTGTGAAGTTATAGATGCAGTGGCTGTGATGTGACATGTATAGTGGGTGTGATATCATATAATGGACTTGATGTCATATATTGAGGGTGTGATGTCATGAATAGAGTGGATGTGATAGAATGGTTGTTGCGGAACCATGAAAAGATGCCGGGATTCTTAGCCTCCAGAGATGAGGCTTGATCGCTCAGAGGCTTTGTGTAATAAAGTTTTATTTAAGTATAAAGGAGAGAGAGAAAGCTTCTGATATAGGCATCAGAAGGGGGTAGAAAGAGTACCCCCTTGCTACCGTTAGCAACGACATTATATACTCTCAAATTAGTTATTAAAATGAATCGAAAAATGTCTGGAGGTTTTAAAGACCTCACTAGACTACTCCCATAATTTACGTTTGAAGATAACAGGATTAGTCAGAAGGTTTTTACAGAAACTGTCCTCAAGCAGGACACATTATTGTTATATAATATTAAGGAATGTAGAGGGAAGAGGGGAAAAACAAAAAACAAAAGTCTGTCCTTTCTTCCTCCTTGAGAATTCCATACCTCTCACTCCTTGGCTCTCCTTGGGGACCTCTGGACTTCTTATCAATCTGCCTAAGAACCGACTGTCTCCTGATATCACAAATACAGTGGTGTGGTATGATAGAGAATGAATATGATACCACATATAGTGCATATGTTGTCATACATATAGTGGGTGTGATATCAATACAGTGGGTGTGATGACACAGATACAGAGGATGTGATATCAGATATAGTAGGTGTGATGTCAGATATAGTTGTGTTCTCATACACAGAGTGTGTATGGTGTCATATATAGAGGATGTGGTGTTATAAACATCATGGGAGTGATGTCACAGTTACAGTGGCTGTCACATGTATAGTCCATGCGATGTCATAATCAGTGGAAGTGATATCATATTCAAGGGTGTGATGTCATGAATAGAATGGTGTGATGTCATTTATACCGTGGGTGTGATGACACAGATACAGTCGATGTGATGTCAGATATAGTGGATGTGATGCCAGATATAGTGGCAGTGTTGTCATATGCACATTGTGTGTGATGTCAGATATAATGAATATGATGTCCTAAAATAGTTGGGATGACACACATATAATGGCTGTGATTCACATGGATAGTGGATGTGATGTCATGAATAGCGTGGATATGAAGTCATAAACACAGGAGTGATTTCATAAAGAATGGATGGTGTGTCATATATACTGCATGTGATGTCATATATGTGGCTGTGGTGTCATATGTACAGTGGGTTTGATATCATCGATGCAGCGGGTGGGATGACAGAGATACAGTAGATGTGATGTTAGATAAAGATGTTCTGTTCTCATACACATAGTGTGTGTGATGTTATATATAGTGGATATCATGTCATAAACATAGTGGGTGTGATGTCACATATAGCAGATGAAATCATAGATACAGTGGATGCAATATCACATATAGTGGAGGTTTTGTCATCAATACAGTCTGTGTGATGTCATAGATATATTTTGTGGGATATCATAGTTTTACTGGTCATGATGTTATATGTAGTGGATAAGAAAGCATGTGTTTGGTGTGTGATGTCATATAGAGTGGGAACGATGTCAAATGTTGTGGGTGTGATGTCACAAATAGAGTCATATGATTTCACAGATATAATGGTTGTGTTCATAGATATTGTGGTTTTGAAGTCAAAGACAGACAGAATGTGATGTCAGATATAGTGGGAGTGTTGTCACAAAAAAAGCGGGGGTTATGTCTTGTACAGTAGATGTGATGGTATATATAGAATATGTGATGTCATAGAGTGGGTTTGACATCATAAATACAGTGGGTGTGGTATCATAAATACATTAGGCTGATATCATAAATATACTGGGCTTGATTTCATATGTAGTTGATAGGATATCATATGTTGTATGTGTGATGTCATATAGAGGCAGTGTGATGTCACATGTAGTGGTGTCTTGTCATAAATACAGGGGTGTGATGTCATAGGTAGAGTGGAAGTGATATCAGATACAGTGGATAAGATGTCACATACAGTGAGTGTGATGCCATTGATAGAGTGGCTGTGATGTCACAGAGAGAGTGGGTGTGATGGCAGATATAGTGGGTATGAGGTCATAAATGCAGTGGGTGTGATGACATAGACTGTGTGACATCATAGTTATGGTGGGTGCAATTCACAAGTATGCTGGTGTGACGTCCTAATAACAGTGGGTAAGACGCCATAGTTATAGTGGTTGTGATCTCATAAACATGGTGGGTGTGATGTCACATATATAGACAATGTTATGTCATGTACGTTGGAATTGATGTCACATAGAGTGGATGGGATGTCATTGATGCAGTGGGCTTGATCATAGATATGGTGGGTGTGATGTCACAAATATAGTGAATGGGAAATATATAGTGTGATGTTATAAATGTGTATGATGTCATACAGTGGACGAGATGTCATAAATACTGTGGTTGTGATGTCATCAGTACAGTGTCTGTGATCATAGATATGGTGTGCGTGAAGTAGCAGATAGAGTGGATGTGATGTCAAATATAGTGGTTGTGTTGTCATACTCACAGTGTGTGAGATGGCACATATAGTGGACATCATGAACTAAACATAGTGGTTGTGAAGTTATAGATGCAGTGGCTGTGATGTGACATGTATAGTGGGTGGGGTGTCATATAATGAACTTGATGTCATATATTGAGGGTGTGATGTCATGAATAGAGTGGATGCGATTCAACGGTTGTTGCTGTACCACGAAAAGATGCCGGGATTCGTAGCCTCCAGAGATGAGGCTTGATCGCTCAGAGGCTTTGTGAAATAACGTTTATTTAAGTATAAAGGAGATAGAGAAAGCTTCTGATATAGGCATCAGAAGGGGGCAGAAAGAGTACCCCATTACTACTGTTAGCAACGACATTATATACTCTCAAATTAGTTATTAAAATGAATCAAAAAATGTCTGGAGGTTTTAAAGACCTCACTAGACCTACTCCCATAATTTACATTTGAAGATAACAGGATTAGTCAGAATCTTTTTTCCAGAGACTGTCCTCAAGCAGGATACATTATTGTTATATAATCCTAAGGAATGTAGAGGGAATTAGGGGAAAAAAAAAAAAGTTCTGTCCTTTTTTCCTCCTTGAGAATTCCATACCTCTCACTTCTTGGCTCTCCTAGGAGACCCCTGGACTTCTTATCAATCTGCCCTAGGAATCGAGTATCTCATGATGTCACAAACACAGTGGTGTGATATCATAGAGAATGAATATGATACCATATAGAGTGCATATGTTGTCATACATGTAGTGGGTGTGATATCAATACAGTGGGTGTGATGACACAGATACAGAGGATGTGATATCAGATATAGTAGGTGTGATGTCAGATATAGTTGTGTTCTCTTACACAGAGTGTGTGTGGTGTCATACACAAAGGATATGGTGTTATAAACATCATGGGAGTGATGTCACAGTTACAGTGGCTCTCACATGTATGGTCGATATGATGTCATCATCAGTGGAAGTGATATCATATACAAGGGTGTGAAGTCATGAATTGAGTGGTGTGATGTCATTTATACAGTGGGTGTGATGACACAGATACAGTCGATGTGATGTCAGATATAGTGAATGTGATGCCAGATATAGTGGCTGGGTTGTTATACGCACATTGTGTGTGATGTCAGATATAATGAATATGATGTCCTAAAATAGTTGTTGTGATGACACATATATAATGGCTGTGATTCACATGTATAGTCGATGTGATGTCATGAATAGTGTGGATATGAAGTCATAAACACAAGAATGATTTCATAAAGAATGGATGGTATGTCATATATACTGCATGTGATGTCATATATATGTGGCTGTCGTGTCATATATAAATTGGGTATGATATGATCGATTCAGTGGGTGTGATGACTGAGATACAGTAGATGTCATGTTAGATAAAGAGGTTCTGTTCTCATACACATACTGTGTGTGATGTCATATATAGAGTCGATATGATGCAATTAACATAGTGGGTGTGATATCACTTATAGTGGATAAAATCAGAGATACAGTGGATGCAATATCACATAAAGTGGATGTTTTGTCATCAGTACAGTCTGTGTGATGTCATAGATATAATTTGTGGGATATCATAGTTTTACTGGTCATGATGTTATATGTAGTGGACAAGATAGCATGTGTTAAAAATAAACTCAAAATGGATTAAAGATCTAAATGTAAGACCAGAAACTACAAAACTCCTAGAGGAGAACATAGGGAAAACACTCTCCGACATAAACCACAGCAAGATCCTCTATGAGCCACCTCCCAGAATATTGGAAATAAAAGCAAAACTAAACAAATGGGACCTAATAAAACTTAAAAGCTTTTGCACTACAAAGGAAACTATAAGCAAGGTGAAAAGACAGCCCTCAGATTGGGCGAAAATAATAGCAAACGAAGAAACAGACAAAGGATTAATCTCAAAAATATACAAGCAACTCCTGCAGCTCAATTCCAGAAAAATAAATGACCCAGTCAAAAAATGGGTCAAAGTACTAAACAGACATTTCTCCAAAGAAGACATACAGATGGCTAACAAACACATGGAAAGATGCTCAACAAACACATGAAAAGATGCTCAACATCACTCATTATTAGAGAAATGCAAATCAAAACCACAATGAGGTACCATTACACACCAGTCAGGATGGCTGCTATCCAAAAGTCTACAAGCAATAAATGCTGGAGAGGGTGTGGAGAAAAGGGAACCCTCTTACACGCTTGGTGGGAATGCAAACTAGTACAGCCGCTATGGAAAACAGTGTGGAGATTTCTTAAAAACCTGGAAATAGAACTGCCAGCAATCCCGCTTCTGGGCATACACACTGAGGAAACCAGATCTGAAAGAGACACGTGCACCCCAATGTTCTCTGCAGCACTGTGTATAATAGCCAGGACATGGAAGCAACCTAGATGCCCATCAGCAGATAAATGAATAAGGAAGCTATGGTACATATACACAATGGAATATTACTCAGCCCTTAAAAAGAATTCATTTGAATGAGTCCTAATGAGATGGATGAAAGTGGAGCCCATTATACAGAGTGAAGTAAGCCAGAAAGATAAAGAACATTACAGCATACTAACACATATACATGGAATTTAGAAAGATGGTAATGATAACCCTATATGCAAAATGGAAAAAGAGACACAGAAATACAGAACAGACTTTTGAACTCTGTGGGAGAATGTGAGGGTGGGATGTTTCAAAAGAAGAGCATGTATACTATCTATGGTGAAACAGATCACCAGCCCAGGTGGGATGCATGAGACAAGTGTTGGGGCCTGGTGCACTGGGAAGACCCAGAAGAATCGGGTAGAGAGGGAGGTGGGAGTGGGAATCGGGATGGGGAATACGTGTAAATCTATGGCTGATTCATATCAATGTATGATAAAACCCACTGAAATATTGTGAAGTAATTAGCCTCCAACTAATAAAAAAAAAAATAGCATGTGTTTTGTGTGTGATGTCATATAGAGTGGGAGCAATGTCAAATGTTGTGGGTGTGATGTCACAAATAGAGTGGGTGTCATGTCACAGATATAGTGGTTGTGTTCATAGATATTGTGGTTTTGAAGTCAAAGACAGACAGGATGTGATGTCAGATAGAGTGGGAGTGCTGTCACAGAAAGAGTGGGGGTTATGTCTTATACAGTGGATGTGATGGTATATATAGAATATATGACGTCAAATAGTGGATATGACACTCATAAATACAGTGGGTGTGGTATCATAAATACACTAGGCTGATATCATAAATATACTGGGCTTGATTTCATATGTAGTGGATATCATATGTTGTATGTGTGATGTCATATAGAGTCAGTGTGATGTCACATGTAGTTGGTGTCTTGTGATAAATACAGGGGTGTGATGTCATAGATAGAGTGGAAGTGATATCAGATACAGTGGATATGGTGTCACATACAGTGGGTGGGATGCCATTGATAGAGTGGCTGTGATGTCACAGATACAGTGGGTGTGATGGCAGATAGAGTGGGTATGATGTCATAAATGCAGTGGGTGTGATGACATAGAGTGTGTGACATCAGAGTTATGGTGTGTGCAACATCACAAATATGCTGGGTGTGATGTCCTAATGACAGTGGGTATGACGCCATAGTTATAGTGGTTGCGATCTCATAGACACGGTGGGTGTGATGTCACATATATAGACCCTGTTATGTCATACACATTGGAATTGATGTCACATAGGGTGGATGTGATGTCATTGATGCAGTGGGTTTGATCATAGATATGGTGGGAGTGATGGCAAAGATGAGGTGGATGGGAAATATATAGTGAGTGTGATATTATAAATGTGTGTGATGTCATACAGTGGACGAGATATCATAAATACTATGATTGTGATGTCATCAATACAGTGTCTGTGATCAAAGATATGGTGTGTGTGAAGTAGCAGATAGAGTGGATGTGATGTCAAATATAATGGTTATGTTGTCATAAACATAGCGGGTGTGATGTCACATATAGAGCATATGATGTCATACAAAGAGTGGGTGTCAGGACACATAGAGTTGATGTGGTGTCAGATATGGTCTTTGTGATGCCAGATATAATGCCTGTGATGTCATAAACATAGTGGGTGTGATGTAATAGATCCAGTGGCTGTGATGTCACATGTAGGGTGGCTGTGATGTCATGTACAAGGCATGTGATGTCATTTATAGTGGCCTTTTGTCCTAAATACAGGAGGTGTGATGTCATAAATACAGTGGTGTGACAACAAAAATGTGGATGTGATGCCACATATAGTGCATAAGATGTCACCCATACAGTGGGTGTGATATTATCATACACAGGGTGTGCTGACACAGATACACTGGATATGATGTCATATATAGTGGACGTGGTATGAATACAGTGAATGTGATGTCATAAATACAGTTGCTTGATGTCATAAACAGTTGATGTGATGTCATGTATAGTGAAAGTGATGCCATAGGTATGTTGAGTGTGATGTCGTATATATAGTAGGTGTGATGTCATTGATACAGTGCATGTGATGTCACATGTATAGTGGTTGTGATGTCATAGACAACGGAAATGTTGCCATATAGTGGCTATTTTGTCACAAATATAGTGGGTTAGATGTGATTAAAACAGTGGGTGTGATATCATAAATACAGAGGGTGTTATATCATATTTCTACTGGGCATGGTTTCATATGCTGTGTATATCATAAGTTGTGTGTGTGAAGACATATAGAATCGTGTCAGATCCAGTGGGTGTGGTGTCAGATCCAGTGGTTTTGTTGTCATAAACACAGGGAGTATGATGGTATATACAGTGGATATGATGTCATAAATAAAGTGTGTGTGATGTCATGCACACGGTGGCTATGATGTCACATGTATATTTGATATGATGTCATATACACAGTGTCTAGACTTTCATGGTGGCTCAGATGATAAAGCATTTGCCTACCATGCGGGAGACTCGGGTTCAATCCCTGGGTCAGGAAGATCTTCCGGAAGAGGAAATGGCAACCCCCTCCAGTGTTCTTGCCTGGAAAATCCCATGCACGGAAGAGCCTGGTAGGCTACAGTTCTTGGGGTCTCAAAGATTCGGACGTGACTCACCAAATTCACTTTCTTTCATATACACTGGATGTGATGTCCCACGTAGTGGATGTGGTGTCATGAACACAGTGGATTTGATGTCCTAACTACAGTAGGTGGTGTCATAAAGAGTGGATGTGATGTCATATATAGTGCCTAAATGTCATACAAGAGTGGGTGTGATGTCATACATACAGTGGGTGTGACATCGATACAGTTGGCGTGATGACACAGATACAGTGGATGTGATGTCATATATAGTGGGTGTGATGTCATAAATACTGTGCTTTGATGTTGTAAAGATTGAATGTGATGTCATGTATAGTGCATGTGGTGTCATGCATATACCATACTGATGTCATATGTAGAGTGGGTGTGATATCATCAACAGAATGGGTATGACAACAAAAATACAATGGATTGGTGTCAGATACAGTGGGTGTGATGTCACACATAGTGGCTGTGTTGTCATACTCACAGTGTGTGAGATGGCACATATAGTGGACATCATGTCCTAAACATAGTGGTTGTGAAGTTATAGATGCAGTGGCTGTGATGTGACATGTATAGTGGGTGTGATATCATATAATGGACTTGATGTCATATATTGAGGGTGTGATGTCATGAATAGAGTGGATGTGAAAGAATGCTTTTTGCGGAACCATGAAAAGATGCCGGGATTCTTAGCCTCCAGAGATGAGGCTTGATCGCTCAGAGGCTTTGTGTAATAAAGTTTTATTTAAGTATAAAGGAGAGAGAGAAAGCTTCTGATATAGGCATCAGAAGTGGGTAGAAAGAGTACCCCCTTGCTACCGTTAGCAACGACATTATATACTCTCAAATTAGTTATTAAAATGAATCGAAAAATGTCTGGAGGTTTTAAAGACCTCACTAGACTACTCCCATAATTTACGTTTGAAGATAACAGGATTAGTCAGAAGGTTTTTTCCAGAAACTGTCCTCAAGCAGGACACATTATTGTTATATAATATTAAGGAATGTAGAGGGAAGAGGGGACAAAAAAAACAAAAGTCTGTCCTATCTTCCTCCTTGAGAATTCCATACCACTCACTCCTTGGCTCTCCTTGGGGACCTCTGGACTTCTTATCAATCTGCCTAGGAACCGACTGTCTCCTGATATCACAAATACAGTGGTGTGGTATGATAGAGAATGAATATGATACCACACATAGTGCATATGTTGTCATACATATAGTGGGTGTGATATCAATACAGTGGGTGTGATGACACAGATACAGAGGATGTGATATCAGATATAGTAGGTGTGATGTCAGATATAGTTGTGTTCTCATACACAGAGTGTGTATGGTGTCATATATAGAGGATGTGGTGTTATAAACATCATGGGAGTGATGTCACAGTTACAGTGGCTGTCACATGTATAGTCCATGCGATGTCATAATCATTGGAAGTGATATCATATACAAGGGTGTGATGTCATGAATAGAATGGTGTGATGTCATTTATACAGTGGGTGTGATGACACAGATACAGTCGATGTGATGTCAGATATAGTGGATGTGATGCCAGATATAGTGGCAGTGTTGTTATACGCACATTGTGTGTGATGTCAGATATAATGAATATGATGTCCTAAAATAGTTGGGATGACACACATATAATGGCTGTGATTCACATGGATAGTGGATGTGATGTCATGAATAGCGTGGATATGAAGTCATAAACACAGGAGTGATTTCATAAAGAATGGATGGTGTGTCATATATACTGCATGTGATGTCATATATGTGGCTGTGGTGTCATATGTACAGTGGGTTTGATATCATCGATGCAGCGGGTGGGATGACAGAGATACAGTAGATGTGATGTTAGATAAAGATGTTCTGTTCTCATACACATAGTGTGTGTGATGTTATATATAGTGGATATCATGTCATAAACATAGTGGGTGTGATGTCACATATAGCAGATGAAATCATAGATACAGTGGATGCAATATCACATATAGTGGAGGTTTTGTCATCAATACAGTCTGTGTGATGTCATAGATATATTTTGTGGGATATCATAGTTTTACTGGTCATGATGTTATATGTAGTGGACAAGATAGCATGTGTTAAAAATAAACTCAAAATGGATTAAAGATCTAAATGTAAGACCAGAAACTACAAAACTCCTAGAGGAGAACATAGGGAAAACACTCTCCGACATAAACCACAGCAAGATCCTCTATGAGCCACCTCCCAGAATATTCGAAATAAAAGCAAAACTAAACAAATGGGACCTAATAAAACTTAAAAGCTTTTGCACTACAAAGGAAACTATAAGCAAGGTGAAAAGACAGCCCTCAGATTGGGCGAAAATAATAGCAAACGAAGAAACAGACAAAGGATTAATCTCAAAAATATACAAGCAACTCCTGCAGCTCAATTCCAGAAAAATAAATGACCCAGTCAAAAAATGGGTCAAAGTACTAAACAGACATTTCTCCAAAGAAGACATACAGATGGCTAACAAACACATGGAAAGATGCTCAACAAACACATGAAAAGATGCTCAACATCACTCATTATTAGAGAAATGCAAATCAAAACCACAATGAGGTACCATTACACACCAGTCAGGATGGCTGCTATCCAAAAGTCTACAAGCAATAAATGCTGGAGAGGGTGTGGAGAAAAGGGAACCCTCTTACACGCTTGGTGGGAATGCAAACTAGTACAGCCGCTATGGAAAACAGTGTGGAGATTTCTTAAAAACCTGGAAATAGAACTGCCAGCAATCCCACTTCTGGGCATACACACTGAGGAAACCAGATCTGAAAGAGACACGTGCACCCCAATGTTCTCTGCAGCACTGTGTATAATAGCCAGGACATGGAAGCAACCTAGATGCCCATCAGCAGATAAATGAATAAGGAAGCTATGGTACATATACACAATGGAATATTACTCAGCCCTTAAAAAGAATTCATTTGAATGAGTCCTAATGAGATGGATGAAAGTGGAGCCCATTATACAGAGTGAAGTAAGCCAGAAAGATAAAGAACATTACAGCATACTAACACATATACATGGAATTTAGAAAGATGGTAATGATAACCCTATATGCAAAATGGAAAAAGAGACACAGAAATACAGAACAGACTTTTGAACTCTGTGGGAGAATGTGAGGGTGGGATGTTTCAAAAGAAGAGCATGTATACTATCTATGGTGAAACAGATCACCAGCCCAGGTGGGATGCATGAGACAAGTGTTGGGGCCTGGTGCACTGGGAAGACCCAGAAGAATCGGGTAGAGAGGGAGGTGGGAGTGGGAATCGGGATGGGGAATACGTGTAAATCTATGGCTGATTCATATCAATGTATGATAAAACCCACTGAAATATTGTGAAGTAATTAGCCTCCAACTAATAAAAAAAAAAAAATAGCATGTGTTTTGTGTGTGATGTCATATAGAGTGGGAGCAATGTCAAATGTTGTGGGTGTGATGTCACAAATAGAGTGGGTGTCATGTCACAGATATAGTGGTTGTGTTCATAGATATTGTGGTTTTGAAGTCAAAGACAGACAGGATGTGATGTCAGATAGAGTGGGAGTGCTGTCACAGAAAGAGTGTGGGTTATGTCTTATACAGTGGATGTGATGGTATATATAGAATATATGACGTCAAATAGTGGATATGACACTCATAAATACAGTGGGTGTGGTATCATAAATACACTAGGCTGATATCATAAATATACTGGGCTTGATTTCATATGTAGTGGATATCATATGTTGTATGTGTGATGTCATATAGAGTCAGTGTGATGTCACATGTAGTTGGTGTCTTGTGATAAATACAGGGGTGTGATGTCATAGATAGAGTGGAAGTGATATCAGATACAGTGGATATGGTGTCACATACAGTGGGTGGGATGCCATTGATAGAGTGGCTGTGATGTCACAGATACAGTGGGTGTGATGGCAGATAGAGTGGGTATGATGTCATAAATGCAGTGGGTGTGATGACATAGAGTGTGTGACATCAGAGTTATGGTGTGTGCAACATCACAAATATGCTGGGTGTGATGTCCTAATGACAGTGGGTATGACGCCATAGTTATAGTGGTTGCGATCTCATAGACACGGTGGGTGTGATGTCACATATATAGACCCTGTTATGTCATACACATTGGAATTGATGTCACATAGGGTGGATGTGATGTCATTGATGCAGTGGGTTTGATCATAGATATGGTGGGAGTGATGGCAAAGATGAGGTGGATGGGAAATATATAGTGAGTGTGATATTATAAATGTGTGTGATGTCATACAGTGGACGAGATATCATAAATACTATGATTGTGATGTCATCAATACAGTGTCTGTGATCAAAGATATGGTGTGTGTGAAGTAGCAGATAGAGTGGATGTGATGTCAAATATAATGGTTATGTTGTCATAAACATAGCGGGTGTGATGTCACATATAGAGCATATGATGTCATACAAAGAGTGGGTGTCAGGACACATAGAGTTGATGTGGTGTCAGATATGGTCTTTGTGATGCCAGATATAATGCCTGTGATGTCATAAACATAGTGGGTGTGATGTAATAGATCCAGTGGCTGTGATGTCACATGTAGGGTGGCTGTGATGTCATGTACAAGGCATGTGATGTCATTTATAGTGGCCTTTTGTCCTAAATACAGGAGGTGTGATGTCATAAATACAGTGGTGTGACAACAAAAATGTGGATGTGATGCCACATATAGTGCATAAGATGTCACCCATACAGTGGGTGTGATATTATCATACACAGGGTGTGCTGACACAGATACACTGGATATGATGTCATATATAGTGGACGTGGTATGAATACAGTGAATGTGATGTCATAAATACAGTTGCTTGATGTCATAAACAGTTGATGTGATGTCATGTATAGTGAAAGTGATGCCATAGGTATGTTGAGTGTGATGTCGTATATATAGTAGGTGTGATGTCATTGATACAGTGCATGTGATGTCACATGTATAGTGGTTGTGATGTCATAGACAACGGAAATGTTGCCATATAGTGGCTATTTTGTCACAAATATAGTGGGTTAGATGTGATTAAAACAGTGGGTGTGATATCATAAATACAGAGGGTGTTATATCATATTTCTACTGGGCATGGTTTCATATGCTGTGTATATCATAAGTTGTGTGTGTGAAGACATATAGAATCGTGTCAGATCCAGTGGGTGTGGTGTCAGATCCAGTGGTTTTGTTGTCATAAACACAGGGAGTATGATGGTATATACAGTGGATATGATGTCATAAATAAAGTGTGTGTGATGTCATGCACACGGTGGCTATGATGTCACATGTATATTTGATATGATGTCATATACACAGTGTCTAGACTTTCATGGTGGCTCAGATGATAAAGCATTTGCCTACCATGCGGGAGACTCGGGTTCAATCCCTGGGTCAGGAAGATCTTCCGGAAGAGGAAATGGCAACCCCCTCCAGTGTTCTTGCCTGGAAAATCCCATGCACGGAAGAGCCTGGCAGGCTACAGTTCTTGGGGTCTCAAAGATTCGGACGTGACTCACCAAATTCACTTTCTTTCATATACACTGGATGTGATGTCCCACGTAGTGGATGTGGTGTCATGAACACAGTGGATTTGATGTCCTAACTACAGTAGGTGGTGTCATAAAGAGTGGATGTGATGTCATATATAGTGCCTAAATGTCATACAAGAGTGGGTGTGATGTCATACATACAGTGGGTGTGACATCGATACAGTTGGCGTGATGACACAGATACAGTGGATGTGATGTCATATATAGTGGGTGTGATGTCATAAATACTGTGCTTTGATGTTGTAAAGATTGAATGTGATGTCATGTATAGTGCATGTGGTGTCATGCATATACCATACTGATGTCATATGTAGAGTGGGTGTGATATCATCAACAGAATGGGTATGACGACAAAAATACAATGGATTGGTGTCAGATACAGTGGGTGTGATGTCACACATAGTGGCTGTGTTGTCATACTCACAGTGTGTGAGATGGCACATATAGTGGACATCATGTCCTAAACATAGTGGTTGTGAAGTTATAGATGCAGTGGCTGTGATGTGACATGTATAGTGGGTGTGATATCATATAATGGACTTGATGTCATATATTGAGGGTGTGATGTCATGAATAGAGTGGATGTGAAAGAATGCTTGTTGCGGAACCATGAAAAGATGCCGGGATTCTTAGCCTCCAGAGATGAGGCTTGATCGCTCAGAGGCTTTGTGTAAT